>NC_138530.1:41813028-43013028 GCF_964234715.1 Podarcis melisellensis
ACCATTCCAAAAACTCCAGGGCATGGCTTGAGGACACGTGATGCAGCAGCCTTGCTGAAGCTAAGCAGGCCTGGATCCAGAAGTGGCTCAGAGTGGAGCCACTTCCTGGCAGGTGGGTTGCTGTTGTTTACTGGCAGGGGGAGAAGAGGGCAGCAGCAAGGTTGGCATGATACAAATGCATTGATGAAGCCTATCTGGATCAGACCAATCTAGTCCCTCACCCTGTCTTCACAGTGGCCAACCAGATGCCCATGGGAAGCTCACAAACAGTATCTGAGCACTGCAATTGCCAGCAGCTGGTATTCAAAGGCATCCTGCCTCTAGCAGTGGGGGCAGACACCACCATTGTGATTCGCGCAGTGGGCTAAACTCCCTGTTGCCTTGGTCATCTTGTTCCCTTCGCTCCCAGTAAGCAGCGGCCAGGAAGCTAACATATCAGCTCCGCCCTGCAAGGGGAGCAACTTTTGCCTGGATCTGATCAGGGACCACATATACCTCCTTATGTTCTTTGAGAGAGAGAAAAGGGGTGTGATATAAAAATAAAAATGCAGATGTTACTATATAGGCATGGATGGATGCATGATGCTTTACATGGGAAAATACCTTGTAAAGAATTTTGACTTAAAACAGCTACATAATATTTAAATTTCAGTGGCTATGAATTTTCCACACAGCATCAACTTGCTTTACCTTGCATGTAAAGCATGATGCTTTACATGGGAAAATACCTTGTAAAGAATTTTGACTTAAAACAGCTACATAATATTTAAATTTCAGTGGCTATGAATATTCCACACAGCATCAACTTGCTTTACCTTGGCCTCTGACACTTGAGACATGTGTGTTTTAGAACCCACCCTATTCTTACGATTGCAATTTGTTTTAACTGTTTCCAACACTGAATTTTAACTTCCTTTAATCTGTCCCAGGACCTGCAGGTGATAATACTAACTACTGCCACAGCAAGCTAAAGAATATGATTCATTAATGTAAACCCTCCAACACTATGGATTTTGCTAGACGTATGCCTTCTGCTGGAATAAACACTGCCAGAGAAGATCATGCATTTTCATTAAATAATGAACTTAACTCATTGCCGAATGATACTGATGACAGGTAGGCTGATGAGAAGCCCAGGTATTTGGATGGTTCCACCATAGGCCTCACGATTGCCACCCCAGACACTGATCCATACTGTAGATCTCACTAATGTGAACACTTTCACGATCCCCATCTTGTGTGCTATGATCCTTCCCTTTACTAAGGAATTGTTAGGTCAGGATGAAAAAACATACACCAAATTATTAGGAAACATTAGCAAGCAGGATATTCCACTCCTGCTGGCTGCTACCTTTGGACCTTTTCTTCAGAATCCATCTGGATATTTTATTCTTTTTAACTGGTATTCCTCGGTGACCCTCAAGCTTACATGCTTCCATGCACATTGTGAAAAATGTGCTTCATCCTTGCTGCTGTCTCATAACTTGGATGAAAATCTGCCATTTGACATAAATCTCTCAGTGAAATGCAAGACGTCCCTGTGGACAGATAACCTTTGCTTTTATTTGCATCTGCCTAGTTTGACTTATGACAGAATTATGCCCCCAAAATAACATTTTAATAAGTGTTTACATGCTACCACTCCCCAAAGACTAAGCTGATAAAATTCTTCCTCAGAACTAATTATGCTTCAAGACAAGGTTACCCTCTGTGGATTTTGCACAGAAAGCTTTGCTGCAGAAGTGGACTTTCCGACAAAGGAAGGGCTCCTCCATGTGGATAACATGGCAGGTTTGCATAGGTGAAAAGGAACATAGTCCAGGCTCCATTCGTGGCCTTGAATCCTATAATTTGCTGGTGACATTGAAAACATAAAAGCATTGGGATGTCCTGGGGAGAAACCACATTTTGTTCCCTTATATCTTATGGGGCACCTGTACACCATCCCTTTCTTGTGTGTGTGTGTTTTTCCTGTTCAGCTTCCTTTTCTTTTCTTCTAAAGATCAGAAAATCCTAGTCTGTTTTCCCTCAATGCACATTGTCTCCCAGGTGTAGATTGTTTATTGCACTGCTCTGCTGGCCTATTTGATTATTCTACTTACTTTCTAGATTGTGCTGTAGCTACTTCCTACTGTATGGCCTGTTTTACCTTTCTAGGAAACAACTCTGTCACTTTAACTTTTCCCTTTCCAAATATCATTGCCTTTTTCTTTCCCCCTTCTTTTCTGTCCCCACTTTCTAAATTGCAACCAGAGGCTATTGTCATTGGGAGTGCTCAGGGCTGCTTCTTTTTTTCAGGGGGAATGCGCCAGAACTCAATTTCGGCACATATCAGGTGGGTTCTGGAACTTCTCAGGTGGGTGCCATTGCTATTGTAAGAGAAAGAGGGGGGCATTCATAGTGAGCTCTGGCAACTCTTTTTTCTAGATAAATAGCACTGGGAGTGCTACTGGTGTTGGAGGATATTTAACCCTTTCCACACCCAATGGTCCCAATGAGAATTGCCTCCCTCCACTCTTTGGAGCTTATTTGGCTACATAGTGTTAGAGGCTTGAAAGCAGCAGCAGTGATTACATGCTGCTAAATCAGTGCTTGGCGTGCTCTGGGCCATGGGGTCACGAAGAGTCAGACACGACTAAACGACTAAACAACAACAAATCAGTGCTACTCATAGTGGTGGTCCACAGAGAAGTGCTGGTTTGAGAGTCATCAGCTGCCAGCCTACAGCAACACCACCACAGCCCAGGTTGGGTGGCATGTTTCAGGGACGAAATATGGTACCAGTTCCTGGCACAAACATTGGGCAGGGCAAAGATAATCTGAGAAACACTGTGCTAAACTGTCTATGTCTGGAAGCACCTATAGGCTCAAATCAAGCATTGTATTGTGCTTTGCTAAGCACTGCTCATTTTTTCATCTCAAAAGTTGTTGCTAGGAAAGATATGGGGAATCTCTGGGGCTCAAATCTTCTCCACTTCCCCACCCCACCCCAAGTGAAACAGCAGCGTGGGGGGGGGGTTCAGCTGGGAAAGTAGCCAGTGAGCTCCATTCAACATGTTTCCCACTACATGGCAACTGTAAATGTCATCACACATTGGGGAATGGATGTCCTCAAAAGGAAGTATATGGCAAGGAATCAACATGTCATCCAGGAACCACTCTTTCCACCTTGCCCCAGTTTTGCACCTTTTCCTGTGCACATTGGGACTGTGCTGCCCTGCCGCTCTTTCCCACCATAACAGAATCTCTACATTAAGATTCTGGACTCGATCCTCGAAAAACACAGGACGATATCACCTCGACATCCCCAGTCCAGCCCCATTAAATGACAGTAAACAAACCATGGTGATTGTACAATAAACGCCTCATCTAAAAACAGCCACTTTCCAAAGAGACTTCCCTCGTTCCAAATCCAAAAGGCACAGAAAACCTAATTTGTTATTTGAGTCACAACTTTGGCTTGCAGTTATTTCTTATCCCATGTGGGAGACAAATTGGGAAGCAAAAACAGGCTGAAGAATGCTTTTGTGACTTAGCATTGGGGGTACAGAATGTGACTTACCACTGGGGGTACAGAAAACTGAGTAGGAGATGGAATGGAATGGAGTATCCTGGAGAGGGTATGGAAATAGAATTCTCCACAGAGCGATCTTTTGTTTCTCAGCCTATTTGTTCATCCCATTGTCAGAATTGGGTTTTGTGTGTGGGTCCCCTATACTTCACCTGTACTGATCCTACTCCCTCTTGGGGCTCATAGGCAGCCCAGCAGAACAGACTGCAGTGTGTTTGGTTCTGATGTGTATGCAGTGCCTACAACAATTTCTTCTGTCTCCAAATGTGCCCACAGGCCCAGAGAAGGCTGGCGATCCCTGCACTGTGATCACCTCAAAGGTGAGGAGCATTTACCACCCCAGAATTGGTTGGTCCAGGTCAGTGAGTTGCAAAAATGTATACTGCCATCCAAATGCAGTGATTAATGTCAAGAGATGCTCTGAGACTCCCTTCAAATGCACTCTCTTTTCCCCCTTCTTTTTTTTTTTTTTTTGCCTGTGCTTTAAAACACTTCAGAATGACTAGCAGGGGCTTTCTACTTGGTTACCTTTATATCTGCGCTGCTCTACCTCAGGTAGAAAGCAAACCATACTGTGGTACCATGGGGACAAACTGATTTATTATGGTATGAGCTCTCATAGAAACAATCCACTTTATCAGATGCATGACAGCTCACTTTGTTATGCAGCCGGCGACTTGGGATGTTGCCTACAAAGGCTTGTACTGCAATAAACCGCTTAGTCTCTAAGGCGCCACAACGTGCCGTGTCATTTTCGCTGCCACAAACACCAGCTTATCCAGACAATATGCTCCTGGCATAACAAATGCACTACTCAGGGGTTGTGAGGCCAGGATCCAGGCACAGTTCCTCAAGGGGAGGACATCTGTGGTCACATGATATCATGCTCTATTTCCCCCCCCCCCAGCACCCAGACACCCAAAATGCAATGCGTTGCTACTGACAAAATGCCATTTTGCTCCCCAGCTAGCTTATCAGTCCTGCTAGTGATTGTACTGTGCAACACAACTCCCTTTCCCCCACACTCATACCACCACACACAACAAGGCTATTTTTGTGAACCTTTGTCCTCCTTTAAGACTCTAGAAGCTGAGGGCCAAACCAGGCAGGGCATCGTTTACATAATTGTCCCCGGCCTGGAGGTTTTCATTCCCAAAATTAATTGCAGGGAGCTGAGAGCTGAGCTCGACAGGAAACCATAGCATAAGGCAGGGAGCGTCAACCTTTCAATGATCCCATTCAGAACTGGACCTTCCCCTCTCCTTGGTTCTCATAATGTGGGGAATTACAAATACAAAGCAAAGGGTGAGGGGTCTGATTCCAGTCAGACCCAAGGTGGGGTCAAGGAGCTGAAGCAAAAGCAAAGGGTCTCCTCCTCCTCTGCACAGGCTATTTTTATTTTAAAATACCTTACATGCCAGGGCTAAAAGAAGTTGGGACTCACATAACATCTAACCCAGCCCTGTGATTTCTGTGTTTTACTACTCAGTCAAAGGAGCTCTTGGCAAGCTTACTAAAACAAGCAAAGAAAACCTAACCAATGGGTTGTCCTGCCACTTTATGAACCAGGGTCATGTCCACACTACACTTATAAAGCACATGGCTTTGCCCAAAGGATCCTGGGAGCTGTAGTTTACCACCTTACAGAGCTATGATTCCCAATAGCCTTAACAAACCACAATTCCCAGGATTCTTTTGGAAAAACCATGTGTGGATATGATGTGGATGTGGCCCGGAGTTGTTTTTCTCCCGATGTTAAAAAAAACCTTTGAAAGAATGTGCATTCACTCCTTCCACTGCTTAAAAAGTGTGTGTGCACCCACTTCTCTTACATGCACACTCACGTGTGCATACACAAACGTACACATCATTTGTTATGGATAATATTGCAAAATTATTTTTACTTCCAGACTTATCCTTTATTCCACAAAGGACAAAATGCAATTTGGACATACTCTGACTGTTTTCATATTTGTGGGACCTTTGATCTTCTCTTGTGCCATTTATGCTAAAGTCTTGTCATATAGCTTATGTAGAAGACAAAGCAGAGAGAGATGTGCAGTGCAAATGAGTCTTCAGGCCAACTCTAGTCTACCAGTCCCATTGTGACTTGATTGAATCAAGAGCTGCCTTAAGCCTCATGTGGGAAAACACCCTTTGACATCATCTCAATAATGCTTAACACAGCCACCCGCCTGGAATTTTAATGAAGCAGAAACAATTTATGACGTCATTCCAGAAATAGGTATATTATCGAGATCAGCCTGAGACACAATGGTGCCCGAGGGGAAAAATCCAAATGTCAACTGTTGTATTCTCAGTTATAAATTGTTATTAACTAGCTTACAATCTGATGCTCAAATTATGCTGCTTGAGCCAGCTCAATTTGCCTCATAGTAGGGATAACTCTGTGCATTATTTCTTCTTAAAAAAGAATTAGCATATTCCTAATCCAGAAATAACATACATCTCCAGCCAAATGGGTCCAGTAAATTGGGAGTAAAAAGGTTATGGAACATTGCCATCTAATGGAGATCTGAACTTATTACATGTTAAAATACCACCTCCATCCAACACAACTCAAAGCGTTTACAGTTTAGTCTCCAGATTGCAGTCTGGCTTTCTCCTTAACAGTAGTGTTTGCAAAGAGGTTGTTGTCTGTTGTTTTATCAAGTGCTTTTGGTTGTTTTCAATATTGTTTTCTGTGGCTGGGTTGGGCTGAGCTAAATTCTTATACAAGTGAGACCTCCAACAGAATGTTGCAATGCGGAATGTTGTTGAGAATCCCAGGCACTCCATTGCATTCCCCTCCCTTAGTTTCTGTCTGCACACCATGTGAGTCAGCATTCCATAATCGCAGAGCGTGTTCACCCGTCATTAGTGTGGGTTTCTTTAGAAGGAAGGTCCCCCCTTTTGTTTGTTTTTCCCATAATAATTTTTGAGCTTTTGCAAACCTTGAGCCTACAGATAACTCCCCTTTGTAAATTGGCACTCTTTGGGGTACATTAGAAAGGCCCTTTGGGGTACATTAGCAATGGGGTACTCAAGCAATGGCCAGAACACTGGAAATAAAGAAAAGTATTTTAATTTATGTTTTTGCTATGTGGGCTTTAGAATTCCCAATAAAAACAGTGGCCCATCCTCTCGGTGTTCATACAACCACTTAATATTCCAGTTAAAAATAAGTAACAACCATGCTGAAAACTTGCCAGAGATAGGTTTCCTCTTTTGAACAGAGAGAGAAAGAAACAGCTTGATTTCTGCCTTGGATCAGACATGACTGCTTCCAGTCTGGTGTTTCATCAGCCCACTCTTAAATATCTATTGTTTTGTGGAAAGGACAAGATCTTGATATGGGAGAAAGATGAGCAGCCAAATGGCATGAAAGTGCTGAGAAAAGCATATCTGTGGAGCATCTCCTTGCGTCAGAGTAGAAATGCTGCTTTGTGTAACATCTTGCCTGATGAAAAGCCCTAGAGAACTCAAAATCTGGCCACAAGTTTGTGACATTTTGGTTGTCTTGAATAAAATTAGTGCTGTTTTTCTAGAAAAAGACGTACTGGAGCTCACCATGAACACCTTAGAATGGCAATGGTGCCCACCTGAGAGGTGCCGCAACTGAGTTCCAGTTCTGGCTAAAAAAAGCCTTGAATAAAAGTATTGTCCAACTGTGGATTTTGACATATTTAACCTCTTGCAAAATAACCTGTACTTCTTATAGAAAGATACCTCACACTGTGTCCACCATTAGTTGTGCTCTCTCTAGTGATAGATCACAAAACAAACAAATACTAAGCAAAAGGAGCAAATCTGGCCCAAATAGTAGACACTCCCTATTGGCTGGCTACCAAAAATGTGCTATGAGATGTAGCCTTCAAGGAAACAGCTCTGAGCACGTGCCAAACAGATTACCAGATTACTAACCGGCCTACCATTGCAACAGCCTTACTAATATTATATGCTACAGCTGGATTGACATCATGACAAGAAGATGAGAAGGTGAACCTGCATAACTAGGGCTAGAGAGTCTGCTTATCACATTTTGTTTTTCTGCCTGGACACAGATGAGAGGGACTTTCTGGCCATAGCATATCTTTTGGATAGGGATTGCCTGAGTGGTGCAGGATACACTCTTAAATAAAGGACAGGAAAGAGTATGGGCTTTAAGATTTGGGGAGGTTCTGCTTCAAAAATTGCTTGACATATCACTGAGTCACTGCCCTACCAAGTGGACTAGCGTCCATTGAATATTTTGGTCCTTATTTTCTACTTGACCATTGACCTGAAATACATGAGGATAATTTGAGAAGAAAAATTAGATGTGGAGGAAAAGAAGAGGACTGAAGAAAGAAAAAAAGAAAGGACAAAATTGCCAAAGGGAGGGAAAATAGGGGGTCTGCATTTGTGCCCAGCTCCAGACCTGCCTGCTGATTTCAGCATTTGGTGGGCGGGGTGTGTGTGTGTGTGTGTGTGTGTGTGTGTGTGTGTGTGTGTGTGTGTTTTGGAAGACACTTTAGCTAAGAGTCCTTGCCAAATCCAATCCAAATAATCAGGCTTTCCCAACAGCACTCCGATGAATCAAAAGTCTTTAAAATATTTACAATGAAACAGCACGAAGGAGGAACAGAAGGCTAGGAGGGGAAATTGCACATGGAGAATCAGATAGAAACGAACCTCTTTCTTTGTGGAATGAGGCTGAGTAATTGCCAACTGACAGTCTATGTCCTCGTAGGCTTTTTCCTACGACTTAATTATACCTGCAGTGTAAAAGCAGGAGTAGCAGGCATGTTGATATTTTTCACTGTGCTACCTATGGAATGATTAGCCGTAGTGGGCAGCATGAGTTGCCCTCCCAGGTGGTAAGTGGAATCTTTTCAAGACACTGCTGATCAAAAAAGCAGGTAGGCTGTCATTTTTCCCCCTGCACTTGGATTTCAAAAATTGTTTTCATCCTGCAAATAATTTACACTGTACTCCTATATCAAGGAACCACCAAAATTAAGGGTGAGGAAACTGTGAGTCCCCATTCATCAATGGGCTGTAACTCTTCTCAAACCCAGCCAGCATAGCCAATGGTCAGGAAGGATTGCAGCACCTGTTTGAGTGAGCAGTGAGCAAGTGCCAGGTGGAGTTGGGGGGCAGTGGTAGCAAGCCGCCAGAGAACAGAGTTTTATTGTTTTATTTTTTTACTTAACATATTTTTATCCCGCCTTTCTCCCAAGTTCTGATTTAAGACATCAATTATCAAATGCCGAATAATAAAAACAACTAGCTGAAAACAATAATTGAAATACAATGCAGCATATTTAAAACCAGCAATTAAAATATAATTTCCCCTGACAGCAGAAGCCTGTTCCAGAAGCCTGTTTGAACTGGAAAGTCTTAGCCTGCCAATGGAAACATAAGAAAGTGGGAGCCAACCGAGCTCTCTTGGGAAGGAATTCCACACTGTTTGCACTGACTTTGTCTTTCCTACACTGAAAATGCTACCTCAGGTGTCCACATTTCACTGGATACCAGGATTAAACACCCATCTTTCCTTCTGTTCTGAAGAGGAGATGTGCAAAGAGCTTCCCTTTGTGAGAGAGCATGATGGTGGCTGATATAGGTGCCTGCCCACAACTGTTAGTGGTTCTCTCTCTCTCTCTTTCTGCTCCTTTAGATGTGGCAGCCATTTTGTGTTATGCTGCACAGGCCATTTTAACTGTTTTGTGTTATCCCACACACCCCATGGCAGCCATTTTGTGACTGGTGCCCACACTCTTGACCACATTCCCCCCCCCAAAGGTTGCTGACCCCTGCCCTAAGCTAGCCTGCTCTCTCACATGAAGTGGAGGACAATGTGGTGCCCCATCACCAGTGCTGACAAAGTATTCAACTGCTATTTGTGATTGTATACAAAAAAGGGAGCAGGGGCTCCATCTTCTCCTTTGCCTGGGGCAGGAAAATATTTTGGTGCTAGCCCTGTATTGGCGTGTTCACACACCTTAAAAAGTTGGAATGTTAAAGAGCTTGTGAGTGGTTTTCCACAGAGTTCTGCTGAAATGCTGTTGCTTCAGCTGTCCAATGACTGCACTGTCCTTTTCGCTCAGTGTTTCCCAGGCTTTACTCTCCCTATGGATATAACAGGATCTAATTTAAATCTGCATATCGCAGAAATTAAACCTCTAATTAGACCAGGCGTGCCTCTGATTGCTTGAGCAGAAAAGCCAGATAATTCACAATTTTTGGAATTAAAAGAAAATTAATGAGTAGCAGACATGGTAAATAAGTACAAAGCAGCATGAGGAAGATTAAAAATGCTCTGGAGTGTCTGACGGCAAATGGGTAAATGCCTACTGTGTTAACAATATCATCTCTCCATTAAAGGCTAGAACCCAAATAATTGCATGCAAAGAAAAGATACTGAACAATTTCAGAAAGGTTTGGTTCAAGCTATGACCCAGCAGGCCCCCATAATCATATTAATAAGACTTCTACAGCATGAGGAAACAGGTAACAGGCTAGAAATAGCTGTGACTCACCTTGTCAAGTTATATAAACTTCCTGAAGTCTTTATAAGGAGCATAAACAATGCTTTCAGAGCACCATATGGCATGCCATACCCTCGGCTGTTTACTGGGGTAAATCACTCTTCATAGTTTTACTTGGAGGAGATGCCTTGTTAAATTTTTGTTACTGTGAATTGTTAGATTTACTATTCTACAGGGGTTTAGGAATTTGTTTTCTCACCCAGCTCTATGCAAGTTAAGTCTCTGAGTTGGGATGGGCAGGATGAGAGAAAGTGTGGCTCTAACTCACATAAATGCCAGTGTATAGATGTGAACATGAGGATGATGATGATGATGATGATGATGATTACAGTGGGTGGCGCTGTGGTCTAAACCACTGAATCTCTTGGGCTTGCTGATCAGAAGGTTGGCGGTTTGAATCTCTGTGATGGGGTGAGCTCCCATTGCTCTGTCCCAGTTCCTGCCAACCTAGCAGTCCGAAAGCACACCAGTGCAAGGAGATAAATGGGTACCACTGTAAATGGCGTTTCTGTGCACTCTGGTTTCCAACATTGTATCCCGTTGCCCCAGAAGCGGTTTAGTCATGCTGGCCACATGACCTGGAAAGCTGTCTGTGGACAAACACCAGCTGCCTCAGCCTGAAAGTTAGAGGAGCGCCACAACCCCATAGTTGCCTTTGACTAGACTTAACCATCCAGGGGCCCTTTACCTTTTTTACCTTTTATTGAACTCAGGACCATCCAATGAAGCTGAATGTTGGGAGAGGACAGGTGAAAGTAAGCACTTCTTCACACAGCTAAACTAGTTCAACTGGGTGATTCCCTCCCACAAAATGTAGTGAAGGCCACCAACATGGATGACTTTTAAAAGAACTAAACAAATTTATGGAGGGCAAGGCTGTTAATGGCTACTAACCACGACGACTATGTTCTAGGAATCACAAGCCAGGAGAGTGATCTTGTGCTCAGCTCCTGCTTTTGGGATTCCCACAGGCATCTGGTCGGCCACTGTGAGAACAAAATGCTGGACTTGGTATGCCTGTGGTCTGAACCATTTCTAGTCATGATGGGAATGCAGGTAGGCTTCCTCTATAGGTCTTATAGGCCTCATACTGGAAGAGATGCAAGGTTTATCCATACTCATCTTTTGCCCTGTTCTTTCCAGGCACAGGTCCACACTTAAGATTTAAATATCTGTGTGTGTGTTTCTTTCTTTTTCCCCCTGAGCTTTCTCCACAAAAACCCACTCTTTAGTGCTCAATCGGTGCAAACATCAATTTGGGTTTTTGTCGGATTGCCATTTAGTCCAATTGAGCTTTAAAGAGTGGGATTTTATGGGCAACACTCTACAATAAAAATGGGGGTGCTTGGACCTGGAGCTTTAAAGTATGGACCGTGTCTGGAAAGAACAGAGGAAAGGTCAGTGTGTATAAGCCCATAAACAGATATGCAGGAGTCTCAGTCAAACAGAGCTTCGGATGTGAACCTTAGTAACAACAATACAAGAGCTCAAAGTTCTCCAGTGGTTCCTTTCCATTTGTAGAAGGCCTTTTGATCCAGTGAGGGCTTCTGCTAATAGAAGGGGAAGATCCCTGCAGGTTTCTGTGCTACTCAAAAATCTGCACTAGGGGTTTAGACAATCTTCCAGAACAGGGTGGAAGGTATACAAGTGGGCCGCAAGGGTGGAGAGGGAACTGGGAGGAAAATCAACCCGCTTTCATTATTGGGAGTCTCCACTAGATTCAAGACTCTTCTACTGTAGCCTTATGAGGCTTTGCCCTCGGGTAGGGAAAATATTGCGCCCAGGAAAGGGAAGTGGGAGTCAACAGACACTCAAGGAATAGTTTCGGAGAAAAGGCTTTATTTCTACCATCCATGAACTGGTAGAAGTAGCAAGTGTGATAACTCACAAAAAACGTGCACGAGTTCACAGTCATGTGCACAGAGTATATATCCCCTTCCAGTTCCCCCCCCTTTTCTCCTCCCTCAGGAGTCCTGCCCCATGAGTTCCTCTGAGCATGAACAGAAAGCTGTCTTGGGACTATTGGACTCTTGGCACCCTTCCCAGGGAAGGGGAATGAGAGCGTTTCAGCATGTCCAAAGGTGTTGCAACTAGAATGAGATAAGATTCACTTCTCAGGCCTGCTTTGAACAGAGCCTATTCATTAGCTTTTTGAAGCCTTCTCATGCTGATAAAAGAATAACATTTTGCCTTTGGAACAGCATCTTGCGAGAATCCACAGAAAAGCTGTAGCTGTGGATTTTAGGAGAGAGAAAGGGAATTTTGGACAGTTTTGAGGCCTGGGGTGATTTCAGACAGGATTTGGGTATCCTGTCCCTTCACTACAAATGGACAGAATCCCATTAGTGATGAAGGAGTGAGGACCAGAGGTCCACCTGGGTCCACTTTGGAGAGCCAGGCTGGAGCCATTTTATAATCCAAAAACGCCATTTTAAAAGGAGCAAGCTAAAAAGGCTAAAAGCTATCTCTCTTCTGTTTGCAAAAGCATTCTTTGTAAACGCAGCAACAAGTGTGGTTAGAGCACTTCACACCTGCTCTAGCCGTTGACCCAATTCCAGTAAAACACCGAGAAGAAGGCGAACAACAGGAAAGATGTAGCTCACCACAAGAGCATGGTGATCTTTATCAGAAGGCAGATGGTCAGTGAGGCTTTTCTAGGAACTGTAAGTGGGTCAGAGAGATTATAAGCTAACAATGCCACCTAGTGGATAATGCAACTTGGAACCAAAAGGCCATCATCAATTCTTTAATTGGTTGAGATGGGAATGATTAAGGGGTGGGTCAGGGGGGTTGAACCATTGTTTTGCCTGAGGGGATAAAAACTGTTTGCCCCTGGTGTTCGTGGGCATTCTCTCATTTCTTTCTGAATGCACCCCTTTTTGCTTTTTGTCTGACAAAAACCAAATTGAATAAAATCTTTTTCTCAAAGAAATATTGCTGCCTGGATTTTTCCATTCTGGTCTGTATTCTGAAGTCTCTAACATTTCTGGTGCCACAGGTGACTCGGATAAGGGACCTTAAGTCCCAAAAGACCAGAAGGCAGCTCCCTTGTCCTTTTCTGGGCAGGGTACAGCCGAGGGCCAAGGGCCAACTACTCCTTGCGCGCACCGAGGCTTTTCTTCGGAGGAGGGCGAAGCCAATTTGGCCCTTCTGCTGGATCCTGGAAGAGAAGGCAACGGATTGAAGGACCGAGGTTGACAGGACAGGGCAGAGTCCAGCCGGCTGGGGTGAGTACATGGCAAAGGGCCCTGGGGACAGAGGAAGCCAGAGACCCCCTTGTAATTAAAAAGGGGAAGGGAGATCCTGATCACATCTCCAGCATGTGGTGGCATTAAGGGAAGGGTTGAACCCTGACAACCACCCACGCTTAAGGTATTGGGAAGAAGGAAATGGGGCAGAGGTAATTGGTGTTTGTGTTTTGTATGTTGTATGTTCAGATACTCCAGTGAATGAATTTGTTGAATGAGTGGCCAGGGTTTAGGACCCCTTTGGCCAAGCGAGTGCAGTGTGTGAAGAGTGGAAGGAATTTTGAAACCCGGTTAGGAACGGAGTATCTGAAAAATGGGGTCTGAAGCAAGCCAATGTAGTCCTTTTGAATGCTTTTGATTTGGCCCAAAGTACTTACAATCAGAGACAGGAGGCCTCAAAGGAACAACCACCCCCAAGGTTTTCTGATGCCTGTTCCTCAGTCATCAGGCATCAAATCTTTCAGAAGCATAGGGGCCCTAACTGGGACAGGGCAACAAGGAGTATCTCTTTGAGGCTGAGTAGCTACTTCGAGAAGAGTTTCAGACTCAGGTACAACTCTGGGAGCAATGGAGGGGATCGGTCCAGAGATCCCTTAGGTTATTCAAGTTAGGTATATTGCACTAGGATGCATACAAACCTTTCAGATCTCTGAAGTCAAGGGTTCAGCCAGGCAAAGCTGGAGGGTTCTCTGCTGAGCTGTGGCTTTGGTAGCAAGGCAAGCCTCCTAGTTTTTCCATAGCCCAGTAGTGAACTGGGAAGCACATGAGCCTTGCAGACCTCCAACTAGGGAAGAGCTGGGTACCTATGTGATCAGCGGCAGTTTGGAACACATTAGGGAAACCACCAGCAGTGTCCTAGCTTCTCTGATGACCAGTGAGAGGTGGTCTATGACTAGGAAATACGAAATGGTTTTAGACCTATAGCAGTTATAGGTGAGACAGGGAGGGCAATTTAATTGGTGTCCTTAACCAGGCACCAGCTGGATGTCTCAGAGCTCAGGTGTGTCTCAGAGAACACTGCAGCAGACCCCTGGTTTGAGACTCAGGCAGAGAAACCTCAAGAGAAGACATGCATCTTTGTGGCCACCACAGTTGACAAGTTAGTTGCCACAGAAAAAGGATGAGGGAACAGATGAAAAAAACAAGCCGGACACCTGAAACTGACCACAGGGTGTGACCAGCCAAGGTCAGGTGTCTGCTGGGAGAACTACTAGAAGTTTTTTTAAAAAAAAAACACAAAAAGAAACTGCATAAAACTAAAAGAGAAGGAAGAGCTTTCTCCATTTAACTTGGAACATGGATGAGGTTCTAGAGGTTCACGTAATAATAGAGACCCCCCCCCCCGGCTGAAGAAATATAAGACTGATCAATGCAAAATTAAGGAGCACAGGCAGGAAAACGCCTCAAGAAGCCCATTTACCAGGGATCTGAGGCAAAAGTCCTGGCCCCACCCCCATATGATCCAAGTGCCGTGGTGGCCCCTTGGGAGGACAGGGACAGCCCCATATCCCCAAAGCTCCACCACTGCCTCAGTATGTGGCACCGGGAGCCAAAGCAGGAAAGGGGGGGCTGCCAGACACCCCAGAAGTAGATGAGGCGGAGCCCAGTGACCAGATCCTGGAAAAATATACCCCAACCTTAAAGAATTGAGGGAAAGGATGAACAAATACAGAAGTTTGATGTATTGAGAAGCTGAAAAAGCTTATCGCAATGTTTGAGCCAAAGCATTGGGGGAAGTACATGAGGCAGGAGAAGCAGAAGTCCTGACCCCCCCCCTTCGTGTAATTTGGGACAATCCGCTCCCTGCGCCTCCGTTCACCCTCTATTTGTCCCCTTCACCACCATTGATTTGATGAATTGGAAGACCCACACCCCTGCGTTTGCTGAGAAGCCCCAGGCAATTGTGGACTTGCTGTCCTCTATATTTGCAGCGCATGAGGCTACCTGGGCAGATTGTCAGCAATTGCTGAGCACTCTCTTTACCTCAGAGGAAAGGAGGAGAATTAATACACAGGCTTTAGAATTTCTTGGAACGCCTGATGGAGGCATACAGAATTTGGACCCCCTTTGACTCTGAACTCCCTGCACATGAGTTAATGGTAAAAGCCTCCTTCATAGGACAATGTGCAAAGGACATTAGAACCAAAAGGACAATGTGCAAAGGACATTAGAACCAAAATCCAAAAACAGTCTGGGTTCCAGGGCATGTCCAGATCTCAGATCATGGCCATCGCCCAGAAGGTGTTTGAACAAAGAGGAGAGGCTGAGAAGAGGGAGAAAAAGCAGTGGAGGAAAGAAAAGGCAGCAGTGTTAGGCACGGCAATGGCTCACAGCCCAGGGACCCGAGGGGTCCGCCGTAGCCATTCAGAGACCCGCGGCCAAGGGGGAGGAAGATGCCTGTTCAGTGATAGCAAGGCCATGAGAGTTACCCCTGTGAAAGGCTGCATGGAGCCAATCGGGAAGCCTGGTCAAAACGCATGTATTACTGGCTGGCAGAAAAGCAGCTATGGGAAAGTACACAGGCTGAAACAGGCTTTGCCCAGCCCATTAAGAAGTTTACAGGCGCAGTGGTGGCTTGTGAAGGAGACGTGGCTGATGCTCTAGAGAAGCCCTGGGTTGCGTGGCAGGGACTGAAGACGGCATGTCAGGCTGCAGTGGAAGCCAGACCAGAGGGACCAGGAAGCCCAGAGGGGCCTAGAGGATGCCCAGAAAGAGTACCAAGCCCAGAGGGGGCTGAGTACCAAGCCCAGAGGGGGCTGAGGCTACTTTGGGAAGTTGTTTCTACGGTTCAATGCATCTGTGTGATGGACTGTGTGTTGGAGAAAGGCTGAAAAGGCAGTTGCAAGTTGTTCCTCAGGCAGCAGAGCACCCAAAAAGTGGGGGTGCAGGCCAGGCAAGCCATTCCAAGAGTTCTGAGGAGGCCAAAGTCTCCAAGAGTTATTTGTCCTTTGAGGTGAAGTCCAACAGCGAAAGGCATTGCCATGCAATTGGCAGCTGGATGCAAGGCTAACATCTATACTGATTCTAAATATGCCTTCTTAACCCTGCATTCGCATGGCGCCCTATGGAAAGAGCGGGGCTTGAGTGGAGCCCACGGGAAAGCTCTGAAATACGTTCCAGAAGTTGAGACGTTACTAGAAGCTGTATGGGCCCCCAAAGAGATTGCTAGATAATGCAGCTTGTGAGGCAGCTCTGAAACCTCCACCAGTAGTCACCACAGCCCTCACCCCAGAACTCACTCCGGACGATGTGGAACCACGTTACACCCTTGATGAACAGCAGTGGACCAGCCAAGAAGGAGCAACGCTCCAGGAAGGACCAGACAGCCGTGTTTTTGGTGCCCCAGCATCTGGCCAGCGTAATTGTGAAGAATTACCACGAGTCCACCCATTTGGAAAGCCCAGCTGCTAAAGCACACCTTGGGAGAATATTCTATCTCAACTAACTGCTGCTATAACTAACTGCTGCTATATCCCAAAACTGTGTCCTGTGTGCCAACCAAGAGACTGAGACTAACTTCTATATGGCAGGCCAACCCCTTTCGTCCGAGACATCCCCGCCAGTTTGGGGCAGATGAAAAAAATCACATCATCCAAGGACAAGTGCAATCCCTTTGTTTGTCGTGTGTGTGTTTGCTTCCTTTCCAGGTATTCCCTCGAGCGTACATCGTGCAGTCCCGCGGCAGTCTTGTTGAGCCGGTTCACCAGTTCCTCTGGGTGACAGCGTCTGGCGAGCCCCTCATCCCCAACTGCAGTGAAAGTAGCCGAGGTGATCCCCTGGGTACATCACACGCGTCTGAAATCCTGCTGACCCTCTGAAGCTGATCATCACCTTGTGTTTGACGCTACCAGGGAAAAGCGTTGAGCCACGGGCAACGAGATCCTGCGACTAATCATCACAAGGACAGTCACAAAGACTTTCTCTTTTCTCTCTTATTTTCTTTATTGACTTGCTCTATGTCTTATTGCCCTGACCCTACCGAGCCATACCGACCCTATTGGCCTGCTGACCTCTGCTATGACTGGTTTGTCTTGCCGGTGGTAAGAGACGGCATACTCGTTGGCTCTTGGGAACGAGGGTTCAATAGGGCGGCCGCAGTACAGCATCCCACTCTCCCACTGTGGCTCTTTATTCACTGCATTGCCCAGCGCACTTGGATGTGGCTCCTCCGGGAAGCTGCAGGATCGGTCGAAATCTATCGAGTTCTAGACCGCTCTTGTGGTTGTGGGAGAATAGCCTGCTGGTTGCAGGGTAGAGCACTGTACCAACCCCATTTGATAAACCAGGCCCAAATCTTACTCCAGGTGTTGCATGGGAGGGTGTCTGAATCAGGTGCACATTAAAATTGCTGAACAGGTGTCTGTAAATTCTGCAGCCCCACCTGTGACTATCGTGGTGGCTCGAGTCTCCCAAAATCCCAGAATACTACTTGAACTACTGGGCCTGGTAACTCCACACCTAATACCCTTGAATATGGCAGGGTATTCTTGTGGCTGCATAAGAGTTGCCACCCCAGGATTTCAGCCTCCATACGCCCTGGTCAGAGGCCACGAGGGTGCGCCACCCAGTGGGACTGGCCAATAGATAGACAGGGCACCTAGTTCCGGAAGAATTGGATGGGAGGGGTGCCCGAGGGCAGGGTCCCCAACGTAGAAACTTGCTCTCCAGCAAATTTAGAGGCACCACTAGGACTTTTGGTATTGGGACCAGAACCCCTTGATATAGTCACCCCTGAGGCCCAGCGAATAATTGAATACGAATATCAGTGGGCCCTTCAGCAGTAAAAGAACATTAGGAATGAACCCCGAGTATTGGTGGGAGGAACTATGGAATTATTGGGGTTGGTGGGTAGGCGTGGTATGTACTGCCCTACTTCTTTGGATGCTCCTGTATTTTTGCTGGCATTGGCCAAAACGGGAAAGAGTTCCCTGGTCTCCCCTGCTAACTTTTCCCGTCTAATGACTGAATGGGGCGTCCATGACCCCTACACTAGGTGGTTCCAAACGGCTGAGATGGTAGCTCATTCTGCCAATAAGTCAGAATGTCTGGTATGCACCATGGCCCCAACAGATGCCACGAGTGGACTACCACTCCTCCCACTGCCACTTAACCGTTCTGCCATTCACAAACGAGCATTGGTCAATGCAGCTACATGTACGCATGTCCTGGCTCTCTATCATGTGGTACCTATAGGTCCATCAAAATGAAAATGCAGAACCATAAATCGGTAGGCATTTTCATGATGGAAAGGGGGGAATGAAGGAGTGAGGACCAGAGGTCCACCTGGGTCCACTTTGGAGAGCCAGGCTGGAGCCATTTTATAATCCAAAAACGCCATTTTAAAAGGAGCAAGCTAAAAAGGCTAAAAGCTATCTCTCTTCTGTTTGCAAAAGCATTCTTTGTAAACGCAGCAACAAGTGTGGTTAGAGCACTTCACACCTGCTCTAGCCGTTGACCCAATTCCAGTAAAACACCGAGAAGAAGGCGAACAACAGGAAAGATGTAGCTCACCACAAGAGCATGGTGATCTTTATCAGAAGGCAGATGGTCAGTGAGGCTTTTCTAGGAACTGTAAGTGGGTCAGAGAGATTATAAGCTAACAATGCCACCTAGTGGATAATGCAACTTGGAACCAAAAGGCCATCATCAATTCTTTAATTGGTTGAGATGGGAATGATTAAGGGGTGGGTCAGGGGGGTTGAACCATTGTTTTGCCTGAGGGGATAAAAACTGTTTGCCCCTGGTGTTCGTGGGCATTCTCTCATTTCTTTCTGAATGCACCCCATTTTGCTTTTTGTCTGACAAAAACCAAATTGAATAAAATCTTTTTCTCAAAGAAATATTGCTGCCTGGATTTTTCCATTCTGGTCTGTATTCTGAAGTCTCTAACATTTCAAGGGCACCATGCGATGAAACCCATACAGATGAGCTCTGTCATCCCATGGTTTATTTTTTATGTATTTCATAAAAATTATATAATGCTTGATTGTAGGGGAAAAACCTCAAAGCAGTTTACAGAAAAGATAAAATTCTAACACTATCACTAGCTTGGTTCTCTGCACTACCCCACCAAGGATCCCAATAAGAGGTTCAGATGTGTGGTTGAATGTGTGGTGAGATAATAGCTTGCATTGGCTCTCAATCCCTACCACAGCCCTGTAAAAATAAAATATTCATGCACCCTTATACTGATATGGAGCAAAGCTGAGGCTAAGTAAGGGACAGTAAGCTGCCAATGAAATGCATGGCTGATCTGTGGTTTAAGCCAGAGATTTATTCCAGTCCAGCCTGCAGAGAGTCACTTTGCATAAGAGGGCAGTGTGATTCACCAAAATGTTAAAAAATAACTCTGGGGAAAGTACAGCAGAAATATGCAGCTTTCAAAATAAGTGAGAGGCAGAGAGAGTTGTTTCTTGGAATGCATGTCCATTCTTGCTGCTTGTATTGGTTGCTTCTTAATGTGCAGGTAGTGAATGACAATCATTTGAAATGTCAGGTTTTTCTTTTCCCCCCCTTGCTATGTCACATTGGGTCCAATGGTGTTTGTTTGTTTGTTTGTTTGTTTGTTTGTTTGTTTGTTTGTTTGTTTGTTTAAGACAGAAGTAGATTGGGAAAGGCAAATTTAAAGCCATTCTCAGGTTGGTAGAGAAGCTCTGTAATCGGTAAGGCAATTCAGTGCGATGTGAAGCAAAAGGGTAATTAGGACATAAAGAAACATACCTAAATTGAAATTTTCCTGTTGATCACCCAGAAATGTCCTGACTCATGGAGCAGGAGGCACTCTCTGTGACTCAGAGAATGTCACTCAAGAACGCACCAAAAATATATTAGTATGAAATATACAATTAATTCACACAAACACAATGTATTGTTCTGGAAGGAGAAACCTGAGTCAAGCTCACAGCAGCTTGTGAGATATTTGACATAGCATTAACCCCACAGAGCAAGAGGCATAATGAACTAAGGTAATATTTTACACAGAGTTAGGACCTGGCTAGACCAGTGGACTAGCATGCGTAAAGTTAGGTTGGAGGGCATGGGGAAAGTGGTAGCTAAAATAACAGGGTGTTCCAGTGGGAGCTGGAGTCTGAAAGATAGTAGGTACTAGGCTATGCTATGTCTGCCGAGGAAGAATGTCCATTTGCAGGTGTAGTTTGAATTCCAACCACATATGCAGGCAGACACTGCAGGTCTCACTGATAGCACCAATCAGCTGATTCATGCAGCCCTGATGAAAAACTGGTTAGTGCAGCCAATCCAAGTAGGACTTGCTGTCAGTGAGCCCTACTTGCAAAGAAGCAACCAGGAGCTCACTTTAAGCACCCAAATGTGCCTTGGTAGCAACATTCTGTGACACAACTGATGCACCTGTTCACCTTGACTTTTGACCTCTGAGATGCATATTTTAAGGACCCATCTTATTTTTTTGTAATTTTAACTTGTTTTTAATAATGTGTTCTAATTGCTGTAGTATAGGTCTTCTAAGAGCTTTAACCGTATAGAGCAAATGTGGCCCTATTTATTTATTTATTTATTTATTTATTTATTTACTTACTTATTTTTACATTTATAAACCACCTCTATCTTCCAAGGATCTTTTCAGAGACCAGGCTGAGGAGTACAGCTCTGATGAGGAATGGTGGGAGCCTCCCCCTCCCCCATCTCCTGAAGCTGCCCAGGAGCAGTGGAGCAGTATAGATTTGGAACAGTGGCTTGCAGAGAGGCATTGTTCTGAAGACAAAAGTTGAGAAGAACTGGGCGGTGAACAGCAAGGTCTGGAAGGGAGAGAGCTAGCAGAATCTCTCTCACTGGAAAGTGTCCAGCCTATCAGTCCAAGGTCACGTAGAGCAGATAAGGTGGCTACACAAAAAGCACGGTGGTTGCGAGATCAGGCGGAAGTGACCAAGGGGGAAACCTTAATTGGTAGCACCTTCATTCCGAGAATGGATGCTTTGTTCTTTTGATTATTAAAAACTCTTTAAATGGTAAGAGACTCTTTTCGCTTTGTCCTGCTTATCTACTGGCAAAGTGGGGGAGGAAGCCGAGTCCCCGAAGCCTGGCAAATTTCTGTAGAAATGACAACTAGTAAGCATCCTTTCTGCAAGTCATCAAAACCACAGGTTTTCAACTTTATTTTGTTATGCCAACCCTGCCTAAGCATGTCCAGAAGGTACCTTGAAAATGCATCCGTATGTCTTCACCATCTGGACATAGAGCCAAGGTTTTTATCAGACTGAGAAAGCAGTTCTGTAGGCAACAGAATTTGATAGGTCAAGAGAAGATGAAGTCTGCCAGTCTGATCAGTTATGGGTGAAGCCAAAGACTCTGGAGCTTACTGAATCCAGGTTACCAGCCAGAAGAGGATTTTATGGTAAAATATCAGTAAAATATTGGCTAGTTGGCAACTCTGAATTGATCAGTGCAGGCATAGGTCAATGGGGATTTACAGATCCATTTCAAATTGCAAACTACACTTTGAATATTTCTGTTCTCAACCACAGTGAAACGTTCCACGTTCAAAAGCATAACACTTTTCATGGAGTAGTTCCTGGTGCGTAAAAAGAATGGTGTATCTGCATGGATGTGCCAACACTGACATTACTTAATATTTGCCAACCCCCATTGCCTAAAAATTACCAGTTGCAGTGCTTAACAGTAATTATGTTCATCACATGGAAAATGGCCCCCATAAGTTAAACATTCTCTCTAAGCGCTTTGATGACGAGCTCAAATATTGGGTACCTGCTGTAACGTGCCTCCACTTCTTAAGTGTACTTATTCCCTCCCCTTCCCAAATGCAGATCCTGAGACTATTAGCAGCCATAAATAATTGCAAAGTAATTTAATTTTAGTGCTCCAAAATAGACTGCCACAGCTATGCTACAATAAAGGTAGAATTGAATAAAGGTGGGATTGAAATCATAGAGTTATTTGCATCATAAATTCATTGCAAGGTGCTGGTGTTCTCGCCAAAGCACCATCATTAAAGGGAACACAATGGCAGATAATTGCCCCAGTCGTATAATAGGTACAACTGTATTTCAAGGCCCCCCTTCATTATATATCCATTTGGCTTCTGTTCTAATTGCCAAGCTGCCCTCGGAATTTATTTGATGTCATCTGCACCTTGTACTTTAATGTTCCTGCTATTGTAATCTAACATTAATTATATTTCCCATTAAAATATTGGAAAATGCTGCCATTTGAACCGTGTACATTTTGTAAATGAGAAAATGGATCTCAGCCACTCTGCCTGCTTTGATTTCATTTCACTTTATTAGCAGCCTGAATCATAATTCTCCTTGACTCTGAGCTCATGGAGGTAACCATCTTTCTTAGAGGGAGGATTTACTGTGAGTCCCCTTCTTCAGAAACAACATCCCATTTGTCTACAGCCAAATGTATTGTTTATCTGTTTCCCTGCTCCTTTGTTGTCATCGTAAAGATTAAATTTAAAATTCAAGCTTAAACAGAAATCCGTTGGCTGACATTGGACACAACCTGCAATGAATTTATCTCTGCAGTGTTTTTAAACTTCCCAAACTTTCTTCCCATGGGTAAAGAATTTATTCTGCAATGTCAGCTTTTAGTGGGACTTTGAAGGCTTTTGCTGCAATGCTAACCCCAGTGATCCCAGTGACCTGTGAGTATGTCCCACTGAACTGAACAAGACTTAACTCTGGATAGGACTGAGCTGTAAATGTCTAATCCATAGCGATATGAGCACTACATTGTTGCACGACAAATGGTGTGAGATTCCAGGTGTTATAGGAATTCTAAGGTCATATATGGACGGGACACAGGTGGCGCTGTGGGTTAAAGCCTCAGCGCCTAGGACTTGCCGATCGAAAGGTTGGCGGTTCGAATCCCTGCGGCGGGGTGCGCTCCCGCTGCTTGGTCCCAGCGCCTGCCAACCTAGCAGTTCGAAAGCACCTCCGGGTGCAAGTAGATAAATAGGGACCGCTTACCAGCGGGAAGGTAAACGGCGTTTCCGTGTGCGGCTCTGGCTCGCCAGAGCAGCGATGTCACGCTGGCCACGTGACCCGGAAGTGTCTCCGGACAGCGCTGGCCCCTGGCCTCTTAAGTGAGATGGGCGCACAACCCCAGAGTCTGTCAAGACTGGCCCGTACGGGCAGGGGTACCTTTACCTTTACCTAAGGTCATATATATATATATATATATATATATATATATATATATATATATGCAGGTTTTGGTGTCCTCGGGTGTCTTCCCGTGTAAAAGTTGGGGTGTCTAGGCGACGTTTCGACGAGGTCTCACTCATCATCTTCAGGCTGGTGCTTTCAGCTTCTTGTTACTGGAACAGAGCAGGATCTCAGTGTTTGAGTTCCTATAAATACTGTTGAGGGGGTGTGGTGTATAGCCTCCAATGTTCTGGGCAGAGAGGAAGTTCCCAGGCTAGTGTGCCTTTTCTTCTTTTGTTCCTTAATTACTTGAGGGATATCTTGAGTGATTTCTTGGGTGATATCCTGAGTACCACTTAGGTGGGTCATTAGGTGTGGATTAGTTGCTAAAGTCTTTGTGTCTTGACCTCTTGAACTTTGTGAAGAGTTTTTCTGAGAAGATGGCTGTACTGCACTTAGTTGTGCTCTGGCTTGGCTTCGTGTATAGGGGCGAGCTGTGGTTTTGTGGCCTGTGTCAGCCAGATCTGTGTAGGGATTGCAGGGGGGTGCAGCATCCGGAG
Organism: Podarcis melisellensis; assembly: GCF_964234715.1. Taxonomy (NCBI): domain Eukaryota; kingdom Metazoa; phylum Chordata; class Lepidosauria; order Squamata; family Lacertidae; genus Podarcis; species Podarcis melisellensis. Next base: position 41,837,086 of record NC_138530.1, read on the forward strand.
GTGCCACCATGGTTTGGCTACTGGATGGTGTCTGTAATTTATCTGTGGAGAGGGTCTGGGTTTGGGTCTGGTGTGGTTGATTGGTGATGGCGTTCTGTGTGCCTCTGGATCTGGTGTCAGTTTTTGTGGGGAGGGCTAATTTCCAGATGTCTGGCAAGCGGGATGTGTCGTCACGCTTGTTCATGTTGTGAGGGTGTTTCTCTATCTCGATGGCTTCCATGATTATTCTCTTGTGGTGATGTTCCATGTTAAAGAGCAATTTGGAATCTGCAAAATTAATTTCGTGTCCTGTTTCTTTCATGTGTTGGAAAATACCCTGCAAAGTCTGCCCAGCCACGTACATTGGACAAACAAACAGACGAATAAATGCACGTATCGCAGAACACAAGAATGCCGTCAAAAAAGAAGAAAAAACTTCCTCTCTTTTCCAACACATGAAAGAAACAGGACACGAAATTAATTTTGCAGATTCCAAATTGCTCTTTAACATGGAACATCACCACAAGAGAATAATCATGGAAGCCATCGAGATAGAGAAACACCCTCACAACATGAACAAGCGTGACGACACATCCCGCTTGCCAGACATCTGGAAATTAGCCCTCCCCACAAAAACTGACACCAGATCCAGAGGCACACAGAACGCCATCACCAATCAACCACACCAGACCCAAACCCAGACCCTCTCCACAGATAAATTACAGACACCATCCAGTAGCCAAACCATGGTGGCACCTCCGGATGCTGCACCCCCCTGCAATCCCTACACAGATCTGGCTGACACAGGCCACAAAACCACAGCTCGCCCCTATACACGAAGCCAAGCCAGAGCACAACTAAGTGCAGTACAGCCATCTTCTCAGAAAAACTCTTCACAAAGTTCAAGAGGTCAAGACACAAAGACTTTAGCAACTAATCCACACCTAATGACCCACCTAAGTGGTACTCAGGATATCACCCAAGAAATCACTCAAGATATCCCTCAAGTAATTAAGGAACAAAAGAAGAAAAGGCACACTAGCCTGGGAACTTCCTCTCTGCCCAGAACATTGGAGGCTATACACCACACCCCCTCAACAGTATTTATAGGAACTCAAACACTGAGATCCTGCTCTGTTCCAGTAACAAGAAGCCGAAAGCACCAGCCTGAAGATGACGAGTGAGACCTCGTCGAAACGTCGCCTAGACACCCCAACTTTTACACGGGAAGACACCCGAGGACACCAAAACCTGCATATATATATATATATATATATATATTGTTCATAAATGTACAAGGCAAACACATACATAAGTATATAAACCACGTGTCTGAAATAGTACAGGAGAACAATCCCGAAGCCATTTTGACTCTCCCAAATTGACCTCAAATATTTCTCTGCAAGGAGGAAGGAAATGAGAAAAGCTTTCCAATTGTAGGGGCTTATACCTGCCTGTAAATACAGTCTGGCAAGTATCTATTAAGCTGAGCACGCTATCAATATGCACAAGAGATTCAGGAACTAAGTATTTACCATCTCAAAGGAAAGGCCAGGCTACCCCGAAAAGGCAGTCAGATAAGGCATTACAGTGGTACCTCGGGTTAAGAACTTAATTTGTTCTGGAGGTCCGTTCTTAACCTGTTCTTAACCTGAGGTACCACTTTTCTAATGGGGCCTGCTGCTGCCGCTGTGCCGCCACCGCGTGATTTCTGTTCTCATCCTAAAGCAAAGTTATTAACCCGAGGTACTATTTCTGGGTTAGCAGAGTCTGTAACCTGAAACATCTGTAACCTGAAGCGTCTGTAACCCGGGGTACCACTGTATCAGGTATCCTGGCAGACAGGAGAGAAGCAACAGACTCAAATTTCTGCTGGGGACCACCTCTTTCTGTGATGTATGTTTAATGTTTTGGGGGTGGTCTTGAGCTACAGGGTAGGCAATTTCAAAAGTCTATATAAGAGCTTGCACACCAATGTTGTGGGTTCCTCTCCTCCCTCCCTGCGTGGGGTGAGTGGGGGACCCTGTTGCAACAGTCTAATAAAGATCATGCTTACTAGCTGCTTTGCTTCTCAATATTCTCTGGTTGGCCCTTGTTATTTTCTCCTAGAGCCAGTGTGGTGTAGTGGTTAAGAGCGGTAGTCTTGTAATCTGGTGAACCAGGTTCACGTCTCCGCTCCTCCACATGCAGCTGCTGGGTGATCTTGGGCCAGTCACACTTCTCTGAAGTCTCTCAGCCCCACTCACCTCACAGAGTGTTTGTTGTGGGGGAGGAAGGGAAAAGGAGATTGTTAGCCGCTTTGAGACTCCTCAGGGTAGTGATAAAGCGGGATATCAAATCCAAACTCTTCTTCTTCTTCAAGTATTATCAGTCAAGAACCAGACTCATCAAATCAATACCGATACAGAACCTACACGAGGACTCTAAACGGGCTCTTGGATACCCCATAAGGGGAAAAGGAGCAGTTTTTTCTTATAACACAGGGATTCCCAGCACTTAGCCAGGGTTGTATTTTTCTTTGGGAAGATCGAGGCACAACAGAGGCTAGTGTATTTAAGAAATATGGTGTATTGACACATATTTCCACCTGGAAGTCTGCAGTGGAAGGGGCACAGGAGGAATGAGCAAAAGGCAGATTAGGATCTACTGTTCAATCTCCATGTGACTTGCAGTAATCAGGAAAATCAGGAAGCGTTTATAACTTCATTCTGTTCAACCATAGCAACAGTTATGTCCTGGCTAGTGGCATAAAGGAAGCTTGGGTGGAGAGAGAAGCCAGGAGTGGATTTTCCTAGGTTTAGCATGATGCTCAGAGTTACCCTTACCCATTTTTATTTTTATTTTTATTTTTATTTCAGGCGTATGCTGGCCCACTGAGCCACTGTGTAATTGCTTGGCTCCAGTTGGTGGATCTTGGGGATCTAGTAAGAAAAAGACCAAAGTAGATTCCACAAGCCAGAATGCTCACTGTTGCCTTAATAGGTGTTATCGTATTAGAGATTTCAGCCTTGAAAAAGAATGGGGAAATTCTTTTGGATCTCTATAGAGTGCTTTTGCAACATGCCAGCAAATGAATGTAACACAGCAGTAACAAACAAGAGTTTATTAATGAAGTTCATAGTCGAAGGAAATAAATGTCAACAGGAGGGGGGGAGAATCATCTTGATGTAATGAGTAAATTTCAAATTATTTCATCAGTGTTGGAATAATTTCGACATCTGCTTCTGCTAATGTGCTCTGTCTGGAAGCCTAATGCAACATGCTGCTTTGCTATGAAAAGGGGCTTAAAGCCATTATAAAGATCACTTCCTTAAAGATGTTAATGGAGTTCAATGATCCTTTTGTTATGGGGTTTGTTATGTGATTCCAGATTGACTTATCAAAAATATAATTTCCCCAAATTAGAAAACATAAAACTGAGGGCTGTATCCAACCCTGCAGCTCTCCTGACACAAGGGACTTCTGTGAGTGCAGTGCAACTTCTTCTTCCTCTCCTGTTCCCTCCAGTTCCCCTCACACCCTCAAAATCAGTTGGGGAATTCCCCAGAGTGGATTTTGGGGTGCATGGAGGGAGGAAAGTCCCACTGTGCCAGCAGAACCCCACTGACACAGCACTGGAAACAATCTAGTCTTCAACGGCCTTCTCATCCTTAAAATTGGTTTGGAGCAGGGCCTCAGCCATCTGGAATTCTGTTCAAGTTATTACATTGCAGAGTAACATGGCATGAAGCTTTTTCCATCACTACATCCACACCCTTGGAAAAGCTTCACTTGCTGAATTTCTCTCAGCTGTTGAAGTCACAGGAGTCCGCTACCTTGCCACAAACAACATAGAAAGCCTAAATAAGTGGAACAAGAAACATATGCATGCCTGGTCCCAAATAGCACTGCTCAGCACCTACTATTCAAATTATGAAGAGTGCAAAGTCCCACTTTCTTTAGAGGCTACAGCAATGTGTTTCACCATATCATTGTGATGCCCCAAGGTGTAAAGGGAGGGATATTATTATTATTATTATTATTATTATTATTATTATTATTAGCCTTGTGTAGGATTTCCCACAGCCAACTTAGTGTCCCAGCAGTCTGTTTGAAGCAGGGATGAGGAAGTTGGGGCCATCCAGATGTAGCTGGACTCCATCAGCCCCAAGCAGCATGAGCATGGCCAAGGATGATGGGAACTGTAGTTTAATACCTCATGCCTTCTTTAAGAGGTCTGGGGAACAGTAAAAGATCCAGATGCAGTACCGACTGCCCCACGCCTCCATAGTTCCATGTATCCATTGCCCACCTCTGCCTTTAGCTACAAATGCAGGTGGGTAAAAGAAACCTGCGCAGCAATGGCACTAGTCACACAATCACTGCATCTTTTGCTGCTCCTTCAGAGCTTTGAAAGAGACTGACAAGTTCCCCAGGTTGGCACCTGGCAATCGCATGTCCATGTCACCTTCCCCTACTTCTTAGAAACATAATAGTAGCAGCTTGCCGATACGGTTTGGGAGAAATAGGTTGCCCTGTGTTCTATTAAGCAGCATGAAAAGATCCAGCTTAATGAAAATGTATCTTAGAAGTTCGACACTAGAGTGTGACAATATCTAAAATTTGCCTCAAAGGATTGTGTGCTGTGCTTGTAGCTTTTCTTGAATATATGATAGCAAACAAAACTGTCATGAGAATGAAGCACTTCATAAGAAGCTCTTTTCAGGTTTTGCAGTACACATCATACTTCAGCTTTGCTCCCAGCTTGGTTCCTTCTAAACACTCCTTGAATTTAGCATCCACTTTCTGGCTCTGAGCTTCATCAAAAGTGTTCTTCCAGTCGCCAACCACACCTGGAATGAAAGGAAAATGGAGGGAGGGAAAGAGAGACTTAACAGACATCATATAAACATTGCTAGACAGAAATGTGAAGATCATCCAGTAAAAATCTTTAGGTTTTGTTATTGTAACCGGGAACAAAATGGTACAATTTTTTCCTCAGGTTGACCAGTAGGAAGGCCTCTGAATACAGCCACAAAAGCTATGGCCCTCATGTGTCAAATTTGTCAGTCTTCTCTGAAGTGCTTCTTGTTCTGTAAGACCATCACATTCATATATTGAATCTCTTTTTAGATGTGTGTAGCTTACTATATACTAATACAGTGGGGAAGGGCCCTAGCTCAGTGGTAGAGCACATGCTGTCCCTTTTGGGAGGCAGGATGGTGTATAAAAACAACAAAATCCATTTTCCATGTAGGAAGTCTCAGGTTCGGTCTCTGGTATCTCCAGGAAAGGTTCCCAGTCTTGACCTCAGGAAAGCCTCTGCCAGTCAGTAATGACTAGAGACAGCCAACATGGTGTTCTCCCAGTGCTGTTGGACTACAACTTCTGTCATCACCAATTACTGTCTATGGTTGATGGATGCTGCAATCCTATGTGCACTTATTTGAGGGTAGGCTCCATTGAAATACTCATTGTTTTGAGTATAGATTAGGGATAGCTAATGGAATGCCCTCCTAATACTGTTGGACTACAGCTCCCATCAGCCCAAGCTAGCATGGTCAGTGATCAAGAAATGATATATACTGTGGCTCAAAACACCTAGAGAGCACAGCATTGGCTTTCTCCAGATATATATCCATAGGACTGCATGGTTAATCAATTAAAACATGGAAGACACTATGACTACTCATAAGCGACTGCTCTAAAGCAAGCTATAGTAAAAATAGAAGTTTATCACCAACCTTTCCGGAAGATCAGTGGGCCAACCGCTCCATGTGTCTCCTGTGATTTGTCCCTCACTGCATGGAACGCAGTCCTGTTTGCAATAGCCTGAATTTGCTCCGCAGTAGCAGTAAAGCCAAAGAATTCAGCTATTTGCTTCACTCCAGCAACCAGGTCCTGAAAGCAATATAGTGAGAAGGTCAATACTGAAAGTTCTTTCTCCTATGGTAAGCTACACCAGAACAATATGGGATTCAGAATACATCGCCAGTATTCAAGCACAGTTATGGTTGCTTTGGGCTAATCTTGGTGATGCCACCAAACAGAAAGGTCCACACTAGCCATATAATCTTGCTGCAGGTAGATGAAAACTACAGGAGGCAAATGGATACTGGATGTTCAGCTCTCTCCCTATGGCAAGCATCCAGAGTATGAGACTACCTTACTGCAATCAGTGTTCTTGCCATGAATATGGATGCTGGGGAACAAACTCTTAATGAAATAGATGTCCCAACTGAGGCACATCCAAAAGGAAGTACGTCAACCCCCTATAACAGAGTTTGCTCTTCCTGCTTTCTTTGGAAAGCTATACTTTCCATTAGTATGGTTAGCCATACTCATCTCTCAGCTTGGTAAACAGGTTTTGGCTGCTACTGTATTGCCAGCAATTCCTTGACTATTCAAATGAGTTACAGAAACAAGCCAGGAATTCCACTGTTGATGACATTAAGGGCCAGCATTGGCAGCATTGGCTCACGTTCTTCTTCAGATGCCAAATCAAGGATGGAAGTAAGGATCAGTGTCCTCTAGCTCCAAGTGCCTATAGGTTATGGGTATGGGGTGGGGTTATTCACTCTGCTCCTCAGATAAACAGAGACTCTCTGTCCTTTGTTATCACTTCAAATATTCCAGGCTCTTCCCTCACATTCAGAAAAAGTTTAGGAGCTGAAACATGGATGAGCTCGCCCTCAAACTATGATCCTGATCTAGTTATATCTTGCAAAGCCTATGCAAGTTGGGATAACGTCTTATTTTTAGACTACCCTTGCTGGTAGTTATGAATATGCTCACCTCTTTTAATTGCTCATATGTTAGAACCAGAACATTTTCATCATCTAGATGTTTGTTCCACACGACTGCATGGTCAAAATAGCTTCCCCAGGCAACTGCAGGTCAGACCAAGACAACTCATCAGAACTATTTTATTACTAGTAGAAACTGTTAAAACTTTAACAGTAGGCTATTTTTAAAACATTGCATAGTGTTCACACAATATCTCTTTATACCCACAGGGATAACATACAATCACAAGAAAAGAGAGATTATTCTTAAGAATGATCAACAAAAGTCTTTCAAATTTTGTCTCTGATAATATGTGGCCAGCTCTTGGGGAAAAAACATTCATGCACACCCTCAGTTGGGCTTCGGCTTTATATAGACAACAGAATGTTGAAGGTGACATGAATGACTGTGATGCAAACACTCATCCAATATTCATGTACAGCAAATAGTTTTTTATGGTTTTATACTCCTGTTTGATTGGGAGTGACACTGAGACAAAAGAAATGTGAGTGTACACCAAGGACAATAATGCCTCTATCATTATTCCACCTCTCTCAACAACTACCATCAGTTTTCAGCCCATGTTCACCAGTCAAGGCACACAGATGCTTCCCCCTCCAGATTCCCCCTCCATTGCTAAAAGCTATTCAAACTGCAAACCACAATTATCGTGGGCAAAACCCAAGTCTTCCCCTGCTAGCACTACTATCAGCAAACTTGGTAGAGCTTGAATATATTTCACATGTTTTCACAAGAGGTTTAATTTCCCAAATCCATTCAAAAGTATTATTAGAGTACCTTGCCCATTCATAAAAAGTGAAAAAAATTCCTCCCAGGAGTTATAACTGGGAATGCTTGGAGCATTGTTGTGAAAATGGAAAAATGATGCAGCTGTATCTTTAGGATTTCGAAATAGCAGCAGTACCTGAGGTGAGAAAACAGGACATAAATGTTAACTCCTCCTGTCATTAACAAAAACAAAGCCACTTTGAGAATGGCAGATGAAGATGATCGACTATATGGGACTGGAAGAAATGACTAGCAGAATCCGAGACCAGGGAAGAGAGACGGCGGAAGAAGATTGGAAGAAATTTAAGGACTATCTTGGGAAATATTGCAAAATTAATGAATGTTAGAATGATGTTGGTTTGAAAAATTAAGGGGTTTTTCAGCTGTAATGATTAAGTAAAAAGAAAAGAAGGGTTGAAAATTAAATGAAAATTAAGGGAGAGGATTTGCTGAATTAACAATTAGAAATTGGAATACAAAAAAGGGGAGGTATGAGGAGGTCGGGGAAGTAAGTTATAAGAAAATAAGGGAATGAAACTTTACTTGTTTTTAAATAATTTTTAGTTGTTTTGTACTTCGTTTATTTTTTATATTTGTTATTTTTTGTGTTTGTGTTTTGCTTTTATTGTGTTTTCTTTTATGTATAATCTTTGAAATTTTAATAAAGGTAAAAGGTAAAGGTACCCCTGCCCGTACGGGCCAGTCTTGACAGACTCTGGGGTTGTGCGCCCATCTCACTTAAGAGGCCAGGGGCCAGCGCTGTCCGGAGACACTTCCAGGTCACATGGCCAGTGTGACATCGCTGCTCTGGCGAGCCAGAGCTGCACACGGAAACGCCGTTTACCTTCCCGCTGGTAAGCGGTCCCTATTTATCTACTTGCACCCGGAGGTGCTTTCGAACTGCTAGGTTGGCAGGCGCTGGGACCGAGCAGCGGGAGCGCACCCCGCAGCAGGGATTCGAACCGCCGACCTTTCGATCAGCAAGTCCTAGGCGCTGAGGCTTTAACCCACAGCGCCACCTGTGTCCCAGGAAATTTTAATAAATATCTTTAAAACAAAAACAAAAACAAAGCCACTTTGGGCTACCTAAACTACAACTAGAAGTAACCTATTCTTTTGTAAGAGAAGGCTTAAATAATGGCCAGAAAGAACTTTGTCATGAGTCCTTTCAAAAAGCACATTCTCAGGCACTCCAGTCTCTCTGGTTTCACATCCCCTGAAGGTTGGAGCATGGGCCCATTGTGATACATTATGTTTCTAGAAACATCGGGTATTATAAAAATTCATGACTGACCCATGCACTTTTCAACATGTTTCCCCCTCTTTATTTGTGGCTGACTAAAGGAGTGGCCCAATGCTTCCTTCCTACTTAACCTCTTGTCTTGTATTGTCACCAATATCCAGCATCAGAAACATCTTACAGTGCCCACAAGGCTCCCACGAACTGTTGATTGCTTTACAGTTGTGAGTCACTCCTGCAAATGTTTCCTGATCTTATACCACTTACCTTGGCTTTATTTTTGAAGATGGACTTGGGAAGAAGGTTGTAGTGGAGGTGTGTAGCTACAATCCTTGGAGATGGGAACTGTTTCATCCTCTTTTTTAAAATAAAAAAAGGAACAGAAAAGGAGCATCAAATGGATGACTCAGACATACATGAAAATGATCTGCTCTGTTGACACATATTAATCAAAAGGCAGTTGGAATAACTGGGATTCCCAGGATAAACCAGCAGAACTTACATCTCACCATTGGCTGAGCACAACAGCCCTGTTTTGTGGTGCCCCAGGTTCTTCACCACCACTACCATGCTTCTTCGTTATCTCAGAATGACAACAAAATCAGGATCACTACTGAGCACTTGGTGAACGGCCAAACATGGCTGATGGATTACTCCTGGCTTGGTGGGTCACCAGTTGGGCAGGTTTGCTTCAGCAGAGCCCGTGTTCCCTTACTTCCTTTCAGTGTAAGTAACGCATGTGTGTGAGTGAAGTGTCTGATTTTTGAGACTAGGCTTTGTGTCTTACTAACCTGATACCTTTCTGGATCCCCACACTCAATGAAAGGTAGCTCTGTGTTCTCGTGCTTGGTTTTCAAAGTGGTGGCGATCAGATCATTCACAATCAGAATGAGCCAATTAATACCTGGAACAAACAAATAAGTGGAATGCTTGTAATCCTTATGGTGGACTTCAAGGCATTTCACCATCCCAAGTTGATGGTTCCCCAGGCCTGGCACGCCAGCCTAACTTTTACAGATTGTAGAGAAGTACCATCATAAGATGGAAGAGTTGACATTTCAGAATTGATGGGTGGCTATATTCCCAGAATGCTGTCTGGAGATTCAAAAGAAGTGCTGTCTGCCTTCTGAGGAAAGCCAGTCCTTTAATTCCAAGTGACAAGAAGACAAGTGACAATACATGCCCAGAGGTGCTTTCTTATGAAAGAAATTCATGCCTTTTTTCTTTAAGGAAGTCACATGGCCATATATCTGAGAGACTATAGCAGGAGTAGCAATTGTGGTGTCCTTCAGATGTTGCTGGACTACAACTCCCACCACCCCTGACCATTGGCTATGCTGACTGATCCTGAGGGGAGCAGGGATCCAGTTACACCTGGAGGGAGCCATGGTTGCTACCTCTGCCTATAGGCTCAATACCAGCTTTATAACCATGATTGTGCTTGGTCAAGGTCTCACAAATACATCATTCTGCAGTATTGTTTTAAGATTGTTATAATGACAGGTTGAAACTGTTTTTCAATCAATAAATATTCAAAGAGAAATGTTCAGTTTTAATATTGTGCCACCTCTAAAAAGAACGAAACTCTTAACAGTTTTTAACATTACAGTAAACTGGTTTGGGCTTTTACTCTACTACATGTTCATTTTAAAAATATATCTTCTTGTAATACAGCCACTAAAATATTGAATAATCTACTATCCCTCCCAAAAAAACAACACCGCCAACTCTTGAGTTTTGCCTCACACTTGTGAAAACCATGCTCTCCTCCCATACTTCCTGGTAGTCATCATTTGCTGTGGCATCCAAACCTGGTCAAATTATGGTGGAATATACACACACATTTTTTAAAAAACTTCTGAAAATGTACTTTTAAAGCGTTTTTTTAAAATACATTGAATTTTCCATAAGACTCACCATCACTATCTAGTGTCACATTGTATCTTGCACTTAAAGCATACTTAAAACATTTTATTTGAAGCTGTATAGCTGAGTCCTATGATTACTGCAAACCACAGTCAGCCTCCAGTTCTGGAGACAAACTATGGTTTGTGACAACCATTCAGACAAAGAAAGAAAGAAAGAAAGAAAGAAAGAAAGAAAGAAAGAAAGAAAGAAAGAAAGAAAGAAAGAAAGAAAGAAAGAAAGAAAGAAAGAAAGGTTACTGTGAGCAACAAAGTAGAGGAGGGGGAGGAAATCCGTGTGAACAAAAGGAAGGAGGAGAAAAGGGAGGAAAGAACGCACAAACCCAAGACACATGGTTTGGTTGTGACATCTACACAAGGACATTGTCTCTCTGGCTTTGTCCACTCCAAACTCAGTTTGATAGTGCCTTAAAAAATGCAAAGCATTTTTATTGAAATGCCTTAAGGCTTTAAGTGCATTTTCAATGGTTTGCACAAGTAGCAATAATGGAAGAGCTGGTGGTCTAGTTTTCAACAGGTTTCAGATGTATTGAAAATAATAAGCTTATTGGTGTGACCCACTCTGTAAACCAGTTAAAGGCAACTTCTGTACTAGTGCACACTTCCCTCAGCAATGCTAGTTAATATCTTTCCTTATACAGTACTAAAAAAAAAAACCACCCATCAGTCTGTTGCATTGCTCATGACATCATTGCTGTATGTAGAAAAATAATGGAAGGTTGTATTCACCACATTTGGGATAAGACACCAACACCATGTCATCCTTTCTGGCTTCGAAGTTCTCCAGAGCTTGGAATGTTTCTGCACTGCAGACAGAAGACGGGTAGAGGATTCCCTGGTAGGTAAAGAGAAGCTCATGGATGCTAAGGCCTTTGGACTTTTCCAGAGCTTTCTCTATTTCCTCGACAAACTTTTTCTCAGTCATCTTTGCCTTCTTCGTTGTGAGCTACTGCTGGGTCGCTAGGACAGCAAAGGCCTTTAAAAAAGGCATTTTGAGGGCGGAGTAAACCTTATTTAGCTTTGGGCTTATCCTTTTGTGTTTTCTGCATTTTATGAGCAAGCCAACCATATCAAATCAGCTTCCTTGAGTCTATTCTCCTGAAATGAAAACCAATCTACTTGTCCCACCTTAGGTACTGGAAATACTTTTCACCCTTTCAGATAATCCCTGCTGAAAGCAAAGAGCATGGGCATCTCTACAAAGTAAAAGACATGCAAAAACTAACTCAACAGGTACTACCGGACAATGTATTAAATTCAGAGTTACATAATAGTGCCAGGTGTCAAGTTTCTCACACCATGGTCACTAGGATGCCCATGTGTTCCACTTCACACAAAGGCAGTCGTCTATTTAAAGGGCTGTCCAGTTAAGAAGAGAGAATGGAGGCCTTTCTGGGTCATGTGGCCAGCATGGCTAAACCGCTTCTGGCGCAACACCGTGACAAGTGCCAGAGCGCCGTGTATATATATATGTGTGTGTGTGTGTATAAATCTTTTTTGGTGGTATTTTCGCCTTTAGAACATAGTAAGCTGCTTTAGACCAAGTCATAACATTGGCCCATTTATCTCAATATCTTCCTAGCTGACTGACCTTTCCCAGCTCTCCCAAAAGATATCAGGGATGGAAGCTGGGACTTCATTCTACAGTACTTGTTGACTTGAATTGCGTTATTTTGATGGGTATCTTGAAACGTAAAAGAAGATTTTAAAATAAAAACAAGCAAACTCTCTTCTACAAAATGTTTTAATCGGCCTCGATCTAGTTAAAGTTAGCTGCTGCTAACTGGGTTGCACGTGACTTTACAGCCCAGTCTTTCCTACACGCGTGTACTCTGGCTCCATGAGTTTGCAGAAGATCACAGCTGCCGACGTTCCTATGTTCAGCTGCGGCGGGAAATTCTGCACTCTAGATTGAAGCCGCTGGTAGCAGGGAAGGCTGCCCCTTCCTATGCGGATCGGCAGGACACAGCTGCGTTACACTGCCACCTACAGGTAGCACAGTGACACGACCAGTCCCAGCAGGACCGACAGAGGGAGCACAGCGCGAACTCTCCAGCACCGGCGAGAAGAAACGAAGGATGACCGCATGCGCGAAAGGAAGCTGCCGCGCGCCCATGCGCATGCGTGCCTCGGCACTTCCACCCGGAAGTGGGTCTGGACTACGCACGGGCAGACGCGGTGCGTTTGTTACCGGCGGTAAAACGCCGCTCGCACCTTTGGAGCGGAGCAGAGACGGCGAGGTACGGCTGCAGCCTTTGTGTCTTAGTGACTCTAAGAGGAAGAAACAAAAAAGGAGGAAGTCCTTTTGTTCCTAGCTTGTCTGCTCTGCTGGTTGGGGGGGGGGGCGGGCTGAAGTCAAGTGACCAGCCGAGGGTAGGCCGATAGCAGTTCCATGGGGAGGAGAAGAGATGCTTCTTGTCCTGCCTTTGGCTGCCTAGACTGGCCCATTGGATGCTCAGGTGACTTCTGTAAGGGAAATTGCACAGGTTGTGCTTCTAGTTGATCCCCTGCAGTTCTGTCTAACTAACTATATATACAGATTTATATATAAATCTTCATTCTTTGGCGATCACTCGTAGCCGAGTAAGATTGTCTTCCATAAACACGGTATATATAAATATTGTGTGTGTGTTTGTGTATAATTGCACAGGTTAAAGTAAGATGTGAAAAGGGGGAAGGGAAAAGGAAGGGGAAAGAAATAACACCCATATGCAATACCAAACAAAACCCACAGAACTTTAAAACGTTGCAAGATTATTAAATGATATCATTTACAAGATCCTTAAATGATAATGCAGCCCTCTAGACCCTGATGTTGGGAAAGATGGAGGGCACAAGGAGAAGGGGACAACAGAGGACGAGATGGTTGGACAGTGTTCTCGAAGCTACCAGCATGAGTTTGACCAAACTGCGGGAGGCAGTGGAAGACAGAAGTGCCTGGTGTGCTCTGTTCCAGGGGGTCACAAAGAGTCGGACATGACTAAATGACTAAACAACAACAAACAAATGCAATTAGCAGTGCCTTCTAGGTAGTGGTGCCCTCCCATCAGATGTCAAGGAATTAAACAACTATCTGACTTTTAGAAGACATCTGAAGGCAGCCCTGTTTAGGGAAGTTTTTAATGTTTGATGTTTTATCCTGTTTTTAATATTCTTTTGGGAGCCACCCAGAGTGTCTGGGGAAACCCAGCCAGATGCGTGGGGTACAAATAATTTTTTATTATTATGCAACAAAATAGACGTGCGTTCACCATTCGTGTCAAACTGCACATAGGATGGTATACCATTTGCAGCACATAAATTCATTCCATGTAGGAAATCAAGGTTGCAATCCTATCACCATTTACCAGGGAGTACACCTCATTTGAATTCATGGTTAGGATCACACTGCTAAGTTACCATCCCAGTTAGCCCTCTGAAGTATGGCTACAGTTTGGTTCCCTGTACACTGGAGTGGATATGTGCTTAATTTCAGCTCTTGGCTCAAGCTGCAAAGTGTCTATTGAATATTGTTTTTGTCTTCAAGTTGGATAAATTGAAAGTGTCACCTGTGCTGAATAACTGGTTCACCTGTGCACACCATCCCTTTATTCTACAGTCAATCCATGATAAACATGTAAGTGGATCAACCATACATAACCTCACCAGTAGTGTCTGAGGTCATGTACGGAATCCTCAACAGACAGGAACCTTACCATGTTTCATTACTTTGATTCCAACAAAGACAATCACTTTAAACATTGGGTTTTGTTGACTAGTCCTCTGAAAGCTTGTCATAATAAAATATTTAGTCTTTTAGGTGCCACAAGATTCCTTTTGTTTGCTGAAATAGCCTGTCACAGCTACTCTACTCTAGAAATTGCATTTACCGTTACACCTTAGATTCCAAAGTTTTAAAGACTGTTCAAAGTACTTCTCATTCATGATTTTAAAAATCAGCTATGTCAAGTTAAGTTTTCCCTTATCGCAGACTCAGAGTTGTATGCTTAAAAGGCCACCTAAATTTTCAACTTAAAAGGCCATAGCTAAATTTGCAACTGATGGATTCTTAATTCACAGCACAGCCTCTGAGCTGCTACACAGTTGTCAGCATTCTCCATGTAGCAAAGGATGACTGTCTGAATAAGTACATGTTCAATATTAAGAGAAGGCACTGGAACTTTCAGCAGAGCACAGTAAGTGGAAAGCAAATCCTGCCTCTTGTTCTCTCTTCTGCTTTGATAGCCTGTTGGGGCCTCTCTTCAAATATACTTCAGTATCCCTCTGATCAAACCATATATACAAATCAGTTATTTCCTGTTCTGATAACATTTTTATGTCATTAATGAAATGTTTGTTCCCCTCTGTTTCTAGAACTTGGGACTAGCTGTGCCATGAATCCTGAGCTTGGAAGGAAGATTTTCAAAGGGGTTATATTAGTGGAAATTATCGGAGTTGCTAGCGCATATGCACTCTATGTTAAAATGGATAATAATCAAGGTAACAAACAATATGTCTCGTTATTTTTTCAAATAACCGTCAATCCACAGAGCGTATTGACCAGAGAATTTGCAGTCATAAGAATATCCGTGCTATATGCACATAAAAGTAGGATATACATTGAAATCTAGTTCATTTCTTAAATGGAAAACTAAGCAGAGTCGCATATTTCCATTTGCAAAATTTAGAAAACACACTAGGACTTTCAGTATTTGTATTATAACCAACATAATTACACATCCTTTCTGAACTCACTCATTTACATTCATTCTATCTACTGAGCAACTATAAAAAGGTAAAGGTTAGGTCCAGTCGCAGACAACTCTGGGGTTGCGGCGCTCATCTTGCTCTATAGACCGAGGGAGCCAGTGTTTGTCCGCAGACAGCTTCTGGGTCATGTGGCCAGCATGACTAAGCCGCTCCTGGTGAACCAGAGCAGCACACAGAAACAGTTTACCTTCCCACCAGAGCAGTTCCTATTTATCTACTTGCACTTTGAGGTGCTTTCAAACTGCTAGGTGGGCAGGAGCTGGGACCGAACAACAGGAGCTCATCCCGTCTTGGGGATTCAAACCGCCTACCTTCTGATCAGCAAGCCCTAGGCTCTGTGGTTTAGACCACAGTGCCACCCGCGTCCCCTCTGGGCAACTATATCCATTGCCTATTGGGAAGTTTTCCTTGAACATTCTCTAATGTTACTGCAAAATTCCTGATATAGCAGTTAAGCTGTTTGTTTGGAACAGCTCTTCAGTTTTTGGAATTATTTCAACTACACTAGGTCTCAGGATCTAGTGGGTCTCCGCCTTCGCCATGGTGGCCAGGCCCGGATTTCCACAAGGCAAATTCCTCCCGATCAGAGGAATTCCGCCATTACCGGAGGCGCCAACCCAGAAGGATCTAGCCTGTTTAGATTGTCATGTATCATACTACCAGTCACCAGCAATTTTTCACAGGCATTGTCTCTGAATAGAAAACATCTATTTGCATAGGGGTCATGGGGCTGCACACACAAACCCTGCCAATGCCAGGTATGCACATTTCACAGTTTAACACTTTTCTAGGTTCAGTTGCACAGGTTCAGTTGCACAGAGGTTTCTAGGTTCAGTTGCACAGAAGCATGTACTTGCAATCAAGGAAGAATGTGTGGAAGCTTATTTCAGATCTTCCCTGCTTGTCATGGGTAGGCCTGGCGCTGATTCGGCAGCGCTGATATGCACAGGTCTTTGTTCCCAACCAAGACTGATATTTCACGTTCAGGCATCCTATTTTCACTTCTGTGTACTGACTAACTTAAGAACAGGGCTCCTTTGGGTGGAGTTGTATATTCATGTAACGGAAAAAAAGCTTCCTCCATGCTTTATCTGGCATGGATACTTTTGCACATTACGAGGAGCGTTACATTGGTAATGCTCAGGATAGACGAGGAGAATTTGAGTTACTATTGTAATAGAACTCTGTGGCACACCTTTAAAAAAACAACCACCACCACCTGTTCTTCCTTAAACTGAGATAGACCATGACAAGTTCCAATATGCCACTTTTAAAGTGAAAGGTAGGGCACATTCTGGATATGAGCAGCCGAAGGGCAAGGCACTGCCCTCCCTGCGGATCTCAATACAAACAATGAGAACTTTATACATCCCCCTGTCATGTTTTAGACCAGTGATTCAATGTCTTAAGAGATTAATTTGTGCTATCTTAAGACTTCCTACCACTAAGATTTTAAAGTATACCTGAGTCTGATAGCCTTCCCTTTTTCAACTTTTGTGCCCAATGTGACAAGCCTAAGTTCTGCAAGTCTTCAACTGGAAATGCAGCCTGAGGAGGCTAAACAACCAAGTTGCTGCATAACCTGTAAGATTACCACAGGTATTTATGACTGGCCAAAAAAACCTAAGAAATGTAGCCACCATGTAATAAAATGTACACTACTTAAATTTTTGTGACTGAAATCTTGTGCACTGTACTGTTGTTACAAACTTAACGTTTTTATTTTCTCAGATTTCAGACAAAAAATGCATAGGAGATACCCATCCATCCTAGAAGGTATGTGATAATTAATGTTGGTGTAATTCTTTTCCCCCAACACTTTAAAAAAACAACAACATTCAAGTGCAGATAAAAAGGAAATCCTACTACAATTTTATCAGAAAGATATATTCAATCAAAATTAGATCTTCAAAAGTCAATCTTCATTCAGTTGTGCAAAAGATAAAAAAAACTCTTCTATTTTCATAGTTTATTACAAATGTAATGAATACGCTGGTTTTCACGAAAAAAGGGAGAAAGACCAAGCAGCATGGTTAATCAGCAAAAGCTAATTGTAAGTAGAAATATTTTTTAAATGTTTACATTAAATATCTTCATATTTATTTTCTTGTCTTTTTACTTTTGTGTTTGTTTTTCAGCATTTTGTGTCTAAACTTCTTTTTCTGCTTGATGATGCTCTTCACATCCTTATTGTGAATCCACCTGTTGCGTTCTTCCTCCCACCTGAGCTGTTTGACATCTAATGGAGGAAGACAGAGAGCACATAGATAAGTTTGGAGTGACTACATCCTGGGAAAATCTGGCACTGAGTTTTATGGATGTAAAGAATACTGCCTGAGTTAGAGATTCATGACCGACAAACTCTCTGCTATGTTTTGTCCTAAAAAACACAAAATGCTTTATGAACAAATAAATACAAAGTTCCCTCCTCACCTTCAACAGTCCATCTTGTCTCAAACAACTTACATTTTTCAAACTTAAATGTAATTTGGGCCAACGAGGAATGAATTATATCAAGTTAAAGATTCAGTGCTAATCATGATATAGTTTTCTACAAATGCAAACTTAAGGATTTTTAAAAAGTTATTAGCAAGAGCCCAAAATCCAGCAACATACCATGTACAACTGGAATTTCCATAAACGAATTGCCTTTGGTAAATTTCATCCACTGTACCATTGGCAAATTAAGTTGATCATATAGCTTCCAAAGAAGCATGTTTTTTGGTAAGTTAAAGCACAGGGTGGAATCCTTGCATAAAAGGGATGGAGCACAATATTTGTTTGACACACAAACACACACCCCTGAAATCTTAGGTGGTGGTGCATAACCAAGCAATTTATTTCAAATTCCATTTAACATGCTTCGTATGAGTGCCCACTTATGAGAGCATGCTGGACAGTCTGTTCAAAAAGGTTACCTAGAATAGGCATTTAAGGAGGTTTGGTTACTGTGCTACCAGCTCAATCAATACTTCTCTGTGTGTTGGGCAACATAGCAGTTAGTGGCTCACTTCCATTTTGGGATGTTCCAATAGTATCTTAAATACCAATTGTGATCCACTTTGTCTACAGGTGACAAACTCAGCCCTACTCGATGTATGAATGCTTAGGGGACCTATCTTCAATAATCTGCTTGAAAATGCTGCATAAAACATTAGTACAGTCATTACAAGCTGCCATACAGCACAGGCTCTCATCTGGCCAAAGAGTGCAGGCAAATTTACCCTGGCAGTTGACTTGTACTACAGGCCTGTTGTAATTTCTTAGATGCAGAATGCTTTTCAGAAATTTAAATGGTGTTTTAGACTACAGGACTAAGACAAGAATAATCTGCACAAAATTAAGCTAAATTCACAGTGGGAGGTAGTAATTGGGGGAAAGGGAATTGACAAGATTCTGCAGATGACCATGCAGCTCTCTTTTTGAGAAAGCTGCAAGAGAGCAGCTGTAGATAATACACAAAGGTCTAATTCTACTTTAGTAGACTGAACAGTTAGTCCATCCAGAGTTAGTTCTCTCATGTTCTGTAAGGTTCAAATGCCACTTTCTAGACATCCTATAAATAATGCAATACACTGGAATTGGGTTATCCATGTAATTTTTGGATATGGGAGGATATAACTGGAATCTTAAGCCCTCTGGATTCCTATCTAGCAGGATCCCATGAGGCTCAAAGTGGGAAGGCTTTGTGTGCTCCAGATGCATCTCAACCACCTTCCCGAGTTGAACATGAAGGTCTGAAGTGGGCTTCTAAATGCACTGGAGTGAATCAACTTCCTCTTGAGCAGGAATCCCTAGAAGGCATTTAGAAGCACCTTTCAGAACACACTTAGAAGCTCTTTTCAGACTTTCCTGCTCAACACAGGACAGATGGGGACATGAAGTGTGCAGTGCACATGGGCGGCACTGGGGAAGAGAAGGTACAACTGGGAGAAAGAGCAGGATAGAAATCAAATAAATATGCTCCTCCATTTGTTTCAAATGAAACTAACTGAAATGCCTTTCTAAAACCATCACATGAGCATTTGGAATGCCTGACAGGTAAATATATTTGCTGAACATGGGGAAATTCACTTACTTGCATTATCTTTGTTAGCCATTGCATTCATCCCAATACTATCAAACTTGGACCCAATGTTTTCATCCAGCAAGGAACCAAACTTCAAAAGAAAGGCAATGATTAGTACATTGATAAACAGCAGACCAAAGACATTTTAAAAAATAGAAAACTTGGTGGCACCTACTTCTTCTGCAGTAGCAAGGATGCCAGTGTCTTTGAGCTTTCTTTTCTTGTTATCTTTTGACCCTTTAAAACATTAATAAGCATTTATTTATTCTACATGAAGAACAAAACGCAAAGTGTTTGTTGGGTGGGGAATGGATTTGAGCAGGAAACAGGAAGAGACTCCCAAGAAGAACTTCTCAGGCTCTTCTACACTATCTGCAACAAGGTGCTATATTTCAAAATTCCATCCTTTTAAAAATATTTTCTCAATGTTTTATAAACAAATGTTTTATAAACAAATGATCTCTAACTTTCTTGACAGCACTGTCCCTGGTATCAAACAGACTACCACTTACTATTCCTCTAGGTAAGGAAAGGGATTTTGCTAACTATAAAGTACCTTAGCAGATTTACATGCTAGTTCTTTAAGAGCTTGGGCAAATATCATCTAACCATTGCATTTTTAAAATCAAGTTCTAAACCAGTTATCCTTTGTCATCTCTATAAGACTTCGGGTGTACAGCTGAAAGAAAACTCTATCCTGCTGAAAACTGAACTAATCCTTTCCACCTGGTTTTCTGTGTCTGATATGAAAATCAAATAACTATTTCTTGACAAAGAATAAGTGCACTTTCTATACAGTACTGTGTCACACTTTCTATCACTACCACATGTTGTCTTCCCATAACAACTACACACTGCTCTGGTTTTCTTAATACCTTATAGTTCATTCCTACCTCTCCTTCCTCAAACTGGACATGCAGATTTTTGGACACTAACCAACACAGAATGTTAAAAGTCAATGTGATTAGGTGAGTAAATTCTGCAGAGTAAATTCTGTCTCTTGCGTCATTTTCCTTTAATGGGTCTATTAATGACCAGTGCAATCCTATACAAATCAATGCACAAGTAAATACCACTGAGTTCAGTGGGGCTTACTACTAGGAAAGAGGATATAGGATTGAAGCTCAAGTGCCTTATATGTAGCCAGCACAGCTAATACAGACCCCTGGCGCTCTCAGAAACTTCACAATTCTGAGTGAAAAGACAGCAAACTAGTGACGAGTCACATTTCTAGCGGAGAGGCAGGCTGCTACAAAACCCCTCAGCATTCTGACACCCAAGGCTGTCTCAGTTTTTACCAAATATTAAGAGGTCTTTATGTTACCTTTCATCAATCCAGCAAAATCCATTTCTTTTTTTCTTTTCCCTTTCTTACTGGCAGGCTTGACATGCTCCTCTTTATTGTCATCTATCAAAAAGGAAAGCTATTAAAACTTTTACTCAGGCTACATCATAAAACGGATGATTTGTCGATATGAAAACACTTTCCGCTTTCGTACAGAGAAAGTAACCAACTGCCCTGAAACCTTGTGGTTATCTCACTTCCTGTGAACAGACTCCACAAAACAGCTACTCCTAGTCAGCTCAGATGTTTCTACATGTGTTTCTGAATACTGAAAATGCAATAGGACAGCACCTTTCATTCAACCATGCTTGTTGCACATAAAAATACTACAGCTTGGTCCAATTACTGTCATTTTACTTTAGTCAACAGTGTTAATGTGACCCAATGTTAACATGAAATTAAGCAGTGTTTCCCAAACTTGGGTCTCCAGCGGTTTTTGGACTACAATTCCCATCATCCTTGACCACTGGTCTTACTAGCTAGGGATGATGGGAGTTATAGTCCAAAAACAGCTGGAGACTAAAGTTTGGGAAACACTGCTCTACAGGATACAAGAGCAGGTGCAACACTTATTTCTCATGATTCGTTATCAGCCTTGGCACATGCATCCTTCGGATCTGTCCACCACAACATCTAACTTATGTGGTCTTCTGCTCCAGCTAAATCACATAAATATCTGGTGGAACACTAAGGAAACAAGTAGGTTTAAAAATAGCTACCTACCTATGGCATTTAAAATCTGTGTTTTAACAAAGCAAGCAATTTAATAATTTGGCAGTAAGTGCATTCGTGTTTTTACCTGGAGCTTTATCATCATCTGAGACATCCATAAAAGTCCCTCCATCTTCATCAAGATCTTCTCTAAAGTCTTCATCCATACTACCCAAAGACACTTCCTCATCATCAAGGTCGTCAAAATCATCATCGTCTGAATCATCCAATGCTTCCTCATCATTTTGGCTTTTCTTTTTCCCTTTGCTTTTTATATTACTAGAATTTGATTTAAAAATACAATTTAAAAAGCTTTTAGAAAATCCAGCCATCCAACTTTCTCATAATGCTTAGAAAGATCACAAACAGCAAGCAATACAGAGTTTAGTCTATAAACAAAACACTCAAATTTTGTTAAACTAATGCATATACCATAACTAAACAGGTTTTGGTGGTTTCTATCCATAGAATAATCCCACTTCATCTCCTTTCCTTGCATGCCCCAGAATAGATTTAGGGGGATTTTACAGGGGGTGGGAGGGTAAGTTCCATTAGGGAAGCAAAAGACATTGTGCAAACAGGACAATACCACTGGATACAGCACAGAATGTTACCAGCTTTACAAAATACTAGACCATTACTTGATCAATTCTCTTTCGAACAGTAAAACTGCCTGCTCTAGGAATAGCAAATTGCAAAGCTGGTTTATGGGGTTTTACTTGATGAATGCCCATAGGGTCACTCCAAAATTATCAGGCACATAACAAGAGTATTTCCACAATAAATGAGTTCATAAAGTACTCTGCAGATATTTTCACAATGCTAAATAACAAGGGAATTGTTAAATGAAATCTGCTATAAACTCCTTATATAATATACCAAGATCCTAGCGTATCAGTATGCCACCCAAAAGCCTGTTTTATTGTAATAGTAACATTTCAGAGTGTATGAAATTTCAGGCAGTGGGAACACCAGCATACAATGAGCGTGTGAAAATCACTTTGCCTGCTTTCTGAGCCAGCAAGGGGGAAGTGCTGTGTGCTGCCAAACTGTTCAGCTAAGAGGGAGTGGAAATGGGGTAGGGGGAAGGAACCCAAAGTGAAAAAACTGGTCTCTGAAGCTGAATGTGGTTGAGCTTTCCTTTGAGATTCCTTCATTTAAGAGTGAACTACTTCAATCCATGTTTACATATAAAGTAGCACACTCAATCGCTCAGAAGATATATCTCATCATGCCATTGACTCTGCAATTCTAAACCTCATTGTTTTCAGTAGTGCCTATTCCCACTTGGTGTGTATTGGGTTGCAGTTTTCATCACTCTAAACTACTACCTGATTGCAAGTAACAGGTAGATTACACCACCCTCCTAATACATGCCTACGGATGAAAAAGGAATACTAATGGGAGTGGAACCTACAAGATAAGTTAGCTCAGGCCCATTCAGCAGCAGGGTTCTCATCTCTCCTATATATATGCATCTGTAGGGCTATATAGAGATGTATATTTGCCAGGCAGCAGGGTGAAAGCAGCTAGATTGATCCACAACATACTTAACAGTATGGCGGATGACCCTGCAGCCCTACAGATGCATTTGGACTTCAACTCCCATCATCCTCAACTATTGGCCATGCTAAGTACAATGACACCCGGGGGTCCAAAAGTTACTACTGGGCAGGCCAGTGTAGAAGATAAGGCAGAATACAAACCCTTTCCAAGGAAAAGGGAAGAAGGTGCCCTGATCTTCACAACTGTCTGCACCCCTAGGAGTCACAATTCAGGTTCTCAAATCTCCTCCTCCCCAAAACTAGATCATGACTAAGGAGATCAAGGGAGATGAAGTCTGGCTGTTCGTTTTACACAGAAATTGCATCAACATCCTTGTAATTTGGTTGATTCATAATTGCAGAAGTAATGTAGTCATATTTCAGGAGGGAAGGGGGATTCTGAATACACTTGAGGTATATTTAACAAACTTTTTTCCCACAGAGCACAAAGTTTTAGAAGAGCCTTGTGACATACTGCACATACACAATACACTCCATTTACTCTATTTGTTTTATCAAGTCGTTCATGGTGCCCATGCAGAAACTCTTAACTTCATATCTTTATTTATTCCCATTAAAAAAAACTTACTCAGCAAAATTAAGGTCCTCATTGACAAGTGTATCAAAATAACTATCATGTTCAAATGAATCTGAAAGAAAGAAGGTGGCAAAATCAAAACATTTTGATTTGGTATTTAAAACAAATTGTTTCAAGGTGCAATTTGTTATAATTTGCAATGTGCCCTATATTTTTTCATCAAGCAGCTGCCACCTAACAACCCAACAAGACCAAGACCAAATCTGGAATTTGCCAAGTATTAGAGGAGCAAAAACCAGATGAGCAACCAGTCAACACTGTAGTGTAAGCAGCTGTTTAGCTTGAGTTGGCTCATCTCCCCACCCACATCTTTGAACTGGAAATTCACATAACCTTGAGTTCCATCTACTGACCAATCTTAGAAGAACTGCCAAAGGATTACTACCCGTCTTCAAGGGAAGCCAAAGTCCTCTACATCTCTTTGATTAACTACAGGCTGGTTGGGGTGAAGAATGGGACAGGATGGGACAAGTCTTACCTAAAGC
The DNA here is from genome assembly GCF_964234715.1 of Podarcis melisellensis. Classification (NCBI taxonomy): domain Eukaryota; kingdom Metazoa; phylum Chordata; class Lepidosauria; order Squamata; family Lacertidae; genus Podarcis; species Podarcis melisellensis. The sequence goes on from NC_138530.1 coordinate 41,861,285, forward strand.
TCTTTCAAACTCTTCATCATCCACATCTTCCACACTTTCATCATCTCTCGCAGGTTTCCTTTTCTCCTTCTCCAAGTCCAACTTTTTATAAAATCTGCGTATTAAAAAGAAATGTTTTCACATTCGTATAAAACATGGCTATTAAGACATCCAGATTTGATGAACTTAAAATAAGGATATTTCGAGACGTTAAACCTGCCTAAGCATCAAGCAATTTCCTACTGTTTTAAAGTCATTACTTCCTATTGCAACAACCTTTCAAGAGCAATTCATGTAAATTTCATCTTTGTACTTTAGGCTGGTTTCTACACAGACTCCCACACCCCTCTCTATGTTCTAACCAGACAAGAAGCATTAGAATTCAAGGACACTTTCCAGCCCGACAAAAACATTTGGGTTGCAAAGCAGGCCAAGTGAAGGGTGTGGCCTGGGGAACATTATGAGGACCAGATGGAGAGGCCGAGAGGAACATGTATGGTCCCCAGGCCTGAGGTTTCCCACTCCTGTATTATAAAGATAACTGGGCTAGTACCACCCTGTAATATCAGGGTAGCAAGTTGATTTATCACACTGTGATGTCGCAACATTCATTTGCTGGCAAAAAGAGCCTTTGGTTCAGGGCTACTGTGGGGGCATTTCTTTCCAAACGCTAACAGAAAGTCACGCTGCCACATGGCGCTTGTGGGGGGTTATATAACCTTCCCCCTCCTCCATGGTAAAACACTACAATAAACATCTGATGTGCCACAATGTCATGAATGATAACATAAAATCGATCTGGTTTACGTTCAAACAGCTGTAATGATCTTCCCACATCTCCTACCTTACTTAGCATTTTTCCCATTTCAGCACAAAAAAGCCCATTCCTTCATATCCATTTTAACAGACAAGTCATTCCCAAAAGGTTATACAGATGGGGCTAGCTATGCGCCAGACATCTGCCAATCTGCCATTTCCAGATTCTTATTCTGGTCATATAAGACTAGATAAGCAGTTGTCTTATTTGCAAGCAGATGTATGTACACTGCCTTCTCCAGGGCTAAAACAGAATCACCAGCAACCAACCATTGCATCCCATAATAGATACAGGTGCTGCTGCTGACCTGATGGAAGAACATGAGCCATAACAGCACAGTTATTCTGGGCAAATTCCCTGCTGTTTTGCTGTGATGTATGGAACAATCCAAGGAACTGTTGTCTAAAAATGGATGTGTTTTATAAAAAGCATTTTTCCTCCACAATGATCTTATCTAGTAATTTGAAATATCAGTTTTTCCCAGCCGTGATCCCCCTATCCTATAAAAATACATGGAAGTGATTTGCAGTAAAAATTTCACAACAGTAGAAAGTGTCTCCAAGAATAAACCCTCCCCAAAGGAAACAAAATTAAGAGCAATGAACATATGGAAGTATCAATCAAAGATGTCAATACCTGTGGAAAAAGACTTCATCTACTGGGATTTTGCTTTCATCTTGGGCAAGGAATTCCTTGCTATTCACTGGAAATAAAATAATAAAGAACTGATGGTTGTTTATCAAATTAACTTGCTATAAATGTTATTCAAATGCCATGTCATACACATTTTTCCTAAGCAATGTCTTTAGGGCTGCTAGCTTCAAAACCAATCAATCCAGTGAGATCAACTAAATCTCTCTGTGCAAAATGAATACCCCTCCCTCACCCACCCAATTTATAAAAAATGGGGAGGGGGGGAACCCAGAGCACAAAAGTTCAGAATGTAAAAGGAATTTAACTTTTAAATTAAAAAATAACTTAATATTAAACAGAATCAGAACAAGTAAATTTATTATATAATCCAAGCTAAATTTAATTTTTCTTGCTCAGATCACTTAGGCAGAAGAAATGTAGTTATAGGATACCATGGGAACATGGATTACAAATAGAAATTTGAGAGGTCCCACAAAACCACTATTGTATATTAGATCATTACTGGTGTTTACATAACATGAATATCCTTAGCCGTAACGTTAATGAGTTAAAGCCTTAACTGTTCATCTGAATCCTACTTCTGAGAGTCTAACAATGAACTCTGTATCCAATAACATCACCCCCTTCCTTCTTTTTTCTTAATGTGAGGTCTCTGCTTCTGAAATAGCTATCCTCTTGCAGATCACAAACTGACTAAGGACTAAGTTGTAGGAAGCAGAGGAGGAATAAATGGACAGTTCTCCAAACAGAGAAAGTGGAGTCCTCTAGGGATTGGTATCGGGACCTGGACTTTTAACTTGCTCATAAACAATCTAGAGTTAGAAGTAACAAGTGAGGGGCCAAGTTTGCCGATGATATTAAATTGTTCAGGGTCGTTAAAACAAAACAAAACAAAGAGATTGTCAAGAGCTCCAAAAGGACCTCTCCAAACTGAGTGAATGAGTAGTAAGATGGCAGATTCAATTCAATGTAATAATAAAATGGCCACTATTGTAATACCATTATACAAATCTGTGATGCAACCGCATTTGCAATACTGTGTGCAATGTTGATTGTTCCAGCTCAAAAAGGATATTACAGAGTTGGAAAAGGATCAGAAAAGGGCAACCAAAATAGATCGAGGAGATGGAGTGACTCGCTTTGAAGAAAGATTGCAGCGTTTGGGACTTTTTTAGTTTAGAGAAAAGGCGAGTAAGAGGTGACACAATAGGAGTTTATAAGATGATGCACAGCATGGAGAAAAGTAGAGAAAAGGTTCTCTGCCCCTCTCATAACACTTGGACTCATAGGTATCCAATGAAATTAAATGCTGAAAGAGTCGGGAAAGATAAAAGGAATTCATGCAGCACATAGATAAGCTATAGATCTTGCTATCGCAGAAGACAGTGATGGCCACCAACCTAGAAGACTTTAAAAGAATGGACAAATTCATGGAGGAGAGGGCCACTGAAGTCTACTGGCCATGATGGCTATGCTCTGCCTCCACAGCCAGCAGCAGTAATGCTTGTGAATTCTAGTTGCTGGAAACCACAGGAGGGGAGAGGGCTCGTCCTCAAATCCTGCTTGCGGGTTTCCCGTCGGTATCTGGTTGGCCACTGAGAGAACAAGATGCTGGACTAGACTGGCCACTGACCTGATCCAGCAGGCTCTTCTTATGTTTAACAGTCTTCCAGAATTTTTCTGGTTTTCCACTCACACAATCAATATAAATTTGTTTACATGTTTTTATACTGAACGAACAGGAGATGTAGTGTGAAAAAAGGAAATTATAACCCTCATTTACCCAACTGCTTGCTGAAACAGCAAACCAGGTGTGAAAGAACATGGGGGTGACTTACTGCCTGCTTTCCCCAAAATAGAACAGTTTGTGCTTGCACAAACCATAGTCTTTCCGACTCACTCTTATGATACACTTATGATAAAAGGAATAAGGTTTCTGGCATCTAAGAGTGAAGAGTGTTAGCTACATCGAAGGAACACTTGTTATTTCCTGCATCCAAATGCTTAAAAAAAAAATCTTATTGCCCTTCTGTTTGATGCCATGGATCACAACATTTTGGGGGGGAATATGTTTGTCAATTCCCCTTCCAAGGCCTCCCTCATCTACTACTGGGGATGGGGGACCCTCCACAACAGCATGAGGGCTGCAGGAAGGAGGAACTAGCAAAAATTAGCCCTGCTTCCATTCCTGAATGGAATGACAATATTGGATAAAACTCATTGTGCAAATATCTTCCACTGAAAGTGATGGATCTTACAATGCATTGTATTTACGATCAGGGTACCACTGACTATAAACTTTAGAATGAAAGCTCCTTACTTACCCGCAAGATTTCGTACATCACTCATGGACTGTTTATTCTTTGGCTGCATTACCACGCTACTGGTGTTCTCTGCATTAGAAAGTCAAGAAATCACACAAAAAATTAATTGTTATTAACCTTAACCTATCTGCTACACCTGACAAATGTCGATAGAGTCCATACCTTTGCCCTTAGGAGCTTTGGGATTTCTGTACACAAAACGATCCAAGAATCTCATTAGAGTGAAGTCCTGCAAAGGATCACCTGTGTATTCAATGTAATTCCCCTGAAACAAAGTTAACATTCATAGTGTCAATTTGCATCAAGAAATACATGAATGGAAGTGGCAGCAGAATCACATGTGTTTGGATTCAGCAGACAAATAAGTGATGTTACTCAGACGAAGGAAAAGAGGAAATAGGTTGCCTCTCTGAAACCTGGATCACACACAACCCTTTCAGTGGAGGGAAGGCAGCAGTGGCTATTCCTGCTCTGCTACATAGGATTTCAGGTGTGCCACACAACAAGTGAAGAAAGGGGTGGACAACAGGACACGTGGGAGACAGGCAGAAACACGACTGCCTTGTCTCCCACTTTAAGTATCTGTAGCAAGGTGGAAACCTTAGCCAATCTGGTTTTCTACAGGAAAAAATATTTGTATCAAGAATGGTTCCCCCATTTACTTGTTGCCCCCATTTCTGTCTGGAAACTATCATTAAGTACATGTGACAGGACACCCAAAAGGGCAACCAAAGTAGCGAAAAAAAGTAAGAAATTCAACTAACCTCTAGGATAGTTTTTGCAAAAAGGGCAACAGATGGATGAAAGTGTTCTGAAAGCTGGAAAAATAAAATGTTGTAATATAAAATCTTATTCCAATACAAGTTTTTAGCACCATATTAACAGATTAAATGGACATCTTAACCTTCACTCCAGGTTTCCCCCCCCCTTATTTATTTATTATTTTCTTGCTACAAAATTGTACACACGTAAATCATAAAACATGACATGACTAACAAAAAACAGGTCACCAGAGGGATAAAATACTAAACATGTTGTTTTGCAATACATAATAATCAGCTGATTACAGTAAACCAGTAAAGTTCTGTCTATTACCATTCCAACTGCTGTTAATAAATGTGTTACTAATTCCTTACTTCTTGGTTGGTCTGTAATGTAGCTGAAGTATATAAATTACCTAAGTAGCTTTGAAGCCAGATAACAAGGGGCCATGATTCCCCATGTGGCAGTTTTTAGAACTGACTTTTCCACATATTAGATATAACATTAAGTGCCACTTTTATCACATGAATTTTTTATCACATGAATCATCAGACAGGCTCTGAACTAGCTCCAGCAGCAGGTGCAAGTATGGAAACTCCCCATGATACGCAGTCAATCTAAATGATTTGCAGCACTATCTTACCATCCCCTATGTTGAGAAGTAACCTCTACTGGGAGGAGAGAGAGAGAGAGAGAGAGAGAGAGAGAGAGAGAGAGAGAGAGCTAGCTAGCTAGCTGTAGGCTTAATGTGATGACCTCCATATGTTGTTGGACTGCAACTCCCATAATTCCTGAGCAGTGTCTATGCTGGATGAAGCTGATGGAAGTTATCTTAAAGGTAACTTAGGTCCAGTCGTGGCCGACTTTGGGGTTGCGGCGCTCATCTCGCTTTATTGGCCGAGGGAGCCGGCGTACAGCTTCCAGGTCATGTGGCCAGCATGACTAAGCTGCTTCTGGCGAACCAAAGCAGCGTACGGAAACGGCGTTTACCTTCCCGCCAGAGTGGTACCTATTTATCTACTTGCACTCTGACGTGCTTTCGAACTGCTAGGTTGGCAGGAGCAGGGACTGAGCAACAGGAGCTCACCCCGTCACAGGGATTTGAACCGCCGACCTTGTGATCGGCAAGTCCTAGGTTCTGTGGTTTAACCCACAGCGCCACCCGCGTCCCAGGAAGTTATCTTAGACCTGTTCCAATGTAAAGTCATAAGAGGGATGCCAGAACTAATCTTTGAACAAGGCTCCCCTCCTCTTAAAACTTGTACAATAGGTTGACTCCACACTTGGTCATACTTAGAATGAGTCTGATGAACTCCAAGAGACTTAACTTACACCAATGATTTAAATAAGCCTACTCTAACTCTGGATCCAATTCAATGAAACGATACCATACCCACTGTTAAAGGGAAAATTCTGCAAAAATAAAATAAAGTTGTCTGGGATCCCTCCCACATTGAAATTCCTGGTGTTCATGAAAAAAGGTACCTTCTTTAGTTCCCAAAAACTTGTTCTATCAGCTCCACAGTATGAAGGATTTCGATGTAATGGGTCATAGCTACCCAAATTCTTGCCCCCTGAAAAAGAAGACATGTTTTGTATCATCAAAGACAAACAGATCTAGATACTTAAAAGGGGAACACCTAGTTATCCAACAAAGAAGTAGTCAACCCCGTACCCACCAGATGTTGTGGACTCCCATCATCCCTGAGCAACATCTGATGAGCATCACATCAACTACTCCTGATCTTCTCCTGATCATTTTAAAGACAGGAGAGTCCTTCTGCAGTAACACCACAAAAGGTACAACAAAAATATCTGTGCCCTGCTCCAGTTTCATACAACCCAGTCTGCAAAATGCATGTTGGTTTACATAGCAGAGTGGGAAGGTAAGCCAGTTTCTTTTAGTGCAATTGCAACATCTGGTGGGATTACAGCTGAAAGAAGAACATTCTCATTATTACACAGGGCTGCCAGATGTCTACAACAGATCAGAAACCAGAGTGAACAAGAAAGTAAGAGTTCTGGACTTGGACATGAGAGGAGTCATGTGAGCCCAGCCAAAGTCTCATGGCTTCAGTTCCCATTCTGTAAAATGGAAATGACAACAGCCTAATTCAAAAGATGGGTGGAGAAGTGAATGAGACATGACATTTTAAAGCACTTTTTACTTACAGAAATATAACCAAGAGGAGGGGGACACACCACTTAAGTAGTGCATGTCTCATTAAAGTTGTTAATACAGCAGCAGCAATGGCCCATAACCCTGGCCATGTCTTATCTACTGACACTGTTCCCAAACACTTTTAGCAGATGGCCTTCCTCTGGCTCCGTTCAATCCTCTCCACATAACAAGTTTAAATAAGGAAAGTTTCCTTTGAGTAACGCCCTTCAGATTAAAGTTTGCAGAATTTAATACCGTCTACTAGGACCTGAAACATTCCAGTCAACATCTGCCAGATGAATCTCACTCACAATTTTTCAATTTTTACCTGCTAGATTTTGGTGATGTACCCATGAAGCTCCTGAAGCTGGGTCATGAGGTTTCACAGATTCTTCTGTTTTTATTATTTTTGTTTCTTCATCAACATCTACAAGTTTTTCCTCCTCTTCTTCAGCTTCTTCAAGGTCATGAAAATGTTCCTCATCGTCAGATTCCTAGGAAATGAATCAGTTTTAAGATGAAACCAGTGTGGTGATCATGCAAAACTCTGATAAGTTACATTCCAGGGATAGCATATAAAGCCAAAATTGTGGATTGAAAGCATTTTTTTTTTATTGAGGTCAACAGCTAGTTCTACAAAGGCAGGCTAAGAACAACTTTATAAGACGGATATCATACCACATGATCCTGCAGCTGTACTCGTAACCCTGGTTTTACTTTCAGAAGTTCAGACACAAGGTACAAAGCTCCACAGGTGAATGGTGGCATTTGACCACAGGTGACTTGAAGCAATCGCTTTATAAAAGCTTTCACCCGGCGCAGTACTATATCAGCCTTCAAAGATTTGTAGACAAGGTTGAGAAACATAGACTGTTTGGCACACAGTGCTAATCCTGGATCCAGCAGCTTCCTGCAAAAACAATATAACCATTATCAGCATTAACCTCTGCTTATGAATTCACTCATTCTTCTGAATTTGAGGTACAGACCAACATATGACAGCTGCATCATTTACTACTACTGTCGACACAAAATTATTATTTTTTACTCACTCTAGTTTAAAGTGGACCACTGCTTCATGAATAATATCCCATAATTAGTCACATGTGAAGGCATGGGGACAGAAAAATGGGGGGAGAACCCATTTTATTTTATTTTTCTCTTTTTGTTTTTGAAAATTTGGTAAAAGTAGGACTTCAGATCTCTACGTTTGTTTTATTTAAGCATTCACAGAGCAACCTAACACTCAGACAATCAGGTTAGGATAGTGGATGGGACCTTTGCTGGTGAGTCCTCCACTACGCCAGCAGAAAGGTCCATGGACATACATCTATCATTTATTTCAACTGGAGAGGCAAAGTAAGGGTTTGTAAGAAGTACAAGGCAAAAAGAAGCGTGTTCTAGTGCCACCATGGGTGGTGGATCATCTCCCACTTCAATTCCCACCCCACTTAAGATTGGTCTGTAAACGGAGTTCAGAGGAAGGAAAAGGAAAAACTGGTACAACAGGAGGCTCTTGGCTCAACCCTGCTTCAATAAAGGATAATCGACTGGAGAAAACCAATAATAACCAAAACGAAACAAAGAACCTCCACAGATGTCTACATTGGCATGAATTGTCAAGCAAAACAGTTTACCTATCAAATGCCAAAAACAGACAGGGCAACTACTGATATGCAAAAGGGGACAAAGTAGTTCTCTTGCCATCACAATATTCACAATTTAAATTCTTAAAAACCATAAAAAACTGATCAACAGTAAATATTCTACAAAACACGACTTAATAGAAACATTAAAATGTATGTGAGGCTTACTTGTATAGGGCTGTGTAGTATCGGTCAGATATAGTCTGATTAGAATCCATTACTTGGAACAGCAACATCAAGGCTTGGATGCTGGTGCTGAAGTTCGCAAGGTGCAAAACCTTAAACAAAGTATTCATCTGCTCCTTAATTTTTCCATCACTAGTCTGAGCATAAGGGTAAGCTCTGTTCACCCCCGTCAAGAGAGCACTAAGCATTTTGGACTCCACATCTTTTTTCTTGATACAAGACCGAAAAAAGCAAAAGTAGAGTGTAATGAGTTTGTTAGCCAGCTCACTCTCCTCGTGACTAAGAACTATCTGGTTCAAAAAGCAGATGGCATAGTATTGTGCTTTGGGGCTAATGTTTGATCGATAGAGAAGCCTCTCCACTTCATTACACACCACTCCTTTCATGTTGGGATGCTTATGAAGCAGAGTCTCTAGCAGATAAGATGTTTTGGTGGCTATTTTGTTGAGAGGATCTCCCAGTTTGTTTACTAACTGCACAAGAAAAGCTTTCTCTTCCTCTACCTTGTTGCAGAGAAGTTCATGCGCAACAGCAAGAGCACGGGTTTTTGTTGCCACCAGGGGATCGTGACTCAGTGATTCTAACACTTGCACAAATTCAGCCACCCAGTGCTTCAGGTGATGCTCAAAATACCACAAGATCAGGCGCCTGTCCCTCGAATCTCTGTTGCCACTTGAGAGCTGCTCCAGAGAGCCAAAGGGATGTTGGGAGAAAGTGTACAGCTTACGATTGTCTGGTAGAAGATGTGTCATGAGAAGCTCTTTGAAAGTATCCAAGGCCATTAAACTCTGCCTTCTACTACCTTTCTTTTTGATCAGATTCACCAGGGTCTCTATGAACTGAAGTGAGTGGACAGTAGCATCTTGGATAAGAAGGGTCATGGCAGCCATTCTGTCAGCAAGAGTCCCTGATGATACTACAGTTTTCATCCAAGCTGATGATGATCCTTTCCATAGATTTGCCTTACTCTTGCAGAGGTCTGCCTCTTGTTGGTAAAGCTTTTGAGCCAAAGCCTTATACTTGGATACAAGGGACTGATTTTGGGGTTCAGTAGAAAATTCATTTGTATACTCCAGATCATACCATTTGCCCCCTGGTTTTATTAGAAGTATCTGCCGCTCATGAAACTGAAAAGTGTCTACTTCCTTGTCCTTTTTTGTTCCATGCAACAAAGCACTATTGGGAACTGACTGTTTCTTATTATCTTGGGCATTACTTGACTCTATTTTTTCTTTACTTCCTTTCACTTGGTTTTCTTTTTTTGCTACCGTAGTTTTGTTTACTTCCTTTTGGTTGACTTTCTCTTTCTCTTGTTCTCCTTCAACTGCTTCTCCCTCTTCTTCTTCATCTGCTGCAACCAGGAATTTTTTTGAATAGCTGCTCACACCCAGTGATTTTATAAATGCCTCCAATTCACCATCCTTCAGATCATCAATGGCACCTTTTTTCCCACCATCTACAATTTCTTCGGTCTCATCCAAAGCAGCGAGCATGATATAATCTTGCTGCATAAAACAAAGTAACAAGTTGTCTCAGCAACGTGTTCATGGATAACATCATTTGACAGTACATGCATTATAAAACATCAATATTGCAAACAGGCTTATAACATACGCAGACAACATTGCCCATTACTGCTTCTAAATTACTTGCACACCTCTGAAATATCCACCAATGTAAGGACTATCCAGTATTAAGAATTGTCCCACCTGCTCTCAAAGTGCTGGATTTTTATTTTTTGTTTTACTAAAAACCATGCACAAAAATCAGAAAAAAAATCTGTCTTAATCAGTGGCTGCATATAAAAAAATTAAGAACAACAGGTTAGTCATGACATAAGAATTTGTGGCCACACATTTCTGTTACAGTATTATCTGTTGGTCCACATGGGGCCAGAAGGCTCTTTGTATAAAACCCAGTGAGGGAGGAGATGTCTAAAAATGAAAACAAAAATTGTTCGCTGCCCACATACTATGTGTGTAACCCCTCAAGCTACACATGCAGCAGATCTGCCATTTATTTCCACCAGTTTGAAAAGACAGCAACACGTGAGAAGCCAACATTAGACAGATGACGTCTCCTTCCAGGGCGAATGCCCTTTTGGAGAAAGTTACAGGTAGGTCTACCGTAGTCAAAACAAAATAAATAAATTCCATACAGCAGCACCTTAGAGACCAACTAAGTTTGTTGTTGGTATGAGCTTTCATGTGCATGCACACTTCTTCAGATACACTGAAACAGAAGTCACCAGTCCCTTATATATATTGGGGGGGGGGGGTATTATTCAGAAGGGTGGTAGGAATGGGTGATTGGCTGATAAGTGTGGTAAACCTGTTGACGACTGTTAACTACTGCACTTGGTCTTACAGGAAAAAGCAAGGGGTGATAGCTAAAAATAGCTTTATCATGTATAATAAGAATCCAATGTCTCTATTCAGACCAGGTCTCTCCATGGTTTTAAGTTTGGTAATAAGTTGCAATTCAGCAACTTCTCTTTCCAGTCTATTTTTGAAATTCTTTTGTAATAAGACAGCTACTTATACAAGATCTTATCTTATATTGGATTCTTATCTCATGTATCTGTAGATGCATGCACACGAAAACTCATACCAATAACAAATTTAGTTGGTCTCCAAGGTGCTACTGGAAGGATTTTTTTTATTTTTTTCGACTTCTTTTATTTTGTTTCGACTTCTGGAGAAACTCCGCCTGTTAAAGCACATCCTTTCCGAGGGGAAAGAGCCAGGCTCACCCAAGGCTCTCACCCCTTTCCCACCACGTGGAAGGAAAGAGAAGGAAAGAGGCAGGGACCTCGCTGGACCCCTTTCCTGGCCGCCTCAGGGCCTCTTTCTTACTTTGGTGCCTCCGAGGCGCAGCACCTCCTCCAGAGTAAAGCCGCTTCCATCATCAACCTCTCCCTCGCCATCTCTCTCGTCAGACTTCTCGAGCTCCAACTCCGACAACGTCGCCATCTCCCTCGGCTAGACCACGCATGCGTCACCCTAGCTTCCGGGTAGTGGTGATGACGACACTCACTTAGAAGGTGAAAGGTCCTGCTAGATACATATAAGGTGCTATGAAAGGCGCAGATTTAGGAAACAAACGGAAATAGGGCCGAGAGAGGGACGCACTGCTTGTCTATCTATATTGTAATAATAAGCATCATAGTACAGGCACGGGCCCTAAGGTGAACTCCTTTGGCGCTTCGCAAAATAATTATTTTATTTCGCTGCCAGGACAAGAGGGTCAGTGAGGTGAAGGAAGGCAGACGGCGCGAGCATGGCACTAGTGCAGCCGGCGAGAGCCTTTCTCCGGGGGATGCGCGTTGTCGCGCGAAGCGACCGTTTCCTCCGTCTCCATGGTAACGAGAACGATGCGTGGAACATAACTCAACAGCAAAACCTCACTTGCGTTTACTCTGAAGCAAGTCCTGTTGACTTCAGTGGGACTTACTCCCGAGTAAGTGCGCGGGGCTTGCAACCGAAGAGCGTTCGCAGCCGTGCCAGTCCCCACAGACCCGCCTCCCTCCACAAAGATGCTCCCCAAAAAACCAGGCAGCTCCCTGTATTGAGCCCTAGAATTCAGAATTGTAGAGTTTGAAGAGACCCTGGGGGTCGTGTTGGAGCAGAAACTATCCAGCTTTGTATGTAAGCAGCCGCGAAGTTTAACACCTCAGCTCCCAATTGCAAGTAGAAAGCAGTGGTAATGATCAGAGAAATGCACATCACCCCCCATATATTTGCTCGGAGCAACTGCTTCTATATCACCTTCCCCCCACTACAAGAAAGGGGAAAGGGAATAAGCGCAAAGGGGTGGCCCCTCTGCCCGCCACCAGAACAAGTCACTTAGTGGTAATAGGAAGTATGGAAAAGAACAGGCAGGAATCGGTAAATAATGAGCAATCTGATTTCAGTGGAGCTTAAAAGCAGTGGCGTAGCGTGGGTTGTCAGCACCCGGGGCAAGGCAAGTCATTTGCGCCCCCTAACCCGTGGATTTGCGCCCCCTAACCCATGGATTTGCACCCCCTAACCCTAACCCCCAGATGTTGCGCCCGGTGCGGCCGGCCCCCCCTGCACCCCCCACGCTACGCCACTGCTTAAAAGTACTTCGTTTTGGTTGGATCTTGCCTAATACGTTTGCCCCATGCCATTTATTTACATGCCTTTGAAGCACAGGAAGTTGCATTAAGTGACTACTGAGTCACCCCTTTGTCTGAATCAGGCAGTGTACTGTCCAACTTTTTTCAAAGAGCGCCAGATTTGATGAAGTGAAGAGCCATGAGGGCCGACCAGAGGGCCAACCAAAGTTGTTGACCTTCTTCAGGACTGAGGTTGTTGAGGTTTTTACGACAGGCAATAAACTGCCACAGGGGCTGGATTAAACTGACCGGCAGGGCAGATTAGGCCCTTGAAACTTAGTCCCTTACCTTTCCCGCCCCGACCTGGCCACAGTGATCCATGTGAAGGTCATCTCCAGGCTTGACTACTGTAATTCGCTCTACGCGGGGCTGCCCTTGAAGCTGCCCCAGAAACTCCAGCGGGTGCAGAATGCTGCAGCGAGGCTCCTCACGGGGTCTCTTTTCAAGCTGCACTGGCTCCCGGTGGAGTACAGGATCAGATTTAAGGTGCTGCTTTTGACCTTTAAAGCCCTTCACGGCCTAGGACCCTCGTACCTACGGGACCGCCTCTCCCGGTACGCCCCACGGAGAGCCTCAAGGTCCATAAATAGCAACACCTTAGTGGTCCCGGGCCTTAAGGAAGTTAGATTGACTTCAACCAGAGCCAAGGCCTTTTCAACTCTGGCTCCGGTCTGGTGGAACGCTCTGCCTCATGAGACCAGGGCCCTGCAGGATGTGATTTCTTTCCGCAGGGCCTGTAAGACAGAGTTGTTCCGCCTGGCCTTTGGCTTGGAGCCAATTTGATTCCCTCCCTCTCTTTCTTTTTTCTTTTCCTTCTCCTCCTGTGATGAGGCTACATTTTAATATTTTAATGTTTCAGTATTTTAATGTTGTATTTTAATTTTGTTTTTAAGTTGTAATCATTTAACTTGTTTTTATTATTATGCTTGTAAGCCGCTCTGAGCCCGGCCTTGGCTGGGGAGGGCGGGGTATAAATAAAAATTATTATTATTATTATTATTATTATTATTATTATTATTATTATTGAAACAGACTTTGGACGCCTGGTCTACACTGACAAGCAGCTCTCCAGGATTTCAGGCAGAGGTCTTTCCCTAGCCTACCTGCTGTTGCAGGATTTGCAGCTAGAACTTTTTGCATCTTGACTGATAATTTTTGGGGTTAAGTAATGCATTTAGAATTTAAATACTACTTTCTTATAAAGCAATGCTCAGTTCCCCATGTTTTCCAGGGATCTTTTTATCAAGCTGGACACCTACACCATTTTTTTTAAAAAAATTCCTCTAACCATCATTTAGTTGCTTTGTATGCTTCCTCAAACATAGCTCATATTAGCCACTTCTAGAGAGACTATTTATTCAGTGGATCACTTGTAGATGGCTAATCTTATGTTTTTACATAGGTCGTTCCACTACTTTGAAATGCCAGTGCTTTAGTTCAGAAAGTAAAGCAGAGGAAAACAGTCCAGTGACTCCAATGCTGAAGCATCTAATGATGAAAATAAAGTCAACTGGTCCCATTACAGTTGCTGAATATATGCGGGAAGTTTTGACTAATCCTGTGAAGGTATGAACAGTACCACTAAATGTGCATCATTCAACTTTCACTTTGGGATTTGAAGCTCCAGTTTATATTTGTCTATTATTCAAATGAAACTTGTACCAATGATGCTGCACAAAGAGTAAGGGGAGGTAAAGGAGAAGGAATGCCAGCCCTGACCCTCACCCCAATTCAAACCAATGGGAGGGGAAATAATAATAATAATAATGATGATGATGATGATGATGATAATAATAGATACATTCAGGGGGCAGAACAGTAAGTTGACCCCACACACTTCCCACTCTGGCAACCCAGCAGGGCTTTGGAAGTGGTGGTCAGTCCACCACTTTGCATCTTCCACACACCCCACTTAGGACTGCACTGCAAGGAGGTTTTGAAGGCTGAGGAGCTGCAGGCTTAGGAGACAAGGTGGTTATAAGGCTGGAGAGAAGGTGAGACCTACACTGCGTACTAAGCTTTTGGTTGTACATCGTTACTACGATAACTAGTATAGTTTCTTTGTGGGTGGGCAGATTTGTTTTACATTCTCATTCAAATGATCTCATTTGTTTATGCTTAACTTTTTAGACATACAAAGACAACTTTTATACAAGTTGTCATGGTAGGAAACACCCATCACATTTTATCCAAGGTATGGCTGTTGTCCAAAAATTACCCCTTAAGATAGTGAGCTGGAGCTTACTGGATAATCAGGATGGCTTTGATATCAGATGGCAGTGCCTCTGCCCTGCCCTTAGAATGCCATATTTTGAGGCCTGCAAGAGATCAATGCCTATGGAGCAATCCTAGTGGGGACCTCTGCATCAGACAATGCCCTTCATCTACTAGAGAAGAGGCACACCCACTCCACCCTAACACCCTCTAGCCAGCAAATCTGGGGATAAGGATTGTTCTGTGGCTCATTCATTCCCTTCTGCCTACATCAGTGGTCCCTCCTAGTCTGTGGCCCTCAGTGAGTTTTTTTCCTCACTCTTGCTTTCTTTCATCCTTGGCTTTCTCTTACCAGCTGTATGCCTCTCTCACCCATCCTTGCCTTAGACCATGGCTTCTCAACCCCCTGACTTTCAGCTAGCCTGCATTAAGGCTCTCTGTCTCTTCTACCTCCTCAGCCCTCCTCCCATAAAGTTTCCTGGCTGAGTTTAAGGTTGTTTAAGTATAAGGAGAGTGTTTATATTTTAAGAGGGCTGTTAGTTTATTTCATTAAACAATTTCAGTGTTGTAGCTAACTAGCAAGTGAACGTAATCAAGAGTTGGGAACTGATTGGTTCTTTTTTCTTCTATAGGGATACTATATGCATCGTGACATGCTAGGTGAAAAAGGAGATTTTGTTACTTCACCTGAAATAAGTCAGATCTTTGGGGAGGTACAGTTTTTAAAGTACATTTTATCTGATGAGATATGGTAATGTGTTTATGGTGCTGCTATTTAAGCCATTAGCCTGTCAAGGTTTGCATACTAGTCTTCTTCCATATGGAGCAATGTCACCATTCTCTCCCTGAAGTATCAGAAAGTGATTTCCAAATGTTTGTTCAATTTACAAAAAAGTGCATTTTCTCAGTATTAAGCCTACTACTTCTGTGTGTAGCATTTTAAATGAAGCTGTTGCAAAAATGATGGTGACTATTTCCTGCACTTCATACTTTGAGAAATTTGCTGCTGGTTATATGATTTACTAATACAGTGGTGCCTCGCAAGACGAAATTAATTCGTTCCGCAAGTCTCTTCGTCTTGCGAGTTTTTCGTCTTGCGATGCACGGTTTTCCATAGGAATGCATTGAAAATCAATTAATGCGTTCCTATGGAAACCGCCTTCCCCCGACCTCTTCTGGCGGGCGGCATTTTAAAATCGCCCGGGACAGCGGAGGACTTCTCCGCTGTCCGGGGCGATTTAAAAGCCCCTGGGAAGGCAGGCAGGGGGGGCAAAGACTTTTGCCCCCCCCCCGCCTGCCTTCAGAAGAGGTCCAGGACAGGCTTCGCGGACCTCTCCGCAAGCAGCGGGAGCGCTCCTTGCGGAGAGTTGCCAGCGCGCCCAGGCTTCGCGGCCCCGCCGCCCGGCTTCGGGACATCGTTCCGAAGCCGGGCGGCGGGGGGAGGCTTTCCCGCCCCGCCGCCCGGCTTCGGGACATCGTTCCGATGCCGGGCGGCGGGGGGAGGCGTTCCTGCCCCGCCGCCCGGCATCGGGACGATGCCCCGAAGCCGGGCGGCGGGGGGAGGCTTTCCCGCCCCGCCGCCCTGCTTCGGGACATCGTTCCGATGCCGGGCGGCGGTGGGAGACGTTCCTGCCCCGCCGCCCAGCATCGGGACGATGCCCCGAAGCCGGGCGGCGGGGGGAGGCTTTCCCGCCCCGCCGCTCGGCTTCGGGACATTGTTCCGATGCCCGGCGGGGGGGGATGCGTTCCTGCCCCGCCGCCCGGCATCGGGATGATGCCCCGAAGCCGGGAGGCGTTCCCGCCCCACCGCCCGGCTTCGGGACATCGTTCCGATGCCGGGCGGCGGGGGGAGGCGTTCCAGCCTCGCCGCCCGGCATTGGGGCATCGTTCCCCCGCCGCCAGGCTTCGGAGGAGCCCCGCCGCCAGGCTTCGGAGGAGGTCCGAGGACAGCGGGGAAGACGCGCTGCGCTTCCCCACTGTCCCGGAGATTTCCCTATGGGCTGTCGTCTTGCGAAGCAAGCCCATAGGGAAATTCGTCTTGCGAAGCGCCTCCAAAACGGAAAACCCTTTCGTCTAGCGGGTTTTTCGTCTTGCGAGGCGTTCGTCTTGCGGGGCACCACTGTATCTGAGAACAGTGGAAAGTGTTATCACACCTTACTCTCTGGCTTATGCATTTTAACAATTAAGATTATGTTAGTTTTTGTGACTTATATTGTCTAACTTGCAACGAATTTAAGATTTTGCTGTTCTTGAAATGAACTGTTACGTGGAGTGCTATATTAGATTTTTTTAATGAATTGGCAATTTACTGTTATAATGATGTATTGATGTGTATTCCTGCTATTGTATTGCTATTCTTGTGTTGTGAGGCACTGTGGACACAGCTATGCAGAAAAGCAACAGACAAATAATAAATGAATACATTTGAAAGTTTCCCCAAGATCTTAAAGTTAAGCTGGGTTCTTTCCAGTATATACCAATTCATGGTAAATAAGGGAGACAATTTCTGCTCAAGGAATCTGGTATCATTGTTAGTGATGTAATAAATCCCACTAAGTTAAGAAAGAGATACTCCCAAGTAAGTATCTTTCATTAGGAATTTAGGCAGCAATTCTATACTCAGGAGTAAGCCCCATTGAAGGAGTTGATTCTGAGTTAACACATATAGACTGCACTGTTAGTTAATTCTTTTGATATACAGTGGTACCTCGGGTTCCATACGCTTTAGATTACAGACTCCGCTAACCCAGAAATAGTGCTTCAGGTTAAGAACTTTGCTTTTTTTTAAAAAAAACATAATTTTTATTAACAGGCCAATCCAATCACATTATTTCCAAATCATATTACTTCCAAATTATACAGCCAGATTTTTAAATTTTGTTGGGGGTACCCTTACATCAAGCTCCGAACGAGAATCAAAACATCACTTCTGTTACTGCTTTTATCAAACGATTCTATCCAGCTCTATCCAGATAGTCTCTTTATTACTTCTTCATCTTCTTGTTGTTATCATGTATTCCTTTCTTTGCAATCTCTGATAATCTTCGCAAGCAGGTTAGGAACAAACAACATCTGCGTGGATTTTGCACACCCAAAAGTCATATCTCATTACTCCCCTTCTTCAAAAATTTATCCTCGGTCCGTCCTATTAATTTCCCCAAGCTTGCCACATATATCACAAAGGGGCTCTGCCAGGTCATCACATTCAATCCATCATTCCAATGACCCTGGTCCTCCTCCCCTTGTCTTTCTTCGACAAGCCTGTCTTAGCAAGACGCCATTAACAACTGCATCATAGAATTTTCCTTCCGCACTCCATATTTACCAGTCCTCTCTCCACTCAATAATTCACTCCACACAACTCTTAAATTCTTGTTTGTGATTAGTAAAAGGTGTCGATTCGTCTCTCTTGGGGTGGAGGTTTATAAATACTCACACGAGGCAAAGAAAATAAAAGTTTTTTCCTCCACCACCCCCTCTTTTTTCGCTCCGCGCATACCAGTCTCATAATGGTGGTTCATCGCTTGATTTATTTGTCTCCTCCCGTCGCTCCAAACACAGAGATGCATTAATCAGCAGCCTTATCTCTCAAACTTTGCTTGATGTAAGTGCTTCAGCTTCATTCCAATTATATATTTCCAATTATAATTCCGAGCTGAAGCTAACTAGCGTGCGCTGATTGGAATCGGCGTCAGGAAGAGCTGACTTCATCGAGGGCTCGTGCCAAGTGACCGGCACCCCCGACTCTCGGATCTGGGGGTGCATTGTGGACACCGCTGGCAGAGCAGCCCCCCCCCCATCTCCTTGGGGGCGTAGGAAGACTGCATACTTCCCATAGCAGCCTCTTAATTACCTCGTATGGGTCAGAGAGATGTTATTGTCGGCCATCTTCCAGTGCGCCACCTGGTGGCCCCCAGGTTAAGAACTTTGCTTCAGGATGAGAACAGAAATCGTGCTCCAGCGGCACAGCAGCAGCAGGAGGCCCCATTAGCTAAAGTGGTGCTTTAGGTTAAGAACAGTTTCAGGTTAAGAACGGACCTCCGGAACAAATTAAGTACTTAACCTGAGGTACCACTGTACAAGAATCCAAGCCACCTGCCCAGTCTTGATTTATCTGATTCTGATATATATATATATATATATATATATATATATATATATATATGCTTTCGTAGATTTTCACGGGTACAGGAATGCAGGTTTTGGTGTCCTCGGGTGTCTTCCCGTGTAAAAGTTGGGGTGTCTAGGCGACGTTTCGACGAGGTCTCACTCGTCATCTTCAGGCTGGTGCTTTCGGCTTCTTGTTACTGGAACAGAGCAGGATCTCAGTGTTTGAGTTCCTATAAATACTGTTGAGGGGGTGTGGTGTATAGCCTCCAATGTTCTGGGCAGAGAGGAAGTTCCCAGGCTAGTGTGCCTTTTCTTCTTTTGTTCCTTAATTACTTGAGGGATATCTTGAGTGATTTCTTGAGTGATATCCTGAGTACCACTTAGGTGGGTCATTAGGTGTGGATTAGTTGCTAAAGTCTTTGTGTCTTGACCTCTTGAACTTTGTGAAGAGTTTTTCTGAGAAGATGGCTGTACTGCACTTAGTTGTGCTCTGGCTTGGCTTCGTGTATAGGGGCGAGCTGTGGTTTTGTGGCCTGTGTCAGCCAGATCTGTGTAGGGATTGCAGGGGGGTGCAGCATCCGGAGGTGCCACCATGGTTTGGCTACTGGATGGTGTCTGTAATTTATCTGTGGAGAGGGTCTGGGTTTGGGTCTGGTGTGGTTGATTGGTGATGGCGTTCTGTGTGCCTCTGGATCTGGTGTCAGTTTTTGTGGGGAGGGCTAATTTCCAGATGTCTGGCAAGCGGGATGTGTCGTCACGCTTGTTCATGTTGTGAGGGTGTTTCTCTATCTCGATGGCTTCCATGATTATTCTCTTGTGGTGATGTTCCATGTTAAAGAGCAATTTGGAATCTGCAAAATTAATTTCGTGTCCTGTTTCTTTCATGAAAGAAACAGGACACGAAATTAATTTTGCAGATTCCAAATTGCTCTTTAACATGGAACATCACCACAAGAGAATAATCATGGAAGCCATCGAGATAGAGAAACACCCTCACAACATGAACAAGCGTGACGACACATCCCGCTTGCCAGACATCTGGAAATTAGCCCTCCCCACAAAAACTGACACCAGATCCAGAGGCACACAGAACGCCATCACCAATCAACCACACCAGACCCAAACCCAGACCCTCTCCACAGATAAATTACAGACACCATCCAGTAGCCAAACCATGGTGGCACCTCCGGATGCTGCACCCCCCTGCAATCCCTACACAGATCTGGCTGACACAGGCCACAAAACCACAGCTCGCCCCTATACACGAAGCCAAGCCAGAGCACAACTAAGTGCAGTACAGCCATCTTCTCAGAAAAACTCTTCACAAAGTTCAAGAGGTCAAGACACAAAGACTTTAGCAACTAATCCACACCTAATGACCCACCTAAGTGGTACTCAGGATATCACTCAAGAAATCACTCAAGATATCCCTCAAGTAATTAAGGAACAAAAGAAGAAAAGGCACACTAGCCTGGGAACTTCCTCTCTGCCCAGAACATTGGAGGCTATACACCACACCCCCTCAACAGTATTTATAGGAACTCAAACACTGAGATCCTGCTCTGTTCCAGTAACAAGAAGCCGAAAGCACCAGCCTGAAGATGACGAGTGAGACCTCGTCGAAACGTCGCCTAGACACCCCAACTTTTACACGGGAAGACACCCGAGGACACCAAAACCTGCATATATATATATACATATACACACACACACACACACACACACATACCCCACCCATCTCTTGGCGGCTTCCAACAAAATGTTTAAATACAATAGTTTTTCAGATATTAAAGGCTTCCCTAAACAGGGCTGCCTTCAGATGTCTCCAAAAAGTCTGGTAGTTGTTGTTTTTTCTTTGACATTTGGTGGGAGGGTGTTCCACAGGGCAGGCACCACTACCGAGAAGGCCCTCTGCCTGGTTCCCTATAACTTCACTTCTTGCAGTGAGAGAACCGCCAGAAGGCCCTCGGCGCTGGACCGGGCAGAACAATGGAGACGCTCCTTCAGGTAAACTGGGCCGAGGCCATTTAGGGCTTTAAAAGTCAGCACCTACACTTTGAATTGTGCTCGGAAACGTACAGGGAGCCAATGTAGGCCTTTCAAGACTGGTGTTATGTGGTCTCAGCAGCTGCTCCCAGTCACCAGTCTAGCTGCCGCATTCTGGATTAGTTGTAGCCCCACGTAGAGCGCATTGCAGTAGTCCCAGTGGGAGATAACTAGAGCATGCACCACTCTGGCAAGAGTCTGCGGGCAGATAGGGTCTCAGCCTGTGTACCAGATGCAGGTGGTAAACAGCTGCCCTGGGCACAGAATTAACCTGTGCCTCCATGGACAACTGTGAGTCCAAAATGACTCCCAGGCTGTGCTCCCAGGAAGAGTTCCTCTAAACACTGAACATGAAGATTCAGGAAAACATCAACTGCCATCCAGCATATAGTAAACATATGTATTTCAACGGTGTTTAAACAATTTTACTGTGTGCAAAATTGCAAAACTTACTATGATTCTAAACTTAAATTTCCCTTTTTCCCTGAGATGAAATGCTTATGTGCCACTCAGTTTTCAACTAAAGTGTTCTATAGGATGAAAAAAAATTACATCTATTTATTTTCTCTAGTTAATAGGTGTTTGGTTTGTTAGTGAATGGATGGCTGCTGGCAAGCCAAAAAAAATTCAACTGGTGGAATTGGGCCCAGGAAGAGGTAGTCTTACTAATGATATTTTGCGGGTAAGTAAATACAACCTTTTCCTCCATAGTCTGGTGGGTTTGAAACCTGCCTTTTTTGTACATTTCAGGCTGAAATTCTTAAAATTCTTTGTTTCACCTGCTATTCTGCGTTAGATAGCAAGCTTAGGAAACCCTTGTTTGTTTCAAACCTTTCTGTCTAGTGCAGAGTAGCTGGTGACTCATAAATAAATCTTGGTTTACAAGGCCTTGGACAAGTGTCACGGCCTAGAGCTCTTTCCTTACCCCAGTCCTCCTCCTGTTAAGTATCGTCATTAATATGAGTGCATATCATCACCATCATACTAGTCTGTATGAAGCCAAATATTTTTGTTACCTCTGAACTTGACCTAGCTTGTTTTCCTAGTTTGTAAACCAACATTAAACCAGAGTTCCCCAGTTCCAATGTAACGACAAACTATGGCTGAATACAAATCAGAATTGTTACTCTAAAGCCCGTGCATGAGAGGAAGAAGAATGAGGCAAATAATACTTGATCCCAACGCTCTTTCATGACTTCATAAAGTTTGGTTTATCAGGCCTCTAAACGAGCCTTTGTGAGGCACAGCAGAGTTAATGGTTTTTAGAAATTCTGCCTGTATCTCATTGATTTTCAACCATTCTTTGGTCCCTAGTACCTACCAGTTTCTGCCTTATTGGCCTGCAAAACAAATTTATATGCCTTTCTGGTTTAACATCAGGAATTTCATTGTGATGCCAAGGTAGCTGACGTGCCACTTAACCCTAAGTGCTTGAGAAAAACCACTATCATTTCGAAAAATAAAAGGAGGAATCCAGTGTTGCACAAGTATAGTTTTGCTTGCGTAACAGGACTCTCCTCTTCTCAGCAGTCCCTCCCGTGCCCCCTTCCAAATCTTCTCAGCTGTCTCCCCCAGTTCTCCGGAGTGGATTTTGAGTGTGGGAGGGGAAAGAAGAATGCAAAGCCGCATTGCATGGGGGGAAATCCATTCTGCTCACATACAGGCAACATTGGATACAACCTAATAACTATAAAACTATTGTAGAAGTCTTTTAAGCACAGCCTTGAAGAATTTTATAAAATCACTACCTGTTCTTTGTCTCTAACTAAACTTCTTCATTTACAGGTTTTTAATCAGCTGAGTTCTGTACTTAGTAAATGTGATATTTCTGTTCATTTGGTGGAAATCAGTCCAAAATTAAGTGAGATTCAAGCATCAGTACTCACAGAAGGAAAGACAGAATTAACAGAGAGTCCCACTACCTACATGCAAGGGGTTACTAAGACCAGGCTGCCAATTTTCTGGTACCAAGACCTGAATGATGTGCCAGAAGGTAAGGTTTGGTGCTTTTGTGTGTGTGTGTGTGTGTGTGTGTGTGTGTGCGCGCGCGCGCGCACGCGCGCACACACACGCATATATTGAACTGTCATTAGTTCTTTTTAAGCTTTGCAGTGGTGGGGTGTCCAGAGGTTATATAACTGTAGATCTGCTTCTCCTTGGTATGTTTTAATGTGAGTTTGGATAGTTTGATTGCAAAATGTTTATAGTAAATCTGTTTTTGAAGGTTTCAATTTTTGTGGTGGTAAAACAGTTTTCTAATGGTTCTTCATACTGTGCTTGAAATTTTAGTTTTGAATCTAGTGCAACAGATACCTCATACAGCCGTTCCAAGTGAAGACTTTGGATGCTATTTAAGTGGAAAATGTTAGTTTCAGATGTTGTAATTTGATTGACACTTTGTTTTTCCTTTAGGCTTCAGTTTTTATTTAGCACATGAATTTTTTGACGCTCTTCCTATACACAAATTTCAGGTATGATAGCTCTTTACTGCATGACTTGACTTTAAAAGTATTTACTATTTAGAAAGAGAACAAAACTACAATCCAGTGGAGGTAGAGAGCAAGTATGTCTGTGTCATGGAACTGACATGCTTTAATAAGTACATGGAATGACAGAAATGAATTTAACTTAACGACAACTTATTTTGTACAATGAAGTGTATATATTATACAAAATAAGTCAAATCATTAAGTTAAATTCATCCTGGTTATTTCAGAATTCCCAGCATTTTTTATATAGCAAAAGTTTTATATTTAGATACAGTGCATGTATTCTAATTTTGGAAACCAAGATCGTAGGGAATAGTCATCAAGTACTTGCACTGTACACAGACATGTCAGCAGTCTTGTAATAATACAAGATTCTGCTTTTAACTACATCTATTGATTTAAATAGGCAATGGCAGGATTTGTGTTATTCTTATTGCTAGTTGCACACTTGTTTATTTAGTCTACAAGGTTGGTATACAAATCATATAAATTTGTATAAATATTTGTTTTTTTACAAATTTACAAATTTAATAAATAATATTATTACTGGCCAGTATTTAGTGGTGTATTGGAGGAGAAGTGTAGGGGAGCACTGCTCCAGGACTTTTTTCAGAACCGAAGACATGACATCTGCTAGAATAGCAAAGTTATTGATGGACTTTCCTTGTTGGGAGGGGAATGTGGTGGTAAGGCCACTTTCAGTTTTCCTGGTGTTTTTAAAAAATTAGCATAGAAGTCAGAGAATGAGGGAAACAGTCAAGCTGAGGCTGGAGATTGCTTCCTCTCTTTTTCATGAGCTTCCTTCCAACTTAAATGCATTCCTAATTAAAAGCTAACACTTGCATTTCAGCTGCCTCACAATATTTTGTTAATGCCCACTGTGTTTTACAATCTATCCTGTCAGAGGCAAGTACCACTGAGTTTTGATAAGAGCTTATAGGAAACTATGCACAGGATTACTGCCATGCTGATTCTAATAAATTGGATATTAAACAGTACACAGCTGCTTTCAGATGTGCAGATGTGTGTAATAATGGATCAACACAGTTGACTGGGTTTTTTGTTTCTACTGGTCAGAATACTAAGGAATACAGCAGGAACTTTACCACAAAGGTACAAATTAGTGAAGCAAAATCTATTCATGTTTGCTTTTAAAGAACTTCACTGAGATGTAAAAGTATAATAAATGATTAATCGGCGCTTTTTTTGTCAAGAGCATATCCTTGAATAAACTTACATGAAATGGTAAACAGTGTAGCTGAGAATGTTCAATAAAATCCGTATCCAACTTATTTTTAAATTAACAGAAAACAGAAAAGGGGTGGCGTGAGTTGTTGGTTGACATTGATCCAGACACTCCTGACAAGCTGCGATTTGTCCTTGCGCCATCTGCTACTCCTGCTGCAAAAGCCTTCATACATGTAAGCTCGCTTATATAATCCTCTCCATCCAGCTAATACTGCCATTGTGT
This sequence comes from Podarcis melisellensis, assembly GCF_964234715.1. Classification (NCBI taxonomy): domain Eukaryota; kingdom Metazoa; phylum Chordata; class Lepidosauria; order Squamata; family Lacertidae; genus Podarcis; species Podarcis melisellensis. The sequence goes on from NC_138530.1 coordinate 41,886,282, forward strand.
TACATATTTTGAGCTGCTCACTGTTTTCAAAATGTACTTACTGCAGTTATTATCACTGTTTCAAACATACTTATCTGGCAGTTTTTATTGAGAACATCTTAGTATGCATTTGTTACGTGCAATAAAATTGTAAGGAAAGGCTACTTGCCATGTGAAACCAGACCAGTAAGTGTGATACATCTGTATTTCATTTTAGGAAAAGAGATGGACAAGCAGAATATTAAGCTATAGATTCCTAAGGAAAACTTTATAGAATCTTGTATAGCAGCTTACCTGGTATTTATCAAAATAACCAGTAAGATCATTACTAAAATGCAACAAATCTCGCATCTAGTTTATTCCAACAAGGGGTTTTATTTCATAACAAATGTAGGATCCAGATAGACATGTGACAAACCCCGTCTTGCAGATTTCCTACTATCGTTTCCCTGCAGGGAATCCTGAGAATTACAGGTTTGATGGACGATTCATGTCCTCCCATAAAACTCACAACCCAAAATTCTCATGAGGGAAGCTGCAGGAAAGTGTCAGGACTTATAGCTGTAGGCATGTGTACATTTACTGCTACATAACTGTTTGTTCAACCCCTGAATTCTCATTTAGAACAAAGAATCCAGAGATCATGTGGAAGTGTGTCCTGATGCTGGTATCATCATCCAGAAGCTGGCCCATAATATTGAAAAGAATGGGGGCAATGCACTGATTGTAGATTATGGCCACAATGGAACCAAAACAGATACATTCAGGGTAGGTTGATTTATAAAGGTTCCTACAGGTCAGTTTGTGTGAACAGTCTGTTTTTTCCAAAGCTAAAATTTCTTCTCTACTACCTGGGGCAGTTACTAAAGTAGCTTTGCGGTAAAAGGTGGAGTAGAAGTGCACCATTTTGTGGCATTTATCTGTTGCCAATAATGTTATAGCCAGGAATAAGTGGTGAGGTTTTGGAAAGGGAGCCATTTCTAGCTTAAGACAGCATACAATTCTTCAAAAATCATAATTATTAACTTTAAAAATTCCCTTTTTATAATTGGAGGTCGTTTTTCCTCTGTGCTCTATTTTTGTCTGCAACCTAAAAAGCTGCAGGGTCTAAGTGAACCATTCCTCCCCCCCCCCCATTTCTTTTTTTTTTTCAGGGATTCCGTGGACATGAACTTCACAATGTCTTAATATCTCCAGGAACAGCGGACCTCACAGCAGATGTTGACTTCAGTTACCTGCGAAAAATAGCACAGGAAAGAGTAGCAACCTTGGGTCCCATAAAGCAACATGATTTTTTGAAAAATATGGGCATTGATATCAGACTGCAGGTAGGAGCCATTTTCTGGCTAGTTTATAAAAACTAGTCTTACTTAACTGAATACACTTAGATTATCTGTAGCTGATTTAAGTCTCACTGTAATGGGAGACAGAACCTATATTATTTACTTTGAAGGGTAGGATATAAATTTATCAAATGAACAAGTTAAAATTCAGAATATACAAATTTGGAAGGGCAGGAGATTGATGTAATTCTAGGATGGAAAGTAGCCAAGTTACAGGTAGCACAATTGGACAATTCTGCAGTTTTAAAGGGGATTAAAACAATTCATTTTCCCATTTAGGTACTATTGAAAAGTGTCAATGATGCAGCCATTCAGACTCAGCTGCTTCGAAGTTACGAAATGCTAATGGACCTGGATAAAATGGGAGGACGTTTCCACTTTTTTGCCATGTTACCTCACTCCAGATTTACAGCTTCAGATCAGCAAAAGAAGTCAAAAGACTCAACAACACATTCAGCATTTGTTGCTGGCTTTGGTGAACTCTCATGGAAGTGAACCACAATGTGAATGCTTTAAGAGAACGGTGCAGGCTTCCCATTGCGAATCATGGAAATAGCAGTATGTAGATAGGTCTCATAACAATCACATTGCCTTTCTGTAACAATGCCTGCACACAGGGATTTTGATACAGTTACCAAAGTTAGAGGAAGTACAGAGGATACAGTAGTGGGGAAAAGACGCATGATAGGGAAATAAAATTTATTTTCAAGCTTAGAGGATATTTACAAACAACGGGACATATAAAAATATAAAAAAGTACTTGACAGTGTCTTTTTGAGGCTACAAGTTTTACATGAATATCTTCTAGCATCAATACAGAACTATTTCTTCAATGAATGCAACTTAACTGAAAGACAAAGATTAATGATAATGCAACACTGGGTACAAATTCATCTGGAGCAACAGATTTAATGCCAACCTTCAGTGACTTAAAGCTTTGATTTAATAATATTTGTAGGCATTCATAGGAAAGTTAGAGTGCAAGCTATGCAGTTTATTTATGGTTTGTGAAATGTGTGTAACAGCTGTTATAGAGTAGAAACATTCCAGTTATTTCTCATCTTTAACCACAACAGGGCTTTTATTCCTACCCTACTGGTCCAAAATTTTGCTATCCTGAATCCTGAAATTAAATCAAGAGGCATACCTGACACTGTACATTCTTGACTCGCTTTGCTGCTGTTTAAATATGGCTCTCTGATGCTACAACCGATCTTAAGGCTGCAATTCTATATACACCTACCTGGAAGCAAACCCCACTGAACTCAAGGGGACTTATTTCTGAGTAGACATCTATAGGATAACAACTGAGTCAATCCGAAATAATATGGATCCTATTCTGTTGTTGCATAAGTTTACAAAGAAACAATAAGACAAAACAGTGAAACATCTATGAACACTTCCAATAGATTAATAGTTATGCCACAACAAAATGTGCTTTGCTAGAACAGCTACTTTCAGTGTTCAATACCATGCTATAAATACAGAATAGTTCCAGCTGTATATTCAAAAAATTGAATAGTAGCTTCCAATAATTTTACAACATGATTGGACTATTTATGATAGGGGCTTCCAATCATTTCACTTATCCATGACATTTTGACTGCCTTTGAGACTTAGTCATTCTCATCTCTGCTGTGGATTCTCCCCACTGAGAGCACTGCTTCCCACGCCTACAGTAGAAAAGGTTAAGAAACTGATGACAATAAAATTACAATGACCTTTTCTATAGGTGAGAAACATTTTCTAGAATATTTTCTATATTTACTTTGAATACATTTGTAGCTTAACTACAAGGATAATCTGCTAAAAGTTCCTGGCTCATTATTTTGGACTCTGTGGTTTGGAGAAGGCTTCATCCACATTAAACTTGTCTCTTGCATTTCCAAACAGCTGCATTATTTCAGAGGGTCTCCCCCACTTGTAGAATTTTATTCCCTGGAACAATTTCCAATTCAAGATTGTAGAAATGCATGTTCTTTGAATCCACGTTACTTGCAACCCACTGGCCCAATTTACATGTTACTGCTTTGGCAAAGTTCCTGCCATCAAACAGATTCTTGGTTGTCCACTCACTTCGATAATAAAAGCATCAGTCATGTAGGTAACTCTGCCTACATAATCAGCACTTTTATACATTAATTACCATGTCACATTGGAGTTTGTAATGGGATAACAAAATAAGATACAAAAAGTTTCAGTCCAAGTATTCTGAATACAGAGCAAAGACATGAAGAACTGCAGGTGCATAGCTGACTCTCAAAATCTGCTCAACAAATATGCCTGAAATTAGGCCAGTGATTCATGTGGGTCACAGTAAACATCAGTGAGTTAGTGAAAATTCTGGTTTGAAGCAGGCCATAGGTGCACTACAAACCTCTTTTAGAAATGGTGGTGAACACATGGTCCTCAATATGTTATTAGACTCCTACTCCCATTATCCTTGCCCATTGGACGTGGTGGCTGGGGCTAATGAAAGTTCAAATCTAAGGATCTAAGTGAACTTATAAATGCATGTTCTCTATTCAGTGACAACATCATCCAGTGATGCGTTGCACATGCAAAATAGTTTTCATAAATCAAAATGCCACAGGCAGAATTTTCACATCACATTACCTCAGTATTTTTTAGCTGAGGCCGCTCACATTCAGCTGAACATAAATCAAGGGAGACACACAAATGGAAGAATAAACACCCATATTTCATATATCCTGCCGTTCCAACTCATATGCCTCATAAGACTATGAATCTGTAACCCCAATCTGTAACACACAGTCTTTGTTCTGCTTCACTCCTGCTAGACTGAAATAAGGAGTTTGTGAATTGCACCATTCATCTAAAATTTGCACATTAGAGAAATGCTACCACTGAAATTGAGTTTGTCTGTAAGTTTGTCTGGCAACTGAAACAAAGCAACAAAACACTACAAGCAACAATATTTGTTTCAAATTAAATAATTATACAAGGTTATTCTAAAGCTTGCTCCATCATAGTGTACTCCATTATTCAACACATTTTCCTCTACTTGTGGCAATCTAATTGGAGATTGTATAGCATAGAAAATTCCATTATACTGAATGCTCACAGAGTATCCAGAACACACTAATAAATTTAAGGTCAAGAGGAAGAGATGGAGAGGTGGCCAAATCCTTTTGCTGTTAGAGGATTTGGAAAATAAACTGGCCTATGAACAGCTGTTAAAGGTCATGATCAAATGAAGCTATATCCTAGAGATGAGGCCACACACTGTTGGAACTTACTTTGAAGTTTTTTGCTGCAACAGCTACAGCAGCATGCCTTGGCCAGAGCAAGTGTTGCCATGAAAATTTCACAGAACGCTTCAACTGCACATCTGGTTCTTGCTGACATTTATATACAGCTTATTTCAATTGTAGACCACATTTCCCTGAAAATGTTAACTTCATAACTAGATCCAGGTTAGTTCATTTGTTTGCCAGTCCTCTATTATAAATAGAACAGTTGGTGGAGATGAAATAAAAAATTAAGCAAGGTTTCTATTTTAGATTTACTTTAGTGACATTTGCACTGGTTGTCCAGTAGCCTTTAATGTTCTGAGACTGCTTTAGGTTATCTTCATATAGCCTTGTTCTTGAACTGCTGCTGCCATCATTTCTCCAGATCAAAAAATTTGGTTTAACTTAAGGGAATGTATGCACTGGACCTTCCTTATTGTGATAAGATTTTTGAGATTCTTCTTCTGTGTTCCTCTCTTGCTCTTTACATAGTTGTAATTCACAGACATGCAGAGGAATAACTTTTATGTCAAGTGTAAAGCCTAGTCCTGTAATGACACAGAATGCAGGGCAAGTGAAAGGAGGGCATGAAATGCTGGGAGAAAGCAAAGTGAAAAGAAGTCAGCTGATGACAGTTGAAGAAGAGAAGATGCTGAAGACCGACCTGAGGAAGGAGATGGAAAGGAAATCAGAAAGAAGAAAGCAGATGCAAAACAGAACTATTCAGACAGCAATAATTGACACTATGATGGAACAAACAGTGGCCAGGAAGTGAATTCATATAACTGTGTTAACTTTTTTATCTATAACGTACCACCCATTCATACTCATTAAATCAGGAGTGCTTGCCAAATTGATTCTCATCTGTAACTGAGAACTGTGTGGATTAAATGTAAGTGTTTTGTAAGCAGACCTGCTAGCAGGAAGGGAAAGGAAGAAAGGGGTGGCAGGTGTTAGCCCTTCCTCCAAGGCACTTCCCATCCTTTCCCCATCAGTAGATCTTTTAAGAAGAAGCCAACTCCATCAAGCAGAGTGCCTTGCAAGTAAATTTGTGTGGGACAGGAAGGAGGGAGGGAGGCAAACTCTCTTTCCACCCTTAATTTCTGAGTGACAAACCCAGCAAGTGGGAGGCAAAAGGCCACAACCCCCTGATCACCAGCAGCTAAGAGTGATTTTGCTAGACTACAGGGTTTAATGAAAGCAGAAGAAAAGCAAAGAGCAGAAAGCAAAGAGCAACCTGGAAACATAAATGACCACATCTTCTTCCATGACACCAGAGATCCTAAGGATATATTACACTGTGGATTCTAGTTACTAGAATTAATTGGAAATTAAGTAAAATGTTATTCCTTTCAAAAAATTAAAAGATTCTTTGGGGCCAAACTGCAGCAGACAAGTCTCTTCCAGACCAAAATGAATGACAGCACAGAAGTATGCGCCCCCATCACCACCACAAGGCTAATGTGATGCACCTCCTACCTTAAACTTCCCACCACAAATCACGTTTCCACAGTGGAAGGCTAAACAACTGAAGATCTTAGTTGTGCACTGGATGCTAATTGGCTGGAGCCAAATATGTGATATGTGAGAGGGAACAATACACACAGCAGGAGCTTCAGTTTATTCTATCTGGTGCAACAATTCCCACTGCAGAAGATACCAATTGCTTTTAAAAGTTTATGTCTAGCACACGGAACTGTTGCGCTCAAAAACAACCAGTGGAGCACTTTTTTCCTTGCAGCAATATGCAAATTACATCTCTGGATCCTAGTCTATTGATAAATTAAGGCCGAAAGCCCTCCATAAGCCTCAAGGTCACACTAACAACTGCCACACAATGATAATTCACCATAATGCTTTACTGTTCTCCTAATGTAAATGTTAAGGTGAAAACACACCTTGTCTGTATTAAGTGGGATTATGGAGTACAGTGGTACCTCAGAATGCGAACGGGATCCGTTCCGGAGCCCCGTTTGCATCCAGAAGCAAACATAACTAGCGACGGCATGTCTGCGCACGAACGCGTCACTTTTCGCCGCTTCTGCGTATGACGTCATTTTGAGCATCTGCACAAGCGCGAGCGGTGAAACCCATTCAGGGTTGCCACAGAGCGCAACTCGAACGTACCCAACATGAAGTATATTCAACCCAAGGTATGACTGTACTTTTAGTGCTCTGCACTTCCATACATCAAGAGGCTACTCTAGTTAAGCAGAAGGACCACAAATCTGCCTTAAAGTTATTGGCTCCCTTTACTTTTATTGCTTTTCCAACTCATACCTGCTAAATAAATATTCTACCAGTGTTTTGTATGGGGCTTAAAAATCAAGCATTGTTGTAGTTATTTGGTCATGGTATATGTCAGGGTTTCTGGGAGAGAGGAGGAGATGACAGAGGAGACGGAGAGCGAGTGGGAGGAGGGGCAGAAGGATGAGGAAGAAGATGACGGAATTCTGAGGGAATCCACGAGTCTGAGCAGCGAGTCAGAGGATTCTCAAAAGGGGGTTACCTTAATCAAGCAAAGGGGAGGAGAAGGGAGAAGCGGAGAGGAGCCCAGTGGAAGACAGAGGAAGCAAGAGACGTCTCAGCCGGAACGGAGTAAAGGGGGTGGAGTCGTCAGCCTCTCGGAGGGAGCAGGATTAGGAGAGAACAGAGAGAGGGGGTTGGAGCAGGGTGTTCAGCCGGAAAGGGTGGAGAGCAGAGCAGGGGGTGGTGTAGCGGTCGAAAGAAAGGTCAGCAGCAACGTACGCGCGCCAAGTTCAAACGTAGAGGCGCACGGAAGTGGAGAGAGCTCAGGGGAGGAGCCCGGCCCTAAAGCCAGAAAGAGGGGGGAAGAGGCGGCAGAGGATTCAGCCTCAGGCGAGTCACGGAGAGAGGGAACCCAGGGGGGCAGGAAGACCCTGCGGAAAAGAAAGGAGAGGAAGAGGTGGTCTAGAGCCAGGCTATTAAGTTGGTGCGGAAGAGGGGAGGAGTCAGAGGGGACTTCAGCGGTCTAACGTGGCAGACGTACGGCCACAATGCTGAACTGTATGAGAAGCAGAAATCTTCAATAAACTTTTCCTGTAAATAAGCTGCAACGGAGTGAGGTCTCTTGTGAGCTGGGACCAGACCTGGGTGGCCGTGACAGTAAGTCCCCTCTCTCAAAGCAAAAATTTTTTTTTGCGAAGCTCACGAACGGGAGCAGCCATGAGCGCTGAGGAGCAGCTGGTTGCATTGCGGAATCAGGTTACCGCTCTCACATCGGCAGTCATTGCTTCGCAGAAGAAGAATGACGACTTGGAGAAGACGTGCCAGGATTTGCAGGCAAGGTGGGAGCGCGCGGACAAGGCGGGGGCCCCAGGATCCAGAGCGGAGGGCATTGCGCTTGGACGGAGGGGGGGTGCCCTAGTTCCGCATTTTAATGGCAACTTGCAAGACTATCCCAATTTCAGAGCGGACGTTGTATATGCACTGCACTTACTCCGTCACGATTTTAAAGATGAGGAGGAGAGAGTGGGGTTCATTGTTTCGCACCTGCATGGGGAGGCCAGGGCTTGGCTACGCAATTTGTGGCGCGAAGATGGACCGGCCCGTCGCGATTCAACTGCGTTCATCAAAGCGATGGATTCTTGTTTTCAATCCTCTGTGGATGTGGACATTGCGCGCCGTCAAATGCACGGGCTGAGGCAGGGGAAAGCGACTGTGCGCCAATACCACTCTAAATTTTTTGCATTGCTCACCGCCTTAGATTGGCCAAAGGACAGTAAACCGGTCAGAGATCTTTTTTGGGAGGGATTGAGCCCCCCCATCAAGGATGAGATCGCTAGGGGGGACAGACCCCAGACCCTAGAAGACGTGGTGCAACGGGCTTTAGCTCTTGGAATTCGACATGAGGGGCGTCCGTGGCATGAGGAGGACGGGCCCCAAGCGCGTGCGCAAACAAGGACTCTCCCTTTTGTGCACAGGGACTTCAGCCGTGCGCACCCCTCGCCAATGGGGAGGAACAGAGAGGAGCCAATGGAGCTTGGTGGTGCTAGGGCTCAGAAGCCATCCCAGAGCCCTGTCCCTGGTGCAGCCAAAGCGAAGCCTCCTAGAGGAACCAGGAAGTGTTACATCTGTGACAGTGCGCACCATATGGCGAAAGAGTGCCCCCAGAGGCTCCAGAAGCACACTGCAGCGCTGGCAACTGTAACAGCAGAGGTGCAACCAGGGGAGCAGCTTCAGGGAAACGACAGTGCCTGGCTGGAAGCAGAGCTACTGGGGCTCAGCCAGGCGGATCTGTAGACAAGCCCCCAGCATCACTGCAGAGCGTGGACCCTTTGCCTCCCAAACCGGCAGTTCTGCTCACAGCAACACTCCAGTTGCCTGATGGGAGACTCCTCGAGGTTCCAATAACGATCGATTCGGGAAGCAACGCCGACTTCATGGGACTGCAGTTCGTTAAGCAGCACAACATGGCGCTCCTGCCTGCAACGACGCCTCTGAACGTGGTCACGGTGGACGGCAGGAAGTTGCTGGGGGGGCAAGTGGTGCAGCAAACACCTCCCATGATGATGCAGATTGGCAACCATCGAGAGCTTATTAGTTTCAATGTCACCCACTTATCGGACACACCCATCGTGTTAGGCATGAGTTGGCTGGAGAGGCACAGTCCCGCGGTCGCGTGGTACCAGAGGCAGATCAACTTTTGTTCATCGTATTGTGCTCAGCATTGCTTTCAGACCGATCAGGGAGGAGAAGCTGAGCAGCCATTGCATCTGGGTATGGTGCAAACAGTGCCTCACAAGTACCAGGAATTCTTGGAGGTTTTCTGTGAGAAGGAAGCTGACAAGTTGCCGCCTCATAGACCTTACGACTGCACGATTGATTTAGTGCCAGGGGCGCAATTGCCTGCTGCCAAGCTGTACTCCATGTCGGAGGACGAAATGCAAGAGCTTCGGGAGTTCATAGACCATAACCTCAAGCGCGGTTTCATCCAGGAATCTAAAGCAGCGGGAGGCAGCCCTGTTTTCTTTGTGAAGAAGAAGGACACGCCCCAAAAAAGGCTTATAGTGGATTACAGGTTCATCAACAGCTTGACTAAGCCCAAAGCTTTCCCCATGCCCAAGATTGACGACCTTTTAGCGACCGTCAGGAGGGGCAAGATTTTCACCAAGCTGGACCTACGTGGAGCTTACAATCTCATCCGCATCCGGAAAGGAGATGAGTGGAAGACCGCCATGTTCACCCCTCTGGGCACATACGAATACAGAGTCATGCCTTTCGGCCTCCAAAATGGCAGCCACGTTTTTCAAGCATTTATGCACCACGTGCTAGCAGGTCTCCTCTACAAAAAGTGTGTCTGCTTTCTCGACGATATCCTGATTTTCTCGGAATCGCCGGAGGATCACGATAAGGACGTGAGGGAGGTCCTGCAGAGGCTGAAGGAACACAGGCTGTACGCCAAGTTGGAAAAGTGCCAGTTTGATGTCAGAGAGGTTGATTTCCTTGGCTACAAGTTGTCCGACGAGGGACTGGCCATGGACAGGGCTAAGGTTCAAGCGCTGTTGGACTGGAAAAGCCCTCGAAATCGGAAAGAGGTCCAGAGGTTCATCGGCTTTGCCAATTTTTACCGCAAGTTTATTAAAGGTTTTGCGAACGCGACGGCGGCGATCACTGACACCCTCAGTTCCAAGAAGAAGAAGTTCGTCTGGACCGAACAAGCGGAGCGGTCCTTCCGGACGCTTAAGGGTCTTTTCGCCTCCGAAGAGCAGCTGCTCCACGTGAATCCCGGCAGACCCATGCGGGTAGAGACCGATGCGTCAGATAGAGCGGTTGGGGCCGTTCTTTTGCAAGAGGATTCACAAGGCAACTGGCGGCCGGGTGCGTTCTACTCCCGGAAGCTCAGCAAGACGGAGCGCAATTATACCATATGGGACAGGGAGTTGTTGGCCATTCACGCAGCTTTCAAAGCGTGGCGACACTTCTTAATAGGAGCCAAGCACACGGTGCAGGTCCGCACGGATCACAAGAACTTAGAGTATTGGCGGACGGCTAAGTTGCAGACCCAGCGACACATGCGCTGGGCGGAGTTCTTTGCGGACTTCGACTTCAAAATAGAATACATCCCAGGAGACTCCAATGTCATTGCAGACGCGCTGTCCCGAAAGCCGCAATACTTGGAGGAAGCAGCTCCAATCGCAGCAAAGCACATTTTCGCACCGCAGGCGTGGACGTGCGCTACCATCGCAGTCGACCTGGACGCGGTGCGACGCGCGTTGCAAAGGGATCAGTTTGCACAGTCTAAGATGGAGGAGCTACGCGGAGGGTCGCGACACAACGATGAGTTTCAATTACAAGATGGACTTTTGACTCGTAAGGGTGCCCTTTACGTGCCCACCGACGATCTTCGAGCCAAGGTTCTGCAACAGTTGCATGACGCCCCTAGTGCAGGCCATTTCGGCAAAGAAAAGACGATGGAGTTGGTGGCTAGAGACTTTTGGTGGCCCCAGATGAGAGGAGAGGTGGCGGACTACGTCGCCAGGTGTGATATCTGCCAGAGGTCCAAACCAGTGCACCAGAAGCAGGCGGGATTGCTAGAACCGCTGGAGACACCGCAGCAACCATGGGAGAGGGTAGCGTTGGACTTTGTTACAGACCTGCCCAGCTCCAGAGGTAAGACGGCGGTGTTAGTGGTGGTGGACTTGTTCACCAAGATGGCGCACTTCATCCCTTGTGCCAAGGTGGCGACGGCAGAACAGACCGCAAAGCTCTTCATCGATCACGTCTTCAGAGTGCATGGACTTCCGCAGTCCGTCTTGTCCGACAGGGGGCGCCAGTTTGTTTCCACTTTCTGGCGAAAGCTTCTGGGCATCTTGCACGTCAAAATCAACCTGACATCGGCGAGGCATCCACAAACCAACGGTCAAGCGGAGAGGGTCAACGCGATCATGCAGCAGTACCTGCGGTGCTACGCCAACCAGCGACCTGCGGCGTGGGTGGACTATCTGCCGATGGCTGAATTCGCCTACAACAACACGAAACACGCTTCCACCGGGGTGACGCCTTTCTTCGCGAACAATGGCCGTCATCCCAGAACCTTCCCGAGATTTGCGGCACCAGGAGGGGGGGGGCCTCAAGATGCCGACCAGTTTGCAGCGGAGTTGCAAGAGGTGCACGAGGAGCTGCGGAGACATTTGGAGCTGGCAAAACAGGCGTATAAGGTGCAGGCCGATAAGCACAGGAGGGCGGGAGAGGACATCCAGGTTGGGGACTGGGTGTGGTTAGCAGCCCACGCGATGCCGGCCAGGTCATTGGCCAAGAAGAAGTTAGGACACAGGCAGCTAGGGCCATATCAAGTTGAGGCTAAGATCAATCCGGTGGCTTTTCGTCTAGCCCTTCCGGAAGGTTCCAGGGTGCACCCGGTCTTTCATAGGTCGGTGCTCACTCCCTACAAAACCCCACACAGGTTTCAAGAGTCAGGAGCACCCCCAGAGCCACGTAGGAGGGCGCCTGAGAGGGGGGAATCGCCAAGACCAGAACCTCTTAACGAGGTCACAGAGATACTGGACTCGAGATGGGGGGAGGAGGGAGTTGAATATTTTCTCGCCAGGGAGGGCACACCAGCCGCTGCTAATAGTTGGGTGCCAGGCTACGAGTTAGACGAACCCCTTTTGAAAGAAGAGTTCCATGCACTTTTCCCACATAGACCCATGCCAGCTGAGTACTTTGATGACTGGCTTTTCACACCCACATTGTCAGATAGCACGTTCAGGGGTTTCTCTTCCCCCGAGGAAAGAACACCAGAATCAAGCCCGCCCAGGGGATCGTGCTCGGGGGTGGACACGGAAACCCCTTATTGGTGGGAGGAGCAGCCAGAGGAGGAATGGCGTAAGAGGTGGCTGATAGGTCCTTGGCGGGCAGCACCGGAGGAAGTAGCGATGGAAGCAGAGACTGAGAAGCATTTGGGGGAAGAACCCGACTTCGAATACACTTACACAGAACTGCCAGCAGAGAACATTGACGTAGACGACCTGTATCCTGAGCCTACCCCCGAAGAGCCGCAGTTTCCACAACCGGTCCCCGGCGAGCGGGAGGGGGGAAGGGGGGGCTTCGAGGGGGGGATGGATGTCAGGGTTTCTGGGAGAGAGGAGGAGATGACAGAGGAGACGGAGAGCGAGTGGGAGGAGGGGCAGAAGGATGAGGAAGAAGATGACGGAATTCTGAGGGAATCCACGAGTCTGAGCAGCGAGTCAGAGGATTCTCAAAAGGGGGTTACCTTAATCAAGCAAAGGGGAGGAGAAGGGAGAAGCGGAGAGGAGCCCAGTGGAAGACAGAGGAAGCAAGAGACGTCTCAGCCGGAACGGAGTAAAGGGGGTGGAGTCGTCAGCCTCTCGGAGGGAGCAGGATTAGGAGAGAACAGAGAGAGGGGGTTGGAGCAGGGTGTTCAGCCGGAAAGGGTGGAGAGCAGAGCAGGGGGTGGTGTAGCGGTCGAAAGAAAGGTCAGCAGCAACGTACGCGCGCCAAGTTCAAACGTAGAGGCGCACGGAAGTGGAGAGAGCTCAGGGGAGGAGCCCGGCCCTAAAGCCAGAAAGAGGGGGGAAGAGGCGGCAGAGGATTCAGCCTCAGGCGAGTCACGGAGAGAGGGAACCCAGGGGGGCAGGAAGACCCTGCGGAAAAGAAAGGAGAGGAAGAGGTGGTCTAGAGCCAGGCTATTAAGTTGGTGCGGAAGAGGGGAGGAGTCAGAGGGGACTTCAGCGGTCTAACGTGGCAGACGTACGGCCACAATGCTGAACTGTATGAGAAGCAGAAATCTTCAATAAACTTTTCCTGTAAATAAGCTGCAACGGAGTGAGGTCTCTTGTGAGCTGGGACCAGACCTGGGTGGCCGTGACAGTATATATTTCAGGTTTCTCTACAGCTTCATAACAGATGTATCTAAATACCAGAAAATAGTATTCTATGGCTTAGTAGGTAGGAACTAGAAAACCATTAAAATTATTTTGTTATTGTGTAAACTACAAAAACCCTGGAAATTTCACATACTACATCAAGTCTCTGTGCACTTCATTGGCCAGTAACATCACTGCGATGTACCAGTAAGGCAATGTTAACACAAATATTTCATGGCTTTTAACCCAGTGCCGGATCACATTCATAGTCATAGTAACTAGAGATGTGGAGCCTTTCCCAAGTCATCTAGTCCATCCAAAAACTGATGGAAGATCCTTCACTGCTTTATAGACTGAAGAGCAAAGAGCAATTCTTGCTCCATCAGAGTATCAGTAATGGTTTAAATTAAGTGCCTTTCCCTGGGTAACAATTATGGGTCTTCCTCCATATCATCTGGATTGGGGGCCATAATGAAATGTTTGGGGTATACAAGATTGTGCTCATACGCATGTTCTTCCCAGCGAGCATCATCACTTTCATGGGTAATATAACGCTCTCCGATGCGAGTTTCAAACTCCCGAAGATCAAGCCAAGTTTGATAATCCTAAAAAGAAAAGTTTAGATGAGTTGTTTCTGAACACAATGTTGATCTTAATAGCGCAGTGATTCATTTCTAAAAGCACAGTGTGTAACCCAACAATATTCAGTTCTGATGATGGGCAAGTTCCTCACTCCCACCACAGCCTCTGCATCAAACCAATGTAACACACTGATTTCATGCCAGTTAATCACATTACTTTCTAACCCTTGCAAGACCCCAGTATGCCTATCTTCATGCCTGCCTAACAGCAAAGTAAGCCAAAACATCTTTCACCTTTAATGATACAAGTCCTGCCTGGGTCACAAAGAACAGGCAAGGGTCAAGATAATAGACCTCCACTCTAGTCATGTAATTAGAGCCAAGCTTAGAGGGAGGTGTTTTTTGCAAAAAAAGAAAAAGAAAAAATCCAGCTAATTATCAAGACGTGGAAATGGGATGCTCACAGGAGATCCTCTCCATGTACCTTTCCCTCAAGACAGTTTAAGTTGGGTTTTTACACTCCATCTGGATTCCAAAATGAAAAGAGCCCTTATGGCGGGGGTTCAGGAAAGCTTTTACAGAGGAAAATCAGTGGAAGGGTTTGACAACCCTTCTTTCTGTCAGCTGATTCTTCCTTTCAAGTACTGTCTCCATCACCAAGTCATATACTTTAGCTCAGCAAAAGTGGGTTTCAGACATCTAGTTACATTCTAAGTCAGTAACTGATGGCTGGGTGTATGATACAACAACCAATGCTATAAAGTAATGAGTGTCGGAGACATCACTCTAAATCTGAAAATTATGACTCTTAACATCCATTATTTCACATAACCCAATGCATACTGCTAAACCCAGACCATATTAAACAAACTCTCATCATGCCCAAAACAGAGAGGAAGGAAAAATAGATAGCTCTACTCAAATTGAATCAAATAAACTTTCCAAGATTTCATTTATACAAGACCTGTCAACTACTTGAGTCAGATTATGATTCATGTAATTGAACTGGGTAACATATAACACAATAAAGCTGGTATGCATTAGCTATACCTGTAACCACGGGTGACTAAGTGATTTGTCAACACTGTAACGTTTTCTCATCTTCACTTGAAGCAAGTTGTTTATTAAATCGATAGCTGGAGGAGCAAGGAAGAGAAAAAAGTATTCAAAATAAGTATTTTGTCTTTCCTGTCACCCACAATAATAATTCTGAAGGAAAAAATATTAATTAAGAGACAAAGGAAAGTTTGTGGGTTTGTGTAAACAGTACTACACCAACAGTTTGTGTCGTATGGGTGGAATTCATCTGAAGTCAACAATAAGACTTCTATTTGTTTTAGAGAATTTGAATTGTACCATTATGCTGAAAGATTACACACATTAAATTGGGAATAAGTACTTTTGAACAGAGCAGCATTTACTTCTGAGTAACATGTATAGGATGCTAAGTTTGGATGCTTTCAGGACAAATTGATACCTACTATTGAAACAATTTTTCAAAGTGTACATTTGCTGCAAAAGGTATGCAACAGATCCAAATAATAAGTTCCAAATTGTCATTACCTACACACCAGTGCTGAAAACTAAACATGACATTAGCAAGCTTTAAGCACAAGTAAAGTTCTTTTTTCTGGGAAACGCAGACTACAGGCATGGGAGGAAGCAAGACAACTTTGGAAAGGGCTGTGTACAAAGAAGTGCATTGCTGAATAACACATTACACCAACTGATCTACAGGCATGTTTTCACATAAGGTTCCCAGGGTCCATTATGATAATCGGTGGCTCTTCCTTTCTACAGCAGGCATTGGGAAAGCCCTAAATATAATGCCTGACAGGGCCATACCTCCAGGATTTTAATCTTACAACTCTCCAAACCAGGCCCTATAACATGAAGCAGAAGGTTTCCAACATAAAAGTTAAAGCCTTTTATCCATCTGTGCTGGAGACCCATCTGCAGTATAGTGGATAGCATTCAACCAGGACCTGGAAGACCCAGATTCACATCTGTTTTCCAGCCATGAATCTCATTGGGTGACCTTGCTATCTGTCAGTCTACAAACCCTACAAGGCTGTTGCAGGGATAAAAAACAGGGTACAGGCAGGTGCCTATACACTATCTTGAGTTACTTGGAAAGAAAGGTGGAATAAAAGTGCAATAAATGAATATTTTCAATTACAGTCAAACATTTTGCAATAACTCCTGAATAACAGCACTTTGTTTCCTCCTAAATCTCTTGTAATTCCATGGTCCCATTCACACTAAATGCCATGCCTCATAGTCTAAGATATAGAAACATGGAAAATATTATGAACCAAGATAATCCAAAACCTCTAGACTATATTTACCTTCACTAGATATTTCCTTCCAGGGATTTGGTGGATACATAAATGCTGCATTTTGAATCTGGTCATTTATGTCTTCATCCTCATTAAATGGAAATGTACCACTAAGGCTCACGTAGATGATGACTCCCACTGACCACATATCCAGAGATCTATTGTAGCCCTTACTTCTAAGCACCTCTGGGGCAAGATAAGCTGGAGTTCCCACTACAGACCTCCGGAAAGACTTCTCACCAATAATACGTGCAAAACCAAAATCGCACAGCTTCACCTATAAAACAAATATCCCTTGATTAAATTACCTTGAACTGAACATCAGTATCAAAAATTCATTAACTGCAATAGCCAACTCTTTAAAACAAAACAGATGGGGGTAGGGAGCTGTGTGCCAACATACAATTTTGCAAGAATTGCTCATTAGAAAAATGACACGCTATACCTGAAGTGTCCAACCAGGCCACTTGGTAAATCATATGGAATGGTTCTAACTTTCGGGCTTAGTAACAATTCTCTCAGAGACCTACAAACACTGGTGTGCGGAGAATTGTTTTATGAGATGTATTCAAAGTACAAAAGATGGTGCTTTGTTCCCAAATGGCATAAAATACAGAGTTAATGAACATTTTATCCTGTATATCCTCCTGCAGAATATACAACCATTAAAAAGAATACTTCATTCTTTCCCACCTGAGGAAATGGCTCTGCTGATGCTAATAGTACATTTTCAGGTTTTAAATCACAGTGTACTATATTCTTGAAGTGTAAATTCCTCAAAGCAACAAGTATCTAAGAAAATAAAAGGAAAAAAGTATTTTCAAAATCAGAGAGAAAGAGATGCAACATATTATGTGTCCAAGAATTGCCTAAAAGACAGGTGAAATTACCTTCAGTTTAAGGATCACCAGGAGTCCTCCTCAGCCCCTCTTCTGAAAGATGTTAGGGCTAGGGAGGGGGAGAAAAGGCCCACCTTCACATGAGACTGAGGTTGGAGCCAGTGCTGTCAAATCGTTAGTCGAGAAGGGCCATAGTTCAGTGGCAGATCATCTGCCTTGCATGCAGAAGGTCCCTGGTTCAATCCCCAACATTTCCAGGCATGACTAGGAAAAACTCTGCCTAAAACCCTACAGAGCCACTGCCAATCAATGTACACAGTACTGAGCTAGATGGACCAATGGTCTTGCTCCTGTATAAGGCAGCTTCTTAGGTTCCCAATGCAAAGACCACTGCACTAGTGGAGGTCTATTTCTCAAGGCCGCCCACAAACCAATGCTAGCTCACCAGCCCAACCTGCTGCCCACTCAGCCACCACTGACCCTAGGAGGCAGTGCTTTGCTTGAGAAGCCAAGTGCAACTCCAATCCATGGTGGACTGACAAGTCTCCCACCTCCCTGCCGTGGCAAGCCATGGAAGTTGGACAGACATTTTCCTGGTCACATTACCCAGAGTGCCTGGTTCTGAAGAGGACCTTTGGTGCCAGGGCTGCTGCTACTTTAGGGTCAACAAATATTTTAAAAAATAAAATAAAAGGGAGCAGCTGGGGAAGAGAACATTACTGGTACCACAAAGAAGGGTGCAGGCAGCAGGAGATTCTAGAGGCAGCGGGTTCAGGAGCTGAACCATGCCATGGAGTCGAAAGTAACAGGTTCACTTGTTGTGCAAGAGGCTGCACTACCAGACATGTTGTGAAACTACCTTTAATTTTTCTATCCTCTACAACTTTAGCATACACATACAAGCTATTCATTTTGGAATCTGTTTTCCCCCAAGTGACATGTTAACAGAGTAAGTTCAACACTAACTCTCTTTAATGTAGCACTATCTTGAATACAACCCTGAGTCACTATTTGACTGCTTGTTTGTGAAAGGTGCTTCTTCGAGAGCAGCAATAAAAAGGAATCTCAATCTACCAAGATTCCTGCCTGGTACATATGGTAATAAATATTAGGGGATCCAGATCCAGATCCCTACTTAAGGTTACTTTGTATATAATACTTTTCTGAAATGTTATGAAAAAGGAGTTTCCTGTGGATTGATTTAAATTGTTTTAACAGTCTATTTTAAATAGTTGTAGCCTGCCCTGAATGTGTGACAACAGAATTGTACAAGCCATTATTAAGAGCAGACTCACCTGAGTGACCATGAATTTGGTGATTCTTTCTGGAAGCCGGCTTTTCTCACTGGAAAGAATCATCTCCAACATATCGCCATGAAGTTTTTCCATTACAACAAAAACCCTTTCTGGAGTTTCAAACATACATTCCAGGTTTACAATCCCAGGGTGGTGCAAATTCTAGGAAGCATATTTAATATTGTCATTAAAATGTACCACCATTATGTACTGAAAATCAGAAAATATCTGCCTAGGTCCTGGCTATGCTTTATTGTTTAGAAAGCACTCAAGCAATCCCTAGCAATATTTGTAGAGACAAAACACAAGCTATGGCTCTTTTTACAGTTTTCCTGTACAGCTCAGAAACTACTATAGCAGGAATATTAAAATATACAAAAGCAAGACTACGCAGAGATTGTACCCAGCTATGTCAACAATGATCACACAGAAACACTGTATGTTCACAACTCCGAAACATGCAGATTCAAGCATCTGTACAATTCAAGCCTCTGATTGCTCACCTACTCACAGTATTTCAATAATAAACTTATTCCTATGATGTAACAGAACAGATTCAAATAATCTTTGTACCTGCAAAATGGCCACTTCATTGCGCAGCTGACTTTCCTGTTTTGTGGGGAACCGCATTTTATCAATGACTTTAATTGCCACATCCCTTCCAGTCTTCCTATGTTTTCCTACATAAACACACACAGAGTACACACTTTAGTATCTCCAACCCAACAAGGAGAGTCACAAACAAACTTTTTGCACAGAAGGTAGATATTTGTGATAAATGTGTATTTAAATATTACACTGAAAAACAGAGAGGGAAATATCTCTGTCACTTACAGATTTTCAGCCAATACCCTTGAGAAGAGAGAGCTTGCCTCTTATCCCCACCTGACATTCACTTGGTAGATTTCATGCTTGCATAGGGGCTCTGGCCACATGATCTGTACAGCACAATATTAAGAATGTACAGTTTGCATGAATAAGGCATCTGCATCTGTTGGACTTGAAGCATTCAGGTTCCTATGCAAATGTGAAGTCTACATGATTATCACATGAGAAAGAGGATGGGAAGTAGGTTAAACCTAAGCACAATCTCGGATGAAGCATGCGAAGTGCTGAAGCTTGCATCATATCAAAGTGCTTCTCCCTGCTTAAGACAATTATTGCTCTGCTGTCTAGATCTCTGTGGTTAAGATCTAATCTCACCTTAAGACCAAAATCCCTGCATGTCCAAGGAGAGAATTATACTTTCATTTTAGTGGGGTGGGCTTCTTCTCAGTCCTTAATTTGCATGGGGATATTTTTGGTACACCTTTACTAATATGGGCATAGAGCCTAATTCAACAAAATCATTGTTTAGCTCCGCTCTCAAAGTGCAGAAGTGAGAGGCAACAGAGTTTGCTTGAAACAAATCAGAATTTCAAAACTTGCTCCTTCAGGGACTCTTCGTGTATTACAAACATTATAGCTTTGAATGTGCAAAGAGACTTGCTTATATTCAGTTTTAGCCACACTCACTTATAAAATAAAATTACTACTTATCTTCCACAGATGAGGAATTTAGGTTGAGTTAATAAAATGGTCCAGAATTACTGAGTGAGTTAATAAAAGGATGAATATCAGAATCCAGATTCTACCTACAGGACAACCCTAGCTTCTATCACATTGCACTTCAGCTGATATGGAACAAAACATACAAAAGCCTTGATATAACATTAATGAGAAAAGCTGATCAGTTTATTTAAGATAAGCACAAAATATACATAAGGGGCAGAAAGAATGCTAAAGAAATGCTACAAGGACACCACACTACTACTATTTTAGAGGCCTAGCTAGACCTCACCTGGAGTTCTTTATTCAGTACTGGTGATTCTGTAATTAGTCAGGGTACAATAACTGCTCTGGAAGATAGTTGCATGGAGTAAGCAGAAAGAGTACCTGCCTTAAAGATTTAAGTGTAAGTAAAAGGTACAAAAAATACAGGCTTATTTTCACTAGATTAAAAAGAAAGGCAACCCAACTGTAACATTCCATAACTTCTGCAAGGTAACAGAAGAACCAACTGAATGGGAATTAATGTTGTAAACCAGGCAAGCAATTGCGTAAGAGACAGAAACTGTCTCTTGAACTGGAACTATTGAATTACTTTCTCCTAACCTGAGAGAAGATCTAGCATGAAGCAAAGCCAAATATCACAAGTCTGAACTTGCAGCGATTGTTTAGTCAAACTTACCTCCATACACAACACCAAACTGACCAGAGCCAAGCACCTCATCAGCAAAGATCTGGTATACGGAACTGATATCCTAGGGGAAGAGAGGGTGCAGGCAGGGGAAGGTAAATATTATGTTCAATTACTTCAGTGACAGAGGCAGAAGCTTTAAGAGCTACACTTCATGGACACAAAAAGCGAAAGAAAGTATTTCTTTATAACCCAATTAAAAATTACTCCAAAAAAGGGGAGTAAAACAGGTCCATTCCCACCTGTTAAAACCTGTTCATGCTAGCATTGTTTACCATGTATAGTAACTTGTGTAACAGAGATGAGAACAGCATACAAAATTAACATTTGCAAATTTATTTGTAATTTATTTGCAAATTTACAAACTGCAGTGCAATCTGTATTCCTTAAACTTGTCTCCAGCTGTGTATACAAAGCAGCCTTTCTGTCAGCATGAATGTGTGCTCATATGCGAAGGCCAGTCTATATGAAAATCCCATCAGAACCATAGATCTTTGTTTCTTTAGCATGGCCAGTCAAGAACATTTGCCACATTGTAGATGTATTCTGTATATGCAAAAGAGGAGCTGCAACCAATGATGGATTCCTGACAACTGTACTTGTAGTAAGCACATTGTCACACATATTTGTAATATGAGCAAGAGTAGGGCTGGGCCCCAGATTTGGCATCACTGCCTCATTTATGTCACTGGCACTGGGTGAAACTCATTTAGCTACCACCAGACCTGCTTTAAGGTGATCCACAGGAAAACATTCCAGAATTTCTGGGCACATTCCAGAGAACATTCTGACCTCACACTAAGAAGTGCTTGACTAGAAGAACCTGTCTGCCTCACAAACAAAAGTCAGCCTTGAGACGAGGGAGAAAGAAAACTGAGCACAAAGGTGGAAGCCATGCCCTTTTGATATGGGCATATGAAAGGTGGGGACAGGACACCTACTAAAACTCTAGCCTAGCTAGAGACATTTCCCAAAGAGCTCTGAACAGGCACTGAACCAACATGTGTGAATGCCCAGAGATCACGAACAAGAAACACAGGTTCTCTATCCTGCAAACTTGGCAGGCATATCACTAATATAATAAACAAAAGACTAGGGAAGAAGAGTACAAACCACACATCACCTAAACTACAAATAAAACAAAACATTTCAATTAGGTAAAGGTAAGGTAAATGACCCCTGGACAGTTAACGCCAATCAAAGGTGACTATGGGGCTGTGGCGCTCATCTTGCTTCAGGCTGAGGGAACCGGCGTTTATCCACAGGCAGCTTTCTGGGTCATGTGGCCAGTATGACTAAACCGCTTCTGGAGCAACGGAACACCGTGATGGAAGCCAGAGTGCATGGAAATGCCATTTATCTTCCCGCCGGAGTGGTACCTATTTATCTACTTGCACTGGCATGTTTTCAAACTGCTAGGCTGGCAGAAGCTGGGACAGAGCAACGGGAGCTCACCTCATTGCAGGGATTTGAACCACCGACCTGCCAATCGGCAAGCCCAAGAAACTACAGCACCACCCGTGTCCCAAAACATTTCAATTAGCCTACCAATGTTCTACCAAAACTACAAATCCTATACATATTCATTTAGATGTTCTGTCAAATTCAATGAGACTTGCTTTCAAGTAACTGGGCAAAGGACTGCAGCATTTGTTTTCCTAGACTATGGGGTTTCCCTTCCCCCAGATAACCTACTATAAGAAGGCACTGGAGTATGGTTTTAGATCAGAACATGGATGCACATTTCATGCTTGGGGAACAAAGTCATTCCTCCTTTTGGGAAATAACTACCAAAAAGGCAGCCCCCAACAATAGTCTTTTTAAAATAATAATAATAAGCCTTAATTCTCATCCAACAACTGATAATGGTTTTAAATTATAGGTTCAAAATTTGTCAGTAATCTTTATGGTATTTAGTTCAATTCCTGCATATCAGAAGAAGAAGAAGAGTTTGGATTTGATATCCCGCTTTATCACTACCCGAAGGAGTCTCAAAGCGGCTAACAATCTCCTTTCCCTTCCTCCCCACAACAAACACTCTGTGAGGTGAGTGGGGCTGAGAGACTTCAGAGAAGTGTGACTAGCCCAAGGTCGCCCAGCAGCTGCATGAGGAGGAGTGGGGAATTGAACCCGGTTCACCAGATTATGAGTCTACCACTCTTAACCACTACACCACACTGGCTCTCAAGTGGGGGAAGGGATCAAACTTAAAAAGTATCATTTACAAGGCTTCTCTTTTTGCATTGCTCACTACTAAAAAGGTTAAGAAACTTTACCATATATAGGTTTTTTTTCAGACAAGTCATTGTATTAAATAAGCTAGGTTGCCTAATGGGAACAATGTGTTCTTCAGCTTTTCATTTGTCTTTATCTCCAATTATTTTGATATAAAATAGCCATCGGGGGACAACTGATAACAATCCAGCTACAATAGTATTTACATTTTGTGACTCACCACATTTTCTTGGATCTGGCAATTTGAAACAGAAATGCTGACAGATAATTCTTCTGCAATGAGAAAATATACATGTTTTTAATGTGGAAGCAGTATTACAATGAAAGACCAATGTCCTAGCAGCGAAACATTTATTGACATTCCAATTAATATGTGAAATGTAGCCTTGGCACTCTGCATCACATTTCCAAACACCTCTTTATGTTCCCCTAACAGACAGTTTTCAAAATCTCCCTCGCACTGAACTCTACCACAACAACACAGAATATTTTTCTTCAGTTCTATTTTGTCACTGGCCATCAACATTGCCCGTGTTCCTCCTTCCTTCAAGACATTTGCTCTCCTTATGTCTCCACCTCGAAGGAACTAAGGAATTTGTAAGCACATGTGTTTTTCTTATGTATAAGTCAAATAGGCTTACAGAATGTATTGCATGACTGTTACACAGGTCTGAACCTAAACACCAGTCTTTGGGGGCATTAGGCATTGCCAGAATCTCCTTTAATTCAACAGTCAGACAACCCAATCCTGCTTTTCATCACAAGTTCTCCATTCTTTGCCTCTAGCTCAGAGCTGCAATGTGCCAGGGCTCAGCCTTATTTTTAATACAAGGAGAATCACGAAAAATCCAGTCCAAGCTGTTTCACCCCACCACCCTTCTATTTAAGCCCTCCCTGTCCCCCACCCCACACAAATGCACTGTTCTTGGCTATGAAGCATGCATGTTGTAATTCCACCTGTCCTCCCCTCAGGTCATGCCTTCCTTAGCCCACTGCCTACTCATTTATCTTTCTGTCAGGATTCTAATCCTCCTCTTCACCGTCAACACCCATGTCACCACCCTCTCTCTTCCTGCCATCAGTACACAGTTCCTCCTGCTCCTAGGACAACGGTTCTCTGCATGCTTTTTTCTGTAAGCCAAATTGACTTCCCAGTTCCTCCACTGAAGCTGTGTTATATGTCAGCATTCTACGAGCAGGGTCCTGCTTGCTCTATAGTTAGAATATAAATGGCATGACTTCAGATGAGTTTAGTCAATGGCTACAACTCACACAGGAAGGGAAAGAATTTTTGGAAAGGCTACACTAGCAGCATGAGGCCTGCTTTCAACACAGGGCTAGGAAGAGTTGCATTGCTTACTTGTATGGTATTCCACACAGTTTCAGTTTTAAAACCAGGCCCTTATTTGTTACATATGTAGAATTAGCAAGACAGGAATCAACTCCGAGAGGAACAGCACTGACATACTAACTAATGCTAAATATGTAGCAGTTGAAGGTCTGATTCAAATACAGAGCCAGCCCCATGACATGTTGCAGGCATAAGCAACCCATAAAATATTTTGTTGAACCAGGGCCCATTACTTCACAGATCTCCATTAGGAAGAAGAGAGTGCTTCTGTGCTCTTACTGTGATCTTTCCCTTGTCCTCCAGCAGTGCAAATGCTAGCCTGAGGCGTGACTGGCATCAAAGCTTGACGAATAGCTTTCTCCCAGCTCTGCGCTACATCCAGTCCCACTCCAGTAGCAGCCAAAACAGGATTATGATGATTGCTGCCATTGTTCTCGCCAACAAAGTACACCATAGTGTCAGTGATTATTTCAAAGCAGTGTGGGTTGCTGCCTTGCACCACGTTTGAGAAGTCCCGCGGCTGAGTCACCTGAAGAATTTCAGAAAGCGGAATCTCCTAAAGGAAACAAAAGGTGTTAAACACTAGGAGTGGAGGGCATATGCAACAATAACAAAATGTATGCTACTGAACTCAACTAGAAATATTTTGATAGCACTGAGTGGCCTTGGCTTTAGTCCCTCTTTAGGTTCCTAGGGATTGCACAAATATTACAATCAAGAAGGGCCGCTAATAAAGTTTTGTCTTTGCTCTGGACCCAACTGGCATTTTCCTCCCACGACACAGTTTAGAATTGCCTTTCATCTCTGGTGCTACATTGTCCATAGAATAAGTGAGAAGACCTTTCACCATCCACCCAGGAAGCAGACATAATTGCTTATTTTCAGTTTTGCAGCCTGTCAGGTGCTTTGTAAGCCTTCTTATTCCCAGCTATGTCACAGGACATGATCAATTTTGGCTCTCTCAATCCTTTGCCTCCTCCCATATATGCTATCCTTTTCTTCAGTAAGTATTCTACTTCTATTACCACAGTCCCTCAAACATTCACTAGTCTGGTTTCAAGGGGCATAAAATATCCATGCATGGCTGGGCACTTTAACACACAAATAAACAGATAAAGAACTGTACACAAGAGACATGGTGCACCTTCATTAAAAGAACAACTCAATCTTAACATACCTATGATATTTAGGGTACAACAGTTAATACACAAATACAGTATTGTGCAGAGAAAAGGATGTAAATGAAGGATTTCAACTACAGACTAACATTAGGGGAACAACACTTTAGATGGAAACTGACATAAGTAAAAAAAAGAGAGAGAAATTTAAATTATCACTTACCTTGTAATACTTTGTCCCAGATTCATTCTGAAATAGTGTAAGACATTTACTATCCAGCCTCCAGTAATGTCTTTTTCTCTGCAACAAATATGAGAGGGTTTCTCTTTAAGACACAGACATTGGTACCCTATAGCAGAATCCATGTTAGCAATTTCAATGGCCTGTACTGATGATGACCTTTAAAGGTACTATCAGCTATGCTTTTTCAAACAGTGCCTACTCTAAAGCTCAAGCCTGTGCAGCAATGCATAGGGCCAAGATGTTTCTCAGTACCTCCTGTGCCCCCCTTTTTTTCTGTGACCACCTCCTATCCCAGGGCAGCAGCAGTAGGTATCACTGTCCCAACACTTTGGGAAAGTCCCCATCAGGCAAAGACTTTAAGACTCAAGAGATCTGAGCAGGAAAACAGTGGAACGGGGAGAACAATACTGTGACCCCATTTTCTAGCTGCTCCTCAGAGGCTGCAACAGAGTTGGCTCGGGAAACTTGTCTTGGATAAGGGAGACCCTACCACACCATTGTGATCCTGAACCCAACATACAAACAAGGCTTGTTGGTTACAATGGTAGACAGAGCTCAGCCAGTACAGAGAGTTCTCTCTCCTCCCATAGCTAGTACTGAAGAAGCCCTGGTTGCATAAACAGAGCAGCATAGATCATTTCCTTTCTTGAGAGTTTTAAAGCAATTTTTAAAGCAAAAAATAGGTGAGGGATTTGTGGTTCTCTAAATGTTGGACTAGAATTCCCATAAACTCAGCTATTGGTCACGCTAGCTTGCTTTGAAGGAGTTGGGAGCCCAACAGTATCTGGAAGGCCACAGTTTCCCCATCCCAGACTTAAAATAACTAAAAGTAAATATCACACTGAAAAGTAGAGGTAACATTACTGACCAGGTTGTCTCGGCTAGTGTAATGAACCATCCATCCTTCCTTCACCATTGTACTGCTCTTCCTCTTTGTGTGCTTGATTGATTGCACAACCCTCATTAATGGAATATTATTGCTTGTCGATGGGCTGTTGAAAAAAGAAACGCATGTCTCTAATCATACATATTTCAGCACACCCTATAGCTGTGCTATAATTCAGGATAAACTTCAAGTAGAATATTCTTGACTATTACTTGCATCTTAAACAAAAATCTTCTAAAGATAAAACATTATGTAGGGCACATCATGATCATACAGATGACAAGAGAGTTGTTTTTAAAATCACTAACCCTCCCCCACCCAGATTAGGCAAGACACGTTACCATGTTAAGGGGCTATGACACAGTTTTAGATGAGGAGTCAAAGTCCTTTACAACATTATAGAAGATGCCAAGGCAGACTTATTAACTCTTGGGCAGCAGGTAAAGCCCAAACCTGCCCTATGAACCAACAAAACAAGAGGATCTCTTTCATCAAAACAAACCTGAATATAAACTCAGTCCTCTTTCCACATATACACACATCCCACAGCAATAGAGACAGTAACAAAGAGCAAAAATCGTATCCTAAATTAAGTCTTATCCTAAATTAAAACCATCTTCTTGTGCTTCTATTTTTCTTGAAGGGAGAGATAAGTACTATAGCAGCTATACTGAATCGTGCCCAGTAGGACAGGAACTCAGCTCCACTTCCACTCTGAAATCTTCTCATGGGAGGAGAGGACAAGCACAGCCTAAGAAAGATGGTACCAAGCAGGGCCCTGCATTCTAGTTGACATGTACTGAGTCCATGCCCTGTTTGTACATTCAGGGTGAGGAATCTTTCTCAGTCCGAGGGCTACATTCCCTCCTAAGCAACCTTCTGGGAATCACATGCTGGTGGGAGCCAAGGCCACAAGCAAAAGTGGGGACGGTAACAAAAAGAGCCGTGAACATGAATTTTACTTTTGTAACAGATAGGTAGCCGTGTTGGTCTGCCATAGTCAAAACAAAAAAAATTCCTTCCAGTAGCACCTTAAAGACCAACTAAGTTAGTTCTTGGTATGAGCTTTCGTGTGCATGCACACTTCTTCAGATACACAGAAGTGTATCTGAAGTGTATCTGAAGAAGTGTGCATGCACACGAAAGCTCATACCAAGAACTAACTTAGTTGGTCTTTAAGGTGCTACTGGAAGGAATTTTTTTTGTTTTTACTTTTGTAAGGTAGACTAGTTTTAACACACATCCTCCCACTCTTCTCTATCCTCCATGCAGGCAAGCACGAAGCAAAATCAGAATCTAAGGACATACGGAAAGCATTTGCAGATGACTTGGTATTAACATTACAGGAGCCAGCCTCTAGTACTAAAAGAGCGTTAGAATTAATTTCTGACTTTGGTCGGGTGGCGGGATTCAAGTTGAATAAACAAAAAACTAAAGTTTTAGCAAAAAACTTGACAACTACTGAAATAGAGGAGTTCAGAAAAGAAACAGAACTAAATGTGGTTAAAAAAGTAAAGTACTTAGGGGTGTACCTGACCTCCAAAAATTTGAATTTGTTTAAGGACAATTATGAGAAATGTTGGTCAGAGATCAAAAGAGACTTGGAAACATGGTCAAGACTGAAACTTTCCTTGTTGGGTAGAATAGCTGCTATAAAGATGAATGTATTGCCGAAAATGCTATTTTTGTTTCAGGCCCTCCAGATCGTAGATAAGGTGGAATGTTTTGGAAAATGGCAGAGGGATATGTCTAAATTTGTCTGGCAGGGCAAAAAGCCCCGAATAAAGTTTAAAATACTAACAGATGCGAAAGAAAGAGGGGGGTTTGCCCTGCCGGACTTGAAGTTATATTATGAATCTGCAGCCCTCTGCTGGTTGAAGGATTGGATTTTGTTGGAGAACACCGATGTCCTCGACCTGGAGGGATTTGATAATGCTTTTGGGTGGCATGCATATTTGTGGTACGACAAGGTTAAAGTTCATAAATCGTTTAAAAACCATATTGTCAGAAGGGCAATTTTTATGGTCTGGTCAAAATATAAAGACTTATTGGAGAGTAAAACTCCGAGGTGGCTCTCACCGATGGAGGCCAAAGCACGTAAAAGACTCAATATAGAGGCCTACTGGCCTAAATATTGGGAAATAATTGAAAAAATTGGAGATAAATGGAGGTTGCAGAGTATGGAAAAGTTAAAAAACAAGGTGCGAGATTGGTTGCATTATGCTCAAATTCAGGAAGTTTTTAAAGCGGACAAAAAAGTGGGTTTCCAGGAGGAAAAATCGAAACTAGAGACAGAGTTGCTTGAGCCAAAATCTAAGTTAATTTCGAGAATGTACAACTTGCTGCTTAAATGGAATACACAGGATGAGATTGTTAAATCCTCCATGATAAAGTGGGCGCAGGACTTGGGGCACAACATTATGTTTGAAGACTGGGAAAGGTTATGGAACACCGGAATGAAATTCACGGCATGTAGTGCCTTGAAGGAAAATATTATGAAAATGACATACCGGTGGTACATGACCCCAGTCAAGCTTGCAAAGATATATCACCTGTCTGATAATAAATGTTGGAAATGTAAAGAGGAGGAAGGGACATTTCTACACCTCTGGTGGACCTGCCCGAAGGTGAAGGCCTTCTGGGAGATGATACATAATGAACTAAAAAAGGTGCTTAGACTTACCTTACCCAAGAAACCGGAGGCCTTCCTCCTGGGCATGGTAGACCAGAGGGTGGCTAAGAAAGATAGAACTTTTTTTATGTACGCTACTACAGCAGCAAGGATCTTGATGGCAAAGCACTGGAAGACACAAAATCTACCCACACTGGAAGAATGGCAGACGCAGCTGATGGATTATATGGAACTGGCTGAAATGACTGGCAGAATTCGAGACTCGGGAGAAGAAGAAACGGAGGAAGTTTGGGAAAAATTTAAGGACTATTTGAAAAAGCATTATAAATTGTATGAATGTTAAAAAATGCTTCTCTCTAGGAAATTATAGCTTCAGTATCGGTAAATCTTTGAATTGGTAAATAAGGCACAATAAGACAGAAGTGGTGTAATGAAATAATTTTATTGTGTTGAAACTAAAAACTAATGGGTTTGGATTGAAATGTCTAGAGACCAGATATCACGATAAAATGGAAGATATATTATTATGTTTAAAATAAGCCAACAAATTGCTGAGGTTTTGGTTTTACAGAGAATGCAGAGTCCGGAAGAGGGGGGGAGTCCACTAGATTTATGGAAACATGTATTTGGAATTTGAATTTTGCATATTATAAACTTAATAAAAATTATATTAAAAAAAAAAAAGAATCTAAGGACATACGCCCTCCACACAAAAACACTCAAGGAGGGTCAAAGCAGTCCTACAGAGGGGAGTGGCCTTGGCAGAGGAGCTGTGGCTGGGGAGAGTCTCAAGGACCAGATAGAGAGGCACGGAGAGCCACATCTGGCCCAGGCATGAGGTTCCCCACCCTGCTACAGAGGAAAATGATTTGAAGCACACCATAGACATGAATTGAGTTTTAGGTAGATAAATAGTCTTGCAATCCTCACTTTCATTCTCACTACATCCCAGTGAAATCTGTCTTTATTATTCCTACTTTACAGTATGGAGCTAAGGCTTAAATTTCTTTAAGGCCACCTAATGAGTCCACGGCTGAACACTATTCTAAATCCATTGCTCTATTTCCATAAACTACACTGGATCTCATCTTTTATAAACAATAGTATGAGCTGTAATTCAAATAATTTACTCTAGTAGTACATATACGAGTAAAAACACATGACCCTTTAGAGGTCACATCCAATGAGCCAAAAGTTGTTTCCTTTAACCTAACTTGCAACACACACAAGGAGCAAAATTGATTCCTTATGTAACTCCATTCAATCAATTGACTTGCATTAGGACTGGAATGAGTTTGGCCTAAGGTCAGGAGAATAAAGTAGCCCTATAAATCTAGGTCAGCATAACATTTTCCATCAACTAGTCAGTATAGCTAAGCATTCTTCAATAATGTAATTTATTTCCATGTTGATGCTCACAGGGGATTCTACTTCCAATAGGTTCAAGCCTACATACTTTCACATTTAATCAATTCTGTTAATTGCTGTTTTTCACTTATGCTGAAGAGTGAGAAATCATCTCTTGTAAACCAATAATAAATAATAAGTGAATAGCAAAAGTCATTCTCCTCTCAACAGAAAAATGTTTTTAATAGGGAGCTTCACAGACATGCAATGGAATGCTTTGATTTTACAAACCTGATAGTTTTGACAGCCTCTTCATCTTTGTCCCCATCTAGATCTGCTGGATCCATAAAAAACATTTTGTCTTCTGGGGGAGAGGGTTCTTCTGTATCATCCAAGCTCCTACCTCCATCACTGTTCATTTCACTGCTGTCAACCTCCATTGGCATATCCATATCTTGACCTGGACTAGCCGGTTCTTATTCCATATAAAAACAAAAGGTTCCAAAATATTATTATTCATTAATATTATTCATGTTAGAAAAATAATTTACACCACAATCTTAGTCAGGAATGAATTAGAAATCTGTTGCAGCCCTCAGTACATATGTAACAAAATCAAATATACACAATCAAACACAGCCAAGACAGGAGAAAAAGTAAAAACAATTGGGCTATGTTTTTGTTTTACTAAGGCCACTTCATGCTATGTAGGTACTTCCTGACACAGGGCAATTCTCCATCAGTGGAAAGTTGGCATCATCACAGTTCTTCCACCTCCTGTGCCAGCCAACTCCCTCTCCTCTGATGCAAGAACATCATGACTATGTCTTTCCAGGGAAGGGTGTGGACAGGATGGGAATCAGAGAACAGAACTCTCTTTACACCTGGTTCAATACTAATGCAAGTTAAACCCAGCTTTCTGCTGCTTCAAACAGAGCAGGGCAGCCAAGGATAGGCAGTCACAACTGCCACACACAGGGTTGATTTTTCTAGTATCTTTAGACAGGCACAGAGACAAAATAATGAAGAAGGAATTTTACACAAACATGCTCTCCAACATTTCTGCTTTAGAAAAGATTCTGTAAATTCTCCCCTACACGGAGGAAATTAGGAGTTATGTAATGCTAGCAATTAAAACAGAGGTGTCAAACTAGGAAGCCAGTTCCATCAGAGTGCAAAGGGTATAATACATCAATGGCAGCTACTGTGAGGCTCCAGAATCAACTTCTGGCATTGCGTTGCCCAACTTTTTTGTGCAGTGGATAAATCTGAGAACCTGAGAAACTGTTCTGCGCACCGCAACCACACTTACACACATTCAAACTTCCACCCTGCTATTCATTAGGGTTAACCTTCCCTCCCAAAAGAAAGATCCCCCCCCCAACTAGTAGGCTTGAAAAAAGCCTTGCATTGGGAGTCAATTTTCAACCCTAATTTTAGTGAGTTTTTCAAGCCGGGCAGGCGAGTGTCACAGCCCAGCATACAAAGGTTAATCCAAACACCCACCCACTGTAATATGTTTGAAAATAGTCTTCTATTGACTACAGCAGAAGAATTCTTTCAAGTTTTATTGCAACAGGGGAGAAGCAGTGGGATGCTGAAGGCACCAGTGAAAGCATATGCTGTCCAAACATATTATCTTCTTCCCTCAGTTTCAGTATCTAATGGAGAGATCCCAATCCCCAAATCCCATGGCTGCTAAGGTCCAGAACTGCACATAGGTAGGTCCCCCCACAGACCTCTACCAAGGGGGCAGGCACCACCACTGCAGAAGCCCCTATTATGCCTGCAAAGGTACAATAGGTTTATATTACCAACACAGTTACCACTGACAACTAGGCCCCAAAGCAACTTATGCCCCCAAACTTGGGATTCTGAAGGGTCCAGCAGAGGCTTGGATCCATTGAATCCAAGACCCTTCATTCTCCAAAGATACCCTGGACTGGGCCTTAATATCATGAGACATTGGGGGGGGGTCCAGATCAGGATGAGGGGTGGGAGAAGTTGGGTGAGTTAGCCCAGGTACCCTGAGGAGGGACCCGTTGAAAACCACATCAATCATTGAAACAAATTAGGCAGAGCAGGGAAAGAGAATAGAATGTGAAGGGAAACTGTGTAAAAGGAAAACACTGGGTAAGGTCTGCCCCCTCCTCACTTCTTGCCCTGGCCTGCACAGGCCAGCAAGACTTTGGAGGGAATAGTATATTCCCCACTGCGCATTCTACACTTCACCAACACTGAATCCCACTTAGAACTGTGCAGAAACCCAACTGAAATTGATGGTTTGGTGTCCTTCTTTAGGACACACAAGTCACATCTAAAACATCTGACTCACATGCATGTGAGATTGCTTACCCCATTCTGACCCCATGGGGTGGTGTTGAGGAAAATCAGGTAATTTGCACATTCACACTTCTTATCCCTTCCATCTGCATATGTGATGAACCTCAAAGATTCCAAGTAGAACTGCCTTCCCTTGGTTGGTGGATACCTTACCTACCTGGTCAGCTAACCGCCACCACCCCCAACTGAATCTTCAGAGGGGGTTTTTTTAAAGAAAGGGCAAGGTTTTTAAATGATCTCCATCTCTCCCTTGAATGCCTTCTATGAATTGCCTGGGATGACCCATGCTGTTTTACATGTCAGCTGAAAATAATTTGTAAATTACTAAGATTGCCTTGGATAGCAAATAGAAGTTTCCTTATATTTAAAACAGCTTTCTATTTCTTTCAGTGCTTTAAATAAATCTGCTCTTGTAATTTGAACTCTGGGATTGGTTATGTTTTTGCATAGCTGTGGGAGCTGGTCTGCTCACCTTGCCTAGCATTTCCCCACCCTCTATGCTTTTAAGGAGAGAAACTGAGAATTACATATTGGACTGCTGCCATAAGCAAGGCAGGAGTCTAGAAAAGCATTCCCCACTTTCAGAATACTATAAATATTTCAGGTCTAGATTTCTTTACTGCCAGACCTAGTAATACTTAAATGGGAAACAGTGGTGGTGGTGCTACCCAGCACAAATTACCCAGAGAGCCTTGCAGCCTCCCCTAGCACAATATCCTATGGCTCCTGAGACACTCTCCTAGGGACCACAAGACTGAATACTTTCAATGGAAATTCACTATCAACTTTGCTGAAGAGACCAAAGTTGTTAATATATTTCACTTCAGCAGAGAGAGCACTTTCAGTCAACTCAAGTATGTAAGAACATTGACATACTTCTATCTCACCTTTTAAATATATTGCAAGTCACACTGAAAATTAATACACAAATAATTCTTTACTATTTCAGAACATGTTTGCTCTTACCTCCATTGAACACAACTTCTCCAAGACAATCTTTGGGTACTTTAGAAGCACAACGTTTGTGACAGTTAAATCTGCAGTCTAAAGCAAGAAAAAATGGTTTCTTTCACTCATACATTTATGGAGAAACTCTTTAAATATCCCTTACATGACACCTACATTTTATTTATTTTGGGGATGTTTTTGTATCTAAGCACTCACCAAGTAGCCATGTGCAACAAGAAATTGCATGCAGGGGTATGAACCATCCCTCCTCTCTGCTTTCCACAGAAACCAAGTGGGCTGCCAGTGGAGAAAAACCAGTAGAAAAATGCCAGCAGAGGAAAGGCAGCACAGAAAAGCAATAGGGTGCTGGAAGAACACAGCTAGGCCCCAGCAGGTTCTTTTTGCAGGTTTATTTACCACTGCTATGTTCTTGAAAATGATGTCCCCAAACTGTTTCTTTTAAATTGTACATAAAATATTTTGTGTGTGTTAATTTGCAAACTTTATTACTGAACTCTCTACCTTAAAATATCTCTACTGCTATGAAACTAAAAAACTAATCCCTACACAAACAACGTATTATTGAGTGCCACAAGTAACTAAGCACTTTACATACAAAATATAAGACAAGGATTCATACCAAGTAGTAAACATACAGAGGCATATGTCTGCAGGGGGAAAGAAAAAAGATGATCCATGATCTGGAGACACAGGCTATTGATGGCATATAAACAACAAAACTATACTGCCATGCTGAATCACAGATTACATTTGAGACTTAGGAAAGTAAGTGGGTTTCTCAGCTAAGTATAGTAATACTATATTTTACATACTCCTTAAAATTTTAATAAGAGTATAAATTAAATGCAAACAGCTTTTTTAAAGTGGGGATGGCTTTATAAATACTTGCTTTGCCAATAGCCTACAACAGGAATCTGCAACTGGAGGTTAATCTGCTGGACCACACCCCAGCCTCCCATCTGGTCCCTCACATCTCCTTCATTGAGGGTTTTTTAAGAGGTTGAATGACCATCTGTCAGGGCTTCTTTAGCTGTGAACCAGCACTGCAGGGGGTTGGGTCCCTTCCAGCTCTATGATTCTATGATGCTGTGCATATCAATTGCAAAGTTTGTGGCCCCGTGTCTAATACTAAGAGAGTGAAGGTGAGAAGGTAGGAGTTTCTGTGCACTTGGGATATTCTATGTTCGTGAAAAACCACAATAGTTTTGCCTGGTTTTTTACTTCTCTTTTTTTAAAAAAAGCTACAAAGAGGACTTAGTGGAGTAGTTCAAAGCTTGCATCCCTTCTTGCTGAAATAATTTTAACTCAGGCTTTGGGTGTATGGCGAAGAATGTGAAAAAGCTGTACAAATAACAATATTAACCTTGCAGCAGTGAATACTCTTACCTTTACACTGCATTCCTTGACGAAAGAGACCCTTGAGCAATCGTTTGCAGTACTGGCATATGGTGGGTCGAGTGTAAGAATGAACAGCAAAGGTATGTGGAACCTTCACCCTGCAGAGCACCATCTTTTCCATCCATATTGGACGCCCACTCCAGGAAGGAATCCTCTTACTGGGCTCTAGAAGGGGACGCTGAAAAGAAAAGCAGACATGCAGGGCTTGAACTTGTGGTGCAGACCTAATTCTCCTGATATTTTCCCTAGGCTCCTATCATTCCTAGCTCCCCAATCCTTTATTGGCCTCCTTTACCGGCAAGACTATAGCAAACTAAAAGGCAACTGGTTGGCCACTGTGAGAACAGGTTGCTGGACTAGATGGGTCTTTGGTCTGATCCAGTAGGACTCTTCTTATGTTTCTACTTAAGCCTGGAAAAAGTATCCATAATAAGGAATCTAAATAACACAGAAGCCATATATTGCTACACCAACCTAGGTTCGAGCTGGAACCAAATAGTTGGCATTTACCAGTGATATTAAACAGCCCTCCTTAATACTTCAGAAGACATCCGCCATCACTTTTAATAAGCTCCATGCCTTGTTTTTGCTATGGCCACCAGCTGGTGTTTAATTCCTTAAAGTGAGTGAGATGAGGGTTCAAGTCTGACTGAGGGCCTGATCTAACCTGATCAAGCCCTTACTGGATTGCAGACGGGGTGGATTTTTATTAATTTAATACAACTGTAACATCTACACTCATGAATGGAGCCATCACCTTTCAAGCAATAGGGCACTGCTGAACTTTATATTCATCCTATTACATTCAGAATAGCAATAAATCAGGTTCTTAAATTCTACTTTTATCTAATATATGTAATATTTCCATTGTTAACCTTTATCACCTAGTGACTGATTTGGTTATAAACACACGCAACACACAAAAAAGGAAAACCATATTAAATTTGCTGTGCTTTGGAGGGGTAGAATAAGAAAGGGGAAGTTGTTAGTGATTATACCTTGCATACTCTAAGGCTATTTGAGCAGCTGAACCTCAGCACAAATTAAATCAGAACACGGATAAGGAGCTCCAAGAGCCCCACATATTTACGAAAGGAAGGTTTGGGGTTATGTGCCTTGACACATGACAGTAGCATATGCAATTTGAATGGAATCCCACCTTAAGAGAGAGAGAAATCGTCTAAATACCTCTTCTGTGACTGCGACTGTGTATTCAGTTTGCACTGATCTTGGGACTGAAAGTGCAGATCCTGGTAAAGATACATTAGATAAACGCCTCTTTCTTACACCACTGCAGTTGTTTGGGATCTTGAAGGCGCATCGCTTGTGGTAGTTTAATCCACACCCTAATAAAATTAGCATTAGGGAAGGGGGATAAACAACTTATTATGAATGATACCATTCATTTAAATAGAATTGACAGTAATAAATTAGGATCATATTTTCAGAAAAGACAGATCAAGCCAAAACATGGTGAATTTGACTCTCAATATAATTTTAATAATCTCCTAGCACAACGGAGTGGTGGTGTAATTATCAGCAGATCTGTGTAATGCATGGAATTTTTTTGGCCTGAATACTTGCTTTTCTGACCCTGCTTCACCCTAGCTAAAGCCTGAAAACGGGGCCTGTTATGCAATACATGTTGCTGCTGATCTTCCTCAGCTCTCTTTCCCCTGGCAGACTATCTAAACAATGTACTCCTGGCTCAGCTGGAACCACAGGAGTTGAGTAAAAGCCAATAAGCATGAAGTGTCGTGTTACTAATACCTGGACAACAGCCTGTTGACAGCAGAACTGAGGAAGGTACTGCAGCCAACTGAACAAGGGCCACATGAAAAGGTATGCCCATTCAGAACTTTATTTGCATGTTATAAAAAGCTGTGACAAGAAAAGGAAACATTTCTCTAATCAACACGTCAGACCAAAACATTTGTACCAGCAGGTTTGTCTGCAGCATTGGCATAATGCTACAGCTTCCAATGTTGCACTGTCATTAGCTTTGCATACCCTAAACCTAATATGACAGCCCTAAAACCCTTAGGATTGGGTTGTTTATATCTCTGTAGCACTGTCAAACAGAAATTTTGCTTGCCACAGAAGAAAGCCATTATCGGGGAGGATGTGGTTGCTGACTTTGTAAGACTTTTAGAAAAACAAATTCAAATAATAACATGTCTTGCTCTTTGAGTTACACCTACTATGTTTTATTTTTAAATATGACTGAAGTACAATACACAAAATCACTGAAAGTGTGTATTGTCATGGACAATAGATACGTGGACATAGATACATGTCATACTTAAGATGCACTTATTGACAAACTTACCTTCACATTTCAACCCCTGTCGTACCAAGCCCCAAAGCATCTCTCCGCAATAGTCACAAAAAGTGGGAGCCTTGTAAGAATGCACATATAGCATATGAGGACGAATCTGGAAATCTTCGACTGTAGCCAATGCTTTTAAAAAATACATTATAAAACGGGAGTGAGTCCCACTTGATTACAGCAGTATTTATAAGTATGACTGACGGTAATGATTTTTTAAAATAATGGTAGCCTCAGCAAACTGCCTTTGGGAGAAACTGTTGACTATGCTCAACTCCTACAAAGCATGCAGTGTAAGACATACAACTATGTACTTTTAAAAACAAACAAACAACAACCTGTTTTTAATAAAGGTTGCATGAAGAACTTTCTACACTATTTAGAACACAGTGATTGCTATTGTAGATCAAGTAACTGACAATTTACTAATTCCAAAAAATTCAGAAGATAATTAAGATTATCCAATTCTTACACACAAATTCAACCATTTTCATCTATAGAAGCTGGTTCAGTAAGGTGTCATTTCATCTACTTTATTCCAAGTAACCTTTAATATTTATAAAGCAGTCCATAAATTTCAACCATTTTGAAGCAATGGTAATATCATGGCTTTATGTAACAACAAGGGAACCACATTGAAAACCTATTTACCAGAGAGAACAACCTCAACGAGGTCACCTTCACGTATTTCTTCAGCTGATGTAATCCGCTGTAAAATATTTTCTGAGTTCAGGTCATGGCGGAACAGGAGAATTTTGTCATACATGCCAAAAAAACCACACTCTGGGAACTGCAACAACAAAAAAGCAGACTCCAAATTACAGCATGTCATAATTTGCTCATCTCTAACTGATACAAATCTCCAACTATTGCAACTACAGAAAACCTGAATGCATGCATTCTTTAGAACACAGCAAACCTATTAATACCTTAATAACTTCTGAAAAATAGATGTGTTGATGAAGATAAGCTGAAAGTTAAAAGGTTTGCAACAGAGGCTACCTAATGTTGAATGATATAAAGTTTTTGTGCTATTATATTGATAGAGTAGTTGGTGATGAACTACAACATACAAAAACAGCTATCCATAAAAAATATATACTTGCCTTGCTAATACTGTAAGATTTTAAAGCAATGAGGTGAAATGTGTTTTTTCAATCTCAAACATACTCAAATCTAATTACAGGTTAGATGGGCCACACGACCATGTGCAATATACATAATGAAACCATAGAATAAACATGCATAATCTCTCCTCTTCAGATAGAAGACGTAGCAAGTGAAACTTGGCACATGCTACTATTGGTATGTGAACCAGGCAGAAGAAATACTGACTAGAGGATTCAGATAGATTTCTCTCCCTCCCCATTTCTTATTTATATAGGGAATCAGCCAGAAGCCAGCTAAGCGTGTATGATTAAATGTTCCAATGTTCAGATCCATTCTATAAGGTGCACGAACTCCAGAGAAGGTCAGAACCTTTCTACGTTACAAAATGTACACTTTCCTGACAACTTTCTGAACAAACTGTAAAATTAGTTTTATTTATTTAAGGAACTTTCTTCCCACTCTTCTGCCAAAGATGACTCCCAGAGTGGCTTACAAATGGCACTGATAACAATCCCTGCCCTCAAATTTACAATCTAAGATACGTAATAAAAAAGGAAAGTGATTCGAATGGGGGGGGGGAGGAAACTTCTTACTTACAGAGGAACAACCAGCTAGGAAAAACTTGAGGAGAGGAGCCCCAAAAGAGCCTTTCAGCCTGATGGAATAGCTGCTGTTTCTGATAAAGAAAACTATAGGCAAGATGTTTTCATGTCATTTCTTCAAAGTGTCAACCAGATTTGATGAATGAATATTGTGTTTCACATTGCAACCTATTCTAGAGTAGGGTGGTCCCTTGAGCCTTTTTGCTGGTCCTCAGCAACATTTGGCACACACACCAGCCCTCACGCTGCCTTCCCAAAGCCAGGTAAGCAAGATGCTGAGGTGTGGGAAGCATGGATGAGGGCTCAGACAGGGTCTTAAGAGTACTCCCACCTCTGTCACAAAGCCTAATTGGTGCTTTCCCAGCTTTGGAGAGGAAGAAGAAGGGGTCTAGGACCCTGCCAGTGTCTTCTGCCTCCTTCCCAAAGCCCCGAACCTCGCTTAGCCAGCTTTAGGAAGGCAGCGCAAGGGCAGGGGGGGGGGTCAACTTTTGGCCTTGCTTCCCCTGTGTGCAACAAGGCAGTGTGCAGCCCATGGGTTCCATGTTGTACTACCTTTGCAACCCACTTGCTATGAAAAGCTCAACCACCCTTCAGCATGAGGGATGGGATCATTTCCATTTGATAGGGAGTGAGATAGAACTACATTTCTCACCTCACCAGAATGTCCCCGTTATCACTAGATCCTTGGTTACTACCTAATTCTCTTGGCATCGCACTCTATTTACACTAACAAGAGCATTTAGGTTTTATGGTTACAAAATTGTTTCCAACCAATACTTTTATCAATAAATCAGTGTATCATCAAAAGTCAGCAACAAATGGAAAACATGGATTTCAATCCTCATGAAAGCTTATTGTTCAAGAGAAGGAGAACATGCCAATATCAGTGAGAGACTTTTGAATAGTCATGATGTAAGGCATTTTAGTTGCAGAAAAAGCCAAGCTTCATGATGGTGCCTAAGCAGAGAACTCCTGAAGTTAGTGGGAGATGAAGAGAATTCCAGTTATTTATCACCAGCCCCACCAGAGGAAGTTTCCTCCAAACTCCAGCCCCACAATAAGGTAGACCAGGAGAAATATGCCTTTTCTCCTCCCTAAACTACTTTTGGAGATGGGCTGTGTCCCAGCACATCCTATAAATGATTGGATGTGTGCTGCCCAAAGGCCTTGTTGCTTTTGACAAAGAGAAACACTGCAAGGTGGAACATTTTGTGGCAAATTTTTTCACTAGCTTAAGCTGGTGAGCCTTCTATTGTCCTTGAGGTTATGAAAACCCAGCATTAATGAGAAATGCTCTATTTACTGATTAGAATCTCCCTGCCTGAATTACACCTACTTTTCTAAACCAAATGACTAATCACAAATCTCCTGCTCATGGAAAGTGTTTCTGCTTCATTTTTGCAATCCACCTTTTCCCTCAGCCCAGCCAGGATCCTTAAGAGAAGCTTTACAGGGGTGGGAAAGTCACATTCCATCAACACCCTTCAGCTGGCATTCCTCTGAATCCAAGCCATTGGGTTCAGGTAAACACAACTCAAATTAAAATTACACAGAAATATTATTTCTACGAAGCAGCCATAACTTCACTTCCCATTTTGGAACAAACTATCTAATCTGTACAATTAAAATGTTGCAACTATTAAGTTTTATTTGTATTAATATTTTTTCTGCTTCAGATGATCAAGAACTGGAAAATTGGCAGAAGATATTGTACAGGATTGAGGAAGGCTCTTACTAAACAGGCCCCAATGCACAAGGATGGACTTACAGTCCCAAGTTTATTAGTATACTATGAAGCCACACAGTTATTATGTTGGCTATGTTCAGAGACATCAGAAAATACTGAAAAACACATGGTACCAATTAAAACAACTCTGCATTGCTATCCTATTAGAAGTGCTCTCTTGGATCTCTAAGAATTAAACAAATTACCAAGAAGAATTGAGATTAATTGTACAACAATTAATGAAAACATGGGGTACATATAAAAAAATTAACACCCAAGGATGCATCCATTAGCACCTGTGGTAAGATGTGAAAAGTTTTGTCTGAGAGGTCAGTTTTATGCTTTGCACAACTGAGAAGTGAATAAAGTGTCAGCATTTGGTGAACTGGCAGTAGATGGGGAGACACAATCTGGACAGAAGCTTGCTCAAACCCAGAGAGATAGCTTCATTTCCCTCCTCCCCGCCTACCCCTCCCAAACACCATAATTTTGCTGTCTTCAAATGAATAGTTAAGACCTTCCTATACACTTAGGAAGTAACAGCTTGATAAGTTTGACATATGTGGTGAATGTAAGGATCTCTACATTCTACATCCTAACTAGCAGTATGAAGGAAAAAGGTAGGTAAAAGTTAAAGGAGCTGCAG
Organism: Podarcis melisellensis; assembly: GCF_964234715.1. Taxonomy (NCBI): domain Eukaryota; kingdom Metazoa; phylum Chordata; class Lepidosauria; order Squamata; family Lacertidae; genus Podarcis; species Podarcis melisellensis. Next base: position 41,927,936 of record NC_138530.1, read on the forward strand.
AAAAGAGATCTGGGAATTATAATATCAGAACCAAAATGAAACAATTCTTCATTCTCTTAGGCTACCAGCTTGAAGTCTCTCTGTCCAGGATGCAATATAGAAGAAGAGTAGAAGAAGAGTTTGGATTTGATATCCCGCTTTATCACTACCCTAAGGAGTCTCAAAGCGGCTAACATTCTCCTGTCCCTTCCTCCCCACAACAAACACTCTGTGAGGTGAGTGGGGCTGAGAGTCTTCAGAGAAGTGTGACTGGCCCAAGGTCACCCAGCAGCTGCATGTGGAGGAGCGGGGAAGTGAACCTGGTTCACCAGATTACAAGTCCAGCGCTCTTAACCACTGTTATGCTGATGCTCAACACCAGGCAGGCATAATGGGATGTTCTCAGTTCCATCATCATCATCATCATCATCATCATCATCATCAATTTATTACTTACCTTCTAAACAACCATTTCAAGCTGATTTACAAATAACATAATGAAAAAGTTAAAAACACAAAAACTTCAAAACAAGACTAAAACTCGATCAAAGTAGACACTCATGGTAAAGGACCATTTAACAAGCTGGAGTAGCCATTCAGAACAAAAATGTCTTCAATTGTTTCCAGAAAGTGCAAGTAGTGGGTGCCCGTTGTATTTCAGCAAGAATACTATTCCACAGAATAGGAGCATCCAAAATAAAAAATCCTGCTCTGAGTTGCTGCTTCTGTTTTACAAGTTAGACATGTTGGTTTCTGCTTTCTTCTCTGTGCAGCGAAGTGCTTGTCACGAGACAGGTTGTTTACATTCCACAGAGTCTGTACTGTTGGAGGTTTTCCCACGGGAACGGGAGACTGGATATGACGTACACTGGTTTCCTGTTTTTCACTGTTCTTTGCAGTTTCAGTTTGTGATTCTCTCTGTGCTTTAGAGGAGAGATGATGCATTTCTCTGCTCCGGCAGAGGGAAAATGTTTTTCTGTAACTTACCAGCTTTGAACTGTAAATAAAGTAGTATAGAGCATGTTGGCTCATACTTCTCATCATTCCGCTGTGCACTGGACACTGCTTATCAACAACATTTGGTTCCGGGCCCAGAAAAACGCAGTGTTTTGAGGATGGACTTCAGTAGTCGGGCTCCTGGCAAAGGAACAAAGGAGCAAGGAGACAAAGTGCCGGCAAAGCATCGGAACAGCGGCAGAGAGACGGAACGCACGGTATCTGCTCTGCGCGTCAAAATGATTGATGAAGGTATGTGCTACTGCTCCGGGCAGCCTGCCAGCTTCTAATTAATGGCTTTATGGCTGGACTTTGAACTTTTATAGCCGGTTTTGCCGCGGCACAGGCAAATGGCTCAAAGGGACGCTATGCTGGGGGAAATCGAAAGTAAACAGCTGCAGCTCTGTGACGCAGCAAGAATTTAGCACAGCTATAGAGAAAGCACTTGGGGACTTTCGCTTTTGAACTTGCCTTTGGAATGCAGTTTGAAGCAGCTGCAGATAAACAAAGCAGTTGAGCAAAAGAGCAGCACAGGCAAGGCAGAGGCTGTTTTGATTTTGCTTTTGGATTGAAGCAGCTGTACACAAACGCAGCATGTATACAGCAGCTTGATTTAAAGCAGCATAGATGACGCAAGAGGCAAATGCCAGAGTCATGATGGCTAGCTGCAGAAGGCTGGATGAAGCAAGTGGGGGATTTGATACCACTGATCAGCCAAATGCTCAACTCACAGTAGCTTGTGATACTGCCATGATTCAGAATGAAGCAGATCGGCGGGGTGATAGCTGCATGGGAAAGGGGGAGACTTCACAGTCATCATCCCATAGTGCAGTGGAACCACCAGATGGCGCCAAAGCTTTGAAGGCAGTGAAATGCTACTCGTGTGGACGTCTAGGCCATATGAAGAGGGAATGCAGATATCCCAGGGCCAAGACAGAGCAGCGCAGCGGAAGCTCATCGCGTGGAAAAGGCCGAGGCAAAAGCAAAGGTCCGGTGTCCAGGACAACGCAGCACAAGGCAATGGTCTCACGCTACGCTCCAAAGGTTGCAAAGATTGCAGAGGTTGCAGAGGTCCAGAAGACGTCTAGATCTTTCTTCGTTGTTGATTCAGCTGCAACGCATCACATGTGCAACGATAAGCGACTGTTCGTGTCTTTTACACCGCAGGAAGGTGCGATTCACCAGGCGGATGACCACACGATCCCCAGTAAAGGCTACGGAACTGTTGTTCTTCACAGTTTGGACTTATCGATACAGGATGTTCTTTATGTGCCGGACGCGAAACATAATCTGCTTAGCGTTGGACAGCTGATGGAGCGGAAAATAGACGTTTCCTTTAAGAACAATAGATGCATCATCACCAAGAAAAATGATTATCAATTGTATGCTGAATTTGTTGATCGTTTGTTTCTTTTGTATTATGATGATGTTGTGCAGGATGACACTTGTTGCATTGCAGGTTCTAACAAAAGTTTGCATGCAGAATGTATTCACGATTTTCACAGGAAATTTGGTCATTTGCATTTTGAGGCAGTATCTAAAATGCCTGCTTTGGTTGAAGGTATGACTATTAAACCCTGCAGGTACCACATGAAGTGCAAGGCATGCGCAGCAAACAAGGTGAAAATGGCTGCGAAAGGTAAGGTGTCTAGTAGGCAAGCTACAGAACCATACCAGGTTGTTCATGCTGATTTGGTTGGACCACTAGCGCCCTCTTTGGGTGGGAATAGGTACTTCATGGTTCTCATTGATGCATTTTCCAGGTATATTTATGTGTACAATCTCAAGCAGAAATCAGAGGCTTTTCCTAGGTTCAAGGAATTCTGTGCTTGGTTGGGAAATGTGCATGGTAAGAAGATAAAGATTCTTTTCACTGACCGGGGGGGAGAATTCACTTCTCAGCAGTTTGAAGCTTTTCTGACTGAGAAAGGAATTCAACACGATTTGTCTAGTCCTCGCTCGCCATGGCAGAATGGACTTGCGGAGCGAGCAAATCAAACATTGCTTCAAGGGTTAAAAACCTTGCTGCATGATGCAAATCTTCCAGAGAGTTATTGGGCCGAAGCTCTCTCATGTTTCACTTACAGTTATAATCGCAGGTTATCTTCAGCGATTGGTTGTACCCCCTATGAGAAGATGTTTGGCAAGAAGCCATACATCAAACACATGAAAATTTTTGGTTCGGACATGTGGGTTCACTCACCACAAAACTCCAAGTTAGACAAGCGTGGTTTGCATGGTATCTTTCTAGGTTATCAGAAAGGGTCTTACAGAATAATGATGAGTGACTCTAAGGAAATTAAGCTCACAAGAAGTGTTGAGTACAATGCCAAGTGGGGGGAGAATGTGGGATTTTTCCAATGTTATCCTGATGACAGTGATGAGACTGAGGATAGTCAAAAGCAACCGCAACAACCCACACCCACTGATGAAGGTTCTGATTCTGAGTCTGAAACTGAATCAGATGATTCAGAGGATTTCAAGAGTGCGAAAGCCTCTATGCGACCCTCTGAAAGCTCTGATCAAGAATTGGAGGAACCATTGTTCACAATAGGTCGTTTTTCTCCTAAGAAGGAAGAGGAGAGTGTTGAAGACTTAAGGCTAATTCGTAGGTCACAGAGAGCCACAAAAGGCAGACCTCCAAAGAGATTTGCTGATGAGTTTGCTAAGATAGCAGTAACAGCTGTTAAAAGCTCCAAGAAGGTTTTTGAACCTTCAAGTTTCCAAGAAATCCAGGATTTGGATTCAAAGGAAGCTGAGCCATGGTTAAATGCCATGAAGGCTGAGCTTGATTCCTTGGAAAGGAACAAAACATGGGAGCTTGTTCCAGTAGTTCCAGGAATGAAATTGCTTGGAAGCAAATGGGTCTTCAAAGCGAAGACTGATCAAAATGGCAAGATAGTCAGACACAAAGCCAGATTGGTAGCCAGAGGATTTGCTCAGGTACCAGGTGAAGATTATCACGAGACCTACTCACCCACAGTGAGGTATGAGAGCATTAGGCTTATGCTCAAGCTAGCTGCAGAGGAGAATCTACACATTAGTCACCATGATGTGAATACAGCTTTTCTGTACGGATCTCTACATGAATCACTTTATATGCTTCCACCTGATGGCGTACAGGTAAAACAGGGATTTGTTTGTGCTCTGAAAAAGTCAATTTATGGTCTCAAACAAAGTGCACGGTGTTGGCACACAAAACTCACTGAAGTATTATTTTCTCTAGGTTTTCAGCAAGGGAAAGCTGATCCATGTGTATTTGTCAAAGAGGAGGGGCAAAAGAAACTGTATTGTTTGTTTTATGTTGATGATCTTTTATTCTTTTGGAAAGATGTCACAATGTACAATAACGCCCTAGCTCAACTGAAAGAGCACTTTGACATGAAAGATCTTGGTGAGGTAAACAACTACCTATCTCTGGAAATAGAGAGAGATCAAGATGGTAACATTCTAGTACACCAGTCACGGAAAATTGCTGATGTGTTAAGCAAACTAAACCTGATGGATGCTAACCCTGTAGACACACCGATGATAACAGGTTATCAGGTAGATGACACTGAAGAAGCATTTTCTGACACTACACTGTACAGAAGTGTGCTAGGCAAGCTAAACTTCATTGCCAGATGTTCAAGACCAGACATTGCTGTTAGCTGTAATTTGCTAAGCAGACAAGTCAACAATCCTACTGTTAAGGATTGGAAAGCTCTGAAACGCATAGCGCGGTATTTGAAAGGCACTATGCATTACAGACTGAGATTTAACAATCAGAAGTCTGGTGGTCTTGAGATATTTGCAGATGCAAGTTTTGGAAGTGACACTACAGACAGGAAAAGTACGTCTGGAGTTTGCTATAAGTACAATCAGGGTCTATTTGATTGGTCATGCAAGAAGCAAACAACAGTTAGCTTAAGTACTTGTGAAGCTGAACTGAATGCACTGTCTTATTCACTTAAAGATTGTGAATGGTTGTTACAATTGTGCAAAGACATGAAAATTCCTGTCAAATGTCCAATCCAGGTTTACCAGGACAACAAAGCATGTTTGGCTTTGCTGAATTCTGAAGGTTGTAAGCAAAGCACGAAGCACTTGCAATTGAAATTGCAACATGCTAGGGAACGTATTCAAAAGGGACTCGTAACGGTGTCCTATATGCCAGGTAATGAAATTCCTGCTGATGTATTGTCCAAGATTGTATCAAGGGATCAACACTGTACCTATGTGCAGAAGTTGGGTTTGTACTGATATTGTACGAACACGCTGCCCAGAGATGTTCACAGAAAGGGGGAGGATGTTGGTTTCTGCTTTCTTCTCTGTGCAGCGAAGTGCTTGTCACGAGACAGGTTGTTTACATTCCACAGAGTCTGTACTGTTGGAGGTTTTCCCACGGGAACGGGAGACTGGATATGACGTACACTGGTTTCCTGTTTTTCACTGTTCTTTGCAGTTTCAGTTTGTGATTCTCTCTGTGCTTTAGAGGAGAGATGATGCATTTCTCTGCTCCGGCAGAGGGAAAATGTTTTTCTGTAACTTACCAGCTTTGAACTGTAAATAAAGTAGTATAGAGCATGTTGGCTCATACTTCTCATCATTCCGCTGTGCACTGGACACTGCTTATCAACAACAAGACATGCATAGTCCCACCCATATAGAGCTTCTTCATATGTGGGAGGAATGTCAGGTGACCCTAAATTATTGGAAGCAAATATAATTTCACATAGGATATTAAAACCTTCCAAGGATGTCATTCAATATAATAGAAGACACAATACCTAATATTTCTATTTACTGCTGGTGAAAATGTTTGGACCCAATTTCCTTCCATTTAAGTACAGGTAGCAAAGAGTACTAATTTGGCAGAAATTGGTAAATTAACAGATGGAATTTAGAGAAGAACTAGGTCCCAGCTAACAATTAATCCGGCTTGACAAATGACTCTGGTTTATTTCTTACTGCAGGTTTCATTGTGGATATAAGGCTTGAATTGGTTTTTTAAAAAACTTATGCATTTTTTGTATAACAGTTCATTTCCTTCTTTTAAAAAAATGGCACCCAAGCATGACACAGCTGCAACCATGTTTTCATCCAACAGGCTGGTCAACTCAAATTCCAGCTTCTTGGCAGAGTTCATAAAACCAGGATCTTCTCTCATGTATACTTCTCTTCCCCCTGCCCTAACTAGTTCCTCTTCTCAGAATGGTTGCATGTACTGTATATACAACTCAATAACCGGTACTTCCTATGAATCATGTTGCACCATCCATTAATGTTCACATAGCTGCCCAATCTGTGTTGAACAGAAAGAGTTCATATTTCTATGTCACCTTTCTTTGCCCACAGCAAAGGATACAGGACTTTACTTTTTAACTCACAGGGCAACTGAGGATAACTGGAATATTTCCTGGGTTTGGCTAACTGAACTCTGATTTCTCCATCTTTTACTCATCTATTTGCAAATTATGGAGAAGTATTCCTGAAATTTTACCACTTGATTTCTGGTTCTTGGTTGCTGTGTATTTCGGAGTTTGAATGAGATCACTATTTATTTATTTAGGTAAAGAAAAGAAGAGTTACCTCATCTGCACTTTCTTTGGCCTTAACAAGTATGCATATTTTGGCTAAGAATATGCTTTACTCTCACACCAGCTCACCACAGCTGCCTATAAGCAGAACTAGGAAAAAGGAGTTAGACAAACAACACAAATTGCTAATAGTTAAATAGGACATTCACCAGGCAATGTGAAATGCAACTGCTGTAAGTAATCAACAACTAGTTCATCATGGTAGCTTCCAACTTTGAGGTCTTCTTCCCCTAGTACATATTTTATGCAGATCACCAGGACAAAATTTAATGTCTTAGAAAAGTCTGTTTTCTCTTGTGTTCAATATTAAAATATTTGACTTTTGCAAGACTGGAAGTTTGCATACATGCAAATGGAAAACGAAGGAAAACCACTATTAACACTTACCAGATCCCCCAGTTACATGTCAGTTATTTTTTGCATATGTACAAACACTAAATATGGCTTCAAGAAACTTCACCGCACTGATGAAGACATGGTCCTCTTGCAGAGCTAAACTCATTGTGGCAGAAACTCTCTTGTCACAATGCACAAAATACTTTGAACTAGGGGAAGTGGGAAAGAAAAAGGGGAAAATAGCAAAAGAGTAACCTAAAAAGTGTGGGAAGGAAAAAGGCAGAAAGTTAAGGGCAAGATGTAAAACTCTATGGGCTGGGAAGGTGTACAGAATGCTGTGCGGAAGGCAGTTCCTAGTGTAATATTTGTAGTCACTTACATTTGTTGCTTTATGTCCTCATCAGCTCATAAAATAATTGATGCAAAGATATCTGTAGGGAATTCTACAACACTAAACAAATGTGTATGACAACTTTTGTGCAAATTCAACATCGATTTGCTTTCTTCTTCAGCATGCAATGTCATGTTCTCTGGTATCAACCCCGCACTAACTCAGAGGCATCACCTAGGAAGCCATCATCCCTCACTACAGAACTATCAAGACCAGACTCTTCAGACTCAGAAGATGACCTGCCCTGCACAATACAGTCCTCACGACTCCCATGCTGTAGGAGCCAGCAGCTGTAAAATCAGACAATATTCTTTTAAAATACAGGCAACTCTTCAAAGGAGTCAGGATTAATAGCCAATCCAGACCAGCCAGTGTTCACAAGGGCTCCACATGCTGCCAAGATAGCAGCTCCCCTTGGGTGAGTTTCAACCAGTACCTACCACAGTAACCTGTCCAGGGTCCTGACACACCATACCTTCCTTCCTCTTGCCAATTGCGATCTGGCATAGCCTACCATCGACTTGACCAGGGATAGGCAACCTAAAGTCCGGGGGCCGGATGCAGCCCAATCAGCTTCTCAATCCGGCCCACGGAAGGTCCGGGAATCAGTGTGTTTTTACATGAGTAGAATGTGTCCTTTAATTTAAAATGCATCTCTGGGTTATTTGTGGGGCATAGGAATTCGTTCATTTCCCCCCAAAAAATACAGTCCAGTCCACCACATGGTCTGAGGGAAGGTGGACCACCCCTTGGCTGAAAAAGGTTGCTGACCCCTGGACTTGACCATCAGGCTTGCTACTGTTTTTCTGGACATTACTGTGTCATTTTCTATACATGCTACTTCTTCCATCAGGCCTTCCCTGGAAGTCTTAGGCCAAGCTAGGACACAGCAGTCAACTTAAGGACATAAGACAAGAGTTCTAATAGATCAAATCAAAAGGCCCATCTTGCCCAGCATTCTGTTCTCATGTTGACAAAGCAACTATGAGAAGCTTATAAGCAGGACATGAGCACAATCGAGTCTCGCTGCTTGTGATTTTCAGCAACTGCCATTGAGAGACATACTGCCCCAACATTAAATTCTCATTAAATTTGTCTAAACTCTTTTAATGCCATCCATGTTAATGGTCATCGCCACATATTAATAATAATAATATAATAACAATTTTTTATTTATACCCTGCCCTTCCCGGTTTAAAAACCGGGCTCAGGGCGGCTAACAACAAATATACAACATTGACTAAAATGTGACTTAAAAACAGCAAATTCCACAGATTAATCATGCACTGTGTGAAGAAGTACTTACTTTTGTCTATCTTTAATCTTCCAATATTTAGATGGATCCGGTTCCCTATCAACTTTCTCTGAATAATATTATACAATTTTATCATGTCCCCACCTTGTAACCTTTCCACATAGGGAGACTGTTCTAGCCCCATAATTATTTTGGCTGGCCTTTTCTGAACCATTTCCAGCTCTACAATATTCTTTTTTGAGGTGTGGTAGCCAGAACTGTTAACAGTATACCAAGGGCAGTCACACAATAGATTTTAACGATGGCATTATGATATTGGAAGTTTTATTTTTTTTAACCATTTTCTTAATGTAATATTTGCTAAGTAGTTCAACCAGCAATCCCACCCCCATCACTGAAAGGCACCAAAGTAGGATCTATCACAACACTGAAAGATTTAGTATCTCAAAAGTGAGATACTCAGTTCAAAACTTAACCCAATACAGTTAGATGTACACGTACTATATTTAAAAACTTAGTTCTCTCAGAAGTTCAGAAGTTAACATAGAGGTCAGAATTCACAGTCTGATTAAACTGAAATTCTACTATTTTACACACACACACAATCAGCAATCTAAGCACCATCACTTCAGTGAGCAACCACTGAGTGCAGGAAATCAAAATACATATTGTATCATGTCCTCTTTGCCACCAAATATTGTTCAAACAAAGATCACATCAGAACACACTGTGAGGGGCAGTGTTTGCTGCTGAAACTATAGATACCACACTTATTCCACAGGAAATATATATAATAGCCCAATGGCCAGGGTGGGTAAAATTGCCTCATACAACTATCTCTGCTTAAAAGCAGGAAAATGAGCAAATCACAAGGTGAGGTTTTGCTTCAAAGTTGCACAATACACTAATGACCAACTCTGGGTCATCAGAAACTGAACAGCAAAACACTAATTTTCTTTTGGTGCAAAAATATGATACTATTTTCATAAGCTCCAAACTCCTAAAAGTATATGTACCAATGTTCTTCCACACCCCTCCTTAACAGGAAAACAAAAGTACAGTCCAAAATAAGCTGCATGTTAACTAAAACAAGCCAATCTCTCTCTGTTCACAAGCCCATCCCAGTTAAATAATTTCATAATCAGTTTTTTTAAATGCTGGTGCATTAGGTACAATGAATTTCACTTCAATACATACAGATGAAAACCCTGAAAGCTGAATCATTTGTACAAAATAAGAAAGCCCCTCTGGAATAAGCCAAATCAAAGAGTATTAATTCCATACACCATTCATAACGGGGGCAAAGGGTTAGATTCATTCTCCTCCGTACCATGTTCCCAATCTGGATCAGCTTCACCTGTTTTTTAGTAAAGGAAAGCAAAGCATCCAAGAGCCAGCCATATGTTTAATGCAATGCCTAATTTGGTCCTAAGCCAGATCCATGCCAAAGCAGCAGTGTTGATTGCATGAAGTGCCTCCTGGAGAAAGCCTGACCACTTTCCCTTGCAGAGTAAATAAACCTGCTAGTCCGCCTAAGTGGAAGAGTTTCAGAAATAAGTGGCCTCCTGCCAAAAACCTCGGCTTAGGAAAGAGGGTAGCACTTGTCCATAGCTGATGCTCATTGAAGCAGCTCTTTTCACAACCTAGGGCAACAGGACATGAGCAGTTCCCAACGTTGGACTGCACTGAATGCACGAAGATTAACAAGTTACAGTAAACCTAAGAAGTGAACATAATTCCTATAACATACAAGCTGAAAGATCTCTAGAGCATCATAAAATATTACCTGCCTAAGGGTTATATCTAGGGATGGACAGAGTCATCCATCTCCAGTCCATGTCAGTTTTGTAGGTATTTATTCCCAAATCCTTTCTGCCCTATTTCTGTATAATCTACAAAAAATGAACAAAAATTGTCTTTAAAATCATAGTTTGGAAGGTATTCTATCCCAGTGTAACATTTTATCCCAAAATATGAATTTTGGTTAGTTTTCTAAGCAGAGAACTGCATTGCAAAATTTGGAGAATAACTGCATTCCAATTTGCACATTAGCCCAAGAGGTTAGTTCACTTTGAAATGCAGATCAAACAATCCTTAGTTATATCTGTTATTTTTCATGTTACATGTCTCCCAAGCATACCAGCAATAGCCTGTGCAGTATTCATTTCATGCAGTATGCAATTTTCCACAATTTTATACAGACACTGTATAAAGGGGATTAGCCTTACTCTCCGTGAACATGCCTATCAGTGGCTACTAGTCATGACTCCAGGATAGAAGCAGCACGCATCTGAATAACAGCTGCTGGACAACAAAGAAATAGCCTTTGCTCGCTGAGGTGAGAAGCCTGTATGCGCTGAGAGTGCAGAATGGGTTCACGTAACTGAAAGTTGATTCATATTTTTCCCATATTTCCCCCCTATGTTTCAAAAACTAGAACACCTTTTCCCAATATCTAGTTTTCTACATGCAGTCCATTTTTTTGCAGGGAGCAGAATTCAATTATGTGATACCTATAGTGCAGTTCAGGAATGGTTTTACCACCTCTGTGACAACTAGGTCAAGTTCACTTTGTGATCTCAGCTCTTCAGCTGAAACTGCACTCTCTGCTTTCACAATAGATTCTGTTTGTATTCCCTCCTATCCAGTACCGTCTCTCCCGCCTCCAGTCTCTGGAATGCGTCAGCCAGAGCTCTACTCTTTGTTCACCAGCTGTAATTCTCGCTGTAATGGCCCACAGGTGTTTCCTCAGAGCAAGAAGCTGGAGAATCAGCTTTTTAACTGGACTTTAAATAAGCAGCAGAGCAGGTAGCTATGCTCCTTTCTGCTGGGGGCTGGACAAGATGCTCCTCTAGGTCTCTTCCAACTACAGTGCTATGGATTCTACAGGAGTCTTGGGGAGAAAGCAGCTCCCCAAGTAAACTACAAATAAGGAGCGAATGTAGGCAAGCACAGGATCCCAAAAATCTCTAGTTCCAAAAATTCCCACACCTTCTCAGTTAGGGAGTCACATCAAAAAATGATAGCGTTATTAATTATTAAATGAGACAGGGCTGCTTTTTATTTTGAAGTAGGCATTTCAGCCAAAAAGTACAGTGGTACCTCAGGTTACAGACGCTTCAGGTTACAGATGCTTCAGGTTACAGACTCCGCTAACCCAGAAATAGTACCTCGGGATAAGAACTTTGCTTCAGGATGAGAACGGAAATCATGCGGTGGTGGTGCGGCAGCAGCGGGAGGTCCCATTAGCTAAAGTGGTGCTTCAGGTTAAGAACTGTTTCAGGTTAAGAACGGACCTCCGGAACAAATTAAGTTCTTAACCTGAGATACCACTGTATATGGAAGTTGAAGATGACTCCAGTGTCTGGGGAGGAGTCCAGGAGGAATTTATGCCATCAGATATGGCAGAAGAGCTTCCAGGTGAGGTCACAGATCCTGTTTAAAGACACAAGCACACTAGCAATGCAATCTTACACTTGTCTGCTGAGAAGTAAGTCCCATTGAGTTCAATGGGGCAAACTTCCAGTTAAGTGTGAATTAAGACTGCAACCTAAAGTTCTGAGAATAAATGATAGCTACCCCAACCAATTACCTACAACTCCATTTCAGCCCGTATTGTTGCAAGGTATTATGTTATCTTGAAAACATACACCAGTATTCTGGCTTAGCTGGTTTATAGACCATGAAGCACATTTCTTAAAAGTGTTGTTTTATAAATACAACAAGTACCTTATAATATCCTTTTTATATAGAAAGTCTTGCCAAAATTTATACTGGTGAAGCATTAATGAGTGTCTGTGCTCTTGTGATCTATGAATTTAGTAAGCAATGCCTTCTACATTAGAACATTCAATATAAAAATCTATAAATAGTCCATTTCCATTCTATACCTCATTTCTATACCTTCCTTATATCAGTTTATTTATTTGCTGTAACAATTTATTCTATCAGGAACCACTTGCCAAGTAAACTACAAATAAGGAGCCAATGTAGGCAAGCACAGGATCCCAAAAATCTCCTAACTTGAAATAAGGTGGAAGCAATTGTTTTATTGGCTAAAATATATAAACAACGATTATTCTCATAACTTGCATTCATACATGCTACTGATTTTCTTTTTGCTTCCTGAAGGTATACTACCTCAGACTCTCAAATTCTGAAGTACATTAGAGTCCATGCCATTATTGAACCAACTATAAGACGCTTCCCAGACATCCCCATTTAGTTCTGTAGGTTTGTACAGTATATGCTATACACAGTTTGAGAGTGGATGCTGCCATGAAACCACACTCCCCTCAATTTTGTTCAAAACTACAATCTTCAGGGGAAACAAATTCTGCATGTTTGATTGACCACAGCAGCTAAAACAATAAGAGGAATATGCTTTTTGCATTAAAAAAAAAATAGAAATCAGCAGTTGTAGTACGAAAAGTATTGAATGACAAATCACTGCAGGTTAAATTAAATGCCTAATTCAACTTTAAAAAGGAAATGATTCTTGCTTAAAATGCAAGCTCAAGACAAGCATGACACTTCTGCTAATTTATACTATGCTTTTAAAATTATTTCACAACTACATACATTCAGCTTTGTCTGCTTATGATTTTGGCAAAAAATATTTTAATTATAAGTATCTAGCAATTTAGATAGATATAAATACACACACAAATTGCTGAATGCTTGTTTAAGGGGAAACTTAACATTCATGAGATGAGATGAAAAAGAGATAGGTCATGTCTGAAAAGTATTCTTTGCAGATGGCACAGAAGACATTATGATCAAAAAGATAGACAACAATGGAAGGCAGCTTCAAAGACACAGCTAAATGGATAGGGAAGTTATACTCAGACATAAGCAGAAACAGCACACAGAAACAACTTTGATGCAGTGAGAAAGATTTTAAAAAGAGTGATGCCTCTGTAGGAGAGAAAGCACTTTTAAAGTATTTGAAAACATTGCATTTAAAGGAAATCTGAGAGGATGAGGCAATCATAAAGACAGCTGTTGTCATATTGGTTCCAGAAAATACGAGATACCAAAAATGTATTTCTTCCGTTGCCCCATTTAAATTACTGAATGAAAATATGTTTCCCACTGATGCTTCTTGATATATTTTCTAAATAATGGTACAAATCTAACCACTAAATTGTGGTTCATTTACAACTAGAGTATTATTTCATTTTTACAACCAGACCCTGAATTTGGTTTATCTCACTGAATACATTTTGCATGGTTTCTTCTTTTACCTACAAAGGGAATGCCTCTTAAATATTCCCATATGAAATCTGCCAGCAAGAGCCTATGACATTTTGTACTATTAACAGTGCAATCCTATCAATGGAACCTATTGCAGCTTAAGTATGAGGACATAAGAACCTTTTCAGTGGTCAATTTTGTCTTTTCTTCCTTCCACTGTTGCTCTTTTCTGCTTTGCTCTGCCTTGGTCCAGCCCTACTCTCACAAAAGAAGCAAGTATTAAACAAAGATGAAGAGACCATGATTAATAGAACAAAGCAAAGTCTGACAGCTGCTGGGCAGACTAGGAGTTTTGTTTTCAGCAGGTAAAAATGTAATGCCTGTGTCTGGTTGTTGTTGCTGACATATGTCTCAAGAGACAATGGAGTGTGCTTCTGGGGGTGAAGTCAACTCACTATGTTGGAAGCATCGAAGTGACCTTCTCAGGGCGCAAGCCTGGTTAGTTTATATTGAGGTCCTGGGCAGCCCAGACAACAAGACCCTGCTCTCAACCTTGCTGGTATGGTTCAAATAAAAGCAGAGCAATACATTTGGCCAGAGGATGCCAGAAGGAGGCGAACAAATCATATGGACTCCGCTCCGGATTTGTGCAGAGTTTACTCCTTAGCCTTTTTTTCTCCTGAAGACGTCCTGCAAGGCAGTGGAAGTTTAGGATCAAAATTTTACTTCTCCTAGATGGGCTACCTTCCAAGGTTGATGAGCCCCATCCGTATTTTGTAGGTAGAGTGTACATATTTATATCTGAGAAATCAAACTGATTCACCATTTACATAGGAAAGCTTCCTTTAATTCAAAAGGCTAGTTCACATGTGATGCTAAAGCATACATGGACAAGTCTGGGCTTGTATGCTCATCCCTCACCCAGGAGCAGGACTTCTCTCAAATTTACTTTCCATTTCAAAGAATCTTGCCTTAGCAATACAAATGACCCAAGAATTCTAGTTTAAAACAAAGGTTAGTTAAAACAAGCCAAGTTCATAAACCATGGTTTAACAATTTTTAAACCAGGATTACTAGCTCTTATGTAAGGCTAAGCCAAAATTCTTTAAAACAGAAAGAAAACTCAGCAGAAATTCTCTTCTTGGACATGTGGAAAAAGAAGAGGGATGAATACACAAGCCCAATATGATAGAGATGTTTGTGTGGCAGATGCTCACATTCAGGGGAAAACAGCATGGAATGGGTAAGGAAGCCATTCCTGTTAATAATGATCAAATACACTTCCCTACCAGAAGAAGTTAGAATGTGAAAAAGTATACAATTCTCCATCTTTTAGAACTAAACTTTTAGTTCACACAGAATGCATCTGTTCACCACATGATAGCACACATTGGAAGGGTAAAATGAAGTTCTGAACTGATCTTCCTTTATGGCCATCAATTTTAAAACCAAATAAAATGCATTTCTATATTTCACATATGCACACCAAGAGCAGGAGAGAGGGAGAGAGCGGCTGACTCAGAAGATTAGTCTGAGATTAAGGTGAGAGAAAAAGCAAAATTAGGAAGAGTCACATAGCACAGCAGCAGAAAAGAAGCTTACCGGTCTTAAAGACAGCATAATGAGAAATTGTTAATGGATATAGAAATAAGTTTATTAGAAGCAGGTTAACTTTTTGAGAAAGTCAATTAAGGATAAATAGCAGAAGCCAAAAAGCTGCTCTAACAATGCAGGGATGAAGCTGAATCATGAGGGAGAGGCTGGCTAGAAACCAGAAGAATGCAAAATCAGATGAGTGCTGGCAGTTCAAAGAAATTAGAGCACATATAAGATTGGGCAAAAGAGCAGATAATGGAGAAAACCACTTTAAGAGATGCCAGAAACAGAAATGAGAAGATGAGCCATTAAAGGAAACACTGTAGGAGCCATTAGTTAAGATAAGAGAAAAGCCAGAATGCAATGAAAAATGGAAGGCAAATCAGGGAAAGATGAGTAATATAAAACGCTACAGAAATTCTTAGGAAAAACAAATAATACTTGTAATCTAACTTCATGATGATAACAATTATGGATTGGGAGGGTGGGATGGAGAATGAATGGCCAGCTAGCAGATAAAGGCTGACATCCAACAGTTCCTAGGTTTGCACACAACACTAAGCCAAACCATAGCTTAGTGTCAGTGTGTGGGCTTCCAGAAAGGAGATTGTGGCCACTTTGTTCCTTCTCTGAACCTACTGGCAGAAGTCTAGTTTAGCTTAGCATACTGTCTGAACCCCAGTTTGTCTCAGTCCAGACAAACCATGAGCTGGAATCATGGTTTGTTTCTGGTTTACAGCTTGTGGTTGAACTGAGGAGATGGAACATGAGTCCAGGGTCAGACAATCTCCTAAGGCAGTGGTTTCCAACCAGTGTGCCATGGCATCCTGGATGCCTCAAATGATAGTCAGGGGTGCCATGGGCAACACTGGCCTCTGTCCCTTTTTCCTTCCCTCCGTCCTCTGATGCCCTCTTGCATCTCTGCTTCCCAAAGGCTTGCACAGCTGTTCGTTGCAGCAGCCCTGGCTACAAGCTCCCCAGGCAAATGGTGCCTCTGGGGCTGGCCAGGGGGTGCTTCCCAGGCCCTTGTGGGGCAGTGTGAGGAGGCACCTCTCTTTGGGGCAGCCCAGAGACCAAGGGTGGTCAGAGGACTCCCAAGGAGAGGGAAGAAGAGAGGAGGCTGAGGGAACACTCAAAGGAGGGTGTTCGAAAAGGGGTGAGAGGCTGTCAGCTCTGCAGCCAAGGGATGACATAGCTGGGCTCCTGAGCCCCACAGGGATGCCACAGAAAGAATGTAGTTAGTCAAGGGAGCCATGGACCCCAAAAGGTTGAAAACCTCTGCACCTAAGACAAAGCATGACATAGTTCACAACACCAGAACCAGAACAAGGGTTGAAAAATCCTTCAAAACAGATTTGATGGGCTGCAGGGGGAAGAGAGGAAGGAGAAGTCCAGTTGCACCAGCCTGCTCACATGACACTCAACACCCAAAATGTTCACACACACATTTTTTAAGCCTCCCATTCTGAAATACCAGATTGCTATCAGGAAAACCCCATTGTCTACCACAGTAACAAACAAGGGATTATTAATCGCCCTGCACAATTAGGGTATAGTTAAAACTAGTGCAAACTGGAACCTTCCTAATTTACATCTATAGCTTTCACCTTTCACAGATCAAAGACACAGTTAGGGAGGGACCTTAGTCGTAAAGAACAAGTTTTGTATCCGAAAAGTCCCAAGTTCTGCCCTGGCATCTCCAGGTAGGATAAGGAAAGATTCTGCAGAGTTTCAAGATGAGAGTCACAGCCTGCAAGTGTATGTAGACCATAGTGAGAAATAGATAGCAAAATGGTCTCACTTAGCATACAACAGCTTCCAACGTTCCAGAGAAACATTCATTCCATTTTATTTTGGTTACTCTACTTCCAAGGTAGCCAGCATGCTGCCCCCTAGAAGCTGGACTCCAACCTCCCAACAGCCCTATCTAGTAAGGCTAATGGTCAATTATGGGAGCTGTAGTCCAACTACAGCTGTATGGCAACATGTTAGCTACTCCTGCGACTACTTTATTCTGAGTGTATTTGAATTCAACAAACATTTATGTATTACATTGTTTTCCTGTGCCACATTGATACTTTCTTTTCTCAAAGGTAGAGAAACCTGTAGGAAGCTCTTGTAAGTTACCACAGAGAACATTGGAATCAGGTTCAAAGTGTGGGCTGGCAGGTGAAAGTAATAGGAAAATAGAAGAATGGAAAGAAGAGCAAGCGTAGCCAGTGGAGGCAGACAATTGAACTGATATTGGATTGAAATATAGAAGCGAGGAACCTTTCCAAAAAAGTAAAACCAACTGTTGCTACTCAGGCAAAACAAGGATTAGGTTGGAATTTAAGCACTAACTCTTCTGTAGTACTGCCATCAGAATGCCCCGACTTTGTTCTTGCTAGAACAAAAACAGCTGAAATTTAAAGTGCTCTGTTGCACACAAACACCTCAACACACATTACAGAAATATAAATCATGAAAAATGATGGTGAAATAATATTACTTTCCTCCTAAAGGGAACATGGCCTGCAAGTTTCATTCTATGGAGTTCAAGGTAATTGAGACACCATCAAGGCACATTCCTAATTATAAATCAGACACTTGAAGTCTTACATTTTTTTAAAAAAAAAAGTTTCTACAGGATACACAATTCATTTGCATGAAGACCACTCTCATGCAGAAGTGGCAGGACTATCCCTGGAATCAACCACAGAGTATGTGTCTAAAAGCAACCACTATACATGAGTAGCTGTTTAGGCATACAAATTCCTCTACAGACACTGATGCTCAAAATGATGACACCAGAACTAACGTGGCCATGTGTTGTTGGCAGTTGTGTAATCTTACTCCTCCTCATTCAGTGCCTTCCATAGAAGTAAAATGTGAAGAAGAACTGCATAGTCTAGTAGAGAGGTTAAATTTGGGTCACAGAGACTTGGGTTGAAACTGCACTCAGCCATGAAGATCCCTAAGTGATCTTGAGCCAATCACACTCTCTCAGCCAAATCTACTTCACAGTGTTGTTGTGAGGATAAAGGTGTGGAAACTTCATGTATGCCTGAGATCTTGAGAGAAAAGGTGGGCTATAAATATAACGCACACAAATGAATATTGAATTACATACATTTTTAAAAACACAAGTATTGAGATGCATCCCCAGGTCCTAAATTGCCAGAAAGTTGACAAAGCAATCAACACCAAGGGAAAAAACCTCTGCCAGCAATGGAATAGCAAAAACAGAGGAGCCTTTAACATTAGAGAATTGCTATCAACTCCTTTTTGGTAAAGAAATGCTTTCAAGTTGGACAGTCTTTATATTATACTTTCCTATAATCTGATTTTAGATCTTTGCACTGGGACTTATAGATGTGCCTCAAAGACCTAGCCAAGGATCAGATGCACTTTTAAAATCTGCCGGTGCTCTTGGAGTAATACTGCCACCTGTGCACCAGCTGCACAAGTAATTATGAAAAAGAAATCCACCACAAATAAGCATCCCTCCTCCCCATTTCCTGATCAGTAGTTTGCTGCCTGGATAGGACATGTGCTCACTCTGCAGCTGATGCTAGCACAATCAGAGCTTTCCTTCACATAAAGCTGTACTAAAGCCAATTGGACAGGACAAGACCAGAATCTGAAGTCCTAGTCATTTTACAGTACAATTGGCTCCCTATATAATGTACTTTTGAGCTTCTGTTGATTCAAGCAGAAGTTGCCAAGAACAGACAGGAAGACAAACTTAAAAGACTTAAGCAAGAAAGAAAAACATGTGAAGTCAGGAAAATAAGGAAGAGCAGATCAATAAAGTGTTAGAAGATAGTGTACATGTATGCACACAAACAAACTATTCTAAAGGCAGAAATATGAATTAGCCTGCAATACAATGAAATCAAATAAAATACAATAAAAACCAACAATGCTGTCAAAGTTTGGGAATAAACTAAACAAAATGTTAATGCAAGCTTCTAAACTGATACAAAAGAAACTATTGTCTAACTGAGAGAGAAAAGAGTTGAATTTCTAAAAATCCAATGTCACTTTAAACTTTTAAAATCCGGGGCAGGGAGGAACAGGCACCCGCATATTAAATTTAATAAGTCTACACAACAGAAACAATTCAGAAAAGCACAGAGTAACTAGAAAATTAAATCATCAATACACTATATCTATAACTCATGTTGCTTCATTCATTTTCTAAAAGCTGGGCCTGATAATACATTTTTGATCAAAAAAGAAAGTATTGGCTGTGCTCAGTTGAGATGAATTACTAGGAATTCAACTCAGATTCTATTAGCAAGTAGTCAAACCCAATGCAAAAATCATATCCTAGTAAGCAACATCAGGTCCTTTTCGCAGGACATGGAATTCTGGTTAAACAGCCACATATTGTGCAATAAGCAGGGCAGATTCACACTACATGGAAAGGAAATTCCAAGCCTTCTACAGCTAGTATGTAGGGGGATCAAAAGCATTCAAGAACAATGCAATGCATTTTCATTCCCCAGTTTTCCAGAATTCCAATGCGCAATTTATTCACGGTACTAGGAAACACACAAGCTGCAGTCTTCCTCATATGTACAAAAAGCCAGCATAATGCAGATATCTGAGTGTCAAGTTTATACATGAGAAGCGCCCATTCAAATACCCACTTGCTATAAAGCATTTCTCTATGGTTTTTGGCAAGCCCCCACAACCCCATTGAGTTGATATATTCTCCCCAATGATTTTATCCAAGGAAAAATTGGGAGTGGACCTTGAATTTCTGCACCCATTTCTTTCTCCCTTCACCATGGGAGAATGTCAGATTTTATGATTTAGGAAATTAACTTCTCTCCACAGTGAGACAAAGGGGGATAACCCAAAACCCATTCTTCTGCAGATAGAAGAGTGGGGGGAGAACCGAATAAGAAACATCTCAGAAATAGGCCTTCTTGAGAGTCTGCTCCCAGCATAGATGTGAGACTAACTTACCTCTCTGAGCTTCTTAGAAGAAGGAAAAGATACAATATCAAACGTTCTAAACTGTGAGGGTGCTGTCAAATGTAAAAATTTGCTGCTAACACTCAAATTACAAAAGAGGTACTCATACCTTAATGATGAAAACCTGACATTCATTAGTTCCCTCTGAAAAATTATAATGCTACAAACAGTTCAATAAATAAGCAATTATACTCTGGGTTCAGAGCAACATTTAACTCCCATGCAGACATTTCTGATTGTTTAAGCCCTCTTCAGGACTTTGCCTGAATATGCTTAGACCTTTCCTAAAGACATTCCTGCTCAGCCCTGGAAGGTCTGAAGTGGAGGTGGCAGACACAGGGAGGATTGCATGCACATCCCCTCCCCACTTTAAGCCTGAAGATATCTATCCCAAGTCCCTGAGGGCAAAAAAAAAATGGTGGGAATAATATACCGGTAATCAAAATCAATAATGTTCTATGTTGTACTGTACCTTTTGATAAACTACGGAGCAGACTAGGTCTTTGACAACAGAAAGGGAGAGATCTTGAGCCTCAATTGTAACAGTCTCGCGAGTGAGTCCAATCTGCAGCAGGAAGGAGATGCCATGCACAGAGCCCCTGGAGTTGGTGAGACTTTGTGTGCTGAAGCTGCCATTGGACAGTCGGCCTGAGAGTCCAGATTGTGGACTTGAAGATAAAGAAGGGGTAGGTGGAGCAGCAACATGGGACGCAGATGGGGAAAACTTCTGTAAGGATGGAGGAGAAGATTCGTTTGATGACATCTGACTTGATTTAAATCTGTCAAGACCTGTCTAATAGTCAAGAAAATTCTTTTCTTTCTTTACCCTGCAATGTTGCAAGTGTAATTTCACACTTCTCTTTCAAGGTTCAAGGAAACATCCTCATATCTCAGTCATCTTCATTTTTCTTTTCAGTCTGTGCATGATGATGTTTAAGATTATTTTGGCAAGAAGCTATTTTAATGAAGGTCCTCTTTGCACAGCTTCACGTCAGCTGATCAAAAATGCTTTGCCTTTAGCACCACATCCAGATGTTGGGAGAGGCTTACATCATTATGAAATTGTTCTCTTCAGAAACAGAAATAGACATTGTTTTTTCACACAGCCTCTTCATTTCACTACTTCTAGGACAACCTTAGACTTTGCTTCAGCGGGAGGAGAAAAACCTGCTAAACAGCACACTTCGAAGTATTGCACTCAACGATTCAACTTACAAATTTATGTCAATACTCTTGTTAGTTTTAAAAAACGTGGATAATGTCCTGGATCAAAAGTACTGTCTTCAATGAATTTATTCAACTTTCAGATGTTATTGTTTCATTTAATAGAGATGAAAAAATAAGGTTCCACTCAATGGTCTCTGAGTCGTCATTTTTGGAAGATGTTCATCTTACGAAATGAAGGAACAAAATTTCTACGAATACAAGTACAAGGAACAGAATTGTTGGGTTCACAGTGGTAGTCTGCAGCATTTTGAAGTGTTAAGTACTGCCTAGTAGAAGAGGAAAAAAGATACATTTCACACATGCTAGAAATGTTACATAACACCACAATCAATCTACTTAAAGCAGAAATGATGCTGGGAGGCCAAATGCATATGCTACAACCTATTTCTGCTTTAATTTCCTTAAGTCATAGATACTTCACTTTATTCTTCTATCTTTTAGGGAGCTGCCATGTATATTATATCAGGAACAAGATGTTGCAGCTCCTCGACATAACTGCTACATCTAATCTAGCATGGCTCATAGCAGCAGCAGAAAAATAATATTCAACACACTGATTGCAAAGCTGTTCGATAAAAATAATGCTGCTGTGAAGGGACACTGAAAACAGTTATATTCAAAAAGTCTTAACATCAGGGAGTGGGAGGTCCACAATAAAGGTGTTTGGAATACGGATATATGGAGTAGTTAAATATATGTAGAAAAGTTCACTGAAATTATAAGTGTCTCTGAAACACAGTGCTAAATCCAGGACTGAAAAGGAGTACCTTGTGCTTTCAGTCTAGTGCATGTGCAGTAAAGAGAAAGTGCAAGGAATAGTGCAGGAAAAAGTGGAATGTGATCCCTCCCCTCCACATGCATTTCACCCTTTTGCAGTTCAGATGTTAAGAGAATCAAGAAGGATTGAAAGTGCATGCCGTGCTTTAGATGCACTTGCATTGGAAGTCACACACAACATACCTACACTTCCTCTCCTTGTTCAGCTCCTTGTAGCTAACCATTGATAAAGTTCCCACAATGACTACTACTGAATGGTCCAAAGGATTTGTTAAGCACCACTGCTTTACCCTACCATAGCGCAATGTTCCTGTACACTTAAGAAAAGTACGGTGGGTCTCTTCTAAAACAATATGCAATTTCATGTTCATTTTAACTTTTAATTTTCAAAGTTAATTGGCAATGTTTTTGTTTCAACCTTTCTGAAGAAGTGCTAATATAATTTCTAAGTAACGCATCAGAGGTATTTTCATTAGTAGCCATTTTGTCTAAGACACAAAGGAAAACCAGGCATATATTACTTTACAAGGTATTTGGCATAGAAGTATGCTAACACTAGAAGAACAAGACTGCAGATATATCAAATCCTAAATGCTGATTCAATTGGTACTATATACAATGTTAGAACAAACTTCTCTTTAGCGGACTAAGTGACAAAGCTACGCAGTGTTAGCAGAAAAGATTGTAAATTCTTAAATGTTTCACAAACTGATTATGAATTATTACATTTCAAGGCCTCTAAAAAATGGCACATCCCTTTACAAAATATAACTACAAAAGTAGCTGCCAGAGAAGCATATTTGTGCAACTGCCAGTGAAAACTCCAGCAAATCCAGAGGTGAAAATCTGAAATATCAGTGTTTTGTAAGTAACAAACTACTACTTGGTGTCACACTGTTCTAGAAAATATGACAAACTCTACACAGTGAGTCTGGCCAACAGGGGAAAGACATGATTTTAGCAGTGGTAATCTGAACTGAATAAAATGTAAGGAGCCAGCTGGAGGGGTGGAGGCTGCAGTAACTGAGGTGAGAATGGAGGAAGATATAGAGAGCTTTTTAGTGGTAAATGCAAAGAAGTGCCTGGTGAATCTTATTGCAAATTCATTTATGAGAGCACTGTTAGGATTATTGAACTCAGTGTCATTTCTCATTGGCATGACAATATTAAGTTAATAAATGGATAAACAAAAGAAAGGAGGAATGCACTGTGTCATTTAAATTAACAATTTCAGAATGCTTCTTCAATTACTACAATTTGCTCCAGTTTAAGTACCATGGTTATTATTGCAGCAGTTTTAACTTTGGGAAAAGAACTCCAAGTGTAAGGACCAAATAAAAAATAGTTGAGCAAGAAAGGTAAGTGGTCAAATAAAGAGAAATTGCTAGAAATGGGGTCAAGAAAGAGTTTGCCTACATCATTCCAAGATTTACTCTTACACCTAAAGGGACTTTCAGTGCAGCTCTAAACCTTGTACAAGCTAATTTGGACTATGAGATGAAGAACCACAATGATCAGACTATACATTCAATTTAGAAATGGCTCTCTTCCACTTTCTAAATTGCAATAGCAACCAAAACTGACTCATTCACGACTAAAGACATGATTAACTTAGGGAACATCATTTTGTAACCATTCCTAATTTCTTCAGAAAAAAATTAGCTAAATTTCAAAGAATCAGTTGCAAAGTCAGAAGCAAGCAAATCCTTATGTAATCACTCTAGTTCAGATCTTGATCTATTTGCCCTGCTATTTGCCTTTGCCTAAACTACTTTCAAAAGCCACAAGTAGGCTTCCATATTTTCTTTCTTCACATTCATCTGCTGGCAAACATGACATGCCCAGCATTCTTTCAAACCTTGGTGCAGCAGCAGTCGTCTTCATAGTTGCAGCTCTGTAGCTGGGAGGAAAGATGGCTGTTGTTTGATTGCTATGCCTCAGTCACAAGGCAGACAAAGTGGCATGGGAAGCAGAGAGTGTCCTTAGCCACTATGAGGCCAAGGCACCTAGAGCAATAGAGTGGCAAGGAGCCAGACAAGACCAAACCACCAATGGCAGAGGAAGGGTGCCGACAACTACTTTTTGCCCTGTTATTCTGGAAGCTTTTCCTAATGTTCCTAAAGCTGAAACACATAGCAATCAAAATGCAGCACTATGCCAGCTGCAGGGAAATAAGTTTTACAGTAAAGAGGTGCCAGTTAACAATGGGGCTGTGCAGACCAAAATTATGCAAATTTATTTGAAAGAAAGTTGGAATTCAACAATTCTCACTTTCTAGAAAGCATGCACTGTATGCTTTAGTTTTTGGGAAGGTACTTGGCACACTGACAGGCTACTGTACTCTATACTGCTGAACACATTGTGGACCTAACTGCAACAGATGCAACCTATCCAAAAGGGAACCCCCTTTGTTAATAAAATCCGGTGTGTAAATGTCGGGCTTAAAGTTAAAAAATCAGAAAGAAAGGTTTCAGCAACTGCAGACACCAGCTGAAAAACACAGCATTCCAGTGCACTGCAGTTCTTTTTGCAGTTTAGACACCCTGATAGCCTCTGGTAAAGCCAAACTATAAAGCAATTGCCATAGGGAACAACATAATCCCCATGTGGTTTGTGGGTGTCAGGCACAATTTGAACTGACTCACTTCTTTCTCTATTTACACCTCCATTGCTCCCCAAAGCTACATTTCCTGCTTCCTTATTATGAGATTACCATCAATTCCCAAAAGCCCTTCACTAAGTGAAAAACTCTTAATCACACTCTTCACACTAAATATTATGCTTCGCAAGCCAGTTACATGTCCCTGTGCTTGAGGACATTTCCCCCCATTGAAATTAGCAGTTTACAACTTTTTTTTTTTAAGCACTGAAGTGTTACATGGGTCACATTAAAGCCACATGGGCATCTTTACTTAATTCCCTCGCAATCCAACAGGTTGCCAGGCTGAGAACTTGCTGCGGGGAGTGGGGAGGGGGGAGACTGGTCATTCCCCCCACCAGATCCCTCTCACCAGCGTTTTGAACCCTCCTTTGCAGCACTTCAGGCGAAAGCTGGTGGCCAGATTAAAGCTCCAAAAGTCGAGGGGGCGTCAGCTGCAGAGGAGGCGAGGATGAGGACGGGAGCGCGTGGCTCTCTTCCATCCCGGGGCACCGACTGCTCTGGGCGAGAAAGAATTTGCTTCAGAAAGGAGGCGAATCCAGCCCCCCCCCCCGGAAGATGGGGCAGCCTCGTCGGGAAGCATCCCTCACAGCTGGGGGGGGCAGGGATGATGTGGCCTTCAGGGAGTCACCGGCCCCTCCACATCTGGGCACACCCGGCCTCCTCTTGACCCCCCCCACCTCCGCTGACCACAGCTGGATGGTCACCGCGGAAGGAGGGAGTCGCTTGGGACTCAGCCCGAGCCTGGCGCCCCCGCTGCCCTCGCTTCGCCTCCCCGCACCCCACCCACCCGGGAAGGGCGGTGTTGCCGCCCCCGACGCGACCGGAGGAACTTTCCACGTTGCCCCCTCTGCCCATTCCGCCTCCTCCCGCCCTCGGACTCCCTCTCTTTCCCCTCATCCCTCCAACTCCCGACCACTCACTCGCGTCTCGGCGAAACTCCGTCTCCTCCCGGGACTGGGCGGTTTCACACGCATCTCATTACCGCCGCTCCCACTTCGAGCGACACACCATCTACTGTACACACACACACACACACACACACACTGAGAAGCCTCAGTCGCCCGAGATGGGACAGGAGGAGTGGGGTGGAGGTGGGAGGGGGTGGCCGAGAGGCATGCTGGGAAGGGGAGTTTTTCCTCCCCCTCCTCCCTCCTGAGGTGAACGGCGCAGGGAACTACAACGCCCGCGGGGCCACTGCGAGAGCGAGGCGAAGAGGCTGAGACGGCGCAGGCGCCGGGCTGCCGGACAGAGTTTCCGTTACTTCTAGTGCCTGTGGCGGTTGGTGTTCTGAACGGCTATAGCGCGAGGGAGCGTGAGGGGAGCGGGGAGTGGAGGGAGCCGCTGGAAGAGGCGGAGGAGAAAAGTAATGAGCGGCAGAGGGAAACGGGCGGGATAAGGGGGCTGGAGGTGCACCAAATTAAAAAAAAAAAGGAGGTGGGTGAAATGTGGACCAAACGTGCGAGGGGGAACCGCAAAGTTTTGATTTTGTTCAGGACTTTGGTTTGAGGCAGGCGCCCCGCCAAGGCTCCGTCACGTTATTGCTGCTCGGGAGAAGCTCCTCTGGTGAAGGAAGCCAGAAAGCGGCGCTCGGCTCGTTCCCGTCCCGAATTCCAAGCGCATTTGATCATCCCCTTCTCTTCCGAGCATCTACCAAAGTGCCTTCGCTTCCCCTGGACTGCCGCGTTGAGGGCTAGCTAAATCCGTGGTCATTCGAGATCCTTAAAAAAAAAAAGTGTCCCCCCCCCCACACGAAAACAACCCAGAGGTTTTATGCTTACATTTATGTCGTTTATTTTTTATATTATTATTTTTTGGTTCCTTCTTAAATCTCAAAAAAATTATTTGGTTTTTCAAATTAAAATTTTACAGAGATATAGCAAACATAAATAATAAAAACAAGATTAAAAGGAATCCCCTAGACTTCCATCCTCCCCTTTGTGGGTCCTATTATTCATTATTTCCTCCCGCATCTTTTATGATAATCCAAATCCTTTACCTCTTCCATTATGTCCAGAATTCAACCTTAAACTACAAGTGATATTTCAATCCTGCTAACGATTTTACACTTAGTCATTTATTAATGCTTGGGTCATAGGCCATTCACATATAAGATAACCTAGCAGTATAAAATACTGCAATAAAAATCACATTGCTGCCTGGAAGAATCCTACGTAAAACCTACCATCTTTACAATACTACATTGATCACATCTAACCTATATAGAACTTAGCATATTAAAAGGGTAAAATTTAATATAGATTTTAAAATATATATTAAAAGATATTATGGTTAAATAAGAGCACCCCCAAAGCAGTCAGCTGCAATCTCCTTAATAATAACCCTTGCCCAGATTTTCATTGGTTGCTAGGGCAAAGAGAGAGAGACCTTGTGGGTTATCCTGCAATCAGCGTCCCACAAGGTCTCTCTCTTTGCCCTGGCAGCAATGAAAATACATTGATGCAGTTCACTTCACAGCCACAATAGGAAAGGCTTTCCAATAAGCCAGCTCTTGTTGCACTCCAGGGTGACGGAACTGTGCCGGGGCCAGCCCTGCTATTAGGCAGAGTGAGGTGGCCGCCTCAGGCGAGGGAGGAAGGGAGTGCATGAGAGGGCTCAAGGCTTACCGCTATCTTGTTGTTTTACACTAAGATAAGATGGCCCAGACATGTGCATTACAACACTTCCATGCACCCGCCCATAGAAGGAATTGTTGGATGATGAGAAAAGGTTCGGTGTTAGTCATGGGATCCATTTCTATATGTTTCACTCTTTCCTTTTTCCTCACAAGTTTGCACAGATTCTGTGCGCATTTTTACTTTTGTACACTGTGACTTCTGTTCTTTCACCTGATGAAAAGCAAGGGTGGCAAGATTTAATTGGCAGGTTAATCATCCCACAGTGTTAGCCGTGGACCTAAAGAGCTGCTTGGGCTCACACCAGGAGCCTGCACTAGCCCAGTGTATTTTTTATTTGAACAGCCGACCCCATGCCATCACACAATTTCGAACAGCCTTTGAAACACTTTTCAGTTTCAAAAGCAATTTGTCATATGGCGGACGGCTGTTTAAGAAAGGCAGGTCTAAAGCAACCTTGGAATCATGGAACTAGCTTGGTGGTTTTCTGGATCATGGCCATAGCTGCAGGCCACATTTAATTGGTGAGAGAAATCTTTAGCCAACAAGGTTGCAAGCCTTTCTTTTTTAGGCTTTTTATTCTCTTAAGGTAACAGTAATTAGGAATGAGCAATATTAAAGATGTTTGGGTTTTTTACCTCCTCTAACAATGACTGGAGGCTTTGTTTAATACATTGTAGGGTATCTTAACTTTTCCTTCACTATCCCATATAGATTCTGATGTTTTGATAATATGCCCATTTATTTACATCTAATCCATTAAAATACAAATTGCAAACCAACTCCCAATTATTAACAGCTGAAATACCTTACAGAAAATGAAAGTAGGCAAATATAACTTTGTTCATCCTCATGCCTATGGCTGTACTGTATTTGCTCTCCTAGAAGTCTAAATTCAATTGCAAAAATCATATTTACAAAATACAACTGGGTTTTTCTTGTGGGTGCATTCTGCAACATGTCATTGGCTCAATAATATTGCATTAGTGGTGGATTTATACTGACCTATCCACACATCGTTCAGCTTTACTAGTTGTTCTGTGGGGCTTCTCCAGTGGTGCTTCACCAGTGTTACTGGATTATTGCCATCTGAAGGGGCCCTCTTGCACTATAGTGCAATGAAAGCGGACAAAAATTAACTGGAATATTTGTGTATAAAAGGTTACAGGATTTCAGCAGGTAGATACAGAACATGCACCAATTGAAAATGAAGCAGTATGTGTGCCCTAAAATGTTTGCAGGAACAAACAAAATTGAGAGCAGTGTTTTGTTTAGCCAACCCAGTACCATCATGAACACAAAGCATTGTGAACACACAATTTAAAAAAAGACTTCCAGAGGACCCCCCAAAATATCAGCATTATACCATTTTTCTCACAAATATGTCACACATAGGTAAGCAAAGAAAAAGAATGGAAAAAGTTATGATTTTTTATATTCCAAGGAACTTGGAGGGGAGAATACTTTATTCCATTACATTCCACAGTCAGAGATCGTTTACAAAGCTATGTTGCAACCATACAACCAGATAATTTGCCTAGAATTTATCACTGTTGAAATTCTGATGTATTTTAAATAACATTTGTAGAGGCATGTTGCTTTGTACATTTAAAAGTGAATGCCTTCTGGGCTCATTTTAATGATGTATGTTCAATGAACAGATGTTATTGTTGCTGCTAAAGTGCTATGCTAAATAGTTCGGAGCAATCTTTGTTTCTTTTTTCACCCTTAGTGTGGCTCCCACACACCAGCATTTGGAACATCATCAGGGTCGGTTGTATAAACAGATTTAAAGGCAAAAGCTGGATTCAGTATTTTAAGCAAGCTCTCTTGTATACAGAGCATATTTTCCAGCAACTCCCAAATGTATATCAGTTTATGAATAATAACAGATGGATATTGGGTATTACTGCAACCATTTTGGGGCTGCAATTAAGCTTCTTTGAAAAGCTTAGCTATATAACATCCACTAGATTCAATGCTTCTTTAATTTGTTCCTCTAAACTATGCTAGCTGCTTTTTCATAGGTTAGAACTGAGTGTGGATTAGGTAAAATCATTATTAATAGTCTGTAAAATAACACATCCATTTGGGATGTTTGGCTATTTTCTGATTCTGCATTACTAAACCAGAGGGGACATTTTGTTTTTACTATTAAATCTCATTGTAGCTTTTGATCACCTTTATATGTAACTGTAAATGCAGAGCTCATGTATGTGCTTATACTGTACAATGTAACTGAAATCATGCTACTTATTAGGACACTGATGATTTAAATTCTTTGGTGGGGTAGCGAGAAATTTATCTTTGGGTAAGCTCACTCTCCATACCCTCTTGCACACATAATCTTCAATCAGATCCCTCATTCTTGCTGCTGTCTCTGGCGGACAATCTGCCACAAGCCAGCAGACACATGCATCCAATCAGCAATCATTATCTGTTTCCAGGCCCCACCCCATCCCTATGAGGTTGGAAAACACATTTTTAACAAGGAATTCCTTTTCATCCATTGAAATAGTGTCCAGGACAGACCACATAAGATGTTGGGACACAACACTGCTCCATTTAACATTCTTTCCCCCGATTGGTAATGGTAGTGAATCTGGAGTCCTATAGACTACATGTTAGGATTAAGTCCAGGTGGATGTGAGCAACCCCCCCCCCCAGACAATCGTTGCATTGTTTTGTATTTTGTCTCTTTGCAATTTTGTGTCACACAAGGATGAATGAGATCAGGAGAGCAGCAGGAGTACAGTCAAAGGCCATAACAAATTATAATAGTAAATGTAATATAATTATGTACACAGAGCACCTACAGGTGAAAAGATTGCAAGCCTTGCCTGTTAAAAGTATGATTTGGCGCCTTGTTGCAAACAATAGAAAGTCCAATATCCTAAAGACTCAGGAATCAAATAAACATAACTCCAAATTGTCACAAGATTTTATGGAGGGGA
Source organism: Podarcis melisellensis (assembly GCF_964234715.1). Taxonomy (NCBI): domain Eukaryota; kingdom Metazoa; phylum Chordata; class Lepidosauria; order Squamata; family Lacertidae; genus Podarcis; species Podarcis melisellensis. The sequence goes on from NC_138530.1 coordinate 41,958,485, forward strand.
ACTAGTAATGATTTGATCACTGGAACTACAAATACTAGGGCATTTTTGCTTCCAGAGCTGGCAAAGTCTGAGCGGTTAGTGAGGGCTTCCCATTCTTTCCAACTTCCCTAGAATTCTTTCTTGTCAAACACACTTCGTGCTAAACCTGACCACTATGTGGTAGTATTAGCATTAACACTGGGAACAAATATTTCCATCCATAGCTGAAAATGTACAGTTGCTCAACTCTGTAATAACATTATGAAGTGACTTGTCAAGTACTTCAAACATACTTGGTAGCAGTGTTATATTTTGACAGAGTTATGGTTAACCTATTTGTTTGTGATTTCACATCACTGAGGTTTATGTCAATGATTATTTCACAATAATACTTGCTCATTTACCCACCATTCCCTTTTGTGGCTGCATATTTTTTTATTTAAAAAACCATAAAGCAACCATAATCCCTCCCTGTAAGTTCTAATACAATTATTTGGTCAATTATTTTTCTATTAAAACATCACTCACTTACTAAAGGACTTGGTAATAACTAAGTATATTGCTGTGAGTGGTTTGTCATCAAATAATATTCTGCCACACCCCTCCATCAAACTATACCACCTTTTCTATTGTGAAAAAAGTGTCAATGTCACTTTCCTGGTTAAGGAGGTTCTAGTACTGTTAGTACAACAGCTAGATTCCTTCCTGTATTCAAACATGGATGTATGTGTATGTATCATACTGTACTGGAAAAATACTTCACTAAGGCCATTATTTGCTAAATATCCAAGATTCCAAATGTCTACCCTGGTTTCTTTCAAATATACAGTTGTACCTTGGAAGTCAAACAGAATCCATTCCAGAAGTCCGTTCGACTACCAAAACTTTCGAAAACCAAAGCACCGCTTCTGATTGGTTGCAGGAAGCTTCTGCAGCCAATAAGCTATGGAAGCCCTGTCAGATGTTCAACTTCCAAAAGAATGTTCGAAAACCAGAACAGTCACTTCTGGGTTTCGATCGTTCGGGAGCCAAAATGTTCAAGAACTAGGCTGTTTGAAAACCATGGTACGACTGCACTTCCTTCCCCTTAAAAATCCTCAGAGGTTATCCTTTTCTGCTATCCTTATTGCAACTCTACTGTGGCACGTGCTAGCCAGAAGAGATCCATGATACTATAATGTAATGTACAATAAACCTGAGATAACACTTTAGAAAAGCAAGCATGGCCATCTCTGCAACTTGCTCTGAAAGTTGGAGCCAGTACAAGGAAGTATCAGTCAATCCTTGTCTGTTCAAATGGAAGAGTTATTGTCTTCTTGTTTGTTTTTCTTAAGTTCCTTGGCATTCCCCCCCCCCCCCAGAATTCTATTTCTGCATCCTTCTGTTTGAAGTCATCCCAATCCTTTTTGGCAGCACACTGTTCTTTGCAGTCTCAGCAGTCCTTGTGGTGAACCTTTGTCTGCCATCCCATGTTGCCTCTGGTACCCACAGAGCTCCTGCCAGGTTGCAACATCATAGCTTCAGTGTGACTACATACAGAAAGCTACTTTGTTACTTCCAGTGAAGAAAATCTCCACTTTAACTGCTGCCCGAGCTACTTTGCAAGATAAGACCTTTCCAGACAAAGGTCCTTTCTTGTGAAGGTAATATCGTTTTCTCTTAGCTTTTTACTTGTTATAGTCACATCCATCCTCATGTAATGGAACAGAGCAGGAAAAGCCTTGCTGGTAGAGAATATTCAGCAATTATTTATTCCAGAAGATCCCCCTTGCCTGGCAATCTTGATAGACCATCAGCCTTTGCCCCCTGCTAATGGCCCATCCAGCTTGCTCTGCCAGCTGGCTTGATTCCTTAGCATAACTAAATCCAGGGGGGTTCTGTGTTTGGCAAAGTTTAATCAAACCTGGATTAATTCTAAATCATAACACGTTTAGGGGGATCTAGCCCTCCTCAAAAAACTCATTACAATATTCTATTTTTTATGCATTCTTGACCATTATCAGTTTCTAAGTATCTGATCGAGCTTGCCTCTGTGTGTGTCGAAATGACCTTTTCTCTCTCTTCCCACCCTCTTAAAGTTTTACATATTAATTTAATAAGTTAATGTTTTTAGAAACCATCATGAAGCTATTCAGGGAGACACTGCTTTAATACAGTGAAACCAGAGGCAAAATCTATTATAATGTAAAGTTATTTAAATATTTACAGACTTCTGTCTCCTGATGCAACATCTCTTTGTGCACAGATATCACCACTGCCAGGCAAGACTGCTTTTACCCTATGCTCTGACAATACCAAGCCCTTGCTTTCCCTTGAAAACCAACCCAGTATTTCACAACACAACGGTTCCACTAACTGCCAAGCAACAAAGAAGAGAGTAGCCATGGGAACATCACAGCCTAAGGCTATCTTGGCCAAGCTGGTGCCCCCCAGATGTTTTGGACTACAATTCCCATCAGCCCCAACTTTCCTGACTGAGGCTGATGAGTATTGAGTCCAAAATGTCTGGAAGGAACAAGGTTGGCAAGGGTTGGCCCTTAGCACTGCCCTCACACCACTGACCCTTTCCCCATATTATGCATTTCAGTCTCTTGTTTCCCTGTGCAAGACAAATGACCCTTTAATTGTTCCTCATATACATCATGAACAGATCACCAACAGTGGCTTTCTGAGAGCCTTCCCTTTATTACACACCTTAGTTACTTTGAGAAGCATGGCAAACTTTTTCCCATTTCAGTAGTGCAAGTTGTATTGAGGTGCTTCCACAGTGGGCATTTACTGTGGAAATGCCTACACTTTGTTCACTTTTTACAAGGCATCTACACAGTGCCATGAACAAAACATACCTTTCTTACTTTTTTCTCTGTTCAGCTTCCTTCCTCTGACTCAAAAAGAGTTAAGAAAAATCCAGCTTTTTAAACTCAATGCAATACCTGCAAACTTTCTACTGTTGTGGGTGGTCTTTCATGCTTTTATTTGGACTTCCATAGATTGCTCTAGCTAGTCATTTCCTTTATGTTACAGATAGATAGCCGTGTTGGTCTGCCATAGTCAAAACAAAAAAAAAAATCCTTCCAGTAGCACCTTAAAGACCAACTAAGTTAGTTCTTGGTATGAGCTTTCGTGTGCATGCACACTTCTTCAGATACACTGAAACAGAAGTTTCCAGACCCTACTATATAGTGAGAAGTTGGGGAGGGGTATTACTCAGAAGGGTGGTGGGAATGGGTGATGGGCAGATAGCTGTGATGAGCCTGTTGACGACTCCTGATGTCCAATTTATGTCCGTTTATTCTTTGGTGTAAGGTCTGGCCTGTTTGTCCAATATAGAGAGCTGAGGGACACTGTTGGCATTTGATGGCATACACAATGTTAGACGATGAGCAATTGCTTATCGTCTAACATTGTGTATGCCATCAAATGCCAACAGTTAATCCTTAATTGCTCATCGTCTAACATTGTGTATGCCATCAAATGCCAACAGTGTCCTTCAGCTCTCTATATTGGACAAACAGGCCAGACCTTACGCCAAAGAATAAACGGACATAAATCGGACATCAGGAATCACAAGACAGAGAAACCAGTAGGAGAACACTTCAATCTCCCAGGACATTCTATACAAGATCTCAAAGTAGCTGTTTTACTACAAAGGAATTTCAGAAATAGACTGGAAAGAGAAGCTGCTGAATTGCAACTTATCACCAAACTTAAAACCATGGAGAAACCTGGTCTGAACAAAGACATTGGATTCTTATCTCATTATACATGACAAAGCCACTTTTCACCTTCTCACCCCTTGCTTTTTCCTGTAATACCTATTGCAGTCGTTAAGAGTCGTCAACAGGCTCATCACAGCTATCTGCCCATCACCCATTCCCACCACCCTTCTGAGTAATACCCCTCCCCACCTTCTCACTATATAGAAGGGTCTGGAAACTTCTGTTTCAGTATATCTGAAGAAGTGTGCATGCACACGAAAGCTCATACCAAAAACTAACTTAGTTGGTCTTTAAGGTGCTACTGGAAGGAATTTTTTTTATTTCTTTTATGGACTGCCTCTCAGCTTTATCACTTTATCCCTTCCCTTTCCAAATAGCAGTACTGTTACATCTATTTCTCCCTTTGCCCCCCAATTTCAGCAGGCAGGGATTACAATCAGAAATTCAGTAACAAATACTTAACAAAATATACACACACAAAAATCCTAATGAAAGTCACATATCCCAAAATAATCCAGTGCTGAAGAAAAGGTGCAAGAAGTCTGAAAGCAGAGCTGCTATTTCACTTCCATCTTAAAGTAGAAGAGAAATAATTACTGCTAAATTGTCCACATCTGGAAGCCCCCTCGGTTGCTATGATACAAATAGGTTGGAGATAGCTCCCACACTTCGGCTCTTTCGTGTTGTTCTTCCTCTATTAGATGGAAGTGAAATTAAAATGGTCAGCTCACATGGAACTTAGTGTAGCATTGTTCCTTATAACAATCCCACAGTGTCTCTCCCTTTGTCCCAGGTCCTAAATTACATTGCTTTTGAACTGTTTAATTTGCTTAGGTTTTATTTTGTGTGTAATTCAAGTCGCACTATGCATAAACTGCTTGCAACATAGTTTTACATAAAAGTGGCTGTCAGTGCAGCCCTGTCCTCTGTCTTCACAGAGGAAAATATGGGGCAGATCCCAGAGCCTTAACTAGTTTATGCAGGCAGGGAGTCTGAAGAACAGAAGCAGATAGTGATGATAAGAGATGAAGGTCTAGGCCTAACAGACAAAATAAACACTGAGAAATCACTGAGACCAGATATGAACTCAAATGTGAAATTGCTGATCTTCTTTAAAAATGTGTAACTTGTCCTTCGGGTCAGCATCTATACCTGAGGACTGAAAAGTGGCCAGTGCAGCACAATTTTTAAAAAAGGGATCCAGGTGGGATTCTGGAAATTGCCGGCTGGCTAGCTTAACATCTGTCCCAGGAAAACTGGTGGAAAGTACCATTAAAATAAAATAACCAAGCATATAGAAGAACAAGCTTTGCTGAAGCAGAGCCAGCATGTCTTCTGCAAGGGCAAGTCTTGCCTCACTAACTTGCAGGCAGCAAAGGGACAGTAACAGCACAAACATAAACATCTACTCACTCATAAATGTTGTATTTAATTCAATGTGGCTTGTTCCCTGGGAAGTGAGGTTAGGACTGCAGCTTAAAGTTTCCTTCTGCAAATTTCCTTATGGTAGCTTATCATAGGATTCAGGCCACTGTGAATTAAATACTTTATAGCATCAATAATTGTTTTGATATCCAAGTTTAGAACAATCATTTGGTTCCCCAGATGAAAATTTATTTTCTGTTGTATGTGCTTGTGGCAATGTAAATTATCACTTCCTGATAAGACACGGAGGTGGTTTGAGGTTTCCTGCAGTGCACTTGTCTATTGAAACTGAAAGGTTATCTCTGCCTAGTCTCAGTTCATAGAAAGAAAAGAGAAGGGAATGAATGAATTATATCTTCTTACCCATAGAGTTCACAGCTATGGCATGAACTGTGTTTGCAAAAAATAGACTTAAACAGCAGTACAGTCAAGGGCCCCATTGATTTTAATTAGGAATCCATCAGTGCATGCATTTAAGTGTCCCATTTAAATCAGTGGGATGCTGAAGCACTTATTATGCTATTTAATTTTAGATACCATGTGCATCCACAGCAGTGACCAGAGGAGGAATGAAGCTGGGAAGAGCACAGAAAGAAGAAATGCCATGGCACACCTGCATCAGATGCCTTCATCTGCCCCATCTGTAATAAACATTTCACTCCCATATCAGTCTCTACAGCCACAGCAGGTGCTGTAACTCTCCAATGGTTTGACTTCACCCCCATAGGCAACTCTTCCATTGTCTCCTGATACAAACAGATGCCAACCAATCTCGCTGATTTTTGAGCCTGCATGTGATATTCAACTGCAGGTCTGCCCCTTTGCTATGTGTCATACAGCAGTGTGATGGAACCTCAGGGACTCATATTATCAGCAAATCTTGACTACACCTACAGACAGGGATGACAGAAAATTCTAAACCACAATGTATATATATATACTAAGAATATAAAATACCGTATGTTTGTTGTAAGAGTTGTTTTGTTCAGTATCCATCAGGTGGCACTGTAACATTACATTGAACAGCAAGCAGCAAGGTATTTTTAAAATTCAATGTTTTGTGCTAGTTTTCTACTAAAAATAATTAAAAATAATGTTATCATTTTCCATCATCTGTTTGTACTTGCAAATTGTGTTTCTTTTCATTCTCTATTCGCTTATTGTTTTGATTGTAGTTTGTATAAGAAAACTTGTTTTTAAGGCGATAGGCTCAGGGCTGCCCCGGGAGTGGGGCCTAGCCAGCAGAATGGCTGGGGCAGGTTCCACTAGGGGGGATGCACTGGGACACCCAATCTTGCTGATCACGGATAGGAGGAGTTATGCTAGGACCAGACCATGTCATTACCGAGGAGGCAAGTTTAGTCACTGTTTGAGGTCTCTCCCTGCCTCCAGGCCTGGTCCTGACCAGAAGGATACTGGAATCAACAAGGGTGACCCACATGTCCTTAAGGTGCTGCTGTGTAATGCCAGGTCAATGATTCACAAGACCACCGCCATCCATGACTTGATCATGGATGGTGGAATTGACCTGGCATATGTAACAGAGACTTGGTTGGATGAAGCAGATGGGCCTGTTATTGCCACTGTTTGTCCACCAGGTTTCTCTTATGCACAGGAAGCCAGGACATGTGGGTGGAGAGAGAGGGTTGCAGTGATTTTTAGGAAGTCATTCGTTTGCACCAGGCGTCCTATTGGGAAGACCCGGTTTTCTGAGTGCATGTTCTGGAAGCTGGGCAACAGGGGCAGTACAGGATTCCTTTTGGTGTACTGACCTCCCTGCTGCTCCAAGGATTCCCTGCCCGAGCTGCTTCAGGTCATGGCAGATGTTCTTCTGGAGACACCTAGTTTGGTTGTCCTAGGGGATGTTAACATGACACAACCTTACAAGGGCCACTCAGGACTTCGTGGAAAGCATGGCCTCCATGGGGCTGTCCCTGAATAAGCTGTGAACATGCCTTAGACCTGGTGTTCACCTCTTTGGACGTGGGTGATTTGACAGTAAGTAAAAGTGAAACAAAAGAAGTGCCATGGTCAGATCACTTCCTGGTGCAACTAGACTTCTCCGCAACCCTTCCCCTCCGCAGGGAGGTGGGGCCGATTTGGATGGTCCACCCCCACCACTTAATGGCTCCAAGTGGTTTCCAGAGAGTGGTAGGGGATATTTTATCCCATGTTGATGGCCTCCCTGGTGACACACTGGAATGTGGAGTTAACCAGGGCTATCAAGTGTCTGGCTCCTCTCCAATGACATGGAGTCTGGATGGCCCCATGGTTCTCCCTGGAGCTGAGGGTGATGAAACACTCCCTGAGACGGCTAGAGCGCCGGTTGCAGAAAACTCATTTTGAATTAGATCAAACACGGGTTAGAGATCAACGTCGAGCCTACCAAGTGGCAATAGAGATTGTGAAGAGGAGCTTTTTCGACGCCTCTATTGCATCTGCAGAAAATACCTTCAGGAGACTCTTTCAGGTGGTTCACAATTTAACCGAACCACTGTTGCCATCAGGGCCTGGCGAGGACGCCAAGATATCCTGCAATGATTTTGCTCAGATTCAGAAAGAGGTAGACTCCACTGTGGGAGCAGGGCCAGGGTAGGAGAGTGCTAGAGTCCTGTCTAGTCAAATTGTGTGGGATCTATTCCAATCTGTTACCTCCAAGGATGTGGGCAGGCTGCTTAAACGAGTGAAATAGGTCACTTGTCTTCTTGATCCTTGCCTACCCTGGCTCATGAAAGTGAGCCGGAAAGGGCTGGATGATGGGCTCTGCAGGGTGATGAATGCTTACCTCTGGAAGGGAGCCTTCCGAGACCCACTGAACGAGGTGGTTATTAAACCGCTTCTTAAAAAAGTTACCCCTGAATGGGGTAATTGTGCCCCTGAAGGACCAGGTGCGAAGCCTGGGAGTCATTTTGGACTCACAGCTGTCCATGGAGGCACAGGTTAATTCTGTGTCTACCTGCTCCATCTGGTATGCAGGCTGAGACCCTAGCTGCCCTCAGACTGTCTCATCAGAGTGGTACATGCTCTGGTTATATCCCGCTTGGATTACTGCAATGCGCCTTTAAAGATGACTTGGAAACTACAATTAGTCCAAAACGTGGCAGCTAGACTGGTGATTGGGAGTGGCCACTGAGACAATATACTAGTCCTAAAGGATCTTCACTGGCTCCCAGTACGTTTCCAAGCACAATTCAAAGTGTTGGTACTGACCGCTAAAGCCCTAAATGGCTTTGGCACAGTATACCTGAAGGAGTGTCTCCGCCCTCATCTTTCAGCCCGGACACTGAGGTCCACTTCTGAGAGTCATCTGGCAGTTCCCTCACTACAAGAAGTAAAGTTACAAGGAACCAGGCAGAGGGCCTTCTCAGCAGTGGAACGCCCTCCCACCAGATGTCAGGGAGATAAAGAATTACACAACTTTTAAAAAACATCTGAAGGCAGCCTTGTTTAGGGAAGTTTTTAATGCCTGACATTTTATTATTTTTTTATATTTTGCCAGCCAGATGGGAAACCCAGCCAGATGGGTGGGGTTTAAATATATTTGGTATTAGTATCCAGTTTGGATGGTCCAGTGGAGGTGGGGAATGAGTCTATTAGTGATTTGACTATTAAGAGTGTCTCTTATACGTATGCCTGGCAGCGACCTTTGTATGTGGGTTGTAATGTCATTGAACGCTATTTGTGGTTTATGTATAGGTGGCTAACAGAAGTTACAATTGCGGTAGTGAATGCCACCTCAACTGAAACCAATCCCACAAGATTGAATAAGATGTTGTGTCAGACATTTGACTTGGCTCCAGAGCCTCTGAGAGAAGATTAGAAAGGGTACAGGTTTACTGGACCCAGACATTTATTTTTCATTTTTTCATTAGGAAGAAAAAAAATTAAGAAACCAAACTGTGAGCCGTTGCTGCCGCCTCAATTTATGTGAAGTAAACTAGTCTGGCTGCTCCAAGTCCCTTTTCTGTGTTTTCAGTCAATGAGTGAAGTGAGTGAAAACAATGCAGTGAGAATTAGCTAACTCTCTTCCCCAGCACTCTGGTCTCAGTCAAAGTTGAAGTGCCTGCAGCTATTATTCATATTTAAAAACTGCATGTAACCCCGGTAACAGGATCTTCCACATCACATCTAGTTGCAGGGCCAGAGGGCAATGCAGAATGCATATACGCACATTCATCATGGGAGCACTGTCCAGTCCTTGAATACAATGCCTTTACATTGTCCCATAAAGCCCTGAAAATAAGAATAAACCATTTTACAGGGAGGATAAAAAGTAAAGCCCAGACTTCTTGTTATTTGATACCAGGCCAGCCCAAGGTATTTCGGCACCTGAGGTGAACCACAAAATGCCTGCTCCCCACCAGGGAAGAAGGGGTGGGTGAAGATCTACATCAGGAACAAGGAAGGGATAAAAATCTACATAAGGATGGGAGGGGACCAGCAGCATCTCCCATTTGTCAAGAGGCCACTATAGAGGCTGCACTGGGGAGGGCTACTGAGGAGGAGGCAGATCTGATGTCCAATGACTGGGCTGCAGCGGTTGAAGCTGGTGTTTCATTCCTTGGAGGCCAGATCTGCTGACCCTGTGGATCCTGCCCTCCAAGGCAGTTGCCTCACCTTGCCTCATGGGTGGACGACCCTGTTTGAGACAGGTCATAGAATCATAAAGTTGGAAGGGACCCCAAGGATCACCTAGTCCAACCCTCTGCAATGCAGGAATATGCAGCTGTCCCTTACGGGGATCAAACCTGCAACCTTGGTGTTAGCACCACCCTCTAACCAACTAAAGTATCCACTCAGCTGAGTGTTTAAATTAATTACTTAGGTAGGTTACAGGCAACACTGATCTCAGACTCCACTCCGGCAGGTGAATCACCCATTCAATAAAACATCCACAGTCCTTAAGAAACTCGTATGTTCTTTTGTTGGGTCATTGACATGCATTCAAGGGGATCAAAACAGCCAAATCCACAACAGGATGTTGAATCAGAACAACTGAACAAACAACAGGCAGTTTAGCTGCAGCCTAGTTATGGGCCCTCCCTTCTTTGTGATTGCCTAATTCTCCCACTTTAAGTGGAATTATCAGCCTAGAAGGAAAGCATCCAATTCCCACACCAGCTACTAGATGTGATGGAATAATCTGTAGCTTGTTTACAGGAATGCTAGATTGCATGTGCAGCAATTTAGTTATAATCTATGCTAGGGTGATGCATTAAAAGAAATCTTCCTACTCTGTAATTGCTTTTCAGATCCCGGTCTCAAAGAGCTGCTCCAGGGGATGCTTAAGCTGCTTAGTTCTACCTTTCCCTACGCATAGAATGAGTCCTCTGCAGCCCATTGATTGCTAGGTAATTTATAGATAAAGTTAAATGTCTTTAGGTGGGACTTTATGTCTGGCAGCAACAGCTGAATGGGTCAAGTTCCATGTCAGACTTCCATTGACTTTAAAGGATTGTACAGTTAGGATAGGAAGCCTGTGGATCTCCAAACATGGTTGGACTCCAAATCCCATGAGCCCTGACCATTAACCATGCTGGTTGGGGCTGATGGCAGTTGAAGTCCAACAATGTATTAAGAACCACACATTCTTTTTTCCCATTCTAAGGAAGTACAAGTAATCTGTTGGTAAGCAGGAGCTTTGCCTGACTTGATAAAGCTGGTTGAAAGCAGAGAACACTGCCATAGAAACCAAAACCCAAAGAAAAAAATGTAAACAGCATTATCTTCAAAGCAGGGAGAATAACAGCAACCCAAGTATACTCCATCAGACTTGGAGGTGAAAAGCCTACTGTTAAAGGAAGACATAATAGGCTGTCTAATTGAGGCAAGCACTTGGAATGGGTGGATCTCAAGCAGTAAACATGGGGTTGTGACAGAATGTTCTGTAAATTGTTGGGAGACAATTTAGCTTCAAAAGGAGGTGGCATTCACAGCTTCAAAAGGAGGTGACATTCATAGCAGAGATTAATTGCTGAACCCCAATAGTTGGGATGTACCGTATTTTTTGCTCTATAAGACTCACTTTTTCCCTCCTAAAAAGTAAGGGGAAATGTGTGTGCGTCTTATGGAGCGAATGCAGGCTGCGCAGCTATCCCAGAAGCCAGAACAGCAAGAGGGATTGCTGCTGGAGATGTATAAGGCTTTGAATAACTGCTTTTCAATTCATGTGACTTCTGTTTTTGGCATGATTTAGAGGTGGCATTGGAGAAAAGCAGAGCAGGGGCAGCAGTCAGAAATCTTTCAGTCAGAGCTTTTTCCAGCATGGAAATACAATTGTGGGAAAATCTTCACCTGTTGCTAGTTCATCTGTCAGACGTCTTATTATGTGTGGCCCCTGATTAATTTCTGGACCTTCCTCCTGCAAAAGATTATACAGAATTTGCATTTAAAAGGGTAAGCGAACTGCCAAGGGACCAACTGGCCTGCAGTAGGGGAAAGAGTGGGAAGCTTGTGTGACATGACATGAGACAAAACTTTCCTCTTAGCCATGTGCCCACCATTTCACAACCAGGACCATCTTACCAGCTTTGTTTGCCAAATAATTGGAACCTAGGAATCTGTTTTATTCCAAGTAAGAGCATCCAGCTCAGTATTAACACCAAGTATCAGTGACACCCCATGTTTTCATGCAAGGGTAACTTCCACCCCACCTGAAGATGCTAAGGAGAGAACCAAGGACCTTCTGCACAAAAAGCAGATGTGCTACCCTGGATCTGTGGCTCACAGGATGGAAGGAAGGAAGGAATCTTCTTCTTCTTTGGCGATCACTCGTAGCCGAGTAAGACTGTCTTCCATAAATACGGTTTTAACAGTGAGTCCGTAAGTGACTGTGGAGGCCAGTTCTGGATCCACACGTCCTTCCACAGTGGAGACATTGGTTTCCGGGCAGGAGTTGATCATGGTGTGGATTTGCCAAGCGTACCTTCCTCTTAGCATGTTTCGCCCTTGTGTCCTGAGTTCGAGTGTCTTCAAAGCCCATGACACCTTTGGTAAAGGCTGTTCTCCATCTGGAGCGTTCGCAGGCCAGTGTTTCCCAGTTGTCTGTGTTTATACTACATTTTTTTAAATTTGCCCTGAGACAGTCTTTAAACCTCTTTTGTTGACCACCAGCATTATGCTTTCCATTTTTAAGTCCGGAATAGAGTAGTTGCATCCGCACAACATGACCAGTCCAACGAAGTTGTTGTTGAAGAATTATTGCTTCAACACTGGTGATCTTTGCTTCTTCCAGTACACTGATATTAGTTCGCCTGTCTTCCCAAGTGATATGGAAAAATTTTCGGAGACACTGTTGATGGAATCTTTCAAGGAGTTGGAGATGGTGTTTAAGGAATACCAGAGACCCAAATGCAAACCCATCTTTTTGCAAAGACTTACAATGCAATCCTATGTATGCTTACTTGCTTACATGCCACCCCAATTGGTGTGACATTCCAGGGATCCCAGGTGCTTACCCCAGGTTCATGTTTCCTTTTAGAAATGAGGCACAGCGGAGACTGTGGTGTCTTTATGATACATTGTTTATTCACACATGTATACAACCTGAGCCTACCATGAAAGGGTTCATAGCATTAACATTCCAAGAGGTTCTTGCTTCCCCCATGGCCACAGTCTTGGGTGCCAGCAGGAATCATCCATGGCCCTCTGCTCAGCTTGCCGTGTTTAACAGACTGCAACTATTTCCCCTCCAGCCCACATCATCGTCAACTGCAATCCTAAAACAACTGCTCTTCTTCCAACTGTAAAACTACTTGTCTTTCTAACTAATTCTGAGCTGAGGGAGGGGCCCCTCCCCTTTGCCCTCTCGAACTACTCCTTTTGTCCCCCCATCATATTTAACAGGCCATTACCAGGCTGGCTCCTGACTTGTGTGTTAACATGCTAAATCCAGTGTCTGGCACCCAGGAATTAGAAGGGGAGTCCAGGCACCCCACAAATGCATAACAGTATATTCAGTGGGGCCTACTCCGAGATAAGGATGCACAGAATTGCAGCCTTAGACTGATGTATTAACAAGGCTCATACAGAAGATTAACAACAATAGTGCAATTTATTTTGAAAGGACCTAATAGTTAGGCTCTTAAGCTTTCTGTAGGAGATTAAAATAAGTGGCTTTTAAAAAAACACGACACCCTGTGAATTTATGCTGGCGCTTGGGGCTGAACGCACTGAAATGACTCTCTTTCAACAGAAATAAACAATGTGGTTTGATTCCATACTATTTCATGGGGATCTTGGTTTTTTTTGGGGGGGGTGGGAATCACAAAGTGCACCTCGTTATGTATTTAGTTGTAAAAAAATAACCCACCCTCCTCCATATCATAGCACTGATACACTCCCTGTATCTCTGGGGGAAGAGGAGAGGAAATGAGGGAGGGGAGAGACCATCCTGCTGTGGCTGCTGCCCAAGTCTGAGGAATTAGTCATATGTCCTCCTCCTGATGCTGCTGACGTGGTGCCAGGGACAGAATTCACTTCCCTGAGGAAATGATAGGCGAAGCTGGATTGATTGGATGTGTGAATAAACATCCCTCTCCATTTTCTGTAGGGCAGGCAGGCAGGAAGCATGTTAAGAAGCAGAAAAGGTGCCTAATTAACGAGAGCAGATGCAAAGGTAGAGGCTGCCGGGTGAATCACATGCAGCCGCGCACATCTCATGCCTGCTCTCCCAGCTGAAAGGCTGCCTTGCTCTTCCAGCTCCGCTCCCTTTCCCTCCTCCTCCAGCCTAGTACTTCGAAGCTGCTTCTTGTCTGCGCAGAGAGATCCTTCTCAGCGAGAGAACTGGCAGCCTCGGGTGTTGCCACATAAACAGGAGAAGCCGTTTCCGAAGAGGCATGGCTGGGGGAGGCAAAGGCAGCCAGGCTGCAGCATCCTTATGCCTGGCCTGGACACTCTCCCTGGCTCTGGCCTCTTTCCCTCAGCTCGTGAGTGGACGAGTGGACTGGACCCAGGAAAAGGTATGTCGGGGGTCTCTCTCTCTCTGGTGGCTTTTTGTAATTTTGCTTCTGTGGGGAGGGTTACGTGTAGCATGTGGAGGGAGGGAATGACAGGGATGAAGGGATTTGGTGTGGGCAAAGGTCATAGGCCTCTCAGTCACCATGGCTTTGCAGGATTTAAAATAGTTTATCAGGCATCAGATTTCTCTATCCTTACTGGCAAATCACTGGTGCCAAGGTGAGCCTTTAAGATGATAATATGGATGTGTGGGAGGAATGAACTCTCTGTGGTGTTCCAGCAGTTATTATGTCTTTTATATTTCCACTTATTATATAATTGTGTATGTTTCTATATGTGGATTTCTCAGAAGGGCCTTAAGGCAGATGATATAGTAGGGCGATTGTGTATGTCAAAAATAGGCGATCTGGCAGGGTGGTGTACAAGTAAATGCCACCCACACAGCCCAATCATCTTGACACAATGCAGAGCACCCCAAAAAACCAGGAAGGAAAGACAAGCAAATGCACTCTAGATACAGGCTAAGAGTGAATCACAGTGAATCAAAAGAGGGCATGGTCTGAAGGCACATGATATGCCAGGCTTTCAAAAGCAGTTCTGGGTCTGATTGGTGCCTGGATGGCAGGCGTGTGTGTGTGTGTGTGTGGAGTTCCATGATGGAAGAAAAGCAGGGTACAAATGCACTAAGTAAAAGGACAAACTACAACTACAATGCACCCTAGAATACAACCTACAATGCACGTACAACAGTCAAATTCTGCATACACTCAGAAGTCCCAATGAGTTCAACTGGACTTAATCCTAAACCAGAATGGTGCACTGTATTTTGAGGTAACCTTAGAGCACACACTTGGTATATGCTGGTACCTCAGGAATCTCAAATTAAGCTTCTCCAAATCTGCTCAGAAACTAAAATGGTGGCTAACTTTGTAACTAGATTGGAGCTATAAAATTAGGTTATATGGTTATAACCATATATGGATCTGATTACCATTTTATATATATCAAGGTGCTTGTTGATGGAGACAAACACTTAAGGGACAATCCTATATATTGAGTTTAATTAAGCTTTCTCCTACTGAGTTTAAGTAAGCTTTCTCCAAAGTAAGTGAGTATATCAGGGGCCTCCAACTTTCTTGGCCCCAGAGAAACATTTTCAAATCTAAAGAAATGGTTATGGGCACCACAAAATACCCATTTCACTGAATAAAAAACTGGGCATGTTCAGAACCCCTCTCTGCAAATCAGCAGCTACTCACCCCAAAATAAACAGACCGAAGAAAGCAGGACACCCCCTCCAAAAGACAGGCAGCCCTCCCCTACCAACAAGACAAACCCTACAATAAACAAAATGAGAGGGCAGTAGGGTGTCAGGTGTGCCCCGCTACTCCAAGGCACATCAGATTTCAACCTTATTTAACAACACACACTTCTTTTCCCCTATGATAACCATTCTGAACCGAACTGGACAAGCCTCTCATAAGACAGTGTGCTGCTGTTAAGTGTGGTTGTGGTTGTAGAAGGTTTGGCTCAGCCACCGATGCAAGTGCAAAGCTGAACAATCAACATGCCCTGCATTGTGTTTTGGGGAGGGTCTCTGTCTGGCCAAATAGCATAAGTTCAGGAAGCATGTTTTGAAACTTCATGCAAACTTGCCTATAAATGCTAACTTATGTGCTATCCTACTGTATTAATAATGCATTGCATTACATTCAATAATGCTACATGTTTACTGCCTGGTTAGCGCTCTTATGCTGGCATAAAGTAAATGCAAATTAGTCCCTTAGACCCTGAGATACCAGGCCTCCTGGGTTCAATTCAATTCCTTTTGAAGGCAATGGGGAAATGTGGGTTATTTTTAACCGCAGTAGACGATACGCTTAATACTAGTGTGTCACAGAAAGCCCTGATGCGTCTTTAAGCCTTATGTTTTTAAGGACAAGCAATTATTTACTCCTTCCCTTGCTGCTTTTGTCCCAGGTTTGATGTAAACTAGGGCAGTGATGGAGAACCTGTGGTTCCCCAAATACTGTTGGACCCCAACCTACATCAGCTCCACCCAGCATAACCAAGGAAAATTGTAGTCTGGAGGACCATAGGTTCCCCATCCCAGATTTCAGGCTATGGCAAGCAAGGTAGCATCTGTAAGTTCCTTATTACAAGATCATATTCCAAGCCTAAATATGGATTCCCCCGCCCCCTGTTCACAAGAGAGTTCCTAATGCTGTACTTTTGTAATATCTTTGTTCTGAAGTCTGTGATAATTTGGCCAACATTAAGCACTGTCTAGTTTTCTGCTGCTTCTGATCTTCCATTTTAAGAGAACATATGATTTCCTGACATCAAAGTGTCTTATAAAATAATGGCTCTGTCTGTGTGCATATGATGTTAAAGCACATACAATGGGGCCACAGATGCAGTCCAGGATTTATGCCAAAGTAGGCAGAAAAATAACGGCAGAATTTATCCACTTAAGGGCAAGTAAACATGGCATTTCAGTTGCTGCCGTTGTTTTAACTTACTGCCTGTCACCCATGTGTCAGCTCAAAATCCAGTGCTACCTCCTTTTCCCTTTCTGCAGCTGCATACACACTATATCTTTGAAGCACATTTGAAACACGTCGTACCACAGATTGCTGTAACTTCTATATTTCCTGCTGCATAATACACTTCCATTTGCACAGCTGTTGCACTGGATCCACACCCAGTATTTTCACACAACAGCCCTTGCATGGGTGGTCAGAGAACCCAGGCTATATATCACAGCCTGGTTCTTTGGGGGCTTTCAGATTACCGGTATATTGGGCACTCATCCTAATTTGTTTGTGAGGAGGCTAGACAATGTTGAACACTTTCCAGTGTGTCTTCCCATCGCTTTCCTTATCACAAAAAGTCTGATATTTGAGGGTAGAAGAAGAAGAAGAGTTTGGATTTGATATCCCGCCTTTCACTCCCCTTCAGGAGTCTCAAAGTGGCTAACATTCTCCTTTTCCTTCCTCCCCCACAACAAACACTCTGTGGGGTGAGTGGGGCTGAGAGACTTCAGAGAAGTGTGACTGGCCCATGGTCACCCAGCAGCTGCATGTGGAGGAGCGGAGACGCGAACCCGGTTCCCCAGATTATGAGACTACCACTCTTAACCACTACACCACACTGGTACTGCATTTATTGCAGAAAACTTCCCAAGCAATTATAACTGTATGTGATTGATTCCCGCTCCAAAATGGTAATCGTCTGGAAGTGCATTATGTTTTCTATTAATGCTCTTTTTTGTTTGTTTTTTAAATAAACCTGTAAAGAAAGTCATGCATATCACAATGTGAATCATTTATTTCCTTAATTATTATTTTTTTTGGGGGGGGGAGGATGTACATATACACCCCCCTGCCCTTCTACTCAAAAGGAGACCCAGCTCAGCTTACAACATGAAATAATAGGGAGGAGAGACATCTTACAACTTTTCAAAACTATAATTCCTTTAATCAGTGATCAGACCTAGCAATTCCATTTCTCCATTTATCTCTTGTGCTTCCAAAGAAAACGTATTCTTCTGCATTAGCATGATCACAGCATTACTGTATTTTGTCTTATAATGGCAGTCACTGGCTACAGTAAATGTTTGTTTGGTCCTGCCAGGAAGATTGCCGTCGTATGTGTGTTTTATTGATTTTCATGCTAACGGTGCTCATTTCTCCCCGCTAACATCATTCTAATCTCACTGTGGTTCAAAGAGCCCTGTTGGCTAAGATGCATAATGCTTTCCACTATTCATACTTCAAGAAAGCTATAATTTAAGAATCACAGTAAACTGAGCATGCTAAAAATTAAGAAAAGAAGAAGATTAAAATTCACAAAGACCCTCTCTGTTTAGCTTCGAGACTTCTCTCCCAAACTATTTGCATATTTTCATACCTCTCAAATTATATTATACTGTTTTGAGTTTGGGTGCCAGAGTTTGTGGGTGCAAGGTACCCATAATTTCTGGATTTAGTAAGTGTTAGAATTTAATCAATGCTTGGAGTCTTAAAATGGGCTACCAGCTGCTAGATTTATCATGTTAAAATACAGGCTAAACAGGAAGATGGACCATTAAAAGAGGCCAAAAGGAAGATGCAGAGCTATTAAGAAAGCTATCAGCGAAGCAAAGACTCTGTGCCAGTCAATAAATGGGTGGAGCCCTTCCCTGAGCTCTGAGATCCTTAGTCAGAAGACAATGACAGAGTTTTTGTTAGGAGGAAGTTTTATGATTTCACTTGGCTGTGGTGTGATTGAGGGGGAAAGGTCTCAGTCTGTTAAACATAGCAAGCTGGAGAGGAGGGGTCAGAGCACAATATGGGCTGTCAGTTTTAACTGGAGGTTGCAGCAAGGGGAGCGGCAGGACCCTCTTGAAGTGTAATGCTTTGAACCTCTCCATCAGGTTGTAGATATGTGTAAATAAACCATATATCATAAAGACACCACAGTCTCTGGTATGTCTCATTTCCCAAGTACTGTAAACACATACTCTGGAAAAGCGCCTGCACCCCTTTAATCTCGCACCTCTTGTGGAAATGTATATTTACTTCCTCATGAGGCAGGCCCTAAATTTGGCACATGTGGCATTCGGAGCCTACTTAGTCATAATACTAATCTGAATATGAGGCATTTGTACATAACTTCAAAAACGTAGACCCACCAGATATCCCCAGATGGCTACACTACCTAGAAAGCTGACCTTTGTAACAGGCAGGAGCAAAGACATGGTAATTACAGGAATACACATCATATACACATCCCAACTTTTATCCGTACACACAATGATGTGTCCACACTTTCAAAACACAAATGTACATATGTGCGTGCTTATTTACCTCAGCTATGCTCATCTGCATAGCCTTGCCTTTCTTTTATTTTTTACCACCCTTCTTGACAGTCCCCATATGCTATATAGTCCCACCACCCTTTCTATCCCATGACTTTCCCTTAATGTTGAGGTTCCACTTTGCTTTCAGATGAATTAGGAAGTTACTACACATACTCCAGCTTCTTGAAGTCAGCCCCAGGCTGCTAGTTATGACTGCTGGCACAGTGGCATGGAAAAATCTGAAATGGATGTCTGTGCAAGTAACAGATAACCAATAAGATCTTTATTATGAGAGTTTATTCTTTAAGATTGTTGTATCAGTCACCTGAAAAGAACCAAGCACCAAAACAGATGGGCTAGCAATCTTCAATAAGTGTTTTTTATCTATTACTGTTGTTATGTATTCAGTGGTCTGTGTTTGCCTGAGCTGGACTAAGGATTCTGAGCTCCTGTGTTCTGATTCGATACATGATGTCCAATCACAGAACATTTCAGGATTTGGGCCTCTGTCATTGGCCCTTGAGGGATACCTGTTCTAGAGGGTCCCCAACCTGCTTGTCTATTGTTCGGAGCAAAGTCTGAATCCCACCAGTTATATGCAGCAACTATTGTGCTGATATGTTTCTATGTTTTGTCTCTTTTTTTGGGGGGGGGGATGCATGTTTATACATACTTCCATTGTTTGACACTTTGGATGATTATTTTAACAGAAAACTGCTAATGTGTATTTTTAAATCATACTTCCTACACTACTGTCATATACATAACACTATAGCAAAATTCATCCAGTCATTCATTATGATTATTTATTACGTTAAAATAATCTCGCCTCCAATTCCTTCCTCAGTACTCCCACCGTCCAACCATTTTAAATGCAACTAGCACCCAACAAGTTGCTGCTCACACAGATATCAACCGAATGTGGCAAAATGATTTGCACCCGATACTGATTGAGCGATATCCAGGATCACCCGGCAGTTATGCTGTGCGTCAGGTGAGTCTGACAAGCTGAACGTGCAGTTCACACTGGTGTCGTCTGCAATAATCCTTCCCTTTCTGTTTCCAGGATACCTCTGTCCACCAGTTCTAAGTACGCTGGTTCGCACTGGTTCTCGGTAAATTACTCACACGATGGTCTGTTATAACAACCTGATAGATTATAGGTCACATTTTGCCATAAGAATCTCTGCATTCACAGCAGTGGCTTGGCCCTCCCAACTCTGTAGAACACAAGAGTCCTGCAGATACAGGCCAATAGCCCAGCTGCCCAACATCCTGTTCTCACAGTGGCCAAGCAGATGTCCGTGGGAAGCTCACAAGAGGGTAACAGCACACTCCCCACTTGTGATTTCTAGCAACTGGGATGCAGAGGCATACTGCCTTTGGCAGTAGAAACAGAACATAGCCTCCATAGCAAGAAGGGACGCGGGTGGCACTGTGGTCTAAAACACTGAGCCTAGGGCTTGCCAATCGGAAGGTTGGCAGTTTGATTCCCCACGATGGGCTGAGCTCCCATTGTTTGGTCCCAGCTCCTGCCAACCTAGCAATTCAAAAGCACGTCAAAGTGCAAGTAGATAAATAGTTAAATAGCTCTGGCGGGAAGGTAAACGGCGTTTCCGTGCACTGCTTTTTATCCGCCAGAAGCGGCTCAGTCATGCTGGCCACATGACCTGGGAAAACTGTCTGCAGACAAATGTCGGCTCCTTCAGCCAGTAAAGCAAGATGAGCACCGCAACCCCAGAGTCGTTCATGACTGGACTTAACTGTCAGGGGTCCTTTACCTTTACCTGACCATAGCAAGAAGCCACTTCCAACTATTGTATTGCTTTGTTGTTTTTGTTTTCATTACTTATTTGTGCTTTTATCTTGTGAACTGCCCTAAGATCTTTTGATAAAGGGTGGAATATAAATATAATAAATAATAGTTATAATAATAAATATATCTGATCTAGCACCAGTAATATATTATCACATTCCCATATAATGGACCAGATGGCATAGCTTTGCTAGCTGGAGGAAGAATTGTATTCCTCAGTTGCAATCAAATAGCTACGCTGCATATTGGAAATATCAAAAATATTTTCAGTGGAAGTAGAACTTTGAGGGAAGTTGCACAAAGTGAACACAGAATGTGTAACAGCTGAGCATTTATCCTTTGGAAAGGCCCTCAAGCAGCTGCGAGCCATCTTGTTGCAGTTGCAACCTGAAGACAGGTGAGTTTAATGATCTGCAGTTGATGAGGGGGAGGTGGGTAGCCAGTTTCAAAGAGTATCTATTGCATTTAGTGCTGTAGTTTCCTTGGAGATTTACTGGCAGAGAGCCCAAACAAAGAGAAAACAGTGACATCTCTGGCACAGCAGTCATCGGGCATGTACAGACAAGAATCTGTATTGCTAGGGGAGAAGAACAATATCAGAGTAAAAACTTCCTAGAAAGACTATTAAATTATGCAATTGAATGGAAATTGGGTTTATCAGAATGTCTCCTTTAGGTATAAATTTCCAATGTCAAATAGCAGGTTAGCACTATCTGCTTGGAGTGGACAATATTCATTCTCATTCATTCTCTCTCTCTCTCTCTCTCCTTCTCTCCGTGTGTGTGTGTGTGTGTGTGATATCAGTCTCCACCACAGGACAGGTGAACGATTGTCCTGAATTCTTGTGTGCATTTTCCTGCTTTTTTGTTTCATTAGTATTCTGTTGCTCCTTCAGTAATCTCTAAGGTTATTGACTTCCCACCCAAAAACTGTTGAGGTCTTCACCCGCTTAGTTTTACAGATGGCAGTGCATCAGCTTCTCCAGACCTTGGGCTTAAATGTAATTTACTGGGGCTTCCTTCCTCATAATGCACAGAGGGATCCACTGAGCATCATGTTTTCATTACTGCTGGTCCATCTTATTTAATTATTGCTTCTCATAAGCACTGAATCCAGGATTTCCTGTTCATTGGCTTGATTTCATGGAAGTGAATCAAGAGCTATCCTTTAGTCACATCTCCCGTCATTTGTACAGCATGATTCTTATGCATACGTATCGAAGTGTTATATAAGAGGCCCTGTTAAACCTTTATTCCAATAACATGAAATGTGCCGCAGGGACCATTTCTAAAGCAGATGAGACACGTTGCTAAGGAAACATCAATGAGGGGCAATTAAATGTCATTAACTGACAGCAGCTAGGGTCCCAAACCTGATTGCCTTCGGTGACAGCACAGGCTGTAGCCAGCATTAGGAGAGGAAAGGGAGGCAAGCAAGCCAACTGCTCCGTCATCTTAACTTCACCGCTAACACCAAGTGGAAACCAAGGTTTATCTCTGGCTGCCTCCACTGAACAACCTTTAATCTTCTGGACTTTAACTGGCCCAAACTATTACAATTCAATTCAATTCCAGTTCATTACCCACCCTTCACCCCAAGGTCCCAGGGTGAGTTACAACAATCAAAACAAAATGTTAAAAACAATTTAGAACAACTTACCCCCTCTACTCCCAATAATGGGTAGGGTGGCACGGTCAGAGTAGGCACATTGGCATCCATGGGACAAATTTAACGTTGTGCTCTTCCGATTTCTGCTTGCTGGGCAAGAGCATCCCCCTCCCCTCCCACTGTGTTCTAGATGCTCTCTTGATCCTCCAGAGCAGATTTGTGAACTTCAGCTTAGTTGAATCTGGCCTTCCAGACTTAAGTCCCTTGATTTCCACAGTTCTACTCTGCATACGGCTAACAATGCGGGTGATGCTGTGGTTTAAACTACTTAGTCTCTTGGGCTTGCTGATTGGAAGGTCAGCGGTTCAAATCCCCGCGACGGAGTGAGCTCCCGTTGCTCATTCCCACCTTCTGCCAATGTAGCAGTTCGAAAGTACACCAGTGCAAGTAGATACATAGGTACCACTGTGGCAGGAAGGTAAACAGCGTTTCTGTGCGCTCTGGCTTCCGTCACAGTGTTCTGTTGCATCAGAAGTGGTCCTGCTGGCCACATGACTCGGAAAGCTGTCTGTGGACAAACGCCGGCTCCCTCGGCCTCAAAGCAAGATGAGCGCCACAATCCCATAGTCGCCTTTGATTGGACTTAACCATCCAGGGCTCCTTTACCTTTAACCTTTCAGTGTTGAATCAGTAGATAATGACACACCTTTCTAGGCAGTTTTTTTTAATACAACTTTGCTTGAAAATAAGAAATGTTTGCCTCCTTTGACTTGTGGCTGTATACATTTCAGCATATCAAGCATCGTCTTCAAGGACTACAGGCTGGCTGGGTAGTTGAAGAAGACACGTTTCAGAGCCATACTCCTTACGGATACCGCACCTTTTCAAACATCATCAGCACCCTCAATCCCCTTGCCAAGCGCCACTTGGTGCTTGCTTGCCATTACGATTCAAAATACTTCCCACCACAGTTGGACGGCAAAGTGTTTGTCGGAGCCACCGACTCAGCGGTGCCCTGTGCTATGATGCTAGAATTGGCACGTTCCTTGGACACGCAGCTTCATTGTCTGAAGGTATTTTGTTCTTTTCTGCGGTTGTTTCTGCATTAACCATGAACCACAGCATGGCAACTGACCTTGCATTTTGTCCTCCGTCCTTCATCCCACAGAAGGCCGTCACAAATGGCAAGTCAGATCTCTCCCTGCAGCTCATTTTCTTTGACGGCGAAGAAGCTTTCGTCCGATGGTCCCCTTCAGATTCTTTATATGGCTCTCGGCACTTGGCCCAAAAAATGGCATCGACTCCACACCCTCCAGGCGCTGCGCATACAACTCAGATTCAGGGCATTGTAAGTGAGATCTTTATGGATGGAGAAGGAAGTGGGGTGAGGTGCATGCGCTAGAGTAACTGATCTAGACAACAAATCTGAGAAATGTTGTGTGTGTGTGTGTGTTCACACAACATTTCTCATATTTCTCTTTTCTCATTGGTGCAACTGTCTGAAATGTTTTGAAGCAGGACCAGAAAAAGCCTCTGCTTGGTGAAGGATATGGGGTATATGGAAGCAGAAAAGTGCTTTACAATCTTTTGATGGGTATAGCTATGGGGTGCAGAGCATTTTATTTTCTTTCTTTTTTTTGAATGACATCTTGGGCATAATCCAGCCAAAATTAAGCACTCCGAGGTCTTGTAGATTTTTAAAAGGGAGGCAATTTGGCATGTAACTTACTCTCTCACTGGAATTGTGGAAGAAATCATCTCCATGTTTCAAATAGCAGTATGTAGCCATTGGGCCGTGTATGAGCCACTGTCCATAGTGAATGTTCAACCATGTGAATGGCTGTGTCACAAAATGTCTCTGGGGGCTTAATTGCCTCGCTTTTTCCAGGCATAGGCCCATATTTTAAAGCTCTTTGTCTGAGCACTAATCTTTTTTTGCCCCAGAACTTAGAAAACCCCCCACGAAAACCAGCTCTAAGTGCAACAAATGGCAATTTGGGTTTTCCACAGATTGCCATTTGCTCCAATTCTGCTGTAAAGAGTGGGGGTTTTTTGTGGGGAAAACTCTGGAGAAAAAAAAAAGCTTTAAAGTGTGGGTTGGGTCTGGAAACACGAAAGGTATGTGTGGATAAACTGTGGGTCTGTCAACACTCCCTGATTTGGGCCAGTCAGTACAGTACAACATATTTCATAGGGTTCTGTGAGTGACATTTAAAAGGCCTATTTCTTTATTGATTTCTCATAGGATCTTTTTGTGCTACTGGATTTAATCGGTGCTCGGAACCCAACATTCCCCCTTTACTTTCTGAACACAGCCCGGTGGCTGGGGAGACTTGAAGCGATCGGTAAGATCAGATTATGCAAAACATAATGACTTAAAAAACAATGGTTGCCATAACAGGAACTCTAAGCTCTTCTAGCTTCATGTGTGTAGGAGTTAAATTCTGGCTGTAAATTACTCTCCAAATTTTACAGCTCTGCATATGGCAATTGTTTTTGCCTTGGGGTGGAATCCTAATAAGAAGAATAATTTCTGACTATTGTACTCACATATCATATTGTAACCCATCTCACATTTTCTTTATTAAAATATTCATAAGCCTCACAGGATCAAATCATTTAAAATCAATGAATTAATTCATTAAAAAAACAAAGCAGCTGAAACAATAAACAACCGCCTACAGCTGATTCACAGCAGAGTTCATATTTCATAAACATCTGAGACAATAGCCAAGTTCTTCCTTTCTTTCTTAAGCTTCCAGACCCAACTCTGTAAGATAAAAATCTATGCTGATATTACCCAAATAGTGAGTTTGCTAGCATGGGATGCTAGTCGGCCAGCAGTTAGCAGTACAGTTGTACCTTGGAAGTTGAATGGAATCCGTTCCGGAAGTCCATTCAACTTCCAAAACGTTCTGAAACCAAAGCACGGCTTCTGATTGGCTACAGGAAGCACTTGTAGCCAATCGGAAGCCGCGTCGGATGTTCGGCTTCCAAAAATAGTTCGCAAACCGGAACACTCACTTCCAGGTTTGTGAAGTTTGGGAGCCAAAACGTTCAAGAACTAAGCTGTTCAAAAACCAAGGGATGACTGTACTTCATATGAGAAGCCCAAACTGATTTTTTTTCAACCTGAGATGTCATAAATCAGGGATGGGGCATCATTGGCCTACAAGTCCCTTTAGCACTAGCCCCTGTGGGCAGTGGTCAAGGATGTGGGTTGAGAGTCCACCAACATCTGGAGGGCCACAGGTAGTACATGTGGGGATGGGTTTTAATAGATAGGAGAGGTTATATTCATTGCAATTTATTCCTCCCACACATCTGGGTTGAACAGAGTTTCAAAATCCTACCCTTGGCAGCAAAATTAATAGGAATTAGGCTATAAAACCTTGTTTTGAGCAAATCCAACTATGAAGTAAGTTGGCTTTCCCCCTTTTAACCTGCTTAAGAATCAGGCAACAACTGGTAAAGTAAGTTTAAAAATAATATTTACTTACTTTATAATTATGCATTGGATCACAACAAAGGCAGCCGCAAATCTATGCAGGCAAAATATTTACAATATAAGCAGCTTCAGGAATGTGCCTGGAGCTGGAGCAAGTGGAGACATGTCTGCATCCAACACTGGTCAAAGGAAAAGAGGAACAGGAAGTATTTTATGTCCCTTCCTCTCCAGGAAAATGAGGGGAAATGACATCACACAGAGTGCTCTCTACCACTTGTATTTCTATGGTCTGCCTATCAACAATACAGCTCTGTGGTATTAGCGCCTTCTCATGCTAACTAGCAAGAATATGCATTTGTTTGGCTGCTTTGTTGTTTAGTCGTGTCCGACTCTTTGTGACCCCATGGACCAGAGCACGCCAGGCACTCCTGCCTTCCACTGCTTCCCGCAGTTTGGTCAAACTCGTGTTAGTAGCATTGTTTGGCTGATAATTCCCCACAAGACACAGGCTGCATTATTCACAAGGCCATTGTGCTGTGGAAATTGTGTGTGGGGTGTGTATTATTCATTTGTGAATCAAAGTTAGTCTTCCCTATCCTTCGAGCCCCACTTGTTGTTAGATTACACCCCCATCATTTCTAGCTAGCGTCTGGGGACCTTGGGTTAGGAAAGGATGGTCAAAATGTTTAGAACATTTCAAATTTAGGGTCTTGGCTTTTTTAACAAAATATTGCCATACACTGTTTAAACTTTTTTTATTTTATTTTTAAAAAAACCTGCAGAACAAAACCTCGTTGCTTTGGGTTTGCTAAACAATTACTCTCCTGAAAGGGCCTATTTCCGGCCTGACTTACGAAGACATCCAGTAGAGGATGACCACGTTCCATTTTTAAGAAGAGGTATGACAACTTTTTATACATTATACTTTTGGCAGCAGAGTCTGAAAGATGAGAACTTGGGGCAATGGCAGAAGGGATATAAGGCAGGCCCTTATACATACCTGCATTAACATTAAAATATAAACATGTTCAACATAACTAATGATGTGATATTATTGCATTTTCTGTAGGGCTTGAAAGGTGGAAATCATTTTTTAAAAGTTATTTTTTATATGGTTGCATTTCTAATTTCTTTACCCTCTTACCAGTAAGCTCTGGAATTATTTCTGATCTAATACTCACTAAAGAAATATCACTGGACTAGAATGTAACACCACAGTGCTATTGTGTTTATATAACCAAGTAAAGTACATGCCCAGAAGTCCAGTAATCTCCAGAATCATCATCTTTGTTCTCTTCCCTCCAGGGGTTCCAATCCTACACCTGATCCCAGCTCCTTTCCCTAGAGTGTGGCACACCATGGAAGACAATGAAGAAAATCTTGACAAGCCAACCACTGACAACCTCAACAAGATTCTACAAGTATTTGTGCTGGAATATCTCAATCTGTGATGGCACACTGTTGGCTCTCACACAACTCCTGCTCTGTTTTTAAGGCTACCACTGGTTCCTCTTTAGCTGCTTCCAAAAACAAGTTTTTGGAGACTATAGGAATAAAATAGCTTAGTTTTTAATCTCTGCCCCCTAGAGGAAAATGGAAAGAACGGCAATTCTTTAAGGTTTAGTGGTACACACAACTGTGGGTAAACCAAATTCTGGCAGTGGGGAAAATAAACATTTATACCAAACTGGTATAAAGAAATGAATGAAAAGGCTTAGTGTAATTATGCTACACAATGATATTCAGTACAGTATTTCATGATTTTAGCTACAGCAACATTCCAAAAAATTAAGTGCTATTTCCTTTAACATCAAGTGATAATAATTTAGTGCATACTTGGTATGCAGTTAAATGTGAATAGAAGATAGGGATGAGAGGAATCCATCCTTGTAGCTTATTTCTTCTAATATCCTTCTGTCCAGATGAATCCCATGCAGTGGTCCCCGGTATGAGGTTCCAAAATAAATGTTCATTTACTGTGAAATAACTTGTAGTCTAACTGGGTAAAATGAGTCCCTACGCCTGGATTACCATTTTGTACAAGGTGGGGAGGGGATAAGGGTCTCTTTTAAATCATGTTACCACGCAATGCCCTGATTGCATAGCCCCACGATCATTTATCAGGCGAAGGGTCATCCCATCTTACTGTGTTACCTCAACAGGCAATTATTCAACAGTGAAATTCAAGCTTAGAGGTGAATCATAGATGAAGCAACTGCTTCATGCCTAACTAAATTCTACTGAATGTATCAAGTCACCCTGACTCTGAATGGAACACATTTTCAGGCTGCAATTTTAGATCCTTTTAAAAACACACACAATGAACATCAGTGGTAGTATCTTGCAGATTTCATTGTACAGTTCAATCTCAGCACCCTGCTTTAATTGTACCAGAATAGTTTTGCCACTACAGCTAAAACGTCAACCTCTGATGGGCTTGGTCAATTCCCTGTTCCGGTCCCTCTTCCCTGTACATGAACCCACAGAACATTTCCACCACTAAGATTCACTGCCTCCCTCCCTCCACTTTGCTTATTCCCCACCACCTCCCTTCAGAGTTTGGGCCTGTGTGGGAACATAATGCTGCAACTGTGAGCTTTGTTGCTATGGCAGGATGTCTGCAAATACATTTGAGCTCCAATACCTCAATCACACAAGCATGGTCTGTAGAATTATATTCTTCTAAATAGTTGTAACTATGGGCTTTAGTATATGGTAGTGGTGGGCATTTATTGCTTACATGTGTATCCCTCAAAGGAGAACAAGATGAGACATTTTATCCTCACAACAAACTGGTGAGATAGGTTAAGTCAAGAGACAATGACTGGACCCAGGTCACCCAGGGAGCTTGACAGTTGAGTGTTGAGTTTAACTCTGGTCTCACGTGTCACAATCGAACACTCTATAACCATTATCTTTCATTATACCCCAAACTTGGGAATGCATTTGTTAGAAAGAATGTTTAAACCTTCAACCATGTACCAGGCATGCAGGATTAACAGCATTACCTTATGGCTGTTGGTAAATTTTCCACTTTGGATAGGTGATCTAACATTTACACTACCGAGTTATTCTGAAATAAAAGTCCTGATTTGTATCTAATTCTTTAATATGTAGTGACCTGATGTAGTCTTTAAAAACAGAGCACCATTCTTTGTGTTTACATTTGGATAAGCGAGTGTCTTGTATATTGGCACTGTATAATAAAATAAACACTTGTTAAGTCTGTTGGAGCCTATTTTCTCCCTCACACTTAGTTCTCCAGAGTTATGTTGGTCTGAAGGACCAAGATATACAAAATGAGTAAGATAAAGTGGTACCTCGGGATGCGAATGGGATCTGTTCCAGAGCCCCATTCGCATCCTGAATGGAATGGAAGACGCGACGGCGCACCTGCACGTGCGCAGATCGTGTTTTGCCGCTTCTGCGCATGCACGTGATGTCATTTTGAGTGTCTGCGCATGCGCGAGCGGCAAAACCCGGAATTAACGTGCTCCGTTACTTCTGGGTTGCCGCAGAGTGCAACCCGAAAGCGCTCAACCTGAAGCACATTCAACCCGAGTTATGACTGTAGTTGATTTTACTGGACAACTTCTGTGGCTTAGCAGAAAACAAACAGCCCAAAGGAATGTATGGGCTATATCAAAGGGAGTTCCACTCATACAACACAACTTCCATTTCCCCTCCTCCCCACAGAACCCAACACCCCCAAATCTGCTCCAGAGGGACCCCTATCCCTTTGCAGCTGATCTTGAGGCTTAGAGAGGAAGTTCTACTGGGCACATGGAAATCTGTTGCACATGTAGAGCAGCAACATTGGATTCAGCCCTGTTTTAAATTCTACCCACACCCAATGACACACGCCTCTTTGAGCTGGGTGTAAGAGGGCATATAAACTTCTTCCACATCAAGGAGAGTGACTTGGAAAACCTGAAATGGCTCTGGTACAGTTGTCCTGCCTCAAAGAACATCATGTGCCCTTTTAGCATTAAATGGATATATCTCACAATCAAAATAACCAGACACCCAGCAGCGGACATGCTAGAAAAACAAAGGTATCTCTATCCAGCAAGGCATTTGGGAAAGGGAAGGTGGAAAAGCCAAATCCTGAAATCAAATCACCCCCTATCCTCCTTGCAGAAGGGTCCTCTGAATCACAAACAGGAGAGGGTAGGAATGTAAATGGCTGCCTTTAGTTGTGGAGAGAAACCTGGAGGTAGGAAGAAGGTGGGAGAGTCCACATGCCTGCTGCAGCAACCTGGTTCCATGCATGCTGTTAGTGTGACTGTTTTGGAGAGCAGGGTGGAGGAGAGAGGCAGCCACACTTTGTGGTTTTCCATGGTAGAAAAGTAAAGTTGATGCTGGTCACCAACTAATCTAAATCATGCTCCCTTGTAGGTAAGGACTCACTGAAGGTGCAGTATATAATGTAGGCAGGTGGTATACAAATTTTCACTGGCAACAGAATGAAGGAAAAAGTATCATAATACTTATTAGCGAAACATTAAAATATGCACTCAAATCAGTTACTGACCATGCTAGTTGAAACTGCTAACAAAAAACGGTGACTGGCCTGTTGCTAAACTTCCCATTTAAGCACCTTGCTTACCTTCATGCAGAGAGGTACCATCACTTTTTTAAAAGCAGCTGGAAAGAAGTTTTAAAATCAGTGTTTCCATAAATAAAAAATGCTACTAGGTTAACGAAAGCATTCTTTCCACATACCATGCCACTACTCTGAACTCTTCAAACAGGATTAACAATAGTTTAAAAGGACCACCCTAAGATTTCCCAGCACACTGTCAAACACAGATGACAGAAATACAAATGAATCTGTGATAGTTAACACCATAGGAGAGTTGATAACTCTTGTGAACCTGGCAGCAATATAAAGTATTTATTTAGATAAGCATCTCTTAATGTCAAATAAGATTTCAAGTGGGTCTGTTGGACCTCCAAGTGGTCATTTATATATGACACACACCTTTCCAAATTAAGGAAAATGTAACTTTTAATAATGATTGTATGATTACATCATAGGCAAAGAAGTTTTGGAGAAATTTGGTAATTGGAAACACTCTTCATCACCACCAAGAAAATGATATAGAACCTCACTTCTGGCCAAATTTGTTATCTTCTGAAATTCCTTGATATATTGTACTGTAATCACTTACAAAAGCAAAAATAAAACATGAATAAGCTCACCGCTTGTATAGCTGCAACTTTTACAGTCAGAGATAGTAAATGAAACAACAAAAACACATTTTCATGATTGGAAATATTTGATCCTGGTCCATCTAAAAAATATGAATAGTCTTGTAGAAAAAAGTGAGCAATAAAATAGATTAAAAAAATAATCAAACAATAAATATGGAAAATAGTTTATTGGGGCCTGGGCTGACCTTGAGTGCCAGTTCCATATCTGTGGGGAGCATTTATTAAACCAGTCCTGAATCCCTGGGTTGCCCCTATTCCTGGGACTCCAAATCCTTGTGTGAAGACACTGCTGTAAGGTACAGTTCCACGGTTGAAGCCTAGTCTGTAGGGCCTTGTCTGAGTATTCACGAGAATGACTGGATTCATATTTTTGCCTGGTGTGTTAAAGGAGAATTCTGGAGGCGGACTACTTGCTTTAGCTGGAGTAGATGTAGCTACGTTAGAGTTTTCTGCCATTTTTAGAGGTGGCATTGGAATGATGTGATGATCTGAAAGATTCAGCATATTGTTTGCAATAGTTCCAGAGGTCAAGGTTGGCCTAATCCAGTCATCTTTGAAAATCTGAACAGTCAACGTAGACACTAGCGTATACAGCCGATTGGTCACGTGAGCAAGTACCATTTGTTCATTAGCATCTCTTCGAATTCTCACGTGTACTGATCCAGCCTAGAAAGCAAAGGAGAATAAGCTCATCGCTCTCCTGCACTTGAAGCAAACAAACTGTGCAGGAGAGAAACAATCTTCAAGTGATGTTATTAAAAAGAGTGACATGCTTTGTTTTGAAAAAATAAAATAAAATAAAGTCAGGTGGGGGATACATACCAGAGAACCAAATCCCAATGTCCAAAAATGCTCGTTTCGTACTTCTAAGACACCATCCAATGTAGAAACCTAATTGAAGACACACAATGAATCACAATATTAGTATTAAAATGCTAATGTTTCTGACAGCTTATTCATAAAGCCCCAAGGGTTGTGTTAATAGAAAAGCTCACTTTGAGTCCAGCCTCCTTGAAATCAATGTGTTTTCTATGTAAACATGCAGAAGATCAAGATGTAAGCCTTTTTATACTTCCAACTGCATTCTTCAAAAGGCTACTCCACGTGGAACACTAGACAGCATCAGATACATCTCATAATACTGATCTGAACATTCTATATTTATATTTTAATTTATTAGTAAAGTATTAACAATGTTATTTTTTTTAAAAAATGTGTATCTATAGCTTCTATAGTATCCAAACTAAAAATGTGAACAAAGGGATCATTGGAAAATTAATGGGAGATTCTGTTTACCAAATTCCTACAAAAAGCACGTATTTCATTGATACTGAAAACTGAAACACCAAGTATTAGAAAATAAGGAAATATTTCCTCCTCTTCCTTGGATACACAACCTATAAAAATATATATTGTTCATGCTCTGGGGCAAGGGTGGCCCTGGCCACTGTATACCAATGTAACATTTTAAACTAACTTACTTCTCTTATAAGTTTATCAAGCTGTCCAATCACATGAGGTGGCGTTGTCTGAAAAAACAAAAAATACTATTACTTTTAAAAACTGTCAAAGAGGGTCCCCCCCCAATACTTCTTAAATGACTCAACAATCTAAAGACAATAAAAGGGGCTCACTACATGGAGTGGCAGATGGCTACCGTTGCTTAACAGGAGGGACAGGGTGAAGGGGCAGGAAAGTTGGCATAATGTAGATGCACCAAGAACACCACTAGATTTGGCTCCACCAGTGTGTTTGCGCCACACTGACCTCCCCGCCACCTCCCACTCTGTTAAGGAATAGCAGCCCACATGCCACGTTCCAAGTCATTCTAGGCTTTATATAACAACAGCAGTATCTTAAATTGGGTCCAGTATCATATTACACCTGCATATTAGGTGTAATATGGAAGATTTTTTAACATTATAATATAAAGTGAGAGGCTGTGTGTGTGTGTTTTTTTACATCAAATGGGTGATGCCAACCTTGGCTACACTGAAAGATGCTATCACAAAGTCACTTCTCTCATTGGCTCACCTGAAGCAATACCTTCCCACTGTAGACGCTCATGGGATACATGGTACCAAACTGAAAGATGCTATCACAAAGTCACTTCTCTCATTGGCTCACCTGAAGCAATACCTTCCCACTGTAGACGCTCATGGGATACATGGTACCAAACGTCATCAAGGCAATGGCTAGAGCAGAGGCAGTATCTACTGCAAAATAATTACTGAAAGAAACAAGGGTAACATTAGCGGGCACACCTGTTTTTCAGCCTTCAGTATCTATGAATGTCTTCTTTAAATTCATGAGTACTTACTTAATTTCGATTAGCATGTATGTAATGCAAAGAGCTAAAGCCCCGGCAAGGTCGATCAAGATGAAAGGGTTCATGCGTGGAAGAAAGATGCTGCTCAGCCCAGGAATGATCCCACACAAACTAAAAGAATGCGAGGAATAAGATGGATCAATAGTGGAAACATCCAGTTAAACAGCAACACACGCAATTTATAGGTACAGTGATGGCTCTTATGGCAGCCCTCTGCAGACAGGGAACTCTACTTGACTCAGGTGTGAGCCTTATTGCTGAGGGAAATGATATAAGGGACAGGAGCATACCTAAATGCTAAAATAAAATCAAGGAAAAAGCTCTTCAATTTTAGTTACAGATATTTCCTCCCAGGAAACTGATGGTGCCCAGTTTCATAAAAGGCTTTAGCTACTGAAATGACATGAGGGCCTCTCCAACTATAACTTATTTATTTAGGGCAGAGCACACATTCAGATGGTTCTCAATTCAATCCCTGGTATCATTCGTCAGTTAAGAGGATCAGGTGGCACATGCTGGGAAACAGAATTCTGCCTGAAATCCTGGAAAGCGGCTGCTAATCGAGTGTTGACAGAATGGATTAGGCAGAGAAATAGTCTGACTTATAATAGTCTGACTATAAGGCAGCTTTTTATGCAAAAGTGGACATGGGGAATCATCTTGCTTTTTCATATATGTATTTTAAGAAACTTAACATGGAGGCCATCACCAGCCACCATATGATCTGATGACGGACAGGATACAAACGTTATTGGGGTATTCAAACTCTGCTTGATCCTATTCTCACTCATAAAGAGGGAGGTGTTTCACTATGTTAACCAGAGCAGAGACAGATGCCATCAAGTATCAACCTAGCAAATTCAAAACACTTTCATATTATTGTGACATTTTCTAGAAACATTTTCCAGAAATCCACTTTTCCCAAGACCAGATGGAAACATAGGACAGTTGGTTTCTAAACCATTACACCAAATGAGAGCAAACACAGACCACCACAACTGAATACTTTGGGGAAATGTAGGAACTATGTACCTTGTCTTCTAAATTCTGTTTTATCTCTGCTCAGTAACTCATCTTACAGTAAGGCCATTTTAGTAGGGGGAAGAAGGTGCAGGTCAGAGGCAGTCCTTGGTCTTGTCAAACTGCATGACCAGCAAGGCCCATGGCCAAACTCACTATTCCTTCTATATAAACCTTGCCATTCACTGGCAACAGGCATGGGAAGATTTAGTCCAAGGGCTGCCAGCTGCTGATCTGTAACGTCTTATTTTTGCAGCAGCAAAAAAAGAAAAGAAAAAAGGCAATGCTGTTCTAGGCTGCATCAATGGAAATATAGCGTCCAGATCAAGGAAAGTAAAACAACCACTCTATTCTGCCTTGGGCAGATCACATATGGAGTACTGTGTCCAGTTCTGGGCACCACAATTTAAGAGGGATATTGACAAGCTGGAACATGTGCAAAGGAGGGCAACCAAGATGATCAAGAAGCTTGGATAAGAAGAGACTGAGATGAGATATGATAGCAATCTTCAAATATTTAAAGGGCTGTTACATGGAAGATGGAGGAGGCTTTTCTCCTGCTCTAGATGGTTGGATTTCAACCACTGGATTCAAGTTACAAGAAAGGAGATTCTGACTAAACATTAGGAAGCACTTTCTGACAGTAACAGCTGTTCGACAGTGGAACAGTCTCCCTTGGAAGGTAGTGGACTCTCCTTCCTTGGAGGTTTCTAAGCAGAGGTCGGATGGCCAACTGTCATGGATGCTTTAGTTGAAATTCCTGCACAGCAGGGAGTTAAACTAGATGATCATCAGGATCCCTTCCAACTGTATAATTCTATGGCTCCATTATTCTGTTACCATATCATCCTTTTAACTTACCTCCTGCTGAGATCTGCAACATGTTCCTGAAGCCAACTTGTACTTGCAGCTACAAAAAAAAAAAAAAACCCCACCATAGCAAATATTATTATTAGAATACTTATGATAGCATGTCAGTCACTAAAACACACAGAAACATATTTTTGAAAACTGCAAGTGCAATTCTATGTGAGGCCTGCACGAAAATAATAGGTCTGGATATATGTTTTATTGTTCCAGGTCAACTCACTTATTGTGCCAGCATAGCTACAGTGTTCTTTAGCATCATTACTTTAATAATAGTATTCTGATATTGTAAGAACAATATACAAGACTGGTTTGCACAGGTGTGAGTCAGGGTTCAGTGGCAGGTGTTTCTTAAAACAGTATTTTAAAATATTTCTAAGCCTTTCTGGGAAATCCAACATGCCTTACAGAAATAAAAAATGCAAAATGACAAAATGAGCAATGCAAAAGTTAAAATCATCCTATACCCCCCCAAAAAGAGAAAACCCAATAAAACATTTCCCCCAGCAACAGTAACCAAAGTCCAGTGAATAAAAAGATCAGACAAAAATACTATAGCTTGACAAGTATATATATGAAACTGAACACTTAAGCTTATTGACATTTAAAACGTTTTGATAAAAGGCATTTGCAGGTGTAGACCTTGATAATATGGCACCATGTGCCAGGCCAAAATTTACTGCCCTCCCCACAGCCCTCCTGCAACCTTCCCAAAGCCAGGTAAGGGAGGTGCTGGGCTTTGGGAAAGAGGCGCGAAGACTCTGAAAGGGTCCTAGAGTCCTTACGACTCCTTCTCAAAGCTGGGCAAGTGCTAACTCGACTTTGGGAAGGAGGTGGCAGGACTCTAGGACCCTGTCAGAGCCCTCAGACTTCCTTCCCAAACCAGGTCCTTACTAGGCTTTGAGGAGGCAGAAAGGTGCCCCCTTGGCTCAGCGACTTGTGACTTGTGCGGGGGCTCTGTCCTAAATCAGCCTGTGACATGTGCATAAGCAAGCCTCATCAGCTTAAGATTTACACACCTTCCATAACTGTTTTTTAGATAAAGCATCATCTAGATGTGAACAACTGTTACTCAGAGGCACCCACAAGTACATTTGTCAGGCTCTCTGGCAAGTAGCATCACTCAGCAAAGAGTTCTCATTGGCAGTACAATTTGGAGAGCATGTTTCTTCTCCGCTGCAAATGAGAAAACACCACCCACTTCTCCCAGGCCCTCTAGGCATACAAGAAGATTTGGGGGAGAGGAGGGGCTGGGTGGCAGTCAAAAATAGTGGCTAGCCAGAAAGTAAATATGTTCTTTGTAAGTAACTCAGATCTCCAAATCCATGGACATTCACTCGCTTTAGTTTTAACACATGTATTCATTACGTACCTTCAGAGACATAAGCAAAAGGTTTATTCCTAATAGAAAGCATTGTAAACAGGTTGAAGGAGAGTGCCACAAAGGTACCGACCAACAATCGACCCCTAAAAAGAAGAAATCAATTTTAATGCCATTCACTATCATAATATTCCACCAAATACTAGTTACCTTAGCCAGTTTTTTTATTTACTAACCAGTTTTTCATCCCATTTTTCTTCTTCATTTAGCTACATTTAATCAGCTTTTATTGAAATAGAAGACTTATGTCTTTAATCTTATTCCAATGTATCCAGGAGAATTACAGTTCTGCTCTACAATATTTATCCATGACCGTTACATCCCCAGCAGCAAACATATAAATATCTTTTTTAAAAATACCTTTCCCCACAACTATGAGTTAATCTTTAACTACAAATACAATTGAGAGACATTAAATTCAAAAGGAATTTTGCCAATGGCCTCAATATCATGTCAGCGTAAACTTTATTGTTCTGCGTTTAACAATGTAGTAATGTGGAGAATTAACACTGTATTAGCCATGCCCCTTTATCCCTGTAATATTTAATTCAATACTTTTGCATATTATAAGCACTTACGTGTGAATCTCTGGTTGTTCCAGAAAT
This sequence comes from Podarcis melisellensis, assembly GCF_964234715.1. Taxonomy (NCBI): domain Eukaryota; kingdom Metazoa; phylum Chordata; class Lepidosauria; order Squamata; family Lacertidae; genus Podarcis; species Podarcis melisellensis. The sequence goes on from NC_138530.1 coordinate 41,995,700, forward strand.
CGTTCAGCACTAGAAGACACAATAATAATAGTTTTACAGTTAACTGTTCTTTCAAGACATCTCTTACAAAGCAATCCTACTGGTGGAACAGGAGGCATAGTGGATCCAAATCCCTCTGAGCTCATGCCAGCAGGGTAGAAGATGAGGGATTGCCCATCTTTCTTTTTTGCCCCCCTTTGGAGGTTCTCCTTTTAAATAACACACACACAAAAATGCATATACCAGCCCCAGGGCCTGTTCACTCTCTCCCCCCCCCCAAGCCCTGCCTTGCCTCATTCCAGGACAGGGTTAGAGGACTAAGAGGGTTTTGGACCGAGCAGATCCAATGCCTTCCCCAATCTGTCCCAAGAACCCCTCTCTGCCATTAGACTTTGCTGCTGCAGGGAGGCCCCCATGGTTGGAACTCCCTCTCCAAAGATGCACCTCTTTCTCTGCCTATGGAGAGGGAGATTCACAAAATCCCAAGGACCAAAGGATTACAGCCTTAGTCACACATCATGTGTATGTACACCAGCACAAAGCAGCAAGATGAGGACTATGGTGTCAGAAATTAAAATTGACTTCTAGCATTATTTAGTTCCTCTTGTTACATATCAGTCGTAAGTGCAAGCAATATTCCTACCTTTCCTTGAGTATAAAGAGCGCCCCAAGCTGTGCTAGAACTGTGGAAGCAAATACTGCTAGGACTTCAAATCTCTCAAACCTGAAATTTGAGAGGTCAAACATTTTAAAATCAATATGGGCAGACAAGTATTCTGATCAGGAAGAAAACTCTCAGCACATTCAGAGGGACTTGCTTGCAAAGCTAAATTATTTGTCCTGTACAATAAACTGTGAGGAAACTATTTTCTCATAGATTGGTTAAAATGGTGTAAGGCCTTCAGGGACCAAATAAAATGGTGCAGGGCAGGGGACAGATGATGATCTGACCTATAGGTGCATAAGTTGGCAATCCCTGCATTAAGGGTCTCGCATCTGAAGCGAATATATATGTTGGTATCAGGCAAAAACAAGGCTAGAATGAAATCTTACACACAATACCATTTTTGCATGCAAGTTCCAAACTTCTTTATATAAATATGGCTGATTGTACAAGTTTTGCACATTTTCATAGACAGACTTTGATAAATTTTTTAATTAAAAAAACCCTTACATGTTTATCACATACTTTAGAACAAATATTTTCAGGAGACATGAAATATCAGTATATCACTTACCCAAATGAATAAGCTGGGCTGGGCTTCTTCATCATTACCCAATAACTTATCAAGCATGTTATTAAACTATATTAAAAGAAAACAATGGAAATTCAAATAAGCAAAATCTAGCTAATAAAAACTCAGTTTCCAATAATTCATTAATTCATTGAAATAAAGTTGCTTTGGCAGTGCAACTGCATACAGAAACAGATAGGTAGCCGTGTTGGTCTGCCATAGTCAAAACAAAAAAAATTCCTTCCAGTAGCACCTTAAAGACCAACTAAGTTAGTTCTTGGTATGAGCTTTCGTGTGCATGCACACTTCTTCAGATACACTGAAACAGAAGTCACCAGTTTATCTGAAGAAGTGTGCATGCACACGAAAGCTCATACCAAGAACTAACTTAGTTGGTCTTTAAGGTGCTACTGGAAGGAATTTTTTTTGTTTTGCATACAGAAAGACAGAGCAATAAGCTCCATTATGTTCAATGGGTCTTAGTTCCTGGTACATTGTACTTGGATTAGACCCATTGAAATTGATGGACCCGATTAGTAATGCCCATTAATTTCCATGGGTCTACCATGGTATGACTAACAATAGTTTTAGATAACAGTATAAAGAAAACGTCACATACATTATATGGAATTTTTACAAAATGAGATAAGGATTTTTTAAACGTACCTGAAAAGATCAAAGATAGTTAGGTAGGTATATGCAGTTAAAGCTGTGGAAAGAAGGTTTATACTTTACTTACACATAAATACACAATAAAGAATGAATACATAGTAAAGAAGTTTCAAGTTCTCCTGCCTGCAAAATACTCCTTTCAAGGATTAAACGCTTCGTACTATTACCTACATACACCCAGCTGGAAGACAAGCAGCAGCTAAAACTGTAGGCAGCTGCTCCTGGAGTATCAATGAAGAGCCCATGGGCACCATGGTGCCCTCAGAAAAATTGCTCATTTTTTGGTCTGATTTTAATTTGTGGGGATTGTTTGGTGGGAGAGGCTACCTATTTGGGCAGGGTTCCTCTTTCTTTCTTTTTTTTTGCCTGTTCTTTTTTCAGAGTCTGCATGCTTGGGGATGTTCTGAGCATCACCAGTTTTTCATCCATGAAATGGTTGTATCGTGGTGCCCACTAGGGCTGGGCGATATCTGGTTTTCAACACCATCACCAGCTAAACACCGTGATATACTGATATATCACAATGTCTGGAATAAGGATGGAGCAATGTAGAGTTTTTGGCTGGCTTCACGGTTTTTCTCACATCGTGATTTCTGCCAGCGTCTGCTCTTGTGATCTGCTGCCCCCTGCAGGAAGTAGAGAAGAGCTGAGCTGGCAGAGTTAACAGGGACTGCAGGAATTGAGAGAAGTATTGTGATTTTTGCACAGCACATTCACACATCGTGATTCACAATATATTGGCAGGCCATGTCAAAAATTATGAAACCAATATCACAATATGGACTTCAAATCAGTTTTGGACAATATATTAATATATCACCTAGCCCTAGTGCCCACAACAGTATCTTAAATTTTCAGATGTCCTCCTAGACCCATAAAGTTCAGGGAAGCCTAATCTACTCCACTCCTGTCCTTCAAGTCAATGCCTAGAGCATGGATAGGGACAGTATTAAAGGCACAAAGCAGCTAGCTCCACAGATTTCTAAGTACTTTAAGAACTAACAGTGCCAATGTGATCAAGGAGCATTCATCTGGTACAGACCTGGCAATTAACTGCAAATTAAGACAAAGGCTTACAGACTGTAGGATTATTCTTAATAGGCCCTGCCTCAAGAATACTCCAGGGGAGGAACAACAAGAATGCTTAGACCATTTAAAATACATTTTGGAAGAAGTACATGGTAGACACAGTTAGATATCACAAGATGCTCACAGATCTACAACTCTTCTAATTATAATATAGACTGCTTAATTCTGTTACACATACAGGATTCTGCTTCTTTATATTAATACTATTATCAGTTTACTATGCAGAAGCATTTAAATGCAATAACATAAACATACCTATGCTGTTTGTTGAACTGCACCACATAAGGAGGAAGCCAGTACATACTATGTTTATCGCACCAAACAACAAGATCTTCCATGACTGTAAATGACAATCGTTAAAGTGACTACTTATCAAGAGAATTGCAATAAAGCTTATTTGTCATAAAAAAACCTTACAATTCTGCAACACACTCACACAATTTTGAATGAGCATTTTACGCCACCATTAGCTTTAACACTCTTGCTGATCTCAAGAGACAGCAGCGAAGCATACGCTTGACCAGTGGTTCCCAGTTGGGGGTCCATGGACCCCCCAGGGATCTGTGTAACCCACCCAGGGGGTCCTTGGCACCATTCACATAACAAAAAGTACCATAGAGGTATCAAAGTTTTCAAAAGTAGGGTCTCCATTGCTTGGATTTTGAAAAATAGGGGGTCCACAGTACTTAGCTAATTGTGAACCACTGCTAGTCTAGACCACATATGAGGAACCTTTGGCTCTCCAGCTGTTGCTAAACTACAGCTCCTATTATCCTTGGCCAGTGCCCATGCTTGTTGGGGCTGATGGGAGCTGTAGTTCAGCAACATCTGGTAAGCTAAAAGTTCCCCACACCTGTTCTAGACAGCTGTATGTACACTTCATTCAGATGGTCATTCAAAGCCTCAAAAACGATTTATGAAGTGTGCTCCTCCCTCCTCTGGTGTGCCACTTTCAGCGCAAAGATCCTAGCTTACATTAAGACAAAATTACCAAACTGGGGAACTAGGGCTAACTAGCCATGAAAATAAACCAGGAGAGAAGGAGGAGATGGGTAAGGGAGGAGTATACAGCCAGTGTATTCATCCCTAACTTCATAAAATCACAGACAGCAAGGAGACTCTCATCAGTTCAGAAAGTAGTACAAAATCACACAACAAATTAAAATCAAACAGGAGCAAATAAAGACAGGCAATTGCAGCATAAACATTGTCTGAAACAACCTGACAGTATGTCCCTCTTCCAAAATCATTTATTAATGTCATATCTTCTAATGAAAAACAAATATTTATTGGAATCAAGTTTCTGTTACAGCAAGCAAAGAGGTGTATATCTCTGAGAAAACATGTAACTAGAGTTTTAGTGTCTGTACTGTAAAAGAAAACTTTACCCTTCGATCAGCAGCTACTGATCTAAATTCCTGTGTTAACTTGCCAAGTAGAGACCTCTGTGATTTGCGAAATAAGTGTATTGTCCCCTGCAAATAAAAAAGCAATAGCGCAAATCGTTGTCAATCTCTTAATTATTGAAACTTTCCATTTCTTCAATCACATTCCCCAAAATGGGCTTGATTTCTGAACGCTGGCCTTTATTATAAGGAAAGTTGTTTCACCAATGTTACACACTGTCGCAAAGTAACACTTACTTAGGAAATAAGAATAAATAGTTCACCCTGGCAAGCAGGGACAAGCCCGGGTTGTAAAAGCTCCTGTGCCCTTAAGAGCCATATAACAGGCAGGAATTCAGTAAATGAAGCTCTCATTATCACAGCATCCTGCACCAAGTGTTTGTTTGGGGTGTTTTTTTTTCATTTATCACATTTCTAACCCATTTGGTTCTAATAATTTTGAGGTGGTTTTATCTCCACTATATCTCTATAAATTTGGTTAGCTTAACAGATGGTTAGTTGCTCAGGGGCCTACCACGGAACTCTGTGGCTGAAAAGGAGTTTGAACTCAGACATCCATGTCAAGATTGTCCCCTCAAGTCCAGACTAGGGTCTCTTTGTAGAAATCTGATACACATTAAACCCGTGGTTCCCAATGTGGGGTACAATTTGATTTTTAAGAGGGGGGCAATTTGAGAATGAGTTATTAACAGTTAATGGCCTTTTAGGCTTCCTCCACATGAATAAGAGTTCACTTTTTGAATAATAAGAATTATATGTCACAGGGGGGGGGGCATCAGGATTTTAGAGATGCTTAGGTGGGGCATGACCCAAAAAAGGTTGGGAACCACTGCATTAAACTGTTGCTAATTTTTTATACCCTGCTTTTCAAACAACTTATCAAGTCAGTCCACAGGACGAGGAGAACCGTTTTACAGGGCATGGGCCTGTAAACCAACTTGCTAATGGTTGCAGTTTGAACTGCTGCTAAGGGAACAGCTGCAGGGCCCGGTTCGAAAGCTGGCAACCTCCTATGCCTTGCTCCGTAACCACTACACCGCGCTGCTTCTGCGTCACGGTGCCATGACGAGGCGCAGAGAGCCTGACCTCTGAAAAGTGACGTCAACCTCCGCAGCTACCCAATGAAAGGAAGCCAAGCCTTAAGAACTGGCAAGCCAGAACCGGGGTTCTGAGAGGTCCTCGCGCCGCACCCCCGAGCTGCGCGTGCGCGTTGGCTCTCCCCGCGCCAGCTTGAGTCCGAGGCCTCAACCGTCGTCCCTCGTCTCCTCCCCACCCCCGCGCCCCGCTTCGAGGTGAAAACAGAAGGCAACTCACCATGTTGAGGAACAAGTGGCTCCCCAAAGGGGCCGGAAAAGGCTGGCTCCTCCTGTCACCATGGAGACGAGGCGGGAGCCGAAGGAGCCGGCGTGTAATTGGCCGAGCCCAGCATAGGAGCAGGAACTGACGCGAGGCCTTCGCCCCGGCGCCGCCTCCTCAAGATGCCGCGGTGCCTTAGCGTTGTGGCAGGCAGGGCGGGGCGAGAGAGAGAGAAAGAGAAGAGGGCGGAAGGCAGCTGCGCATGCGCCAGCTCTGAATGAAGCAACGGGGAAACCGTCTGGTAAAGCCGGTAGCGTTGCCGCAGCGTCGTTGGCGCCCACGCCGAGGAGGAGCTGTGCACTTTTAGGCAGCCGGTCGCTGTCGGAAACGGATCACGGGGAAGACCTTCCCTGGCTTTTACACACCGTCTGTCTCTCTTCCAATGTGTTCGTTTATTTATTCATCATCAATATGCATCATGTGTACCCCTGTTGTATCCCTCCTTAACCTCGCCTCGCAGACGACCGCAGAGAAGGAATGAAGAGCGCAGCGTTCTAAGTCAGTGTTAGATTCTTGCTATGATTATGCTCTCTGCTGTAGAGCTGGGAACTCTTTCAGCCCAAGGACATCATTCCAATACTCACGCATTGCTCCCACTCTCCGCTGAGCTGTGCAAACCCTTACATCCCATTGCGGTGCACCCTCTCCAGGGAGGTCCAAACCTACACTGTTCCTCAGTTGATCCACTGAGCGGTGGTATCAGTTTTCTTTCTATTAGTAATGCCTAGTGCACAGCAACGGGGTGGAAATTGGATTTAATCCTCCCCTCCAACTAGGGTGGGAAGAAAATTGTGCTCTCCCACAACTTTGTTGAGCGGCAGGAAAGGTTCAAGTTTTCTTTACCATCCAGCAGTGGCGTAGCGTGGGTTATCAGCACCCGGGGCAAGGCAAGTAATTTGCACCCCCTAACCTGTGGATTTGCGCCCCCTAACCCCCAGATGTTGCGCCCGGTGCGGCCGGCCCCCCCTGCACCCCCCACGCTACGCCACTGCCATCCAGACACTGGGAGGAAGTTCTTCCTGATGTTAGGGCAGGGAGTTTTAAACCTCCCCACCCTGACCCCGCAGACCATGATGGAGATGAAAATAAGGCCCTCTCCATTCCACCACAGAAAGGGTGCAATTCTCATCCCCATCCTGGTCTAGATACATGGGCTGAGGAAGATGCTGATTAGGCCAATAGGCTGGATGTTTCCCATCCCTTGACCAAGAGATTAAGGTAGGGGGACTTCATAATGGCAAAAGTTACCTGGAAAACGTGGTTAGGTTGATAAAATACTTAGATGAAAATATTTAGAGGAGTGTTACATTTCACATCTGGTAGAACAAAGGTATTAGTTTAAATTTATCTACATGTTGCATGTGACAAGGGCTTGCTTTCAGCATTTGTAATATTAAAGTAATCACCCAAATTATTGTTTTAACTTTTTTATTTAGAATCTTAACAAATTGAGGTAATAAAAATTAAAAATGTTGTTTTACACATTTTATTTCATTAGAACTTACATTAATTTTTAGTACTGTTTCAGAGAAACCAAATGGAAATAATCTTCAAAAATTTTACATGATCTTCTTTCACATGAGAAATATTAACAGCATAGGCAACAGATCTGAAAGGTATGAATCTGGACCTAGGAAAGTACTAAAACTGTACATGAAGACAAATTGCAACATGTTATCAAGAAAATCAAACTTCTCAATCCAATGTGAACATTTTTCATGCTTTTACACATTTTCCCATTAAGGTTTCATATCTTAATACTGAATAACTATGTCCAATATTCAGAAAAAGAAGTTGGGGGTGGGGAGAAGCCATCTGAGAATTCTCATTGAGGAAACATAACATAGTCTTTCCACAGCTTTGAAACTGCTCAGTATGAACAGTGCTGCTGGTTTTGACAGGACTTTTGGTTTTAAATTCAAAACAGCTATTTATATCTCCTGGTCCTTCTTAAAGGATGCTACTTTAGAAAATCCCTCAATGACAGAAAAGGTTACAGCTGCCTAATAGCATTTTCAGGGAACAAGTCAATGTAATCTACATATACATATACAAATGTTGTTCTTTGCTATGACTAGCATAATGCATCAGTTAGATGGAAAGTCTAATACTTTATTGTAGTTTCCTTTCAGCTGCCTAGGGCTCCAGTACTATAACAAATGATACCTCAAATGGTCACATACAATATTGCAGTATGTACCAATAGACAAATCTAGTCATTATCTTGGACTCAACTCAAGTTATCACCAGGTTTTCTCTAATGGCTTAAGGTCTATGCTATAATACATATGAATTTAGCAACTACTTAAGACACCTGACAACAAGCAAAGGACCAAATCATATTACTGAAATATAGGTGATAGAGTAGACCCATTAAACTCAGTGGACTTTAATTCAGTTCATTTATTTTAATAGATCTCCTCTAAGTATTGGTTAACATTGGCTATCACCCTATAAGGTGAATGAAACTGCATTAGTCATGTCCACATTTGTCTTAAGGTAGTACAAAATTAGGAGTGTAAGAGCTACACCATTAGGTAACCACTAGTTGCACCACACAGTTGTGTTCCCCAGCCCCATTTTGAATTTGGTATGTGTTAAGAGTTAATTTGTTTAACTGAACTCTGGATAATCTTTAAATAAAAAACAACACCAAACTTGAGTACAAGAGTGAAAGTCTTGCCATTCCCACCAATGGAAAAAAACACAAGAAAACCAAACTAAAACATTTGTAATTCCTGTGGAACAACTGGAAATACATAGAACGGTCAAAACTATTACAGAGCACAAAAGGGCATAAGGAACACTAGGATACAGAGAGTTGTATTTTGTTCAAGTAAGCAGCTGTTGCTGAAGTCTTCCCATTCAGTTGACTCATTCAGAATTTAATGCATCTAGAGCGTTAAGTATTGCTAGGTTCAAACAGCAGGAAAATTCTTCAACACATTTCCTGAATATTGCCTTTAGAGGGCAATTTCTCAAGCAGCAACAAGTCCTTCACTCCAGCCTACATAAAATTGCTTGCTCTAGAATTAGCTAGACTGGATGTAGGCCTGAACTCAATTAGGGGTTCTTAGTCCCATGTAGTTAGTAATCTTAAAGCAAACAATTTCAGCCTTAAGTTATAACTAATCAGTGACTAGGATCACCACATACATTTTCAAGACATGAACTATTTTGAGCTTTTAACAAAGCTTTTCTACTTGTTTATCTTATCCAGGTTTCCTAACCACAATATTCAGTTAGGAAGGTGATTCAAAATATAAAAGCTCAATGTTCTAGGAAAACATTGGGAATTCATGACAGGGTCATCCAACTTATACAAGTAAGATCTTTCCAAAAAGTTAAAACTATTATATTAGCTTACTGTACGTAAGATAGAATACAATTGGAATCACTTTACACACAATCATGTCATAATCACATCAGTGTTTCCTCACAATGAAAATATGGTGTATGTCACGCATAAACTTATCCATTGTCTAATAAATAGCTTATGGTATCTATTCAAAAATAATGACTTTTCTGTCCATGTAGGCAGTCAACTTGTACTACCACATAGGGCCTACTTTACCATTCATGCAATTAGGGGCACTGCACAATATTTCTACCTTCAGACAATACAGGGAAGTGGCCTTGACCAAGAAAGGAAATCTGTGATTAGTTATGTATCAAGAGATGATACTCAATGGTCAATAGCTAAATATGCATGACAAATTTTAGCCCAAACAGCAAGTAATGCCACCTACATTGAACTTTCAGTGCAAAGAAACTTAAAGATTACAAACAAACTAGAAGGACATTGAAGGCATCAAAGTGTGAGGAAATATCAAGTTTTTTTCAGCTTCCAGAGGCTGTTCACAATTAGTTTACTCTGAAGTTTCGGATACTAATGAAAATACCAGCCATTATAGATAACAGCCATTATAGTGAACTATCCAGTTGCAGTGCCTTAACAAATCTTGTTTGTTTTTAGCAACCACTATAGGTCTTAGAGCTATTTAGATTTTCATGTGCGCAACTAGCATGGCATTGCACTTTTAGCATGCTATCAACGCCGACAGCTTGCAATAGATAAAGAAGGCTATGTAGAAGTGCTCAAAGCCCCTCAGTTCAAGATCAATTGGTTTTGTTTTTTACTTCAATGGCAAAGAGTTATATTTTTTCAAAAGAATTTTGACAGTCCCATTTCAAATCAATATGGTCAAATTAAATCTTCCCTAGAACTAGAAAGCATAATTTTAAACATTGAGAAAATATGCATACATTTATTCTCAACAGAATTTTCTTTGTTTCTTCTAATTGTCCATCCTCTTGACAACTTCCGTCAATGTATCAAAGATGGAAATTTTCTTCTTACATTTAGTGTCCTTTTTAAAGTCAGCTGTGCCTCTACAAACCAAGCACATGAAGGATATAAAAAGTCTAATGCAATTAAAGAAGTAACCAAGACCACGATTACCAGAAGATTATAAAATTACCCAAGAAGAACCTTCTTTGGGTTTCTGTCACTGTAAATATGAAATTTAACACCGAAGAGAAATACTGTGGCCCTTTTATCCTTACTCTTGGTCTAAGAGACAACAGTATAGAAACAAGTATCCTACCACAGAAAGTTTATATAAATACATTAGAGAGACGCTGCAGGAAGTGAATGTCGTAAAACTGGTAACTTTAATCCATTCAGAGTTTCATTTGGTTGAAATGGTCAGTGCTGTTCTGTGAAAGAAAGCTTTCTAAGCTGTTTTATGACTGTAGAACTCCAAGAGAATGAAGGGCGGCAGACCAGTTTCTTTGTGTCCCAGTATTCACAATGCTGTCCTTCCTGATGCATATGAAGTGTTTTTATTTGGCACATTATTGAAACATAGGTAAAAAAAAAAGAAAAAAGAGAATGAATCATACTCTTACAATTAGTAGTTTACAAGAACAAAGCAAAAGCAAATGTCATGAGCAAATTAAAAAAGGGTTTTCCCAACTGAGAATCCTACTGGAATACTTCATCAACAAAATATACAAATTACATTTCCTACCATTGTTCAATTGCTAGAGTTCTTCACCTGTGTCATATTACTGTGCTCTATCTTACAGTGCCCTGGGTTCTGTAAATCCAGATGTTAAGATTTATGAGATGTTGATCAACCTATTTCTATTCATTTTTTCCTTAAGTCAGTTCCCTGTTTTAGTGCAGATATTTAGAGTTCTATAAAGTCTTGTAAACTCTGGCCACATTCCAGCAGCAGTTTGCATCAACCGTCCCTTGCTGGCAACATTCTTCCCTTCCTTTGACAAAGATGCATATTAAACTGTTGTGTCTCCAAAGTCCTTGTTCCAGCGAATATAAGCTTCCAGGGTCTGTGGGCTGAGACTGCGTTTTATTTTCTTCAAGGACTCAGTGAAGTCTGACAATTTGATATTTCTCATCTAGAAGCAAAGAAAGTTTTTTACATTAACCACCTTGGTGATGCTTGCTTTCTAAGTTGCATTTTGGACTGAACTGAATCAGAATATCAAATATGCTCATTTAGCTATTAAACTTACAAAAGTCAGGATCATAGGGAAAAGTATCAGTAACAGGAAGAACAAAATTAATCCTGCCTTAATTCCAGGCGTTAATACATGAGAACAGAAGTTCAGTCAAAATCACAGGCCATGAATTATTTCCTGTCACTAAAAAAGTATTTGCTTAGCATGGACATTTTAGACTTTCAGTCTTATAGTCTTCGCTGTGTTTTAAACAGTACAGTACATTTTGGGACTTGAATCCTTGGCCTGCGGTGTTTAAGTACAGTGGTACCTCTGGTTACATACTTAATTCGTTCCAGAAGTCCGTTCTTAACCTGAAACTGTTCTTAACCTGAAGCACCACTTTAGCTAATGGGGCCTCCCGCTGCTGCCGTGCCGTGCCACCACTGCACGATTTCTGTTCTCATCCTGAAGCGAAGTTCTTAACCCGAGGAACTACTTCCAGGTTAGCGGAGTCTGTAACCTGAAGCGTATGTAACCCGAGGTACATACTGTACTGACTAGGAGCCTATAAATCCTAAAGTCAAGATGGAGAGCTGCTTTCAACCCGAGTACTTGATTTCAACATAACCAACCATCCGGGATCCTCATTTCTATGGAGAGCAGGACAAAAGTTGATGGGACCAAAAGCACAAAAGAGGAAAACATAAGGGCCTCTTTGACCCCCCCCCCCGCTTGTCACAAACCTCCCCCAGACATGTGGGCAAACAGCACTCTCTCCCCCCCCCCTCTCTCACACACACAGTGTCTAACACTATACTGCTAAGTTCAGAGGTAAGGGGGTGGGAGGCAAAGCTTCTCCCCACTCCAGTGCTGGGGTGGGTGTAAATGCTGCCTTTACACTTAAGGAACATGCAAAAGGCTTATTTAATCTTAGTGCTGTTGTGCTTGGCAATAGGCCTGGCGATAAGAAACTGTCCCTTAAGGGATTATTTCCATCTATAAATGAGGTTGTATTATTGGCAGGCAGTGTTTGCTAAGACAAGCTGGTGAGCCAGACTGAGGGATACAGTAGTGTGTCATGAAATTTGAAATGCAAAGGGAATGGGACCACTTTTAGCATGTGTTTATGTTATCAATCCTCGATTAGTATACAGACATCAGGCTGGATCCAGAATTGCGCTCCTCAGAGTTTCAGTTGTGCTGAATCAAGGAGAAGTGGTCCTGCCAATTCCTCCTTCTATCTGCAGCCTCCTGTGACCCCTTGAAAGACTATCTGAAGGGCTTGGGCTCTGAGAGTTGCTTCATCTTGGTGGGGGTGGGGGTGCAGAACCTCTGCTGGATCCTGGTTCCATGTGCAAATGGAGTAAGACATTACATTCCCTGAGGGACAAATTTGCTCTATCCCATGTTACTTAGAGATCTTCTTCCCCATGAAGTATTTTCAGGCTGTTTTGTTGTCTTTTGTGGATTAGATACACGAATCAGGCAACTCGTTTTAAAAGGTGAATTGCTGAGGCAGCAAGTATTAAAAGCTAGACAGCTTTGCTCTGCTCTTAGGAATATCTCCAAACCTAAAGTGAACACCACATTTACACAACCAATGCAGCAATAACAAAAATCACAAAATCATTATGAAAATATAAGGCAGAAAGATCTGAAAACAAGAGAGTGATTCTGTTTCATAGAAGTTGTAAAAACAAAACAAGCAAAAATAACTAGTTGGTTTGGCAAAGCAAATCTTAAAACAGCATACCTCACTGGCAGACATGTTCTTCACCTGCTCTGGTTTTAGTTCTGTAAATTAAAGAAATAACTATCAAATGTGTTTTGAAAAAAATATCTCCCACCAGAAGTCCCAATATCTGAAACATCCCTATCTTAGTACTGGAAAGTGAAACACACTAAGTAATAGTCAAATGAGATAAGGCATCAACAGCAATCACCTGGTTCCATTATTTTTTCAGTCCCGATCTGAAAAATTACTAAGGTTATATTGTAAAATTATTATTTCTAGGACAGTAGTAAAATAAAAAGAAATGAATTTGTATTTTAAAGCTTCATTCTATTTATGATTTTTTTTTAGCATTTTAAAACTGGATACTAGGCTTAGTTTTGTTGAGAGATGTATCAGATGCTTTGGAATAAATTGTTAGTTCTAGAATGTATATACAACAGAGTATTTATACTTTTATAAAGGCCCCATTGCATTGTACTAGCTTCTGCCAACCTAGCAGTTTAAAAGCATACCAGAGCAAGTAGATAAATAGGTGTAAAGGTAAAAGACCCCTGGGCAGTTAAGTCCAGTCAAAGGCAACTATGGGGTTGCGGCTCTCATCTCGCTTCAGGCAAGGGAGCCGGCATTTGTCCACAGACAACTTTCTAGGTCATGCAACCAGCATGACTAAACTGCTTCTGGCACAATGGAACACCATGACGGAAACCAGAGCACACGGAAACACCGTTTGCCTTCCCACCACAGCAGTACCTATTTATCTACTTCCACTGGCATGCTTTCGAACTGCTAGGTTGGCAGAAGCTGGGACAGAGCAATGGGAGCTCATGTGTCACATGGATTTGAACTGCCAACCTTCCGATCAGCAAGTCCAAGAGGCTCAATGGTTTACTGCTGCGGTGGGAAGGTAAACATGTATCATGTAATCTCTTCATAGTGAATGGCACAATAAAAATCCTTCTCTAATACTATCCAGCTGTATTTTTTAAAAATATTTGAAATCAAGGCTTTATCTAGCACAGCACAGAACAGAAAAGTGTTCATTGATCTCATTTTTTCATTAACAGGTAACCAAGCTTACCTCGTATAGGACCCAGTGCTGCATCTTTTGCTAATGCTGTCAAGTCACTCCCTGAGTATCCCTCTGTCATTCTTTGTAAAGAGAAAGTGAACACAATTTCAGTTTTTTCCTGTGGATAACTGCATTAAAGAAACTCAGCAAGTTTACAATATTTTAAGTCACTAGCTTGTAGCAAAAGCAGCCTTTTTAAAAAAACCTAAATAAAATGTTAATTTAAAATTAGTATTATATTTAATGTATAATGTTTCTGTAATGAAAGTTTAGCTTTAGTATCAAACTGTCAGTGGTGTTATGTTTGATGGATGCATCAAGTATTGATATTTACATAAACAGCTAAGGAAGGAAGACATCTGCATGACATACTCAAGAGAATTATTTTTAGAATCCCTGCTGATGTGCAACAGCTGCAAATCCTACTACACATACACCAGCTGTAATGAACAACAAATAAAAAGTTACTCACCTAGCTAGCTGTGCCAGCTCTTTTTGGGTTAATGGATTTCCTTGCTTGCTCAAAAGATTTTTTAGTAAAAGCAGTCGTGTCTGTAAGGCACAATATTCACTATTTATAACTATACAAACAAGAAATCTTGTGTAAGTTAATGTTATAAAAATACTTAAAACAAGAGGCCTGCCAAAGACATAAACTGTCCAATATGATTATATTACACCTGTGCTTTTCTGCACTGGGTGCTAGCTCATTTCTGGGCCCAGTCAAAGTGTTGGTTTAGCCTCAGTAAAAGCTCTCTGTACTATGAGTCTAGATTACCTGAAGAATTACCTCCTCCCATATATACCAATCCAGATTGTAAGGTTATCTGCCAGATGGAATTTAGGCAGAAAATGAGATAATAGTTGAGAAAGAAGGAAGCACTAGCTATTAAGAGGTTTGCAGGAGAAAAGGAACTAAAAATGAAAGAGGAATTGTTCAGCTTGGGCGGTAACACCTAACCACAGACCTTTCTCAAAGTTTGAACATATGGTGACAACATCTGATTAAGGTTTTTCCCTCCATATGACTTGAAATCCTTTTACTGAAAGCTTAGATTTTCAAAAATGTGAAAAGACAAGCAGACTGTGAGCTGGAAGGATGTATTCTATGCTGTAAACTCTTTTATAAACCATGCTCACTGAAAATTCATGTTTGTAGCAATTATACGAAAGATTTCAATCTATCACAAATTTGCACCAAAAACAAGCAGTGGGGCAGTCATGTGTACAAAATGCAATCACAAGCTACATACCTCTTCATTTGGTAATGATACATACACTCGTTTGATGAATCGCCTGAAAACACAAATATTGATACAGAAACTATGATTAGGGAAGCATGGTATGTATAAAGCCCATTTTCTATATCATGCCACAATTGAAGCACAAACATCACACTCTGAGGGTATGAAAGAAGAATTTCTGTAGTAAGAGGATACTAAAAATAGCTTAAAACTACAACTACACATGAATAATGTTAATAAATGCACTGTTTTCACAGATATATTTTTGTCTAAAATATGTCATATGACATTACAGAGGTGTTTAATAGCATCTGATGCCTGAAAAATGCAACTGTCTATTAAATGAAGCAGCCAGTAAGGGGGGGGGGGCGGAATCCCTTATTTTAAAAAGCTTATAATTTGTACATTGTTGTTTTAGCAAATCCAATACATAATGCCTGTACAGATGGCAGTCAAGACTGACCTGTAGATCTCCCAGTCCTTATTATTATTCAGCTCAAATTGTTTCAATGTTTTCTAACAGTAAATTTGTACTACCTACAGCAGCCTATATCCTCTGCTAAAGAGCTAGCTTCATCCCCATCACCTTCTGGCCCTCATTATCTCAGCTGTGTCATTTGATGTGTTAAGTCACCCTGAAAAACAGCCCCATGTCCACAAGGAAAGTTGCTAAGGAGGTAGCATCATTCCCAGCCACCAATATTTAAATGCTAGCATTCAAGAAAGGGGTCCGAAAGGTATACAAAACAGATTTTAATAATCACATAGGTTGGATCCTATGATCACATGAACAAAGAGTTTTGCTCATGGAAGGGTCACTTTCTGCACCTGCTACCAGAACAGGAGATTTTTGTCCATTTTATTGCCCTTCTACAGATCCACAAACCTGCACTAGAGGACTGGGGTGACCCTGCAGAATATTCGGAAAACAGTATGGGATGTGGCATGGAAAGGAGGGATTTGGAGAAAAAGAATCACATCCTCCCATACATTAGCAGAAGCAATAGGACTTTCTGTAATTGGAAAGGCACCTTTAGATTTAACCCTATGTCTCATACATTTTCAAAGGAAAATTGTAAGATTGTTTTATTCCTATTAAAAACATTCCAAGCAGCTATGAAATATTTTCAATAATTCCCCTGTGTGATACCACATCTACAGTGCAGATTCCAATAATTCTGTGCACAAACACACCCTAAATGATTCTTTGAAATACTGGAACCCAACACATACCAAGTGAATGATCACGAATACCTACTATGCCAACCCTCACTATGTACAGCTGTTAATAACACATGTTTTAAAGTACCTGAGAACAGCATCATCAAGCTCTTGTGGCCTGTTAGTTGCTCCCATTACAAGTATTCGGTCTTCTCCTGAAGACTGTACCTATTTTTTTTCCAAAAAAGCAAAGCTTAAATATTTAGAAATTGGAAATTAATACTGCCACAAAATAGTTACCTGAAAAAGCTTAATGTTATAGATTGGTAAATTCTTAATTTTTGCTAAGCAATAACTTTGCTTAGTGTTCCATATTATAAAAATGCAAACAACTTCACTGGTTTTCATGACTTCATATTGCACCAATTTACCAGCCACCACTTTGGACAACACTTGGAGTTCAGCAAAATAGGAAAAGAAAACAGTTCCCTTTTCCCCAATAAAATATTCCTTGTTCCTTCTCTATTTGCTCTTCAGGATTAAAAAGAACTAAGTATAAAAGGGATAATCCAGAGTTTAAACACAACTAATCGGTATGCATTGATGTAGCTTCATACCAAAGCTAATACTTACACCATCAAACTCTATTAAAAATTCCGTTTTTAAGCGTCTACTAGCATCATGTTCACCTTCTCTTCTTTCACATAAGAGACTATCCACTTCATCTAAAAATTGAAAGTGGCAACATTATAACATTTCCTATAATGGTATAACTGAAGTAAGTAAAATAACTTGCATTTTATTCAAAATCTATTATTGAGAGCCATGAAGTTAATAATGTATTTGAGAACGAGCATGCATAAGTCTTTTTTTGTCTTCAGTACATCAATACCAGACTTTTTAATATATATTCACAGAGCAGCTTCCAATATAATATTGGTAGTTCTGTAAACATCCTACTTACTTAAATTATAAAACAAATCCAATAAATGGACAATAGCTTCTGATGCAGCTTTTCCTGATCACAACATTAGGTTGCTTTACGAGTTAAAGTTTGAAACTGCTTTACTTTTTTAAATACACAAATGCTAAAGTTTTACCTATAAAAATTATAGAAGGTTGAAGTTCTCTGGCTACTGCAAAAAGAGCACGCACTAGTTTCTCTCCTTCACCAACCTAAAAAGAAGATAAGGCATCTACTTCAGAAAAAGTTTGTTAATATGGTTCATTCTCATCCTTTTCATTTATATAAAATAAGACCAAGACCAAATTTTGACACCAACTCTGTGCTGGTACTTGTGATAGATGTTATCTGCCTTCCTGAATAAAAGCCTAAACTCAATGGTTTGGATCCCAACACAATCAATTAAAGGAAGTGCATGGAAGGAAAACACCTGGGCTTTCCTGCTTTTGCACTCCTCAAAAACTTTCTCTGGCAGCTCAGGAGGCCTTCCTGGAGTTTGTAGGTGGGGTATCTGCTTGGCAAGCGGAAATTACTCAAATCTTGTGCCAAAATTGGACAAAAGTCCATTCACTTTGGGGGCACTGCCCCCCAACAGGCCCCCTTGCCACATCTCACATTGTTCAAGAGGATTTCCACAACCTTTGTGTTGTTGTTTAGTCGTTTAGTGGTGTCTGACTCTTCATGACCCCATGGACCAGAGCACGCCAGGCACTCCTGTCTTCCACTGCCTCCTGCAGTTCGGTCAAACTCACGTTAGTAGCTTCGAGAACACTGTCCAACCATCTCGTCCTCCGTCGTCCCCCTCTCCTTGTTCCCTCAATCTTTCCCAACATGAGGGTTTTTTCCAGGGAGTCTTCTCTTCTCATGAGGTGGCCAAAGTACTGGAGTCTCAGCTTCAGGATCTGTCCTTCCAGTGAGCACTCAGGGCTGATTTCCTTCAGAATGGATAGGTTTGATCTTCTTGCAGTCCATGGGACTATCAAGAGTCTCCTCCAGCACCATAATTCAAACGTATCAATTCTTTGGCGATCAGACTGCTTTATGGTCTAGCTCTCACTTCCATACATCACTACTGGGAAAACCATAGCTTTAACTATACGGCCCTTTGTTGGCAAGGTGATGTCTCTGCTTTTTAAGATGCTGTCTAGGTTTGTCATTGCTTTTCTCCCAAGAAGCAGGCGTCTTTTAATTTTGTGACTGCTGTCACCATCTGCTGTGATCATGAAGCCCAAGAAAGTAAAATCTCTCACTGTCTCCATTTATTCTCCTACTATTTGCCAGGAGGTGATGGGACCAGTGGCCATGATCTTAGTTTTTTGGATGTTGAACTTCAGACCATATTTTGTGCTCTCGTCTTTCGCCCCCAACCTTACAAACATGATTTCTGGGGGTGTACGTAGCTGCAGGGGGAATGCACGTGAGAAACCTTCCTTCTGTGAACTTAGTTAGGATCCAAGCCAATAACTTTGTCATAGGTTTTAACAAGTTGCAGTGAAATTTAAGTGATTGCCTCTTCACATTTATTTAGAAATATGTGTTTATAGCAACTTTTCATTGTCAAATGCTCCTAAAAAGCCCAGGTGCCAGTTACATTTCTTTGAGCCAAGAACCCCAGGTATTTTTCAAAAGTGTACAACTAGAATATACAACTTCTACTTACATATTTTGACGTTAAACTTGCAGCACTTATGTTAAAGAAAGTTGAATTTGATTCTGCAGCCACGGCTTTGGCCTTGAATAAGAGAAAATGCCAAGTGAGGACTACCACATAAAAGGTTTACAGTATTCTTACTAAATGTGCAAGAAATAGTACAGTACAGTTATGGAAAATCCAAAGTCTATTATTGATTTAGCAATGTATAGCATGTCATTCCCTAAAAGTGTGACATGTCTGCCAAGGTAGTCAACTGAGTTTTCAAATGCTTTATCTCTTCAAATTTATTCATAAAAACTGTATGCAGCTAATCTGAGGCTGTCAACCACTGTACAGTGAGATTCATATATAAACTATTAAAACTGGAATATGAACCAACTTCCTCTATTGGATTTGAGATAACATGAGTTTATGAAGCAAAATTTTCCACTTCATTTTTTGTTTTGTTCGTAAAGTATTAGGAAATAAACTGAAAACAGTTTTACAAATCCTGATGCACCACAATGCATCATCTTATACAAGCTTTTTTAAAAAGAAAAAGAAAAAAAGAAATGCCAATTTACTGAAAGCAGACCAAGAAAAGCATTGTTTAATTAATTTTATAATGAATGATTTTAGAGTTGTTTGTGCTGTACTTTTGTACTGTTTTATTGTTGTTAGCCGCCCTGAGCCCGGCTTCGGCTGGGGAGGGCGGGATATAAATAAAATCTTTATTATTATTTTTATTTATTTATTTATTTATTTATTTTCCATAACAGTATACAGCTCATTCCTACTTTTAACTTAAGAGAGTATTTGCATGTTAATACCAAGCACCAAATCCGCTTCAAACCATCTAGGGCCATTTCTCCAAGCATAAGTTAATTTACCCACCCACTCCCTCAAAGCTGTGATAGCCTAAATAAGTGTAAGATGTAAGTTATCTGTACTTTCCTCATAAGATATTGTAAAATTCACAGTATTCTTCCAAGCAGAGTGGAAACAGCCCAACATTAAAATATTTTCCTATTTCAAAGAGATTATTCAACACCTTTCTTTCATAAAAAGAGAAAGCAAATGTGGAAAGTTCTCAAAAAGCTGAGCTGAACAACATGCTGGAGTGCAAAACAGATTTCTCACCAACATCGTCTTTCCATTTCCTGGTGGGCCAAACAACAACAATCCACGTGCAGGAGCCCTAAGCCCTGTAAACAGCTGAAAGAATAGCTGAGTTACATACAGTTTTGTGACTGTAAACAAGCATAAGGTTATATAGAAACTGGCAGTATCTACACATACATTTAACATTGATGTTTCTTTAAAATATATAACTTTCAAAAAGACAGGTCATTCAGACCACTGGAAGACCTGCTATCTCAACCCAGTCTTGCAACTTAATATCAGCAGTAGAGTAAGTATAGGGAAAGAGAACAAGAGGGGAGGGGGATGGCCAGGGCAGGCCCTATCAAAGAAGAAAAAAGGAAAGGAAAGAAGGACAGGGTTTTAGCTTGAATAGCTTTGGATCATCTAGCTGTAACACAACAGAAGTGATCTGTATGTAGCCCAGAGTTGGACAAGTTTTTAAAAAATACTCCTCTATGCAGGTCCACCTATTTTCAAACCATCAATTCCAGCATTCTGCTCTTCCTCATCTATTGTCAGAGCAGTCCTACATTTATCTTACAAAAAGTGTGTGTTTTGTTGTATTATCAGCCAGCTGCTCAGCAGAAAGTTCCACTGCCAAGTAGTTCCTCCAATAAGCAACTCAGACGCAGAAGATACTATGGATAATGGCATCAAACGTCAGAAAGACCCAAGCAAATCAACATTGCACCCGCCCCCTTAGAAAGGTCATCCCACAGGGTGTCCTGAACATTTTCTGTTCCTTGTATTTCTGGTCTGTGACTGTAATAAATCAATTCATTTCAGCTTCTGTCCCAAAATAAGCCCTATAGCCTAATTGAAATGGATCAACAAAGCCAGTTTCATCCAAGAGTAAGTGGAGTTGGCTAGCCTTTACTCTCTCTCCAGTACCTTGCCTAGGAAAGGGATATTCTCCAATGGCCCATAACCGCTGGACATTTTTTCCAGGGCCAGGTTAACTCTCTTCACAGCGTCATTGGCTCTTTCATGCAAAGCTATAATGGGGGGGGGGGGGAAATCACATGAAACTGAGTTGAAGAATCTTGCACCAATAGAGCAAGATTCCTCTACACCATTAAGAGTGATTTCTCCCACCCATTACTACCTGTATGACACATCCCACACCATTAAGTAGTTGCCTGCCCCCCCCTAGCTCCAGGAGAGGGTGAAAGGGTGCTGCAGGAGGGAGGGAGGAGGGAAGAAGAAATTATTTGCAAGCTTCCTTCTGCTGACACACACTGTAGGTTGTATCCAGTGGCTGTATTTACATTAGATACCTAAACATAAAAGGATATTTATTAACATGTTGGCCAAATAATTATTTAGGGACACAGGTGACGCTGGCGTCTAAACCACAGAACCTAGGGTTTCCCGATCAGAAGGTCAGCGGTTTGAATCCCCACGGCGGGGTGAGCTCCCATTGCTCGGTCCCAGCTCCTGCTCACCTAGTAGTTTGAAAGCACGTCAAAGTGCAAGTAGATAAATAGGTACCGCTCTGGTGGGAAGATAAACAACGTTTTCCTGTGCTCTGCCTTCCATCATGGTGTTCCATTGCACCAGAAGCGGCTTAGTCATGCTGGCCACATGACCCGGAAGCTGTCTGCGGACAAACACTGGCTCCCTCGGCATATAGAGCGCGCAACCCCACAGTCGACTGCGACTAGACCTAATGGTCAGGGGTACCTTTACCTTTAAATAATAATTTTGGACTTGCATTGTGTCAGTATAACAGTATATATTTAACTTTATAGTGTTCCAATCTATGTTTATCAGAATTTGAAGTTGTGTGTAATCAGCAGGTCTTTGCAAACTAATGCCCCCTCTCCTTCCTGTGAGATTCGTATACTGTACTTTGGCTGTCATTTCCGTATACTTTGGCTGTCAAAATTCATAGAAGAGAGTTTTTGGAAATTTTGGTGGATGGGAATGCATTTCAGCTCTAGCGCGTGCTTTGTGATTAGCTACTACTTAGTATACATATTGCAATGCCATATATAGAACACATATTAGGTCGGTTTATAAATATTTTAAATAGATACTATGGACAAGAGGGCTACATGCAACTAGATAAGTTTCACTCCATTGAATAGTCATAATTATTAACAACCCTACTGGGTTACAATGAAGAATCATGGTTTTTATTACTACTTTTAAGGAAGAAATGCAAATATAGCAAGGTTTCTCTGGAAACAGTCTTGATCCTTTTCTTGGTACATTATGTGAATTAATCCCAAATTGTAAATGAGCAGCATTAACATAAATAGCATACATCATTTATACAAAGAACAGAAGGCTCTAAGGTGCAATATAAAAACTGATAGGAAACATATTGCTTACCTCAGGTCTAAGTGAAGGGAGAATAACAATTTCTTGCAGTGCCTGCTTAGCCAGCTCTTGCCCAGCAATATCATCAAATTTGACAGATGGCCCACTAACAGATACAGAATACCAATTAGTGCAACAATAGACATTTCATTGCTCTGGAGTACAGCTGGCTAGTTTTATACCATTACTGCCATTTAAGAAATCCATTAAAATTATGAAATTACCCACATTTATATTCAATGTTTCATTTCCTATAACCACACCTGCATGTTTTATTTAGACCCCCAAAACTAAATTCTGCTATCAACTCATACAGAAAAATTAATATGTTTTATCTTAATTGCCCTATTAGGGGGGAAAACCCACTTTTCTTACATAGCAATCTAAAAAAATAACCCTGTCTTTATTAAAGACAACCACTGATGTTGCTTACCTGTCTACTATTTCATTGAGAATAAGATTAGCAAGATTACTATCCACGTTTCTAAAAACCTTCATGTCTTTCTTTTTTCGCACAGCAGTTGTAGGAGTAGAAGGCTTGTTGGCTCTATTATTTTTTGGGGTAGCCTGAAGAAACAATTTTTAAAAAAATATTTCAATATTGTTTGGGGAAAAAACACAAGGAACACAGTTCCTTAGAATATTGACTTTAAATCTGGAGGTTCCACTGCTACTATGGCTGACAGAGCTACACATCATGAATGTGTTTAATCCCCTTTTAGAGCCATCTCAAGTCAGTGGCAATCACCATATATTTTAATACTGATTTCCATAAATAAAGGAATCAATTTCCTGTACTCCATGCAAATGTAGAAACCTCTATCATGTTCCTTCCTCCTGTTAGTTGTTCTTTTAAAAAAAACCTGAAGCGCTTCACACACTTTAGCATCCCTTTGTAGATCAGGGGTAGGCAACCTAAGGCCCGGGGGCCGGATGCGGCCCAATCGCCTTCTCAATCCGGCCCATGGACAGTCCGGGAATTAGCGTGTTTTTACATGAGTAGAATGTGTCCTTTTATTTAAAATGCATCTCTGGGTTATTTGTGGGGCCTGCCTGGTGTTTTTACATAAGTAGAATGTGTGCTTTTATTTAAAATGCATCTCTGGGTTATTTGTGGGGCGTAGGAATTCGTTCATATATTTTTTTCAAAATATAGTGCGGCCCCCCACAAGGTCTGAGGGACAGTGAAAAAGGTTGCTGACCCCTGGTAGAGATGCTCTAATCCCTTGATCATTCAGGTGGCTTTTTCATTCTGAAATCCTTTGAGATGGAGTAATCAGGACTGTACACATATTCCAAATGCATCTGCACCAGAGATTTGTATGAAAGCAGAATGATACCTGCTGAGTTAGTTTCAGTCCCTTTCCTAATCAACCCTTGTAAGAAATTAGCATTTATCATCACTGCCACACATTCTGTTGATTTTTGCATAGATTATCCACCACATTCTCAAGCTGTTTCCTGGTTATTCGCCACCAGTTCAGACCAATCAACAAGTATGTTAGGATTTTTAGCTCATGCAACAATATTTTGGAGTTCTTGGACTCTTGAAAATTCTTACCAGGATATTCTATTTTGACAGTTATTTTAAAAATTCTCCTTAAGTACATGGAGAAAAATGAACATAGACTACCAACAGGTGTAAGATTTTAAGAGTAATGGTGCAGAGGAAGTGGTTTGGTAGTGACACAACATTTTACTATCCTGTAGCATCCCCTAATGAAACAAATTGTGCAGGTTTCTGACACACTTTAAACTGAGGAAAACCCAACCATCTTTGCAGAAAGATGATCAAGGACAGTCAACTGTATGGACATCTGTTTTAGTTTCCTATTAGCAAGCAGTTGAATCACAAATGAAGCCACTGCGAACCTACATACCCTTGGAGCCATTTTGTGAAATGATTTCAAGCAGGCATAGCACTACCGGTTGCCTACTTCTAACACATGGTCTCAATCAAAAAAAGAGCTAGGACAATAAAAGTAGCACTTTTCTTTAGAAACTCTTTTTGCAATTAAAGACTCTAAGCTTTGAAATAAAGCTCTCTGTTGCCATGTATTTCTTCAATTTTGAATGGTAATGTTTCTGTTATGAAGACAAACTGGCAAGCAAGCAGCACATGGAGCCTACTGCCTTACCTTCTGAGTTGAAGCTGTGGGAACAGTTCCTTGTCTAGGTACAGAAAAATTGGATATTCCACTATAACTAGGTGTCCTTTGGTGCCCTGAAAGCCCCACAGATCCAGTTTTGGCCACTGATTTTGAACGAGGGAGTGAGTTACTCGTTTGAGTCAATGGGTCCTTCTTTTTTGGAACAGCTCCACTTTCTACAAAAAGAAAGACACAGATATGTCAATATAAGGTATACTCAAAACAACTAGTTGCACACCATCCTCTGTATAAAAATAATGAGTGACATCTTGATCAAATGTACTGCTTTATATCATTTTTTTAAAGTGGAGGAGTCATATTCATATTTGTTTTACTAGTGATGTAAAAATTGCTTTTGCTTGGTAGAAAATTCCAGTAAGTCTACATTAATACCACTCCTGGACCACCATAAACTCAGATTAGTCAATCAAATTCTATTTAACTATTAGTTGTTTAAACACTACTGGACATGCAGCTGTCAACCATCACATATAGTACTACAGCAAATAAGTTTTCTGGTCTTTAGAATCCTACAAATACATTCATTCACTTGATACAGATGAACTGTAATTACCACTAGAATAATCATAATTGCTAGGCATCTACGTAGCACCTAGAATATTCAAAACTCTAAACCAATGTTACAATCCTTAATAAGAAATAGAAAAGTATAAGGTAGGTTAGTATTATTATCCACATATTGTCAACGGAGGATGGCAAGACTGACCCACCTCATGAATTCATAGCAGAGACAATATCTGAACAGGGGACCGAGTCTCTTAATCACTACATTACACCTGTATGAAGCAAAGTATCAACTCTGCAGCATCTGAATGGTGTTAAGATTTTAGAATAGGAAGAGGCAGCCAAAATTCTAGCTGGATATGGCTTATGTCAGCCAAGTCCAATATACATCCTGTGATTCATTTCTGGGAAACACAATGCCAACAAAATCACAAGGAGTGAAATATAGTTCATCTCTTACATTGATTGGCATATTATTTGAATTGCTGCATGTTTAACTGAAAATAATCCTGAAATTCAGTTGAAAAATAATTTCACCTATGCCACTACACTTTAGCTAACATATTTATTTTACGTGGCCTGACCAACATGCTTTATCTTTACCAAGTCACATTTTTGTCACTTCAGTGTACTGTGTAAAAGTTGAAAGTGCAAAGAAGTAAAAACATATTGTAAATCTTAGAATGTCAGACTCACTCTCCACTTGTTTTAAAACTTTGTACAATATTTCAGTTTGAAATTTCTAGGGCACTTCACAAAATGTTAAGGACAATAAATAAAACAATGAACAATGAAGTAGGAACAGCAGCAAACATTAAGAAGTCAAAAGATAAAAAGAATTTTAAGTCTGGAAAACCAACAAATCTTTGTCTTGTGCATTATAGTCCTAGAAAAATAGGCACCAAGTAAGAATCTCTGAGGAGAGAATTTTACAAACTGGGCACCACAATAAATAAAATTCTCCCCTGTCGCCACCATCTTCAACTTATCTGGCAAGGGTATCTGAAGGAGGGCCTCAAACATTCATATTAACACCTAAGTAGATTGATAAGGAAGGAGACAGGTCACAAGCTATGCAGGGCTTTGTACTGTGCTTGGAAACAGATGAGAAGTCAATGAAGTTCTTTTTAGGTATTAGCGTTATATTCCTGATCCCAGCTAGTAACCTAACTGAACTTCAGAAGGCAGTCTCAAATACAAAGCATTGCAGTTGTCTATTCTGGAAGTCACCAAAGCACTGATAACTGTGGACAGGCTATTGTATCTTTTGTTAAATGAAAATATATCCTGTCCTACCTACTGCAGGAGGCCAAGGCTGCAAACACACCCACAATTCAAAAACATTCTAAAACGGTTAAAATAGTCTAAAACCAGTTATAAATAAAACTATTGTTACAGCTACTGATTTCAGGGTTGCTAAGAACAGTATTAAAGCTAGAACCATGAGTATTTCCCACCCAAATAAATAAATCTGCAGAGTGGAGTGCACTCCCATTCAGAACTGGTTGACCATTGGTTCCCTAGACAAAACACCTTTTAACAGTAGATAAATCCTGACAAGACTGAGCTTCAGTTTGTTGGCAATCATTTGGTCCATTCATGATTCCAATGGACAACTTAGCACTTCCACTACCTTGACTAAATCCATTGTCAAGGAGAGACAAGAGTGTATACACTGGAAACATCACATTACAAAACCTTGGATGACCTCACCCAGCAGCTTCAAGTAAATGTGAAAAACAAGAGGAGAGAAAAAAGAACCCTGTAGGACCACATAACAAACATATATCCTATGGGATCCAACAGTAGTACCTGGAAGTGGCCCTTCAGCTAGAACGCCCTGCCACCAGATGTCAAAGAGAACAACTACCAGATTTTTAGAAGACATCTGAAGGCAGCCCACCCTGTTTAGGGAAGCTTTTAATGTTTGGTGCATTACTGTATTTTAATAATTTGTTGGAAGCTGCCCAGAGTGGCTGGGGAAGCCCAGCCAGATGGGAGATGGGCGGGATATAAATAAATTTATTATTATTATTATTATTATTATTATTATTATTATTATTATTATTATTACTACTACTACTACTACTACTACTGTGATTTCAACTCTAAAATCAGGGAGTCTTTCCAAAAGGAGGCTGATTGAACCAATACTGCTGAGAGTTTGATTCAAGAGTAACTGGAATTTCTTGGCAACCAACCATCAAGCATTCTGCCCGAGGAGGAGAGTTGGGATTAACCAACAATTTTTATGGCTCTTGGGGTGCAGGGAGTTTCTTCAGAAGCAACCTCATAACTGTTAATTTCAAAGCAGCTGGAATCACTCCTTCTAGTAAATAGGTATATAGGCTAGATGAAATAAGCCAAGAAGGGAACCAGTTAAGCAGGCTTGCAGTAGGCAGCACCTCTCCAACCCCTTTATCTACATCCTCATACCACAAAACTAGACTGAACTGCAAAACTAGTTGGATACCAACTCAGGAGAGAACTTTGTCCTGGAAGCACACAGCAATATCACAGCATGTTTCCAAGGATCTAGGATGTAAAAATGGCAGAGTACTATTCATCACCATCACCGCCACAAAGACAACTTGATAAGTCACTAACTGTGTTTGACTGGATTCACACTTGAGATTAACATGTGTTCTACATTTTTCCTGCTTCACCTCATTGCCTGTAACTCACTGGTAAACCAGAGACCAGATTGGGTTATGTGAAGTGAGCAAAACGTCTTAGGAGTAATCCTTACTTGAGAGTACCTCCCAAATATGGTTAGGGAAGAGCAATTTTATTCTAAACTTTAACAGCTTTGTGATGCTGTTAAGAAGATATTACTGATTCTCAATCATCAGCACAGATTCAAATTATTTAGTAAAACTACTTGCATTAAACGGAACCAAACTATACTGTTCCTTCAAAAACTAATTAAAATTCATCTGATATTTGGCAATACCACACTTGGAATACTGTGTCTAATTCTGGGCACCACAACTTAAGAAGGATGTTGACAAGCTAGAACGTGTGCAGAGGACAACCAAGATGATCAAGAGTCTGGAAACTAAGCCTTATGAGGAGCGCTTGAGGGAGCTGGCTATATATCTTAAGGACTGTCACATGGAGGAGGGAGCATGCTTGTTTTCTCATGCTCTGGAGCAGGCATCCCCAAACTTGGCCCTCCAGCTGTTTTTGGACTACAACTCCCATCATCCCTAGCTAACAGGACCAGTGGTCAGCGATGATGGGAATTCTAGTCCCAAAACAGCTGGAGGGCCAAGTTTGGGGATGCCTGCTCTGGAGGGGAAAACTCGAACCAATGGCTTCAAGTTGCAAGAAAGAGATTCTGACTAAACAGCCGGAAAAACATTCTGACAATAAGAGCTGTTCAGCAGTGAAACAGACTCTCCTTCCTTGGAGGTTTTTGAACGGAGGTTGGCTGGCCATCTGTCATGGATGCTTTAGCTGAGATTCCTGCATGCAGGGGATTGGCCTAGATGACCCTTGGGATCCCTTCCAACTCTAAGGTTCTATGATTCTATGGAAGCTCTAGCCGTGTACATGAGCTAAGCAAAAGTATGTGAAAGGCAGGTAGTATTTCAAAGCCTTATTTAAGAATGGTTAACAAGAATGAAGAAAGTATTTATGGCCCAAAAGTAACAGGCAGGTTTTTAAAAAATAACTGAGGAAACCCCTTCCACCTCAAATCTCTGGGGATTCTCATCTAAAATACCAGATTTCTAAAGCAAAAATATTAAGCCACCATGCTTATGTTTTAGCTTAGTTGTGCTTTCAACAATATTTGCATCCGTTCATTTGAAAGCATTTGTCCTACAAACAGCGAAAATAACTTTAATGACCAATTAGCTAGTATGCAGAGAGGCTACCCCACTTAACAAAATTACAAAACTAACAATGAACATTTCACAATCTGCTGTTTTAAGTTCACTTTCCCTTTTTAGTGCATACTTTCAGAATGTCAGGTTACAATCCTTCCCCCAAATATATGACTTCAACCAACTCTCACATATAGTTCTCCTAGTTAACAACACAATTAACCTTCACATATATGCAGCCTTTTACAATTATTCTAGGCATACTTTCTAACATCAAGCAGCAAAAGAGAAATGGCCAATAATAAAAAATTAAAAATAACTAACGGGAAGTGTATTCAAATATTGTTTTGGTTGATGTTAATATAAAATAGAATTCAAAACAATCCAGTTATAAAGTTTTGCCTTATATCACTTTGTAGCAGCCTCTAAAATCTCCCAGCTTTTTTTCCTGATACGGTATTTCACAAAACGCAGGGGGGTTTTTCAAACTGTGAAAACTGCATTTTAAAAGCATGTGATTTTTAAAAATTAACGATTTACCTTAGGAACCATTTCATTTAAAATGTGGTGAACTTTAAAGTACAAGGAAAGGAGTTCAACAAGCGCAATGTTAACACAATTTTGAGGACAGAACGTACTACAGAAACCTTTCAGTAGAAAAGCATTTTAAAAATTGTTTAGGAGCAGGCAATTTAGCACTGCATATTTTCTTTGTTACATAATATATACTTGAGACATCCCCCTAATTATTTAGGTGCTGGTAAAACCAAACCCACCTGACTGGAGATGTCCATTGCGGCATACCAGGTTAGTACTGTCACTACAGATTTCCATTTGCAGCTTGGGAATTTGCTTAACTGCCTGCATCTTCTCTATGCAACAAAACAGAAGGGTGGGGAAGGACAAATAAAAAACAAAAAATGAACCCATGGAAGTTACGTACACTAAATCACACAAAAAATGACTTTGCCTTTGATTGACTTGAAATGGATTAAAGTTAGAAAACATGTGTCTTATGTTTGCTATATTATGAAGCTACAAGAACATCTAAAAGATGATATACTATTATGAAAAAGTTGCGAATTACAGTCAATAACCAAGTTAGTCAGAAATCACAATGTAAAAGATTGATGGGAAAATTTTCAATGCTGTATGCACAGGTATCTCTATCCATGGGAAGGTTTTAGGTGCGAGAGCTTGTAACCAGTTGGTACACGTTGCAGCCAGATCTTATCTTTATAGTAGGTTTTATTGGCAAATGTTTGTGTATAATTACCACTTCATATTTAACAGCTAATGCTTGCTTCAGCAGATTACATCACGTCAGACAATTCTTCAATTAATAAGGTTGAGCAAGAATCATCTTTTCTGATCAAATTAGCATCTTCAAACTTCAACACTACATTACTAAATATCAAATATCCTAAAGGGAAAATGGATTCTTAAAGGGGTGTAGCATTATTGTACAATTAGCAGATTTGGGGTAAACTGATGAAGTCTTTATGCCACTTATAAAGTATGATGTGTACTTGAGAAATATTCCAAGAAATTATACTGCTTCAATTCCAACGCTCCAGCCCTTATGACAATCATTATTTGTTATCTTTCTGAAGTAACATAGTTTCTCTTGTATTAAACAGCCTCTTGAACTTGACTCGTCATAACACCCTGCAGCATTCACACACTTAACTTATTTGGAGTTCTTCACACTAATTGGTTTTAGAAAGAGGGGTCAACACCCATTTTATTTAGCAAAAGAAAAGTTGGGTGCAGTGCTGCCATTCTGCAGATGGAAGTGATTCTGATCTAGTAGAAGCTTATCCTGGAATAAAGATGGCTATTTGCTACTATCCCCCTTTCCCCCTGCAGCCCTCAGTGCCACTGTCCATTGTTGCAGAGGGGCCTGCAGCCACTGATATCAGCTTTTCAGAGGGCAACACATGAAAGGAGAAACTGACAAAAATAATCTTCCCCTTCTCTGTTCCTCTAGCCGAGTTTCACATGATCAAAACTCCACTGCATGCAAGTTTGAATCCAACCCACACAGAAAAGAAAAACAGCCACTGTCAAAAAGCAACCGTTTTCAATGCAGTTTTGGCTCACAAAATGCATTCTTCAATTACATAAGAAGAGCCTGCTGGATCAGGCCAAGTACACTGTACTGTATTTGTGTTGTTATCCAGTTGTCTTTAGATCAAAAGGTGACCCCAGTTGATGATTTCATCATACGTCAAGAGACAAAGTGGCACGATAAGAGGCCTACAGCCAAACATAAGTCCAGTTATTTCTAACACTTGTCAAATTTAGTTACACGCCTCCTTGAGTTTTTGTTCCAACATAGGGACACGGGTGGTGCTGTGGTCTAAACCACTGAGCCTTGGGCTTGCCGTTCAAAAGGTCACTGGTTCGAATCCCCTCGACGGGGTGAGCTCCCGTTATTCAGTCCCAGCTCCTGCCAACCTAGCAGTTTGAAAGCACGCCAAAAGTGCAAGTAGATTAATAGGTACCACTTCAGCGGGAAGGTAAATGGCGTATCTGTGCACTGCTCTGGTGTCAGTGTTCCGTTACACCAGGAGCGGCTTAGTCATGCTGGCCACATGACCCGGAAAAACTGCCTACAGAGCGGACAAATGCTGGCTCCCTTGGCCTATAAAGCGAGATGAGCGTCACAAGCCCAGAGTCATTCGCGACTGGACTTAACAGTCAGGGGTCCCTTTACCCTTTACCTAGGGCTTATGGAAACGGCTATGTCTTGTTGATGGAGGGTGAAGATGTTGAGAGATTTCACCTGCATGCTCTAAACTATTTTTATTTTAAAATGCTTGTGTGATGCTTTTCCAGGCAAAGACTATCAAAAGAGATTTACAACCAATAAAAACTACAAGCATTAAAATCAAGAATAAAGATCACAGATAAATACAAACTCAGAATTTTAGTAACACAAAAACATTCCAGCTTCCTTAAGTGAGTGGAACAAAAAATTATCCAGGGAAGGCAATTTGAAACAAATGAATATTTTGAAACATTCTGAAAAGCTGACCACCACAGCTCTACTTGGATAGAGGTCCAAACTGTGGAGCCACAAAAGACTCCCTGTCACCTAGTCATTCACATAATAGATCTAGGAGGTGAATACATCAAGAGGTCCTCTAACTGAGATATCTGTGCATGGGCAGGATGGTATGGTGCATGTAGCCTTTTAAGTAACTTGGGCCCAAATCATTTGGAACTTTCAAGGCTAAAACCAGCACTTCGAATTGTGCCTGGAGACATTAATTAGGAGCCAGTGTCATTAATGAATACAAGTGTAATTGAAGCTGACTGCCATACACCCATCAGAACTCTGGTGGTTATGTTTTGAAGCAGCTGAGGTTTCTGGACTATATTTAAAGGTAGCCCCACATACAGTGCATTACAATATTAACCTAGTCTAGATGTGACCACAGCATGGATCAGATCTGTGACTGGGTCTGTCAGCTGCAGAAAGGGCTCTACTTAGTGTACCAGCCAAAGTCGATAAAATACACTCCTGGATACAAATGCTACCTGGGCTCTCCCAGTCAGTACTGAAGCCAGGAGAACTTGGGTCTTTTAACAGCAACAGTGGGGAGACTTTGTTGCATGGGCTTTATTTGGCCCACAAGGCCTTTTCCACCAAACCATGCCCACCTGTCCCACACTTGATACCATATGCAATGCCAGGCAACTAAAGACACAGCTGCAAAAGAACAATGGGGAGCTTAAAATGCACTCCTGAGTGTTCCTTGGCAAGCAGCACCCATTCTCAGCACCAACTGACACTTTCAGTGAGCCCCTTTGAACTTGTCCTTTCACATGTGTGGTTTGGATTCAAATCACATCTGCAAACTGACAACTTCAAAAGGGCTTGTTATCAGTGCCAATCAGATGATTAATGCTGAAAGTGAGCTCCTCTGTTGTCACCTGAATTGATAATGACATCGTTGTTGTTGTTTAGTCGTTGTTGTTTAGTCGTGTCCGACTCTTTGTGACCCCATGGACCAGAGCACGCCAGGGGTCATAATGACATCAGGTGACTTTAAAAGTAGGTGGTCCCTCCCAGGCCCCCCAAAATAACTCAAGTGAGTTAGTTCTTGATCTTTGGGCTGGGGCTGGGGGTGGGGGGGAATTCATTCCATTCCAGGGAACAATGTTACCCTGTCCAGTGCTAGTTGTAATCCTCCTTCTGAAGCCAGGAATCTCCAACCAACAGCACCTCTGTCTTGCCTGGATTTAACCTCAGTTCATCAGTCCCACCAATGCCTTCAAGCATTGAAGGGTTTCAACAGCCTCAATTACATCAAAAGATGGCAACAAAACACACTGCTGCATGCTGTCAGCATACTGATGACACTGAAACCACACCTTTGGATACCTTCCTCCAGAAGTTTCATGTAGATATTAATAACATGAAACAACAATACAGAGCCCTATGCTACCCCACAAATGAAAAAAACACTATGAAGCCATTATCTGCCCCCCAAACTAAATGTGGTTTCTTTCCATAATTGCACCAAGTTTCAAACAGATTTCTGCTGCTTATAAACAAAGCATGTTAAATATTACACTCTATGTCAAAATTATCTATGCAATGGCAATAACTCACCTAAAGCCTTATTAACAATAAATGCTACGATAAAAATTCTTTTAAAATTATAGTTTTCCCATAAAACAACACATAAATAAGACAAATAATTATCAGATTTACTTTTAAGCTACAGGCATATGCACGCTAACATGTGATCTAAATCATATCCATTAAATTTAGGGAGACTACTGAATACATAGTATATGCGTAAGATTGGGATGACCATGTTAAGTCTGCGGCAGCAAAACAAAGCAGTGTCCTATGGCACCTTAAGGACTCAGTTCCTTCTGTACTTTTGCCAAGTACCAGCAGGACTAATAAATTACTCGAAGCCCTCATCTCAAGAAGAAAGAAGCAAGATTAATTTGGAGAGTTCCAGAAAAAACAGAGCTACATTTAAACTATGTTGTGGGGAAGAAAGATCTCCTTCTTCCTGTGACTGAAACTCTGGGTAGGACTGGAAACACACTGGTGAGGGGGAGAGAATGGAAGGGCAGGTGGGAGGGGCAAGAGGTACAGTTATAGCTCAGGAAGACTGATACTTAAGCCAGACTTCTCATACCTAAAAAGCTTGTGTTAACAGAGTACATACTATAGCTATATGATGTTAATTTTAAGTTTTTACTATTCTCTATTGAAAACAAGTTGTATGTCATGGCCATGGAATATGATTAGATTTTTTTTTAGCGTGACTCAGCCATCAGCTCTAAAGCTTTACTTAAGTTCTTACATCCAACACTCATTACTGCAATTTAGGAATGTGACATGCAGCAAGTTGCATGCATCTCTTACACTAAGAGCAGTCTCAGGAGGCTGCTGATTTGAGTGGAGGTATGCCAGGAGGTGAGTAGGCAGCTTAACATATGGCATGTATCCATTTTTTTGCCCAGTTAGTTGCAGCAGGAGTGGTTGGGTTTTAAGTAGAAAAACAGTCTGAAGGGGAAGGGTTAAGCAGCCTCTTTCAATGCCATTGTTCCACACAAACTTGCATCCTCCTAAGGCTGAAGAAGAAGAGGAGTTTGGATTTGATATCCCGCTTTATCACTACCCTAAGGAGTCTCAAAGCGGCTAACATTCTCCTTTCCCTTCCTCCCCCACAACAAACACTCTGTGAGGTGAGTGGGGCTGAGAGACTTCAGAGAAGTGTGACTAACCCAAGGTCACCCAACAGCTGCATGTGGAGGAGCGGGGAAGCGAACCCGGTTCACCAGATTATGAGTCTACCGCTCTTAACCACTACACCACACTGGCCCCTGGTTTCTTACACAGACTGTCTAGTATGATCCTTTATTCTTTTTACTTGATATAAGAATGACAAACTGTGAATTCTCTCAGATTTACTAAAAGAGACCTTTTAAAATGTTTATTTTAGGTGCAACATGGATTTACTTTCATTGGGTGTACCAAATAAATTCTCTAGTTCAGAGAGCCAACTGAACTCCAGAACTCTAGTTCTTCATCTTCATAGAGTCTTGAGTCTGTTTTTCTCACAGCCCCTTTAAATCCCTCCCCCTAAAAGACCCCGGCTCTGCCAATATTCCTGTATCTGTGTCACAGTGGGTATATAGGTTCTATGCAGTTAAAATCCAATACCGAGATACCCCTTTCAAAAATTAAAAAGCCAGATTAATAAATGTTTCTTAAATATATGCATTGTGTAACTATTATTTCCCATTTTCCAAAATAAAAATATTAAGTAATACCTAACAGCTGCAAACGGTCCTTGGCCATTGCCAAATTTGTCATCATTTTAGACTGGAGACGGCGAGCTCGATCACAATGATCTCCTTAAAAAGAAAGTTAAATATTCAGATTCAAGCATAAGTACAACAGCAATGTTTGTCCCACACTATAGGAAAAAAGAGAAGTAAATATTAAAATTACAACTTACTTAAAATATCCATGCATCTAGAAGTAACTGACCAAAAAAAATATATGATGCTCTGCATAGATATGTAACATTAGAACAAGTCTGTGCATGCTTTTCTCTCTTCGGGGACATTTGCACAAATGAGGAAAATATGCAAATGAACACAGTAGTAAGAACGTGTTCAGACTAGCTGTATTTGCCCATTACATGTGCAATTAGCCTGCTCCCTGTTCATATTTTCTATTCCCTGCCATTATTTCAAAATGCTGATATGGAACTAGCAGTAGTATTAGGTCTCTTTCTGACAAGTAGTATGTCAGATTTCTAAACTGATGAAAAAACCATTCTAAAGGAACATGAAGTGCAACCGTTTGGATTGATTTTAGCCCCAAGAATCTCTAAACAACAACAAAAACTTCTAAGATATTAATAAATGCTAACTATTTGCCATTCCACATTTACATTACAATTTTAGTATACTTGTTTTGCCAATTTACAGATAGGATGCCTTCTTACATCAAAATTAAATATGTATTTAAAGCTTTCAACTTGCTTTTAAAAGCAACACCAAAAATGTTAGTGCCAAGGTAGCAAGATTGACTTGAGCCAAAAAATCTGACTGAATTTTATCCCCATCCCCTCTGAAAAGTGAACATGAACCATCAACAGAGATACTTTGTAGAACCACAACTGTGACAAACAAAAACGAAATCCAGGTTATCTGTTCAAAATGCAAGTTCAACTAAGAAACAAGTGGTAGATAATATAAACTATCCCTCAAAAAGAGTGAACCATTAGCACGTGAACCCATTATTATTATTATTACTATTATTTCTTGAATTTATATACCATCCTATACCCACATGTCTAGGGTGGTTCAGAGTTATCTGGAAGGCATAAGTGCCAACTTGCTGGGGCCCTGGCTAACCGAGCACCCACAAAATTGCCCGTGAAGGGTCTGGGCACCCACAAATTTTGGTGCCAGGGCCATGCTTACTGCATGGCACCCATGGTCATGGATCCAAGGTGGCACTCCTGCAGGAAGGATTTTTATTCTTGAATTATGTCAAATTTCTGTATGTACTCCATTCTTTCAAAGAAGTAACTAGCAACAGACAGGATAATGGCATGGTGGGGAAAGGGGTTAAAAGCACCTGGGCACCACAGAATGCCTTCATCAGACTTTTAAGTCATGATAAAACTTATTTCTAAGTTCTGACATGAAAGACACAGTGTTTTGAGCTTGTTTCCTTATGGGCAAGCTGTTATTTGTGTTGGTTAGGACTGCAGTTTCTAAAGAAAAGGTTTGCAATTGTGCTGATCTAAATCACACATGTAGCCCTCCAGATGTTGTTGGACTCCAACTCCCATAGGCCTCACAGCTATGACCAATGGCCAAGGATGCTGGAAACTTCAGTCCAGCAACCTCTGGCTAATTCCATTTAAAAGTATGGTTCTGATTGTCTATGATCAATCCTAAATATCTGTTGTATCCCATTATGAATTCAGTATTATTCAACATGAACTGGAACAGAATCAGTTTAGGATCTGACTTTATTGGCCTGAACCAGAATTAATTCAGTACAATTTTAATGGCAGATGGTTTTTTTGGTTATTATTTAGAAAATTTAATGAGTATCAGTTTGAGTATTTCCAAAACAGAGATTTTATTTCAAGTACAATTAGCTGTCAGCAATTAAGGAAGTGTATTGCATTCAACAACTCTGGCCTTGTTCACACATCACATTCAAAATAAACTAAGGTTTAGTTGTTTTTTTAAAACATATTTGTCCACCTCAATTTTGTGAAAAAATACCAAAGCCATCTGCAACAATTATAATACAATAAAAACCGCATAAACACTTAAAACAGATCACCAGCTGACTACTATGGGAAATGTTTCTTAATTGCCTGCATAAGCCTTACGGCAAAGGAAAAAATTCAGCAAACATTTGAAAGTTAACATGAATGCTACTCCTCTGCCACTCCTGCTGCATTGCAAGGAAACAAGCTGTGGTCTGGTGGCTAACATATTTTAAACAAAGTCTGTAGTTTTTGCTCCAAACAAGCCCCAACCATAATGCTAAACTAGACCATGGCTTGTTTCCTGGCAGTGTGGCAGCAGCAGGAGCAAACAACCAGTGATTAACCTCAAGGAAACCCAAAATCCATGGTAATATGGCTCGAGGTCAGAGGAAAAAAACTTAACCATGAAAACCTTTTTTTAAAAAATTCTGAAAAAAAGAAGATTTACTAGGTTTTCTTTGCCAATTTCAATTGCTCCTTCTGTTTATTCATTTAAATTTAGGATCAAAATAAGCTCACAGTTTCAGAGACACAAGGTTGGCCTACCTTGACCAGTAACTAGCACAGCTATTCCTTTTTCCAGTTCTTCAATCCCTTTTCTGTACCATTCAACAGCTTGTTCCTTTTGTCCTGCTGAGAAAAAGTTGGTTGCATACTTTCCGTTATGAAGAATGGTCAGAACTACAGACACTGTATAGAGCCTAAGGAAGTTATTTGAAGATGGCTACCAGTATGCACATTCAGACT
Organism: Podarcis melisellensis; assembly: GCF_964234715.1. Taxonomy (NCBI): domain Eukaryota; kingdom Metazoa; phylum Chordata; class Lepidosauria; order Squamata; family Lacertidae; genus Podarcis; species Podarcis melisellensis. Next base: position 42,033,714 of record NC_138530.1, read on the forward strand.
TCTGTTTTCTCTTCTCCATCCTCCAGCTCCAAACAACCCAAATCTGCTCAACCCTCTGGAACAGATTTTGAGGCTTGTGGGGGCCCACAGGGGGTAACTGCTCCACACTATATTGGATCTCAACCCAGTATTGTTCAGAAAGCAACCCAATAACAATATGTGCAGAAAAGTCAGTTACACATCAAGAGTTGTTATGGGATTGATGAAATACAGAATGTTCAAAAAGTGATGTCGCTATGAACGCTTGGCCGCCACAAGCCAGTTATCCCTGTGGTAACTTTTCTGACACCTCCTGCTTAAAACCCAAAAAGCCAGAAGGATCGTGAGGCCCCACTTTCACGGTCTGTATTCGTACTGAAAATCAAGATCAAGCGAGCTTTTGCCCTTCTGCTCTGCGGGAGGTTTCTGTCCTCCCTGAGCTCGCCTTAGTATAGTGGTCTGACTAACGCTATCTAGGAAGTTCATGACTGAAGTGACAGGTGACCTCAGACTTTCAGGTTCAGAACTCACCTTGACATTATGCTACTCTGACTGCCTTCACATTCCAATTTTATTTGTTTTAAAGAAACCAAGTGTCAATAAAGTATTTAGATAGAAAAATGAGAATCTGGATCACAAGAGAATGTGAGAAGTCAATGAATTCACAGTGCCTTGCTTTTAATATCAGATTACTCAAGAGCACACAATCAAAGTCTGAAAGTTACCCGATTCAATCCCACACAGAAATGCTGGATCATCCACACATCAGCTGCTACAAGTAAATCCATACACTCCAGACCTCAACAGGCTATGATTATCTCAGGTGAACTATAAAAAGCACCTTAAAAGCAAGGAGCTCCAGACAGCTCACATTAGCAAGTAAATCCACATGCTAGGAGAAAAGCACAGCCAAGCAGGGCAATTACCCATTCAATATGTGAGAATTTCTTTCAGTTCAGATCCTGAACTGATCAAACCACATTAATATGTTGACACAGTTTGAAATACAGTCCATGAAGTTTTGCTGTAATTTTTTTGCATGTGAAGAATCAGAGTGTTATGCTAGAGGTCAGTCATGAAGCTTACTACATGACCCCAGCTCCCCCACTGTCTCAGCCTAACCTATCCTAAACCTACCACAAATTATGCAGTCAAGCTTCCCACATTTGGGGAAATCGCAGGGGTCAGCACACCCAGAGTGAAATGGAAAGTTATTTTCATAGGCTTGTCAAACTGTCTTGAACTCATTCACTTACTTCCTTATCTTGATTCTGCTGAACAAATGAGATAGAAAGGTTTAATCTTAATGTTTCAGATTTGTTTAATCTCTCATACAAAACAATGGGCAATCAGCTATATTACTCCCAGATATTGCTTATTTCTACATTTTCCAGGAAAGCCATGTAGTGCCACAATCACTATATAGAGAAACTTAAAGGGTGGGCAACTTGAAAAAAATACCCAATTCAAGCTTATGTTTTGAAAGTTACTGGACACGGGGTTCGAATTCACCATCAATACCTAAAAATAACAAAAGGCAAGAGGTGACATGATAGATGTTTATGAAATAATGCATGGCATGGAGACAGTGGTTAGAGAAAGGTTTTTCTCCCTCTCTCATAACACTACAATTCATGGACCTGGCTTGAGAGCAGTACATGTGAAAAGGATCTAGGAGTCTTGGTTGACCACAAACTTGACATGAGCCAACAGTGTGACGCGGCAGCTAAAAAAGCCAATGCAATTCTGGGCTGCATCAATAGGAGTATAGCATCTAGATCAAGGGAAGTAATAGTGCCACTGTATTCTGCTCTGGTCAGACCTCACCTGGAGTACTGTGTCTAGTTCTGGGCACCACAGTTCAAGAAGGACACTGACAAACTGGAACGTGTCCAGAGGAGGGCAACCAAAATGGTCAAAGGCCTGGAAACGATGCCTTATGAGGAACAGCTAAGGGAGCTGGGCATGTTTAGTCTGGAGAAGAGGAGGTTAAGGGGTGATATGATAGCCATGTTCAAATATATAAAAGGATGTCACATAGAGGAGGGAGAAAGGTTGTTTTTTGCTGCTCCAGAGAAGCGGACACGGAGCAATGGATCCAAACTACAAGAAAGAAGATTCCACCTAACATTAGGAAGAACTTCCTGACAGTAAGAGCTGTTCGACAGTGGAATTTGCTGCCAAGGAGTGTGGTGGAGTCTCCTTCTTTGGAGGTCTTTAAGCAGAGGCTTGACAACCATATGTCAGGAGTGCTCTGATGGTGTTTCCTGCTTGGCAGGGGGTTGGACTCGATGGCCCTCCTGGTCTCTTCCAACTCTATGATTCTATGATTCTATAACATTCAATGAAGCTGAATGTTGGAATAATGAGGGCAGCTAAAAGAAAGTACTTTAGGCAACACGTAATTAAACAATAGAACTCACTCCCACAGGAGGCATCAATGGCCACCAACTTAGGCGGCTTTAAAAGAGGATTTTAAAAAATCAATGCAGAACAAGGTTATAAACAGCTACAAGCCATGCTGGCAATGGTCTATTTCAACTGTGAGAGGCATTATGCCTCTCAACACCAGTTGATGTTGCATACATGTCTAGCTTGCGGTCTTCCCACAGGCATCTGGGTGGCCACTATGAAAACAGGATAGTGGATGAGCCACTGGCCTGATCCAGTAGGCTCTTACCATGTTCTTAATGTCAGTCTTAATTTTTGTTTTTGTTACATATGTTGACAGTCCAATGCTGTTTGTTCAGAACCATAAGTTGTGGTAAGGAACATATTTTGGATGTAAAAGGTTCAATCCCTGGCATCTCTAGCTAAAAGTATCTTAGGTAGCAGTGTTGGGAATAACCTCTGCTTGAAACCCAGGGGTAGGTTAGAATCAACCAATTGTCTAGGTCAGTGTAAGGCTGCTTCAACATCCATCTTATTGTATTTGTATGACTGCTGCATTGGAAAGGTTATTTTTCACTCTTATTCTAAATCGCCACCAAATAAGTAAATGGAAAGAGTAGGTCTTAACCTATTACATTAAGTAAAACTTACAACAACAAACCTCACTGCAGTCCCTATTTATTTACAGCATATTAAAAGCTTCTATCAATGGGTTATCTTTTACCAAAAGTGTCACACCAGGAAGCATTGAAGGTTACAAATGGCAAACGATTTAGCTTTAAAATATCTGAGCTCTCGTGTTCTCTCAAGACTAACAGCTACTGTTTAAGTTACAGTACAGTCAACCCTAACAAACAAAAAAAAAGCCTTTCTGAATAGTTTGCCTTCATAGAGCTCACCATTCTACACCCCCCCCCCAGTATTACCATCTCAAGAATTTGTCTGAACCCCTTAGAAACTTGAATTTTATATGCAGCCCAAACAAGTTAACAGAAGCAGCGGCTGGTGATGGTGTATGATGAACCACAGTAGTACAAGCTGAACTCGGAGAACAAAGAGACTAAGCGGGTAACACAAAGTCTCTTTCACATTCACAGCAAAGCCTCCCTTTACATAGACTCCACCCACCAAGTCCTTCATGTCAGCACCCTCCATACATTGTAACATTCGCCGCCTCTTATGGGGTAAATATACCACCACAGGCTTTTCACTCTGGAGCAATTTTACTCTTCAAAGCCCCTCGCCTTTTAAACCGTTACCTATCTAACTAATTGCGCGGGGACTGAACCATCGCTGCCGACACTACAAGGAGGACCTATAAAAACACTCTTGAGTCCCCTCGACTGCGAGAGCAGATGGGCGACAAGAGCGAACTCGGAAGCATAAGGAGACACAGCGCCGGGAAGGGGAGGTTGACAGAATTAGGGGGCACCGAAGATGGGGGGCGCAGCCATCTGACGGGCGTGAGGCGACGGCGAAAGGGGGCTTCTCCCCGCCGCACGCCCGTCCCTGTCCCCCTTCCCCTTCCCTCCACAGGCACCGTCCTCGCCGCGCAACACAACCGCTCTCCTCCCCCCCCCCATCCTTTGCCGCAGCCATTTCGCCTCTCCGGGGCCTCCCTTACCGGCCTCGTCTTCGTCGATGCGCAGCGCCGTGGAGATGCACTCGAAGGCGCGCTTGTGGCAGGCTCGCACCGTCTCGGGAGCGTCGCCGGCGCCGGCCCTGGCGGTGCCTTTGGCGGCTGCCATGAGGACGCCGCCGCGGGAGAGGCGCTCGCAGAGCCAGGCGAACAGCAGCCCCAGCTGGAAGGCCAGGAAGCGGAGCAGGGCGAAGGCGGCGAAGAGCGGGTACGAGAAGTAGTAGAGGTTGCGCTTGTGAGGGGAAGCCGCCGCCGCCGTCGCCGCAGCTGCCTGTTGCTGGTGGGGCTGGACGGAGGGAGCCGGCCCGGCCCCGGGCGGAGAGGAAGTCCCGGCGGCCCGAGTCGGGGAACTGGAGGCGGCTAAGCCCTTCTTCTTCCCTCTCCCGCCCGGAGAATTCATTCACCACCGCCGTCGCCATAACCCGCTGCCAGCGACTGACAACAACCAGCCGCGCGGGCCTGCCATGGCACAGGCTACGCCCCTTTCCCTCAGCCCCGCTATCAGGCACAGGGGGCACTCGCAGGCGCGCGCACGAGGCAATCTGCGCAGCGACGCTTCCTGAATAAGGAGCGCCGTAACAGCAGCCCTTCGCCGGCCGCCTGGACGCTCTCGTCAATTTGCGCCTGCGCGAACCGCAGAAGCGACAATAGGGGGCGTGGTCAGCACTATGGGCGGTAGGGGAAGGAGGCGGGTCAACCCGGAAGGCTACCATCACGCAATGCTTCTCACGTAATTAACGGAGATAGCGGGTTGGCTGGCTGGTGTGTCTCTTAGTGTCGGCGTAAAAGCCAATACAGTAGCAGGTAGGTTTTATGCCCCTCTTCCTCCACTCTACATTGCACCCGCTTTGTGTGGAAGCGGTGCACTCTGGGCAATGTAGTCAATAAGGGAATACAATGCGTAATGGGAGTTACGATTTCTTTCTTCTGTCCTCAGCCTGTTGACTTGAATGTCAAGTCAAGAAGGGACGGAGGCAGGGAAGTTTTCTACAGATCCCCGCAATTAAAAACTAAACTGGGGGTGTCGAAGTAATATAAAACACATAAAATTACATTCTACAGAATGATGCAGCAAAGCTTTAAGAGACATATGTGATGCTGGTTATGTTTTTGAATAAAGGACCTATTTAAAACAATAATTGTCTAGAAGCCCTATTCACTATTCCAATACATTTTTTTTACCATATGGATCATCACAATGTCACTATCTCTTCCTATATAATTTCCCATGTCCAGGGGGTAGGCCAGTTGTCTGTTCTGAATGGGGTTGCACTCTTTCTGAAGGAACAGGTATATAGTCTGGGGGTGCATCTCTGGACCCACGTTTGTCTCTTGGTGTGCAAGAGACCTTGGTAGCCAAGCATGCCTTTTACCAGCTTTGTTAGGGCAGCTCTGGCTGTTCCTATACAGAGATGCTTGGCCACTGTGGTCTTGATATTTGTAACCTCAAGGCTAGATTACTGTGATGTGCTCCATGTGGGATCTATGTACCCTTGAACTTAATTGCAGTGGTGCAGAATGCAGCAGGTAGGTTGTTGGCTGGGATATTCTTTCACCATCACCATATAACACCTCTGCTGTGGGAGCTGAACACGTTGCCAAAAGGCTATAAGGCACCATTAAAGGTTTTACTTTCAGTATTCAAAGCCCTAAAAAAGTTGGAATAGGTTTCCTAAGGGACTATCTTGCCTCATATAGCCCTGCCTGGCAACTGCACACCTCTAGAGGAGCACTGCTGAGACTATTGTATACCTTAGAGGTGTGCTTAGTTTGTACTGGAAACGAGGCTTTGAGTGCTGAAGCTCTAGCCCTCAGGAATTAATTACTGCTTGAGATTAGACAGGCGCTTGATGTCTTGATGTTTAGGTGGCTACTGAAGATGTTTTTGAAGACTTTCCCTGAAGTGTGACTCAGTCCTTTTATGGAATGTTACTTATTCATATTTAGAAATCGTTTTATTTTTTTTGGAGTGTGCATTATTATTTGTTGTTTTTATCTCATTTTATCTTCTGTACTGCTTTGAGGGCATCAGGCTGTGATGAGGTTATTAATAATAAATTTTAAAAATCAAATACTTGGAAGATGGCATATAGATAACCTATCTAATTTCTAGTACACATAGAATGCAATCCTATGCAGAATTAATCACTTTTGAACCTATTGATTTCAATGTAATACCTAACTGTATAGGATCAGTAATGCATATATATGAAAGCTAATTCCTAGAATACAATTTTCATGTCACAAATAATAATTATAAGCATGTTGTGGAAAAGCAGTGGGAAAGCATCAGTTTGGATTTACAGACATTATAATTTGTACCTATCACAATTATGCTGCCAAGGAAAGGCAATCAGATCCATTGTTAAAGGATGCAATTATCTGTCCTGTGGGTCAAATAACATCAGTAAATGGAATATTCCAAACTAGGAGTTTCCCCTCAAATTTTTAAAACCTGCGGTCGTTTTTCTTGATGAATACTGGAGGCAAACTTCAGTCATACCCTCAGAATGAGTACCCTTTCTTCCAATGGTAGGGTTGCCTGGGATGTTAATATTGTATCCCTGCATCCCCTCCTCCTCATTGTGCACTTGGAATGAGATTGTGCTTTTGCTGCAATATTGATGCTTCTGAGATTCACCTCCACTGCAGGAAATGGGATGATATCATGGCCCATATGTTAGTAGAGCCAAGGGAATATTGGATGCACCCACTCCAATGTAGAGTGACTGATACATCCAACATGGCAACTTAATTTTAAATGCTGAGCATCAGCCTTCCTTGTGTTACACTAAAGAAACCTGTTGAAGAAAGTAAACTAGAACCTAGTGATTCCTTTCTTACTAGAGTTGTTTACTACTCAATCCCACCTGCATATCCTGCTCCCTTCAGAAGAGAGTTTGCTCTTTCTGTCAATTCAACACCGCAAGCTAAATTAGTGGCTTCTCTGTACAGGCACATTTGAATTATCTGGCCCAGTTCCCTTTGAAATTTATGATCTTTTCATACGACCCAGCTTTTAAAGGATGCTGGTTGCCATGACCAACAGCTGTTTTACTGCTTGCTTTCCTACATATTTTTACATTTTGCACAAAACTTGAGTACTAGTTGCTAGACAAGATGATTTATTATTACACAGAATGAAGAAATACTTCGGTAGAATTCAAACTCATTTGATCGGGGTGAAGAGACGCGAACAAGACCACTCGTCTTCTTTTTTTATTCTGATTTTCACATGCCGGAAACTGAGAACAGAGTTTGTGCGATGAGCCAACCTCCACGCTAAAGGCCATCCTGAACAGAAGGAGTGGCGACCGCGACCGAGATTCCTTATCTTCTCAAACAAGCGAATCCCCACCGCACAGCTTCTGCCTTGGAGCGCTCTCTCTATTACGCAGGCGCGCTAGAGACCCGAATCGCTTACCGCCTGTGAAGCGCGACATTTCCCGGCTCCCTCCTTTACGGCGCACCGCTATACGGCAGCCGAAGTTCCTTGTTTACGACTCGTCTCGCGGATTGTTTCGCTCGTTGCTCCGCGACGGGTGGTTTTTTTCTTGCTGGCTTTGCATCCTCGAACCCAAGAGCCGCTCGGCTAAGCGGAGGTGAGCGCGGGCTGCCGAGCCGCGGACCGAGGTTCGCGGCGCCTATCCTCTGCCTTGGGGCCGGGGAGCGGGGAAATGGAGGTCCCGGGCCGCCTGCTGCCCTCTTGGCGCTTCTACCGCTCGGGCTCCGGGGGTCCTTCGGAGCCACGAGGGTCGGTTTCCTTCAAGAAAGGAAAATCAGGCAGGCAGGCCGGCTGTTGATAGTCACGTTCGGGCTGCTCCTCGATCGGACGCAGCTTTTCCTTACGGACGCATAGGCTGCAACTGCAGGCACGCTTACTCTGGAGTAATGCAAGACCCATTAGAATAACGGGGACTTACTGCTGAGTAAACGTGCGCAAGTTCAAGACGCAGCCATTACAACAGGGATGGGGAATCTGTGGCCCTCCAAATGCTCTTGGTCTGCCATCCCTACCTGTTTTCTGTGCTTGTTGTGGAGGTTGAGGTCAGCAGCATATGGAGGGCCAAAGGTCCCCCCCCCCAATCGTTGCTTTTTACAGCAGTGCATGTAGTTGATCCTGCTTCCCCCACCCAACTCCCATTTTTCTGGCTCTTCCTCCCCTCCCCCCCCCAGAACATTTGGATAGAAATTAACCTTTCTGCTTAAAACAACTGACATTCAAACCCCTTGATCTTCCTGTTAAGGGATTTTTTAAAATTAAAAATAAAATATCTCTTAACAGGAAGATATGAAATGTGTCATACCAAAAGACACTTGGAAGTTGTTGGTAACATATGAACTATCAGCTGTACTTAAGAGAGAAGTTTCTAAAACTGGTCACAGTGTAATCGATAAACTTCTGTTTCCTCCCCAAGACTACTTCGTATTTGCTAACTTCCACACATCATGGAGACAGAACAGATTATGGAGAGCCAGCCACAGGTAATGCCAAAACCCCCAACAATACCTGCTTTAGTGAGATTGTGTGTGTAAGAGATATTTTATAATTGTGTGATGCTTTGCAGGTTCCAGAAAATCCTCATGCGGAATATGGTCTTACAGAGAACGTAGAGGTAACTAAGTTTATCATTAGAGTTAACTATTCCCTGTTGAAATTGGGATCTGCTCCATTTTTTGTGATTGTATTTCTTAATTGTAAGATTTTAAACAGTATTGTAAATGGTTGTTGCCCATCCTGGGAACTTTTGAGTGAAGGGTGGGTAATAAATTAATAATAGTCTCATCTCGACACACTTAAAGAGTACAATTTGCTAAAGTTGTTTATTCATAGAATTGAGTGAAGCTAGGGATAGGGGCTTCACTCAATTAGAATAGCTTGTGTGTTAGAATACCTTGTCTAATACAACTTTACAATCTCAGGTATTTATTATAGAAGTGCCTGAGTTTGTGCAGCTAAGAATGAGATAGATTTATTTTGCTGTTTTTAAAAGCTTTCATCCTGGCATTAGTATTACAAAGACTGTTGCATATATGAAGATCCTCAGATTGATGTTAACCTATTGAATGTATTTGCATATTTGTGTGCATTTTTTGTGCAAAACAATTTTTATTTCACTATCCAGGTGATTTCACCACCATTCACCTCATCTAGACATTTTTGCTGTAAATCTGTAAAAATCAGGCAATGAAACAGCAATGGCTGTCTCATGGAGCCACAGTAAGCAAACAGAATTTTCAAGGAAACAAACATTTTTAATGGGGGGTTCTGCGTGGGGTTTTTTTTTTTTTTGAGAAAACATACTTATTTCACCGAATAAGTAAAACATATGGATTTTTGATCAATTTTTAGATAGTCCCGAAATGCATGACTTTATATTTTCAACTTAAACACTGGATTACTGTCTTCATCTAGTGTTTGTTTACATTTTAAGCGAATAGTGGAAAATGAGAAAGCAAGTGCAGAGAAAACATCAAAGCAGAAAGTAGATCTTCAGTCACTACCTACACGTGCCTATCTGGACCAGACAGTTGTGCCTATCTTACTACAAGGTCTTGCAGTACTTGCAAAAGAAAGGTAACATATTTGTCTTTCATGATTTCATTCTTAACAACGTTCGCAAACTTCTGCTTGCAGTCATTATATAGGCCTAGTTCTTACAAACAGCAAGTGAGGTGGGAAATATATGGCTGGGCTTTACAACAGTGGATAGGAGCTCAGGTGAATGAATTTTGCATGCTAAATAATCATTTGCACATAATAAATGTAGCATTTTGCATCATTAGACCTTACCCCTTGATATGCTGTTTTTCAAGCATTTTTGTATGAAAAATAATTCATTCATGTGAGCCCACACTTGTATTTTGAACTGATATAGTCATGACACTTATTGCCACCACATTTGTTGTGTTTGGGAATGAGACTTTAATGCATTTGTGTGAAGTGTGAAAATTTCTACACAAACTGGAAGAAGTTATTCTGGCTCTGGTCATCAGCCTTAATTTGATAAGCACTATGAACAGCATGATGCAGATGAGTACAATATCCAGTTTCATTTTAGAGTTAGCAAAGCTAGGATTGGAAGAGGTCTAAAAAGAACGAGGGTGGAGATCAAGACTGGCCTGTAGTAAATAGAATACAACCTGACTTGACATGGCTATGATGAGAGACCACAGCATTCATTATCCTGGTTTTTTTTGGGGGGGGAGGGGATGAACTGCTACTGGATCACTACTTCTCTCCTGTTATTTCCGTAGGATGAGATGGTGGGAGCTCCTAGAGCCAAGCATTCCTAAATCTACATATTTTTAATCCCTGTTTCTATATGTCTAGAGGGGTACAGAGTAGTTTCCTCTCATTTCCCTTCCCAAGCAGAAGGGGATTAGGATAGATAGTAAGGCTAAAGTAAATAAATCTAAGCATTTCCCCCTCATTTTTCAAGCCCAATAACAACCATGTAATATTATAGTTCAACAGCTTTAAGCCATGCCAGTCCAGTATAGGAGTTAAGGAATTCATTTCCATTTCAAGGAATTTAACACTTGCCCCAAGTTAAAATAAAAAAGCAGATCAAATGAACAGCTGTAAAAATCTGACACTCTTTGAAACTTTGGAATTTAGCCTACCGCAGATGAAATTAAGAGAAATATGCTAATGATATAAGAAATTAAAATGTTTTCACTTGCAACTCTACATTTACCAAGTGCCTGCTACTTATGGCAGAATCCTAACCCATGTCTACTCAGTTAAGTTCTGTTTAATTCAATGGGGCTTACTCCCAGATAAGTAGGGTTAGGACTGCCGCCGTAATGTATTAAAGTAAAATGTTTTGTGATCCCAAACAATACTCAAGTACTTTTAGTCTTTTTAAATCTACTACATACTGTGGATTCCATTCCTGAAACTACTTTTATGGGGGTAATTTTGATAATTTAATTGAGGTTAAAAGAATTCTTTAATTGGTAGGTGTGTACAAAACCACTATTCTCTTTTTATTTTCAGACCACCAAATCCCATTGAATTCCTTGCAGCATACCTGTTAAAAAATAAGGCACAGTTTGAGGACCGAAATTAATTTCATCTTCAGAGGACCATTTGACTGATCAGTATATATGCTAAATAACCATGAATCACTGTCTGATGTATAAATCCTACAACAACAAAAATATCACTTTTGCTCAATTTCTTTAGCCTTTTCTTGAGTTATGTCAGCGGCATGGGGAGCTAACACCACTGCTGTGTCAGCAAAATCGACACTGTAGCCTATACATGCACAGCCTTAGAAGAAAGGGGAAAGTATACAACACAGCGAAAATAAAAGGTTTTTGCCAGTGGGAGGGGCCAGGAGGTACAACAAGGGCAGACACAAGCTGATGATCAGCCTTGGGCGGCTTGAGGTTGAAAGCAGGAGCCAGACTCAACTTTTGTTATGCAGTCACATCAGGGACAAAACAGAGAGCCATACCCGGTTCACCAGATTAGGAGTCCACCGCTCTTAACCACTACACCACATTGGCTCTCATTGCTTCCTTTCTCATTCCTTCCTTCCCACCCCCTGCAACCAACTGATTGTCATCAGCAGAACCTTCCTACTTGTGCAGTCTGAGAGGCTTCCCCTTCACAGTCCAAAGAATGAGCAGAGGGTCGACGGTCCCATAGCCCACCAAGCTCCCTACTATTTCCCCGAGTCCTATCCTGTGGCTAGCTAAGCTAGACTATACCAGTGCAGAGGAAAGGGAGTCCTAGCAATGAAGATACAACATGGCAAATGACAAAGCTATTGTTATAAAGGATCTAAAGTGGAGTTGGCATCAGATTTTTATGGTTTACCTTGTTCTCAAACCACACTAGTGGTGTACAGCCCATTAAATAGGTTTTTTTTATTAAAACAAACAAACCAGCGCATCAGTTACCAGGTCCAAAGAACAATTGTCTGGTGGATGGATCTAGCAAGCCTAACTTAAATGGGAACATTTCAAGCTGAAGAATAAAGGCTGCAGCACAAAAACAAATATAGTAATAACTACATATAAAAAGAGAGTGCAGGCTTCATTGCCTAAATGGCAGTGGACACAAGCCATATGCATTTACTTGGGTATTCATAGGCCACCTCTCAGGGTTAACCGGGGTGGGTCATGAGATAAAAGCTCATTATAACAAATCACAAAACCACAACCAAAATATTAAAATGTTATGACGACAGCTACACAGCTGCAGTTAAAACATGATCGTTGACAGTAAAAATACAACATTAGTGTAAATACAAGAAACCAAGCAGCAAAGAATAAATCATTAAAAGTAGCAGTTAAATGCAGAGTGTTAAAATGTCAGTCTTGAGGAAAGCGTTTTCAAAGCCTGCTTAAAAATCATTGACATAGGGAATAAATGCACCCATTTAGGGAGGAAGCTCCATAATCAGGAGACCAGCACTGCTCAGTAAAACATATTTGACTACGCTGATCTAACATGATATAATTAAGTAAACGTATTGATAAATATAAACTTAAATATAAATCTGATTGTTATATGTCCCATTTGATGATACTGGAGGAGATGACAGAGAACTCTCATTTAAAAAAATCTCTGCTCATTTTTAAAGGGCATTTTTTTATTTAAAATATAATTTATAACAATAACACACTGTAATCAAAATAGCCTCAGTACTCTTATCTTTAAACTCCACTGATACATAAACTATTAGTTGATAAGCTTGTATCCCTGAAAGATAACACAGCCTTTTGAATAGTGTTACCCATGTTCTCTGCAAATATTTGGTTTATTATTTTAGCCATAACGCTTCATACTTTTCGGTATTACGTGGCCTCCCATATGCTGAACTTTTCTAGCATCTGTTATCATTTTACTGTAAAACTCTGCTTGTTCCTTTTTCATGTTTCTCCAGCAGCTAAACTGTTTTCTAATACAGATATTTATTTTTATGCTTCAGTATGTTCAGCCCTTGTTTCTAATTAAGCTACTGGGTACTGCAAGCAAAGCAGCAGCCAGGAGAGGGACCCCTTGAGAAAAAGATTAAGGCCATTTGACACAAATGATGCTGAACTAGGGTTGAAAGATTACTGGTGTTTATTTCTGTCCAAACTGAAAAACCTGTATATATATTTTAAAAAGCCTCACTGTTGTGCCATGCTATTTATTTTATTTAAAAGTTCTCTCTCTCTCTCTCACACACACACATTCAGACATATATATTAATATTTCAAAAATCACCAAACAGTACACAGATACACCACTTTTAATGCAAAATAAAGCAGCTTACAGGGTTAAAAGCAGCAACACCTAACACTGTACGTTATGGGTCAGCTGTTTAAAGCAGCTGATTTGGGGTGTCACAAAGGGGCAGGAAACGGGGGGCCTGAAGCATGAATGGTTGTGTAGAAGAATCACAACAGATCTGGCTTGTCCTGCAAGCCACACCTGCTGAAATCCGGTCTTCTGAACAACTATTAAAAGTGCAGGAGCCCTGTCCTCTCTTTTACCTGGGCGCCTTACTCTGTACCTTTTCACTGAGTGCTTTCCTCTTATCACTCTGTCATCTGAACCGGTTTGTAAGGATCTGTGACTAAGGGGCAGGTTGGGTCTACAGCCAAGATTCTGCTTTCAGTGTCAGATGTCTTTCACAGCCAACTTAGATGAGCAGAGGCACTTTCCAGGCAAAGCCATCATTGGATACAACCTGCATAGGTTTAACATAGAACCATATAGTCAAAGAATTTTTTTTTTTACAGTCTGCTACCTTAAGGGGGCATCATCTAAAAATAGACACAAGAATCAGCAGAAAGGGAGGAAGATGGGGGCAGAGTTGAGCCTTCGGAGATTACGATTGCTCAGATTTTAGAGTCATAGAGTTGGAAGGGACCCTGAGGATAATCTAGTCCAACCCCCTGCAATGCAGGAATATGCAGCTGCCCCGTACAGGGATCAAACCTGCCACCATGGTGTTATCAGCACCACACTCTAACCAAATGAGCAATCCAGGTACTTCACCTCTGTGTACTTCAGTTTAGATAGAGGAAGATTTGAAGCAAGAATACATGGAAGTATCCTGGCCAAGTGCATAGTTCATTTTTCTCTCTCTCCAGTGTAAGTACAGGAAACCCCCTAATCTCAGAAGGAAGGATTTCCAAGTAGTGTAAATATAGACTAACTTGAGTAATATTTCTTTTTCCATAAATGAAGCAAGTAGTACAATGCAATGGCTTCCATCTTTCTTTAGCTCTGAAATTTACCATTGTATTCCATGCAGTGGCGCCGGCTCCTAGGGGCTGAAGCACTGGGGGACCCCCTGATTTTTTTTTAAGGAGCCGGGCCCCCTCAATGTTCAGAGCTCCCCCCCCCCACAACGTCAGTGCATCACAACATTGCACACAGACCCCCTCAATCCTCTGGTGAAGGTGGCGCCTCTGATCTCATGAAACACAGAGACTAGATGGTGGTACATCATCTGTGGCACATGAATAAATTGTTGAATTCGACCTGAAAAGCACTCTGCAGAGAAGTTTCCAAACAATTCAGAGGCCATGCGCTTTTGAGATCAAACTGGTATTTCAAAGACCAATCTTCTTAACATCCCTGCCAATCTTTAGTTCAGCTGCCAGGCACCATCAGCATTCCAATCATTCAGCTGTCATTCATGTCAACGTATCTTAGTATATGATGTGTCACCTGTTATCCAGGAAGGACAGATGGAAGAAAAAATAAATCAAAGTTGTACATTGCAAAAGGGTTTGTTAGGTAGGTCTTCTGCAAGAAACATGAAGCCGTAAAACTAACTACATTTCTGACTGTCATGGAAACAAGAAATTTGAGAGACTCTGAAAGGGGTTTGCTTTTCTAACACAACAAAGCACAGCTCTGTTTCTGCTGTGGTTAACAATGCTAGGATGTACGATAAAATTATTGCAACACCTGATAGAACCAATAAAGCAGAGTGTTTGAGGACCCTAGTATGTTCCTGGTCCTTGTAAATGGGTGCGTGTGCATGTGCTGGGGAACCATCCTTTGCATTTTGTCCTCAGTAGGCCTGCCAGCTTTCACTCTGATGTCTCAAGTCTTCAAGGCATAGTGCAGGGGTCTACAACCTTTAAGACAAAAAGAGCCACTTGGACCCGTTTCCAAAGGAAAAAAAACTGGGAGCCATGAAACTCATAGAATCATAGAGTTGGAAGAGACCACAAGGGCCATCGAGTCCAACCCCCTGCCAAGCAGGAAACACCATCAGAGCACTCCTGACATATGGTTGTCAAGCCTCTGCTTAAAGACCTCCAAAGAAGGAGACTCCACCACACTCCTTGGCAGCAAATTCCACTGTCGAACAGCTCTTACTGTCAGGAAGTTCTTCCTAATGTTTAGGTGGAATCTTCTTTCTTGTAGTTTGGATCCATTGCTCCGTGTCTGCTTCTCTGGAGCAGCAGAAAACAACCTTTCTCCCTCCTCTATGTGACATCCTTTTATATATTTGAACATGGCTATCATATCACCCCTTAACCTCCTCTTCTCCAGGCTAAACTCGTCATTATAAAAATAACTTTTTTGTCACTTTTTTATTATTTCTTTGTTTGACCCCTCAGAATTACTCCTCATAGAAATAAACGTTAAATTGACAAGTTACCTTTTTTGTGTGTGTGTTCTTAACTCCCCTTCAAAACAGTGACCAGCGTACATGCCCCCTTTCAATGCAGTGACTAATGCACGCACCGCCCCCATGCGACGTCACAGCCAGTACAGCGCCCGCCACAGTGGGGAGTGTCGGGGCACACAATGCGCCTCCTCCCCTCGCTAGTATCCGCCCCAGAGCCGCGGCAAAGGTGTAAAAGAGCCACATGTGACTCCGGAGCCGCGGGTTGCAGACCCCTGGCATAGTGCAATCTGTTTTGCATTTTTGAAAATGCAGCAAATCCTCTAAGCCCAGCAGTGCTGATCCAAGATGCTGTGCTACCTAAAGCAAAGCCTAATGGCACCCCAACCTCGCTAGGGCTCATGCTTGACAAAATCTTCCTGCATAATTCAGGCACCGATTCCTGCTGCCCCCTATCCTCCTCCTGCCCATGCCACCAGAGGCAAGTCAATTCAGCCTGCTACATAGCAGAACCAGCCAAAGGCCCTAGCAGGACAACACTACCGGCTGTAGTTTTCTATAGAACTCTGGAGATTTGTGGTGTGTAACAAAAAGGGAAATGCCACCAAGAGAAAAGTGACCCTTTAATAATCACAACCACCTGCATTATCTCTCTAGCTCTGAAGCAGAAGGCACTTCAGAGCTATGGGGTTTCTTGAGAGTAGGGAAGGAACATCCTTCACATCTGCCTGTCCTCTGGAGCCAGAATCAATCAAGTAATTCCCAATACCTTTCACAAATCTCTGGTCTGGACCCAAGCTAGTTAAAACACTCTGGTGAGATGATCCTAAGTCTGCAAAGCACTTAGTATTTATTAAGGAGTCAAAGTGAGAAAGAAATAGTAGGTTGCAGCAAAGCAAAATATCAGCAGTCTGATAGAAATAATTCTTACACTTGATATGGAGCCTAAAATCTTTTTCAGTAACTCTCATATGAACATGAAGCATCTTTTGGCATGCTAAGGCTGAGCTTTCCCAGGCCAAATGAAGATGGAGATAAAAGCATTTTCAAAACAAGCTATTTTATGTTGTTCCAGAGATAGCAGGGCTGGCATAAGGGAAAACAAGTGGTCGAATAAGGTACAGTACTGAAATTTTCATGTTCCCCACTTATATAGCAATATGTGATACTTAATACACTATTTAGTTTGGAGGATAACTTGCTTATCAACCACTTATCCTGATTTCCTTGCATAAAGTTGACACATATGTTATATTATGCCTGCTCTTTATCTTCATTCTAATCTGTTTCTGGGGAGAGTGCAACAATGTGCATTCACCCTAATTTCATCCCGATGAGTTTTCACAGAGGTTATAGGTCTACCTGTCAATCTGTCATTATTTTCAGTGCATTTCCCAATAACTCTCCTTTTTAAAAGTGGATTTGTTGTACAGAGTGCTTTAATCCAGAGTGATTTAGTTGCACAAACCTAAATTTCCAGTACACAATTAAATCCCTCTTGCAAAACAGTGACATTCTGCAGGCAACACCAATCGAATCCCATCAAAAAATTGGCCAAGCAATTCCAGTGACAAAGAATGTGATTCTCATAACAACTACTTGTGCCTTCAATTTCTCAGGGAGTTTTAGCAACCCTTAACTGGTATAAGTGAAAATTGCTGTTTGTAGCACTCTGCCTTTGTGACCTTCCCTACTTCCAATTCACAGGCCCCTAATGATATTTTTTAATTGAAAGCATGTTTTGCAGAGGGGGTGGGGTGGGAAAGAGAATGTTTATAGTAACAGGATTCTGAATTTTTGTGTGTGCGTGCGTGCATGTGCTTGCACACACCATGTATTTCCATGGTGAATAATGAATCTGCAAAATAAGTGTGTGGGAAATGGAGTCATAGCATTGAACTCAAAGCCGCATGTTCCAATAGAACCACAAAACTACAAGTCAGAAAAAGCTATTAATACAGATAAATAATAGGTTGAGCACAACACTTTAAAAACCAGTTCTTCTTCAGATTTTTGCTGAACTGCCCAAACCTGAATTTTTGCTGAATCGCAAACAATCAATCCATCTTCTATTATCATGTCTGATTATCCTGAACATTTCAACAGCAATCAACACAGGAGCAAATGTGTGGTGATAAAGGGTCTCTCCATTAAATAAAAGGGATTGCATTAATTATCGGTTTTTTTGAAAGGATAACCAGTTTGGTGACTAATGCTCCCAGCATGAGGTATTTATATATTGAATTGTTTGGGGATTTAGGTCCAATGCCATGACTACCAGCACCAGGGACAGATAATTATGTCACAAAGCAATTCAGAATCTAGTTTGAACAGTTACTGGCGAAATATTTGACCAATCTATATAGCACATCTCAAATGTTCAGATTGTTTCATGCGTAGTATTTTAGTAATCCCAAGAGCCCTGCAAGGTAGGCCAGTATTATTATTCCCCTATGCTGGTTGTGTGGAGGGCCCAATCAATATACAGTTCTGGGTTCAGAAAATTCTGTTGGTACTCCAGATGTTCCTCCATTTGCTAAAACATTCTTGCATGAAAACAGAGAATAAGCAATACCTAAAGGCATCACTACACAGGACACTTGATATGCTGATTTCACATATCCAGTCCTCACAGTGCCTCCCCCCCAATAACAAGTTGCCTAAAATTAATAGAGTTGTATGTAATCCAGCTGGATCCTATGCATGGCACACTTACAAATAAATTACACTAAGCCCAACATAACTTATTTATATTCTGCATTTAGTCAGCTGGTTCTTCAGAGTTGTTCAGGCATACATAACAATAAAATCAACACGAAACTCAGAATATTTCCAGTCAAAAAGGAGGGAACCAACAATTAAAAGCAGCAGGTAAAATTGCTTAACAGTGTGATCATGTGCATGTAAACTCAGACGCCTCACTGAATTCAATGGGCCTTTCAGGTATAGAATTGCAGCCTAGGGCTCAAAACTTTAAAAGTCTGGAGAACAAAAAGCTCTTGCTCCCAAACAAGTCTGCACAGCATTGCTATCTTAAACTGAACACTCCAGTCCATTCATATAAAATGTGCAATGCTTGTTGCTTACTCCACCTTAAGCCTTTGGGTAAGCCGCAAAGGTTTCTGGATCTGAACCAGTGTTTCCAGTATTTCCTGACTAACATTAACCTAAAGTTTAGTAACACAGTGTTTAGGCTTTTAAATTTTAAAGGATAGTCAACCCTGAATTGTGCTACTAGATTATTTCAGGGTTACCCAAATCCAGCCACATTTGCTACTTCCCATGAATTACAGCATCAGCCTATTTGCTGCCTGGTACTTAGTTGCTCATATTGGGTTCCTACATCCAACATTTTAAAAAAATTCAAGGGTATTGTGGAGCTGTGGGTGCATGTTTGTACTTGCACAGACCAAGCTTTGATAGATGGGATATTCCTGTGTAAAGCGCAGACTCCCTCCCCTTTGGCTTTGTTGCTCAGCTTTTCCTCTGCTGACTTCCAGGGCTCTGCCTCCTTTTCACTCCCTCTCTCCAATCTAATGACGTTAGTCATGTTCACTCCCCCTCCCCAGTTCAGTCTTATTAGCTATTTTGGAAGAAGAGGCCTTTGAGGGTTGCTGGTGTCTCCATGGCAGCGGTCCAATAATATAGCAGATGACAAATTGGGTGGGTGAAGAGCTGAAGTGGATTAAGTGGCTGCCTTTGTATAACCCACCATGATCCGGTTTCATCTCCCTCAAAGTGAACCTAAGCATGCAACTATAAAAACGGTGTGCATTTTACACTTCAGTCCTCCTGTCACTGGATTATTCAACTCTTAAGCATTTGTTTACATGCTTGCAGGACTGCAAATTCGGAACTTGTTAGTACTCTGTCACACAGCCGTTCCTGAGCTCAAAACTCACGTTGCTTTCTGAAATGATTGCACTGACTTGGCCACAATTCCTTCCTGCCTTTTTGTCCTGGATGCAAGATAAAGCTTGTGGTCCCGCCCTCCATTTTAGAAAGCTGTCCCTATGGCAAATTTGATTTAGGGCCAGCCCAGTCCATTTTGTCATTCTGAGCTGCTTCAAAGCATAATGCCTTGCAGTGTTGCAGAATACACTAGGTTGCTCTTGGATTTCAAAGAGCTGCTTCATTTGGGAGGAAAAGACCAGAGGGACCTTTGGTCTTAAAATACTGTAATAAAGTGAAGCCTTTTATGTTCTCAACAGTGGAGGCTGTGGCTGCCATCCTACTAATGATTCGTTAAGTATCTCAGGCGTGTAGTGTGCTCTATTCTAATCCACACCATACAATTAAAGCACATCTTAAGCACATGGCTTCTCCCCAAAGAATCCTGGGAACTGTTATTTACAGAATTGCAGAGCTACCATTCCCAGCACCCTTGACGAACTAGAGTTTCCAGGAATCTTTGGGGAGGGAGTCGTGTGCTTTAAATGTAGGTGGATGCGATCACGCACTACTTCTTCTACCCTGAACCCTGTCTCCATATTAAAGAATAGTGAAAGAGAACGGGTCGGAATAGAAGCGGAGGCTGAAAGAGCAACCACATTACTTCCGGCGCCCAACGGTACTTCTCGTTTCAACTCTTACGTAGGGCCCCTTCCGCGACGGGGGGGGGCACAGGGGCTCCCGCATAAGCCTCTCTCCCGGCTGTCAGGACGAGCAGTCGGGCGGCTCCACACGCCCCGCCGACGCCCCGCTCCCCGCCCGGAGGCCCTTTCAGCAGCCAACCTTCCCCCTCTAATCTTCCCTTCACCTCAGAGACACAGCCCCGCCAATCAGCGAAGGCCAGAAGCCATTGCCACGGCAACTCCACTCGGCCAATCTTAAACGGTCCCTCCCCCGCCTCCCGCTTCCTCCAATAGAGAGGGCGTTTTTCGGACCGCCGCCCAATGGGAAGCCGCGGCTGCGCCCGTCGAGGGAATAGGCAAAGAGCGACCCAATCGCCGAAGGGCTTTTGCTTCCCTTGGCCCAATGGGAAACCGCGCTGGTGTAGTCCTTCTGCCACAGGAGCCGAGTTAGGCCAAACCCGGCGGCTGCCGCCTGCTCTGTGGGTTTCGCCCGGGCGGCGGTCGCTGCCTTGGCCTTTGTCCCTCTCGGGCTCTCCTCTCCGCCGCCACCTCCCCCGCCCGGGCCAGGCCAGGAGGAGCCTCCGGCAGAGCCCGCAGCCCTCCGGCTCCTCGTGCTCGCCGCTTCCCCAGCCTCGTCGCCGGCCCTACTCGCCGTGCCTCCGGCAGCGCCGCCCCCCCTCGCGGGGGCTTGGGCTCTGCTGGGGGAGGAGGCGGAGGAGGGGGATTAGCACCGCGGCTGGACTCTTCCCCAGGCCCCCCTGCCTCCCTTCACCCCCGCCTCCCCCAACACCATAGGCGGCTCAGGCACCAAGATGTCCAACCGAGTGCTCTGCCGGGAGGCCAGCCACGCCGGCAGCTGGTACACGGCCTCAGGTACGCGCTGGGGCGGCGGGGGTTTCCGGGGCCTGTGGGGGCGAGGGGCTAGGCTGCTCCGTCGGGGGGCGGGATTGCTCTCCGTGAGCTCGCTTTGCCCATTTCTTATACGCGGGGGATCGGTTTCTAAACGACCCAGGCGAATAAAGCCCTTGGAGGTTTTTAATCCCGAGTAATTGACCGCCCGGCGCCGCTACGATGCGGTTTCTCGGTCGTTGCGAAGGTGGGCCGAACTCAACCTCTTACCGGGAATGCGAGGCTATTTTTTATTATTATCTGAAAGTGGGGGAATAATGGGTGCCCCACGGACGCATGTCCGTGATCAGTCCCGGAGTGTTCACTCCAGGGTGCGAGGAATCTCGTGGCCACTTAAAGGCAAATTGATTTACGGGCCCGCCACCTTTTTGTGGCCCAGAGTCTACCAGATCGGATGCAGCGATCTGGTGAAGCGGCCTGTAACCCTCGAAAGCTGTCACACAATGAGGTTGCAGCCCTGTTCATACTTACCTGGGAGTAAGCCCCGTTGAGGAGTTCGGTAGGACTGACCTGTGATGAGTAGGCATCCTTAGGATCGCCCTGTAATTCTGTGAATCTCTACGGTGCCGTGAGACTCATTTGTGTGTGCGTGTGTAATTGGCGTTAAAAAGACATGGGGCGAAGGAAGGGAGCGTTTTGCAACACACACACATGGCGCTGAATTGAAGGGAGGTTGGGATGGCAGCAGGCGACGATCGCGGCGCGGAATCCGGCGTTGATTGTGTCGGGAACAAGGCTTCCCCCTCTCCTTCGCCCCGGCAGGTGGGCCATTGACTGAATCAGCACTTTCCGCCGGGCATTTCGAGGCCCTTTTCTAGAACCTCCGGTTGCCTTTGCCCTCCATAAGCTGCCGTGGTTGAATTCCCGGCCAAGCTCCAGAAGGGTGGGGAGATCGGCGCCTGGAGAAAAGAGATTCCCAGAGATCGCCCCGGGGATTGTAAGGAAGCTGTACTGGTTCCTATTCCCTTTATTATACCCTGAGGAAACAGCGCATTTCGGGAGAGCTGATTGCGAAAAAGAAGCCAAGAGAAGAATCCCTTGGTAGTTCGGTGTCGAGTTAAAGGAACCGACAAAGATCTGAAGTGTGTGAATGAAAAGGGGTCATTTAGGGTAATACGGGGGAGGGGAAAGAAATGGATTATGGGAACGCAGCAGTTGTCTCTGAATCGAGCTAGTAGGCATTTTGTCAAGTCCGGCATCTTGTACTGCCTAGTGTACTGTTTTTCCCCCTAAAAAAAATAACCATTACAATTTATTAAACCCCCAGAGAATGAGGTATTACTCTTAAGAAGAACAAAGGACTTAACGACTGTATGTTTATAGGGAAGTCTTTGTGTTTAAAAACCTGCGTTTTTAAAGTGAATAGGCACAGAAGATATGAGGGAGATAATGCTTTTAATTAGTGTTTCTGGATTTCTGATACCATTTAAAAAGAGCAAATAGGACCAGTGGTGTTGTCAGTCTTTGCCCCCTTTTCTTTCTTCTGGCCCTCCTGAGGAAATGCTGCACACAGAACTGCCCTCTGCAGGATGAAAGGAGTACATGTTCCAGAATGAGTTTTCTTCCTATATGCATTGTATGCAGCAACCAGATATTTCATTTGGCCTTACAAAGAAACAAAAGAACCTTCAGGACTGAAACAAAACAAACACTTGCTTTCTCTGGCTTGATGGTTTATACTCTTACCTGAAAAATGTGATGTGGAGAGAGAAGGTAGCAGCAGTTTGACAAGCATATGTACATTGCAGCTGGCTACTTGCAACTTGCTAGCTGCATGTCTGCTTGTTAGCAACTGTAGTAGGTATCTTAACCTTTAGAAGTCACTCCTAATTGCTTGTCATAAAAAAGATTGTTTCCAACTGGAAGTGTAGGTTTAGGGATGCAATACATGCCATGAATGTGCACCTACTTTGGAGGAAGCTTGAATCCAGAACTGAAGCATGGTGCTTTTGAATGCTTTGGGATTTGTTATGAGGCAAAGCAGGTCTTCCTCAAAGCAGCTCAAAACAAGTCTGACTGCTCCTTGCAGTCAGGCAAAAACATTCTCTTCTCCCAGACCTTTGGCTAATTAAACAAGGCATAACCCTTTAAACTGGGGGTATTGTTTTTGTTTCTTACTATGTTACGTATTTTTGTCTTTTGATATTGTAAACAACCCTGTGATCCTCAGATGAGGGGAAGCATATAAATTTAATAAATCAATAAATACAGTGTGGATGGAGGAACAAGGGCAAGTCATGCAAGCGGGTGATGCAATGCTATTACTAACTTTGACGGGTTGAAATCAGGGTGCGGAGGATATTGCTGCAGGAGATAAAGTGTCAATTCACAACTTCTAGCAGGTGTAGCAATGGATTTAAAACTGGTTGGTAATACACATGCAGTGTCCAAGCTTGCTGGATGCATTGCTGAATAAACACATTTTCTGCTCTTGGGAGCTGGCAGCAAGACAAAGAAGACTGAACCGGCTGGCTAGACAGGTTTCCTGGGGTCTCTTGCTTACTCTACAGAAAAACCTAATGTGAGCTTAGAAGTTACAAGAGAAAGTTGTATATGCCAGGCCATTTTGCTGCAGCAAATACTTAACTGCCAAACCACAAAGTGATGTGCAAACACAAATTTCATTTAAAGACGAAAGAGTCCTGTGGCTCTTAAAGACTACCATATTTATTATGGCACAAGATTTCATGGAAAAGAGCCCATGTCATCAAATGCACAAAGTGTTATTCTTACTTGGTGTATGTGTGTGTGTGTGGAAAAATATGTAAAAGGATGTGTCAGAAGGCCATGAAATACAAGTCAGTCTTTGACAGCTCTCTAAAACTTATATGTATGCAAGATAAGCACCTTGACCATTCTCAACAAGTTGCCAACGGTTGTTGCATCACAAAGGGATATGTCAAGCAACAATGACAATTTTTACAGTGCTTTATTTTTCTATTGATATTTTTCCTGTTTGATAAGTTCATTAGTAACTGAATAGATGCCAGTTGCAGATACAGTTTAGGCAAGCTTGGCAGTTTCAAAGTTTTTAGCTTTGTATGCTAAATACAAGTAAAATAGAAATTCTAAATTCAATCACTCTGGGGCATCAGAAAAATTCCGGATGCAAATTACCCTGTGATGAGGAGGAAAGAAGGAAAGCCAACCCACTCCAAATTATATTTTATTTACAAGGCAAACAAATTCAGAAAAAAAACAGTATGTCAGGACAGTTTTGTATCCTTTTCTTGTCATGGATGCAAGTGAGAGCTACCACCGCAAACTTGCTGCACCTCGGGCCGGGCGTGGCGGGCCAGAGGGTGGGGGAGCGCGTGCCCATACGCGTGCGCACATGCTATTTCCGGTGCTCCTCCGACCCGGAAGTGGGCAGCCATGCAGCGCCAGTAAGAGTGGGCAGCGGGGGTCGCCACAGACCGGATAAACGAGTCCCTCGGGCCTTATCCGGTCTGCGGGCTTTAGTGTGGGGACTATGATCTAACCAAAGAAATAGTGGATAAAATGTATTCCAGAGGCTGTTAATGCTTCTGTTGTTCAACTGAAATGTATCTTAAATAAGCTGCAATCCTACATCCATTTCCTAGTGAGTAAATACCATTGAATACAGCTGGTCATGCATCTGAGTAAACATGCATTGAATTGTGTTCTTTGTATGTTTTTACCACCATAACATATACTGTGGAATGTGTTTTCATAGGCAGCTGTGTACTCTTATTAGATATCTGAACCTACAAATGGTTGTGTCATGGAAAAATTCGTTATTGGAAGATATGATGTTACACTCTTGCATTCAAGTGGTGTTCAAAAGTTTATCTATAAAAATGAAAGATAATTTACGAAAGCAACTTTGGTCCATTGTAGACCAATGGATCTTCATATACTGTTTTAGCAATGGAAGCATCAAGCTTTTCCATATAGGTGTTTTTGTTTTCTATTTGCGGATTTTTGAACTTTAGCAATTTATATAGTTCAGGTTACTGGGTGTTTGTAGTCCATTAAGGGGCATTCCATGCTAAATGAACAAACGAAATGATTTTTTTTAAAAAGGGGGGGAGAGAAAATGCACTGTGAACATTAAAGTACTTTCCACACATGCTGATTTTGGATGAGATGATGTGTTTTTCAGAAATTCAGCAGCCTCCCAAGTTTTACATGCTAGGTGAACTAATTACTAGTAGGTGAATGGAAGTAACCAAAGCAATTGCTGGATTTACTTGCATAGAGGAGATAATGTCGTCGTCCCCCCCCCAAAAAAAACACAACCCCATGAAAAGCCTGCAATGATTGGACATCATATATAGTTGTATTTTTGTTAATTTGGCAAGTGACGCTCTACCTTTGAAAAAGAGATCCTGAGCTTCAAAATGAACTCTTAACTACTGTTGAAGGTTTACCTTTTATGCTCTTTATAAGAAAGAGCACACATTTACAGGCAATGTGACCTTGAGCAAATTTTTGGAGAACTGTGGCCCTGCCTCCAATGATAGATTCTTCCCTCCCACCCCCAAAAAGAAAAACCCTGTAGATTATTTCAGCATGTATAATAATTTACTTGTTCACGTGGTTGAAATTTTGCTGTTTGTCACATTTTGTTGATTCAGTATGGACTGCTTCAGTGGATACCGTTAAAACATTTCCTTTTAAATTTAAAAACAGAGGCCTATTTGGGTTCTAATTCAAATCCAGTTATTCCAGGGAGACACAAAGATTAACATTTCCTCATTTTAATTAATTTTCCTCAGAAATTGTGAAGATGTGTCCATCATTTTTGCTACAAGCCCTGGTTGCTATGATGAGCCTGTTTATCAGGATGTGAGGGCTGCAGGTGGTGAAATGGTTTGATAGTAGGCACCGCCCAACTCCCTGCAGCCCCTCCATCTTGTGTTGTCTCACAGGCAGCCTTGATGCAGAGCATCTTCTTGCATCAAATGTTTTATGGGAGGTAGCTGCCTGTCACAGCTATACAGGGAGGGGGAAAATTCATTGTGTGGCAACTGTTCATCCACTAGCCAGGTCTAGGTTTTATGACAGCAGTAAAAAAAGCGGAGCTGCAGACTAGAAATGAGAACTACCAAATCAAATGGATGCTCACATACATGGTGTGGAGAGCTGCTACTTAAAAGACTTGCGGCACATGCCCAGAACACAATTTTGCATCTAATAATTTATATCTAGAGATGCAAATTTAGGCCAACTTTTAAAGGAGGAAGAACAAACTGTAGCTCCTGCTGCCAAGGCCCTGCTCTGAACTATGGGATGTCAATTGGGTTTTCTAAACTGGATGTGCCAAAGTAAAATCCCACCCAAACTATTGCATGGGTGGGAAACCTTGACTCTGCAGGCTAGATCTTTATCAGGATTTTGTCTTTCAGACCAAGTTTGACAGATGGTTGCCCATCTGCCATTTACCTGATGCAACCATAATGGCATCAGGTGATTAGGTGCTTTCAGTTCTAGAATCATCTCAGTTCTATGCCAATACCTATGTAAATGTTCAAACTACAGTGGATCATTAAACAAAACAGCTTCCATGAATTCACATATTTACCCTTCCTTGTTAATATTCAATGATGCCTTGGAGCCAGGCACTTCTTACCACACTCCTCTTTAGCTTTTTAAAATTATCCTTATTGTGTAGTTTGTTTAAGCATGTATTTATAGAACTTCCAAGTGGTGTGTTAATGAAGCAATCCTCTTCTGAATTCGTTTTTGGCAGCAGTAGCTCTTGGCACAACTAGATGCAGCGCTGAGAGGGGATATTGCAGAGATATTGGAAAGGGTCACACTTGAATGCAGTTTTTCCTTTGGGTTGAAATAGGTCAGTTGCTAATGTGAGTTTAATACAAAGCAACAATCAAGCTGGCAGCTGTTTGTCGATAGACCGGTTAATGTCTAAGTGTTTTTCAAATTCTTCAAAATGTTATTAGGTATATTTCCTGTCATGACTCCCTGTGAAATATCAAACATTATTGATTAAAAATGAATTTAGCAAGGTATCATCTTTGAAGCCACCCGGAAGCATTAAAATGACACTGTTCACATGCTGAATAGAACTAGTGGTGTATTGTTCTCTGGCTTCCTCCTGTGGTTTGTTTGGAAAGAGAGAAACCATGCACATTGGTTCACACCTAATGCTAAACCAGTGATATGCTTGTTTCCTCCCATCGTGGCAAAGGGAGGAGCAGGACAGGCATGATTTGAACAGCATGCACCAGAATGCTACTTGTGCACAGTTATAGCTATGGTTTGCCACTATGGGCCATTTTGCTTATTCTAAGGATGGCTCTTGTGGTTGTTGTTTTTAAAGCCTTATCTCTTTTTCTAGGACCTCAGCTGAGTGCACAACTAGAAGGTTGGCTTTCTCAAGTACAATCTACAAAGAGGCCTGCTAGAGCTATTATTGCACCGTAAGTTTTTTCTTTATTTTCACATGTAGACCATTTTAAAAGAACTGTTACAAATTGTCATACTCCAATATTTGCAGCAAAAAGTGGTGCTTTTGGAGTGAGAGAAATAGGCCAGTTCATGTCTGTCACTTTGGTTAGCTGCCCTGATACAGGTGATTCTTTTGTGTCATTTTCAGAGTCTGATTTCCTCGTCCTATTTTGTTTTGATTATTTCTATCAACTATCCTAATTCAGAGGAGAGTGCTTTATCTTGCATTCCCCTTACTCTGAATGTGTGGACTTTTTCCTTCGCTTGAGTCCCTAGCACCAGAGGAGAGAACACTTCTTGTGTTCATGAAAGGTAGTGTGCTATTTCATTTCAGCATTGTTTGTAATTGCTCAGAAGACTACTACTCATATATTTCAATCTTAAACATGGTTTTGCTTTAAGAAGTAGAATGCTCATAGCTTCAAATTACAGCCATCTCTTATCACAATTTTAGGTCATAGGCGTATTCATGCAAGACACTGCTGTGTCTTGCAAACATAACCTTGATAAGGGTATATACATATCTGCTGTCTGAGAGTCACGTAAGTAAGCCGAGTTGCTTGTTGATT
Organism: Podarcis melisellensis; assembly: GCF_964234715.1. NCBI lineage: Eukaryota > Metazoa > Chordata > Lepidosauria > Squamata > Lacertidae > Podarcis > Podarcis melisellensis. The sequence goes on from NC_138530.1 coordinate 42,061,807, forward strand.
GTCAGTGTACCAACTGGGCATGCTGCTTATATCTGCTGTTGCATTTTTCAAGAGCCAGTTGAATATATGCTGCTTGTCAACTCCATAACATCAGCAAGCTCCCCTATATGGACCAGCAATATGCTGACTGTTAATCTTGTACAACGTGTCTGTTTTTTGCAGGCATGCAGGCTATACTTACTGTGGGTCGTGTGCAGCTCATGCGTACAAACAAGTGGATCCTTCAGTCACGTAAGTCACTTTAGAAGATTCTTAGAGTGTGTACAAAAGAACTTGATTTGCATACATGCTGACTTTAAGACAGAAGTCATTTTAGGTAGTGGCAAAGAGGGATACCTGTACCGTAGTGGCTGACACATAATGGAGATAACTTGCTGTTTTGTCCCAATCCTTGGGGCAAATTGAACAATGCCTCTGAGAGACAGTATACTTCATAGAATGAATGGATAAATGTTGTGTGAAGTTCTAGTGTCAATGCCCCCTTTTCTTGACCCTACCCACCCAATACTTGTGTTAGCTTTGGCATCGTGGTTGTCATCAGGATGCCAAATTGCTTTGGCTCCAGATTGCACCAATGAGCACACGTATGTGAAGACATTTCTATATAGGGTGGAGACAGTTTGGACCACAGCACTATTTTTCGGGTTGTATTTAAAATTGCCTGGAACTGTATGCAATCAGGACCATACAGTCCTCATTTTCTGAAATTAGATGCTACATGATGTAGCATCTCACTTGCCACGCTACAGTGGTAACATAAAAAAGAGCTGTAATAAAGGCATCCAACTGGGAGCCTTGTCTTTTCCCTTCAAGTAGAAAACCCTTTGGTTGGACACAACTGTAATGGGATGTAACCAGGGAGCGGGAGGCATGTCCATGTGTGCTGGAGTGCAAACGTCGATAGTGGAACTGTTCACCTGTCTTTAGCTAGTCATGGAATCCATTGTTTTTCTGTTGAGTAGACAGTCACTAATATTACATCTTTTCTGTTCACCCTCAGACGGAGAATCTTCATCCTTGGGCCTTCCCACCACGTGCCCCTCTCCCGGTGTGCACTTTCCAGTGTGGATATATATAGAACCCCACTATATGATCTGCGAATTGATCAAAAGGGTAATTGCATATAAAATACACAACCACTGCAGTACACAAGCAAAACTAATTCTTAGAAAACTATTAATCCATTGTGACTTTTCCTTTTATTTGACCTACCTCTAAATATTCTCATAAAATAAAAATAGGGTATGGCACAGGAAGTAAATCTAACATGGGTTATTATTTAAGGAAGAGCACTGTTTAGAATTCATGTAATAAAGGAGTTCATTGAAATAATTCAGTCTGTTTTGTTGGACTGTCACCAGCTTTTCTGCAAACCCATCTGTTTTATTTGCACTCTGTGGCCTTAGCTTTGTATCTGGGAGAAGGCATTCATTTGTTTGTTTTCTTCATGTTTTGATTTTTTAAACGTTTGGTTGGTTTGTATCTTAAAACCTTGGGAACTAACAGGACTAACAGAATAGTGTCTTATGAATGAACCGAATGGACACTTGTCCAAGGATTCCTATGGCAGCCATAGTTCTGCCTTTGTGCAGTTATACTACTGAACACTTTCAGGAGCCTAGAATCTTATTTTCCTCCCTAGTAGAACAAAGTCTGTTTGGATTTTGCCTGCTTACAGTAACCACTTGTCCTTCATTGACAAAGTTGATGCAGTACACTAAACTATATAAAGCAACTGCTTGTAACTAAAATAAATATTGGGAGATAAGTGAGATGGGTTACAGAATAAAATTTAGCTCTAATTTCAGTTGTGATGGTCTTTATATCTTGCATCAGAGGGGAGGCACCATTGGCTCTACAGATGTTGGACCCCAACAGCACCGCCAAGGCTGATGAGAGCTGTAGTCCAACAACATCTGGAGGAACACAGGATCTTTGTCTTGCATAAAAGAGGCTGACATGCCAGTAACTTAGTAGGAGAGTTTCTGTGTTAAAATACTTTAGCTGAGTTAACAGAAGGATTGGGCGGGAGAGAGCTTTTCTGAGCACATGAAAACATTTGTAGGCACCTACAATCATTGTTTTCTATAAACAGATATTCCCCAATAGGTTATTTTTGATTCTGCCTCTATCCAGTGGTTACTGGCAATCTTAATACATAAACTGTCTGCTTTCCCATACAGCCTGAAGGCAAAGGTTTTAACTTGGCACTTTATATCACAGTACTTGGTTGAGAAGATACACTTCATCCTAGTTTGAGTATAACCAGAAAGTTGATAAAGCAGAAAGACAGCTTCTCATTCAGTATTTTTTTAGTCAGACTAATATATTCAAAACTTCTCAGTTTATGCAGAATTATGGAAGACTGGAATGTTTGAGCGCATGTCCCTGCAAACAGATGAAGATGAACACAGTATTGAAATGCATTTGCCTTATACTGCTAAAGCCATGGAAAGGTACATTTATTTTTTAAGAAGCTGCACCATATGTAGAATGTACATATTGAATCCCTGCTTTTAATAAATCTCTGTATGGGTTTCTCCCATACTCCACTAATGTAGAATACAGTATGCTGGAATCCTCAAGTGTCTTAAGCTCATTAAAACGAGTAAGAGAACTGTAGGCTGTAACTTTTAGACACACGGATAATTTCTTAGAGTAGAAATCAGTAGGGGTTGGGTAGAGTTCAGGCGGTCAGGGCTTTTATCTCATCTTACTACATCTGTTATTATATGTTCCTTCCATCCTTCCTTATGTGACTTGGAAGAATTGGCAAAAATCAAGGAAGTGTACTATCCCACTTTCAATTATAGGAGACCCAAATCCTACAAAACGGCAGCATCTTTCCATAAAGAAATTACCTGTAAACGTTTGTTAAGAAATGTATATACCACTCTTTATCAAATAGCTTCAGGTCAGTTTAAAACATGGTAACATAATTTAAAATCCAAACAAAACAGTTATATGAATACAATTTATAATAGTAGATAATACATATAAGCAATACAGTGTCAAATTAATTACAAAGGTTCACTCAGCAATAAACTCTACAACTCAGCCACTTCAAAATACAAGTCTAAGCATAAGCTATTGACTACACATTTCAGTTGTGACTATAAAACATACCTATTTAACAAAACAGTGTTTGAAAAATCACTGCCCCTTTGGGCATGAGACAATGAAAAAAACCACACAGCTTGTTTTCCTTATGAAGCTATCACTACCAGAGTACCTATTTCTGATTCTGAAATACAGAGAGAGTCTGGCTTGGTCATCTGAAACACACTGTGTTTCTTTACAGCAGGCTTCCTCAACCTTGACCCTCCACATGTTTTTGAGACTACAATTCCCATCATCCCTGACCGCTGGTCCTGTTAGATAGGGATCATGGGAGTTGCAGGCCAAAAACATCTGGAGGGCCGAGGTTGAGGAAGCCTGCTTTGCAGCAAGCTGTTTTTGACAGGCTTAAGTGCTATTCAGAGTGTGCTGATGAGGTGCAAACTTTTAGAAAGTGCTAGTTAGATAAATATGGCAACAGATCAAAACGATTTTTAAAAAGAATTGTTTCCTTTTTTTTTTAAGAAATAAAGCTGAATCATGGATTCAGAATATGTGCCATGGGGTTTGTTCAGTGCTTTTCACATGGGAGGCAGGCCTACAAGAAGTGGGGGAAAGTTGCATGTGGGAGAAGCACATTCAGGAGGGTGAGGGATGCATTCAGCACCGATCTTGTCTTGACCCTCTACAATGCAAACTTATTTTTCTCTTCTTTAAGCCATAAGGATGAGTTTACCATTGTTCCTGTGTTGGTTGGAGCACTGAGTGAGACAAAAGAACAGGAATTTGGAAAACTCTTCAGCAAATATTTAGCAGATCCTTGTAATCTTTTTGTGGTTTCCTCTGACTTCTGTCATTGGGGTAAGTTGAGGCATGCGAATAGTTGTGAACTCCAATTGCATACATTGGCAAATATACACAAAATACGTGTATGTTATATTGAAGTGCATTTTAGTTTGACAAACCTGTTATAGCGAATTGAAGCTGAAGTTTGTTGGTTGCACCTTCATGGTGTGGCAGGGGTGACAAAAGACACAGTCGTAGTTAAGGCATGAGCTTGACTTTACACACACAACCATATACACACAGATAAGCACACATACACACAGTCTTGAGAGTTACATTTATTATTAAAAGAGGAAATTCATATGACGCATTCTTTTGTGATGAAAAATGAGAACTCTTCCCATGGTTGAGTCAGGGTGGCAAGGATTCACCAGCAGGTTTAATAATTTGCATTCCAAACCAGTATCTGATCACTCTTTTTCATACTTGCTTCATTCTACTCAAATTAGAATTGCAGCTTTTACTGGAGGCATCTCTGTCACTTCTGCGATGGGGGCAAAGCAGGAAGAACATTTCTGACAAGTGGCAGTGTTCTTAAAGCACTGCAATTAAAAACAACAGCTCTTCTGGCATTTTGCAAATAAAGCAACATAAACCAAAATGATGTCTTTATATATTTTTAAACTATTGATACAAGTTTAAATTTACTTTAAAATAATAAATATTTAATGTATGACCATACTATATTTTCTTAGTGCCAAATGTTGATAGAAATCATGTTTGCGTTATAAGGACACTTTAATCTGATTGGTTGCTGTCTTGTTGGGATTAGGTTTATTGCAATATAATGGAAAAGTTCAAAAAGTCATTTTTTTACCTTAATAACCTCAGATACCTTAATAACCTGAGATACAAATGAGCCTTTAAGCACACTGTGATTTAACACCATGGCTTGTTTTAAAGCTGTTACCAGTGCTGGAAGAAAAGGGAAAGAATAGTTAAAGAGTTGCTGGTTTGTGAGCTTATTCACACAAAGGGATGGGCATAAAGACTCTGTGCATGGGCAGAAGACATTATCAATATATCATTAAACTGATGGCTGATCATCCAAATGCAGTCAATATACTGAATGAGAGTATTTTAAAGATGCAGTACACCATAGATTTGTGCTGCCTGTTCAGATACCACTTTGTTTCATTTAAAAAAATAATAACCACATAATATATGTCTAGTTACTCATTTCTTCTTTAATTTGATTAATTAAGGCCAGCGGTTCAGATACAGTTACTATGATGAGTCTCAAGGAGAGATCTATAGGTCCATTGAAAACCTAGATAAAATGGTAAGTGTTAAATTTCATAATTTCTGTTGTCTGCTCGTCCTGCGTTTTTTGAGGGCTCCTGGAGTTTTTCAGAGCTCCAAATAACACGTTCCCATTTCTGTTTCAACACAAGGGATGCAAACTGTATCAAGACCATTTCATCTATCCCTAGTCTAGGAGGGAATCCGTAGCCGCAGTACATGTGGCCACCAACAACATTGGGAAATAGAGTTTTGGTGGCCAGGATCCCTGTGGAAGCTTTTCAGAAATGCTCCTTGTTTCTTCCTTCATTGCTAGAATTCAGAATTTTCCAATGGTGTTGGATCATCAGTAGGTTCAGGTGGGGGTGGGGGTGGAGCAGGGAAAACTTAGTAATTTTTCACAAGGCACAATTATGCTATAGAATTCATAGCTATCTTGCAGTGCAATCATAACCACGTAAGTCCTAGTGAATTCAGGTAAGTGAGGAGGTGATTGCAGCCTTTTAAAAGGTCAACATCTGTTAGTGATGATAACTAAATGGTGTCACCATGTTCCGAGGCACTTTTGCATCTAAATACTAGCTGCCGAATGGGATGGCTATTGTCTTCATGCCTGTCTTGTAGATGTTTCCATGGAAACATCTAGAAACAAGATTAGAGTAGTAGATCAACCCTTGGTCTGATTCAGTGGGGCTCCTTGCATTAAGAGCATGCTACCAGTTGTTCTAAGAGATAGTTGTAGACTCTAATTCAGGCATTCCCAACCTGTGGCCCTCCAGATGTTTTGGCCTACAATTCCTATGATCCCTAGCTAACAGGACCAGTGTTCAGGGATGATGGGAATTGTAGTCCAAAACATCGAGGGCTGAAGGTTGGGGATGCCAGCTCTAATGGGAGGAGGTATTGGGCCTAGGCCTTCCCAGTTTATCACAGAACTCTTTGGATTTGGAGCTAAAATTCAAGGGGAAATCTCTTGATCATGCTGGTCAGGGAGGAAAAGACCTAATGTGTTATGTAGAACTTCCACTTTACTGATAGCTTCTCAATTTGGTGTCGGTCCCGCCCCCCGCCCCCCCGCAGGTGATGTGACAACCATATCACATTGAGTGGAAAGCTCTGTGTATTCATAATACACAGTAATACAATTATAACTGTCTTTTTTACAAAAAAAAGTTTGTAAAGCTTAGGTATTTCCCTACATGTTAAGACTTTCTGTGCTTGATATCTGTATTTCTTGGGTAACATGCTTGCCATGCTATAAATGTTGGTTATGAATAAATGCAGCTCTAAATTATAGCTGATCATAATATTGATATTCTCCTTAGGGTATGAGCATTATAGAGCAGCTTGACCCTGTGTCCTTTAGCAATTACTTGAAGAAATACCATAATACGATATGTGGAAGACATCCCATTGGGGTTTTACTAAATGTAAGTACTGTTTGTTAAGCAGAGTTCAAAAGCAGCAAATGCCATTATTAGAAAATATCATACACTCTCCTTGGTGACCAAACTTTCTGTGGTTTAGCTTTTGTCGTACTCAGCTGGGTGGTGTTCTTAGCAGAGTTTGGAGTGGAACTGAATTCTTGAGGGAAACCCTGAATTTCCAGTAGCATTCTCCCTTCAGTAATGTGGGGACTGAGCATTGATACCTACCGGTCCTCCCCTGCAAAGTTTGCAAGAGTCCATTATGAATAAGGTGCTGGAGTGCTGCCTCTCTTGGAATGTCAACTTTACTTCCAAAACAGCGAACCTTTTTGCTTTCCTTCCCCCTAGGCTATCACAGAGCTCCAGAAGAATGGAATGAACATGAGCTTCTCGTTTTTGAATTATGCCCAGTCGAGCCAGTGTCGAAACTGGCAAGACAGCTCAGTGAGTTACGCAGCAGGAGCGCTCATGGTCCACTGAACCTCTGACTACTCAGGGATGACACCTGCACACCCAGTGGGGTCCCAGCCTTGCCCTTACAAAGATGCAGTTCCTGGTCTTTGGGTATACTGAAACCTCAAACTAATAGAACTCTTCTTTTTCTAGTAGGTGTAGTCCTTCCTTAGTTACAACTCATTTTAAAATGCTTTCTTGTTTAGGACAAGGGAAGGAAGGCTGGTGTCAAAATGTTGTGACTTCTAAAAGCCAGTGGCTATAAAGGGATGGTGGCAGACGCTGGTCCCCTTGCAGGTACAACATGTAAAAGCATTTACCACATCCCAGATTTGCACTCTGCAGACCTGTGCACATGTACTCTGCTTTCAGAATAGTTTTGCAAGTTGTAAACAGACGAGGGTGGAAGCTTTTTAATAAAAAATGCATTTATAAAAGATCCTGTATCAGAATATAATAAAACTCCAGTATAGTCAATTACTACCCATGTTGTACAACAAATATCTTCTATTTTAGTTGCTAATAAAGGGCTGCACAAACCAACCTGGTGTGATGTGATTTGCTTTGAGTGGTTTCTTTTCTACAAGCAACTTTTCTTTCTCCTTGTTCCTCTCCAGAAATTCCCATGAGTGATTTCTTCAAAGCTGTCAGACCAAAGGCCCTATTCCTATTTGAGCTACCTTCCAGGAGCCTCAGGCCTGTGGTAGACAAGGTCAGAAGCAAAAGTGGGTAAAGGAAAATAAATACCATTTTGCACAGGGATTCTGTTCCTGGCCCTGGCACACATATAAGCGTGCCCTGTTATGCCCTCTTCTGGATCCATAAGGACCTGCATGTTGGCAATTGCACATCAATTGGAGGCACCTAAAATGGTCACGGCATGTACTGCAAATGTCCTTTTACAGGAGGCTAGTTCCTTCACACACCCCTATCTATTCTCCATTCATGCAACCAAGAGTTCAAGGACACATTTCAGCCAGGCAAAAACACTCGAGGATATGAAGTAGGGCTGGTGAGGGATGTGGCCTGAGAAATATCCCAAGAGCCAAATAGTGAGGTGTGGAAGGCTGCATTTGGCCACTCGGTCATAGGCTCTTCACCCTTGCTTTAAAGTACTGTACAATGAACCCTGTTCTGTTAGAATGTCAGTCTTGCATCCATCAGCAACAGGGCGCAGAACAGCTCCTGTAGGGCCCTATTGCTACCTCATTTGGCCTTCTCATGCGGCACTAATATTCTGAGCAGTGAGGTCATTCAGGTCTATCTGAGGTCCTCCTGTGCCTTCATTTCAAGAATCCCAGCACTGGTTTTCCCCCTAGGGTCCCAGCATGCCAAAATAGAGGCATGTAGCCAAGGAGAAGGGTATGCAGATTTGGAAGAACAGTGTTGCACGTGAAGGCAGCTGGTGGCAATGGTGCTTCCTGGAGTCTCTTGGCATCCCTTTCTCCCTGTGCACATGGTGCAGAATGACAGTTTTAAAAAGTGTAGGAGCTGATGCAAGGACTTTGTGTGCCAGCCATACAGCTGTTCAAGGTGCAAGGCATTGTTTGCTTTGCTCCTGTACTTCCTGCTGCAAGCTGCCCCATTTGCAAGACCGCAGATCTGTTCAGCAAGGAAGATACATGAAATGCCTCACCTTCCTTCTGATTTCTTAGTGATTAAGTGACTAAACAACCCTAGCGACATGAGTGCCTCCATATTTGCCTAATAAGCCTTAGAAGGTTGCGTTGACCGTTTGCTTCCCAACTTTCTTTACTTGCTTCCCCCATTTTTAAAAAAGAAGCAAAGAGTCTGCGCCCTCATGCTTTGTGGCCGGGTGGAGGAGAGGGAAGGGAATGAATGTGAAGATGAACTAGAAATCATTCTAAGTTTCTGAAAGAACTTAATCCACTTAGCTCACTGAGTAATTATGGGCACTACTAGGTGTAGTTCAGAGATTTTTGATGTCATGCACTGAATTGATTATTAGATTATGATTTAAGTACCGTTATGTACAAGTTCATTCAGAGGAGACACATTTAGAGTCAAGATGGAAGGCACTGCATCATTCCATCTTCTCAGATAGGAGTAACTACAAGGTACCACACTAGAAAAGATTAAAAAAATTTTACTGTGCAGGTCCTGGTGTTGATGACATCTAAGCTTTAATGTAGCTTTTTATGTTGCATCCATGAGTTGGATCACTTCTGTCTTGTGTTTCTTTGTTCACTTTTGTCATTCTTTGCAACCCACCTGGTGTTTTGCTACTTTTCCCCCTAAGGTCTGTAAACTGGTGCTTCACATAGGCTTGGAAGAATTCTAGTACTGGTAAAAATGGCGCAGGGAGGTGACTTTCCAGTAGTGTTACATAATCGGGGCAGTTGTAACTCCAATTTCTCTGACCTACTGCTAACCAGCTTTGATTATTAAGAGAAGCAACTTTAAAAACAACAAAAACAGCTACAAATAAATGCCCATGTGACCCATCCTACTTGGTCTCTCTTTTCAGTCAACAGTTAAAAATAATTCTGTTTTCCAGAGCATACATCACATAGGCTTTTCTTATCCTGTCAAAGAAATGTCCCTTCTGTTCATCTATAAATTTAGTGCTGCTGGTACAGATTGTTCTTCAGGCTTTTTGAGAATTTAAAAAATTTCTGTAGGAAAAACTCTTGGTCTGTCTGTTTCCTTAATCCAGCAAAAAGTAAATATATTTTGTGTGTGTTTTTCTTGCAATTCGTTTTATTGATTTTCCAAAAGATTTTTTAAGCAAACAAACACACAAACATAAATCTGAATCATATTAAACCAATCTTAGTAACATTATTAAGTGACTCCCACGTATCCCCCTAGTTCAGGGGTCTGCAACCTTTAAGACAAAAAGAGCCACTTGGACCCGTTTCCGAAGAAGAAAAAACTGGGAGCCACAAAACTCGTCATTATAAAAATAACTTTTTTGTCACTTTTTAAATTATTTCTTTGTTTGACCCCTCAGAATTACTCCTCGTCATAGAAATAAACGTTAAATTAACAAGTTACCTTTTTGTGTGTGTGTGTTCTTCACTCCCCTTCAAAACAGTGACCAGCGTACATGCCCCCTTTCAATGCAGTGACCAGCGTACATGCCCCTTACAATGTAGCGGGCGGTCGGGCGGGAAGGTGACGTCGGGACAGTGCGTGACTAACGCATGCACCGCCCCCATGCGACGTCACAGCCAGTACAGCGCCCGCCACAGTGGGAAGTGTCGGGGCGCACAATGCGCCTCTTCCCCTCACTAGCATCCGCCCCGGAGCCGCGGCAAAGGTGTAAAAGAGCCACATGCGGCTCCGGAGCCGCGGGTTGCAGACCCCTACCCTAGTTGAATTTCAGTGTATATCATTATAACAGTTTTCCAAAACCAATTTTCTCATAAAATTAACTTAATCACTTAACATCTTTCTATCTTTCTATTTTAGCATTAAACATTAATTCCTAGCATTACATATTTAAATCTTAAGCCTATCTAATATTTGCAAGCTTTTCCAATTACCGTATTTTTTGCACCATAACACTCACTTTTTTCCTCCTAGAAAGTAAGGGGAAATGTCTGCGTGTTATGGAGCGAATGCCTGCGGGTGGCGGGGGGGATCTGCTGCAGTCGTGAGCAGAGGATCCATGGTTCCCCTTCCTTCCCTCCTCCATGGTTACAAAGCATGGATCCACATGGATCCTCAGGATTTTTGCATTGGGCTACTCCAAACTCACTGTCAGATCACATGTCTGTGGCCACAGCATGAACCACAAAAATCATATATCTACTATTTCGTTTAGAATATTTTTTTTCTTGTTTTCCTCCTCTAAAAACTACGTGCGTGTTATGGTCTGGTGCGTGTTATAGAGCGAAAAATACGATAAATTAACTTGGCATATTTAACTAAATAGTCTTTGAATTTCATCCATTCCTCCTGATATTCCTCCTCCTTCTGGTCACGGACTCTTCCAGTCAGGTTGGCTAGCTCCGAAAAATCCATCATCTTCACCTGCCATTCCTCCACTGTTGGAACTAAAATATCGGTGTCCTCTAATTGTATCCATTCCTTAATCCAGCAAAGCGCTGCTGCTTCAAAGTAGATCTTCAAATCTGGCAGGGAAAATCCCCCTCTTTAGAATCTGTTAATAATTTATATTTAATTCTTGGTTTCTTCCCCTGCCAGATAAATCTAGATAAAGTTTCTGCCATTCTTTAAAACATTTCACATTGTCAATAGTTGGGAGGGCTTGAAACAAAAACAACATCTTTGGCAACACATTCATCTTGACCACCGAAATCCGGCCCATTAATGACAAATTTTAAATTCTACCAAATCTCCAGATCCCTCTTAATTTCATTCCATAATTTCTCATAGTTATCTTTATATAGGTTCAAATTTCCCCTCAACAAATTAACTCCCAGGTATTTAACTTTTTTCACAAAGGCTAGGCCCGTCAAAAAATATATATATTTTGAGTTGGAGGTGTGTTGTAGCTCATAGAATTGTAAACGGAGAATAGGATTAAATGATAACTGGAAGCATACCACGCCATGTGACTTGCAAGAATGTATCATGCAGGAAGGGCTTCCAGAATAATAATAAAAATATCCAACATCTCTACCCTGCCAAATCCACATACTTGTTTCTCCTGGAAGTTTGATGCCTATCCTCCTAAAGTCCTTACTGGTTCAACTCGGTTGAAATTAACTGCATTTGTGCATATTGTTAGTGTGTGTTCTTCATATGTACAGGAGGAGCACGTGTTGGTCTTGTGCCAAGAATCATGGTTCACCATGGGGACAACTGGAACTTTCAATTAGTGGTAGGATGAGAGCCAGTGTTGGGGCTAATCAAATGGACAGTTTATTACAGTGGTACATCAGGTTACATACGCTTCAGGTTACATACTCCGCTAACCCAGAAATAGTGCTTCAGGTTAAGAACTTTGCTTCAGGTTGAGAACAGAAATTGTGCTCCGGCGGCGCGGCAGCAGCAGGAGCCCCCATTAGCTAAAGTGGTGCTTCAGGTTAAGAACAGTTTCAGGTTAAGTACGGACCTCCGGAACGAATTAAGTACTTAACCCAATGTACCACTGTACAGGCACAAAGGAATGTTTACAGAGAGGAGTATTTAAGCTAGACCAGCAAATCTATAGAAGACAACAGAGATCAGGACAGATAAGTTGTGAAGGAGCTGCGTGCTTAAGCTGCAAGATAAAACTGGAGAGGCTCTCAAACGAAAAAGGGCAATATATAGCAGACAAAAGATGCTATGGGATAAATTACACATTGCTGGGGGGGGGGCAGCATGAGTGATCTGAAAATCTAAAGGAGGAAGGGGGCAAATCAGTATGTGCTTATAATGCCAATCCTGGCCTGACTGCATTGGCTGCTAATTAGTTCCCCGGGTCCTATTCAAAGTGTTGGTTTCAACCTATAAAGCCTTAAATGACTCAGGACCGCAATACCTCCAGGACCGCCTCTCCCCATATGAACCAACCTGGACCCTGTGATCATCATCAGAGGCCCTTCTTCATGTGCCGCCTCCATGAGAGATCCAGAGGACAGCAACAGGAGGACAGACCTTTTCTGCAATGGCTACCCGTTTGCAGAATGCTTTCCCCAAGGAGGCTCGCCTGGCGCCTTCATTTGTATTTAGGAGCCAGGCAAAAATTAAACTATGACCTTTTAAATTGGGGGGCGGGGATTGCGATATTTTGTTATGTATTTTTGTGTTTTTGTATTGTCAACAACCCTGTGATATTTGGATGAAGGGCAATTTAATAAATAATAATTATGTGCCTAGATACTTTTAGCCTTGTGTGATATAGGGTCTTTTGGCAGAAGCTTGAAGAGGGAACACAAGACTATGCATTCCTTTATTTTGTCAGCATGAGCTTATCTATCTTTCCAGACAAATAGAGTTTTACAGTCGAGGTACTTAAGGAGATATTTTAAAATAGCAACATGGCTGAGCTCCTAAGCAAAAGTATTAATCCTGATGAGTTTTTTGTCCTCTCTAGTATATATTCATTTATATGTTTAGTGGGCCTTTTTGTCCATATTCCATGTACCACAGGTAGTATTAGTGTTAATATATACGGTATATGCTAATATATCCTGCCTAGAGGGTTGTCTGCTACCTTGCTTCGTTTAAATCCTTAGTCTTAAATTTTGCAGCTAGTCTTTACCTTAATAGAGATAGATTTTGGCTGGAACTACATAGAACCTTTCCTCTGGTCCTGGAGAAAATTGGAGTCCTTGTCCTCCCGTTTGAAGACATGCAAATTGTACTTCCCTATCAAAGTCTAGAGTTTGGAGTGTATTTTATATATACAGCTTACCTTTAAATAATAAAGTTTTGATTCTGTTATACAATATGAGTATCACTACTGGAAAAATGTAGAATACCAGTTGAATACATTAGATAATAGGTCAAAGCATTGTGGAACCCATTTTTAAAAATCTTTTCTTTAGCTTTTATTATTATTTTAAAAATATGTTTCATTGCTTTTTCACACATAATTTAAAATACCATTGAAAGCAACAATAGCAGCTAGTCTTGTCGTTTCTTGGGAAAAGCTTAATAGCAGCTTAAATTTGGAACCACTGCTTAGAACAAGTTTATGATGCATATTAAAGACTCTAGTCCAGTAAGTCTCTCCAGATGTTTTTATGGGTCTGGAGAAGTTTTTCAATTGATTTCGCGTCTCATATTGGAGATGAATGGATGTGCTATAAACATAGCTGTTAACTTTTCCCTTTTTTAAAGGGAAATTCCCTTATTCTGAATAGGATTCCTCGCAAGAAAAGGGGAAAAGCTGACAGCTATGGCTATAAAAGGATGAAGGACTCATCTTACCTCAGGCTTTAGCCTTTATTTTTGAAGTAAAATATGGTGCCTTGTTTTTACTGAGCAACATTTATATGTCGTTTAACAGTCTAACCAGCATCTGAGCACTTTACATGAAACAACATACCATACACACATGGGTGTAGCCAGGAATTATGTTGTGGGGTGGGGGAGTACCTCAGTTACCGGTAAGTATTTTTATTGATTTACTTGGTTTACGGGAGGGGGGGCAGCTACCCCCTGCTCCCCCTGGCTATGCCCATGTATATAAATAAAAATACCTTTTAAAACTTTAAATCAAGCAAACAAAATTTATCTAGATAAAATCAGCAATCTTTAAAGGAAATATATACAAAAAGATTACATGTCTAAATAGGCTGGTGTAAGTATGGAAGTTTTTAGCAGGCACTGAAAGCCGCACAACAAAGGCACCAGCCTAATATTGATAGACAAGGAGCTTCAGAGCATGAGTGGGTCACTTCAGTGGAAGTGTGGAAGGAGCACTTGTAAAATTGCCAGTTCTGCAGATCAAAGCAGTCCAGTGGGCTTGATGGGTTGAGGCAATCCTTCAAGTAAATTGGCTTCATGGTATTGGGAGCTTTACATACTGACACCTTGAATTTGGCCTGGTAACCAATTGTCAGCAAGCGCAGCTCTTTGGACAGCGATGGAAGATGCTGACAGGGTTTCCTTCCTATCAACAAACATCCCACAGAAGAACAATAATCCCATTTTGAGGTAGTTCTCTCTCTGGTGTCAGGTTAAGACTTTTCTTCCTTTCCCAGGACATTTAAGGCCTGGTTTTGAGTCTCTGTGACATGGTTTCTGGTTTTAGTGCAGCTGTGGAGAAACTTTGTCCCTCCAGATCATGGGTAGGCAAACTAAGGCCCGGGGGCTGGATCCAGCTCAATCGCGTTCTAAATCCGGCCTGCAGTCCAGGAATCAGTGTGTTTTTACATGAGTAGAATGTGTGCTTTTATTTAAAATGCATCTCTGGGTTATTTGTGGGTCATCGGAATTTGTGCATTATTTTTTTCAAAATATAGTCCGGCACCCACAAGATCTGAGGGACAGTGGACCAGCCCCCTGCTGAAAAACTTTGCTGACCCCTGCTCTAGATCATAGGAGCCAACTCCTAGAGGCCATGGGGGCTTCTGCCCTCACAATCAGAAGGGGGACAGCACTTACCGCACCCAAGCCACACATCTCTCCTGGGAGTGATGCAGTGGCTCGGACACCTGCAGCCTCTGCGCTGCCCAAAAAAGCAACATGGGCCTGCAGGGCACCAGAGTAGAATGGGACTTAGGAACTGGGATTCTGGTGCACCCTGCCCTGTCCCGTCCCCCTAGCCGAAACAGCTAGCTATGCCGCTGCCCACAATAAAATGTGTGTGTGTGTGTGTGTGCTCACGTGCGCACTGCATCATGTGATCAATTAAATAGGGCGGGGCTTACCTGGACCCCCACAATATTTTATTCAAGTTGGCCCCCCTGCGTCAGATGCTTCCGAACTACAATTCCTATCATCCCCGGCTATTGGCTGTGCTTGCCAGAGCTGATGGGAGTTGCACTTCAGGGCCAAAGGTTTCCCACACCTCTTTTGTGTCTTCATATGATGGCTGTTTTAGTCAGTGGCATAGCGTGGGGGGGGCGGGGGCGGCCGCACCAGGCGCAACATCTGGGGGTTAGGGTTAGGGGCGCAAATCCACAGGTTAGGGGGCGCAAATCCACGGGTTAGGGGGCGCAAATTACTTGCCTTGCCCCGGGTACTGACAACCCACGCTACGCCACTGGTTTTAGTTCTGTGCTGTATGTACTGTTTTATTGTGCTGAGTTTGTGGTGGTTGTTTTTTTGCTGGTTGCCTCTTAAGTTTGTTACGTTGTTTTTAATCTTTGTACAACATCTAAGGAACTTATTTTATGGGACGTCTCATATTTGCAATAAATAAAACACAACACTTGCATATGCCAGCTGTAATGTTCCATATTTAGTGCAATAAGATCCGAGGAGGCCTAGAAAAGGTCTCTTAAATTTAGGTGCGGTCTTTGTATTAAAAAACAAACAAACTATTATGAATGCTTTCCTTGTGAATTTTCTCATATGGTGTTTGTTTCTTCTGGCTTGTTCCTGGGTGACATATGTAGTGCTATAAGTAAGTCTTGCCAAGGGGATACTCTAAAGCAACAGAAATTGTACATAGGATAAATGGATGTTGATGTTGTATGCTGCCTTTCCTTTGCCGTCACATCTGCTAATGTTTGAAGCACAATGGAGTAAACATCACATCCTTGTAGCTTTAAAACACTTGTTGCCTTCCAAAACAGTGAAGCCAGAAGCCTGTGCATATACTGTAGTTCTTTCCTCCTCTGAATATGCTTAGTAATTGTGATGCTTTATTACTGATTATTGATGAGGATGATGAAGATAATAAAGTATTAAATCCAGAAGCACAATCTAAAAGGCAGATGCAGAGCAGATCATTCAAACTTATAAAATCCTAGTTAGACTTGTGATAATGAAACTGCTGTAATGCAGTCCCATTCAAAATTTAAAAACTGCCTTACAAACGATGAATCTGTTATAGTACCATCAACTGATTGGTATATTCAGGAAGTATAAAATGCATAATGTGCAGCTTAAACAGCAGATGTCGCCATTGGGTTTTTAAAAAGCGTTTCTGTCAGTTGCTCCTTTCAAGGAAGCTACCTGGGTTAATATCAGGCTACAGATCAAGCCAGGGGATCAGAAATGATGTACAAACATGAAACTGCCTTTTTGTAGGTGTGCACTTTCTGAATTTTAACCATTTCTGGACTACTGCATAAATGTTAGGATGCAGAACAGCCACCATGCATTATGTCCTCACGTTTTTCAAGTGTTTTCTATTTTAGCCAACAGCCTGGGGGGGTCTTTCTACACTTACAATTTAGAGTGGCATACTTGTTGTTGGATCTGACATTTTAAAGAGTGAATTTGCAGGTGATTTTTGGCACCTTTGCTAATTGTTCCTGTTATTGGGGAGTGAGGGCAGGGTTTTCCTTTCCACATTACTGTCAGGTTGTACGGGAACTGAAAAAATTCAGAGGTTGTAGTCACAGCCCTTATATTCCCTGGTGTGCCTCTAGCCAGTAAACGTTAGAATTCTGAACATACACATGGAATAGCGCTTTTGCAGCTTATCTGTCAATCTAGATCTAGATCGATATACAGGGATAACTAGGCTCATATAACCAACATGATTAAGTCTAATTAATGCATGAAGGGATTCAAACCATAGAGCAAGCTGTCCTGCTAGATTTAGCTCACCTTGGGAGGGACTAGGTAATCAAGCCTTGTTCCCTCGGTCTACTTGAGAAGCTCAGTTTTTTAGGTCTGAGCTGGTTGCTCCATTCTCCAACTGCATGGTTCTTACAAGCCACCTATACCCATAATTTATGAACTTTCACTGCTTTGCAATTAAGCAAAGTTTTACTGCCTGTGCAACTTTTCTGAATGCTGCATGGAAAAGCCCAGGGATCTGACCTTTAGAGAATTTGTAAGTAAACCATTTTAAACTTACCACGTGATGATAGGAACCACATGTGTCTGTCTGAACTATGGCATATTGCTGAATGCGCTTTGCTATCTGCCATATCTGTTCTCTGTAGTGAATAGCTCGCAAACTGACAGCTCGTATTAGTCAGATTGAAGCAGCACAAAACACACATCTCCAAAACCATGCCCATCAAAGTGGGATGGTGCTTGTACATATGACACACAACAAAAATATTAAGGATTTATTCTGACTCTTTTCACACTTTGGTGCCCACAGTGCTTTCTCAAAATTCCATTTGGGTTCACTGGCTCAAAACATCTGGGGACTCCTCCTGAGTCATAGCTAGTGACCTCATGAATCAGATTGCCACATCTCTCTACTGATTAGTCTCTTCCTCAGCAAGAGGTGGATGTGGATTGGATAGCGAGGCGGGTGGTCTATGCAAATATCAACAGCACAGTAGATTGTCTAAAAAAAGAGAAACAGTAAGCAGACAGAAATTTACTCATCTTTCAGGCAGGCTAACGTTGTAAAAACAAAATGGTGTTCCCTCTTTCTGTAGTTAAACAATGTGCAATCTTTTGATTTGATCACAATTTAATTGTCTGTAATCTTACATAGGAAGCTGCCTTAAAGGTAAAGGTACCCCTGACCATTAGGTCCAGTGACGGACAACTCTGGGGTTGCGGTACTCATCTCACTCTATAGGCCGAGGGAGCCGGCATTTGTCTGCAGACAGCTTCCGGGTCATGTGGCCAGCATGACTAAGCTGCTTCTGGCGAACCAGAGCAGAACACGGAAACGCCGTTTACCTTCCCGCCGGAGCGGTACCTATTATTTACCATTGGCTTTTATAACTTTGTATTGTTGACACAGACTGGCAGCAGCTTTCCAGGGTTTCAGTCTTTCCCAAGAGATGCCAGGAATTGAACATGGGACTTTTTGCATCCTAAGAAAACCTGGTGAAAATGCAATGAATATTGTGGAAGCAGAATATCTTAGGGCTGATTCTGCATTGGATCTGGTTATAAAGTGTAACACTGAGATTGAAACAGAGGGGATTTTTATGTTGTCTAAGAAGAATATAAGGAGAACCTGATCGATCTGAATAGTGGTCCACCTAGCTCAGCATCTTGTTCTCCCAGTGGCCAACCAGATGCCTTTGGGAAGCCTAAAAGCTGGACCAGAGGACACCAGCACTTACCCCACTTATGATGGAGATTACCTTCCACAATGGAGATTACTAGCTAATCCTGACTAGTAGCTCCAGGTGACCCCATTACCATGCTTTCCTGAATTCCACACTGATAGTGCAAGAAAAAAATAGGACCATGGACACATCTTCTCCTAACTCCTGAAAATCTAGTGAGACTGAGTGGGAAACTTCCTTTCAGATTTAACATTGTACCCTTGTAGCTACAAATGCTTTAATTTTTTTTTTTTTACTGTTGTTGAGATGGTGAGGAAATGATTCTCTCTTTTTTGTACAGTGGTACCTTGGGTTACATACGCTTCAGGCTACATAAGCTTCAGGTTACAGACTCCACTAACCCAGAAATAGGACCTCGGGTTAAGAACTTCGCTTCAGGATGAGAACAGAAATCGTGCTCCGGCGGCGCAGCAGCAGCAGGAGGCCCCATTAGCTAAAGTGGTGCTTCAGGTTAAGAATGGACCTCCGGAACGAATTAAGTTCTTAACTCGAGGTACCACTGTATATAATTTTATTGAGTTTTCTGTTTTACAATTTAAAATACTCATTTTACATCCTTAAGATATCTATGACTTTCCTTCTCTTTCCATGGTTCATTTTACATACCGTATTTTTCGCCCTATAGGACGCACTTTTTCCCCTCAAAAAATGAAGGAGAAATGTGTGTGCGTCCTATGGGGCGAATGCAGGCTTTCGCTGAAGCCTGGAGAGCGAGAGGGGTCGGTGCGCACAGACCCCTCTAGCTCTCCAGGCTTCGCGGACCTCTCCGCAAGCGGGGGGAGCGCTCCCGCTGCTTGCAGAGAGGTGCCTGCATGCGGAAGCCTGGGCGCGCTGAGCTCAGCGCGTCCAGGCTTCGCGGACCTCTCCGCAAGCGGGGGGAGCGCTCCCGCTGCTTGCGGAGAGGTGCCTGCATGCGGAAGCCTGGGCGCGCTGAGCTCAGCGCGTCCAAGCTTCGCGCACCTCTCCGCAAGCGGCGGGAGCCAGCCCTGGGCTCCCCCGGCTTGCAGAGAGCTGCCTGTTTGGGGGCTGGGGTCAGGGGAAGCTCCGGCGGGCCTCCCCCGCCCCAGCCCCGCGCCTGGGGGGAAAATAATTTTTTTCCCTTTATTTCCCCCCCAAAAAACTAGGTGCGCCTTATGGGACGGTGCGTCCTATAGGGCGAAAAATACGGTATAATAAATCCCTGCATATTTTACAAAAAAAAATTCTTAATGCTGCCAGCATTTTCAGCTGCACACAATTATTTCCTATATATTCAATAAATGTTTTCCAATCTTCTTTAAATCTCTGTTCTTCTTGTTCTCTATTCTATATGTTAAGTCTGCGAGTTGTGCATGTTTTGTCAACTTAAGTTGCATTCTTCTTTAGTTGGGACCTCACTCATTTTCCATTTTGGGGCTAACAAAACATGGGCCGCAGTAGTAGCATACATAAATAATCTTTTTTGACACCTGGGAATTTCATTCTGAATTATCCCCAACAGAAAGGACTCTCGTTGGGGGGGGGGAGTACTTTTAAACGTTTTTTTCAATTCATTATGGATCATTTCCCAGTACTCTTTTAACCTTTCTCTAAGGTGAAACACACTTAGATTCCTGTGTCTCATTTTGTGTTTTCCTATTAATCTTTTCCAACTATGAAGTGGGAATCCAGGAAACATCCTCTGGAACATGCACTTCCTTCTGTTTACTAACCCTCTTTTCAGATGGGCATAAATTATTCTAATGATTTGTTCTTTTAGAATTTTAAGAGATAGAAAAAACACCAATGACTCATGATAGAAGAAAGGTCCTCCACCTCTGTTACAGATGATGGATGAGGGACATCAAGAAAGATGAGGCCTTCTACAGAAGAATTACAGAAAGTAAAAGGATTTGCTCAGACGTCCAGACATGTTGAGTAGAGTTCATTAATTTAATTTGAGGTTTTTGCACATGAGATGTTCTGGGTGGATCAGGCCCGCTTCTGTCACAGCCTGCACATATGGCTGCTTATTTGGAAGTGTCCTAGTCTGTTCAGCTGGATATAGAACTATTGCCTTTATTTGAACTTCAGCAGGGCTTGCCCTCAAGTGCAAGTGATGTAGCTGCCAAAACCGCTTTCATACGGAATACTTGAGTGAGTGTTTTTGCGTAGGAACTGAGCCAGCTAACTACATCGCATTATATACATAAACTATTTTGGCAAAAAACAAAACCACAGGCTGCTCCACAAATCTAGTAAATATTAAGTGGCTACCAGCTGCCATGAGCTTGACAGCCCACCCAGACGTTGAACTGGACTTTCCAAGAACTCTCTGGGAGGCTTTTGCTTGAAGATTTCTTCAGTTGCCTACATTTCTCTTGTTTGTTTTTATGGTACATTTGAAAGAGGAAACCAATGCAAAAATAGATAAATCCCATTAAGTAAGACTTGAGATCCAGAGCGCTTCTTAAGCAAAATACACATAATAGCACTGAAGACTAATAGGAGAGAGGTGAATCGGGGCAAGTTGTAAATCAAAGACTTATAGTGCTGACAGTGGAAGATGGTGGAGACAAGGAAAGCACAGCTGGAGACCAGACTCCATGCTGTGTAGCAAAAATCAGCAGTTCTGCCTTTTATGAGGTTGTTTGGTTCATACTGAGAATAAAAGCCAAAATATGCAAAGGTTGCTAGGTCCCATTTGGTTGACATGGCTAGGCTTTTCCAAGGATCATCAACTCTCTGAACTAGCAGAGAAATCCTACATCAGGCATCCCCAAACTCGGCCCTCCAGCTGTTTTGGGACTACAGCTCCCACCATCCCTAGCTAACACGACCAGTGGTCAGGGATGATGGGAATTGTAGTGCCAAAACAGCTAGAGGGCCAAGTTTGGGGGTGCCTGTCCTACATTATGTCTACCTTATACTAGCTTTTGCCAGCATGGCACCCTGCAAATGTTTTTGCCTACAAGCCCCATGATGGCTGGGGAGTTGTAGTCCCAAATACTTGAAGAGTGCCAGGTTGGCAAAGGCTGCTATACTGAATCCATAAATCATTTATGGTCAGAGGCAATAGATGAGAAACTGAAGGTTCAAGCTGGGGGGGGGGGAGAGAGAGAGAGAGAGAGAGAGAGAGAGAGAGAGAGAGAGAGAGAGAGAAAGAAAGAAGGGACCTCCTTTACATGCACATGTCTTTTAGCTAGGCAAAGCAAATAATAGTAGCACCCTGAAAATTGTGACTGTGTTGTATTTAAAATAAGAAAGGGAAACATAACATGATATATTTCTTGATGATAGACTGAATACATTTCCTTGCATGTAAAACTGAGCAAATCTTGAGTCAAATGTGGTAATGGCCAGCCATGTAAAATTGTTTTGGGATATGCTCTGCTCCTTTGGTCATTTTTGTTCTTGATCAATAGCAAGTAATCAGTTGCTCTGCCCTATATATAGGTCTCTCTTATGATCATAGATTGTAGACTGATATACACACACACGCGCGCACACACAGCCTGTTTAAGCAATGTATTGTGTGAAGGGGGGAAGCTCTTGGTGCTTCAAAATGTCAACCCCACCAAAAAGGTGGTCATTACATCTTTACATGATTAGCATGAAACTTTGAAGGGATGGCATTGCTGGTCAGGCAATTGTTTATTAGAGATGCACCTGTTCTAAATTGCATGTTAATGGGCCTTTGCTCTTTGGTGATCACAGCAGTTCGTGTTCTCCCTTGTTGTTTAACCCATCCCTTTGTTCACTAATGATATAGACCTGTATACCAGAAGAGAGTATTTATCACATCACATTTGTAATTCACCCTTCCCACAAGGAAGGGGGCAAATGTAGATTTCCTAGTTGATAATGTAGGTCTATTTATGGCAAGATGCTGTTTCTGTTGCTGGTCAAAACTTACATATTAGCTTGGATTCAGTTTGGCTCCTCCATAACTCCAGAAGAGAGTTATGTGAAATCTGGATGGCTTTATACCTGTTAAGAGCGGCATGCCAGCTCTTCATGGAGGCTTAAAGCTGTAGTATTAAACCTGGAAATGTAGGAAATAGGTATTTTTAAAAATTGCTGACACCATCAGTTCTACTCTATAGACTAGAGTATGGGGGCATCACTTTCAAAAATTATTCTCCCTCCTTGTTTCCAAGTAACCTGTTAGCAGGTAGACAACTGGCAAAGCCTAAGGAGTCACTAAATTAGGGTCATTGTTAGAAAGTAGCAAAATGGAATTGAGTGTCACTTTTTTGCAGCCGCAGGCTCATGATCTCCTGTCTCCTTCGCTTTCTACTTTTTAAGCTTAACAAACTTTTTTTAAAAAAACCACAACTTTACTTATGGCAGTGGAGTGCACTGCAATACATAGATCTGGTGAGACTCCAATCGCTTCCCAACTTAATGTCTTAGAAGCACTGATACCTATAAATTAGCATATGCAATTGCATGTAGATTTGCATCATGAGTCTATGCCCTGGTTCCTTTAAGTACCAAACCATGAATATTCATGTGGCTAAGGCAGGAATCAGCAAACTTTTTCAACAGGGTGCCGGTCCACTGTCCCTCACACCTTGTGGGGGCCCAGACTGTATTTGGGGGGTGGGCGGGAAATGAACGAATTCCTATGCCCCACAAGTAACCCAGAGATGCATTTTAAATAAAAGGACACGTTCTACTCATGTAAAAGCATGCTGATTCCTGAACAGTCCATGGGCCGGATTTAGAAGGTGAGTGGGCCGGCTCCAGCTCCCGGGCCTTAGTTTCCTACCCATGGGCTAAGGGGTAGTGGACAAACAGGGCCGCACCTGTTTGACCTTTCACCTTCAGGGCAGTCATTTGCGGAGTGAAATAGGAAACATCTCCTCAGACTTCCCTGTAAGAAAGGACTTGTAGTAAATGCATTTTTGTTTAACCTACACAAATGTGTGCTGGCTGGCATTCTCCCAGCCACACAAATCTGCTCATCTCCATAAAAGGGTAAGCATATTTCATAAGCAATGTTCCTTAAAACACACACACACCTCTGGATATGTGCTAACGTGACCTTACAGAGAAACCTAGATTTTGTGTTAAAATTACCCTGTGGTTCTTAAACTGGGTTATTTAAATCATTTGTTTTGTGAATCAGTTCCTCATTTCATCTAATGTACACTTCATTTGCTGCCATTCATACTTTTGTTTTGTTTTTATTCCCTGCAGAAATCCTTTTCACAATATATTTGGAGCGTCATCCGCAGCACCACCAAATGAGAATTTAAAAAACACATTAGTTAATTAATGGCATGGTTTATTTTCTTCCATTGAAACCAATAGAATCTTAAAAAGTGTTTTGGTTGGACCATGCTCATATTGTTGTATCTGATGCTGAAGAAATTTTGTTATGCTTGTTTTCCATTGCTTTAAAACATTTCTTACCATCCTTTCCCCGAAATGGTTTCATGCAGTTGGTTATATCTGGAT
The DNA here is from genome assembly GCF_964234715.1 of Podarcis melisellensis. Classification (NCBI taxonomy): domain Eukaryota; kingdom Metazoa; phylum Chordata; class Lepidosauria; order Squamata; family Lacertidae; genus Podarcis; species Podarcis melisellensis. Next base: position 42,085,844 of record NC_138530.1, read on the forward strand.
ATAAACTCGATTGGAAGGACAGGAAAGGGTGCACTGGAGGTGATGTCACTCTGTATGTCAAGGAGAGCACATAGAGTCCAATAAGCTAGAAATCCCCAAAGGGTCAGACTGTTCCAAAAAACATCTCACTACCTGTAAGCCTGAAGTTAGAATGAACTCTGGAGAAGGTTAGATCTCCACACCCTGAACTTGAACTCTTATCAGAAGAAGGTGTGACCAAAACATCTTTCACTTAAAGCCATGTTGTAGCTGTGTTAGCATTTTTTTGCTCTATTTTCTAGGCAAGGTTTGAGGAACCTGTGATCCTCCAGATGTGACTGGACTACAACCCTGTCTATTTGCCATGCTGGCTGGTGTTGATGAGAGCAAGAGTCTAACAACATCGGGGGGGGGGGGGCCAGAGGTTAACCAGCCTTGGGGTAGACAATACCTTCTGAAGAAAGTCTCCTAGAGTTGAGACGAGGAAGGGAAGTTCAGCCCTTGGTATTATACATGGTTTCTGTTAGGATTTTATTCATTGATTCAAAAGGTGAACAATACCTAGGAAACTACTTGGATCTTTTGCTCATTGAGAAGACAATTATCTCCAACGAAAGAGAGTTTAGTGCGAAGGCTGACATTTTAATAACAAAGTGCAGTCATCAAATACAATTTCTGTTGATGTATAGATAAAATGGGCTGATGAAAATGAGACTGAACTCAGCCCTATCTGACACATTCCCATCCCGATCAGCTGCTGATTATCTCATGGCTGTACAATCACAAATCAGCCTTTTGATTGTTGAGCTCTTGGGAAGTCATTTTCCTGGATTTTGTCATGCAGATGTAGGCTTAGAGTGGAATTTTTTGCTCATGTCTAAGGCAAATTCCTTAGGACTGATTCAGTGAGCTCTGCTCCTAAATATGTTCAATCCACTTACCTGATAACTAAGTCCTGTGTACGTTTTACTCCAAAGTAAGTCACATTGCACATAGGATTGCAGCCTTAATGTGCTGGCTGGCATTGTCCCCGCCACACAAATGCCTCTCTCGTAATGATTCTGCTCATCTCCATAAAAGGGTAAGCATATTTCATAAGCAATGTTCCTTAAAAAAACAAACCCACCTCCGGATATGTGCTAAAGTGACCTTACAGAGAAATCTAGAAAGGCTCAGATGTCCTTTTGTTACAGGTGTTTCTAGGCAGAAGGAAGTATAGGTCAACTGCGGGTGGGGGAGACATTGTTGCTTAGTGGTTGGGTGACACTGTTCACGGTGCTTGTATTTGGCAGGGCACAGAGAGCTTTTTGGATGGGGGCCTGTTATCATTTCATCAATCTAAATAGACATATCCAGAACGTCTGTTTTCCTTTAACGATCATAGTCTGTCAACACAAAGTCCCTTGAGAAACAAAACACAAACACATACAGATAGTGAGAGAGAGAGGTAGAAGTCTAAGGGTAATAATAATAATAATAGTAATTTTATTATTTGTACTCATCCTATCTGACTGGGTTTCCCCAGCCACTCTGGGAGCCTTCCAACATATATAAAAACATAACAAAACAGTACACATTAAAAGCCTTCCCTATACAGGGCTGCCTTCAGATATCTTCTGAATAGGTCCACCAAACTCTCTCCTGTATGCTTTTCTCATGCAGTATATAGCGCACCAACGATGTGCTTCAGCCTGCCAAGTTCTAGATAACCATGTGTTCTGCATATTTGTGGCCTGAGCGGGATCATTCACAATATACGGAGGGCATGTCATGTGTGGTTCGGGAATTGAGCTTGGCAGGCTATAGATTCAAGTTCTGTCTTGCGCTGTAGGCACAGCACGGCCAGTTTCTTTCTCCATTATGTTGGATGTTCCCGGTGGGAATAATGACACACAGACAAGACTGGATTTCCCCCACCCTGATGCAATTCTTTATGCGTGGACCTTCACTTATCTGAATGTCCCACTGTAACTGATATAGGACCAGTCGCAGGGGGCAAGGGATGATTCCTCTTGTGAACAGGCTCCTGCAGTATAATGTCGATTACTATCTGCAGGATTTGTAAGGTGCCATTTTTGTCTTGTAGTTACAAGGCCTGCTGCACTCACCAAAGCAAGAATTATCTCTTGGCTCCAGAAGCAGCTTGCTAGCTAAGACAGAGCCGCTCTGCTAGCTTCCTGGCAAGTGGGTCCCTGCAGGGACGTAGGAAGTGGGGTGCAGGGGGTGCGGTCCACCCCGGGTGTCATCCCTGAGGGGGTGACAAAATGGCATACTCCGGGGGGGGGCACTTACCGCAGGCCTTGGCCTGCAGTGCACCCGAGCCATACGTCTCTTCTGGGAGTGATGCGGTGGCTCAGACTGTATCATAACTACAGGATATAACCCTCCACCCCAGTTGAGGGCCTCTCCACCCAGACCACCCCCTAAGCCTAGGTAAAGAGATGGTTTAAGTGATGTCAGTAAAGCTACATTACTTAGGACTCAACTAGACTAGTAAAGAAAAAGTGATTTATATGTGACATTGTGCCACCAGATGGCGATGTGGAGTTCTGTTTTTCTCTACCTGCTTTCCCTTTAAACTGAGAAGCTTCTTGGATGTGTCTAGATCAGTGTTTCCCAACCTTTTTTGGGCAAAGGCACACTTGTTTCATGAAAAAAATCTCGAGGCACACCACCATGCCAGATGGGGAAAGGTCACTTTTTACTTATGTAAAAAAAAATAAAAAAAATAGTAACAGCATAGAAGGTAATGGTTAGGCTAGCATCCCTCTTCCAAATATGCTAGGTTTTTATTTGCAGGGACTGTTCTACATGGGAAAGCATTCAGTTGCTCCGAAGTTTGGGGGGCCGCGGGGGTGGGCGCGCGTCCCAGGAGGCGGAGGCCAGCCCGGGCTGGGAGCCGCGCCGCAGCCCGGGGAGGGTAGGCGGACCGCGGCTCCTAGGATGTGGAAAGGGGACGGCGGCGCAGGGGGAGGAGACCCGCACGGCTAGGGCAGCGCGCAGGGGGAGGGGAGCGGGCCGGAGGCGGGCGAGGGGGGCCGCGATCCCGCGCGCCGCGAACATGGCCCCCTTCCCCGCGGGCCCCGCCGAGCCCCCCGGCTGCCCCCAACAGACAACCAGGCCTGCAAGCTTCCTCTTCTGACATCGCCCAGGCCCCCACGCAGCCCCCCACCAGCAAAACGCCCAGGAGTTTGAAGGGACCCGAGGGCCACGCAGCCAAGGGGTCTAACTCTGCAGGGAAAAGCTTCCTGTCTTTCCTCTGCCCCCTCCCCACTGGAAAGGGATGGTGGCTGCAGGCTCTGCCCCCCCCTTAACATCTGCAAAATGATTAAGGCTGATACATTGTGTTACAGGATTTTATCTAGGTAACTTCCCTGAGCTGTCAAGTTGAAAGGGTACATTCAGGCATAATATTTGCAACATTTAACAACTTTAAATATGTGCCCCCCCTGTAATTTCCATAACAGTTGGAAGGTCAAAAATATAACCTCCTATGACAACTCCTGCAACCCATGAGCTTTCAGACAAAGATCATGCATGGACAAATGTAAAGATCTTTGGAAAGTATTGATCGAAACCACAGTAACAAACGAATCAATGTATCTTCAAGGGAAAGAATAAGTAGATCCATTTGCATATATAGCTCTGTAGGCTTAATTATATTCCATTGCTATTTTGTTATTGCTCGTTTACTCTGCTTCTATTTATTTTTAGTGCGTGTAACCTTTTTATTCCCCCTCCCCCCCCCGCCAATTTAACTCCTTGTAATACTCTCAATAAAATATAAGGAAACAAGAAAGGAGATTCCCACAAAACATTAGGAAGGCCTTTCTGGTGGTGAGAGCAGTCAGACAGGGGAAGGGGCTTTTAGGGAGAGGTCGGGGGGGGCATCTGCCAGGGATGCTTTAGCTGTGAGTCCTGAATTGCTGGGGGTTGGACTGGATGACCTTTGGGTTCCTTCCACCTCTATGATTCCATGACCTTTAAGTGAAGTCACCTCCATCTTCCTCTCAGAGCAGATGCCCACAAGCCCTGGGCGGGAAGAGCCAGAGAGAGAGAGAGAGAGAGAGAGAGAGAGAGAGAGAGAGAGAGAGGAGGACATTCCTAAGAACCGGCAGCTCAGCTCTCGCCTCCCTCCAGGAACCAGAAAAGCCAGTTTAGGGCTCAGATCTTTCCCACAGGCCTTTCTGAGTTCTTCTCCGGGGACACCCCAGGATGGCCAGAGCGTCACAAGAACCGCACCAGACATTCACCAGACCCCAAATCTTTCCCCCTTCCTGGCCTGAGAGGCTGCAAATTCTACCTGCCTTCCCCCCTCCAGTTGATCAACACACAGAGATGCAGGTGGCCAGGGACCCACCTGTGCACACCTGAGCCTGCAAGGGGCAGCCAAGCCCCCTTCACCGCCTGCCCCCCCCCGCCAGCCCCCTCTCCCCTCCTCCCTAGGCGGCAGCTCCGCCATGACCACAAACGGCGGCGGCAGCAGCAGCCGCGCGCGGCCCAGGCTCCCCTCGCCGCCCGCGGGAGCCAAGGCGCGCGACGAGGGAGCCAAGGCGCGCGATAATTTTCTTAAATTATGTCAGCGGCGCCCGGCAGAGCAGCCCTCTCGGCCACGGCAGCCCGGCTCTCCCAGCCCCCGGGGGCCGCCCTCCTCCCTCGCGCACCCGCAGCGTTCCCGCCCGGGGAGGCGGCGCCCCCAGGAGAGGCGGCGGCGGCGGCAGCTGCTGCGCGCGGCCCGGGCTCCCCTCGCCGGCCGCGGGAGCCAAGGCGCGCGACGAGGGAGCCAAGGCGCGCGATAATTTTTTTAATTATTGGGGGGCAGAGCCCCCCCAATAAAATTTTTGAGGGGGCTCAGGCCCCCTCAGGCCCCATGGTGTCGGCGCCTATGCGCCCGCCCCGTCGCCGCAGGCTCCTCCCGGCCGAGAGCCAGAGGACGGCGGCGGAGCAGGAGGAGGAGGATCGGGTTTGGCGACAGCTGCTGCGTCCTCTCCAAGCGCGGGGCTGGCCTCCGCCGCGCCCGATCCTCCGCAGTCGCCGCGCTTCTCGGCGGAGCAGGTCTCGTGCGTGTGCGAGGCGCTGCTGCAGGCGGGCGACCCCGGCCGGCTGGGCCGCTTCCTGGGCTCGCTGCCGCCTGATGCCGAGGCGCCGTGCCTGGAGGCGCAGGCAGGCGTTAGCCTGGCCAAGGCGCGCGCGCTGCTGGTCTTCCAGCGTGGCGACTTCGCCGAGCTCTACCGCCTGGTGCAGAGCCGGCGATGGGATGTGGGAGGGAGCTCGCTCGCCGCCCCGCGTGTGCCGCCCGACTCGCCCGCCTCCCTCCCACGGCACACCAGGCAACCTCTCGCGGCACACTAGTGTGCCGCGGAACACCGGTTGGGAAACACTGGTCTAGATCCAGCCTTAGAGTTTGGGCTTTCTTTAGGTCAAGGAAAGGAGAGGCAGGGGTGTAGCCTGGCATCCTCACTCTTCTGCCAAACAACGTTCATCTTCTTAACTTGCCTTGATGCTTTATCAACTGGAATTCCCTTTAACTCATGGAGTGGGATCCTCTCCTTCTGAATTGGCTACAGCCTGCAGGTGCCCTGTGTCTCAAGATGATCTCTGCATAATGGCCTGTCGCAGCAAACTCAAAGCAATTTTCACTGGGAGAAGGGATGGAAAGATCTGTCAGTTTTGATTGTCTTGGTTTCTCATGAAAGCTCATGAGCATTTGAGTGTGAATTTCTCCTAATAAAGAGATATTTTATATGCCGTTTTGACTGATGTCTGCGTTTTTTGCAAGAAACTATCTGCAACACATTTTTATATGCTGTATTCACAGATATGTCCATTTTTATGCACACTTTCCCCTGTGATATGCATTTTTGTAGACATTGCTTGTTTGGAGAACTGAATCACAAAATTCAGAGAGGTGCAAATTTCAAAGGCTGTGTTTTGCTTCACATATTGTTTCAGAAAGTGTGAATTTGATAGATTCAGTTTTAAATCTGTACTGAATTGAATTTCTGCTCTGTCCCTATTTGGAAGCAAAATAATCCAGATACGACATCTGGATTTTTTCATTTATTTTTAAAATGTGTTGTCCTTACATGTGTGCATTTTCTCACATGTTTCCAGAAACTGGAAATTGGGGAAACTTGCTAACCAGTTTAATACCACCCTGAATCTCATTATGTATGATTATATGTGAATGAGTCTATGTGCATTATCTATTGCTTTAGACTGCCCTGTTTCCTAACACTTTTCAAGCACTTTTGAACACTTCTTTCTCATTTATTCATTTGTTACTTCTTAGAAACACACCCTATGCCACTAGCTATTTGTGGTGAGCAAGACTTTGGTCAAAAGCCAAAATAGCAATCTCTTTTGTAAAGAGCAGAAACTAATTCTCCATTTAATTTTTACAGAAGTGTAATGCTATAGTAAGCAGCAGCCAGCCAGCATGAAACCTAAGGTTAGTCACATATAAAAACATGTTACGGTTCTGATGTTGCCAGCTCATGAATACCACATTTCTGGCATTTTTCTTAAGCGTTTCTGAAATGCCATCTTTAGACAAATAATTCAGCATTTGCTGTTAAAGCACACAAGCCATTTGGCTGCTCAAAAATTTCCAAATAAACCAATATATACAAATCCTTAAATTGCTAAAGGAGACTTACAGTGGTACCTCTGGTTACAAACTTAATTTGTTCCGGAGGTCCATTCTTAAGCCAAAACCGTTCTGAATATGAGGCGTGCTTTCGCTAATGGTGCCTCCCGCTTCCGGCGCACTGCCAGCACGCAACTTCCACTCACATCCCGGGGCAAAGTTCGCAACCAGGAGCATCTACTCCGGGTTAGCGGAGCTTGTAACCCGAAGCGTTCACAAGGAGGATGGTAAGTAACACAAGGTTCCACTGTATATTGTTTAAGTCTTTTTCTTAATTGACAAATTATTATTTCCTCCATATGGCTTCTAACCTCCTCATTGAGGGTTCATCCTTTTTTCCCTTTTGTTATCACTGTTTCCGTATTCCTTATCTCAGTTTCTTTTTTCTTTTATGTCTCATGTATTCTTAATCTAACTTGCAACCTGCAGAGTTTAGTCAAAATATGTCCAGGTTTTCACTTGTGGACAATGTTTAATTAAATATTCTTTATATATATATATATATTTATAATATTTATTAAAGTTTTTCAATATGAATACATAGTTGGCTCACAATACAATATCTGCCATGACATATTTTCACAACTTCTCTGGACTTCCTCTCATCTCCCGCTCCCATTTTCATCATAAAAAAGGAATTTTCCAGCAATTTATCATCTTATTTGCATTTTATGTCCCACAAGCTTAATTTATAATCTAATAGTTCTCCAAATGGTTCACATTTTCTCAGTCTCACTTGTCTTCCTAATTCTATCTAATTTAGTGGTGCCCAATTATTTATGATTTAGCAACCTGCTTAACATTCAACCAAATTACAATATTTTTGTAAATAAATCTTGAATTTCTTCCAGTCTTCTTCCGTCCTCTCTTCTCCCAGGTCTCGAATTCTGCCCGTCATCTCGGCCAGTTCCATATAGTCTATCAGTTGCATCTGCCAGTCTTCCAGTGTGGGGAAATCTTGAGTTTTCCAGTGCTTCGCTAGGAGTATCCTTGCTGCTGTTGTTGCATACATAAAAAAGGTTCAGTCCTTCTTTACCACCCCTTGGCCGACAATGCCCAGGAGGAAGGCCTCTGGTTTCTTAGTGAAGGTATACTTAAATACCTTTTTCAATTCATTATATATCATTTCCCAGAAGGCCTTCACTTTAGGGCAAGTCCACCAGAGGTGAAAGAATGTTCCTTCACTTTCTTTACACTTCCAACATTTATTATCAGACAGGTGGTATATTTTTGCCAATTTGACTGGGGTCATGTACCATCTATAAATCATTTTCATTATATTTTCTTTCAGAGCATTACATGCAGTAAAGTTCAACCCAGTAGTCCACAACCTTTCCCAGTCCTCAAACATGATGTTATGCCCAATGTCCTGCGCCCACCTTATCATAGCGGATTTAACCGTTTCATCTTGAGTGTTCCATTTTAGCAGCAAGTTATACATTCTAGAAAGTACCTTAGTCTTTGGTTCTAGCAGTTCTGTTTCCAGTTTCGATTTCTCCACCTGGAACCCTAACTTCTTGTCATTTTAAAAAATTTCTTTAATCTGAGCGTAATGTAACCAGTCTCGCACTTTATCCTTCAATTTCTCCAAACTCTGCAATTTCCAATTGTCTCCATCTTTTTCTAGTATCTCCCAATATTTTGGCCAATTGGCCTCCATATTGGGTGTTTTTCGGGCCTTAGCTTCCATAGGTGAGAGCCACCTTGGAGTTTTATTTTCCAATAAGTCTTTATATTTTGTCCAGACATTGAACACTGCTTTTCTGACAATATGGTTCTTAAAGGCCTTATTGATCTTAACCTTGTCATACCATAAGTATGCATGCCATCCAAACACATTATTGAAACCTTCCAAATCCAATACATCAGTGTCTTCCAGAAGTAGCCACTCTTTTAGCCAGCAAAAAGCTGCAGCCTCATAATACAACTTTAAGTCCGGCAGGGCAAAGCCCCCTCTATCTTTCGCATCAGTTAATATCTTATACTTAATTCTGGGCTTTTTGCCCTGCCAGACAAACTTAGAGATATCTCTCTGCCACTTCCGGAAGCACTCCGTCTTGTCCACGATCTGTAGTGTTTGAAATAAAAACAGCATTTTTGGCAATACATTCATCTTGATTGCAGCAATTCGGCCTAACAAAGAAAGTTTCAATTTGGTCCAACTGTCTAAGTCTTTCTTAATTTCTGACCAACATTTTTCATAATGATCCTTAAATAGACTCAGATTTTTTGCTGTTATATTTACCCCTAGGTACTTTACTTTTTTAACCACATTTAGTTCTGTCTCTCTCTGAAACCGTTCTGACTCTGTATCTGTCAAGTTCTTTTCCAATACCTTAGTTTTCTGTTTGTTTAGTTTAAATCCCGCCACCCGACCAAAGTCTTGAATCAATTGTAATACTCTTTTCGTACTAGATTCTGGCTCCTGCAGGGTCAAAACTAGGTCATCTGCAAAGGCTTTAAGTTTATATTGTTTCGCTCCGACCTGAATTCCTTTCACCAACCGGTCCCCTCTAATCATGTTCAGGAGCACCTCCAGAACAGAAATAAATAGCAAAGGGGAGATGGGGCAGCCTTGTCGTGTTCCTTTTTCAATATTAAACTCTTCGGTAACCACATTATTAACTATCAATTTAGCTTTTTGCTCTGAATATATCGCTTCAATCCCATTCTCAAAACCCAGTCCCACCTCCATTTCTTTTAGATTACCCTTCATAAATTTCCAGGAAATGTTGTCAAAGGCCTTCTCCGCATCTATAAAAATTAAAACTGCTTTTGTATTTATATCTGTTTGCAAAAGTTCCAAGATGTCAATAATGTTCCTTGTATTAGCAAACAAATGTCTACCTGGGAGAAAGCCTGCCTGGTCCTTGTGGATTACTTCATTTAGAACTTTTTTAAATCTACTTGCCAAAATGTCTGCAAATATTTTGTAATCCACATTCAAAAGAGAAATGGGACGATAGTTCCTGAGTTGTGTCTTTTCAGCTTCCGATTTTGGTATCAAAGTGATAAAAGCTTCCTTCCACGACTCCGGCGCCTTCTTCCCCTCCAAAATTTCATTGCTAACCTCCATGAATGGTTATATCAAGTAGTCTTTTAGTGTCTTATAGTACTTGGAGGTCAGCCCATCTGGCCCTGGAGATTTGCCCAGTTGCATGTTCTGAACGGCTTGTTCAATCTCTTGTCGTGTTATTTTACAGTTCAGGATTGTTCTATGTTCTTGTGAGAGTTTTGGTAATCCATTTTTTTTCCAAAAATTGCTTAATCTCTACCTCATCTTGCGGCCCTTGAGTATATAGTTTTTTAAAATATCTCTGGAAAGACTTTCTGATATCCACAGGGTCCTGGATGTTCCTTCCTTCAATTTCCAAATTTGTAACTGTATTTAATTTTTGTCTTCTCTTCAACTGCCAGGCTAGCAGTTTTCCGCATTTATTCGCCGACTCAAACGTTTTTTGTTTCATTAATTTGACCTTCCACTCTATCTCCTGATTTATCAGTTTAGAATATTGTGCTTGATAAAGTTTAATTTCTCTCAGAGTCGCCTGTGATTTCGGATTTAATCTTAACTTCTTCTCTAGTTCTTTTATTTTATCCAAAATCTTGTCTTTCCTCTCATTTTGTGTCCTTTTCTTTACCGCGTTCTGTTGTATCAGGAACAAATATTCTTTATAAATTCCCCATTCATTTTTGTACCTTTGGGTTGGCTACTTATCTCAGTTAATTTAGCTAATTCAAGATATTCAAACAGTTTCTTCTGCCACTCCTCTTTTGATGGTATCGTTTCACCTTTCATTTTTGGCAACAAGTATTCTAGCTGCTGTTGCAGCATATAAGAATATTCTTCTTTTTCCCTTTCCATACTTTCCATTACTTTACAAGTGTGGTTAAAATCCTGCCAGTGTTCTGACCTGCTTGAAGTGGTCTTGTAAATAAATTATAAACTTTTCCCACTGTTTTTTTTTAAAGTTCTTGTCTTCTTGATTTCTGAGCTTCCCAATTAGTTTTGCCATCATTTTTCAAAATGCCACCAACTCATTCTACAGCCTGTGTAGACCAGAGGTAGATCTACACACAGAGGGAAAAAATAAGTCAGAAAGTAAATTGTTATAACAAGGGGGGGGGGGAGCTATGTAAAATCAGAAAGATTTTTTTTTTTTTTTGCCCTCCAGCGCAATCTAGTGTTGCATGCTGCTTTTCAGAAATTTTCCTGGGCGTCAAGTCCTCCTTTGAAATCCCGGTAATATCCAGAAAAATACGGACACATGGCAGCCCTCTCCAACCTAAAGATCAACACATGCAAATTTACTTGTTAAGTACAGAATACTCAACTCATCAGTTGGGATCCATCCACGCAATGGTAAGGTGATTTGAAGGCAGATACCAGACATGAATTGATGCTTTTGAATTATGGTGCTGGAGGAGACTCTTGAGAGTCCCATGGACTGCAAGAAGATCAAACCTATCCATTCTTAAGGAAATCAGCCCTGAGTGCTCACTGGAAGTGCTCCTGAAGCTGGGGCTGCAATACTCTGGCCACCTCATGAGAAGACTCCCTGGAAAAGGCCCTGATGTTGGGAAAGATTGAGGGCACAAGGAGAAGGACACGACAGAGGATGAGATGGTTGGGTAGTGTTCGCGAAGCTACCAGCATGAGTTTGACCAAACTGCGGGAGGCAGTGGAAGACAGGAGTGCCTGGTGTGCTCAGGTCCATGGGGTCATGAAGAGTTGAACACAACTAAACAACAACAGCAGCAGACAGGTTCAGATAATGCTCACCCTTTTATTCAGCAAACAGGATGACCGGCTTTAGCCATTTTTCACTAAGATGGGTGAGGTGAGGATTAGGCAGGAAATTCCAGAAGGAACTATGGAAATTGTAGTAATCACTCAGTTCACAGTGCCCTCCCCTCTCTGCTAGTATGCCTTGGCAAAAAGGTATCAAAAACCATTAGATTAAAAGGTTAATTAGCTCTTCTAGCTCTAACAAGACAGCACTTACCCAGCACTCTCCAGAACTCCACACTTTATATTAAACTTCTCAACAGTGTGAATATGAACATACACAAGTGCTGGCTGCATGAGACCAGGTCCACATTCTTGTAACATAATACCTCTTGAAGACCCAGCCAGCTTCTGCTCACCTACCAGGTAAAAGAGTGCCTCCTTCGGACTTACGCCTTGAGAGTTGCATACCTGTGGGGCTTGGTGAGTTCTTGAAATATATTTGCTATGTTATGCCAGGGGCGGAGGAAGGGGGGTGTGGGGCAGCCCTGGGTGTCACCACTGAGGGGGGCGACAAAATGCTGGGCAGCACTCACCATGGGGCCTGCAGCATGCCCAAGCAATGTGTCTCTCCTGGGAGAAGGCAGACAGACTCCGGATGCCCCATGGTGTGTTCTGCCCCTATGGGTGTCTCGCCCCGCCCTGAGCGCATCGCCCCAGGCACCCGAGCGGCTTCCTCCACAGCTATGTTATGCAAGTTACTCTGAGTGATCACAGCTTCTAGGGCACTTCATGAGGTGAGCTTTTGTGGGGTTTTGCATCCATGCTCAGGTGGGCTAAGATCCACCTTTGGGTTGAATCACTGGTTTGACCAGACTCCATAGGTTCCCTATGGCCATGTATTTCTAGTTGGTGGCAATGGATTCTGCATCAAAGTGTGTACGCAATGTCTCCTGCTTTGCAGACACCATGTCTGGCTGACTGGGTGGGACCATGAAAAATTCTTTGTAAATTCATAAAATTCAACAGACTCCCATACTAATTATTGGGAAGGCTTTCTCTGTGTGACAAGTCCACAACGTGCTATTACTTTATTATACCATAATGAAAAGGATTAGTGGTTTTAGCCATTGGACTAATTTATTGTTCCAGTGAGTGCATTTCTCCCACACTGGAGAGGGCCAAAAAAGAAAGAATTTGACATTTGACATTTCCGAAACAAAGCATCGTACACATCATGGAGAAAGCATAACTTGGTTAGTTTTCCTTATGCTCCACTACACACACTCCCCCAAGTTTTCTGTTCTCTTTTTATTACATTTTCCCACCAAAATGGGGCTGGGCTGAGGTGTCCTACTAACATAGATCAAAATAATGCAAAGAAATCAGATCCTGTCAGGTGTTCCAATAAACCTATGTTTTGTTATAGATGTATTCTTCTGAGTTATACATATATAGGTATATGTATATATAAAATAGTGGGTGTTGTGTAATTTGCCTTTTAAAAGAAATCTTTATGTTGATTTACATGGGAGGGGGCACCATAATCTTTTCAGTGTTTAGGGACTCTAGGGGTCTTAATCTGGCCCTGATTTCAGTAAGTAATAAATTGTGTGCCTCGTTCTTTGGGAGTTCTGGATAGACAGAAGCAGTTTGACTATCTGGAAGGAACATTTAAAAAGAGCCACATGAACATTAGGCAGAGGGATATTATTGCAAGAAAATGGTATGTTATATTGATTTCATTAAACTTTAGGAGTGAGTAACTGGCAGATAAGGAGCTTGTTGTAGTAACTGGCAGATAAGGAGCTTGTTGCAGTAGTTTAGAAGAGGTTTCTGACTTCCAGTTTTCTAAGAATGGCAGCAGTTACGAACTCCACCACACCACAACAACTACCAAATTAGGTTGCTGAAAAGGAATCCTGAGTGGAGGACGAACTAGGAGTGAAATTTTCAGTGTGACAGGACCGATGAGCTTGGTTCTGGTACTAATCACAAATGCTTGGGCTAAGCTTGCACTTAGAGGCACTTTATTTTTTAATTATGAGTACACACCACCCCCCTTTGAGCCATTTTGCATCTGGCTCCAGGTTGTGGAGCTTGAGGGTTCTAGGCTGCATACATACTATATCTTTAAAGCACATTATTTCCCTCAAAATATTTATGGGCACTATAGTTTGCTAAGACTCGCTGGTGATTGTGACTCTGTGAGGGGGTGAACAACAGTGTCCAGAATTCTTTGAGGGGAAGAATGTGCTTCAAATCTGCTTTAAAGGTGGAATGAGTATGCCATCCTTCAAAATGTGCACTCTGAATTTTGCAGTACAGTTCTCCATCCAAATAATGTGTACAAAAATGGATATACTAGAGTAAAGTGTCCATAAAACCACACATATTAGTGGGGAAAAACACTGTTGGGGGGGGGAATTGCTTTGCAAAAAGGTTTGCATAGTAGGAGAAATTCACGTTTAAATGCTAATGAATTTTCATAAGGATTTTTTAAATTAAAATATATGTGGGGAATTCTTGGAATGCTACATAGAGATTTGGCTGAAGCACAGAGGAAGAAAGGTCAAATCTTCTAATCAAAGTCAAGGCTATATAGAATTTAAACAAAAATGCTGATATTTGATGATATATCTTTGCATGTGGCATGTTGATGTTCCTGAGCTCTCTAGAGAAAGAAACCAGAATATGGCAGGTCATTGCATGATGATTTGGGCTCATAATGGTATTGGGACAGTCAAACACATTCCTGCTTTCCATACTGTCTTTTCCTGAAGAGGTTGGGGGGCAGCCACACTGCTTCATTTCCAATCAGTACATATCCCGTAACTTCCTCATGAATTATTGTAACTTTTGATGCCACAAATAATTAATTTTTTAATTATTTATTTAATTATTTTTTTGTTGTACCACAGCCCCTCCAGACAGCAATAATGTAGTAGCATTGAGGAAGCGTCACTAAACCCACCCCTAATGCCCTATTTTTGCTTCCATGCATGTTGCAGAATATACCAGTCTAGTGAGGTAGAAATTCTGTAAAGCCCATTATCCGTAAGGCCTGATAAAAAAAAACTGGTAAGAACCTAACACTGACTGAGTGAAAAACCACTCCAAATAAGATACAAGGAGGGCTCTGCACAGAGAATGTTTTGGGCGAAGTTGCATTTCAAGGGCTGTGGTTGGATGAAGAGATATGGGTGGCAGAAGGTGGTTGGTCAGAGGATGAAACCACTAAGATGACATCTTTGTCCTATATAGAGTATGTTCTTATGGAAATATCTTACAGACTCTTTGGACTCTGTCCTGTAATCCATCACTGAATAAAGTCTGACCAATTGGGGCTTGTTGTGAGGCTCCATACTGACAAATTTCTCCTACATTTGAGAGGGCCCTGGTCTAGCCAAACACCAGGGACAGGCCAAAGCAGATCACGTGAAAATTTAATTAGTAGTAAGAGAACTTCTAGGTTACGTGAAGTTGTTTATTTGCTTGTTTGCCTGAGCTCGTAAGAGCCTTGCCTGGGTCATTGCCTGTAATGAGCAGCTGTGCATTTTTAAAATGTGGTGCTGGGAGGCAGGGGGTTTGGCATTTTAGAGCTAGACTAATTTATGCAGAAAATAATTTAATTTCCATATTGGCCACTCCAACAGTTGGAACTTTACGTAATGCCATAAAATGCAATTTATGGCCTGCATACTATAATAAAAATGTGCTTACATAAGGCAGTAAAAAGCAACCTCACATACAAACATTAAAACAAATGTTACAAAGAAGAAAGGAAAGAGATAATGTATGAAATGGAAAACCCACAGCTGATTCCCTGAGAGCATCTGGCAAATAAATAAGCCTTCAATAGCTTTTGGAAAAGGACTTGGGAGATGGCTGAGTCAAGTGGCTGTTGACCACAGTTGCACAGGCCTGCGGAGATTCTCCAGTCGGCAAAACACTTAAACGAAAGGAGGTTAATTTGTGGAAATCATCTAAACAAGTCTTTGTTTTTGCGCTGAGGGCCTTGAATCCAAAGAGAAAGGTTGCAAACAACTTTGGAAGAAGGCAGCAAACATCTTGTGTGGGTGTCAGGAGGCAGTTGGAGGATGTAGGACAGCCAACAGATTGAGAAATGTTGGAGGGTATGTTGTACGGTACAGGAAAATTTCTACCCACACTCTCTCCAGGCAAGCAAAAGTCACTATCAAAGACCAGGGACATATTTTAGCCAGGCAAAATCAGTCAAGGAGGATGTGAAGAAAGACCAGTGGGCAATGTGGTCTGGGAAGAGTTGCAAGAGACAGGAAGAGACATCTGCAAGACTCTGGTTGGTTGCCCAGAAGGGGATATGGTCTTTGGGCTAAGAAAGGTTTCCTCAGCTTTGCTATACTGAAAAGGATGTCTTATAAAGTTCCCCCCCCCACCAGTCCTACCATCCAATTTCATCTTCTGTATACATGACTTATTGCAACAAATTTTATCGCACAAGGTTTTTATAGGGTTTGCAAAACAAATCAGTTTGGCATTCCTGGGGAACGGTAAAGAAAAATCCTTTAAGTAGGCAAACGATGATTTCAGGTATGGATTGTGAAGAATTTACAAATGAGGGCCAGTGTGAGTGATGAGGTTTTTCAGCAAAAAAAAGGACAGATGATAAAATACAGACATACAATGTTTATGGCTTGGTATAAAATCTGTGTCTGTACTTGGAGATTGAAAAATGTCCGGGGGGGAAATAGTCAGAAAGCCAAACTCAAAACACTTCAACTATCTCAATGTGATGAGATGAACGGAACTGATTATTTTGAGCTTTTACCCAGAAAACAGAAAAGAGCCAGGATGTTCCGGCCAACAAAGTTTCTTTGGTCACGATAATCTAGGTCTGAATATCTGCCTAAAGAAAATGCTAACTTGCTAACTATCCTAGAATTCAGCTGTTCAGATGAGAAGCTGGGCCAGGCCATTTGTAAAACAAAACATTTCAAATCTTTCCCCAACTTATTTGTAGCTTGCAGAGATCCAGATGGTAGTGTACAGCGTGTGTGTGTGTGTGTGTGTGTGTGTGTGTGTGTGTTTTCCAAAGGCCATTATCTCAGATAGCAGAAGTTTTGCCTCCATTTAATGCTGCATCACTGAATGGCCAAAGAACACACCTATTACTCATGGCATGAGCCATGAACCAGAAGGGGAATGGGCTGCAGTTATGTAACTGGAATGCAATGCAAAGCCCATCATTGCTAATGAAGGCTCCAAGGAATGTTAATAGACTTAAAACAATCCTGCCCAAAGCAAGACATCTATGCTGCGTGCGAGAAGGATCCACCCAGACTGCCCCTGCAATGGCCATAATGGCTTCTCTCCCTGTTTTGCTGCGCTATTCAGCACCCATTCCAAGGCAAATCATTTGCGTTAATTTCCTTCTGCCCCAGTTCATATAAGCAAGCACCATTGCTTTCTCCTCCCCATCTTGTTGCATCATAGTATGGAAAGGACAGATTGCCTTAACTTTCATGTGATGTTCCACCATCTGCACACCTACACATATCATTGTGATATGTTGTCAAAGCAAATAATTTATATTTTAATGTGTACCTGAACTGATGATCGAGTTACAAGCTTCCCAAGAACATTAAAGCTTAGTCATGTATAGAATACTCCCAATTCTCCGAAAGCCTTCTTTATTTTGCCAAAATAGGCCCACACACACACAACAGGGAAGTTCCAGTATGCTTGTGAGGGAGGACTCAGAAGTCTGCAGAAGGGCATAATATATTTAGAATAAAAAATGAGGAGGAGGGGTGGAAACTTCCCAAAAGCTGACCTGGTGAAGACTGAACATGCTTAGTGGGCATGGAATGTTGGCTGTTGCAGAGGAAGGAAATGAAAAATTTGCTTGAAATCTGGACAAAATCACTTCACACTAGGGATAGAAGAGGGCTGATTTTGCCCGCCTCGAGGTACGCCTATGCACTGCATCAGCAAGCTCACTGCAATTAGTCACTAGGACTAGTTGTACTCCAGGAGAAATTTCATAAACATTTAGTGTTGGATGTCAGTCCAAAAGTGTAACATTTTCCCTTTGAAGATAGTATGCAGATGAAACTAATGTCCTAATACAGATTGGCTAGTATCCCGGGGACAGAAGCAGCCACAATTACAGATTTCAAGACTTGGGAAAATTCCCAAGAGAACCGAATTGCCAAAGCTGTGCTTTGAACGTGGGAAGAGCTTTTTCCTGATAGAATGTTTGCCAATCAGTGCACTTGTTTGTTTTGCATAGTGTGCAATGGGCCTCACAAAAGATGCCTACTGAAGAGGAGGTATTAATGGACCCAATGCTTTCGTCACCTGGATATTTGTGAGGAAGAAAGCACTTGGAATCCCACCAGATAGTTTGTGGTTGATGAGAGCCTATGTATGCTTTAAGCAGCACATTATTAATTTATTAATTTCCATACCGCTTTATATTTTTAAGGGGAAAAAACCCATCAAAGTGCAATTTTTCTAGAAAAATAGGTGCCAGAACTTATAATGACAATGGTGCCTACCTGAGAGGTGCTGGAACTGAGTTCCAGTGGATTCCAGCTGAAGAAAGCACTGTTTGTAACATAAGAAACCCGCAAATAAAACAATGACAGAAGAAAAGCAAATATAAAGTATACATTAAAAGCAATGCAATTAAAATGGGAAACTAAAATATTATCTTAACTTCACAAAGGAGGTCAATTGCAGAATGCACATTTAACACAGCAAAGTAAACAACAACAACAAAAATGTTAACATTTCAAAAGAAAGCATTTCTAAAGGAAGTCAGATATTAAAACAGCACAATTAGCAAGAGAATGAAATATTATAATAAGTATAGTACATACCTGTTGCTGCCAATCCTGCCAATGGTGGTTCGTGGCAGGCAGAAGCTGTGGAAGCTCAAGCTCGATGATTACAGTCTGCCCTAAGAAACAGCCAAGATGATTTCTGGCCTCTTCAGCAGCTTCAGCATTTGTAGCTGGAATCAATCAGGACCTGCCTTCCCAGGCCAGTTAGCAAAAGGCCTGCAAGGCAGGAGCAGGTCTACCAGGACTAACAGCCAAGATGTGTATTAGCTGTTGTTTCACACTTTCAGTCTTCAAGATGCAAATTGAGGTGGGAGTGGGGACTAGTAGCACTGGCCTCTAATACATGGTAAGTATTTCCAGTCCCAAACTCTCTGGCTCAGATTAAATATCTGATCCCTGTCTTGCTGTTGAAGTAAAAGTGAATGGCTACACTGGCAGACACTCCTATAGCATCCTGGTAACTCTTCTGACATCCACCAATCATGATGTTGGTCACCAAAGATGCCCATCCATCAGCCATGCAGAAAAGTCTACATACAGTGATGGCAATGGCCGTGTGTCATCACTCAACCCAATACTCTCAAGAGCTCCACAAACAATGTCAGAAAGAGACCAGTAGTCTCCACTCCAGCACAAGCTCCCAAGGCACTGTGGTTGGGTAGTCTACACAGAAATCCCAGAGGCATCTCTGAAGAAGAGTTTTGTCAGTATTCTTAACTGCAGTTGGAATTTGGGGGTTGTTCCTTGATGCGAATGGCTGCCAGACTCTGAGACCATGTAGGAAAGGTTATTTTGTTCTTTTGACGTTCAATTCTTTATTATGGGGAAAGCGTGAGGACATTTTTGACACACTGACAAGCAGATTTGGGGACAAGTCTTCCTGCTATTCAGGTTGAAATCCATGGTGGTTGTGCCAAAATGTTAAGTGAAGTGTCTATGTTGGTTATCAGTAAATATCTGGTCTCTGCAATACTGCTGAGATGGCAGTCACAGTATATATACCCAAAGTCTGAGCTTGGGTGTGAGGATAAGGGCTTGCTTTTCTACTGCTTCTGAATGCAAAAGCTTTTCTTGTAGGCATAAGCACAGGTAGTGGGGAGCATAACAGAGAGAGCTGGTTCCCTATCCCCTCCCCATCTTATTTAGATGGCAGCAAGAATTATTCCAGATCAAGTGCTATCTCTGAACCCACTTTTTAGCATGTGATCCAGTTGCAGTTCAGAACTATCATGCACCAACCCTGCGTTAATTGCCAGATGAACATGCTTGATCAACTAAGTGTAATTTTATATATGTCTATTCAAGAGTGCAGTGGGACCTTCCCCCCAGTGTAGGCAAAGATCTCTTTGTAGATTAAAATGTGGTTTCTTTCTAACATTGAGACTCTTGAAGGACCTGGTGCCTGCGGCTGCAAAGATTAACTGTCTTCTCTCTCACTGCAGGGGTCCCAGCTTGAATAAAATATTGTGGGACCCAGCTAAGCCCCACCCCACATAATCAATCACATGACATGGTGCACACACACCACCTGAATGGCAGTGTCCACCAACTTTTTTTGGGGGGGCCCAGCTGCCTCAGATACTTTATTGAGGGGCCGAAGCTCCCCCAGCCCCTAGGAGTTGGCTCCTATGCCTCACTGTATTGAAAACTTGATGAAAAAGAAACAAAAGTTAGCTTTTTCTTCCAGTTTGTATCCAGATCTAACACACTCTTTGCTTTTCAGTGCAACTAGTTGCTTTTTCCAGTGAAACTACTACACCTTCCAGCTGCATGTGAGCAAAACAGACAGTACTTAATTGCAATAAATATCAGCATATCTTTTAGATGAGGCACCTGTCACAACATAGATAGATGCTGATGCTGTTTATTCTTTAAAGCCATGTAATAGGGATTATTCCTTGGCCAGCATCCAGAAGACAGCTTGACTATTTCTGCACACCAGGAATGGGAACTTGAATAAGCCCTGCCCCACATAATCAATCACATGATGCTGTACATGGACACCATTTGAATGGCAATGCCCATCAACTTCGGAGGGGCCCAGCACCCTCAAATATTTTATTGGGAGGGCTGAAGGGACCTTGGCTACAAACCAGGGTTTTTTGTGCTTGATTTCCCCAACCCCAACAGTAGCTTGTGTCACTAGAAAACTCTTTTTGAACCTGGTTGGATTTCTAAAAGCATATGGGTGTCTGTTATTCAAAGTAGATGGGAAAGTCAAAAACCCTATGAGGCATATCCAAGCCCTTGGGCCCATCTTTGATGAGGAAAACAATATTGACAGTAAAGTAAAGGTAAAGGGACCCCTGACCCCTGACCATTAGGTCCAGTCGTGGCCGATTCTGGGGGTTGCAGTGCTCATCTCGCTTTACAGGCTGAGGGAGCCGGCGTACAGCTTCCAGGTCATGTGGCCAGCATGAATAAGCCGCTTCTGGAGAACCAGAGCAGAGCAGGGAAATGTCGTTTACCTTCCCGCCGGAGCGGTACCTATTTATACACTTGCACTTTGATGTGCTTTCAAACTGCTAGGTTGGCAGGAATGTTGACATTAATGTTCCTTTATAGTGGGGGTGGCAAAGTGACTAACCTTTTTCTGCCCAATGGCTGCATTTCCTTCTGGGCAACCTTTTCAGGTGGGCACATGCCAGTGGTAAGCAGGTTCAGAGGCAGAGGAGAATAGAGCAATGGGTGTGATTTTTACCTTTGTACAGTAAAGTAGGTTTTACACAAATGGCCAATGAGTGTGAAGTGGGGCCAGTGAGGAGGAGCGTGGCCTGGGAGTGGGGGTGTGGTTAGTGTGGGGGTACCCTTGGAGAGCGTTCCAAGGGCCAGATAGTTGTATCTGCCCCCCCCCCCAGACCTGAGGTTCCTCATCCCTGCCTTATAGCATTGAGCGGTAGTGTGGAATATGGAGTTACATCATATGTCTCATACAATATCCTTAAGACTTCTGCTACAACTTTGAATTTCATATGTACTATGTGCCAAAATACTTGAAAATATTTCCAGCTGAAGATAGGCCACGCCTGGTTAGAAATGAAGAGACTAGTAAATATTTTGGGTGAAGCAGCCAACAATTGCTTGGCAGGATCTCTGCAGTCCTTGTCACTCTCAGCTTCCTTTTCTGGCCCTTTTCTATTGGGAGATAGACCTTGCCCTATTGTACACGAAGGGACTGGAATGTTGTGGTGTGGAAAAGAAGTAAAAGTATGCCAAATTGATCATTTTTTAGATGTATACACATTTGCATAATTATTTTGCTCACCATATTTCCATAATATAATAATAATAATTTTAAAAGTATCAATGCATGTACAGTATTTTCCTTTATATATGGCCTTTCCTCTTTAGAAAACTGATCTTAGAGCCCCTCCAGTTGACCTGTACATTGAGCATTCATCCTGATTTACTTTCCAAAAAGCAAGAAGTCCGATTCTTTTAAAAAGTGGGTTTCTTGCACTAGGGTGACATAATGCTTTAATACCCTTTAACTGTGGAAATCTAAAGTTCCAGCATGTGCTTGAAACTTTCCCGCAAAATAGTGAGTCAGGAATCACCCTTAATTGTACTAAATAGTGTTATCTTGTCCTTGGTTGAAGTTAGTGTACAGTACATGCCCCTTTTTGCCCATAGGATGATTATATCTTTCCCCCCCAACTGCTAGACAGAACTCTCTCTGTACTCTAAGATTACATTATACATGTATAATTCCTGCATAGTTTGTTACATTGCCTGGAGCAAACAAACTGGAAGCTTGTAAAGGCAACTACTCCATCAAATTTTTTTAGAATGCAGGAAGACTAGAAAGTATGCTGTGTTCTATTATAAAATACATGCCAATCTGGTAATGGAGCGGCAGCAGACATAAGACTATTAGGCTAATTAAAAAAAAAAATTGTTCAATGGGACGTAAGATTCCAGTAGCAGAAGAAACGAACTTGTCTTTTCAATAGTGCTCAATTTCAGTCAGGAAATATGAACTCTGTCCCCACTTGACCCTTTTCTGTGTGACTCTTACAATATTCAGTAGTTCTGTTAATGTTTCCCAAATCACATTCTTCACTATTGCTACAATTCACAGCTTCTCTTTTGACAATCTGTGCAGTGAGCCTAGTTAGAGATTAATATAACTTTTGGATTAATGAAAAAGAATGTGGTGGACTGCATCTGCTGTCCATTGAAAGACCACATTATGTGGCTAGGTAATGGATTTGGCCACAGCTGTGGAGGCAGAGTCTGTTCTCTTATGGTAACACTGTCAAGATACACCAAAATATGTCTGTATTGTTATTGAAAAAACTTCCTTCTCTTGGCGAAGGGCTATGCAGACCTATGGGTTGTGCTCCACTAGGCAGAAATAAGAAATAGCAGGCTCTCAAATGGACACAAGGAAATTGGTAATGCTGAAATGAATTTGACCCACAACAGTTTCCAGGGAGGTGGAATACCCCTTTACAAGTTTTGCAAGCACATCTTTGGATTTGACACTTGGCATCCTTCTTCTTTAAAAGATGGTGGAAGGGAAACAAACCAGTCAAATTGTGTGTTAATTTTTGATGCTGAAGTTTCTATGTTGATGTCAAATTTCAAAATCCAAATTGCAGAGGATTTGTTTTCTTGATTGCCTCTAAACCTTAATTTCACCTGTAAAGATGGATTATAAAAGCAAACCTTTTCGTCATGTTAAATATACATTCCATGCATGTAATCTGTTGACTAACTGGGATTAACAGAGTATCATGACCATCAAGACCACAAAATTCTAGTACCTTTTGACACCATCTGTTTACAAGATCAGGCACTGCAGTTGTAGCTTTCAAATGTCTTCCATGAGGGAACTGCTTTTGGTTCAGGAATATCACAAATCAAGCTGTAATACATTGTTGCTTGGAAAGTGGATCCCCCCCCCCCGATTTTAGAGCCACCATCACTGATCATGAATGGCACAACTTCCTCCACATAAAGAGTCAATTATATTGTGGTTCTACTGCTGGTGCTCAGCGTGCAAAGAGAAATGGAAACTAATGGCTCTTAAGGTCATTGTCACACGCAGAGCAGCAAATCTGCAGACTCTGCTCTTCTGTGTATGTATCCTCTGCAATTCCTTACAAGTTTTCTCAAGGTCCTTTCACAGGAGCCTGCCCCCAAAACATTTCTTAACCACCACCAATAAAACTGCTTACACATGCATTTCTGGTATTTCCCCCCCCCCCATCATTTAACCTTCCCTTTTAGAACAGGAGTCTTTATTCGATTATGGAATTACAAATAGGTCAACATGACTGTACTCTAGTTTTGCTTTACATCAAGTTCCCATGGCAGCCATTTTGTGACTGGTGCCTACAGCACACTCTCAAAATTCAAAATGTACCCACATAACCCACTGGCCCCAAATGTTTTATGAGGCCTAAGCTAATGGATGGTGCATGGAGATGGATCCAAAGAATTCCTGGCTGACATTTATTTGTACAGTGGTACCTTTGTTTACAAACTTAATCCGTTCCGGAAGTCCATTCTAAAAACCAAAGCGTTCTTAAACCAAGGCGTGCTTTCCCATAGCAGCAGGGGACTCAATTTACAAATGGAACACACTTAACAGGAAGCAGAACATGTTTTGCTTCCAAGGCAAAGTTCACAAACCAGAACACCTACTTCCAGGTATGCAGCGTTCTTAATCCAAGTTGTTCATAAACTAAGCTGTTCTTAAACCAAGGTACCACTGTATAAGCTGTTGGAACTAACCATTATACGCAAATACACATAACAGACCCTGATAGTGTTTTTTCCCCTATTTGAGAAGATCAGGTATGGGAAGGAGCAGTTTTGAACAGGGAAGCAGCAGGGGGAGAGAGGGTGTTTAATTAGGAGACCAGACACTTGCTTATAAGAGGCAACTCAGCTCTGTACTGATGAAGGGGAAGGGAGCTGCAGTGTTCTACTCTACCCACTCCTTCTACCCTATCAGATCAGGTGGGAAAACAGAGCACATTACATCCTTAAGCTAGCCTGATGCCCTCAGGTGTGAAGGATGCTGTCTGGTTGACAGTGCTGAAATAAGATTCAAGGGCCACTCTGATTGGATTCTGTATGTGGAATATGCAAAGGAGCATGCGTGTATTGGACCAGCTTTGCTAGTGACATTTCTCTATGGGATATTTTTTTTCTGGTGGGAATGACGGAGCTGAACTCTCAGGGCCTTTCATTTCATTATTTGGCGTTGCAGTATCCTCTCATCTGATCCTGCTGCTAGGACCTGCCCAGTAAGAGGGTTCCAGAAGGCAAGGAGGGTGTACTGGATGAAGGTTTGTGCCTCAATAACCATAAGGCTGCAAAGTCCAGCATGTTATTACACTCCTAAATTACCTAGAAAGGCTGAAAACAACAGCCAGGGCTGAGGAAATTATGAGCATCCAGATGTTGTTGGACCACAGTCCCCAACACCTCTGACCACTGGACATGCAGACTAGGCTGATGAGAGCCAAAGTCAAGCAACACCTAGGGGGCCACTGGTTCCCCATCCCCAAGGCCGTCCCCAAGAGTAGGCAGAGTCTAATGCGAGGGTGGAGAGAATGTGATGTGTTGAGGTACAAAGGTGTATGTGTGAAATGGGCCCTGGGTACCCTAAGCTAGCCAGCTGCCTTCAGATTCAGGTATAGGACAGTGTCCCCTGGAGGCAGAGCTGTAAAGGGGGGGGCAGCTAGCTAGTTGTTTTTTTTTGTCCCAGGTGAAGCCTCCAGGGGTGCGCCATTGAGGCTCCCAGTGTGTGTGTGTGTGTGTGTGTGTGCCAAACTGGTTCTTTGACCCGGGTGAAAGAAAGCCTAGTTTCACCCCTGCTTGGAGGTTAGATTCAGCTGCCAGTTTGGTCATGGAATGGAAATGGGGAACCATTTTGCCTCAGGCCAGGGGTGCGAACTTAAATGAAATATTGGGGGGGGGGGATGAGCAACTAAGCCCTGCACTGCATCATCGATCACATGATGGGGCACATCTACACTATTTGAATAGCAATGCCCATCAACTTTGGGGGGTGTCCCCTCAAATATTTTATTGGGGGGGTGCAAGGGACCTCTGCCCCTAGGAGTTGGCTCTTATGCTGCAGGCCAGCCCTTGCCCGCCGCTCTTTAAACAACAGCAGCAGCAGCAGCAGCAGCAGCAGCAGCAGCAGCACAGGTTTAGCACCGGGCTGACAAGATCCCAGAAAGGCAGCACCGTCTGTCTGTTAGGGAGAGCACGGCAACAACAAGCAACCTCGTGGCCGCACGAAGACAAGCGCGAGGGGCCACACGAGGCACTTCTGGGATGGGACAGAGGAGCGTGGAGCAAACTCGTCCTGCGCGGCTTTGGTGGCTGGGACCCTTCGATCTTTTTCTCTCTGCTAGAGAGATGGCTCCTGGTGGTTCTCCGAGGGGGCTGAGCAGAGCGAGAAGTCTATTCTCGGGGACGGAGAAAGCACACCTCGAGGAAGCGCTCTGGCCATCCCTTGCTCGCTCGCCCCTCCTCTGGCTCCCGCCTCAGCCGCGAGCGAGCCAGCCCCCACCCCACGCCCTCCTCGCGAAGGGGGAGGCGGGCGCCCGGGCGGCCCTATTAATGGCGGGGCTGCCCTGCCGTGGCCGCCAGCGCCGAGCGCCCCCTCGCGAGCAGCATGCAATGCTCGCCGAGCCTGGTGAGGTCCCTCAGCTCCGTGCTGCTGTCCTTGGGGCTGCTGCACCTGTGGCTCTATAGCCACACGCCCTCCCGCTACGGCAAGCACGAGGAGGAGGAGGAAGAGGAGCCGCCGCCGGCGCCCCCGGACAAGGGCGAGAAGAAGCCTCCGCCGAGGCGCCGCGCCCACCTGTCCGCTCGCTGCGCCTGGTTCCTGCAGGAGCTGCCCGCCTTCCTGGTGCCCGCGCTCCTGCTGGCGCTGCGCAGCCCGCCCCGCTTCGCGCCCCTGGGCTGCCGGCTCCTGGGCGGCATGTTCTGCGGCCACTACTTCCACAGGTAACTCAGCGGGTGAGAGCCCAGGCTGTGCCCCCGTGGTCCGCGCTGCCGCCAGGCGCCTCTCTGGTCCAATGCGGCTCTCGGCTTCCCGGGGCTCTGATTGGCTCTCGCGACGCCGAGCGCGCCCCTTCGGCTTCCGTCTAGTTCAGCCGCGAGGGCGCCCGGCATCGAGCCGTCCCAAGTCCCCGTCGCTGGGCGCTTGCTTTGCCCGGTAAGTACGGCTGAGGTATGACAGCGCAGGTCTAGCCTTGCCTGCTCAGAAGCAAAAGAACTTTCTTATTCCCAGGTAAGTGGAGCCAGGATTGCAGCCGTGGTCCCATCCCACCCATGGTGCAAATGTAAACGTTAGGATTTCGACGGCTTGCAAGCAAGGTGGGTCGTAAATCGCTTATTGCGGGGGCAGAGCAGGGCAGGGCATTCCCCCTTGGTAGCTCAGCCGGTAGAGCACGAGACTCTTAATCTCAGAGTCGTGGGTTCAAGACCCATGTTGGGCAAAAGATTCTTGCGTGGCAGGGGGTTGGACTAGATGACCCCGTGGACTCACAGAACTCTACAGTTCTGTGATTCTATTCCGTCCAAAGTGCCATCGTATTCAGTGAAGCACTTGCTCCCTGATACACACTACCTTTGACCAAGTCCCCTAAAACTCAGTGGGACTTGAGTAGGCATGCATAGGCTTGCGCTGGAAGACACTGTCTGGCTTACATCTGTCTGAGCAAACATGCACAGGATGTCCCGGCTTTCTGATCAGGGAGGAGTTGGAATGAAAACCACTTGCTTCGCAGCTTCACTCTGACACCAGAGTGCGTGGGTTTTTTGTTGTCAATCTACTGTTGATGATAATTGACACACATAATTCCCCACAACCTTTCATTTTTCACCCTTCACAACTGCATATATCTGCTTGTCTTATTCTGCTTCACAAATATATATACTAATGAATGTAAAGATATTTGTTATAAGCATGGACAAATGGACAGAGTTTATTGGGAGGGCTGTGACAGGTTTGCTAGATAGGGCAGTGCAAAGTATTTAATGGACTGGGACACACTCTGTGACATAAATCTGTGTCAATGTGCAAGAGTGCTTCCGGGAAAATTTATGATGGCAAGTGCCTGCTTTCTCATTGACACTGCATTTTGTAGCATGCCAAACCACCCTGTAAGCAAAGTAAAATAAAACAGATGGGGTGTCATGAGCAATTCCGGGAATGAAACTGGTTAGTGAACTTTAAACAACAGCCTTGTTCCCCTCTCCCGTTGCCCCGAATCATCTTCGTAATTTAATTTTTCAGTTTCTGAAAATGCATATAACAAACAACCCTTGTATATCCCCACCCACAATAAACATTCTCTGCATATACAATGTCAATAATACAGTCAAATATTTAACAGGTTTGTAAATAGTTTAGAGTTGATTATATCAGTTAGGTGTCTTTACTGCCCATCTTAACAGATTGTCCCAGAGTGAGTTGTGGGTAACTGGTGGTGAGGGAACAACACTG
Source organism: Podarcis melisellensis (assembly GCF_964234715.1). Classification (NCBI taxonomy): domain Eukaryota; kingdom Metazoa; phylum Chordata; class Lepidosauria; order Squamata; family Lacertidae; genus Podarcis; species Podarcis melisellensis. Next base: position 42,113,512 of record NC_138530.1, read on the forward strand.
TCCTTTCCAGTGTACTGAATAAACATGTACCAAACAATTTCAAAATTGTCTTTGGATTTGTATTTCTGAGTGCTCTAAGGTGCTTCATTAGTTTCTCCATAAGGGCTGTATTCCATAATCCATCCCACCATACTTCTGGAGTTAAGTTATAAGCTGTTTTACAGTGTTGTAGTAATATATTTCTAACTTGCGGACATGAGAAAGATTAGGTTCTTAAGCAGTAAATTCTTATGGTAATCTATAAACAGATTTAATAAAGCTAACCTCAGATCAGGCTGTATCACCTGTCCTGTAATAGAAGAACATTCTTCAAAGACAATTTTCTAAAATAATGGTATAGATTTTCATTCCCACCACATGGAATTATGAACCTAACTGTTGACATCCTCTCCAATTTAAAGAACTTGGATGAGAGCTTAATCTAGGGCATAAATAAATCAGAGAGGAAGCTGCCGCTCAAGATAAGAAAAGAGATTGTAAGGGAATACCTAGTTGCTTTCAATTAATTCATATCTCTAGGGCCTGATGAACAGCATCCAAGGATACTAAAGGAACTTGCAGGTGTAATCTCAGAGCCTCTGTCTATAATCTTTGAGAATTATTAGAGAACAGGTGAAGTCCCTGTGGAATGGAGGTGAGCAAATGTTTTCACATATTCAGAAAGTACGGCAGAGGAAGACCCAGGAAACTACAGACTGGTCGGCTTTACACCATCACTATGACAAACAGTCCTATAACAGACAATTAAGCCATCTGTCTGTGAGCACTTAGAAAAGGATACTGTAATTACTAAGAGCCAGCACAGGTTTCTCAATACCAAGTCATGCCAGACAAATCTAATTTCTTTATTTGATAGAATTACAAGCTTAGTGGATCAGGGGTATGCTGTGGATGTAGTGTATCTTGGTTTCAATCAGGCTTTTGACAAAGTCTCCCATTATATTCTTGGGAGAAGCTGGTAAAATGTGGGCTAGATGATGTTACTATTAGGTGAATTTGTAGCTGGTTGACTGACTGAACCCAAGACTGCTCACCAATGGTTCCTTATCATCCTGGAAAAAAGTGACAAGTGGGGTGCCACAGGGTTATGCCCTGTGCCTGGTGTTGTTCAACATCTTTATAAGTGACTTGGGTGAAGGAATTGAGGTGCTGCACGTCAAATTTGCAGCTGAAGGCAAACTGGGAAGGGTAGCTAATACCTCAGAAGATAGAATCAGGATGCAAGATTATTTTAACAGTTTGGAGAACTGGACCAAAACTAACAAAGTGAATTTTGAACCGGACAAATGTAAGGTTCTGAACTTAAGTAGGAATAATAAGACGCACAAATATAAGATAGGGACACCTGGCATGAAAGCAGTACATGTGAAAGGGTTTGAGGGATCTTAGTAAACCACAAGCTTAAAATGAGTCAACAATATGGTCAGATCATATCTGGAATACTGTTTCCAGTGCTGGGTGCCACAATTTAAGAAGGATATTTGACAAGCTGGAAGATGTGAGGAGAAATGCAAATAATGGGGTAAAAGGTTGGGAAACCAAGCCTTATGAAGAGGAGCTGGACATGTTTCGCCTAGATAAGACAAGACTGAGATAGCTATCTTCAAGGGCTGAAGGACGATCACATGGACCCTCCTTCCACGGACGTCCCTTCCAACGCTACAATTATATGATTCTTTGATTTCACAAGTATGTCATAATGCCAGCTGCAAATTGTTTTAAAACTGTTTTTCTGTGTGTGCCAAGTTGATCGGGCCTCATACAGTGTGGGAATTTTTATTTGCAAAAGGGAATGCAAAGATACCAGGATGGATACCCAGATCACAACCTGAGGTTATGGAGGCTGTGATATATTGCTAGTAGCAATGTTCTTAACTTTCAACATAATAATAATAATAATAATAATAATAATAATAATAATAATACAGATTGCTCCCTCACTTGCCACATGAAAGTACTTGGGCTCATGTTCACATCTTTGTGAACATAAGTGTGCACAGAACAATTTATTAAACTGTTTAACTTAACAGGTACATATGGACTTGCCTTAAAGGCAGGGGCACGTTAGTTATTGCCCTCCCAGAGCTCCCAGACTTCTCTGAGATATTAGCCAGCATCCTTAGAAGGAATTTATACAGTATGTAGCTAGTTTAAGATGCTGCTCTATTGTTATTCTATGCCGCAGACTAGCTTAGCCAGGTGCCTTAGATTTGAGTCTAATGCACTAGACAATTTTTCTTGGATTACTGTAAACCACAAAACCCTCCAGACATTTTGCCAAATTTAAGAAATCTGCCTGGGCAGAAATTTCAGTCCTGAAAAAGAGGATGTGTCCTGAAAAAGTGGGTGTCCTGAAAAAGACCTGAAAAAGTGGGTGTGTCCTGGAAAAAGAGGACATATGGCAACCCTAGCTATGCGGTCACCACAGCTCGAACTATTTCTTAATAAATTTCTTAATCAATAATTCCACTCTACAAAGCTCACAACTTATGTTTTCAATCCAACTGGGTTAAACACAAGTGTACTTAACTTTTAAAAGGATAGAGTAGAATAAATAAGTTTGAAACAAGTTTTTAAAAAGCTTGCACATGAATATACCATATGCATAAATGTCTCGAACAAACAGTAGTCTCCTAGGTTGCCAAACACACAAGTTAGCCCTAGTGCTTCTGCTTATTAGGGCTGCCAACTTACCGAAACCATGTTTATAGCTACAAGATGCATTTTAATCATGGCAGGGGCAGAAGATCTAGAGCCTGGCAGAAATGATGTTGGGGCTCAAGATGCTGGACAATCCCTATACAACATCCCTGTCGGCAGGCAATAGGTTTAAACCTGGGACCAAGCTACATGTTGCTTGGGAGAGCCATGATTGGATCTCTTGACATTTGTATTTTTGTATAAAAATAAATAGCCACACTGGACTCCAAATGCAATCAGTCCAGCAGTGTTTCAAGGGGACTTGCTTCCATGGAATTGTGCCCTGGATTGCAGCTTTCAGCTGTGATTAATAGAGATTGCTTTCAGGCAATTGTGTTTAAGACTTCGAATGCACCAATAAAGCTGACATTACAATTCATGTGAAGACTGGCTTTGAAAGAACAAGCAAAAGTAGAACCTTTAATGTGTGTGTTAAAGGCACTCTCTAAATGTCATGTTAAATGTGATTTCATTAAAAAGTATTTAAGGGTGGTTTTAATCTTGTTATCAACACTTTAATGTTGACAAGGATAAAATGAAAGTATACTCCTAATTAGACTTTTTATTACATTAAGCTATGTAATAATATGACATTTGAGTTTGGCTTCTTGAGATTAAAGCGATGGGTCTGGCAGATCCTTTAAGTGGGGTGAAATGAATAAAGTTGTGTAGAAGACAAACTTAAACTGGCTAGTGTAAGAAAGAGACAAAAAATTATTAGCACAGCACCAAGGAATGCTATAATAATTATAGTATATTTATTATTTGTACCCCGCCCATCTGGCTGGGTTTCCCCAGCCACCTTGGGTGGCTTCTAGCAGAATACTAAAATACAATGATTCATCAAATATTAAAAACTTCCCTAAACAGGGCTGCCTTCAGATGTCTTCTAAAAGTCTGATAGTTGTTTATTTCCTTGACATCTGATGGGAGGGCGTTCCACAGGGTGGGCACCACTACCGAGAAGGCCCTCTGCCTGGTTCCTTAAATGGGAAATGCTAAATGGACTGAGATGTTTCTTGGCAGTGTTGGTAACAAACCTGATGCAACGTGATCTGGTTTTAAACAGGCTGCTGCTTTGACAGGTGGCTGCTTTTGAGTGACTGCCAAAGGGTAGCTCCATTGTGCGCAAAACATGGCCTTTGGGTCACAGAAGATGAAGGGGTGGCATTGTGATGGCAGGATCCTCCCCTAGCCTATGTGCTTTGATTATAATGTGTGTTAGGTTAGGATCCCCCTTGTGTACACTTCAATCCCTTTTCACATGGGAGCATGGTCACGTAGTCAAGGAAGTGGGAGGCCACATCCCAAAACATGCATCAAACATCAAAGTCTTCAAAGCTGTTGCTCATGGTCAACTGAGTATTAAAAATAAAGCCAAAGGAAGGGATTTCAGAACAACTGTCCCTCTCTTCAGGCATTCAGAAAGCTGTCAAAATCAAATGCAGGGGGGCAAGAATAAGTACTCGAACTCTGCTGCTTCCACTAGAGGGTGCTTGCATTCCTTGCATGGTTTTCCAGGGTTCTGCAAGATGTGTGAAGCCCACAGAAGCATCCCCATGGCAAAACAGGTCTATTAAAAGCTGGTTTTTGGTGCCCCTCTGAGCAAAACATTTTGCCTCCTCCCTTCAGTCCTCAGTGGAAGAAGAACATATAAGCAGGCAGCATCAACAAGCAAGAGAACCCTGTGGTGTGGGCCAAAAAGAAGAATACATGGTTAGGTCATCACTGGTTCAAAAGAAGAATACATGGTTAGGAGGTCATTGGTTCAAATGCACATGGGTGGTTTTCTTGTCCTTTTAGAGCTGCTGTTACTAAATCGTTGTGCTAATACAAGCACAGCCAGATTTCTTCACAAACCATTCCTCTAACATCTCTGCATGTGATAAAACCACATCATCACAATTTTTTTGGCATGTCTGCTGTGGAAGCGGTTGGTACAATCCTTCCTAAGCAGTTCCAGTTGGGTGCAGTGAAATCTTACAATATGGCATTTGGAGATTTCCATTTCCTGTGCTTTCGAGTCAATTACTTTTTTTGGGGGGGGGGTTTCAGTGCTGTTGTAATTATAAGTCTGGGTTTGGTAAGAAAGCCATCAATTACGATGAGACAGCATTATAACAGAAGCAGGGTGAACCAAGTGCACTGTAGAGTAGAAGGTCAGCAAGCTGACACTCGTCTGCTTCTTTGGTATGACTCTACTGGGACAGGTACACATCCTGTAGCATTAAACTTCCTGTCCATGGAAGTTCATCACACTCCCAGTTTGGCGCCTCCATGCTAGGTTGGTACAAGCATTGCCCTGAAACAACCTGCATATTCAGAGCAGAAGAGTGAAAGCAGCACAAACATGGGCTAAACATGGCATGTTGAGGATCAAAAACAGATCCTACCCATGTTTACTCAGGAAGACTGAGATTCCCGTGCACTTACTGCTCCCCATTGAGTGTGCATAGGAGTCCTACTGTAGACTCTGAAAAGTGGTTTTGCAGCAGCAACTGTGGCGGAGAACCATGAGCAAGCTCACTTACACTGCTTGTGCATATATTTAAGATTTGCACTACAGTGTCTCCTATGGCACGCCGGTATAAAGTGTAATTTCAGGGCTATCAGATCTTCTTTACTGAGAGCAAACATCCACTGGTATTCTGAATACTTGTAAGAAGTGAAAAATATCACATAGGACAACTGTTTACAGCTTGCCTGTGATCAAAATTTCAGTCAGATACTAAATAAGATTTGGAAAGAAACTCTTGCTTGATAGAACTAGTATGGAAACAAGAGTTTATATCCAAAAAGAATTATTTAACATCTCATGATTTAAGATTTTATCAAGACGCAAAATGAAATCAAGAATCTGTCATTTCCCCTCCTATTTGCAGAGGAGAGGACGAGAATGTGACCGCAGTAATATACTGACTTATAGGAGCAGAAGCCAAGAGACAAATTAATCGAAAAAAGTTTTTAGATTGCTTCTTTAAAAATCCATTTCAGTCCCACATTCATTTTTATTTTTATTTTTTGCAGCTAGGGGTGGTAACCACAAACGTTCACCAAATTCCTTGTGTTTCCCTTATTCATCTAATGTATGCACAGGCCTGTTACAAAAAAGTAATTACGCGTTTTTGCTACATGGAGGATTAAACTTGACTTGCATATAATAATGACATTTATATTCCATTTTTAACACAGCAAACAGTCCCTTTTTGTTCTTCCCACAGTTAAGCTTGCATAATAAATCTTGGAACTTCCTGCTCCATTAAAGCACCTAACTTTTTGAAGTTTGTGGTCTGGTTAAGTCATTCTGGCACGTTTTCATTATTTTGGCAGATATATGACAAACAGTATAGCAAGAGGAACAAACTGATCTGTCTTCATAAAATGTCAGATGGCTATTTTCTAGAAGAATGGCAAGGGATGTTTTGTTGAAACATAGATCCATCGCATTTACTATGCACCATCCATTTGAAGCACTATTAAATCATAAACCAACAACATCTTGAAGAGGTTTGTTAGGCAAAGGGAAGTACCTGGAAAGACGGTCAAAGGATCATTTGTGTGGAAATTTCCTATGCCCATTAGAATAATTTGCATAGAGCAATTTGCATCTGAACTTTTCCCAGTTTGCATTGGAACATTTTCTGAGTCCCTAGAACAGGAGTGCGGAACTGACCCCTGGGTTTCCTCCCCCTCGGCAAACAATTGTAATAGGTGGATTGACCGACCTGTCAATCACTTGACAGAACAATGATATCAGGCGACCCGATCCGCCCACCCCTTTGAAGCAGGGCACACTGTGCCAGAAAGGAAAACCCAAGCCCAGTCAGGTGGGGTTTGAAGGTACCACTGGTCAGCTGCTGTGCTGACTTCAAGCTGTGCTTTTCTGGCAGTTCTCTGTAGCTGATCTGTGGTAACTTCCAGCCCTGCTTGACTCAGCTTGGATGTTCCAATGTGGCATACTGTGCAATAAAGGACAAATGGGTCAGCATGTTACGTTTGACAATTGCCAGAATGAGAGGGGCCATGGCAGTTAAAATCTAACTTTAAGATATATGCTTTAATAATTGTATTGTATTATCTGACTTAAAAGCGAAATTATAAATCTTTGTGTTCTGCTGACTGTAAAGTTCTGTATTAACAGAAGGGTCTGCATGCTTGTGACACTAAGTGAAAAAAGGCCAGTAAAAGCATCACCATTTTATGTTTGCATGCATGTATGTACGTACAGTATGTGTTTGTTTATGATCTTTCTTTCATGGGCTGGAAAATGAGCAGGAATAAGAAACACTAGGTGGCGCCATAAGCCTTTCTACTCCCTGAGGCGTTCCAGTAGGTTCCTATGGGGAGAGGCAGTCCTTGAGGAACTGCCATTTTTTATTCTTAGATAAAATCTCTTTATTTAATGGCTCTCCAGATCAACCCCAACAATGGCCAGGGATGATGGGAGTTGTAGTTTAACAGCACCTGGAAGACCAGAGATCCCCCCCCTCACCTAATTTAATGGGAATACCCTCACGTGACTTTCTAATGTAAATTTATCACATACACCTTTAATAATAACTTAAGTATAGTCACTAGATAATTTGCTAGTGAAAGTTGTGCTTATCGCTATCATCTCATAAATATTCTGTGTACTGTAGGACTGAATTGGCAGTCATATATTTTATTACGTATGCTGCCTCCTGAGTGTACTTCAGTGGTGGGGGGGGAATGGTGCAATGGTGTTTTTGCTGTTATCTTTGGAAGCATGTGGTGCTTCCTTTGCCCATGGAGTTCTCTCATAATTGCCTGAGACTTGGCTCTCAGCTCCAATTCATAAATGGAGGAAAACAGTGTGTACTTGGTTGATTCACTGCTTAATATGCACAATAAGATAAAAGCTACATTTGCGGCATCACAGCATGAACTCTTTGCAGGTTTTAATGAGATTGTTTATCTAATTGGCTTCCTTTAGGACAGGTTGGTGTTATGAGTTTGGCCTGTTATGACTTGTGGTTGAGTCTGTAAGAATGGGTTTGCCTGAAATATCGCCTGAGTTAGGTCAGGGAGTGAAACACATGTTGGTGAGTCCTGCTTTATTATTTTCAATTTGAATTGTGAGGGACATCAGAAAGGAAGTGCTGACAGATGGCTGTAGGAGGAGTACATTGGAGTTAGAGATGTGAAGGCCTTGGTGGGGGGACTGAAAAATTTGGGGGTAGGGAGAGATCCCCCCCCATTTTCTCTGAAGGCTTTCTTTCTTCGTTTATGAAAAATTGGGGGGAAATGATTTTTCATTATTAAATATTTTAGAATGATGAACAAAATGTTTAAGGTGTTCATATATCCCCCCTCTCTCTATATATACGTATATTTCTCTCAGGGATACTTTTACATGAGGTTATGTACAGTATCATATCTTCACAATTCCACTGTACTGAGAAAAAGCAAGTCCTGAGCTGTTGACTGAGAATACAGCTCTCAAATGCAAGAACAAGATGCATTTCCACCTCTCAGATGGCACTACCATCGATTGTCAAAAGAGATGGAAGAATTGTGGTGCTCAAAGTTGCAACTTTCCATGGTTGCAAAAAAATACAGCAAAAAATAAAAAGGAAATCCAATCATGGGTCCCCAGCATAATTTGATGCTCAGAAAAGGAGTGGAGCAGCAAACTTGGCTATAAAGCTGCCCAGCTGTTGCCTAGCACTTGCTGATGCAACATCTCCTGTTATTCAGCTCAGTGTGGCTCTGTAGCTGGACAGCTCCCTTGCTATTCTGAAAGCCTTGCTTCTTATTCTGGTGGACAGCTCCTTAGCCTTGCTGGGAAAGTGAGAATCTGATCCATATGGTGTTGGTGATGTGAATGGGACAAAAAACTGAAGAGCTCATAATCTTAGTGAAGAGATACACGCCATAGCAGATTTGTCCATCTGTTAAAGAATGTAAGCTTTCCAAGAAGCAACACGCTTCATTTGTGTAGGACTTAGTTTGGCAGGGTTGAGAAGGAGCTGGGCAGCTGGCCAGGTGCAGCAATGGTGGCAACCAATGGATGCTGCCTTCTGCCACAGCCTTGGCTAGATTACAGACTGGCCACACATAGGCTCCTAGAGAAGAGCAGACTTCAGACTCATTTGCACAAAGCCCAAACCGGAATGAAGCGTGTTCTGCTGCTGCTTTTTCCACACTGCTCCCAGTGTCAGAGCCAATCCACACATTAGGTGAGAGACCTATGGTGGGCCCTCCCAATGTTTTAAATGCTTACTTTGAAGCAGCAGTGGGGGCTGGTCCCATTGGAACTGGTAGGGCGGAAGGCAGGGAGACCAACAGTAAGGTTGAGCCAGAACCAATGACAAGTAGAGCTAATGAATCAGTGAGACTAAGGAGGAGTTGGCTGATGGGGGAATGCCACACCCTGGACTGGTTGCAAGTAAGAAGGCAGGCAAGTGGGGGCTGGCCAAGGGTAGACTGAGGATGGCGGAGCAGAGCTCCATTTGTCCTTGTGGACTAGCCCCACTGAGTGGGGAGCTCTAGCTTTTAAAGGAAGAGCACTGCTGGGAAAGTTTGGTTTTGTTGCTTCAGCACTAACAGCAACTAGGTGGGCAATATTTAGATCACAGAAAGCTGTGTGGAAGAAAGGGTTAGACATCCTCCACTCCAATACCACTCAGGTCAAAGTTGAAACTCCCCATGATTACCTTGAAAGCAAAAAATAAAAAGGGAGTCTAATCAGCATAGTGTGTAGTTTGGCTCTCAGTGTGATTTCTGTTCTCATCCTGAAGCAAAGTTCTTAACCCGAGGTACTATTTCTGGGTTAGTGGAGTCTGTAACCTGAAGCGTCTGTAAACCGAGGTACCACTGTACACCCCTTGGTTGTAAGAAGAACCTCAAAGCCAGTTACAAGAAGATAAAACAATAAAGTAAAAAAATAAAATACAACTGTACTTTAAAACATATACAAGTTAAAATGCTAAAACAGATTGAAATTACCTGCTCAACAGCAGTTTTAGCAGTAGGATCTCTGAGATCAAATGTTTTCTTCTTCAACATGGAACGTCTTGGAGATGGTAAAGATTCCGGTGCTAACCTTAAACATGTTCCTTGTGCTTAACTGCGACAGATGGAACAAAATTGCCAATACAAGTACATACTTTTTAACCTTCCTTGCCAATCTGCCTTTCTTTTGCCCATATGTCATTAGGCATTCAGGTTGCCAGTTGCCCCAACAGCTTGAGAGTGTTCATGGACCAGTGGCTGCTTACCTGTACGTCTGTGCAGCAAAACGTAGGAATAAAGTCACATGCCACCTTGTCTTCAAAGCTTTCCTGTGTTGAAATGTAAATAGAGGCAATAAAGTTCCAACGACATATAGAATTCTCCACCCCTCCCCATTCAGTTCTGACCTACCTTGGAGGTTGTCAGGAGAATTCAGATAGTTTTCTGATGTCTGTGGTCTTTTCATCTCCTGGCACTTTGTCAACACAAAATAGAGAAGCATGTTGAGGATTTTAACCTCCTGACATTTTAAAATGCATTCTATTATGCAGAGCAGTGGTAGAGAACATTTGGCCACCCAGGTGTTGCCGAACCACAACTCCCATCAGTCCCAGCAAACATAGCCAATGGCTAGGGGTGATGAGTGTTGTAGCTGAGCAACTTCTGAAAGGCTGGTGGGGCCATACACCTGATGTGGAGTCTCCAAATTTAAGTGCTCATTTATTGGATGCTGATAAGCACAAGCTTCCTTTAATTGGACTGTGCTTGATTAGATGTTCAGATTACAATGACATTAGCATTAGTTTACTGAACTTCTGAAAAAATATGAGTTGGCTTTATATATCATTTGCCCCAGAGTCATAGGATTATTTGATATGCATGTGTACAGATCAGCACATTTTTGAGTAGCAGTTTATTATTAGCCACTACAATAGCTGGAGTATTAAATTGCAACCACTTCCTCTTTCACGACAAGGGGTGTTTTTTTTGTAGAGAGTTGCAACCTAATTTAAAACACAAATCTTACTGTGCAATTTTATGCATGCTTCCTGAGACGTATGTCTCCCTGAGGTCATTGGGGCTTATTCCCAAGTAAGTAGATCTTGGTTTGCATTGGAACCTTGATAAATTAATCATGACTTCAAATAGCACCTCCACATGTCTACTTAGAAATAAATTCAATTGATTTCACAGGTAAATGGATGTATGATTACATCCTTTGGCACTTAATCTGATGGTTAAATTTTGCAGCATTTCATAAAGCAAGAATTATACTTTGATGTCTTTAGATTGTTTGCAGCTGGGTCCTAGAAGGTACCATCTTAAAAGAGGCATCCCCTCCAATGTGAGATGAAAGTCAGAATGGCTCTTAAGATGGTGCTTGCCATCTCAAGTGTTTTATTAGTTTAACATATATATCAGCTTTTGCCAATCTGATGCCCTCTATATGTTGCAGGACTACAACTTCCATCTGCCCCAGCCAGCAGAGAGAAGGCTGATATGTATTTATTCATTTATTTTATTTATAAATATATTTCTAGATCACTATTCATTACAAAATGTCAGAGTGGGTTACAGCAATCATACATAACACAATACAATAAAACCAAATGAATTTTTTAAAATCAGAGATCAACTATTACAGAAGAGTATTTAATTGCCAGCATAAATTGGCAGCATAGAAAGGTCTTCAAAAGGTGCTATATATATGCTATATTTTATGTGTGTGTTACCCAATAAATTGAGGTTACTTTTAAAATCAGTTATATTTAAACGTTGCAGCCTTAATTTCTCAGTATGTTTTGATAAGTGTTGCGGTTTCGTTTGTTCTCATTGGTCATATCCATATCATAAAAAAGACTTGTTTTGTTTATAAAGTCTGTAAAGCACCATATATGCTGCATTCATTATTATTATTAATAATAATAATAATAATAATAATAATAATAATAATAATATCACTATCAAAATGAAAGGCCTTCTTTTTTTCATTTCTGCTTACAGTACAGTAACACTCCAGAGAACACAATGATCCCTCTCCTGGAATAGGAAAGGAAGGTGGTGGCTAGATTGCCTCCATTTCCCCAATATTAAATGTTCCTAGTGGGACACTGCACAGCTTATAGGCTGGCCAAGGTCCCCTACAAACTGTGAAAGATGATAGGGAGAGGAGCTATTGGAGAGGCTACTGAGCAAATGAGGCTGTGGAATGTGGGCACAGAGCAGCCCTTTCTCCAGTTTCAGTAGACCATGTTCTGGCACAAATTAGCTACCAGGATATCATTAAAACCAACTCCAGAGATGCTCGCTCCACCCTGAAGTAGTGATGTGTCAGGAGAGGCCTGTGCTTAAATGTGGAGGGAAGGGCTGAGAGAGCTGATAATGCTCTGCAAGGTGAGTTACTAGTTGCAGCTTCTACCTATGCCATTTAGTACCCCCTCAGGCCTTGGACTGACTCTACACCTCCCACCCCAAACTGGTCTTTCCTGCCCAGGGGGATCCTATTACTATAAGCTGGCTTCCTGTGCCCATTAAGCCTTTCTCAAGCAACAGAGTCCTTGGTGTTTTGTTTGGTTGGTCTCTGGTCCTGGGTTTACTTCTGATTTATCTTTCAGTCTGCCTGCAAGCTTTGTCCTATTGGTCTTGGCTGAGCTCAGGCTGCCGCCCGCCGCCCAGCCTTGATATGATGTGACAGCCTCTGCTAAAGCTAGCAAATTCCACATTAATTAAACCTCAAAAGCTGACATCGAAGCCTGCGCAAGGGATTTCACTGACATTTGTCTAGCTTGGCTGAAAGTTATTCCTGAGATTGTGAGGTAGCCGAGGACAGTCTTCGCCTCTGTGCCATGCTAGATCTGAGGCAGTCAGAAGTAAACACGGCCGGAATGGAAGTGAGGAGTCTGAAGATGTGGACTCTGCCTCTGCTTGTGTATAAGGTGGTGAGATGGCTGTGGAGCAGAGAGGCAAGCAATGATAGGAACAAACGCAGCAGCAGCAACCAACAGAAGTTTGTGAGGGAACCTTGCCATAACCTGAGAGACAGCAAGGAAAGCAGAGAAAAGACAGACATCAAAGTGGGAACAGCTAAAATAGAGGACTGTAAGTGGAGGAACTACAAAGCTCCAAGCACTGGCGATACCTGGGTGTGTGTGGAAAAGCCTATAGAAACTTTATTTGGTGATTACAGCTGCAGAGTTAAGCCTCACAGGAACCTTATGATGAAAAGAGTCACAGACTTCCTTGGGAAAAGAATGAGTGCCTCACCAAGTTTCCTATACAAAACTGAATAGACAGGGCTCTGAAGGAATTCTGTTAAGCTTTTCCCTCTTTCTGGTGCTGTAACTAAGGATGCCCACTTTGCTTACCTTACAAGGCCATGCCTCCTGTCTCTCATGTAATATTCTGGTGAGGTCTGTATGGACTTGTGATCATGGAAGGCTGAAAATCCCTGCTAAAACAATATTCCAGGCATTTTCTCCTGCCAATCAATTTGTTCTCTTCTTGGCAGGCAACCCAACCACAGTTTTTCTGGCAGGGACCCTGTTCTCCCTTTGGTCTGGGAACTGGTTTCTTTTCTCTTTGAAAAGTTGCCAGGTTGTTTCCCTTGCTGAATCTGCTGTTTGCTCCTCTGCAATTGTTAATCCGGCAGCTTTTGAAATTCCAATACTGGTCTGGTGCTAAAAGAGTGCTATATTTGAATTGGTTAATGGAACCACACTTAATGGATCCCATTTCTACTGTGCCTTTGCGGGTTGCTGACCTACTTTTGGATTTCCCATCTTAAAAAGCAAAATGTTTATTTGGGATTACACTTAATGGCCGGAATGCACTTCTCACTTCACTTCTTTTACAGAAGTATTAAGAGCTAAATGAATCTTGCCATCACCATGACCTGGCAGTCTTGCAGATACAGCTCTAGCTCTCCAAGAAAGCAGGTCAGGCAAGATACACACAGCAAAATAGAAAGCAGAGTTATATGTACTGCACGTGACAGAACCAACAGTTTCCCCATATAGCAGTGAACTGGGCTTAAGCAGTTTCTCCTGTGTGAAGCATCTCTATTTATTGTGCATTTTTTCTAATTATATGCAATAATACAAAGAACGCTAGTGGAGTGAAGGGATCTGTGGCAAGAGCCCAAATATCAGTGGGTGGGTATGCATTCTCCACAGCTCCTTCTGGTTGCACCGAGGTTATCTGCAATATTAGGCATGGATCTCTCTCTAAGCCAAAGCTGGGGCATCTTTTTCATCCTGAGGACCACCTTGCCTTCAGGGCAACCTTCTGGGGCCACACGTGCCAGTGGTGGGTGGGGCCAGAGGCAAAAGTGGGTGGAGCAATGAATATAAAGGTTACCTTGGGACTGTGTAGCAAGCATCAGTGCAAGGGTTTCTGCATGTGCAATGGAACTTCTCCCCTCTCCTCCCCCTGTGCACCCCTTAAATCTGTTCTAGGGGTTCTCTGCCCCCAAAAAAGAAGCCTGTGAAGGTTTGGAGAGGGTGTGTACACAGGGGCAGGAGTTCCACTGCACAACATAAATGGGGCATGTTTAGGTCGTTTTCAGAGAGAAAGCCACCCTGTAAACAAGGGGTTTTGTTTCTTGAAGTTGAATTTTAAAAAGAGGGAGATCTGCGGTTCAGTGCAAAAGACCTAGGGATGCGTAATGTTCAACAAACACCCCCAAACAACGCCCCTGGATACATGATGTGTGCTGATGAGAGCTTCACAAACTCTACTTCTGCTTGCCATGTGGACAGAACTGAAACTGTAGTAGGTTAAAATCTGGAGCCTACTGAGTTCATGTTAATGGCACATGAAGCAAGGTGACCAACAGTGCAGTTGCAAGGGGATTATTCTGTGGGTCATAATGAAAACATGCAAAATTTGGGTTACCTCCTGGCATGCTGAGACTATTGATGACGACCTCAGACACGTTATATATGGTACATTGGTTTGTATTTCCAACTGTGTAATGCTGTATCTTCTCCCACACTTTTCTTTCCCCCCATTTCCGCTCCCTACCTTTTTTTATTTTTTATTTTACTACTTCAGGACATTCATTTACTCCTTCCTCCGAAGAGGCAGGCCTTTCCCATTGGAGAAGCTGTTTTTTGGTGTGCTGTTCTGCATCTTTAATGGCTTCCTTCAGGGTTACTACTTGATTTACTGTGCCGAATACCCAGATGACTGGTACAATGACATCAGATTTACATCAGGTAATTATAGTTGCAAGAAGTCAAGCATCTGGCCATCTAGTTAATATGAGCTCCGCCAAATTTACAGAGTGTCAAATCATAGACAATGTTGTCAAAATGTCAAGGCAGGAAAACAATAGTATGAATAACAGCAGTAGTTCAACACTTTGCAAAACCCAAGGTGCCAAAAGACTTACTGTTGCTGCAACAGGCCCACACAGCTGCCCTTGTGGAAGAGAAAACACATGGGGAACAAGCTGTGTAACCATAAAGGCAGGCCATTAGAGGGAGCAATTTGCATGTTTCAGACTTACGCAATTGGCATTTGCTAGTCATCCTCTACGGTGGTACCTCGGGTTAAGTACTTAATTCATTCCAGAGGTCCGTTCTTAACCTGAAACTGTTCTTAACCTGAAGCACCAATTTAGCTAATGGGGCCTCCTGCTGCTTCTGCGCTGCCAGAGCACGATTTCTGTTCTCATCCTGAAGCAAAGTTGTTAACCCCAGGTACATTTTTCTGGGTTAGTGGAGTCTGTAACCTGAAGCCTATGTAACCCGAGGTACCACTGTATTTGCTTTATCTGTTCTTTTCCTTCTACATGTCTTCTCTCCCACCCACCACCCACTTTAAAAAAACTTTTTCTGGTTCCCCTCCCCCATGCAAATTAAGTTCTAGGGCTGAACCGTAGCTCAAACGAAACCCTGGGTAAATAAATAAACCCTGTGCAGATAAATACATATATTAGTGGAAAATACCATACAGAAATGCATCACTATAGGGGAAATCACTTTGCAATTTGATCACTGCTGCAGGCCTCACTTGTAGTCTGCCTGGCACTTGGAGGAGGAATTTGCTTGTCTCTGCTGCTGTTGGAGGTCTGACCATGGAAAGCCAAGAGAGACATGGCCAGGGAAAGAGTAAAGTTCAGCCACTGCAGTGTGTGCTTTCTTCAACTAGATCAGCGATGTGGCTCTCAATACATTGATGGACTACATCTCCCATCAGCCCCAGCCAACTTGACCAATGGTCAGGGAAGATGGGAGCTGTGGTCCAGCAACCTCCGGAGGGCTGCAGGCACCCTGTTCCTGAGCTAGATACACAAGCAGTGCTGCTCAGATGCTCTTCCAGTCCCCTTGCCCAGCCTGCCTCCCCCTGTTGGGAGAGAGAGTGAGACAGGTAATACTTACCTCTACTTACCCTGTAAACACTCCCGTGTGCAGTGGCCATGTGTTCTGCTCCGTATGGCCAGGCTGTGGTCCTGAAAGGCCAAAGGAACTACAATAGGTTGGCCAGCAGTAAACATGGTTACACTGGAGGTGCTGGTATTCAGGAATTCTCCTTCTGCATGGTGCATTCTTACACAGTGCAGACACTGTTCCAAACTCTTAAGGGAGAGAGGACTGGTTAGCCAGTACCAAGTTTCCATGCCGCCACCTGGCTGTCCTTTTACTTACGGTAGATCTGGCCCAGGGAGTGACACTGCCAGCCAGCTTCCTTTTTCTCAGTCTTAGTGTTGCCCTTTTAGAATTCAGCAGGCAGATGAATGGAGAGAAATCTGGCTGTGACATTGGCTCTGGCTTCACCTACTACCTGAGTTCCCTGCATTCCTCTCCACCCATCTCAATGGGCACCAACCACCACTGCTCCTCACAGACAGCCTCTTATGTCTTCTTCCAGACTAGGGTTGCCACCTGCCCTTTATAATACAGTGGTACCTTGGGTTACATACGCTTCGGGTTACATACGCTTCAGGTTACAGACTCTGCTAACCCAGAAATAGTACCTCAGGTTAAGAACTTTGCTTCAGGTTGAGAACAGAAATCGCGTGGCAGCGTGAAGCCCCATTAGCTAAAGTAGTGCTTCAGGATAAGAACAGTTTCAGGTTAAGAACGGACCTCCGGAACGAATTAAGTACTTAACCAGAGGTACCACTGTACAGGATTGTCCAGTATTCCAATGTAAAACGCTACATCCTGTATCAATACAGTTTTGTCCTGTATTTCAGGTCTCTCTCTCTCTCTTTCTGCCAAGTTAGGGATCCTCTCCAAATGCATGTGTTTGAAAGGGTGTGTGAAAGATCATGTATTTAAGCTCTGAGTAGCCAAGCACAGACAGGTTTACAAATTCATGTGTATGTACATGTGATAAATTCCAAAGGGGCAAAAACCCCCCCAGAAATCACTGCCTTCCCTGCCCTGTATTTTTCCAGAACAAAGGTGGCAACTCTATTCCAGACCCAGTTCCAAGATTGCCAGTTACACACACACACACACACACACACACACACACCTATCTCTTAATGACATCACCTTAGTCAGGCAAAATGGGGAAGAAAGAAAGAATGTCATGACAGTCACCTTCCAGAAGTTTCTCCTGCTATCTAGTTTCTGTGGCAATGCTCTGTCCCAAGTTTACATTACGAAACAATATACCAAACACGCCAGGGCAAGGCTATTTCCTTAACAAAGAAACTCAGCAGTCTCCCTCTTCTGCAGACCCCCCCCCCCCCGTTTCCCAGGTCTCAAACTGCCCTGTTTCATTATAATATGGATTCTCCCTTCCTTTGCTTGCCTGTATGGGGCAATTAACAGTGCTTGTTAAACAGACTGGCTGTTTGAGCACAGGGCCTGAAATCAAATATTTTAGTCACCCAACCAATAAATACTTCATTTTCTGCTTTTAGGTCTCTTGTTGTTCTTGTTTGGCATGGGAGTCAATATTCACAGTGACCTCATTCTGCGCCAGCTAAGAAAACCTGGGGAGCTCACTTACAAAATCCCACAAGGTATGTCATTCTTTTCCCAATTTCCTTGTGGGGACCCTGTCCCTGTGGTTTGAGAAACATGAGGGTAGGTGAGGAAGACACCAGCAGGTCACACTATTAGTCACCTGTCATTCATCAGAAGTGGTCAATAATAAGCAGAGTAATGCAGGAATGAGAAACCTGTGGCCCTCCAGATGTTGCTAGACTTCACTTTCCACCATGCCAGCTGGGGATGATGGAGTCCAACAACATCTGGAGGGCCACATATTCACCACCCCTGAAGTAATAGGATCATGGTGGGAAGCTGAGAATGCTTTCTAGGATAATTTATCTGAGCAGAAAGTCTAAAACATTTCTGACCACAGGTAAAGGTCCTCGTGAGGCCAACCAATCATTTATTACCTTTGAGGTCATGGAGCCAATGAGAGTGCCAGAGCAGTAAGGGGACGGGCTAAGCACCCTCCTTACTGCCACATTGTCCCTGTTTTGTGTCTGATTGGCTGAGCCCGCTGCCACTCTTCCCCTGGAGCTAAAGCCTCAGCTGCCAATGCAACAAATGCAGTGGTTTACTGCTGAGACATGTTCCCAGTTGTTTGGGGGCTTCTTGGACTGTGCAAGACCCCCCAACCTACATCTGGTAGTTCAGGCCTAGTGCAACAATTGATGACAGGCCCATCAAGTCCAGTCTGGCCTTCTTTAAATCCTCTTGACCAGCAGTACTGAAGTCAAAACTCTGCCTTCTTTTTGCCATTGCCACACTAGGAATAGAACTTTGTACAACATTGTTCTGCAACTGCTTACAATTGGCTATGGGCCCTGGGAGCTGTAATGGCTAGGGGGTGTTGAGACCCTCTGGCCACAGCCATGGCTGCAGTAATGGCAGCAGGAACCCCTGTTGGGTTAATGCCAGCCCTGGTGGCAACATGCTTAGGATGTGTAAATGAGGCTCACTCTCCACTGTTCAAATGTGCTCATACTAGTTCCCTTTCATGCAGGAGGACTGTTTGCATATGTATCAGGAGCAAATTTCTTTGGTGAGATACTGGAATGGTTTGGCTATGCTATAGCAACCTGGTGCCTGCCAGCGTTTGCCTTTGCCTTTTTCACACTCTGCGTCATTGGGCCTCGTGCATATCACCATCACAGGTATCAAGCATGCTGTTTGCATATTCTTATTCTTATTATTTTTTTGCTCCTGTTTGTTTGTAGTGTGATGAGAGGGGCTTAATGTTCGTTCTAATTTAGCATTTTTTTAAGGGGATGCCCTCTCCTTTATGCAGGTTCCTCTGGTGTCAGCTTTCATTGTATCCCAGAGGAAGGGGTTTGTTATGTCACCCACATCATTGTCCTTAAAGTAGTTTTGGAGAGTTTTCAAGAGATCCTCTCTAGCAACTTGGTTTGTGGTTAGGATGGGACTGAAGGACCACGATGGGGTACGTAGTTTGTGCTTCCTCTCCTACTTTGAGGTAGCTTCTACAGGGGCGTGGTCTGTGGTTTTAATCTTGTTTCTACCATGGGGATCAGGCCTTGTGTGAGCAGAATGCTGTCCAGTATGGACATTGTGCCATGGCGTCCAGACTGGAATGTGTGGCTGGTGCCTCCTGGGTTCTTTTCTCCCCATATGTCATAAAGGCTTCCGTCTTTTTAGCACTTTTAGTAGTTTGTAAGAATTTCTAATTGTTTGGGGTTTCCCTCTGAGGAAGGTTGCTCAGGGGGTTGTAGAATGGAGATCTTTTAGGGAGGTGCCTCTCATATTTAGGTTGAGGTCACCTCCTAGGATTGCTTTCCCTTCAGAGAAGGAGATGAATTTGTTTAGTGTTTTCTAGATGAACTCTAGTAATTTTTGTGTGTTTGGGGCATACACTATATGGAGCCAATTGTCAGTTTACTTTTGCCATCTAGTACCTCTTTAGCAAAAACGAATCTGCCTTTTTTGTCTTTTACCACTGTTGTGGCTTTAAAATTTTGGTCTCTACTGAGTAGTATGTCTACTCCGTGGGCTATTCCTGACCAAGGTGCCACCCATTGTTGACTGAAGCAGGGTTTGCTCAGGAGTTTGCTTCCTTTGGGTGGGTTGTGTATTTTCTGTAGGAAGGCAATGTGTGGTTTCATGGTGTTTACATACGAGGTGATGTGTTTTCTTCTGATAGGGTTTCCCAAGCCCCTCACATTTAGTGTAATTGCTTTTAAGCTAGCCATTTTGTATGTCTATTTTATAGGATGATTCCCTGCCAACCTGTCTAGGTTGACCTGTGTTTCTCACCTTATATTATTGAACCTAGTGTGCTGTGTTGACATACAGTGTGGTGGGTTGGGGGAGAGGGGGGTTAGAGTTAGGGATGGGCTGAAGATTGGGGAGTAGGTTGTAGAGAGTAGCCTATATGCAGTTATATAGGTGTTTGCTTGGGGTAGCTTGGACCATTTGGCTCCCAGCCAGTTGGTCCTGTGTCTCAGCCGGCATGGATGGGCTTGTTTGAGAACAGGCCATCCCCCCTTTTGCTCGCAATAGGGGTGGGTCAGTGAGACAGTGACAAGTGCTTGTGTTGGGTGTGTAAAGTTTATAAGCAATGCTGTCAGTATTGTTACCAATACTGGTGGTCCTCAAGAGCTCCGCGCGGCCATGGCATTCGCTATCTTGCCTCACTGGAAGTCCCTTATTCTTATTTTATTTAATTTTTTAAAAAAATTAATTATACAAAAGAAACTGAAAAAAGAAGAAGTGTTTCCTTGCACTCTGGCTTCCATCATGGTGTCCCATTGTGTCAGAAGCAGTTTAGTCATGCTGGCCACATGATCTAGAAAGCTGTCTGCGGACAAATGCTGGCTCCCTCAGCCAGAAAGCAAGATGAATGCCATGCCCCTTAGTCACCTTTGACTATATATGTGTAATGTATGTTAATACAGATATGATTATTAATAACTTGTTAAATTTTGTATAAACTCATTCCAAATATTGATATATTTATCCAAATAAAGTCTGCATCTATAAGCCATCCGTCCTTACGTTTCGAGTGCTGTTATGTCTTCAGTCAATTGATTGAAGGGGAGCATATTTTTCTTTTTCTGGTTCATCAATAACAGTCTTTTGGCCATTGTTAGGGCACATAGATGCGGGACGCGGGTGGCACTGTGGGTTAAACCACTGAGCCTAGGGCTTGCCGATCAGAAGGTCGGCGGTTTGAATCCCCGCGACGGGGTGAACTCCCGTTGCTCGGTCCCTGCTCCTGCCAACCTAGCAGTTCAAAAACAAGTCAAAGTGCAAGTAGATAAATAGGCACCGCCCCGGCGGGAAGGTAAACGGCATTTCCATGCGCTGCTCTGGTTTGCCAGAAGCGGCTTAGTCATACTGGCCACATGACCTGGAAGCTGTACGCCAGCTCCCTCGGCCAACAAAGCGAGATGAGCGCCACAACCCCAGAGTCGGTCACGACTGGACCTAAAGGTCAGGGGTCCCTTTACCTTTACCTTAGGGCACGTAGAATCCATTTTTGTTGTCCAGTTGACCTATAATAGGCAGATAATTCAATGTATGTGCTTGATATAGATTATACATGAAAAGCTGCTTCATGAGAGGGAGACTTACAGTGCAATCATGCCTACTCAGATGCAAGTCCCACTGAGGTCAATGGACCTTATTCTCAAGTCAATGTATAGGTCTGTAGTGTTAAACAAGAGAAGCCAGGGTGAGACACAAAGCACACACACACACACATAAAAACACACTGGCTGCTTCTCTAGATTAAGACTAGTTTACACACTGTACACTGAAAGTACCCCCTCTCAAGTACCCTGGGAACTGTAGTTCATCCCTAACAAAGCTGCAGTTTCTAGCACTATCAACATACTGCAGCTCCCAGTATTATTTTGGAGCGTGTGTGTGTGTGTGCTTGAAATGCGCTTTAATTGTACTTAATTGACATGTCTCACCTGTTGTGGAAGCCTGGTTGGCTGTGACAAGAGTTGGAGCTCTCTCAGTAGCTGCATCCAAAGTGTGGAATGCCTTGCCCCATCAAGTTTACCCTCTTTCAATATCTTCTGCCAGCTAGTATTTTTTTTTAAATTCCAGCAAGCATTTGCTGGGATGATAATTGTTTTTATTCAGAGTTTGTTTCTAATCTGTTCTGAAATACAATGAAATAATATAACATCATCGATAACCTTCACACAGGGCAGTTGGTGTCAGATGGCTTAGAGGGCGTGATTTTTAAGCATGGAACTGCTCTTTGTTCTAAATGTACAACACACATATAGCTCAGAGTTGTCGGTCTGCTGTTGTTTTCTGTCTTCTTGGGTCTCATCTTGATAGATTCATAAATTCACTCCCATCTCCATGGTGCAGCAGCTTATGGAGGAGGATTGACTGTAAGTATACTTGGTAAATTCGTATGTCACACCAACCCACGGTTGTAACAAACCATAGTTTGCAAACCTAATTCAGTTGAAACTATGGTTTGATTTTGGTTTGCTAGCCTGTCAGAAACTATGGTTTTTCAATATAACATCACACTAAATCACAGCATCCTTAACCATAGTTTGGTTTGATGTCTAATTTCTGCCACTGCAATACTTATGTTCACCATTGCTCAAATCTGAAAGTTGAATGGAAACTCCAAGTCCCTCTAATCAAAACATTTTAAATATTTGCCACAAGCAGCATAAGATGTTGAAAAATGAGGTTCTACTTTCTTAAAGCAATCTATGCAGGTCTATATCATTTTGGCCATTTTTTGTTTTCATTGTGTGTCCCTTTTGTCTTTTCAGGTACTATCACAAGAGATTCACTGGCTATCCAAGATCTAGAAAAGCCTTGATTCCATTCATATTCTAGAGGCCAATTATCTGGACTTTTTGAGCAGCGGGGTGTGTTTTGTGTGTTATTTTACTGTATAACTTTAATTATGAAGTTTATTATTAATGTGTAAATTGCTGATGTGAGTTTCAAAGGGAAAGAAACTTGAATAGTGCTATGTTGCCAGTTATACAGAGTGTTGTTGCTGGATGGAAACAAGTAATCACAGTTCTGTGATTCATCGTCAGAGTTTTTGATTTTTTAAACAACAACAAAAAACAAGTTTTGTCAAGCAGAGTGTCAGTGATTTGCAGAGGCACCTAATGCTTTTATTGTGCACCATTATTCCACTCAAAATGTCTACACACTCACACTGCTTTTATCCCTAGCAATGGTGTTTTTTTTGTTAGTAGGAATTACTGAAGTTTCATCTGGGCCTGTCTGTAGT
Organism: Podarcis melisellensis; assembly: GCF_964234715.1. Lineage (NCBI taxonomy): Eukaryota > Metazoa > Chordata > Lepidosauria > Squamata > Lacertidae > Podarcis > Podarcis melisellensis. The sequence goes on from NC_138530.1 coordinate 42,136,384, forward strand.
TGTCACTGCTGTAGCTATACTGAAGACTCTGAAAGAAAATATCTGCTTTTTTTTTACTGGTAATCTTTCTATTCTGCTCCTGTGGTCTTCCCTATAAAGAGCAACAGGTCGTCTATGAAAAAGTAATTCCTGGTTCCAAGGCCTCTTGCTGATAGAGAACAATATTTCATATTTTTCCCCCTCCAGGTGGACTGATTATGATCAAGAATGGGCTGCTATATTCCCAAAACCGTTATGTAATTTAAGTGAATGTGTCATTTCCTTGTAAAACATGGCTTGTTAACTGAATAAGAAATAAAAATTTTGTTCCAAATTTAGCATTTCATTTTACTAAAAGAATAGCCCAGGTAGCCTGTACTAGCAGAGCACTTTTATCATAGCATCTTGTATCATACAATATATGGATTTATTCATAACTTGTTCAATGTTATCTTCTGGTTGTTTCGGATCATGCAGATTGCTTTGCTTTAAATAGGTGGCCAACTTCCGAGAGACTGTGATGTACTTTCAAAATTAAAATCTGGCGGTGATCTACCCCCGTTTTTTAGGGGTTCAGGTCAAAGTTGTTGAGCTTTCTGGGGGGAGGGGAAATGCATCTACCGCGATCTATCAAAACCTCGCAAGGATCGACCAGTAGATTGCGATCAACGTGTTGGACATCCCTGCTAAAGCATCCACTTTTACTTACACTTAAGACAAGAAAAAATAATATGCTCAGCAAAAATAATGTACTTAAATAATAAATGAAACAAGTACAGTGGTACCTCGGGTTACAGACACTTCAGGTTACAGACGCAGCTAACCTGGAAGTAGTACCTCAGGTTAAGAACTTTGCCTCAGGGATGTGAACAGAAATTACACGGTGACAGCGGGAGGCCCCATTAGCTAAAGTGGTATCTCAGGTTAAGAACGGTTTCAGGTTAAGAACGAACCTCCGAAACGAATTAAGTTCGTAACCAGAGGTACCACTCTATTTCAGATCAGGTCCTGCCTGAAAGCTTACAGTATAAGACATATTTTGAAACACATTAGGAAGAAAGGAGGATCAACTGCATGTACTTTACCATTGAGCTATGACCCACTACATTGATGTTCAATTATTGGTGTTGGACCAAGCAATTACTGTACAATGTAAAACTCTTTCCTTGCGTTTTGTATTTCATTACATTCATATCTTATCTCCCCTCCATAGAATTCAAGGTAGAATTTTAGGGAGGCCTGTCACCTAGTGGCAGAGTACGCGTTTTATATGCAGAAGGTCCAGTTGCAGGTAAACGTTTCCGTGCGCTCTGCCTTCCATCATGGTGTTCCATTGCACCAGAAGCGGTTTAGTCATGCTGGCCACATGACCCGGAAAGCTGTCCGTGGACAAATACCGGCTCCCTCGGCCTGAAAGCGAGATGAGCGCTGCACCCCATAGTCTCCTTCGAGTGGACTTAACCGTCCAGGGAAACCCGTGCCTGAAACCTTAGATAGCTGCTGCCAGACATTACTGAGCTAGATGACCCAGTTGTCTTCCTCTGCTCCTATGACGCATACAGAGGTTTCCATCAAGGCACTGAAGATGCAGAGCTGCTTAACTTCAGCACAGCTTTCAGACCACTTTCTGGTGCTTTTTAAAGTACTGCTTTTGAAACAAAGCTTTGAGTTGACAATTCTGTCTTCTGACCATAACATTTTAGGTTGATTCAAACACTGCCTGCACAGAGCAGTCCTGTGAATGGAGCATCATGAAGGAAGCAATATCTGAACCAGCACGCCACAAATTAAAATCCTATTTCCCGGTAGTGATTAGTTCCATAAGATTCTCATACAAATGGCCAGCAGGCAGCAGCAATGCTTAGATCTGTAGATGCCCCAGGTCAAATGTGTCTGTTCCAATGGAATGCATTTCGTACTCCTCAACAGGCTCTTTGTACTTGTGTTTGAGCTTGTAACATAAATGGTGCTGTACCAAAAGACTTTTAATATAAGGGAGGCGTCTATCCGGTGAGTCCTCTCTTTCAGATCACTTGAAATTGTACCTTACAGGCAAGTAGTATAAGCAAACAAATTTGCTGATCTTTCAGGCTCAGCCAAGCTGTCTTCACTCAAATGTGTAGTAGAATGAGATGAGTTGGAATGAGCTTGATGCTGCTAGGAAACTATAGACTCAGAGTCCTGCTAGACTTGAATTCCTGCACAGACATGGATCTGTATTTGAATATATTGTTGCTGTTCCAATGGTCCTTTGAGCTGCAAAATCACTAAGGGACCTGATACAGTACATGTTACTACCCTGCTAGTCTGTATGATACTTGGAGTTATACAGTCAGAATAAACTGATTGCATACCTGCTCTGTTTTATGGATGACAAACAATCTCATGGTACCCATTTCCACTTCTATTTCTATGAATGTTGGAGAGGGAGATAGAACCTAAAAGGCCTCTTTAAGGGTTCCTAACTCAGGTTCATTTTATTTTTGTTACATTTATATGCAGTGTAACTCCCTTTCACCAAAGTCGTCAGGGTGGTATATGTAGTCCTCCTCCTCCTCCTAATATTAAATGGCAAGAACACAAGGAAAATGTACTTCACAGGGACAAAACAACAGCTAAAAGGATCAGACCAAAGGCCTAACTAGTCCAACATCCTATTACCCAACATGGTCATCCAAATGCCTATGGGGAAGCTTCCAATGGGAATATGAAGTCTGGTGAGAAGACCCTAAGTAAAGATCTTATTTTCATCACTAGCTAAAAATATGCGAACTTGAACCTCTTGGAGGAAAGGTGGGATGTGCAATTAATTTATCTGGTTAATTTTCATTGATAGGCTTCTCTTCCATAAATTTGCCTAAGCTTTACTTGAAACTGTGACACTAATGGCTATCACTGGATCTTGTGGTAGTAAATCCCATAAGTTAATTATGCAGAGTACGAGGGAGTAAAATGCCTCTTGGGAGCGATGCTCTAAGTTCCGCTTTCAGTGACTTCAGTCACTTTTCCTAGGCAGCTCATTCTGCCACCAATTAGGTCTGCTTTTTTCCTAGGTTTTGCAATGCCCTCTTCTATTAAATTATTCCTACTCTACTGGAGAACAGTAGAATTCCCATTATGCTGTTTCTGGCTCATTGAGCCTGTAATTACTTTGGTTTTGATGTCAGTAAGCATTTATCACCGATTAAACATTTAATCAGCAGATGAGCACAGCTTTCAAACAAAACATACATGCATTGATTACACATTGCAAAGCACATCTATTATTGATCATCAAGGTTGAATAGCTGCCAATAAGGAAAGTCAACACAAAAATATCATGTGAGCATGCAATTAACAATCCTGCCAGGAAGGCTGAGATGTGTCTGCATTTTTAGGCTAGTGTATTCTCGGTAAAATAGAATCTTACATAGCACTGTTAATTTTTTACAAAATCCCCTGCACTGTACATGTTTTACTCTAAACCATTGTTGACAAGCTTGTACAGGATCTTGCTGAATTAAGGATTTTAAAAAATGACACAAAAGTACCATGATAAGCAAGGCACCCTTCATGTAGGCAAACAAGAGGCATTATCCCAATTCAAGGGGACTTTCCAACCAGGCAAAAGCACTTGAGGAAGGTGTGGAGCAGGGCCAACGCGTGGTGTAGTCTGGGGACTGCATTTGGCCCCAGAGCTTGAGGATTCCCACCCCTGTTGTAAATGGGTTCCTGGTACTTAAAGGTGTATGTTTAATGTATGTATCTTTTAAGCCGCCCAGAATGGCTGGGACAACCCAGTCATATGGGTGGGGTGGTACTACTACTACTACTACTACCACTACTACTACTATTGTTAGATACAGGAGGCGTCATTCATGGACAGCCCTAGGCTATAACATACCTAGTACGACTGCATTTCATAGCAAGATGGGGTGGGTTCTCTCGTCAATAGGATGGCACTTATGCATTTGGTTAACAAAATTTATATACTGAATGATTATAAGAAAACCTAAGCGGTTCATAAAAATATAAAATAGAACATTCTCAGTATAAAAGTTAAAACAGGTATTTAAAAAGATTCAAGAGTAGCTAAAAAGAGATAAGGCATATATAACTTCTACATGTCTGAATTGGCTTGCCTAAACAAAAATGTTATAAGCAGGTGCCAAAAACAATACAGTGGTACCTCGGGTTAAGTACTTAATTCATTCCGGAGGTCTGTACTTAACCTGAAACTGTTCTTAACCTGAAGCACCATTTTAGCTAATGGGGCCTCCTGCTGCTGCCGTGCCACCGGAACACAATTTCTGTACTCATCCTGAAGCAAAGTTCTTAACCTAAAGCACTATTTCTGGGTTAGCAGAGTCTGTAACCTGAAGCGTATGTAACCTGAAGTGTATGTAACCCGAGGTACTATACAGCGGAGGTGCTCGCTTCCAGGGAGTTCCAAAGCAGTAGATGCTGCCACACTAAAAGAGTTAATTCTTTGTTTCTTTAGATTTTTTTTGTTTCTTTAGTTGTCAGTCTCTCCCTGACATGAATGGATTTGGATTCAAACAATGGGCCCAGAGGGGCAGCCTATTGTAATGATAATTTGATTGGATATGTCCTATGTAGAAGACTGATATCACCTCCCTTGAGTTGGCCAATATTCCTCCATCAACCTCCTTCCTTTTATTGCAAAGTAAACCAAACTGAAGCTGTTTTTATATCACACAGGCAATACTGCAGTAGTGTCTCTCAGGCTCTTGTGGCTAGCTAGCATCTTTCCAATAGTCTGGGGGGCTGCAATATTTAACAGGGATTGGCAAAAACTGTGCCTGACTTTGAATGGGTTGAAGGCAGCAATGGATACAACCCATTGCATCTAATACTCCCAAAGCAATCTGTAAATCTGAAACACATACCGGAGGCTAGTTTGTAGACATGGGTCTAATAATGCTCATTAATAATTTTGTTTCTTTGTTTTACATTTCTGCACCACCATTTTACTTGGTGGGCATTCAAGGTGGTTTACAACTCACAAATCAACAAAAGCACACTAAAGTCCCGTTGAAGGAGCTCAGAGTACTCAGTTGTGGTCTCATCCGTGTCAGAAGCTGATACAATATAGTGAGGTCTGTGGAGGAATACTATTATACTGTATAATAAAAAGTGCTCATTACTTATGAATGCATTTCAACAAGGGAACAGTATTTCTCCCCTTTTTCCTTTTGACTTCTGTTTTATGAGCACTAGAAATAGACTTCCCAAATGCCAAAGTACAACACAGGAGAGAAACTTGTTTAAATTAAACATGACATATCATTTTATGGCAAGACCTGTATTAAATTAAAATGGTCATTACCTTTGCCTGAGGAAGTAAATAATGGTATATATTTGAGTTCTAATTGGTTACATAACATGGTTATCCTGGAAGAGTGTAAGGCAAAACATGGGACAAAAGGCTTCCAGATAATGTATTCATGGCTGTCAAACTTACTTTATCCAGAGAGTGCAAAGGCAGCTTTTCTGTTCCACTGTGCACTGCCTAATAAGTGTTTTTTGTTTTACTGAAAAGCATAAAGGTTATGAATGCTGTCAGGAAGCGCATATTGTATCAAGAAAGTGGATTGTAACATTTGGGGGGCAGGCAAGGCCGCACGCACAATTAATACTAGCTCATATCGCCACAGAAGCATAGAGGTTTGTGGCATTCTTTCTTGACACAAAGAGAGGGAGAAGTTTTTCATACATGAAAAACATTGAGCTATCAACAAGGTATTCATTAGGTATCTATGGATGCATGTGTTAGGTTGTAAATGTCTGCCTGTGCTGTAATTCTTATGTTTGTAAAATATTCTGTTATATTAGCATATGAGGCGCTGTGGGTTAAAGCCTCAGCGCCTAGGACTTGCCGATCGAAAGGTCGGCGGTTCGAATCCCTGCGGCGGGGTGCGCTCCCGCTGCTCGGTCCCAGCGCCTGCCAACCTAGCAGTTCGAAAGCACCTCCGGGTGCAAGTAGATAAATAGGGACCGCTTACCAGCGGGAAGGTAAACGGCGTTTCCGTGTGCGGCTCTGGCTCGCCAGAGCAGCGATGTCACGCTGGCCACGTGACCCGGAAGTGTCTCCGGACAGCGCTGGCCCCTGGCCTCTTAAGTGAGATGGGCGCACAACCCCAGAGTCTGTCAAGACTGGCCCGTACGGGCAGGGGTACCTTTACCTTTACTTTATGTTGGCTGAATTAGAGTTTACACTTTAGGCAAGTCTGTTTATGCACTTACTCGAAAGTTGTTGGTTCAAGGAAAAAAATGGTATACCAAAGAAGAATTCCAGGCCAATATCCAAGTTTGGGGCAAATAATCTTTGGTGAGAGAACCCCAGCAAAGATTTAAAATCACAAAATATGCAGCAAAGTAAGACGTGAAAATATAGACTGTTAGACCTTTAAAATATGCCTTTGTAAGTTCTAAAATTTCCCTCTTCCCCTACCATCCGTTTAGTTAAGTTTAAAATGGTTTACATACAAACTCTTCAAAGGTCAGATTCATGTGCTTCAGAAAGTTGCACAGACAGTAAAACTTAGCTTAGTTTCAAAGCAGTGGAAGTTCCTAAATTATTGGTTATAGAAAAACAAGAATGGCTTGTGAGAGCCATGCAACTAAACTGGATGCTCCAGCTTAGCTTCTTCACAGGTTGAGCTTCTCAGGTAACAAAGTCTTGATTACCTAGTCCCTTCCCAAGGCAAGCTAAGCTTGGCAGGACAGCTTACACTATGGTTTTAACCCTTTTGTGCATTAATTAGACCAGGGGTCAGCAACATTTTCCAGCTGTGGGCCAGTCCACTGTCCCTCAGACCATGTGGTGGTGTATTTTGAAAAAAGAAAAAGAAGAAAATGAAAGAATGAATTCCTATACCCCACAAATAACCCAGAGATGCATTTTTTTAAAAAGGACACATTCTACTCATGTAAAAACAGTCTGATTCCCGGACCATCCGCGGGCTAGATTGAGAAGGCGATTGGGCTGCATCCGGCCCCCAGGCCTTAGGTTCTCTGCCCCTGAATTAGACTTAAGCATCTTGTTTATACAAAGCTGGATATCCCACAAAAGTAAATCTCACTTAATTCAGTTAAGCTTATTTCACACATGCAAGATTTGATAAACAAATTGACTGGCAACTCCAAATACAGTGGTACCTCGGGTTAAGTACTTAATTCGTTCCGGAGGTCCGTTCTTAACCTGAAGCTGTTCTTAACCTGAAGCACCACTTTAGCTAATGGGGCCTCCCGCACCGCTGAAGCACAATTTCTGTTCTCATCCTGAAGCAAAGTTCTTAACCCGAGGTACTATTTCTGGGTTAGCGGAGTCTGTAACCTGAACCGTTTGTAACCTGAAGCGTATGTAACCTGAGGTACCACTGTACTAGCTTGCAGTAACAGCTTCCCAACAATATCAAATACTAGCTGGGGTTGAGGGGCAATTTTCATAGGGGCTGCAGCACAAGAGGCAAGCATTCAATATTGCTCCTCCAACCCAGTTCTTGCACCTTCAGAGCTCTTTCGTAAAAGGAAAAAATCAGAAACAAAAAGGCAAATTATGCAATTAATGTAATATGTACCAGTAGCTTGGACCTCATCATTTCCTGGTTTTCATGTGACTGCAACTGCATACAACTCAATACAACCAGACAGTACGGGCTGGCAAAAACTCCAGGTCCTAAGAACAGCACTAATGCCAATTACAATCTTCACTTCTGGAGTGATCATGGACTAACTGAACAGGAAAACATTCACACACCTACCAGTGCTGCCCTTGTAATAGACTTCAGTAGGAAAGTTATTACCAATGGAGATTTCCACTTGCATAGCATGAGAGACATAGGCTTTGAATTGGAGAGTGGGGGAATGGCTAGACATTCTGTACAGGTTGCTATTTTCAAATGGCTTCTGGCAGTCCTTCAGCAGCACCAGAGCAATGCATTTTTATGATTCGAACCCACCCAGAGATAGCTGTGGGCAGGATTACTGCATTGCAGAGTGTTGGACTAGATGACTCCCGGGGTCCTTTGCAACCCTACAGTGCTGTGTAAAGTTGGAAAATGTTTTTGGAAATTGTTTATTAACAAACATAGCCACTGCTGCAACGTTATTAGTACCCCAACAAAAAATTAACAAAAATAGATGTGTAATTGTAAGCAGATGGAAATGCACAACTATGATGCATTCTGTTTGCAGTTGAACACTAAGAAAACATAGTACAATAGGCCAGTGTTTTTCAACCTTTTTTGGGCAAAGGCACACTTGTTTCATGGAAAAAATCATGAGGCACACCACCATTAGAAAATGTTAAAAAATTTAGCTCTGTGCCTATATTGACTATAAAGTAATTCTCTTGAATAAGAATCAAATAAACACAAAGAAAGTATTTTATAATTACTTTATTATGAAATAGTAAGTAAACAGAAATATGAAAAATTATAAAATACTTTATTTTTAAATCTTTTGAATCTTTCAATTTTTCCCACGGCACACCAGGCAAAATCTCGCGGCACACTAGCGTGCCGCGGAACAGTGGTTGAAAAACACTGCAATAGGCATCCATTCTATCACCGGTAATCTTTTTGTGCATTTGTTTTTCATCCCAAATCATGTTTTTCCCCCCATCCAAGTAAAAACTGCAATTGACAGTGGGCCTTTCCTATCTAACAGGGACAGCAATATACAACTCTAGCTACCTTGAATGTGTGAACAAATAAAACTTCACGGCGGCTGGGTTCACAAGAGTCTTGGGAGCTGCTCACCTGACAAAAGATAATGTGAATATAATAATGCCCTAGGAGGACTGACTTGGGAGAAAGCCCTGCGTATGTTAAGATTTTTATTAAAGTTTTATCATAATACGGTAAGACATAGAAAATTAATGGAAATAATAATTTTTAAAAACAGCTACAAAAAAGGGGGAAAAGAAACAGAAAGAAGCCGGAAGAAAGGAAATAGAAGAAAAAGAAAAGGAGAGTAATTCCTATGGTACACAGCTGCCCTTATTGCTAAGTAAACACGCGTCCGATCGTGGCCCACGTGAGCACATGGCCAACGGAAAGGCCACCGCCGCCTTTTAAACCTTCAAGGAAAACCCCCGCCTTCAAGACGCCCGAGACTGTCTCCTCCGCGGCTACGTTCGAAGCGGTGCATGCTGGGCCTTGTAGTTTGGCGAAGGCAGCGCCCGGGTGTTTTCCGCTCCTACTGCTTCGTCAGGCTTCGCAAGGCGAACAATTAAAAGAAACAACAGCAAGAGCTCAAGAATTTGAAAATTCCCGCGGCGGCTGTGATTTGTTCTCGCGAGAGGTCAGCCTTCCTCCTCCCACACCCCCCTCTCTCCTCCTGCTTGCCGGTGAGTGATTGCGGGTGGGGGGGAGGAAGAGGACGACGACGACGACGAGGCGGCTGCTGCTGCGCAGACAGATACCGAGCGAGAGCGCGCGCGGCGGCCGGCGACTGAGCAGGCCCGGCGCAGAGAGCCCGCCTGAGGAGAGGCGCACGTTCGCCGGCCTTCCCCAACCGCTGCGGCGAGTGCGAGAGAGGGAGAGAGATGACGCCTTTCTGACGGGAGGCCGAGCGGCAAGGCGGCGGAGGCGGCGACACCCGCCTGAGCAGCAGGTACCGCCCGCGAAGAGGGAGGCCGGCGGGCGGGTAGGCGGCGGACCAGGCTGGTAGGCCCTGTTTTGGGCCGGGCGGCCTGAGGCGGGCACCCCCAGGCTGCTTATGTAAGCGTCTGCGGGTGGTGCACATGGCTCTGCCGGGCGCTTCAGGCGCCTGCCTTCCCCGGGGAAGCCTCCCTCGCACACGCCCAGCCTCGGAGGCTGACGGGGGCGAGGCCTCTCCTTCGCCCTTTGCCCTCCCGAGCGCGGGGACGCCGAGGCGGCCCGTCGGGCTGGGGAAGGCAAGCAAGGCGGCAACTGCAGGCGGGCGGGGGGGGGGGCGGTGCGGCGTGCTGCTTTCGAGCGCCTTAAGCGAGCGTGGCTGGACGGGGGCGGCGGCCTGAAGGGGCTCTTCCGCCCGACCCCTGCCCGCTGAGGCGAGGCGGCTCCCCGGTTCGTGTTCCGCTCGCGATCCTGTCGCTTTGAACCTGCGCTCTTAAAACTACAACACGGCGAACATGTGACAGTTCGTGACAAACAACTGAAACGGTGGAGGAACAGCCATTTTTCCCCCCTCGAGGGCCATTGCGTAGAGTTATAATTTGCTTTCCGATTCCTGGTTCTGCAGGCTGGGTGGTTTTAATTTGAGGTGAGGGCACGTGGGCAGCCCGATTCTGGGTGCAAAGCGAGACTTGATTGCAAGGAAGCGTGCGTGCCATTGCAAGCCCTAATTACTTGGGAGTAAGTACTATTGGAATAACCTGGGCTTGGTTCTAACTCGGCATCATAGAATCATGATGTTATTGGGCTGGAATGGAGTGGTAGAATCCTGGGTCAGGGTGGATATCGTCTCTCAAGGCTGCAGGTTGGAGATGGCATTTCTGAATGGGGACTAGAGAAAACCATCGTATGTTTTTTTGTTTCTTGAGTCTTAGCTAGTGTGCAAAAGTTGATCATTTTAGAGTTGCATGATAGGATGAGATCTAGATTTGAGAAGTGGCAGATGCTGATGGATCCCATAGATAGACAACCAAATTGTATCAATGGATGGGTATAGGTGACTGGTATCTTGCTTTGAATTCAGTGTGTGATAAGAACTATACAGTACCAGAATGCATTACGCAGAGAACTTCAACCATCTTCATAAACAGTCTTCTCTTGTGAATGTTTGACTACAATGTAGATGTTGTTCAATATTGCCATGAGATCCATGTAATTTTTTAGTGCCTGTCTCTTGGTGTGTTTTAAAAACATGCATGCTGTATTTGGCAGGACTATAGAGAGGTTGAAACAAAAAAAATTCCTTCCAGTAGCACCTTAAAGACCAACTAAGTTAGTTCTTGGTATGAGCTTCAGATAAGTGTGCTGGAACTATAGAGAGGTTGATGTAAAATAATACCCCAAATAATCAGCATACTGGGTCCTTATTTTATTGTTTACTATCCTTGAGTTTACTGTAAAATTGGCTTTCATTGTTTCAGTTCAGACTTAACTCTGGTCTGGTGTAACTGTTGGGTCCTTGGTTGGGTTTATTGTGCATACTTCTAGATATGTTTGCTGCTATAGTGGGAATAATACTACCGGTAATTCTTGGTCCTAACAAAATAAACTGATACAACCTGTGTGTGACCTGGTAGATTCAGTGCCCACTTGGTCTTTTTCCATGCTGGGCAAATACCTCTTTATTTTACTAGGCTTCTTTTTAAAATTGTACTATTCTGCTCATATCTGCTGTACCTTTATTGTGTGTATACAACTAAAATATAACTTGTTAGGTGCCCTGGAAACATTTCTATTTTTTAGAGTAGCCTATTAATCAAGGCTGGCGAATCTGGCCTGCCAAATGTTCCTGAACTACAACTCCCAACATCCTGGACCATTAGACCATTGACTAGAACTGATGGGAGTTGGAGGATAATAATGTCTAGAGGGCCACAAGTTTCCCACTTAAAATTTTAATGTAAAATAAGTATTTCACTTCAACAAAGATATATCCATAACTTCAAATGTTTCATCTGCATCAATCTGAAACAGCTTACTGTGTGTTTCAGTCAAATGTTTCCTTTAAGTTACAAGGTGCGCAACATGTAGAATCCCGTTGTCCTGCAATACTTGGCCAGCTCATTAGCTGGATGAAATTGTGAATCAGTTCAATATGGAGTGAACACTATGACCACCCTACATGAACTTCCTGTATAAATGTGTTCCTCATCCTGCTTGTTTTTCTTCTGTACCAGCACTGCTTATGACTCATTTAGGGAAGTGTAATAACCCAGTGCAAAAGAACCTAAGGTATCTTTAATGACTAGGTCTCCTGTTCTTTTAAAGTTGCAAATAAAAATGATTTATATTGTCAGCCATTCCTGAGTTGAGCTTTCTTATCTCCTAGAAGATGTTGTAGTAAACGTCTTTGAAAGCATGGCAGCTGAAGAGTTTGAGTCTTGCGCAGTGAAAGCAGCAATCCCTCTTGCTGTTCTGGCTCCTGTGATAGCTGTGCAGCCTGCATTCACTCCATAAGATGCACACACATTTCCCCTTACTTTTTAGGAGGGAAAAAGTGAGTCTTATAGAGCAAAAAATACGGTAGTTAGTGTTCATTATATGTTGCGGGGGAAAAGCGAGGGAGATTATTATTATTATTATTATTATTATTATTAAATTTGTATACCACCCTATACTTGTGGGTGTTAGGATCGTTCACAAGATAAAAACACAAAATACATAATCAAAATAAAAGCCAAACCAACCCAATAACCCTTCCCCTCCCCCAAGGGCATTGAATGTCAATCAGGCAAAGGCCTGATTAAGGAGGAGCATTTTTTCCTGGTGCCTAAAGGTGTATAATGAAGGCACCTGGTGAACCTTCCTGGATTGGAGTTGAAGGGTGAAACTGGGGGTGTGATTTTGAAACCTGTAAGATAGTCATCTATTTCTACCCTTAGCTGGCATTGGAATTTATTCTATTTTATCATTTATTAAATACATATGGCTCCGTATCAGTAAATATTCCTTGGGTAGTTTACAATTATGGCAATATTTTTAAAAATACTAATTTTAATCAACAAAAAGCAATAAGATAGCAAATAATTTCCTTTACAGGAGACAGCGTAAGTGGTATGCCACTCAAATTAAAACCATGATAAGCCACAGCAGCTTGAAGTCAATTTTAAAATGCAATTAAGAAGCTTGGTTGAAAAAAAAGGTGTTGACCTTGCATTGAAAAGACCATAGAGAATGTCCCAGCCAGGCTACTTTGGAGAGACTATTCTGTAAAAGGGTACCACTGCCCTCTGCCTGGTAACCACCTACCTCACTTCACTTGGTGGGTACACTTGCATCGGAGCTTGAAGGGGATTTAGGCAGGCATATGCATATCTCAAGTGACCTTGCCTGACGCTGTTTAGGGCTTTATGGATTAAAATCAGCATTGGTAGAACTCTTCCATAATATAATCAAATGTCCAGTCCCAGTAATTTGAACTACCTTCAGTTTCTGTACCATTTTTAAAGGCAGCCCCACACAGAATACAGTGGTACCTTGGGTTAAGTACTTAATTCGTTCCAGAGGTCCGTTCTTAACCTGAAGCACCACTTTAGCTAATGGGGCCTCCCACTGCTGCCGCGCCACCGGAGCACGATTTCTGTTCTCATCCTGAAGCAAAGTTCTTAACCCGACGTACTATTTCTGGGTTAGCGGAGTCTGTAACCTGAAGCATCTGTAATCTGAAGCATATGTAACCCGAGGTACCACTGTACACTGCAGTAGTCTTTCACACAGTGTGATTAGAATCAAAATAGATGTAAAAATATCCTGGGGTGGGGAAGCAGAAAATAGATTTTAATAGAATGGACAGTTAATTTATAGATGCCTCATGGACCCCATTGCAATGTGAATAGAAAAGCAAGCAGCCCTAATGCCACAGATTTCATGATTTTTCTGGGCATTCATCAAATTTAACTCCCTACTGCAACTCTAAAATATTTTGAAACAACTAAGTAGCTGCCAAAGGAGAACAACTTATCCAGAACTGAAGAGTGCCTTAAGTAAAAATAGAAAAATAGTGAACATTTAACTGTTTCAGAAGGTGGTAGCCTGAAGTCAGAAATTTGTGCAAGCCACAAATGAGTGATCCATCAGTCTGCTGGATGGTGGTCTTCAGGATAAAAATCCTACTCTTTAACAATGAATAGCTGTTCAAATGCAAGTCAATCTAAAAATGGAAGGGGAAATCCTGATTTGCTTCCATAAGCAGAGTTAGAGAGGAATAGATCTACATTAGATGTACATTCCTTCCAAGTAGAGATCCTCTAAACATTGGTCATTTAGGGATCCTGTGTAACTGAGAAGGAAGTCCTGCAAAGTTAAGTAGTCTTTATGCTCAAGTAAATGTATATAAAATTAAGTGGTCAAAATTTGCCAGGCACATTTTGCAGATGGGTATAGGCCATTTCGACCAAGTGAAGATGCCCAGGAGCAAGGATGGTGCCTGAAGTCTCCACCTTTGGAGGTGCATGCCTGGGGATCCTTGGATCTTGACTGTTTTCACACACTGTAGAATTATGTTATATTTTGCACAATCAGAATGAATTTCAGGAACCAAAAAGTCATATTAAAAAATTCGACTTTTGAGCTGTCTGGCCCCAAAATGGCAACTAGGTATTCTGTTTTGGCAAGTAACCCTAGTTTAGGGAGCAATTTGGCGCCTAGCTTATATATCTGAGTGTCTAATACTGATAAAATTGTAGCCTTCAGCTGCATCCACACCATACATTGAAAACACATGGCTTTCCCCTAAAAGCCTGGAAACTCTAGTTTACCACTCACAGAGCTACAATTTGTAGTACTCTTGACAAACGACAGATCCCAGGATTCTTTGGGGGAAGCCATGTACTTTAAGGTGTGGGTGTGAATTTACTAACATTTCCCTTTCCCTACAGACTAAAAATATACCATTAATGTGCTGAGAAGGAGAACTACCTATCTAGATAACTCATTTGATTAGTAAACACAGATGTTAAAGAAAATTGAGAGATTAGCTTTTTGTGCTTTCCTGTTAAGGAAAACATGGTAAAGAAAAGTTATTTTTAAAAATCCAATTCTTGTTCCATTTGCCATGTTTAATGCTTGTACTGATGCACTTCACATGCTGTGGAAAAAAGATACAAAACAGTAAAAAAGTGACTGTGGTAATGTTTTCTTTCCTATTGTCCTTGCCATTGGCAACATACTTTCAGAATTTTGTTTTTGAATTAGTTTCTGAATATTTTGGTACATTTTTAATTATCATATCCTTTAGTTGTACAAAGGTATTCCAGGTGTTCCAAAAGCAGCAGGGTGCTTGGCAGGCCTTGGGCTTTAATATTCTCCACTGATTGGTAGCCTTTGTGTAAAGTTCAGATTAATAGTATTTTTCTTAAAATAAACAAGCCTTTGCTATCCATATTGAGTTGTTGTTTTAAAAACTACAAAACAGTATGTATAGACATGTTGATTTATGACACATTGAATGATATTGAATGTCTCCATTTGTACGGCACATTTTTAAAAAAAAACTAAATGGCATGTTGCTCCTATAGATAATATAATGTTAACTAGAAAACAGAGACTTAGAAGAAATGTATCTTGACTTTTGGAAGGAGGAGGAGTAATTGGGCTATGCAGATTTGGCAGTGACTGAAACTTACAACAATGTCCTCCTTAACTTTGGTGGTGGAGAATTGAGGGCATAGACCCCTGGGTCTAATCTGGTAAAGGCAAATGCCCGTTGAGGACATTCTGTAAAATTAGCGGTCACGGTGAGCTCAATGAAACTATTCAGTCTGTTTTCACTAGAGCACATCAGATCCTGCTATGCACCTGTGCCGGAACACTTGCAAAACTTGGCATGTGTAAATAATTCTCTTGTATATCTAATGAGTCTCTAGTCTTAAACTGAGTTTAAAAAGGATACTGAGATTGCAGGTTATATTCACACACAAAACACATATACCATTATAAGTGTGATAAGTCTTTTCACTCGCTGTAAAGGAAATGTTCCTATGTTGCTGGATGGTGCCAGTGCTCACATTCAGGATCTAATTGGCTATAATGTTTGAGGTGCCAGGAAACCTATCTGCTAACCAGGTCTGTTCCTGGCCTAGCAAATGTTGAGTGATGATGCACATTTTGTATGTTTGGACTATGTTTCCATGTTTTGCTCAACTTGCTTATTGCACAACTTGTGACCTTCCAGACCAAAAGCTTTTTAAGAGCTTGAGGAACTCTTTAAAAAAGTTTTATCAAGGTTTGCAAAATTGTGAAACATAATCCCATTTTGTTTTTGAAGAAGCAGCATGCAACAATATATTAAGCAGTTAAAGGTAAAGGTAAAGGTACCCCTGCCCGTACGGGCCAGTCTTGACAGACTCTGGGGTTGTGTGCCCATCTCACTTAAGAGGCCAGGGGCCAGCGCTGTCCGGAGACACTTCCGGGTCACGTGGCCAGCGTGACATCTCTGCTCTGGCGAGCCAGAGCTGCACACGGAAACGCCGTTTACCTTCCCGCTGGTAAGCGGTCCCTATTTATCTACTTGCACCCGGAGGTGCTTTCGAACTGCTAGGTTGGCAGGCGCTGGGACCGAGCAGCGGGAGCGCACCCCGCCGCAGGGATTCGAACCGCGACCTTTCGATCGGCAAGTCCTAGGCGCTGAGGCTTTAACCCACAGCGCCACCTGCGTCCCTATTAAGCAGTTAAAGTGGAACAAATACTAAACAATGAAGTTGCAGAGCTTTCATAGACTAAGAATATTTTAATTGCCAGAAAAAGCAGTTAATAGATTCTGGCAACCAAGTACTGCTGCTCTATAAATATGTGTGCATCCAGATTTAATACCTTTCAGGGGAACAAAAAGGGATATCTAGCCAGCTTTCAGGGCAGGACAAAGAGGGGCTATTAACTTCCACATCTTGAACCTATGTAATACAGATCAGACTCTTCATCAGCTTGAGAGTAGGTTGCCTGTAGAAGATATAATTATAGAGTTGGACTGCACTAAAGTTCTTTTTTGACTTAAGAAAGTTCCTTTGGTAAGACTTTGGCTGAAAAATTGCGAGTCACGAATCCATTGAGCTATCTACTACCTGTCCTTGGAATTGTGTTTGCAAGTGTGTGTAAATACTTCAGGAAGAGTACATCAATAGGATATCTACCCTTTCTAGAAAAATGCAAATAATGACTTACTTTTAAGTGAAGTTGCACTATATAAGTATTTAATATCAGTATGCAACAAATACAATAAAAACCATATAAAACAAAAATCACAGACTAACTGTAGCAGAAATATTTTTTTCTTTAATTGCATAAGCATGGCAGCATAGAGAATTTTTCAGCAAATGCTTAAAAATGAATACAGAAGAGGCCTGCTAAATCTCTATTGGCAGAGTATTCCACAATATTAGACCAATAGCACTGAAAGTCTGTTTCATGTTGTCGTCAGATGAGTCTCAGCAACTCAAGGGACAACCAACAACACTCCTATAGATGCTCTCAGTAATTGAACTAGGATATTATGGCTCAGCTGGTCCCTAATGTACTCTGTACCTAAGTTGCTTATTAATTAATACAAGAATATTAAACCTAGCTTGGCAGCAGATCAGCCAGTTCAGATGTTTTAACAATGGAGTTGCGTGTTGTTGGCTAACTGATCCTATGAATAGCCTAGCAGCCACATTCTGCACAGCCTGAAGGTTCCAGACCAGGCTCAAGCGCAAACACACATAGAGTGCATTACATTAATTTAGTTTTGAACTAAATTAATGGTCTGCAGTGGTCATACTATCCCTGTCCAGGAATGGTCATAACTAGTGAACAGACAAAGCTGGTAGAAGGCACTCCTAACCACAGTAATACACTTAATACTGTATCACAGACCACCAGCAGCCTGGTAACTAGTTCTGTGTCATACCTACCTAGAACTACTAGTAGGAATGCATGAATATTCATTCATCCATTCCAGTACTCATCCATGCATTCATCAGCTGTTCTTTGTTGTGTGGGACATGGGTGGTGCTGTGGTCTAAACCACTTATCCTCTTGGGCAGGGGTCCTCAAACTTTTTAAACGGGGCCAGTTCACTGTCCCTCAGACACTGTTGGGGGCCAGACTATACTGTAGTTGGAAAAAAATATGAACAAATTCCTATGCACACTGCACATATTTTATTTGTAGTGCACAAAACAGGAAAACAATACAATATTTAAAATGAAGAACAATTTTAATCAACATAAACTTATAAATATTTCAATAGGAAGTATGGGCCTGATTTTGGCTAATGAGATGGTCAATATCCAGTTCCATATTTGTCACTGCTAGTCATAGCAAGTGATGCAAGTGTTCACCAGTTAGTCTGGATCTTGTTGGAGATTTCAGCTATTTCATTCAAGAAAAAGTCTGTTCACAGACATAGGTGCTTCCAAAGATGGTTGCAATTTTGAGTGCATGGTTCCTGAGGTTAAGATATGTCTCAGAGGGGAGAGATGCATAGAAATTAGTGAGTCTGCTTGATTTAAATGTGTCTCATTGCGGGTTGTGGGGAATAAATGCGGATGGTGAAAACAACAGACCTTGAGCTTCTGGGAGAAAAAATGTGGGATGGAAATTAAGTAACTGTTCTGTCCCGCTTTGGGGTGTGTGTGTGGATTCGGATGAACCCATACCCATTTCCCCCCCAAAGCCTGTGTCCATGTGGGCTCCTCTTGGATGGCAGGCAGACGTTTACTTGCGAGCAACCTGATGCCGAGGGGGATTCTGGCAAGCAAGCACACCTTGGATCGCAGCCCAGCCCCCAAGCACTTTTCCCAGGACAAAAACTCCCTATGATGATGGCGGCCATCTTTTTCCTTGGATGTGATCCCCAGCGGCCCCAAGGGGGGCTTCCTTGAGAGTAAGCCCCAGAGCCCTGCGTTCCTTGTGAGTGACCTTCTTCCCCCTTCCCCTGTCCTCTGCTCGTAACTCACCATCTGTGTGGAAGCTGCCACAGGCGCAGGAGATGGAGGGCGAGCCTGGCCAGAGGAGGTGGCAGCTGGGGCTGCCGAGCTGGGCTGTAAGGACAACAGCGGCCGGGGCTGGATCAGGCAGTGTGCCACCGCGGAGAGGGCGGCGGACCACAAGGCACAAGCGAACAGCATGGTGGCTGGGGATCGAGGGAGGCGGACGCACGTGGGGAGGGACAGGCCGGATGGCAAGGCAGGGCAGGGCCAGGAGGGGGAAATCCTGACCCGCCTCTTTCCCTCCCGCCTGCTCTGCTTAAAGGCACCGCGGCACAAGCTCTCCAAAGCGTGTTGAGTCTCCTCCTCAGTGGCTTCGCAGCAGGTTCTGCAGTGGATGGGTGTGTCAGATTTAGGACCCTGGCAGGCTGCATGTGGCCCGCGAACCTTAGTTTGAGAACCCCTGCTCTTGGGCTTGCCTATGGAAGGGTTGGCAATCAAATCCATGTGATGGGGTGAGCTTCCGTTGCTCTGTCCCAGCTTCTGCCAACCTAGCAGTTCAAAAGTATATCAATGCAAGTAGATAAATACGTACCAATGTGATGGGACAGTAAACAGTGTTTCCGTGTGCTCTGGCTTCTGTCATGGTGTTCAGTTGCGCCAGAAGCAGTTTAGTCATGCTGGTCACATGATCCAGAAAGCTGTCTTTGAACAAACGCTGGCTCTTTCAGCCTGAAAAGCGAGATGAGCGCCACACCCCATAGTTGCCTTTGACTGGACTTAGCCATCCAGGGGTCCTTTAATTTTTACCTTGCCTTTGTTATGCTTCAATTGGTTCATTTTACACAAGTATATTTCATTTTGTTGTCTGTTGATGTAGAAGTATACATAATCTTTTATGTATATCACAGAGCTTGATGGATGTGCATTTGTAGATATTTACAACTCTTCCCTTCCCTATCTGTTTGACTTCAAAATTAATGACTTTTCAGAGGGGTATCCCTATTTATCAGTTGTAGCAAGAACAAACTCTTGTGACAGCTTAAAGACAGTGAATGAAGTAGCTAATGGGCCATCACAAAGCCACCTATTGCAGCAAGCCTATCCATGTCTGCTCGGCAGTAATTCCAATTGAATTCAATGGGGATTCTCCCCGGAAAGCGGGGGTCAGGCTTGCAGCCCTGCTAACTTGATTTTACAGTTCGGCATAAATTTAGTTCTGGCTCCCCCTCACCCAGACATCAGGGAGTGATAGTTTAGTACCCTGTTGATATTTTGCTCTTTCTTTTTTCGGTTATATGAATTCCTGTGGGTATATTAAACATTTAACAGGCGCTCCAGTACCAGTGTAATGCCCCTTTTATAAACCATTTTTGTAATGCAGCTCTTTATTTCATAAATGCACATTTTATACAGAAATTTGTTCTATGTGTATCTGCTGAAACAGTGCCTAAACTAATGTATGTTTCAGAATGTTCTCAGTAAGCATGATTTTGTTTTACAGCTTGGTATTCTCAGACTGCAACTGAGGAGCAGGCACAAAGTCAGCAATTAACAAAAGAGGTCACTTTTTCATGTGAAAATAACAATAATGAATTATTCCTTCTATCGGTCTTTGAAATTCACAGTAGGAAGCAGATTAAGGCTGCAGTCATAGCTCCACTTACCTGGGGAAAAGCTCCATTGAAGTCAATGGGATTTACTTCTGAGTAGACATGATTTAAAGAATGCAGCTTTCACACAGTCAGTGAACAATATTTTAGAAAAAAAGTGAAGCAACGAGGCCACTGTCAGGATAGCAGTAATTCTATGCCAATGAATATGTAAACAATGTGTATTAAGTGTCTCTTATTTACATACTAAAGTGATGAGAAATCATAGCAAATGTCCTTCCATCTTTTCTCTCTCCCCCCCCCCAGCTTACGTTGTTTCTTGGTGTAACTTTGAAAGTCAAGATGGTATTAAAAAAAAACCCTGTGGTTATAAAAAGAGGTGGGAAACCATCTTAATTGTTGTTCTTGCTCTAGTTTTCCCATCTTTTCCCTCCTCCCAAATCAGTATCAGTAAGGGACGTGAGTGGTGCTGTGGTCTAAACCACTGAGCCTTTTGGGCTTGCCAATCTGAAGGTCGGTGGTTTGAATCCCCACGACGGGGTGAGCTCCCGTTGCTCAATCCCAGCTCCTGTCAACCTAGCAGTTCGAAAGCACACCAAAAAGTGCAAATAGATAAATAGGTACTACTCTGGTGGGAAGGTAAATGGCGTTTCCGTGCCCTGCTCTGGTTTCGCCAGAAGCGGCTTGGTCATGTTGGCCACATGACCCGGAAAAACTGTCTGCGGACAAACAGCAGCTCCCTCGGCTTGTAAAGTGAGATGAGCGCTGCAACCCCAGAGTCGTCTGCAACTGGACTTAACTGTCAGGGGTCCTTTACCTTTTTAAGGTTGTGTGTGCTACCTGTGTGTCTTACACGTTCAGTGTTTGGCATAGGCAATGACATATTGAAGCTGTTGACATTTATTTTAATGAACCTTAGTAATACTAGTGATTAGTAAACTTGATTCTTAGCTACTGATGAATGTTTACAATTTGTGGAAAATGTGTTTGTTACATAAGATATACTTTGGAACCTGGTATAGATCCATTACTATTGACTCTCATCTGTAATCCCTGCAGATTACCATCTTCTAAAGTTAAGGGTGATATCTAATGCTAAGTCAGTTAAATCATTTTATTTCAGTGGGTCTCCTCTGAGTGTGAGTAACATTGGTTATCACCTATGATAACCTTTACTGGTATCCTTTACTTCCTCTAGGCTTTGCTAGAAAATTCTGGTATTTACAGATAAGGATAATTGAAAAGGAGTAAATTACGCAGAAAAAGCAATTATTTTGACTGCAGAATTTGAGTTCCCTTATATCATGAGTATTGTAGTAGCTGTAATAACTTACTGGAACAGTCTGCTTGCTGAATAAACTTCCTATTGTGTCTCTACAGTGAAGCATGCGAGACCTAACAGCTCACGTAACCAGCAGCCTGCTGCAATTTCCAGAAGTGACTATACAAGCTCTTGGGGAAGATGAAATAATGATAGATTCAGTACTTCATGGGAAATTCACTGGAGGTAAAACTTTGAGAATTCATTTCTTATCCATTTGGAACATTAAATGTATGTTATAATGTGTAAATGCATAGTCAGTAATATGATCACTAGAGCAAAGAAGAATGCCCTTAACTGGGGAAAACAAATTGGGTCCATGTAGGGAACAGTTTATCAGAACCCACAATGAAGACACTGAGCAGTTGGTCATCTGTGTGAGTCCAAATGCAGGAACTGAATTTAATGTTGCAGCAGTTCTATCTTCATAGACACTGAAGCTAAATTTTGGCAGGATGGAGTTGCTAATGGTTGTCAGATATTGCCCATTCACAGCAGGGTCATGATGCCCATGAAGAGAGAAATACACTGCTTGGAACAGCAATTTTGTCCTGCTCTGATGCTAGATTTCTAGGTGGTAGCAATGGGCTAAGGGACACTTTTTTACTAGCTTGGGTAGATGCACCGGCTGATTTCCTTTCATATATAACACATGCGACAGTAACTTCTCATTAGTTTCTATAAAATGTCCAATCTTGGCCTGCTCTTGAACATTGGAAGCTTCAGCTAATACAGAGTGCAGCAACCAAACAAACCAAACTCGTGAAGAGGAGAACAAATCACTCCTATACTGGATTATTTGCATTGGTTCATCTTATCTCAACTCAAGGTGACAAGTTTCCTGCAATGCAGGAATCTTTTGCCCAATGTGGGGCTCAAACCCACGAGTCTCGTGCTCTACCGACTGAGATGTTAAATGCAGTAATCTTCAGAAAAATCCATGTTGTACCTCAGAACAGATAAACTGTAGTTAAGGCTGTTCACTGAAGTTTTCAGTATGAAGGGTTTTCATTGACTGAAAGTGTATGCACTTGCCAGGAGTAGATCTAGAATCAGAACTCATTTTCTCCCCTTTAATATTCATTGGCATTGTGTTTCCCATATACCTGAGTCAATATAAGTATGGAACTGAGTTTTTGTGTCCAGGCAAAAGACATTTGTTTCTAAGTTTTTGCTTGTAATTTGGCCCCTTTCTTATTTTTAGTCCCATTGTCCTCTTTAACCTCAGGGCTAGTACAGTGGTCCCTTGGGAAGCAACTGTGCTTGTGTGCAGTGTTGCATATATTTTTGTAAATATGCATGGATGTTTCTCTGCAGAGTGTCCCAACTCTTTGGAAATGCTGTCATAGGTAGTTAGATGGAAACTGGCTAGGTATGCTTGTATTACAGTTTCTTGTGTTTATTCAGGAACATTTTTTTAATGTATCAAAAAACATTTGAAAAGCCATATATATATCGTATCTATATCTATATCTATATATCTATACAAAGATGCTTAATAATAATAATTGTATATACCTTTCATCCGCAGATGCAATGTATGCATTATTTTTCACTATGTTTATTAGGAAAGATACTTTTCTTCTTCAGCCCTTCTTTCCAGATCCTAGGTTTACAATAATGCCTCCACATTTTTCCTGTTACTTATGTATATTTCTTCTGTTTTTTTTCTAGGACGAAGTGGACTGGCCTGCTTGGCTTGTGGGCCTCAGCTTGAGGTAGTAAACTCAGTCACTGGAGAACGGCTGTCTGCATACCATTTTAGTGGAGTGACTGAACAGCCTCCCACTATCCTTGCAGTGAAAGAGTTTTCCTGGCAAAAAAGAACTGGACTACTAATTGGCTTGGAAGAAGCAGAAGGGAGTGTTCTGTGTTTGTATGACCTTGGAATATCAAGAGTTGTCAAAGCAGTTGTTCTTCCTGGAAGGGTACATTCATGGCTTTAAATATAAAAATCAAGACTTTTGCTTTGTTGTATACTTTAGATATTATTTATATTGTATTTCTTGCTGTTGGCATCAAACCAAATTCTCCCCTACATATTAGTGATACCCTTTAAAACTGAAATCCAGGTCTTATCTTCACAGTGATTAGACAAACTCCCCCTTTTCTCAGCAAGTGAAAGGCAGTTTAAGATCCTTTAATAGGATTTGTGAAATCAATTGCATGAGTGTAGTAGTACCAAGGATGAGGGCATTAAGCAGGCCAAGCGCTTAGTGAAACTGGAAATGCAGCTCTTGGTGGAACATAGTTTTGAGGCAGATGGAATAAGAGGAGGCAGGTGCTTTGCAGAAGTAGGGAGGCAAAAATGTTGTTAAAAAGTGTGTGGACACTCCTGGGATCTTTGTATTGATGGGCATTCTCTGCTGTATGTTCTCTTCACAGAAGACAAAAGTGCTTTTGTGTGTGAAGCTAACCATTTGCCACTTTGGCATCTTGAACTTATTTTTCAGTCAGTTGGAAAGAGTTCAGATTTGTTTTGGGTTTATTTTCTGCCGCTCTAACTTTCCGACTACCTATCAATCATATTGAAAACTGGGATGGCACAACTGATAAACACAAAAAAGAGGAAGAAGTTAGTAGAACTGTAGCTTATTTTAAGATCATTGTACTTTGGAAAATTACTTCCTTGTGGTCACATTTTTAACAACAATTCTCATTGAACAAGAGTTATATCACATATCTTAGATGTGAGAAATGTTAAAAACATGCCCCTAAAGGAGTTTTATGAAAAGCATTGGGCATATGATAACCTATTTCCGGTATCTGGAGTGTTCCTTGCTTCTTTCTTGCCTATCAACAGTAGTATTGTCAGAATAGAGAGTTGCATCCATTCTGATGTCAGCACAGCAATCTGTCACGCTTGGGAATTATTTCCGATTGCTGCTGCTACATTCCATTGTGGACCCTGAAAAGACTGTACTTATGGTCAGGGGGGCTATCTGCAAAAACATGGAATGGGTTGTGGGGACTGCTGGAGGAGGAAAGAATCACCCAGAATTGAACGCAGCCTTATACTTGAATTGGGGTGATTCTCCCATCTTCTAAAGGAAGAACTGTAGCTCAGTGGTATAGCATCTGCTTTGGATGCAGAAGGTCCCAGGTTCATTCTCTTGACCTCTCCAGATAGGATTGGAGATAACCCTGTCTGAAACCCTGGGGTGTTGCTTCCAGTCAGCATAGGCAATACTAAACTGTTTGGATGCTTTGTATTACTTTGTATTAAGGAACTTCCTAAGTTCATAGCAACTCTCATGCTTTCCCTAAGGAGAGGTTCTTTGGGACGCTGCTATGCGGTGTGGATAGGCATTGAAAAATTCCCGAGCATGAGACTTCCTCATAGTTGTACTAGGTTGGATGCAACCCAGTATATCCTTGGTACTGCATTGCTTTATTTGCATGGCCTGTTCAAAATGAGAATGCTATCTATTGCCCTGGGTTTGGGATTACCTGCATAAGCAATGTTCTCTTAACTTATGCCACAGGTAAAATATCTTATATGCACTGTTTTCTATATCGGAACCACCTGTACCACCGGGGCCTGGTAGGGACCCCAAGATCTCCTGCAATGCTTTTGCAAAGTTTTTTGCAGATAAAATCGCTCAGATTCAGAAGGAGGTAGACTCCACCGTGGGAGCAGGGCCAGGGCGGGAGAGTGCTAGAGTTCTGTCTGGTCCTGTTATATGGGATCAATTCCAATCTGTTACCTCTGAGGATGTGGACAGGCTGCTTGGACGAGTGAAACCGACCACCTGTCTCCTTGATCCTTGCCCATCCTGGCTGATAAAAGCGAGCCGGGAAGTGCTGGGCGATGGGCTCTGCGGGGTGGTGAATGCTTCCCTCTGTGAGGGAGCCTTCCCAGACCCGCTGAAAGAGGCGGTCATTAAACCGCTTCTTAAAAAAACATCTTTAGACCCGGCCAATTTGGCCAACTATCGCCCAGTCTCAAATCTGCCATTCTTGGGCAAGGTGATTGAGCGGGTGGTTGCTGAACAACTCCAAGCACGCCTGGAGGAAACGGACCATTTGGATCCCTTCCAATCGGGATTCAGGCCTCACCATGGGACTGAAACTGCCTTGGTCGCGCTGGTTGATGATCTCCGGCGGGCTAGGGACAAAGGTGAGAGCTGTTTCCTAGTTCTGCTGGATCTCTCAGCGGCCTTTGACACCATCGACCATAACATCCTTCTGGACCGTCTAGAGGGGCTGGGAGCTGGGGGCACTGTCATACAGTGGTTCCGCTCCTTCCTCCTGGGCCGTGTCCAGAAAGTGGTGGTGGGGGGTGAGTGTTCAGACCCCTGGGCTCTCACTTGTGGGGTGCCTCAGGGTTCTGTCCTCTCCCCCATGCTTTTTAATATCTATATGAAGCCGCTGGGAGAGATCATCAGGGGGTTTGGACTGGGTGTTCATCAGTATGCAGATGACACCCAGCTCTACCTCTCCTTTAAATCAGAACCAGTGAAGGCAGTGAAGGTCCTGTGTGAGTGCCTGGAGGCGGTTGGAGGTTGGATGGCGGCTAACAGATTGAGGTTGAATCCTGACAAGACAGAAGTACTGTTTTTGGGGGACAGGAGGCGGGCAGGTGTGGAGGATTCCCTGGTCCTGAATGGGGTAACTGTGCCCCTGAAGGACCAGGTGCGCAGCCTGGGAGTCATTTTGGACTCACAGCTGTCCATGGAGGCGCAGGTTAACTCTGTGTCCAGGGCAGCTGTCTACCAGCTCCACCTGGTACGCAGGCTAAGACCCTACCTCCCCGCGGACTGTCTCGCCAGAGTGGTGCATGCTCTAGTTATCTCACGCTTGGACTACTGCAACGCGCTCTACGTGGGGCTACCTTTGAAGGTGACCCGGAAACTGCAATTAATCCAGAATGCGGCAGCTAGACTGGTGACTGGGAGTGGCCGCCGGGACCACATAACACCGGTTCTGAGAGATCTGCACTGGCTCCCAGTACGTTTCCGAGCACGATTCAAAGTGTTGGTCTGACCTTTAAAGCCCTAAACGGCCTCGGTCCTGTATACCTGAAGGAGCGTCTCCACCCCCATCGTTCAGCCCGGACACTGAGATCCAGTGCCGAGGGCCTTCTGGCGGTTCCGTCATTGCGAGAAGTGAGGCTACAGGGAACCAGACAGAGGGCCTTCTCGGTAGTGGCGCCCGCCCTGTGGAACGCCCTCCCATCAGATGTCAAAGAGATAAAGAATTACCTGACATTCAGAAAACATCTTAAGGCAGCCCTGTTCAGGGAAGTTTTTAATATGTAATGCTGTACTGTTTTTAACACTGATTGGGAGCCGCCCAGAGTGGCTGGGGAAACTCAGCCAGATGGGCGGGGTATAAATAATAAATAATTATTATTATTATTATTATTATTATTATTATTATTATTATTATTATTATTATATACTTAGTTTAGATAATATTTGGGTTCAGAGACCAAACTAAAAATTTATGAGCAGAGAAGCATTAACGTATGTCAATGGAAAACAAAATTCAAATGGTGAGCTGTTCTCTGGTGTATATTTGGTCATCTGCAGTCCAAATTTGTATTAAACCTGATCATTAAAATATTTGGCATTCTTGGCTCTTGAGCTTCTAGAACAAATATATTTAGGTCAGTTGTGTCCATATTGTTGATGCTGAAGGCTTGGAGCCTGGAACTTCCCGTTGCAGATAGCAAGCAAACATCTGCAGGCACATGGTATTTTCCATTTCCACAGCCACTTACAAGAGAGTCATGGTTGTGTATCTCTAATCTGCAAAAATGTGCCGTTCTTCATTTTGATATTACATGAATTTTGTTTGTGATTTCTCCTGAATTCTCTGAACTGCAAGCCATACTTTGAGTGGCATATCAAAGTTCTTTCGAGATTTTTCTGGAGCAAATTTCTTTTAAGCTCATTATTGAAATGTATGTTGAAGGAAATCAGTATAAATTTAAGGACTGGGAAGGTGTTAATAAAGAGTATTCAGAGAGGTTTTAAAAATATGAAGCCAAATAGTCAAATGGGGTGAATTCTTATCTCCAGGCACATCCAACAATTTTTGATTTGAGGCTTGGGAAGAATTGATAAAGTCAGAGTGGAAACTTGTAAATTTATTGATTACAGTAACCTGTTTTAACCTTCTTGTGGAATGGAAGTAAATATATTTTGGCGGCAATCTCTAGGCCCGAGTGCTCAGAATTTTAGCCATATTCTTTGTCAATAATAATTTTCAGACTTTTTGCTTGATCCTAAGCATTTGTGTCATCATCATTCTGTGACTCTAATTATACTCTTAATGCACGGTTCAGTGGGCTGCAATATTTTATAATGACCTGATCTACTCAATATCCTAAAAGAATCCGTTTCTAGTGCTTGCTGCTGTCACTTGAAATCTGTCATATCTCCAGCATTTGTCAGGTCTTAAAATGCTGGAGAACACCACTGAGTATGAAATGTACTTTTCTGCCGAATAACCTTAAATAATAGGTCAGTATTACTTTGAGGATACATTTTCTTTGAGGCAGTATAATGTTCTCCCCTGAATCCAAGTAATTCTCAAATAGTGTCTTGTTGGGATGGGATCTTGCATGCAAGGACATGGAGATCTTACTTTCAAATATGAGATCTCTGCACTTTTTCTACAATGAGCCAGATACACGGTCTTAATCCCACTTTGAGGGCCTCTGAATAATCTTAATAAAATAGAATAAAGGCTACAGTTCTCACAAGTGTAAAAATGTTTATTCTGGTCATTGGTTTTATCTTTTAAAGCAGCAGTTGTGTGTAAAGGCTTTTAAACAGAAATGTTTCTGTGAAGAAATGTCTAAGCTTTTATGCAGAGTTTTGTGCTCCAACATCAGGAAGCTTTTATTTTTTAAGGGAGGGGGGGTTAATTCAGGTCTTCAAAGACAAGCAGAGTCCAGATAGTGTTGAATTTGTGAGGCATTTCAATGAGCAATTGTGTTCTGTCCAAAAAGAGTTCTCTGTAGCACAATGGCTTGTGTTTTAACAGTGCATCAAATCTCATTAGCTTCAAAAATTATTTGGAACTCAGGAAAACTTTCTTTCCTTTGAAGACAGCTTCAAGACTAGGACCTGGGAGGCCAGGTTTCAGATCCCTAATTGGTCATGAAGCTCACTTGGTGACCTTCGACCAGTCACTGTCTCTCAGCACAGGGTGGTTGTGGGAATAAAATTAGGAGAGCAAGAACCATGTTCGCTGCCTTGAACTCCTTGGAGGAAAGGTGGGATATAAATGTAATAAAATGGGGGGGGGGATAAAGTTAATAATTCTGGGAATGCCAAATATGGATGGAGCCATGACCAAATCCTTATACCTGGGATTGCAATGCTGGGTGATAGAGCTGGACTAAATACAAAAACTAAATGGAATTCATGTTGCTTACCTTGCAATTTGTCAAATATCTTAAGTAATACTCAGTTTTTTTCCTAGGTTACTGCCATTGAACCCATAATTAACCATGGAGGAGCCAGCTTGACAACGCAGCACTTGCACCAGAGTCTCAGGTGGCTGTTCGGTGTGGCTGCTGTGGTTACAGATGTTGGGCATGTCCTCCTGATTGATCTATGTCTGGATGACTTATCATGTAGCCAGAATGAAATAGAGGCATCTGGTAAATTCAATTAATTTTTCCTTGTAATATTGCTTGATTATTGAAAAACAAGAGTTAAGTTTCCTACATAGTGACCTGATTTTCACACAATCCATGGTACGTCCAGCCAAAGCAGTTACTTTGAATGTCCAAATTCAGCCAATCAATCTAAATATAGTTGGTTTTCTGGCACCAAATTGTGATGTTAAGTTATGTTTTGTTGTTGGCTTGCAAACCATGAATTATTTAAACCATAATTTTGTATAATATCCAGATCCAGCAATCTTGCTTAACTTTCATTTGTTTGGCAATCTTGCTCCAGATGTTTGCCAAGCTGCAGAGACACTGGGGGTGGGGGGAGCAAAGCTTTGGAGAAGCAATACATGACTAGTTTCTTAATATGTGAGATGACTTTTGGATTGCTTAAATAATTTCACTGTAGTTGCCATGGATGGTGGGGCAGAACAGTAGGTTCACTGTATCAGTTCTCTAGGCTAGATGTTTGGATGAATGGATTTAGGCTTTCAGTTTTGTCTGCAGTAGAATAGTCAAGTCAGACTACGACTGACTTGAAGTTCATCTAAAGCATGTATAACCTTTGTTGGCACTGAAAGCACCTGGGAATCTTCTTTTGCATTCATGGGGAGGTATTTCCACAAATTTTGGTAGGCTTACTAAGCAAACACTTTTTGCTGCTGCTGAAACCTATGCCAAAATTAGGGGGCACGATACAGTGACCTTGTTTTTTCAAGAACCTAGCTAAAAGACAAAGTTTATTCTGGGATTGTTATATTGTGAACCTTCAGTTTGTGATATATGCTTATTCAGATATTGGAGCAGATATTGATGTGAACAAATTATCAAAAACTGTCTGTGTATTATGAAAAACGAACTAGAGGTATGCATCTAGAGTTAGACTATATATAATAATGGCTGGATCTTCAATTTGACATATATGGAAAAACAAATGAACTAATGAATAAATACAGTTCTGACAAATGAAAAACAAAATAAATAATACAGTATGAATGAGAAGTAATGGGATAGGGAACATTTTACATGTACATTCCTCAACTGAACTAATTGTGTAGTGGCTGCTTGACACTCTGAACCAACATTTTAAAGGCTAGCTACTTTAAAGCATGGCATTGTGTGTTTGTGTTGCATACTTTCATATACAGATCTAGAAGTCATCACTGGAATCCCTCCTGAAATCCCCCAAATAAGGGAAGCTATAACAAGGAAAGGTCGCCATCTTTGTTTCCAGTTATTGAACCCATCAGGAACTCCTGTGACTACTCTTTCATACATACACAGGAGCAACCAGTTAGTTGTGGGGTTTTCTGATGGATATCTCTCACTGTGGAATATGAAAAGTTTGAAGAAAGAGTGAGTATATGTATCTGAAAAGTGCAGTATTTCATTAATGAAATAAACTGAATGGATGTGTTGATAGTTTGTGTACTGATCATAAAATATTGGATTATGGAATAAAAGTACATCAGTTAGATGCATATTCAATACAAAACAAAAAGCGGTTAAGTTACTTGCATAACAATCAATGGATTTACACAGTTTTATCCACCTACCTTTCTCCTCTACCCATTTAGATACCACTCCCAGTTAGAAGGAGGTAGAATTCCTGTCTACACTGTTACTTTTCAAGAACCTGAAAATGATCCTCGCAATTGTTGCTACTTGTGGGCTGTTCAGTCAACACAAGAAAGGTAGGTATAGGCATTCTGACAAATTTAGAAAATAGTAGCTGGCTATTGGCAAGATAATCAATCGTATGTAAGTTAAGTCTTAACTTATATTGCTTGCATCGCTTTGCTTATTCCTGCATGGTCAATCTTGTTCTACATTCTAGTACCTAATCTTCTGGTCAGAATGAAATCCTTTACCAAAGCCTTCTGTAGCAAGCGTAAGGAACTTTTAATGCTTGAGAGCTGCATTGTCTCTTGACCCAACCATCTGGGGGGGGGGGCTGCTTGCCAACAGTAACAGAGGCCAAAATAAGAGTGGTTGTGATAATCTCACTCTCCTGCTATCAAGAGCTCACGCAGTACAGATTCTCATTGCTCCCTTCCCCAAGATTTTAAAAGTGGGATGATCTTTATGGAGACTACAGCAGGAAAGGGAAGAGGTAACCCTTCCATTTGCACCAGTAAAAAGCTGTTTTCAAAGTTAGTTGCAGTATCGGGGGCTGTTTTTGCCAGGTGGTAACAGTACACAGAGGGGTTAAATCCACCCCTAGCTATTAAATAGACCCCCCTGTCACAATTAGGCTTGAAAAAAACATTTGTATGGCTTCAGAGGTTGTAACCAGCCCCACAGGTCTCTGTTCCCCACCCATGTTCTGTAATAACTATTTTCAAAGCAGAAGTAAATTGAAATACAAGTCCAGAATTAAGGTCTTGGTAACAAAAGCTAGGGACCTTCCATGGTAAGATTCATGTGTTTGACTTCTGCCTGTGAAATATGATAAAATAATTTGATGGTGATTGAAAAGAATAATTATTTTGGAAACTGGATTCAAAATGTTTAGCTAAATCTGTGAATCTTGCAGAAAATATTTAGAATCATTTAATAATGAATGATTCATCATAGTTACTGAGAACCTGTATACTAGGAAAGTTGGATTTGTTACAAATTGAATACTACAGTCTTTGCGGAATGTTTTAGACACTACTTTAGATTTTAAGTGTTCCAGTGATAATATGCCTGATTCTTGATTGCTATGGGGATGTAAAAGTGCCTGCAGATCTCTCTTGCATGCAAGGGTTTCCCATCAATTCATTGGAATGAATCTATGTGCTTAACGAAATGTTCGTACAGATTAGACTGGACTATTTCTATGCATATGTCACAGAGGCCATGCCAATATAGGCATGTCACGAGCAAACTAGGAGGCTATGGTTTGAAAGTTAACAAATTCTGTTAAAGCTTACTAAAGTTTACTGTGATAAAAAATAATAGGTTTATTTTCAGGTTGGCTATGGTTATATAACAGTACTTAGTTGGTTACATAACAATACTTAGTTTAATAACTGCTTACAAATGGTTCTGTTGCTTTAAAGAGGTGTCTGTAGACTTGCTGTTGTTTCTACCTTTGTACAAAACCACTATCCAATTACCTCTACTCCATTTACACTGCAGGTTGTTTTAGAGGGCTTTAAAAATTTGTCTAATCAGAGTTCTCTTTGCTACAGTTGCATAACAAAGTTTTTCAGCAGTTTTTCTGGTCAGAGACTTGGCATTTCTTCTGGTTTAAAGCATAACATTAAGAATATTTATTATATAGCAGCTGTGTTTTAAAAT
Organism: Podarcis melisellensis; assembly: GCF_964234715.1. Lineage (NCBI taxonomy): Eukaryota > Metazoa > Chordata > Lepidosauria > Squamata > Lacertidae > Podarcis > Podarcis melisellensis. Next base: position 42,168,780 of record NC_138530.1, read on the forward strand.
ATTCTATAGTAACTATATTAAGTAGTATTACCTGACAAATAACAAAGGTGCCTAGGTTTTATACTAAACTCTTAACTTGTTTCTTTCTAGTGAAGGGGATATTGTTAGTTTACATCTACTGCAGTTGGCTTTCAGTGACAGAAGGCGTTTGGCATCAGGACAAATCATGTATGAGGTAAAGTATTTGTATATACTAAAATTCAATACTGCTTTACTTGAACTGGTGTTCTCTAAAACTACAACTGGGTTCTAAATATGTAGTCCACCCGTAATCTTGCTAATAGGGAATACTTTAGATTTTAAGATTTTACTCCATTCATCTCAGAGATTAGATAGTATTTATTACTGTGCTACAGATGTACAAATATGTAGAGATGTCCTAATGGCACTGATAAAATTGATGTAATCAGTTTGAGTCTAGTTTCAACACTCTCTCTCTCTCATTTTCAGAAGACATTTCCTCAGATTTTATTCTTAAATGTTCACTACATTTGCTCGTTAATAATGTAGTTAACAAATCTGGAGTGTGCTTGCACTACTGAGTTTGCATTCTTAAAAAATGAAATGATAAAATGAAACTTGTATGCACAGTAACATCATGCAGTTCACTTAAAAATAGGTGTAAATTAGCTTTCTTACCTGCCACCCACTGTCAGTGTTCCTGGCATTGAATATATAAGAAGCCAAATATGTGAAAAATAATCCTTAGGATACTACCCAAAGGTGTATGTAGTCAGTTAGACTGCATGAAATTGAACTCATTGCACGAGCCAAAGACTTTTCTTTTGGTGAACAGCTTCCAGACTTAAGGCACCTGTAAAGAACAAACACGTGGAAGCAGTTTCAGTGATCTCTTTATAGTGATTTGAATTGTCTGTAACAATGCTTCATATAAATGATCAACTTGTCCTGCATGCAAAAGTCATTACTTCTGTTCTAGTTTGTTTGAGGCTCAGGTACTGTCATAAAAAGCCAAAACAAATTCCTGGATTTATCTACTTGTGTTTTGAGCAGGTATTTTTATTGCCTGTCACTCACTGACTGTATGAGATCTGGGTTTTGTTTTTTAACAGTGCCCCAAGCGTTCTGGCTAGCTTAAAAAGAACTTTCATGCTTGTGTTTTATTTCTTCCCCCAGGCTTAATTCCTCAGATGCTTCCTAGTTTGTCATGTGCTTCGACATCCTGTCATTATAAAGTGATTTTTTTCTTGGGTTTGCCTCTTTTAATATTGCTTTAATTTAAACATAATACTGTTATATTCATATACTACAGCTCAAGCACAGTTTGCCTAACAAATTGACATGAATTCATATGGTCTGTTGAAACCTCACAGAAAGGTCTAACTTTGATTAAGTATTGCTTCAGACTTGACACCTCTAAGAATATATAGCAAATTTCACTGAGTGAAATTCCGGGGTTGGTCATACTAGGAATAGACCCTATTTATTTCAGTGGGTGGATTCTGAATGACTTATATTGGCTGTCTCAAACTGTTTCTATTTCATGGAATGCTGCAGTGTGTACCTTCATTATAACAGGTATGTTTTACAGGATATGAGAACTTATACAATCAGAGCTCCACTTTCTGAGACAGGATATTTTTGTCCCTAAAGCAACTCTGAACATCAACTTTTTATTTAAAATACCCACATAGGATAGCTTTCCTGGAGAACCTTTTCATTGTTGAAATGCTCCTGCAGGCTATTCTCATAATTAAATATGCTTCTAGTGCTTAGTGGAACCAGTTTTGTCTTTGACATCCTTTCAAAAAATGTGAAAATTGTCAACATGTATAACCGAATCAAAAAGACTGCTACTGGCATCAGTCTTTCCCTCCTTTTTGTGCACTTTACCTTATATTACCCTCACTCTTCTGTGTCATAATTGGGATATTAATTTTAAGCATTCCTTTTTTATTAAAACAGAATTTCTTAATATCTTACTAACCTGTAGACTGCACATTGTCTTAACGTGATTACTTTCTTCCCCCTCAGGGTTTAGAATACTGTGAAGAAAGGTACAGCCTAGACCTCACAGGTGGAGTTTTCTCTTTAAGAGGGCAGACTAGCAACACCAAATTGATCGGTTGTCAAACAGTAGAGAAATTTCGAAGCCATGTTGACAGAGAAGATGGTATTAATGAAGGTTGGTACATCAAACATTAAAAAAACTTACCATTAGAACTAAGAATGAGAACATGCTGTGTAAAAACCTCCTAATTCTGCATTGAGTATTCTGTGATAAATAACATTTTGGTTAATAATTTCAGTGCTGTATCAACAAATAATGATAAAGTAAAGGTTTCTGAACTGCTGCTCTTGAGCTGTATTTGTGTAATTGGTAGCTTCCAGCACTTTTATAGTAGTACCATCTCTTTCTTCCTCCTAGTCATATCACCTGATACAAGTGTATCAATCTTCAGCTGGCAAGTAAACACATATGGTCAAGGCAATCCATCTACCTATTTAGGTATATTTGACATAAATCGCTGGTATCATGCTCAAATGCCAGATTCATTAAGGTAAGAAATGGCAGCTTCTCTTCATAGATTTTCAGAAATAATATCTAATATGTTAACAGCTTGTCTAAGTATTTTTTTGGTCTGCTTTCTCAAGGCCTGGGGAATTTCTACACAATTGCCCCTATTTTGCATTATGGTCCCTGGATGCTGTAGTGAGCATGACTTCTCCACATCACATTCTGGATGTCTTGGTACATGAGCGAAGCTTAAGTCGTGGTGTACCTCCTTCGTATCCTCCACCTGAACAATTTTTTAACCCAAGCACCTACAACTTTGGTATGTGTACCATCAATTACTTCTACAGGAACATGTTCAGTAAGACATTCAAAGATTAAATTTGTATTCTGTGTATCATTTCTAGCAATTAGGACTGCCACTACTTGAAGGGAATGTCTAGATGATTTGTTAGGCAAAAAATGCACAGCCCTTGCTCTATTGCAGGCAGTCCAAATGTCAGTTTGAGGGGAAAGCATTTTTTCTTCATTTCGTTTTTGGTATTTTTAAGGTAGAAAAATCCAGGTTTTTCCCCAGCTAACAACACATTGCTGCACTTTCATATGGAATTGGTTGTCTTAGTGTCACAGGGTACTTATTGGTTGTTACCAATAATATCATTGGTGGAAAACGTGAACTCTTCTGTATAGTGGCTGTATAACTTATGTGTTTTTATATTGTGAACTGCACTAGTATTTTATAACTTTCCCTGCACTATTTTAGAAAAGGCATTCATGTAGTCTGTATGTAGGCAAATGGGAGAAGTGAGATAGTTGAAGATGCAATCAGACTTAAGGAGGGGCCTTACTGAACATGAGCTGTGCCTGCCTCTGTTCTGCATATAATAAGCAGAGGTCCTTACGTAGTTGAGAGCTTCTGCTCCAAAGTTCGACACCCTTTCAGTCTCTCACCCAGCATATAGGCTGCAAGCACACCTACACATTTCTAACCAATCTCTCTACAAAATAGTTAATCTGTATTGCTCTTGGATCTCTTCCACAATTTGTGTCATAAATCGTATCTAGAGAAAAGCTTGGAAGTTGTCAGAATAGGAAGCAAATAAGGAACTTGTCATACCTTTCAGCTAATTGAGCATTATACCTATTTAATGTTGCTGGTATCAATATAATCTAATGAAATTCTCTATACTTTAGATGCCACTTGTTTGCTGAACACTGGGGTTGTTCATGTCACTTGCACAGGATTTCAAAAGGATGTAAGTTTTAATTCTCTGTTGCTCTCATTATGATGTTTTCCTGTTCACATTTTTACTAATTTTGGCAGTCAGCAGCATATAACATTTGGTAGAAGTAAGTTCGACCATGGCAGTTTTATTCTAATGTGTCTGAGAATGTTCACCGAAAGCAAGCAAAGGCCTTCCCAATCAAAAGTCAGATTGTGATTACCTGATTGTACTATACACATTTATCAGAAGCATTCAATTCTGGTATTCAATTCTGCACTTAATAATGACTTGGAATGAAGGTCAGTGAACTGAAACTGAATCCTGAGAAGGCAGTGTATGTAGGTAGCTCTCATCTCTCACTAACTGGTATTCAGGCAGGTTTTTTTCTTCCCCTTAAAGACCAGATACGCAATTGATACTAGTTGATCCATAATTACCACATGAGGCTCAGGTGGCCTTGGTTGCCTAGAGCACCTTTTATCTCTTTTAGTGCTTTTGCCAACCTTGGCTATTTTTGCAGCAGGATAGCTTTGTCATGGTGATACACACTTTGGTTACCCTCTGAGTGGGATTACGGTTATGTGTTATATGCGTGGCTGTCCTTCAACATGATCCAGAAGCTTCAGTTGGTGGAAAAATCCAGCTGGTACAGCTAGGGTGGCCCATATTATACCTGTTGTGAAAGAATTTTAGTGGTTGCCTATTCAGCTCTGGGTCCAATTTAAAGGCTGGTCCTTACCTTCAAAACCCTAAATAGGGACCCAGACACCTGAGGGGACTGCTTCTTCCCATACCAGCCTGCTCATGACTTAAGACTGACCTGTTTGCCCAGGGATTTTAAATAGAATTTTAGTTGAAACTGCCTTTTGTTGTTGTTTAGCTTTATGCGTTTAGCCTGAATTTTTAAAAAGAAATGCTGTACTGTATTTATATGTTTTGTGAATTTTCATACTTCTGCACATTGCCCCTGGAAGATGATGGGTAGATGAGTAACAGAATGCATAAGAGTGCTTTATGCAGAAGAGGCAAGCAGTCCTGCTTCGTAATAGGGTTTTCCTGATGCATTCTTCCCTCTAACCTTGAAAGGCTATTCAAGGAGACCCTCCACTGTGAAAGTTTATGTAAGTTGTAGGTGGAATAGAAAACAAGTACCCTGTGTCTATGTGTACTCAGAGTGCTTTCCATGCATGCACAAGGTTCTTTGGATTCCAGTCCCCAGGTAGTTCTAGTTGTATCCAGTATATCTCTTAACAACAGTAGTACATAGGTTCAACAGTGAGCAACACCCTGAGTACAGACCAATTAAATGTCCATGAATCTCTATGGAGTGCTGCCAAAATGGTACTCAAGAGCAGTAACACACAGTCCTGCAAAAAAGTTCACAGAAGTTCCTGGCTCCAAGATTCTTACTAGCCTTCCTATCCACAGAAAGAAAACAATGAATTCTATAAATCTTCCCTTTATGGTTATAGGAAAAAGTGATAAGTATAACTACTACTCATCAGCCTTTGTTTTGGCAGCAAGTGCTTAATTTTTTTATGACTTGTGTTTTGCAGTTTACTGCTGACAGCTTAATTTTTGCTGTCTTAATAAATAGTGTTTTGTTATTTACAGACATTGCATTTCTTAAAAAAATTTGGTGGTTCCTTAAATGAAGCCATTCCTGATAGTTATAACAGATGTCTTGTCGCTGGCTTGCTTTCTCCAAGATTTATCGATGTACAGCCTTCAAGTCTGAGCCAGGTATGTCCATGACAAATACGGAAAAGAAACTGTAGTGTTTTCACAATGCCTCTCTTTTTAAACACCCAAATCTAGTTAAATTCAGATATTGTTCCTGATCTAGGCATGCATGAAAGTAGGCTTAAATGTGTGCACTCAGGACTCATTTTAATTAACTTTCTGGATCATTTGGTGATGCACATCCTTTTCTGACCAGTACAGTGGTACCTCGGGTTAAGTACTTAATTTGTTCTGCAGGTCCGTTCTTAACCTGAAACTGTTCTTAACCTGAAGCACCACTTTAGCTAAAGGGGCCTCCCGCTGCTGCTGCACTGCCAGAGCATGATTTCTGTTCTCATCCTGAAGCAAAGTTCTTAACCCGAGGTACTATTTCTGGGTTCGCGGAGTCTGTAACCTGAAGCATATGTAACCTGAAGCATATGTAACCCGAAGTACCACTGTATTGTATAGTATTCATGACTTTAACATCTGCATAAAAACTTTATAAATGGGGCCCTGCCACAAAATGTTATGAAGGGAAGCACTTAATTTTCGAGATTCCAGATTTCTCCATATCTATGGGCTAGAGACACATTTTCAAATAGCTTTTCAGTGTAAACCAAGAACTGACCTATCCAGACACTGTGAGGATCCTTTTGATATCTGTTTTTCTCCCTTTTTCATCTTTTCCCAGTCACATTCCTCCATTCCAGGGGTCCTTTACCTTTACCTTTACATGTACCTGTACCTGTTATAAGCATGAGAATACTTGAATCAGCATTAGGAGTGATCAATGCATTTTTATTACTATTTTGTTTCAGGAAGAGCAATTTGAAGCTGTCTTGTCAGCTGCTATCCAAACTAGTTCCTTAGGACTTCTCACTAGCTTCATCAAACAGTGGACCTCTGAAGGTAAATAAAGCCTTACAATTTGATTAAAATTTCCTCTAGCACGTAAAACTTATTATCATAACTTCTGCTCTTTTCTTTCTTTCTAAGAGCAACCAGATTCTGCTCCTAATTTGCGCTTTGTTCTTGAATGGACATGGAATAAAGTGGTTAGCACTAAGGAAGACTTTGTTCGACTATGTAAGTAGTATGATTTGGTGGTATGAAAGTTTCTGTTGAGCATATTTAGTAAATGGGCTGGGTTACTTGTTCATCTAGTGATAAGGGAAAGCATGTTTAAACTCACTTCAAACTAATATTGTCATAATTTTTTGTCTTTGTTTTAAAAGGTGTCCCACTATTTGATGGGTCATCTAACTTTATTGGTCCACAAACTCTACAGTCTTTGCAGCACTGCGAGTTACTTCTTAGCAACCTTAGCACTGTTTTGAGCTGTTTTGTAATGGAAGCACAAGAACTCACAGAAAAAGGTGTGTAAATGAGATCCAATCTAAGGTGCACATTTTATGTAACTTTCTAATGAATAGGAATGTTATCCCCCCCTTCCTGTAAGGCAGTTTATGTATGTGTATTTACAGCTATTTTAAATTTCATCTCCTTGGTGAAGAGAGAGGGCCTCTATTTTTAAATTTTATTTTAAAAATAATAACTGGTGTCTGCAAAATCATAGGATGTTTATACCAAAAAGATTAAAGGAAAGCTTTTTCAGAATTTCTAGACTTTTAATTCTGGGTCTTGAACTTCTAATACAGTTGGCTTGGTATCTTTTTATGGCTGTATTTCGGATGGGAGTAGTATGTTTTAAAATCAGTCTGGAGGAAAGTAGAACCAGAATTGACGACTCTGTTCACCAAGATGCGAGAAGGAATGCATACCCAAGTAGACTGTTAATCTACCAAGTAGATAGACGATGACAGTTTGTCATAGTAACAGTTTACCAGTGAATGATGTGCTGTGATCTATCAGTGCTCTCAAAAGGATGCATTGTGCTTAAAAGCTGACACAACTTTGTTGCTTTATTTTCAGGCATTACAGATCTGACAAATAAGCAGGTTGTAACCAGTCTCCTTTCACTGTATGTGCAAGTGGTCATCTGGTTCTGCCGATCCAACCTTCTTCCAGAAAGTTTAGGTAAGCCTTTAAAAATCGTATTTCAGTTCTCGGACACAACTCAGTTGCATCAAAATAACCTGAAACATGAACAAGCCTATCTTTAATTCTAATCCCATTGGCTAAAATTTGACTAATACAGCATTTATATTTTTCAGTGATTTGAGTAGTCAAGTGGCTTGCAAAGGCAATTTTCAAAAATGTGGTAACACTGGTAGTTTCTCTGCTTCAGTAGAGTTCAGCTGTTTTCAACAACAACAACAACAACAACAACAACAACATTTTATTATTTATACCCTGCCCATCTGGCTGGGTTTCCTCAGCCACTCTTGGCGGTTCCCAACAGAATATTAAAAATAGAATCAAACATTAAAAACTTTCCTAAACAGGGCTGCCTTCAGATGTCTTCTAAAAGTCAGATAATTGCTTATTTCCTTGACATCTGATGGGAGGGTGTCCCACAGGGCGGGTGCTGCTATCGAGAAGGCCCTCTGCCTGGTTCCTTGTAACCTCACTTTTTGCAGTGAGGGAACCGCCGGAAGGCCGTCAGCGCTGGACCTCAGTGTCCGGGCTGAACGATGGGGGTGGAGATGCTCCTTCAGGTATAATGGGCCGAGACTGTTTGTTCTCAAAATGCAGAGACGATCATTTCTATGTGTTCTGTTTTTAGTTGTTTTCATTTAACAATGTTTTTAAAATGAGCATTTCTCTCTTGTTGGTAGATGAAGATATGCAGTTGTCAAAACCATTCTATAATTACCAGCATATACAACATTTTTATGCTGGGTGTCGTCAGAAGCTGGAACGTTTATCAAGGTAATCTCTTAGTAAATGAAGTTTCAAATTACGTCATAGCCTATGGGTTTTCATTATCAGGGAGATAAGCACCAAGGTGTAGGCAGGATTGCTTAAGGGACTTGCTTGCACTTCAAAAATTGCAAAACGTTTGCCTATGGACACTCATTGTTTGCAAAATGTTTATATAAATATTACTTCTACGAGCACTACAACTGCAGTTTTTGTTCTTCCCTTCTCTTGTATTGTCGAACTGTAAGCTGTTCTGTCAGGATCTGTTGTAGCATGTAATAAAAATCTATGCCTAATAAAATCCAGCTGCTTCCTATATTCAGGAAAGCTTAAATTGGTTTTAATGGCTTTACAGAAGGAACGTCTACAGTCAGAGTGAGCAGCCTCAGGCCAGGGGACCAAATACATTCCTCCACTGTGTATGACACTTGGGACTCTTCCTAGCCAGATGCCCTCTCCCAAGCTATAGCCTTCCCTGACCCTGATTCAAATGCCACTTGAATGTTCTCTTTGACTGAAACGTGTCCTTGAACTCTGAGGATACCTATTGCTTGCCTAGATGGATGAATAGGGCATGTGTCTGTTTGTGCATAGAAACTAGGCTACTTTACTAAGGTAAAATTAGCATTCATTCTCCCACCCACTTTTTCCTCTGGTCCCACCCACCACTGACATTCAGCTCCCAGAAGGTTATACAGAAGGGAATGTCACTGTCAGGCTGAAAGGTTTCCTACAGAGATCCCTGTTCCAATGAATTCAAGTTTTCAAATTTTGTTTCAGATTTCTCGCTCTCTGTGAGAGAAATCTAAATTGCACAGTCATTTAATAGAAATGGTAAATATGCTTTCAACATCTGGGAAATAAGTTTTTTTAAAAAAACAACTTTTTTTATTTGTAGAGGCAAATGGAACCCTGATTGTTTGATGATTGATGGATTGATTTCCCAGTTAGGCCATTCCGTAGTGAAGTTGTGGCAGAGAGATGATGGAGGAACAGGAAAATACCCTCCTCCTACATTACATGTAAGTATGATTGGAGAAGATTTTCTAATATTTTAACAAATGGAATACTGTACCTGACTCAGTGTGTTCTGCATTATAGGCACTACTTGATCTCTACTTACTGGAAAATATTGAAGATCTCTACAAGCATGCAACTGTATCCTTTCAAAGACTTCAATATAATGTTGTCTTTAAAATACATCATACAGAGAATAGCCTTTTATTGGCAATTCATGAATGTGTAGAATTTAAGGCGTATGATGAAGAAAACTTAGGATGTCCAAAAGCAAGGAATTGCAAAAAAAGAGCAGTATCTGCCATCTCATGGACTTAGAGAATAGCAACCTGAGGACTGTGCTACAATGTGAAGAACAGAACCACCAGTCCTATCACTTGTGCATGTATTGCACACCATAACCAAGGATCTCAAATTACTAAACTAAATCATTATTTAAAATTTTTACAGTTTTAGCTTTTTCTACTCCCCTCATATAAATTAATTGTATATATTTTTTTTTGGGACCTCATAATTTTCACATAACCATAAACATAATCTGTTTCTTGAAAGATAACCTTTTTACATAAACTGATTCGATGAATCTTATTGGAATAACATTGAGTTGATTCTCTTTCCCCACCCCACCCCCAGCTTTTTATGTTGGACACTTTACTCTGCATTTCTCTTACTCTGGTGAGAAACCCTCAGATCTCCCAGACCTCAGTCTGAACCACAGAGGAATTTATAAAGCAAGCATGCCATCTTGCTGTGCTGCAAGTGTAGCTCCTTTTAAGTCTTTCTGAGGCTCAGTTCGTTGTTTAGGGGGGAGGTGCAAGTGTTTGTCTTTGTAGTTTCACTTGGCTGCTAATCCTCAGCACAGTGTCATAGGCAATAAATAAGCATAGTGACCTGGGTTGGTTGCATCAACAAATTTTGTTTGGTTATCAAGGTGATGCAAAATGCACAGACCTCCAGTTGGACACTGTATATAAAATTTAAATATTTGGTAAATCTCTTTGTTACAGGCAGCATCCTAATTCTTTAGATATCTCTTAATTTTTTTGCTTCATTTTTTGTCAGCTACCTATGTCAAGCATTGCTTACCTCTAGCATTTTTCTCCATTGTAATGCAAGTTCTTGTTGTTAAATAATTGCTGCATTCCAAAAAAATTGTGGGATATTTGTATATGTTAAATCATACTGTTATGCAGCACTGTATTCTCTCAGTCACGATGTCTGTTACAAATACATCTACTTTACTTAAGCATAAGGTTATAGTTAAAAGAAGTGTAAGCAAAATGAAAATAACAGCTACTGCTGTTCCACAAGGGCTTTCACTGGAACTCATGCAGTTTTCGAACAGGTTCCCTAGCAGTTTGCATGCTTCAACTCAAATAAGTGGTTGAGCAAACAAGAATATACTTGGGCTTTGGTTATTCTCATGCAAATTACCAACATAAGATATTAATTATTGGAGACAAAAAAACCAAAGGAAGAAGCTGCAGGAAAGATGGTTTTATGTTGTACAATGTGTCTGTTCTAGCACGTCATAGAAAACAAACTCAAATAATGATTGCCCTTAATATTTATAATTAGACAATTTATTTACTGTTGGACATCATGCATTCCTGTCCAAACAAGGCTGATACTTCAGTGGGCTCCTTCCCAACCGCATTTGCAATTCCTATAGGTCTGGTTAACTTAATCCAAGGTTTTTGGTGTTTGGATCACAATGACTTTGAGGTGGGTATATAAAGTGATAATTCATTGGTCTGTCTAGCTCAGTGGCAGTGGCTGTTCAGGATTTCAGACGGGGTCTCTCACGGCCTTAGCTGGAGATGTTGAGAATTGAACCTGGGAACTTTTGCATGCAAAGCAGATAGTCTGACACTGAGCTATGGCCCTTGTTCAATTTAATGGCATACTAATTGAATAAAATTATGATGCTTTCTGGTGCAATGGTTTCTGTATTAGCTCTCTATTCAGGATTATAGTGGGCTGATGCTGCCAGTATCTTATTGGTGTTGCAGCAGTGTGGGACATGACTATTACCCTGGCAACAGTCCCTTTCAGTGTAGATGGGGAAAGAATTAGAAATCACCTGGCTTTGAGCTGTCAGTTCTCAGCATCACTGCACTAGCTATACTAACACTAACATTAACTGACCTGCTTACAATGTCTTGTTTAACTTGCTTTAGTGGGAGCACAACTAACTGGTGGCTCTATAGGACAGATCTTGCTGTCCTATAGAATTGGTGTATATGTTGAATTCCATAATTTCATTTCAGTGTAGAAAACTGTTTAGCAGAAAATAGATTGAAACTGCACGGGAGGTTTCTGAATATTGTCTTGGACTCTTGCAGAATTCCCTGACCTATCTGTTTCATCCAGCTACAATCAAATTGCCTTGGCAGCACATAAGGATAATTCAGTTCTTGATGTGTCAAGGAGAGCACAGGCGAGCCCTCCGATACATACAAACAATGAAGCCATCATTGATGAGCAACAGTGAAGTAACACTTCACCTTACTGTCTTGCTGTTTAACAGGTGAAAAAAGTGCAGCATTTATTTTTACTCTTTGTGATATCACTGTATTCAAGAAGAAAAATGTTCCCCAGTTGATAAGATACTAATACTCATTTTTATGGTATTGGCGTGCTTTTTAATTAATAAAATAAAATAAATGCCATGATATGTATTGGATGAACACCTACACCCTTGGCACATCTGTAATACTAGTTTTTAATGTTTTTTAATGCAATTTTTCCTGTAGCAGAAATATCTGTCACAACATTAATCTACTTTTCAAAAAATGATTGCAGTTGTATGGTGGAAGCTTGGAGTGTCCTGCGGCAGCATTCTACTCGGTTAAATGTAGAAGATATGCTTAAACAAGTATACGAAACCTGTCAGGGGCTGGGACTGATGGAAGATTTGCTAAAGCTACCATTCACAGAAACTGAACAGGTAATCTTGGGGATGAATAACTTCTGAAAGTACAATTCTACACCAAAAAGTGATTGGAAATCTCGTTGACACTATGTGCATGTGTGTTTGCATAATTAGACCCTTATTGCTCCAGAAAAGGAAGCTTAATATTCTAAATCCTTTTTCCCCCTTAGGAGTGTCTGGAGAAGTTCTTGAGGACAAGCGCTGGTGTTAACAATCATGAGTTCCTCTTAGTTCATCATCTTCAGCGTGCCAACTACGTTCCTGCGCTACAGCTGAATCAATCACTGAAAGCTAATCTCATGGTAAGCCTTAATATTTTTTAATTGATTCCATTTATGAATTGCTTCCCTTAAAATCTCAGGTGGGTTGAGGAGTGGCATGGAATGGCTGGAAGTCTGAACCACAGCACTCCATGCACAGCATTTTGTTTCAGGGCCCATTTATTTAAAGTTAATAGTGATGGAAACACTGAACTAGGGAGGGCATTCCACAACCAGGGAACCACCACTGGAAAGGCCATGTCACAGGTCAGCATCAACTACCACCAAGGCCTCACCTGCCAATTTTGGGGGCTGAAATTTTTGATAGGTACTTGGGTCCCAAGCCATTTAGGGCTTTATATGCTAGTGCTAACACCTCAAAATTGTTCTGGTAGCTCACTAATCTCCAATGCCATGTTTTCGGGATTGGTGTTAAGTGGTCTCTTCAGAGTGCCCTGCTTGCAGCTATATTCTGCACTAGCTGTATCCTCCAGATTGTCTTCAAGGACAGGCCCACATAGGGTACATTACAGTACAGGAGGTTACTAGAGCATAGACAACTGAGACCAGGCTGTCTCAGTCCATGAATATCGGTTGCTGGTGGACCAGCCTAAGCTTGAGCATACTAGCCACAGAAGGCACTTGAGACTCCATTGAGAAGTTTGAATCCAAATTACAAACCTGGTCCTTCAGTGGAGCAACTTATCCAAGAACACAGGATGTACACATATCTCGCGGACATGGAAACCACCCACCCACAACACTTCCTCCTTATCAGGACTGGTCCCCATTCACTCCATCATTGTTTCCAGACACCTGACCAACACCTTCACAGCCTCTCCTGGTTCTGATGGAATGGAGAGAGAGAATTGTGTGTCATCAGCATGCTGATGACACCTTTCTCCAAATGCACAGAGGACAGCTCTGATCTAACTGGTCCCCCACCCCTGCAGAGGGAGTCATTCACAGTTAATACAAACCTCATCAGGGTTTGTATTGCCATATTTTTCAAGTTTAAAATTGGGGGTCGTCTTATGGCGTTTCCGTGCGCTGCTCTGGTTTCTCCAGAAGCGGCTTAGTCATTCTGGCCACAAGACCCGGAAAAACTGTCTGCGGACAACGCCAGCTCCCTCGGCCTGTAAAGTGAGATGAGCAGTGCAACCCCAGAGTTGTCTACAATTGGACTTAACTGTCAGGGGTCCTTTGCCTTTTTTATATATATAGTTTGCATAGTGTACTGTTGATCTATTAATATTGGTCAGAAAAATCTTCCTGTCCAGCTTTAAGAGCCCATGAATAAGCAGTTCTATACAGTTTGACTGTGAAACTGCCTCTCCTAACCCTGGGTTTACTATTTCATATATTTCTGTAAAATATTAACTTAAATTCCTCTTATCACTCCTTTCTTAAACAGAATGATCGCGATCCCCGCTGGCGAGAGAGATCAGTTGCCAGAAATTCCATATTAGACCAGTATGGGAAAGTTCTACCCAGAGTACAAAGGAAGCTTGCTGTAGAGCGAGCCAAGCCTTACCACTTGCCAACTTCACTACGGCGGGAAAGTAAGTGTTTTCAGTGTGTTGTGGTAAAACCTTTCAAAACTTGCTTTAAGTGTTTAATGCTGTTTTTCCTCTTTTTTTTAAGTTTTAAGACCAAAGCCACTGTCAACAGTTGCAAAGAAAGTTACTGCAGGAAATGTCGTCACAAAAGCAACATTAATCAATAATGTACTGTCCAAAATTGGAGAGGTGTGGGTGGGAACTGAACAGAGAAACAAGTCGTTGCAAAATGATATGTAAGTATTCGTTTTGTTGTTGTAGGAAATTACCTCATCTTAAGTTGCCCGGTACTAAAATAGGAGCTGTCCATATTCTTCACTTGCTTTCCATTGCCCATAATGAATAGCCTGGTGTTGATATTATTACAAAAGTGTTAATTTTAGGGTATAAACTTTGACAGATACCAGGGCCCCACCATTACGTAACATACTAAGCAGTGTGCTGCTCTTTTATAATAGTTTTGTAGGAAAAGCAGGGGGAATAAAGTTGAGCCAAAAGAGTTGAAAAGGCAGCAACTCATTGCTTAACCTTTGCTTTCTCACCCAAACTTGAACATTATTACCTGGCTTCTGACTGACTGTGTGCTTTATTTTTTCCTCTTCTGGAAGACAGTACTTGTACATCTAGTGGTTTTCATGAGCTTGTCACTCTTGTGTTTTCAAATCCTAGAACTGAAGAACAACCACCTACAGTGGATTCTTGCACTGACACAGAGATACCAGATCCATTTGTTGGGACACCAGCAACTAAGTCTTTAAGAAAATGCTCCAGGTAAAATTTTTCAATAGGTGTTTGTATCCTTTGGGTGCTTTTCAGTCCTGTTGAAAACATCAGTTGTAATGAGTGGAAATCTGTTTTGACAGTTGCCTTGAATTATATATTTTTTACGTGGGCCTTTTTTAAAATGGAAGTATATTCTCAAAAAAGCTGCTTCTTTCTTTTAATTACTAAACTAAAATGACAGGTAAGCTGTGATAATTTATTGATAAAAGCATAAAGCAACTTCAGATTTTAAAATCAGAAAAGCCTAGATGAGTCATAGTGGTAGGGCAGGGATGGCTAAAATATCCTCCTGTTTATGGCAACACCATTTTACATTTGCATTCTGTTTGTTAATACAACTTAATTCTTAAACATTTTGAAATGTTTGCAGATTGCTTGACTTGGTGGTCCAGCCTATTCCTCTTGATTCACCTTCCCTTCGAAGCAATCTGCACATGTCGCCAAGGGCTTCTGCATCCTGTATGCTTTCTAGTCCATTGCATTCCAGCCCTCGATGCTCCCTATACAAGAGCAGTAGAAGAGCACCTGAATTAAAGCTCCTAGAAACTCCTCTGGTTGTTAGGGTATGTAGAATTGTGAAGGTTTCATGAACTTGTTTGATGCAGAGGCTGAAGTGCCGTGTAATTAGTGGGTTCTGCCTCCCATTTTGACGTGTTTCCTCCTCTTCTTAGAGAGCTAAAGCTTTGACATCTACATCTTCCTCTGGCTTTCCTGGTTTTACTCCTCAATCTATTTTGAGATCCAGCCTTCGGACTACTCCTTTAGCTACTCCAACTGCATCTCCAGGAAGGTCTATCACACCCCCTCTGCGTGCAAAAGAAACAAAAATATCATTTATGGAAGAAAGCAAAGCTTCAGGATGGACTGCTGGGGTAGGTTGGAAGAAACAGATGCTGGAAAGTAGAGCGTTTTGAGCCATATTCAGACAAGTTGATAGTTGTGCAAAGGACCTTAATTTTCTGCTTACCTTTTGGCAAGGTGGGCTTTAGTTAAATCTGGTTTATATATATGCATACATTGTGCATTTTAGGTTCATCTTTGTAAGTCACTTTGAATTTAACTTTTCTGGAATGAAGTATAAATAATAAAACAGCAGCAACAATAATAATAATGATGATGTGGGTGATTGGGTTCGTTTCCAGGTCTGCTGACACCCATGCATTTACTGTCCTATTCCAATGATGACCAAATGTGTAGAGCCAACACATACAGGCATAAGAGTCCCTTAATATACCATTTGTTACTGAGTTTCTTCCTGGAGCTTTAAAACTGCATTTTGTGTACTTTGATGCATGCTAATTCCCAGGCCTATAGCCTCTTTTGCAGTCTTCTATGTTTTCTAAGTTAACATTTTTAATTCAGGACGCCCACATCATGTTCTCATGGCTGTATCTGCATTCCAGATAAGAGGTAAAGGACCCCTGAACGGTTAAGTCCAGTCAAAGGTGACTATGGGATTGCGGCACTCATCGCGCTTTCAGGCCAATGGAGCTGGCGTTTGTCCACAGACAGCTTCCTGGGCCATGTGGCCAGCATGACTAAACTGCTTCTGGCGCAACAGAACACCATGACTTGCAATGGCATGTTTTCAAACTGCTAGACTGGCAGGAGCTGGGATAGAGCAATGGGAGCTCACCCTGTTGCGGAGATTCGTGGGTGGCGCTGTGGTCTAAACCACTGAACCTCTTGGGCTTGCCCATCAGAAGGTTGGTGGGTCAAATCCCTGCGATGGGGTGAGCTCCTGTTGCTCTGTCCCAGCTGCTGCCAACCTAACAGTTCGAAAGTATGCCACTGCAAATAGATAAATAGGTACCACTACGGTGGGAAGGTAAACAGCATTTCCATGAGCTCTGGTTTCCGTCATGGTGTTCCGTTGTGCCAGAAGTGGTTTAGTCATGCTGGTCACATGACCCAAAAGGCTGTCTGTGGACAAACGCCAGCTCCCTTGGCCTGAAAGTGAGATGAGCGCCACAACCGCATAGTCACCATTGACTCTACTTAACCGTCCAGGAGTCCTTTACCTTTACCATTCCAGATGTGCAAAGCCCTTGTATGCATGTGTGGATTGGTCAATGAATTTTAGTAGCTGGAGCCTGCTTGTTCAAAAATGCACGTCTCCATCTTTAGAAGTAAAAACATCGACTATTTGGATCAGAGAGTTCAGGGTTTGCCTTCTGAATCAACGCATTGAATGGTCAGAATTTTCTGCTCACTGGGGAAATGGTATTGCTTGTTTTAACTTGGACTGTTTTTTTTAAGATGACAGATAGTAAAACAAAACACAACACAGTTTCATCTGAATGCATTATTGAAGCTCACATGGAAGATATGTGGTCTAAGACTAGAGAAACTCCTGCCTTTTCAATATGCAGTCTTCAGGAAGACTATGAAGAAGCGGGCTTGTCGTCAGAATGCGTACCAGGCAATGATTTGAATAAAGCTGAACCTTCCAAAGAAACTAGTTATGGTTCTGTAAAGTCAGATCAAACTACTTCAGATTATCAAGATGCAAAATCGCCAGGTGACAACAGTGATTCCTTCAGAATCTCTCAGCCAGCAGGTTTCTCTCCTGAAGATCTTGTAAACATACAAGGCTCAGCTGAGAGAGAAAGCAGTGAGGCAGTAGCAAGGGATCCTTCGCAAATGGAACAGCAAACACCAACAGATGGAGAACAGTCGGCTGGTATGTGATCTACAGATATGCAAATGAATTAATAAGAAAAAGGGCATGCTGTAACATAGGAGAGATCCAACTAATCCAGCATTGGTTCTCCAACACTGCTAAAATAGATCCTCAAACTCCCAAATAGAGCATGATGGAGATAGCCAAAACACAGCCACCATATTTGGAAACAGTACATCTGGCAGATACTGGAAAGGGGTGTGTGTGGAGAAATTGTCTATGATTCCCTCTAATAGCAAACTCAGGTGGCTGATGACACATCAATTTGGCAAAGAAACAGTGGCTTTATATATTTGGGGGCCATCCAAGGTATGCAGAAGTATAACAGTTTGTGAATCACAAGAAGAGGGTGGGGGTGTGGACTGCCAAACAAGAACCTATGAGATTAAAGATTACTGGTGGCAGTTAAGCTTACAAAAAGGAAATAGAGGCAGCAAAAATTGTGGTTGGTGATAGCCAAGCCAAAATTGTAAATTCTTGCTACTAAAATCAAGACTTAAATTAGTTTTTAGAAATCAGCATGAAGGATGCAACCTGTCTGTTTGTTTATGGGTTCTTCCATTCATAGGACTACCTGAAAGAGAAGGTGAAGACTATGGCTCACTTCCTGAGGATGAAGTATTTGTGATGCATCACTTAAATGCTATTCCTGACACTACGGTCTCTTCTATGCCATCTAATGAAAGGTGAACATGTCAAGTACATCTTTAAAAAACAACAACCCAGATTTAGCATGCTTCATACCTTTTACATTTTTTTGCATTCAGTTTCTTGAGTACTGTGATTATGATATATTTATGATATATTTATTAGTGAAAAAAGGGACACAGCTGGAGCGCCATTTCACAGCCTTGATTGTAGTGTTTGTTTTCTGTGACCAACTATCTCCCAAACAGCATGCTGATAGTTGCAAGCTTCTATTTTGATCCCCTGATAATTTCAGTAGATTGACAAATTGCAGTATCTATTGTTCAGCTTGCTTGCTTTCTCTCTCTCTCTCTACCATATGTTCAGCACATGAGAAGCACTAGACAGAGGGTTTACATAGAACTCTGCACAAAGCTTTGTCCCACCCACCTGTCAATCGTATGACATCATAATGGCAATTGGGTCTTTGACCGTAATAATATGAAATTATGATGATTGATATGTGAGTTATCCTATCCACGTGTCCAGGTTTGCCTGTACATGGTGGGAATAGATAAGGATCTGACCTACTGGGAAAAACGGTTTCCTACTCTAGTCAGTTCTTTTCATGTCCCACTCTAAGGCAGGAATTGACAATTTGCCACACAGAGGAAAACTTTTTTTTCCTTAGACAGTAGTGTGCATTTGGATTTTGCATAGCAACTGCCCTGAGTGAAGTGTACTCAGAGGAATATGCATAGGATAATATGCACATTAATACTGAGAATGGTTAATAAAACAAACAGGGAAAGTAAAAAATTGACTTTAGTTAGCCACATCATCAGAACTGTATAATTTGCATATAACAAAGGGGTAGATTCCAGACTTTTCCACAGAACTGGCTTTGCAGTTTCTCTTGCAGTACAGTTCAGTAATAATCGGAATGGTTTAAGGTATTTGTTGACAAAAATGTGTTAGTAGCTTTCATAAAACTCACTTTATTTAAAAACTGTAAGTGAAACTGTCCCTTACTTTCTTCTTATAAAGTCAAACAAATGTCCTAGAGCCCAGCATGCTGCCATTGTTGGAAAACAACCAGCTCCTTGATGAAGCAAGTCCCCAAGCTTTGGAGCCATTAGGAACAGATGCTGAATGTATGTATATTTGAATAATCGAGCAAATTTTCAAATGATCAGATAGACAAGGGAAATAATATTGAAAAGCTTGAAGTTGTGTGACTTGATTCTCACTGTGTACCTTTGATGCATGTGTGCTAAAATCTTCTTAGCCTGGTATATTTACTTTATGTTAAAATAGTAATTTCTGAACTGTTCAAGATACCATTTGTTATTAAATAAAATGTTTAATTATAAGTATATACCTCAAAAACATTTCCTATACTTATTAAGATCTGTGCTTCACATTCTGCAGTGCTGCTGTATAATTTGGTATACTCTACAGTGGGGGAAGTGATAAGCCTCCAAGTCCTGTACAAACTTAAAATTAGGCTGTAATTGGAAATCTGGGTATGCTTTTATTTTATTTAAAAAGGACTTGGGAGTCATTCTAAGCTATTAAATTAACTTTGAACTAAAGCACTACTGTCTTATAAGCCAATTAAAGTTGCAGATTGGGACGACCTTTTAGCATATGATACGTTTTCGCAAAAGACTAACATATTTTTTTTTAAATAAATGGGGATATGCTGGATGATCTCAGACATTGCAAAAGCTGTACCTGGTGACACATTTTTCCTTTGGATTAGGAGGCACAATTGTGCTAACAAGTATTCACTGACTTTAAATGCACTAATTGCTTATTTAATGGGAGAACAAATATCCAACTGCAAACTTCTGTTGTACATTGGTAGGTTCGTATTGCTGCCTGAGAGGCGCAGTAGCTCAGAAAAACCTCAGTTTTTCTGATTCCGCAAAGCAGAAGTGAGCAGAGATCTAGACAGTTCCTTAAATATTATTGGTCTCATCATAATATCTATCACTAAAAAGTTTTAATGTGGAAACGATAAAATAAAATAAGAAAAGTAATGAGATGACAATCCTTTTTCAGCTGTCATAAGTATTCCTGATAGTGAAGACATTGTCAGTGTTCATTCCAAAAATGAACTTGAAGAAAGAGAAGCATTAGATGAAGATGGGTCAAAAGAAGCTGAGAGCGAGGAAAATATAGCAGTCCTGCGTGAGAAAACACCACTTAATATTGAACCTGCAAGTCAAGAAGCAAATGTAAGGGCTTCATTTAGCACTTCGGAACTTTCTTTGAAATCTGTTTGGAATTATTGCTTTGCCAGTGTAAATACCTTGGATATTTGTAAACTTTCACATGTGGGGCAATGCTTAAGGAAGCAGCTGCAGGAGGAGACAGTTTTTGTCCCAGAGCACCCACAGATGCAGATACTGCTTCCCAGCGACCATTTATTTCCATGCATGCAACTGCTGAAAAACCAATTCCATGTGGCCGTGTACCTAGAGCTGTACTGTGTGGAGCAATGTACAAATAGCTGAGTACAATGGCTAACTTTAAACCATTTGAATATTCCTCTGAAATTGGAAGAACTCTTTTCATTCATTAAATTTATTGAAATATGTGTATTGGAATTAAATTTATATACTTTTTGTTTTTAGCTTGTTGGTGATGGAACACGTGAAGTACACATCTCAGAAGCTGTAGTTGAGGCACTTCCGTACAATGAGCTATGTCCTTCAAGCAGTCTGAAATATCAGTACAGCAGTGATGCTATGGCGCAGCAAGTCACATGTGAATTACTCAAGAAAGATGCTGGTGAATCTGACTTTACTGGAGGAGATGGAGATCTGCTGATGTCCCAAAACAATTTTACGTTACTATTAGAAGGGGATGAAGAAGCCGAGATAGGAGGTTCTAGTGCATTGCATACTTCCCCTCTTAAATCAGCCAGCGAGTTAGAGGGTGCCTGTGTAAATAGTGCTGGAAGTAACAACCCAGAATTCATCACAAATACAGTGTCCACTGTAACTAGTGATCAGATATCACAGAATACTGCTGAGGTGTTGCCTTATGTACCTGAACCTATTCAGATGGCTATTGCTGAGAACCTATTGGATGTAATCAAAGACACAAGAAGTAAAGAATTTTCAAGTGAGGTTGTGGACCAGTCTTTTCATGAAAGCATAAGTAAGAAGGTATTAAGTTCACCACAGGCACCTCTGCAAAATGTTACTGAAATAAGTAAAGATGTAAAATTGAGTCAAGTTGAAGATTCAGTGATGTCTAGCACCAGCACTGTGGAACAGATTGCACAAAATGTAAATGACTTATTACCTGATGGTCAGCCATTGGGACAGATGGATAAACCAGATCTGCTACTACCACCAACTCCAAGGAGAAGTGCTAGACGGGCAAAAGAAACATTGAACATTCCCGAAAGCCTTCCCCTTGGTTCTGAACAAGAACCTCGAGAAAAACAGACAACACAGGTTCCTGCTTTCCCAGTCTTAGATACTAAGGAGACAAAGGAGTGTGACTTAGAAATATCAACAAATGTGCATCCCATCACACAGGAGTTTCAGGCAACCATTGCTACAAGAAGAGGGGTTAGAAAACCAAAGGAGCTTGCATCAGAGCTTCATAAGCATCCAAGTGAACAGCTACCTTCTGCTCGCAGAAGGACTCCTAGAAGCACAAGAAGTTTAGTAGGGGATCAAGAAGGTAGTCAGTTTATCATTGACCATACAATTCAGATGATGGTAAATCCTAAAAGTGCAAGAAAACTAAAAAGCATTGCTTTCCACCTGGCAGAGAACGTGATTTCAGATCAGGAGGTAGAACCTCGTGAAGAGCAGCTGAGTACAAAACCAAGAAGAGGAAGGCCAAGAAAGCATGAGGAACTGAAAGTGATGGCGCAGTCAGAAACTGCAGCTGGGAAGCTGCCATTACCTTCACCAGTTAGAAGGGGCAGACATAGAAAGTCAAGTCTACCAGAAGCCATTTCTGAACATGACATACAGCCAAGTAAACCACAGCTACCTGTATCAACTGAGCAGGAGAGGGCGCGAAGCACAAGTATATCAGAAACTGTTTCTGATCAAGAGACTGGGCATATTAAACAGTTGCCTGTGCGACGAAGAGGCAGACCAAGAAAGAATCCTTTGAATGTGTCAGCAGATTTGGGACTGGAGTTGTCTCTGTTGTCTCCTCCCCCAACACCTAGTCAATCTTTTGTCACTCCTAGAAGAAATACTAGGAGAGGATCTGTTCAAGAAAAGACTCCAGTCGACACCACAAAGAGGAAATCTGCAAGAATTGCCTCCGTGAAAATAGAAAAAACAAGTATAGAGAAAATGGATGCAGAAGAACATTCTGTACAACCAAGTGAGGCAGAGACTTTAGTAAGGAGTTCTAAAAAGAGGCAGTCCAAGATGACGGCAATCAGAAAGAGAAGCCAGTTACCATCTCTTTCTGAAGAAGGTACGGAGGAGGAGGAACACTTGCCACAAGCAGCTGAGATTGCAGTAGGATTGCATTCCACAGATATGACCAAACAAAGGCTTAGTGAAACAGGGAAAACTTTGGCACATCGTGGTACTCTTGTGAAAAGGACCAGATACAGCAGAAAGAGTACGAAACAGAGTCCCACCCTGGATACAAATGAGACATTCTGTTTTTCTCCTCCTCTTACGAAACTGACAGAAAAATCTAAAGGTACTTGAAATGTTGCCTTCGGCTGTGTAAGGCTTTTTTGCTTATTTAAAATTGCCTACTATGCATGAATTCCATTGAGGGTAAAACATAACCAGAGCAGGATAAATACTGGGGATTTTTCTTAAAGCAAGACTGCCTATAACCCTGCCCCACATTACTGTATAGTATCAGTATGCCATCTACTGGGTATGGAGCCTCTACCCCATGGACCTAATTAGGCCTGCTGGGCCTTCCTATTTGGCTCACCAGGCTGTTTTAATCAACCCTCACAAACCTGACATAGGCACATATATAGGAATTGTGTACCCAAAGGTTTCACCCAGTTGTGACTTCTGAGTGCATTTTCAGCATTTTGCATATATGTATTGCCTCATCCATTACAAAAAGACCCAGTTCAAGTGCAGGGGAGACATTAGGATTCATCTGTTCTGTAAAATGTGAAGAGAGCCTTAGAATGAGCTGACTTTCTGCAACAAAACATTCCAAGGCCATAGACCACAACTAGTGCAATAGGGTGTGGAGCAGCCCTCCATAAGACATTAGTTTTTACTTTACCTTGTCCATTTGCAGTCAGCTGGTACACTATTGCTGTAATGACAGCACTGCAGCTTAACTGCCCATTCACTTTAAATCAGGGAGGGCCAGAACCTTATCTCCCCATTGGTCCCAGACCAAATTTGATAGGTGGGTGAGACTGTCAATCATCTGATGTCACTATTTTGCCAGGTGATCCTTTGAAGCAGGAGGGTCAAAGAGGAGCATGAGGCTGCTTGCCAAAGGACTTTCAAATATCACTGCTCCAGTTTTTAGAAGTTCAAGAAGCATTGCTGAGAGGGAGAAGCAGATTCAATGAAAACTGCTTCCCTCTCTAGGAGCAAGGTGCAACTGATGGATGGCGGAAGTATGCCTTGCTTAGCAAAGAAACAGTTGGAGCTCACTTTAAGTTCCTGATTGTTCCTTTACCTGTTGTGTGCCTGACATTATGTATGACAGCAGGTTAAGGGAGGTTGGGCGTGGCTTTCCCAAAATGGCCTGGTGGGCCAAGTATGGCCCATGGGCCAGAGGTTTCCCACACCTGCTTTAAATGCCGACCCCACCTCTTTAAATGGAGACCTGCTCCCACTTCCCCTAATGCCCCAGCTATTCTCAGAAAAAGGGTAGCTGCAAAGCTGTGCTTTATGACATTTTGGCTACCATGGCATACAAGGTTCAAAGGGTCTTTGTGTAACAAAGCCATGCCAGGTGTTCTAAGAAGCTTAAACAAAGAGTAGTTAAATTGTGGGTATATGGAAAGCTCCTCTGCACCCTGCTTTCCGCTTATTCAGGATTGCAGATATAGTTGCATGCCTGGAATGCTTAGTTTCAAGTTCAAAAATAAATGCATGCTTTCTGATTCTAGGTGAGAAGGCAGTGACGCCTGTGCAACTCAAAGATTTCAAGGCAGACTTGACTTCTCAGTTTGTCTTCTCGCCCCCTGCTTTGAGATCTAGGAAGAAAAAAGTGTCCAGTATTTCAAGGATTGTGGAAGAGTTGGTAAGTAAAACCTTTGACCCCTTCTCCAAAGATCTGAAGAGAACAAGCCAGCAAATTTCTAGTGAAAGAGCCAGATTCTCCCTTCTGACATGATGTGATGATTGGGAGATTAAGCTTTCCACATGTTTATAATTTCAGTGGACCTTTTCAACACCTTTTGCAGCTTGCTAGAACCAGATTGAGCTGTTGCTTCTTGGGTGTCCAGGGCACTTAATTGGTTTTATTGGTTTTTACTGTTCTTTAAAATCCTTAATTTTATTTAAGTTTTAAAATGTAATTGAAAAACGGTGGTTCTCCACGATCATGCTGGCTGGGATGATGGAACAGTGCAACAACAACTGGAGGGCAACTCAAATGACAAGCAAAAACAATATGCACATCACCCCTTTGCTATACAGCAAATGACAAATGGTTTAAAAGATTAAAAGATGCCAGCTTTTGCAATTTTTAACACAATCAAAGCAATCTTTCAGGTGCATTGTATAGCATTTGAAGAACTGCTGACAGCAAGCAACACAGGGCAGTTATGTTGCTTATTTTTTATCTTTATTAGTCAATATGAGAAATTACGTGGAAAAGCAAGGAGTTTATATTGATAAATTGGATTATCCAATTTAAGACTGGAAGCCATATATCATTATGGAACCAATGGTCTCTATCCAGCTTGTCCGTGTGGAGGGTCCATACATAAAGGAAAGGAAGCTGGGAGAGGCAAGAAAGGTGGGAATAGATTGGCCTAGCACTATGCACCCTCGTCCCAGCCCTGCCTCTGTTGTTGGCTTTCTTGTGTTTAAGGGGTTTTCTATTTTCTGTTTTGAGGGTGAATGTTTTAAATTACTACTGTATGGCACTGGCTTATCAGTGTCACTACTAGTGCCTACATGTTCGTATGTGGGCAATAAATTTAAAAAGTAAATAAAAAGGAGATGGCAGAGAAACAGTTTCACTTTGTGCAGGTTTACCACTCTACATTTATCCTTTAGGAATTACCAGTTAAAGAGGAGAAGGATGCAGTCTCAATAGAAACTTCAGAGAAGCCGAAAGTAAAGAGAAGCAGAGCTACAAGGTCAAAAGCAAAAAAAGCAAGCAAGTATGGGATGATTCTATATAGCTCCCCCCAAAAAAAACTTGTTATTTCAAAAGCAGTCATGTGCAGAAATTATCACAGTAATGCATTTGGCATTTGGTATCGTAATTAAAAAAAAGACATTAATTTGGTCTTCTGTGGCCTTTCAAATGTTGCCAGACTCCCAGCTTCCATTATCTTGGCCATGTTGGCTGGAGTTGATTGGAGTAGGGGCCGGCAACATCTAGAGGTGCCTCTGTTCCCCATCCATGCCCTAAAGCATAAGAAATACTTTATACCAAGTCAGGCCATCAGTTCATCTAGTTCAATATTGACTGGTAGCAGCAATCTAGGTTTCAAACAGGACATTTTTTCCAGCCTTATGGGAGATGCTCAGGATTGAACATGGGACCATTTGCATGTACAGTTGTACCTCGTTTTGAGTCCGCCCTGCTTAGGGTCCATTTCATCGAATGTCCTGGCAAACCTGGAAGTACCGTAACGGGTTACTTCCGGGTCTGTTGCTCATTCATGCGCAGAAGCGCTAAATCTCGCTTTGCGTACGCGCATAGCAGTGCTTTGTCAAGCATCCCTTTCGTCGAGCTTCCGGGGCTCCGGAACAGATCCCGGATGCAAAAGGAGGTACGACTATACTCTATTATTCTCAGTAGTGGCACCCGCCCTGTGGAATGCCCTCCCACCAGATGTCAAGGAAATAAACAACTATCTACTTTTAAAAGACATTTCAAGGCAGCCCTGGTTAGGGAAGTTTTTAATGTTTGATGTTTGGGTTTTTTAATATCCTGTTGGAAGCCGCCCAAAGTGGCTGGGGAGGCCCAGCCAGATGTGCAGGATATAAGTATTAATTAATTAATTACTACTGAGCCTACAGCTAATTACTGTATTTTTCGCCCTATAAGACGCACTTTTCCCCCTCCAAAAATGAAGGGGAAATGTGTGTGCATCTTATGGGGCGAATGCAGGCTTTCGCTGAAGCCTGGAGAGCGAGAGGCGTAGGTGCGCACCGACCCCTCTCACTCTCCAGGCTTCAGGAAGCTATCCGCAAGCTTTGCAAGCCCGGTGGAAGTTCCCGCGGGCTCGCAAGGCTTGCAGGCAGCAGCCTGCAGCCCAAAGCAGGGGGCGCGCTGCACAGTGTGCCCCGGGCTTCGGTTCCCCGACCTGGTTTGGAGGCTGG
Organism: Podarcis melisellensis; assembly: GCF_964234715.1. NCBI lineage: Eukaryota > Metazoa > Chordata > Lepidosauria > Squamata > Lacertidae > Podarcis > Podarcis melisellensis. Next base: position 42,195,386 of record NC_138530.1, read on the forward strand.
CGCCAGCCCCACAGGCTCGGGGAACAGCGGGGAGGCGGAGCGCCGCCATCCCGCTATTCCCCGACCTGGTTTGAGCTTCAGGCAGATATCCACAAGCGTGGGAGCCCGGCGGGAAGTCACGCCAGTCTCCCAAGGCTTGCGGAGAGCTGCCTGTTCTGGAGGCTGGGGTCGGGGGAAGCTCGGGCGTCCCCCACCCCAGCCCCGCGCCTGGGGGGGAATTTTTTTTTTCTTTACTCCCCCCCCCAAAAAAAACCTAGGTGCGTCCTATGGGGCGAAAAATACGGTATTCAGTCTTCATTCATCTAAACAGAAACATAACTTGTCAGTGTAACCTCTCATTCCTCTTCCTTGCAGAGTCCTAGAGAAAGATAGCAGTTGGTCAACACCACACATGGAAATTCAGTTCATTTCTCCTTTTGGCACGCCAGTAGATGGAGCAAAAAGCAAACAGAAGGAGTCTGTGGATAAAGCAGAAAAGACTGTTCGTAAGACTCTTCATAGGAACGAGAGAATAACTAGCTTTCCAAAGCCAATTGTTCAGAAGAAGAGGCTATAACTGTTTTTAAATATGTGTATTGTACACCAATGCTTGTAAAGTCATCATTGTGTGGAATATTAAGAAAAAATCATTAATTTGGAAGATAATTTATATAAATTATTGTAAAATTTCAGAAAACTAAAGGTCTTCAATAAGTAACTCCGTATGGAGTGTGATTTCTTCAGTCAATGCAGGTTTTCTATTTTATAAGACTTCATACATTTATATAATATGTAAATAATCTTATTTTAGGAATGTTAAATAAAAATGTATACATAACAGCGATTATTGTCCACTAGATTTTTGAGAGAGAAAGAAAGAATAAAAGAGGTGTGTGGTGCAAAGAAATTAAAGAGGATTTTAATGATGGCTTGTCACTGTTGGTGCTTCTCTAATGGGAGGCTACTCTTTTTTAACAGTTTGATCTTGCAATGTTTTTGAAAATTAAAATTTGACAGTTTTAGAATTTATAGAAAATGTTTTGACCTTTTGGGAATTGGTAAAGGGGGTTATCCATTGCATACAAGTTCCTTACTCCTGGTTGAACATGTACCTTATTGAAGTCAGAATGTAAACAATTGTATTGAAGCTGTGCAATATTTTTTTGTATTTGTCTTAACTTGGGAAAGCTGCTCTTCAGTTTATAAAACAAAATCTCACCTCAGATGTTTCATTGTTCTTTCAATTTGCTGCATCAGCAGGAGTCTCTAACATTAGAAATATTTATATGTTCGATTTACTCACCATGGGACTCAACACTTTCAGGGATTTCACCTCCTTAAATTTGCCCCCAAATTTGATATTTTGAAATGATGCATGTTTTATAGACTTTGTGGTTACTAGAGAAATGCTCCCACAATTTTGGTAAAATAAAATGGTCTGGAAATATACATTCTCCTGTAGTGTTTGACCTATATCACTGCAGCACAGAGAAAGTGGAGTCAGGTTGAATCAGATTTGTGGTTCAAATTGAGAGAGAAGCCGAAAGAGGCAAGTACTTTAAACGAAGTTTTACATAGGATGCCCAATATTCAGTTGCCTCTTTTAGAAACAGTACACACTGCTGGCAAATGTGACCTCCTAGAGTTCCTCTTAGAAATAATGTATCAGGTGACATTCAGGTAATGAGTGGACACATAAATAATTGAGGAACAAAGCAGCAGCTGTATTAGGATCCACTCTACCCTTTTCTTTTTCCAAAACAAGGTCCTGAAGAGAAAACTTGAGCGATGCACTCTGTTTTCTTTCTGAATTCCTTGGAAGAGTTCAAGTGGCAGAAGCATGCCCGGTTCGGACAGTGTGAAAGTGGCAGTACGTGTAAGACCTTTCAGTAAGGTTAGTAACTTATTTTGTCTTCACTGAAACTATCAGGCCTAAGATCACAATGGGGCAGCTGAGTGGTTGGTGATGGGAAAGGCTAAGGACTACATTTCAGAAAAGAGGTGGAAGTGTCACTTGGTAAAGTGAGGAAGGAGCCCTTCCGGTAACTGTGGCAGCTTTTAGAGGGCAAAACATCTGCTATGCAGGGGGTGAAGAGAGGGGAGAGTGATGCTTGGAACAGCTGCCCTGCTGCCAGTCCTTCATACACTACTGTAAGTCTTTCATGTAGCAAATCAGGCTTGGATCACGGTGTGCCTTTCTCTGGGTGTGGTAGGCCTGTCTGGCTAGTTCAGGCAGGTTTGTGAAAATGTCTCTTCGTATGCATGTTAGGCCTTGATAGGTCCTTAAGGTTTCCTATAAAAGTAAGAATCTAGCTGAGGTTGCTTTTCTTATCTTACTGTAACAGTAACAGGAGAAGGAACCTTTTTAGAGTTAGGCTGGATCTACACTGATATGTAAAAATGCTGTAAAAAAGAAAAGTAGTATAGCTCTCTTTGCAGTTTCCCATTGCCGGTGGATTGCTGCTCTACAGTGCCTTCTGGTGTCACATTTTTTATTACACATTTTTAACGTTTAAACTAACCAGTGTAGATTCGCCCTTGGTCTTGGAAACTCTTGTAGCGTAGTCCCTTGATTCCAGAGTTTTCCTGAGGACCCTGAACTCTCCTTCTCTGCCTTTGTGTGTTTGTTTTGTTTTAAAGCCAGTTTAATATTTGCAAGAGGCTGCTGTTACTGCATGGACTGGGTGGGATGGGGGAGTAACATGACTTTTTGGGCCACAGTTAATGGATCCATTTGGCCCTAGGCCTGATAGTCGTCCACTTCATTCTGCCAGGGCTTCTGTGCTTTCTTAAATATGTGTGACAAGCAAGTGTGTAAACAGCTGCAGCTTTCCCCAATTTGCACCTGTTGTGCACCTGTCAGTCATGCAGCTTTTCAACAGGACAAAGCCAGGCTTTCTAAAACATGGGTAGGCAAACTAAGGCTCTAATCGCTTTCTAAATCTGGCCCGCGGACGGTCCAGGAATCAGCGTGTTTTTACATGCCCTTTTATTTAAAATGCACCTCTGGGTTATTTGTGGGGCCTGCCTAGTGTTTTTACATGAGTAGAATGTGTGCTTTTATTTAAAATGCATCTCTGGGTTATTTGTGGGCCATAGGAATTTGATCATCCCCCCCCCATATAGTCCGGCCCCCCACAAGGTCTGAGGGACAGTGAACTGGCCCCCTGCTGAAAATGTTTGCTGACCCCTGCTCTAAAAGCTTGTCTCTGCTGTCTGGAGTGAGGTAAACAAACATGGATATTGCCTGGGGGTGGGGCGGGTGGAAGCTGGAAAGAGATGTCTCTGCTGCTGCCAAGCCAATAATCCCTAAACAAAACAATCCTCACAGTTGGTTTCCTCACTTCAGCTGATAGCATGCATAGTACTGAACGTCTTCAGTTTCCTAGAGCAATTCAGTCTCCTAAAGGTTTGAAAAGAGGAGACAAATGTGACTCACTAATGGAGATACTTCCAGACTGAATACAAATATGAATCTGTCTTGAGGCATTCTGATCAAGGCTTAAGTAAGGATATAAGGGGCAAGAGGATATGCATGAGTACACTGGCCCTTCCCTACAAACCCTGTTAGCCAGCGTAGACAATGCTGGGTTTAGATAGACCCAATGGTTAGACATCACTTCCTATATTCCTACCCGTTGCCCGCCATCTGTTCAGAGTGACTGCCAGCATGTGGCCTCCAGAGGCTTGTGCGAGAGTGACTTCAGACCTCTGATCCAATAAATGTTAGCCACTCTAGCAGTGCAACACTTCTACTTTCTCTGCTTTGCATCAGCTTGAATTAATCTTGATTCTCATCAGCAACCAAATCTGGAAGCAGCTTTTCACGTGAGGCAAAGATCCCAAGGTCTTCTCCAGCAGAAATGTCCTTACCGATACCACCAAAGCATTTCATATTTAACTCTGAATGTCCAAAATCCATTCTTTACTGTTTCTTCCAAGCCTGTGCTCATACATACTTCTACTCTCCTGGCATGATTGTGTTTAAGTTTTAAGCCTTATTCTGAACTCCTGAATAGGTCTCTCATGGATGTGATAGTGTGTTTCCCTCACCACCCCACAACATTTTAATGCAGGCTTTAAGCTTGAACTTCCTCTAAATTGCTCATTTTTTTAGCAGCACTTAAAAGATTGTGAGTATAAGAAGCAATCATAATTGCTGCTTAAGCTTGCATTTTCAAGCATTCATAAATCTTATTACAGTCAGTATATCTAACTTCTAAGTAAATTTGTTTGAAGATTGGAATATAAATGTGATGTGTTTCATTTTTGAATGCTTTAGCATGTGAAGATTTTTTTGCCCTCAAATCTTCTTTGGGAAACCATCTAAACCCCCTCTCTGAGAACTGCGCAGTTGGTAGCGCTTGAGACTCAGGCTTGCGGGTTCAAGTCCCACACTGGGCAAAAGATTCTGGCATTGCAGGGGATTGGACGAGATAACCCTCTTGGTCCCTTCCAACTCTGTAATTCTATGATTCTATTATCATGGGAGGATTGGACAGAGGCATCCCACTGCCTTGCCCTGCTGCCCTTTGATGTGAAAGTATTCTGACGGCATGGAGCTCTTCATTCTGTCCACAGGTAAAAATGATGCCAGCAGGGAGCTCTGAAACCGGGCATTCCAGAGGTGAGGGGCTGAGTCATCACTTGATGTCATCAGGCCCAACTGCTGTGCTAGCTCCAGGTTGGAGACTCCACTGCCTTCGTACCAGAGTGAGCAGCAGAGATACAATGGCAGCCCCATTGCTGCCCGACTGGGTTTTGGATTGCAGTGTTGCAGGGCCCTTTGGTGTATTTATGTGGATAGTGATGGGAGGTACTGCGTTATATGAATATCTAACACTTTCAAAGAACTCTGGTAGTGTATAATACATTATAAATGGCCATTTGAAATGTGCAGCATAGATGAAATGTTGAATAAGGCCCTGTCTGTACTATACATTAAAGCAGTATCATGCCACATCAAACAAGCACGGCTTCCCCCAGACAATCCTGGGAACAGTAGTTAAAAATGCTGAGAGTTGTTAGGAGACCCTTATTTCCCCCACAAAGCTGCAATTCTCAGCTCAATAAAAATAGGGATTAATTGTTGAACCACTCTTGAGAGTGAATTTTAATTTTTAAATATTAATGTGAATTTTTAAATTTCAATAGAGAGAGAAGAATGCAGGCAGCAGATGTGTGATTTCTATGAATTGCAGCACTACAAGCATACATGATCCCAGGAATCCAAGCCATGTAAAAACGTTTACCTTTGACCTGGCGTATTGGTCACACAATGGATTTTTAAAGGACCAAGATGGCATGCTCATTTCAGCTGGGCCAAACAGCAAATATGCGGGACAGGTAAAATGCATTTCATACAGTGATGTATTCTTTCGCAATGCAATGCTAATAGCATAACTACTCATTCTGCGCTAGGACCAGTTCACAGGGTGGTAAAGCAGAGGTTAGATTCAATAAGAAAACTAAAGTTCTGAATTTAAAAACCCAGTTCCTTTGCCTAGATTTTCACATCTGCACTTGGGTTGCTCTGAGCACAGTGTTAGAGAACCTTATTGTTGAACTTTTTGGAGTATCTGATATGGTCAGTGCACCAAGACCAACCTATCCATACCTGCAGTGCTTCATGATATCCAAGGGGCTGCCGCCAAAAGAAGTAAAATGTCCTTCCTAGTGTGTGCAATGTATTGGAGCCTCAGCTTCCCTGGAAAAGACCCTGATGTTGGGAAAGATGGAGGGCACAAAGAGAAGGGGACGACAGAGGACAAGATGGTTGGATAGTGTTCTCGAAGCTAGCGGCATGAGTTTGACCAAACTGCGGGAGGCAGTAGAAGACAGGAGTGCCTGGTGTGCTCTGGTCTATGGGGTCACGAAGAGTCGGACACGACTAAACAACAACAACAAAAGTGTGTGCAATAGCGCACACTGTACACACACATTGACATCTATTCTGGTGCTGAGGACTATTTTCCTCACATTTCTGTTTCAAATATTTTACTGATTTTCAAGGAAAACACAAACATAAGCATTATCAAAATAATTTGTTCCCCTGCCTTCCCCTCCCCTCCCCTCCCTCCAGAACAGAAGTCTAATGCACCAAATGTTCTCTTAAGTCTATGTGTGCATTTGGTGGGTGCCAGCGATCAGGGTGTTCATTTGAATATTTTATAAAGGAGTGCCTTTTTTTAAATAATCCATATCAGATATGTCATTCAGGGCTTGTACTCTTATTAGTTACGGTAGTTTCTCAGATAAAACAATTGTCTGTTTCCATTGTGTCCTTTCCAGTTTTTTGCAACTACCAGAAGAAAGGTGATAAGTTATTTGTGTAATAGGTTATGCTGAAGATTATTAATAAACCTAGGCATGGATTACACAGTATATTCTGGTTTGTGATTTTACTTATTTCTGTGAATACCTTTCCCAAAATAGTTGCACTAACTCACATGCACATGAAAAGTCGTACCGGTTACCTTGCACCCTTTTTCTTACATTTCTGAGCCTGCATATTAAGGCAGCACTGGAGCAGGCAAGTAAGATCCTATGTAGATGTGCACTAGATAGCTTATTTGTGTGTTCTTATAAATCTTACTTAGATTTATTTATTTTTTAAACCCCATTATAGAAGGAAGTTTTCCGTGACCTTGGGCAGGGAGTTCTAGACAGCGCTTGGCAAGGTTACAATGCTACCCTCTTGGCTTATGGTCAGACTGGCTCAGGGAAGAGCTATTCCATGATTGGATATGGCGCAAACAGAGGCATAATCCCAGTGGTCTGTGAAGAGCTCTTTAAAACAATTCAAAACCAAGAGCAGAACAAGCAATATCAGGTTGGTTCAAGTTGTGTAAAAGTTTGTAGATGCCAAAAACATATTCTATATTTGGGCAATATTAATTGCAGTTTTTGTGTTTCAGGGGTGTATATATGTAAACCTAAACATATTATGCCATGGTGCTGAAGGATGATACAGATTAGGCCCTAAAAGGAGCAATTCTGAGTAGCTAAACCCATAGAGATTAATCACATAAAGATTCTAGTGACAAAAAAATCATTATTTCTATTATAGGTGTGTGTATGAAATCCGCAACCCCAGAGCCGGCCATGACTGGACCTAATGGTCAGGGGTCCATTTGCCTTTGTATGAAATCACAAAGTTATAAGCTGTATTAGTTTGTTGTTGAGAGTTGATCTTTCTTGAAAAAAAATCAGTTTAAAAGGCAACTTTTCAAGCTGTTGGGAGTTTCAAGAGTGTGAATAAAATGCAATAAGGAAGAGAGAAACTGGGTGTGGAGGGAGTTGAAAAAACCACTATAGCTGAGTAGGTTCAGTGCACTCAATGCAGATTGACATATGAAACTGCTGAATTTTGCTAAATTGATTTTTCAACTGTTCATACTAGAAACGGTGACTTATTGTATTTTGCTGTTCAATCTGCAGGTTACATTTAGCATGCTGGAAATTTACAATGAACAGGTAATTGTAGTGAATGACACTATTTCCTTCTTTTATTTTTCAGTGTTTCTCCCCTAGAACCTATACAAGAAAGGATGTTTTCTAATAGCAGAGAACTTGAAATTTGTTCAGAAAGATGTTAACATTTCAAAAATAAACCCAGTCATTTACACCCAGGTCATGTGACACTGCACCAATCTTGCATATTCAAGATTGGATGGGGTAATAATAATAATAATAATAATTAATAATAAATTGCTTGCAGAAGCAGGTTTTGGCGAGGGGAGGGAAAACACCTGTATTAAGTAGCCTACCTTCAATGTTGTGTGGGCCAACACTATTGTAGTCTCATATTTAGGGAAGTAATGCCAGACTAATAGCACTTTGGGTGAGAGGTGAGAAACCATTTCTATACTAAACTGCTGGATTCTCATTCTTCAAGTATAGCTGCTTCCACAGGCTTGTATACGTAACCAAAATATTTCCCCCTTTAATCTACAAGCCCCATCCCCTGAGGCTTGTATCGGATACATTGTAGGCTGTCCATCTCCTTGTGTTAGCTGAGTAATGAATTGACCTTATAGCAACCTGGAAGTCTCAGTCATGTGCATTTAACTGAAAAGTGTTGAGTATATTCAAGTTTCTACAAGTGTGATGGCTATTATTGGGAATGTTATTATTAAATATATGTATATTGTAAATGTTCTGTATAGTTTTGGAAGCATGTGGGGAGAATCATACGTACGCAGTGTACATGCACAAACATTGTACAGTGGTACCTCTGGATGCGAACGGGATCCGTTCTGGAGCCCCGTTCGCATCCTGAAGCGAACGCAACCCGCGTCCGTGGGTCACAATTCGCCACTTCTGCTCATGTGCGTGACGTCATTTTGAGCGTCTGCGCATGCGCAAGTGGCAAAACCCGGAAGTTACGCGCTCCGTTACTTCCGGGTCGCCGCGGAGCGCAACCCGAAAATGCTTAACCTGAAGCTACTTCAACCCGAGATATGACTGTATTTATTTCTCATGTATATGCACATGTTTACTTCAGATCATGTGACTCCTCGGGAGTATCCATATTTCCTGCCAACTTGTCAGTTCTATTGTTTTATAAACCATGAAATGGGCCTGTGTTCTAGCTACATGTACCAAGGGTGCAATTATTTTTGTCCATGAATAAGATTATTTGATGTGTTTTTGTGGCATTACTGCAAGTATTTTTAAAAAATACTTCTGAAATATACTGTTCTTTTGCCGATTAATCCCAACTATATACACAATTGTGTATATATATAAAATCTTGCTAGGAACTCCCCTTATTTTCAATAAAAAATTGTTGTAATAAGACACTTTTGTTTGCAATCCAAGGTTATAGACTTGCTCTCTAAAATCAAGAAGCGGGGTGGACTCAAGTTACGGGAAGATCAACAACAAGGCTTCTATGTAGATGGCTTGAAACTGGTGCCCTGCGACAGTTATGCACAAATTGAGAGGCTAATGGAACAAGGTACCAAAATAAGAACCACTGCTTCAACCAGCATGAATGCCACCAGCAGTCGTTCTCACATGGTCATCACCATTCAGTTCAAACAGGTATGTACAAAACACTTTAGGTGTGGCCAAATGTATGTAGAGAGTTAGATCTTAAAGCATTGGATTCCTTGTGAGGTTTGTGCTATTTCCATGGATATATTGTAGACCATCAAAACAAAGGACTGCTTTAATAGGTCGTGCATAGCGATCCTGTGGCAAGAGTGGCACATGCAAGAGTTTCTAGCACATGCGGACAAGACCTGAGAGTTGAGCTGCTATCCGGTACTTTGTGGACTTGGCTTGTGGCATACCATTGTCAAAATCATTGGCTTGGATGTTAAGCAATAACATTAAGCAGGCCCCTGCCATGGTTGACAGGAGAGGGAAAAATGACTTGGGGGAAGAAGGATTCCAGAACCACTAAACTATTTGCAACATTTTTTGAGTTAGGTTTGCAATTTCAAGAATTGGTTTTGCATGTTTTGAAATCTGGGATACTACTTATTTTGTTTTGAGCCGACAGAGTTTTGCTTTGATTGGTTAGAGCCCTATCAACTTGTGAAGCATGCACTGTAGTTGGATGTGCTGAGTCCAGTAGTAATGTCTCCTCTGCAAATGCCGGTCGAGAGGAGGAGAACTTAAAAGACTTGCACTGATGAAGTTCCCCTTCTCTCCTTTCCCCAATTCTGCTTCTTATAGATTTTTCTTAGAGAAGACATCACTAAGCAATCCATTATAAATCTGGTAGACTTGGCTGGAAGTGAAAGACAAAAATCATCAGGATCCGAAGGAGACAGGCTGAGGGAAGGGTCACGTGTAAATCTAAGTTTGACCACCTTGGGAAATGTTATCAGGTACAAAATAGATTTTGTGAGGTGACCTAACCATCCCTTGGGTATTGCATGAATAGTAACTTTCAGTTAGATGATAAGCATCTTAGGGCAGGCTCCTGTCTTTTTGCTAATTAGTCTTTAAAGTACCAGGTACATATGATATATTTTTAAAAAATCCTTATAGTGAATATATATATACGAAGCTTCCAGTCTTAGAAATCCAAACTTAGAAACTTCCCTGAGTAGTAGGCCTTTATTTCAGAGATAAGAGAATCTCACTTGTCCGCTAACTTCCTTTAGGGGAAGTTTTTGCCAAATAAATATTTTAATGTATTATTTGGGATATTAAACTTTTTAAGTACTGCCACTTTTTTTAGCATTTCCTGAACATCAGCCCACATCCCATCTAGTGACCTTAAATGACTAATTCTCATATGTAACAGTAACAAATAGAAACTCTTGTGCTCTTTAGCTTTGCAACATATTCAGTGAATATGGTACTCAGATATATGATTGATTTATTTTAAAGAAATAAGTCTCCTGTTCACCCTCTTTCCCTTCTATCATTTATTGTTCTTCTAGTGCCCTGGCTGAGGCTGCTGTAGGGAAGAAAGTATTGCACGTCCCTTATAGAGATTCAGTTCTTACAAAACTCTTGCAATCTGCTTTGGGAGGAAACAGCAGAACTATTATGGTAAAGCTATTTTGGGGGTAAATTTGGTAAATTATAGCAATTTTCCCCACTAGAAGATGAAAATGTGTAGTTTCTTGTTCCGTAAATACATTTGAGACGGTGTACATAATTCTGTGTTCTTTGCTGTTTGGGTGCAGTAAAACAGACTGAAAAAAGACACTGGCTACTTGGGAGTTGGATGCTGATTACATCACCTAGGAATGAGAAATATTTCCCCAGCCCTGGCTACTGAATTGCATTTGCATATCTTATCCTCCCCTATCCCCAATTTCAATCCCTGAGAGGCATTTAGAATTTCACAGCCAGATTCTCTTAAGCCGTTATCTGGGCAGGTATATCATCTGAAGTAAAGAGGCTGTTGTGTCTTGTCATGTTAGTGCTGCCTTCAACAACCTGCAAAGCTCCAGATGTTTTGGACTACAGCACATACTGACTGGGAAGGATGGGAGTTGTAACACAAAACGACTAGAAGGCAACAGGTTACCGAAGGCTACATTAGTGATTTGTGAAACCGCTTTCTCCTGTATATGTGCAGTCAAAGCCATTGTTGGAACACAGGTGCTGTGTGGAAACATTAATGCAAACTCCAAAATACGCAGTAAGGCAATTACGACCAGCCCATATGTCACACAAAAATGTGTTTAGGATTCCTGTTTTTCAGAACTCTGTATTAGGTTGAATGTGAAGAAAAACAGGGCAGGGGGAGACAGGGAGCAAATCAAATATTGGCATGAAATAAAATCCACAAAGTCTTTATAATAATAATAATATATTTTTTTTTTATATCCCGCCCTCCCCAGCCGAGGCCGAGCTCAGGGCGGCTAACAAGAATAAAATAACACAACTTTCTGCTTTCTTTGTTTGCTAGTTTGGTTGTTCCTAAAAATGTCTCTCTACTTCTTATTTTGGAGGTTCTCCACCCATGCACCCCCACAATGGAGCAGCATGGCTTGCTATCTGTTTTTGTTTACAGTATTTTGTTATCAACATTTATCTGAGAGGGGTTTATTCGGCTAACAGGTCTGCCAGTTACCAATTCATATTCTGTTAGTATTAGTCGCAGTATAGAACAAATAACTGAAAAGAAACTTGTCCTTTAACATATTTGCAGATTGCAGCTATTAGTCCAGCAGACATGTGTTATGAGGAGACGCTGTCAACTTTGCGATATGCTGAGAGGTATATTGTTTTCACATCTTGTAAGAGAAGTGATAGGAATGGATTTCAAAGGAGAGCAAGAAATTAAATAATCATTAGCTGCTATTTATTTGTGTGGGCACTACTCTGTTCAAGATCTGATCCACTGTTGTCACCCAAGAAATGTTAGGTAAAGGTAAAGGTACCCCGGACCATTAGGTCCAGTCGCGGACAACTCTGAGGTTGTGGCGCTCATCTTTCTCTATAGGCTGAGGGAACCGGCATTTGTCCGCAGACAGTCATGTGGCCAGCATGACTAAGCCGCTTCTGGCTAACCAGAGCAGCACATGGAAACGCCGTTTACCTTCCCGCTGGAGTGGTACCTATTTATCTACTTGCACTTTGATGTGCTTTCGAACTGCTAGGTGGACAGGAGCTGGGACTGAACAATGGAAGCTCACCCCTTTGTGGGGATTCAAACCGCCGACCTTCTGATTGGCAAGCCCTAGCCTCTGTGGTTAGTTTTAAATGCATACTCCTGAATTAGAGGTCCTGTTCCTTTTTCCAAACCAAGTTAACTTCTAGAACACATTTAGGGGATTTATATGGGATTGACTACTTTTTTGTGAATGGCCACTGTTAAGAATTTAATTATTACCATCTGAAATTTTCTACATTTCGTTTATTTCTAAGGGCATTTGTTCAATCCTGTGTGTATATTTATCTGCAACTCATAATAATGTTTCATGCATTCGATGGGGTGAACTATACTCCAGTAAAGTCATAATAAATTTGTGAGTCTTCAAGCTGCCACAAGATTTTGTGTTAGTCTTGCAGCAAAAAGTAACATGGGAACCCCTCTGGAAATTAAGTCATTACTGTGTTTTAATTATATCTCATGTCAATCATTTGCTGCAGCCCAGGGAAAAGGGAGTGTTGAGGAGGGGAAGCAATTTAAGGGAGACTGGGATGTCTTTTTTCTCACTGTCTGGAGAAAGAGAACTGGGCTGGGCTGGGCTGCTTATTATCTTACAAGAGGAAACAAGGGCCTTACAGCACACAACATATCATGTTGCCATGACTATTGTTTTTGCATCCTCCAAATTGCCACTGAAGCTTCGTGAGGGGATGTTTCATTTGATTATGTTACTTGCTTTTGCTATACAGCACAATAATAGTCGTTGCCCCCCCCCCCCGTTTTTTTTTTTTAATCTGAAAGAACCAAAAAGATAAAGAACAAAGCTGTGATAAATGCAGGTCCAACTGCGAAACTGATAAATGAGCTGAAGGCAGAAAATTGTCATCTGTTGTCCAGATTGTCAGGCCTTGGAAACTCTGGTAAAACAGTAGCAGATGAAACAAGTAAGTATTCTTGAGGAAGAAACCACATTTATTGTATTAGAAGACCTCGTGTTACCATTCTGCTGTCTTTTCTACTGTTTTCCTTTTCTGAGAGACTTCTACAAAGTGGCGAGGCTTGGGTTCTGAGGCATCTAGCTCAAGCACACTCTCTTTAGCACACTCCTCCCGCCCTCCAAGCACAGCCCCACAGAGGACCTACCATCTGTTTGAGGAGGTCCCCTAGCCCCTCAGGAGCAGGTTTCAGGGAGGTGGTGGAGAGGCCTGGAGTGGTCCTTGGAATCCAACCCATTGTTTTTAAGGGAATGAGCCTATCAGGAGTGTATTAAGGCGAACAGAGCTAGGTATGTTATACCTGCCTTGGAAACAGGTCACTCACATGCAAGAGCTAAATGCTGAGGCATTTGGGGCCCACTGGGTTGGCATCTTGCCTGCCCCCTTGTGGCAGCACTCCTGCAGCTGCCAGCTCCCCCATTTCTCCCGCAGGTTCACTCACGGGCTTTACCCAGCAGCAGTGCTGTAATGCACCGTCACAACACTACCGACACCAAGTAAGCCTGCTTGCTTGTGAGCATGAGGTAGCTATTCCACCTCTCCCTGTAGTGCTTGGTCGTGAGTGGACCTCAGTGTAGCCCCCCTCATGTCCCCCTGCAGATCCAGGTCCCCTCCCCCTTTCTGCCCCTGCGATTGTGCCTGCGCTAGTGCCAGTTCTGTCACCATACATTGTACCCTCACCTGTTGCTGTGCCTGCACTGCTGCTACAATGCAACAGCGGCGGTGGAGGCGCAGCGCCAGCCATGAGGGCAACAGGGCTGGGTTGGCGGTGTGGACAAACCCCCAGTGAGGCTGGCAGCAGCCCAGTGGTGGGGGTGGGTGGGCGGTCAGATGCACTGCCTGAAGCAAATGGCCTCACGACCACCCCCAATAACTAAAAACACGCTGTACCTCACAGGATCGGTGCTGCTTGAGCTTCAGTCAGAAAAGGATTATTCCTTCTGCAAGTAGTGCAGACCTTGAAATACTATATAAAATACTCTATACCCGACCTTATAAGTAGACAACATTTGTAATGCAGTGCCTACCATGTGACATAGGTAATGTGAGCCAAAGTTTCTTCAAGGATCTCCAATATGCATAAATTAGGGGTAGTTAAAATAGATCCAGAAACCTTTCATCAGTTTTTCTGGTAGGATAGAAGCACTGGAACATATGGCTAAAGATCCTAGCTATAAATATTTCACTAGTGCTTAAGAACTGTTTGTTTCAGTTACGGAATATATAAGAATCATAAATATCTGAGTATTTCAAGCCTGCTATTTCAGGGTGGCTTAAAGAATTTATTTGGAGAGAGAAAGAGTGAATGCTGTTTATAAATTGGATTTTTATTGTTGTTGTTTTCATATTGCATCCTTAATTAGTTTAGTTTTGTTTATTCTTTCCAGAAGAGCTTCGCTGTTTGCTAGCTGAAAATGAGCTGCGGATTCAAGCCATTCAGGCTACCTGGGAATATCGTCTGGAAGAAGCGCGGAAAGAATGGGAGCAGCAATATGCTGCAGTAACTCAGGTCAAGACGTCTGGACACTGGATGTCCATCTCCATCATTCCTCAGCTTGAGAGCTTTCCAGTGTTTTTAAAGTAGCAATTGTTGGAGCAAAATGCTGGACCCATACAGTTAAATTCTGTTTTTCCTCCCAAAGAATCCTGAGAACTGTAATTTGTTAAGGGTGCTGGGAACTATAGCTCTGAGAGGCAAATTACAATTCCCAGGATTCTTTGACGGAAGCTATGTACTTTAAATGTGTGGTGTGCATACACCCCAAACCAGAGCTTTCCAAACTTTTCATGTTGGTGACACACTTTTCAGACATGCATCATTTCGCGACAGAGTAAGTCATTTTTACTAGCAAACCAGAGGTTAAAGTAACCCCTTTCCAGCTCTGGGAGGAGCGCGGGGAGTGTTTGCGCAACACACTGCAGCCGACACACTAATGTGTCGCAACGCATAGTTTGGAAAGCAGTGCCCAAAATGTTCGTTTGATCTGGTTCAGAAAGGCCATCCTAATTAGCATGACTATATACCATATTTTTTGCACCATAACACTCACTTTTTTCCTCCTAGAAAGTAAGGGGAAATGTCTGTGCATGTTATGGAGCGAATGCCTATGGGTGGCGGGGGGGATCTGCTGCAGTTGTGAGCAGAGGATCCATGGTTCCCCTTCCTTCCCTCCTCCGTGGCTCGCTTTGAAACAGCAAAGCGGGAGAAGAGCCACTGAGTGGGGAGGAGAGAGGGAGGGACAGAGAGCCTGCTTGCTTTAAAGGAGCAAAGCGGGAGAGGAGAGGAGCCATTTACACGAGTATAAGCGGCTCCTGTCCAGTTGGCTCCTTTAAAGTAAGCAGGCTCTCTGTCCCTCTCTCCTCCCCACTCAGCTCGCTAAATAGCATTATTAGCAGCATCCTTCTCCACACACCCCATGCATGCTCCTTGTCCCTTGAGTGCTTTTCCTTCCCTCCCCACTTAAAACGTGGTTACAAAGCATGGATCCTCAGGATTTTTGCGCTGGGTCACTCCAAATTCACATCAGATCACATAGCATGTCCATGGCTACATCTTGCACCAAAAAATCACGCACCCACTGTTGCCTGGGGTTGCAGTGGTGCAAAAACGTGGTTACAAAGCATGGATCCACATGGATCCTCAGGATTTTTGCATTGGGCTACTCCAAACTCACTGTCAGATCACATGTCTGTGGCCACAGCATGAACCACAAAAATCATACATCCACTGTTTCGTTTAGAATATTTTTTTCTTGTTTTCCTCCTCTAAAAACTATGTGCGTGTTATGGTCTGGTGCGTGTTATAGAGCGAAAAATACGGTACTATGTACTTGGGAGTCTTGTGCAAGTAGGCTTCCCCATTAATTTCAGGGGAGAGGGCAGCCCGTCATACAGAAAAGGATGCTTGCTCAAAACTTCCTTTCTTATTGAAATGAGTGAGAGAGCTCTTGCTGGTGGAGTAAGCTACTACAACAGAGGTTGGCGCCTTCCACTTGAAGAACTTATAGCAGCCTCCACAGCAGCAAATATACAACCCTTGGAATATGTCACATTTTATTGGGTATAAAATGTTGCAGTGTGTGTGCTCAGAAAATATCATTCTATAGAACTACAGTGTTGAAGGAAGATTATTATTATTATTAACTGAATTTGTTAGTTGCTGTATCTTGTCCTGGGCAATCCAAAGTGACTTACAAACAAACAGACAGACAAAAATAAGAAACTCCACATAGATACTTTAAAACTAAGAGGGGAAAGTAATACATTAAAAACATGGATAGTTAAAGGCCAAAGGACTAGATATAGAGGAAAGCTTTTGCCTGGCACCCAAAGACATAGAATGATGTCTCCAGGCAAGCCTCTCTAGGGAGAGCATTCCACCAACAAGTAGCCACCACCTGATTTTGTCCTTTCTCATGTTGCCACCCTCCGGACCTCTCGTGGAGAGGGCACATGAAAACGGGCCTCAGATGATGATTGCAGGGGCCAGGTCAGTTCATATGGCGACTGGGTGCAACAAATTAAAAATGCATGCAGGCGTATGGGAAAGAGCAATTGCGAAAAAGGCCTCTATGTTGCTAATAGCTGCAGAAACATGTTTTTGGTCATGGGGTGGTGTGATCAGTTATCAGGAACCAAAAATATAGGAACAAGGAGTCCATGCAATTACTATCTAATCTTGAGAAACATAATAGTGACAGAATGACTGGGGGTGGGGGTAGGTGTCCAGGAACTCTACAGATAGCCACACAGATGCTATGTCCTGTATGAATTCTTACCTATTCTTACATTTAACCTTGAGCATTTTTATTAAAGTTTTCGAGGTTACCAGCATGAGTCTGACCAAACTGCGGGAGGCAGTGGAGGACAGAGGTGCCTGGCGTTCTCTGGTCCATGGGGTCACAAAGAGTCGGACACGACTGAACGACTAAACAACAACAACATTTTTATTAAAGTAGCTAGATTTTTCATCAGAGGAAGAATTGCTAGGCTTGTTTATGATAGCAGGTGCAGTCTCTGGAAAGAAGAGACTAGTTATTTGGAAGCCACTTGTCACATATGTTGTTGGCTGTCATTTAGTGGGAAGAGTGTGCTGAATTAAGGTTTAATTAATTCCACAGGAAAGATGGATGATGGAGACATGTCCTTATCTTGTGAATATCAACGAAGACCCTCAGCTTTCGGGCGTTCTCAAATATTTCATTCAAGACGGTATTATTTTGTTTAAGTGCTAAATGTGTGTTGCTCAGGTGGGTAATCCATTTTATATTATTACACATCTGAGTAATGTAACCAAAACAAGTGAATCCTTTTCCAAGGAGGTTGCAAACAAAACTTTTACCACTGGGGAGACAAGATGGAAGGGCGGAAAGGGTAATTCAATAGGGCAGTGTATTTGCTTACCCACAGAATATTGAGTTATGGAACAGCATACAAATGCTTAAAATAAAATGAGATTAATATGCACAGTTTCAGTTGCACATGCTTTTAAATGTATACCTTATTCTAGTTTATTGTCTAGCATGTTGATAAAGCTTTTTCTTTTTGTAAATTAACCAACTGCAATTATATCCGCCAAATAAGCTCACTCCTAGCCACCCAGATTGTTTTTGTCTTTAGCATTTCACAGGGAATCATGTTTATATATACCGTAAAAAAGATGTTCACCACAGTTTTCCAAAGCAAAGTTTACACAGGAAATGTTTTATTTCAGGTTCTTCTGATGTTGGTCAATCATCCTCAAATGCAATAACTCTCCGAGGTTTAGGGTATGTAGATGAGCTTATTCCTTTTCTGCAGGAAATTTCATCAACAATGTGGTAACTTATTTTGGTTTTGATTATAATTAGTTGGGAGGGAGATAGAAAGAATAAATATGCTACTAGATCAGGGGTAGGCAACCTAAGGCCCGTGGGCCAGATGCGGCCCAATTGCCTTCTCAATCTGGCCCACAAACGGTCCGGGAATCAGCTTGTTTGTACATGAGTAGAATGTGTCCTTTTATTTAAAATGCATCTCTGGGTTATTTGTGGGGTATAGGAATTCATTCTTTTTTTCCTTCAATATATAGTCTGGCCCACCACATGGTCTGAGGGATGGTGGACCAGCCCATGGCTGAAAAAGGTTGCTGACCCCTGTACTAGATGATGCTTACTAAAGTTATTACCTATCTCTATAACTAAGGCTCTATCTAACATTGCAAGATATTTCATTCAAAACTTTGATGTGGGTTTAATTTATTGCTTTCTCTTAGTTTGTCTTGGATCATTTGGCCTTTTCTATAAGTGAGGAGGGTCATATAAGCACCGGGTGGCATCAGTCCTGTGTTTATGTGGTTGAGAAGTGGGAATGCCAAACAAACTTGAATGCAGCCTCAAACACACAAGGGACCTCATTTCCTCTTATTGTAACTGGGGTTTTACACCTATTTAATGCCTACTTTAGCATTAAAGTATATAATAATATTAATAACCATTTGTCTATCTAACCCATCTAACTGTTTGTTCCATATGGTAGAGGCTCTCCAAGGTTTTAGGCAGATTTTTTAATGAACCTTGAGATCTTTTAATTGGGGATAATGAAGGATCCAGCTTAGGACCCGTGTCATGGAAAGCATCTGGACTCTGAGCTTGAGACCCTTCCCACCCACTGCTCCTTGCGTCTTATTCCAAATGGTGCCTTATTTCTCCTTCTCCTTTACTAGAAATGAAGCAATGCTAATTTTACTCTGGTGGTGCGGTGAAAGATGTCTGTCACAATTTTGAATAGCTTGCTTTACAACTGTCTTTCAGCATTTTGGATAAGCATGCAACATTCACAAATGCTGATGGTAAAGTTACTATAACACCTCGGGATAAGTGTAAAGTCATTGTTAATGGTGTCCCCATTGCTGTGAAAACTAAACTGCAGCATCTGGTGAGTTCTTTGTTTGTTAACCATTTCCCCATGCTTTGGTGTACTGTGTATATAGCTCAGTTTCTTAGTTATTACACTAACGCTTGCTGTGTAAAGACCAGGTTTCTGAAGACAGCTTTCAGGCTTTGAAAATATAATTAAATATAATGCTTAACAACCAATTGTGCAGTAGAAAGGCTTTCAGCAAGCCCTGTATACTCAATCCCTCAGGACCGTATTATTTTGGGGTCAAATAGTGCATATCTCTACATTGGACCACCTTCAGATCGCACCAGCGAGGACCTGACCAGATATGATTATGATTTCATTCAGTCAGAGTTGGCAGCAGCAGAAGGTTTCAGTGTAGATAAACTTGGTAAGCACTATAATATATTAGTTTTCTTGTTGATTTTCTAGATTTGTTGCTCCTGGCTTATTTGTTATTTTATTACACCTTAATATTTTATGGTAAGCTACCCACCCTGATAACTTGATTAAAGGGTATGAATGGTCCACATATTAATCCTAACACAAATTAAACATGGTGCTAAATTAATATACTATGAACAAATCTGGATTAAGGTGGTTGGGGCCCCTAGTGCAGTTCTCAAAAGAAGGCACCCCCCTACTGCCCCCCAAAAAGGAATGGAAGAAATAAAGTAGCCAAAAATACATCTTGAAGTATATTAAAGACTAACACATTTATTAGTGTATACGATTTCGTGGATCACACCCACACCCACACCCCTTAATAAAATTAGCAAAGAAGAAAATACTTCAAGCACGTGCAGTTTCGTATTTTAAACTTCTCATTGTTTTTGCTCACTTCCTAACTTGGGTTGGTCACCAGCTCACATGACTGTTCTGCAGGAGGCATAAAATGGCTGCAAAAGGGGACCTAGTGCTTGTATCATAGTGTAGGAATGAAAATCACGGGAGACGAGTAGTAGGTGTCATGTGAGAGGCGTCTGCCGGGAAGTCCCGGGAACTCTCTTTTATTGAATATCACAAAACATTGCCACAGGTGTGCTTGTGGTTGATTGGTTGATACAAACACAAAGAAACTCATTGCCTATTGGTTAATGCAAATGCAAGGCGGGAATTACATGTGAGGGGTGGGAATTACATGTGAACATTAATCACTGGTAGATTAAAGGCTGGAAAACAAGGTTGGGACTAGACAAGCATGAAACCTCCTAATTAATTATAACTAAAGATTAATATAACACAAACAATTACTAATGATTGATCATAACATGAAAGAATATAATAATCAAGTTCTATAGATGTGGTCAGCTATGCATGGAGTACAAGTCACCATGAACTTAAGGTGAACTGAGCGATGAGGGAATGTCTTGGTGTTTGGAGCAGGTTTGTACAGTGTGTGCAGAAACAGAGAGAAGATTATAAGCGAGACTTCCCAGAATGCAAGAGGAAAGAAGCAAGACTTCCCATAGCAAGACTTCCCATAAGGCCACAGTTATGTATCCCTATAATGCAACAGTTATGTGCAGAGGGAATGATCTTATGTGCAGAAGGAAAACTTCCCTTTATCATAGGCATCAAATTTTGCTTCCTTTAATCAGAGTGGTGTATCTTTGTGTTATAAATATTTTTCTGGGTAGTCCAGCCCTGCCAATTAGTACAGTTCCAAGACTTCAACCAATCTTAATCTAGCATGATTATTGTATGTTTCAACAATGCACAAGTCCAACTTATGTTCAGTTGCACAGCAGCTGAAATTTCAATAACCTAGTCATTTATTTCTCTGCCATAACCATGAAAACTGCTCTTGCCTGGACTTGATGATAAGGTGCTTTTTTCCCCTGAGGTGCTGCAAACAGGAAGGATGGGAAGCCAGATCCCAGCGTCCTTGCTGTGTTCCATGATTATCTTAAGTTAATGCCTTTGGTTGCTGAAGCCAATCAAATGAGTGTGGAGCTGAGAAAGGTAAGTTTACGTGTGCCATTGTTTACTGCAGGCAAAAATCATCCTGTTAGTTCAACAGACCTGATAGTCCACTGATTACACCTGTTGGGTAATTCTGTGTGTCCAAACCAGAGATCATCACATGGAACTATGGGAAATAACAAATTTATTTTCTTCAGCAGAAAAGGCTCCTTCTGTAGGACTGAGAATAAAGCTTGCAAGCCTAATTCTCAACCCTGTACTGCATGGTGAAACAAAAGGAGTACATAAAGTGAATGCCTCTTACAATAGAGAGGGGCTGCATTTAACAAGATGTGTTCCTGAAAGTGTGTTCAGGGGTTGGACTAACTTGTCCAGTGCCTTTGATTATTTTTGTCTCTCTGCGTTTAGGTCTCTAGCTCATGCTGGTGCTGCAGCTATCTGCATAGCTACATTCCCTTGATGAGCTATATTGCCTGCATTGTTCAGTATGTACTACGTTGTACTGTGTTGCAGGATGAGGCCTATTTTTCTTTTTTTTGAGGGGATGATAGTGGAAGTCTGCTGGTGGAAGATGGTGGACTTTTTCTCCGTTTTCAGAAATATCACAATTTATGATTTTGTCTCTCCTAGAAAATAAAACTGCATTATTAGACAGGAGAAGGCAACCACAAGAACTACTTGGCATCTACCTTTTTTCTTTTTTGCAAGATTTACTGTGATTTAGTCCAATTCTTTAGATCTTACCCATTAACACCCTACTGTTTATGTCATCTACCTCTTATACCATTAAAAAGGAATTCGCACTATAGTGTTATCCAATTTCAATGATTCTTGAGACATTTGTCTATTTTAGCTTTCTAAATTGAAAGCTAGTCAGCTACAGAAAAAAACTTTTTTGATAAGGTGTGGCTTCTTTTTTTTTTTTAACAGGACCTAATTTTGGAACTGAAAGTGAAAAATTTGGCTTCCTCTGACTCTAGAGGCTATGATCTGCAAAAGGAGATTATAGTTAAAGTGGCGCACAAAGTTACAAACCAGGTAAAGTAGTCTCAACCATTAGTCATGGCAAGTTGTATTGAGAAAGACTACAGTGCGTGCTTCACAGGCTACTCTATTTTACACCAGCTGGGCCTTCCCTTCCAACCCAAAGTCCTCCCTGCTACTGTCTCAATGGCTGGTTCCAGTTTGACAAGGGAGGCTGCTGGTTCTGATGCCAAAGCCCCAGATCTGGTCTCCCAAGGTTGTCCCCTTCTCTTTGTATTCTTTGTTCAAGACACGTGCAGCCCATAAGTCAGCTTTTTGGAACTACAACTTAGTTTTTACACTCTGAACCTTATGATTAGAATAATTCAAGTTACCTCATTTCTCTAGATATGGGTTTGGTCAAAACCCAAGTTCATCAACAGAAAGTTTTTAATGGAAGAGCTCTATCGGCGTTTCTTAGATGGAGAAGATGTGCAGGTTGACAAAGAAAGCGATCCATTCTGGGATCCCGTGGAAGTAATCCATTTAGGATCTGCTCACATCTGGCTCCAGTCCCTTGCTTATTGCATGAAACTTGAGGAACAAACAGAACTCCTGAATTCTGAAGGAATGGAGGAAGCCATCATTCTTATCAATATCATTCCATGCTCTCCAAATGGCAGGTGAGCATCTGCTGTTGGTTTTCTTGAAAGGCTACTTGGGCTTGACTTGAAGATTTATGCCTGTACCTTTAAAACAGGGGTGGCTAACCTGTGGGTTTTTAGGCATTGTTGGACTACAACTCCCATCCTCCTCTACTATTGGCCATGGTCTGATGGAGTCCAATAACACTTGGAGGGGCATGGGTCAGCCACGCCTGCTTTAAAAGCTGTGATGCACCAGGAAATTATGCAGCTGCTGTGCCTTCCCCTTCCCTCACTGATTTGCCAGCTCCGTTGCTTACTTTCCTCTCCCATTTGTTGTACAACAGACACGACTTTAGGATGGGCAGAGGCTGATGGAGCAATGGGCAGAAGACAAGGGGGGTTGTATCTTTCCTACTACCTAGGAAACACGCCTATACAGTGGTACCTCAGGTTACATACGCTTCAGGTTACAGACTCTGCTAAGCCGGAAATAGTGCTTCAGGTAACAAACTTTGCTTCAGGATAAGAACAGAAATCGTGCTCTGGTGGCGCGGCAGCAGCAGGAGGCCCCATTGGCTAAAGTGGTGCTTCAGGTTAAGAACAGTTTCAGGTTAAGAACAGACCTCCGGAACGAATAAAGTACTTAACCCGAGGTACCACTGTACATTTAACAACTTGGAGGCAGAAACTTGACAACCCTGTTTCTTACTGCCTCTTCTGAAGCTTACAGATAAAAATTCTAACTGACAGAGAACATTTGAGGTCTGACTAGGTATAGATTTATTATACATTTGTTTATAAATATTTCTAAACCACTATTCTGGGCATAATAGCCCTCACAAAGTGGTGCACAGTTGTGAAATAAAACAAATAAAACCACCTGTTTAAAACATTCACCCATTAAACTGTAGAAATTGATCCAAAATGGCAATGAATAAGTTGCAGATTGAAATAAAAATCTATTTTAAACAAAGCTAATAATGGGACGCGGGTGGCGCTGTGGGTTAAACCACAGAGCCTAGGACTTGCCGATCAGAAGGTCAGCAGTTCAAATCCCCGTGACGGGATGAGCTCCCGTTGTTCGGTCCCTGCTCCTGCCAACCTAGCAGTTCGAAAGCATGTCAAAGTGCAAGTAGATAAATAGGTACCACTCTGGTGGGAAGTTAAACGGTGTTTCCGTGCGCTGTTCTGGTTCGCCAGAAGTGGCTTAGTCATGCTGGCCACATGACCCAGAAGCTGTATGCCGACTCCCTCAGCCAATAAAGCGAGATGAGTGCCGCAACCCCAGAGTCGGTCACAACTGGACCTAATGGTCAGGGGTCCCTTTACCTTTACCTTTAATAATATGGAGCCATATGGATTTCCACAAGGAATGAGACCCACAAGTACAATACCATCACCAACAACGTCCTGCCTCTGACATTTCTGCCTTTTTCAACTCCAAGCCATAGAGCAGGGACATACTTAGATCATTTTTAACCTTGTCCAGGGGTGGGGAAACTATGGCCCTCAAAATGCTGTTGGAGCAACTCCCATAATCCCTGACAATCAGCCATGCTGGCTAAGGCTGATGGGAGATAGGGTCCAATAACATCTGGAAGGCCACAGGTTTGCCATCTCTTACCTTTTGACTTTGTTGGTCTATAAACTAACCTTGGACTTGATCAACTGACAAGCTGAGATCAAACCCAATTGGCTGTGCAGCAACTCTGTAGCATCACTGATATCAGTGTGGCTTGGGCAGCACTAATCAGCTGATTAGTTCAAGGTATACTTTAAGTTCCAATATGATCTTTACATGCCCCACATCTGATGACATGTATGACATCAGATGTGGGAGAAATGGGTATGGTTTGGGGAGAAACTGTATTGCAATTTAGATTGAGACCCTCGCTATACCTAATTAGCTCTATAGTCCAGAGCGCAGTGCTGGTTTAGAGTTACATCCAAATAAGATCAAAGTCACTACCATCTTGCATATTAATTCCCATTTTCCCCATTTTATTTTTTAATAGAGCCTTTGGAGAGGACGATATGGTCATTGATCCTTTGGAATTGCTGGGCAAAAGAATTGATTTCCAAATTCACATTTTACAATGCCTTGGAGTCAAATGGATAAAAGAAGTGGCACAGAGAGGGATTCAGATTGGGTATTGTTAGTTAAAGCTTCCTGTGAAATATTCTCAGTTTGGCTCTTTGGAGTGAATAAGAATTTCACAACTGAGTTTTCTTTTGCATGAAAACTTTACCCAAGATAGTAATTTTTTCAGATAATGTTGGGTATCTTTATTTCTTCAGTTATGCACTTAAATCCATTCTTGACTTGCTGGTCTCTTTCCTGTTGTTGCTGATTTAGTAAATAATTTAGCTTTATAAATAATAGATTATAATGATCTCCACGGCAACTCCATGGGTTGTTACAGGGTCAGCCTGTGCTTTTTTCAACTCCTAGTATTGCACAGCACTGTAAACCAGGAGTAAGCAATATGATGTGCTCCAGATGTTAATGGACTCTAGTTCTCATCATCAGTAGCCAGGAATGATGGGAGCTGGAGTCCATCATTATCTGGAGGGGCCACAGGTTCCCCATCCCTGATTTCAATGAAGCTTGTTCAGAAGAACTTCCTAGTAAACTGTGTCCAGTGGACGCTAATGCCTGCTAGGTCAAGTAGTCAAGATTAGAACTGGAAGGGAAATGCAAGGGAACTGCAAGGGAAATGTATTTTTGGAAATTGTGACATTTTTGGCCCAAAAAGAGTATTAAAAATGACTACCATAAAGAAATTAAGAAACCATTTCATGAAATTTACTGGGCATGCAAGACAATTTTTTTTTAAATTAATAAGTAGGAAGGAAAATCTAACCTTGAAATTTTGCTTCAAGATTGTCATATTTCTGTTATTTCAAGCAGTTGATGTCTTTGGACACAGACCTTAGTTTTTAATTGGGTCTTCGTTTGTTTTACTATTTTAGATATAAATTTTATGATCTCCCATGCCCATTATACACAAAGCCTGTTTGGAAAAATGTGAACCCGAAGATAGAAGAGCTAGTAAAATTTTCAGCCCTTAATATGTCCCATGATTTTTTGAACTATTTGCAGAAAAATGCTCTGATAGTTGACTTGTGGGGGCTTCAAGGTATGCTTTTGACTTTTTATCTTGATAACGCTATGTATACACCTTTATATTCAGTACTTTGTATCTAAAAGCATGGCTTTTGTTTGGAAAGATAACATAAAACTGCCATGTACAAAGTCAAACTATTGGTCCTTCTTGCCTAGGCTTGCTTTACTCCAACTTGTAGCGGTATGGCATCTCATTAAACCACAGTTCAATAATAGTTTATTAAGCCATAAGCTGCCCCATGAACCATCAAGCAAACCTTTGTTTCATCATACCTTGAGTCATTTCCTCCCCCTGGCTATTTCCACCATCTCCTGTCTCTCTACCTACTATCCCAAAAATCTTTGTGGTGCCCAATTCATGGCACTTCCTTTTTCCCATTCCTGCTGGACAGTGTGTGGAAATGTTCCCGAAGTTTTTAATCAGCTGTAATCTGACGAGGGCCTGCTCGTCATAAAATAATCAGTCTCATGCCAGAATGGATTGAAAGGGCCTAACCAGCCTCAAAGCTTAACCGCTCAAAAGCTGCTGCAGCCCAACATTTATTATGAACAGTAAAAAACTTACAACATTGTATCAACTCTGCAGCTAAGTACAATACCATACATTGAAATCACCCCATTATCAGGCTACACTATGTGGACCAATCACTGGACTAGCATGAGGTGTTCATGCGCTGATCATGCCCAGCACAGCCTGCCCTGCCAAAAGGTCAGGCTGCAGTAAATTTCCACCCATGCGCCCATTTTACCACATAGGCATTAACAACCATTTTCCTACAGTAATCAACAGCCAACTCCCTTTCCTTGCCCCATGAAGTTCTTTATAGAATTTATTTCCATTCCATTCCTCTCCTCCACTGCGTTGCCACATCTATCAGCTTTATTCCCCTACTCACCAATCACCCTGTTGTGTATTGGCTCTCCTGTCTTGTCAGACCAAACCTGCCTGATTCAGCTCTCAGGCACTGTGCTCTTAGTTGCTGTTCTGCATTACAGGCAGCAGACTATGGCATGGTGAAAGCAAAAGGTCTTTCAAGCTGCCCTGCACCTCTCCTTGAACCTCCAGCTTTTGCATGTTTACACAGCAGTATGAGGCTGTTTGTAAAAGGGCTTTCAAACAGTCCCATGCTACATTCTGAAGGCCTGACAATCAAGGCTTCAAAGCACCACATCATCCGACATCAAGTGATTGGCAGTTCACCCCTGCTTTTAATGTTAATCTCTGGTATGTGTTGTAACTGAATGTAGGTTTGGACAGCTTTGTGGTACTGCAAGTAGGTCATGCTGACTTTTAGCTGACTTTTAGTACAGTGGTACCTCAGGTTACATACGCTTCAGGTTACAGACTCCGTTAACCCAGAAATAGTACCTCGGGTTAAGAACTTTACTTCAAGATGAGAACAGAAATCGTGCTCTGGCGGTGCAGCGGCAGCAGGAGGCCCCATTAGCTAAAGTGGTGCTTCCAGTTAAGAACAATTTCAGGTTAAGAACTGACCTCCGGAACGAATTAAGTTCTTAACCTGAGGTACCACTGTACCTTGATTATGTGTGGTTGGGCCCTTTATGATAGAATAAAGAGTGCTCAGTTATGTGAGATGCTAGCTAGACCTTGAGTTTAAATCCCCCTGGCTCTTCTTTACACTTTGAACTATTGACACAAAACATTTTGAACTCTTGCTGGCCGATTCTGCTTGTTCATTGTGAGACCGTGACAGCTACAAGTCTTTGACCTATCTTATATTTAAAGTTAATTACATTACTCAGCAGCCACACTCTAACCCCACCTAGGACCAATGACTAGTCTAGTGCACTTGTTCTCCCAGGAGATGCTGGCGCCTGTATCCAGCACCCTTGTTTCCCTAGGATACCTTGCATGTGCAGTATCATAATGGCACATGTTAGACAGGAGTGGAGTGGCAGCAGACACCTGAAGCAGCAGAATAAGGTAGCTTTAGGGGAAAGAGGGGTAATTAAGGGGGGCTGATGATGCTCTTTCTAGGAACATGTTGTTCTTTGTTACCAATGTTTAAAGTGATATAGAATGGGAATGTGGAGGATATAATCTATAATGGCAGTATCTTCCCAATAATACAGAAGGATGTGTGCAACTGGATTCCTCTCGGCAAGACATGGCATTAACAAGGGAGAGCTCTATTATCATTGATAATCCCAGAGCTGAGGTTCTGAGACACACCAGTCTGGTAAGTGTATTTTTGGTATTCTTGCATGTGGTCAAAGATCATAACCAAGCAGTATCCCAATTTCATGTAGCTTATATGGCAGGTGGTTTTTTTGCTGCTAACATGAATTGCTTTTCCGCTGCTGTTGAGAATGGAAAAAGATCTAAAAAACCCCAGAAACAAACTTAGGGACAAAAAACTGATAACTATTTACTAGGGACAAATTCAAGGCAATAGGGACTTTCCTTGTACATGGGGACAGCTGGAGGCTATACAGCCATATGATGGCCAAATATGCCATGAAACCAATACCATTTCCATATGAATTATTGCATATTGCATATTTGTGATAAGAATTTCTTCTATTTTTAGGACACAGAAAACCAGATTGCTGAACTTTACCAAAAGCTGTTAAAACTAGAGCAAGAGACTGAACTGCTTAGAGATATTAACAGAGCTCTAAGGGAAGAAAATGTACTTCTGAAGGATAAATTGAAAGCGTGCGAGATTGAAACCCATAAAAGTAAGCACCTGACCCCTTTTAAAAAGGTATAGGACCCACGACAGTTAAGTCCAGTAGCAAACAACTCTGGGGTTGCGGGGCTCCTCTCACTTTACTGGCCAAGGGAGCCGACGTTTGTCCGCAGACAGTTTTTCCGGGTCATGTGGCTAGCATGATTAAGCCACTTCTGGCAAAACCAGAGCAGTGCATGGAAACACTGTTTACCTTCCTGCTGGAGTGGTACTTATTTATCTACTTGCACTTTGACCTGCTTTCGAAC
This sequence comes from Podarcis melisellensis, assembly GCF_964234715.1. Taxonomy (NCBI): domain Eukaryota; kingdom Metazoa; phylum Chordata; class Lepidosauria; order Squamata; family Lacertidae; genus Podarcis; species Podarcis melisellensis. The sequence goes on from NC_138530.1 coordinate 42,223,935, forward strand.
TGCTAGGTGGGCAGGAGCTGGGACCAAGCAACAGGAGCTCACCCTGTCACAGGGATTTGAACCGCCGACCTTTCGATCGGCAAGCCCTAGGCTCAGTGGTTTAGACCACCGTGCCACACGACCCCTTTTACTTCTCCTTTAATTATGTTGAATTTGACCTTCTTCGGCTGCAATCCTGGGGGGGGGGCGGAGGGGGAACTGAAGGCTGTTTAATTCCGTACCCTGAGACCCATTGGGTCGAACTGAGGACGGAGGAGCATTCTAATATTCCCTCAACAATTTTATAGTTTGTTTTTAAACTATAAGCTATAAACCAAACTATAGTTTAGTTCTAATAGGAAGGAAATACAAGGGAGAGATATTTACATCAGCTACTAAGCTAGTTTAAGTATCTTTCTGGTTTGGAGATATGTCAGGTTGCTGAGGCAGCTTTGGATCCTTCAAATTCAAGCCTTTATCTGGTTCTTCCTCTCCCTGTGACATGCTTGCTACTGGGCCTACAGATGTCAGAGCTCCAATGCTGGTAGGCTCAGGGTGTTGGAGGTTTCCTTGGTGGCAGGAAGGGAGGTTCCCCTCCCTTATGTAGGAGAAGGGACTACCAGTGTACACTATGTCCTCTTGCATTCCCTCCCAGGGCCATAGAATTGCAGCCGTAGAGCATTAACTGCTCATATTTACTTTAATACATTTTGGGACAGGTGACAGCTGGCAGGTTTCAGGTGAGATTACCATGCTTGATTTATTGTAGTAGGGGTCCACCTCAAGGTCTCAAACAAATTTTGCATTAATATATGCATTGATGTATCTATGTAAAAATGTATTACATGTGTTGTGCAAGATGTGCTGGTTATTATAAATGATCAAAAACAGGATTATTCTTTTTTACATCTATTGAGTGAAACTCAGGACAGGAAGTTGGCCTTGCCCCCGTCTGCAAAAGTCTGCTAGTAACTTCAAATTTAAAAAAGTTTTAAGAGGAAGTGAAAATGAGAATAGAGCTGCAAGTAAAAGCCAGGAATCTCAGCACCATTGAGTGTGGAGCATTTAGCCTCTGCATACCTTTTTGTACAGATTGCTGGAGGGGGGCAGCAAGAACACCAAAATTCTGGCCGTAAGTGGCTCTTTCCTTCTGTCTGTTGATACTAATCTTCACATCTTTCTGTTTTAGGTAAGATCTCAAAATCTCCTACAAAACCCCAAGCTGCTAAGGTAACTCAATCAGCGTCAAAAGATTCTCGCCCAGTTTGCAATTCTCGGATGAGCTGCGATGCAGAATTTGCTAAAGCCCTCAAAGCCTTCTACCAGAATATGAATGTGATCAGAGGCCAGTTTTTGAAAATAAAGCACTGCAGAGCTCCGGTATATATATCTTAACTGATTCTTAAAAAGAAAGGCTGAATCTATACTTATTTTCCCCGCAAAATCAGTATAATCCTTTTGAAAACTTCTACAGTGAACCAGTAGAAAACCCTCCCAGGACTGTAACTTTCCTCTTTTGCTGCTCTCTCTAATTCTACAGCTCTTAAGAATGCCCAAGTGTTCCTCACACCAAGGAGCCAAATAATGAAGTACTTAATGTTTTCCAGACTGTATTATATTGCAGGGCACATGCACCTTGTGTCCAATGAGAGGGTTTATTTATTTACAAAGGCTGAAACTGGGACATAGGAATGCAGAGTGCACCTCTGCTTTCACTTCCATTGTCAACACTAGAAGAGCTTTTGAATAAAGCTGCAGAACTGCCTTCATAGTTCACCCCCCACTTAGGATTTACTGTTCCTCAGGTGTGTTCTTCCGTGCTGAGTTAAGTTGCCCATTTGCTGGTGTAAGCTATTCTTTCCTTTTCACACTGCAGCTTCTGTATTTCATTTCATTTCTAGGAAGAAGATAATGTGCAAGTACTTCGACATTTTGCTGAGAGACAGTCACACATGTTAAAGGACTTTGGAGAGCAACTTGAGTCAAGTATAAGTAAACTGAAAAATGATGTTGCTTTGATAGTTAAAAAGAAACGGGAGAGGCTAGGTTGCAGCAAGCCGTAAAGTCATTGTACGAAATAAAACAGTAGTGTTTCAGTATAATTGTAACTGTGCTAAAGCATATGTTGTTTTGTGTCACTACAAATTAAGAGCACAACTTCTATATTTACCAGACCCACCCTGGACACAGCTGTAAGAGGGGAATAATTTAGTTCCAGAGTATGATCTGAAGGCACTTGAGGCACTTGCTGAAGCTGAGCAGGTCAGGATCTGGTCAGTGCCCGGGTGGGTGGGTGACCCATGATGGAAGAAAGGTGGGGTAGAAATGTAAGAAAATAAGTAACGCTGCATGAGAGCATTAGTATGTGCTGGTCATTATGTATCATTGATACCTCTACAAAAGTGTTCCTAAGCTCCCTGTGTGTAAATTACTCCTGCTGTAACTCCTGAGAAGGAAGTGGATGGGAAACAGCTATGGGTCTGCCAGTTCTGAACAGTTTCGTGCATTGTACTGTGCCTGTGGTAGGAGAGTGACAGTTCCATTGACCATTGTACTGTTCTTCTCATACTGACATAGGAGGAATTGTTCCATCAGGAATGTTTATACACTTTTTTCAAATCTGTGCACTAATGCCTTATTCAGAATAATCAGTGTTGGAATACTGATCAATATTAAGGAACAAACAAGTGGATAAATGACTTTTCCAATGTTAGGACACTTCTCAATATAGGGGTGCCAAACGTGGCACAAGGGTTTTTGAGGGGGGAGGTAGTAGGTTATACCGCCATTTGGACACCAGGTACCATTTTGAATCAAGGTGGCGGACTGAAATGTGACTTTGGCGTTACATTTATTGGTCTAGGTTTTCTGCCTCTTGAGGTGTTGTCACAAAATTCAAGCACAAGGGTTCCTGAGGTGTGGATGGCGGTCTCTGCCACTGTTTGGGTGCTGTGCACAATTTTGTTCCAACCATTGGACCAAAATATGATCTCACCTGATTTTTGGTGTCACGAGTCCAAACTCACAAATTGCATGAGCCATTTAAAAATCACAGTATTTTTTGGTTTCTAAAAATACCTGGGCAGTCCTGTGCACTTCCTGCTAGTTAATTGAAAAACACTTGGGAATGTAATTGGGGTAGGGGTGATGCTCTGCTTCAGTTTTAGTAAAATTTTATTTTCAAGGAGCATGTCACATTATTTGGGATGGTGCAGTTTTATTTCCAACAAACCACCACTTGGATGTCCTCTTAAAACAGTCCCATGCTCCTGAAGGTAGCAATGTGTGGAGGGGAGGCTAGAGCAGCTAAAAGCTAAAAGCAGAAAATCATTTACAGAAAAGGGCCCTTGCTGTTATATGCAATACCCTTAGCACCCTACCTGTAATTTGGGCTTAAAAGAGGGACTTAACTTGTATTCTCGTTCCATTACAGGTCTACTAAATTGACAGTGGATTATTGCTTAAGGCAGTTTATTCTAAGCACATTAGATAATGCTAATTAAAATGGTTGACTTTTAAGTACAGTGATCTGTGTTGAGTTAAACAGAAACCAAGCAAATTTGTAACCCTCTTTTATTACACTGAAAAATGAGACAAAGGGAATTAATAAGTGCTAGAAATCTTTCTTCCTTTCACAATGACATATTTCCCCTGCCTTGAGGATGTCTCAGTACACAGGAAAGGAATGTTAACTGATCAGGTATGCAATGAAGTTACCAATTCAAGCAAGAATATTACTACGCTCCCCTCCACCAAGCTTATATTGAAAAAACATTGCAGGCAGAGTCTAGCTAAGTACAATGAGACCTAACTTAAGCATAATGACTTGGTTCCATTAGTGACAAGAGAACTATGTTTAATCAGAGAAATTGCAGTTGTCAAGGGGACTTGATCCCAGTCTATCTGAGTGTAGATTACAGTATTAATTGTGACAAGGTACCTAGGGAAACCTGTCTGAAGGAATGCCCACACAACTTACTAAAGACACCCTTTTGCTTTTTCAGTTTGCTTTCTCATTACTGATCTTCATAGGGAGTTAATTGGTTAAGGCACAGATTTTATAGTAAAGTCAACATTCACAATTCAAAATAAAAATACTGCAGTTGTAATTTGTTACTGTTTTTTTTTAGTTACCACAGCTAGTTCAGTCAAGCCCCTGATTCTAAAAAGCACTATTATTTAGCACTATTAATATAGGTTTTTTTTTCATTTAACTATTGCTGTGCTACAGTGTGCATTTCCAGTAGTAAAAGTTCAGTCTTACTTCCATTTTGAGCAACAATATGAAACATGTTTTCACATTACATAAGATTATGTCAGTATTTTATTAAATTTAGCAACCATTTGTAGCTGATCTTTTTGGTATACAAGTACCATACAAAGATTTGTTGGTCATGCAGCCTTCAGGATGTTTTTTCTTGTTTCAGACTTCAGGCTGGCTAATAACAGAAAACTCAATTCCATGCTGCTTGAGCCTGTCAATAAGTTTTGTATTGGAGAATGCAGCCCCAGGAGAATAGACACCACCCCTGTAAAACAGCCACACATTTGGGGTTAGTGACATGTAGCTGCAAGCAAGCTTAACACTTATTATGAACAAATACTTACTGAAAATGGGATAGTTAAGTTCCACTCCCCCCTGTGAACCTTCAACAAATGTTTAAGTTAATTCATGAACTATGCATAGAAAAGCTTAATAATATAACTGATTGAAATACTTGGTTATAGTTTTTAATACTGAACTTGACATGAAATTTTACTATTTCTTAATAAATATTGTGATTTACAAACCATTAAATGACCTAAAGCTTGCACATTACAACATGAATTAAGGTCATTTGGAGATATAATGGCATTATCACTCAAGCACTTTTTCACATGTTTGCAATAACTCAGCGTGAGAGAAAGTTTAATGCTTTTAATGCAAATGCTAGCTGACAAAATGAGAGAAAAGGAAGTTACTACACCATAGAACTGTGTAGTGCTTTCAATCACTTTGATGCTTACTTTCATGCTAATATATTATTTATTCAATTGTATCCCATCCTTCCTCCCAAAGAATCGGGAATGGTAAACAAATGAAATGGTAAGAATACAAAGATTTTTTTAAAAGAAAGAAATCAGATACAATACTATTACAGCCAAATAATTTAAAGGCTGCTAGGAACCCTGAAAGTGTAAGCTATTTCACATCAAGAAAATTAAGACTTACTTTTTAGGAAGAGAAGGCTTGTCCTTCAGAAGTGCCACAGCTGCCTGAACCATTGCAATGGGTGTAGCAACGTAGCCAGCCTCTACAAAAATATGCGGGAGGGGAAAACATTACACTCATCATTTTGACTCTTGGGCTGGGGAGTTTTTCTTTGGGGGGGTGTTGTTGCTGTTGGTTTTCTCTATCTTAATTTTAGAGCTTATGAGCTATGTGGAAATTGTTCAGCAAGGCTGTGTATTTTTTGACATTTTATTTATTGTTTATGACTACTTTTGTTATGTTGCAGTTACATACTTTTTCATGTTGTAAACTGCCTTGAGTGTGGTTTGAACTGTGGAAAGGCAGCATACAAATAAAATTACTTCTGTTTCTATCATTTCTAGAATTACCTTTGATTCAAGATTAAACATCTCCCTAAACACTGGGCCAGTACCATCTAGCTAGCATTCCCCTCCCAGGGCTGTACCTGTATGTACCATTTGCTTTATTTTCAGCAAGTATATAAACTAAATAAGCATGCGACAGTAACACACACAATCTAAATCTCCCAATAACCTTATGAGCAGTACATAAAGCAATCATCTGCCTTTTTCAATCACAAATCACAGTATAATCAGAATCAAACAGCACCACTATGTGCTCAGCTAAATTGAAAGCATTTCATAAAAAGCAGCCAAACCTTCCTCAAAAAGCTCCTAAACAGGAAGGGCATCTGAGCAAATCTGGTACAAAACCTATGATATGTGAAGGTTATACAAAATTTGCTATACCTGGTCCCTTTACTTGGGTGCAGATTTTAACATTTGGTTTGCCCAGCTGTAAATCATCTTGTGTTCTGTATCCCTCACCAAAAAAAGTCATTTCAAAGGATGACTCTTCCATCTGTAATTCAAAAGACAAGAAAGAAACAGCATCAAATCTCTAGGCTATGCCAGTTTATATCGAACACACATTACTGCTTATACCACTGAATTTCAGCCCAGTTTAACTACAGTGAACTACAACCAAAGTTGAGGGAGTAGTTTGTGTACAAAAAACCCCACTGTAAAATGTTATGCAAAATAAGCCAGTTATTTGAATACAGTGTGACTTGCTCTGCAAAAACTGTGGTATTTACCACCCAAAAAATAAATTTGAGGTTCCAGACTGTCTTTGCTATAATCCAATCCAGCACTCTTATATTGTCATTTAACCTTCATAAAGTTAAAATTATCTCAGTGGTCCTGCTACAAGTTTGGTCTCAAATACTGCTTTTAAGCTAGCTTCTGAATAAGAAACTGCAAAAGTAGGTAGAAAAGGTTCATAGTCTGAATAGAGTAGATATGGGTTTCAGATTTAAGCTGAGATTTTTTTCCAGTCAACTTTCATTGAAGACTGTAAGGACTGGATCCAACACAAGGAAAGATTCACCGCACACACACTCACCTAACATACACACCACAAAATTTCGAAAGCTGTTGAACAAGGGAAGGCCAGAATAGCACGAGCAAGATAGGTCCACTTCAAACAAGGCAGGAAAACAAACTGTCACCCCAAGAACAGGGTTGGTCAAAGATTCTGTTGGAGTGATGCCACTTTCCTGCCTTCAAGCAACAGGAGGACTACTGTTCACTTGTTCTCCTAGTGCTCACCTGAGAACCTATTGCTATACATGGGTTAAACATGTCTGCTGAACATTTACTTCAATATTCACAGTGTCCCAATATTAGAACAGTAAGCCCTCAACGTAAGCACATTAAACTTGTGCATATTCAGCTTTATGCGCTTGGCAAAATAATTATTAAAAAATGAAAAGGGTGCAGCATAGGAAAAAATGATTTTGACAATCCCGCCCACCATTGAACTCTATGGGTTTTGACTGTACACTATTTTGGCTTCATGCACAATCCTTGGAATGTAACCTCAGCGTAAATGGTGGGCTTATTATACTCCACATCAGACTACCCATTATCCATTTCCTTTACCCATTCCGCTTGAAAGACCCCAAAATGCCTCCTCCTCCACAATTTTCCCAGTATTTAATCTACAATCTCACATAGAATTAAGGAATTTTCCATTGCTGCAATTAGTAAGCTAGTCCTGTGACACTGTAATTATGTAGAAAACGGTCACATCAGAAATACAATCACCTAAGAACAAAAGTAGTTACCTGTTTTTCTGTTGGTCCTTCCTTTGTGAAATGTCCCCCAGAAAAAAATGCGGGATACTGAAACAAGACAACCCATAATAAATTCCAGAATAATAGGGGGGGGGGGAATCAAGCTTCCAAAGTATTTAAAACAAAACCTACTTTTAGCAGGAGCTTTCTTCCAAAGTTGAATTTCACAAGCATTAAAAATAAAAGGCCAGCAAACATTAGCTTAATAACAGTTCCAAGACCACCCACAGTCGCATAAGCAGCATACTGCACCTGAAAAGAAGAGAATTTTTTTATCAATGAAAACCTGCCAGTTTATGTATAAACTGTTCCAGAATACAGATCTTAAAGAACAACAATTCACAAACAACCAAGCCTTGCTTAGGTGACAAATAATAAATCCAGAAATAGGCTAGATATGATTGCTAGCTATAACTGTGGGCATTGTAAGAGCAGCTGGAGGCATTAAAAGAAATACAATTTTCTTTTAGTACTACAATTACAGTAACACAAATACGTTATCATGTGGCACCATTGCAGAAGGAGTGATGACAGCCTTGCTGTTTGACACTTTTTCCCATTTCAGAGAGCTACATGAATATTCCCCACATAAGTGGCAGTGGTGACAGACATTCAGCAGTAATAAGATTTCCCAGAAGCTCATAAAGTAGCACAGGCCTGCAATCTTTGCAGTGTTAGGCACATGAATTCAATATGGTTTTCCCTCAGGCACCTATGCATATAGAATCATATAGAGTTGGAAGAGACCACAAGGACCATCGAGTCCAACCCCCTGCCAAGCAGGAAACACCATCAGAGCACTCCTGACATATGGTTGTCAAGCCTCTGCTTAAAGACCTCCAAAGAAGGAGACTCCACCACACTCCTTGGCAGCAAATTCCACTGTCGAACAGCTCTTACTGTCAGGAAGTTCTTCCTAATGTTTAGGTGGAATCTTCTTTCTTGTAGTTTGGATCCATTGCTCCGTGTCCGCTTCTCTGGAGCAGCAGAAAACAACCTTTCTCCCTCCTCTATGTGACATCCTTTTATATATTTGAACATGGCTATCATATCACCCCTTAACCTCCTCTTCTCTATTATTGCAAGTTTCACATTATCAGATTCAAAGATTTTAATAATGATAGGACATTCTTTAAAATAGATGTTTTAGTAAACTTACAGGTGTTTCTTTCAGGTCTGTGTGCAAATAGTGCTGAGTTCGTTTTACTACAGAGACATCTGATCCCATGAACGGAATGGAATATTGTTTAAGTTCGTTACTGTAAAACAGTGCACCTCTGCAAAAACAGAAGCCAGGACAATTAAAACAAAGCTTGGCAAAGTGTGTTTCAGACAAGGCACTAGCTACCTGTCCTTTCAAGCACATAAATCTGTATAAAGACATTCTACCAGAATGCTTTCTTTCATGAAAATGTAAGGCACCTACAATTTTCCTTACCTTACATTCCTTCTGGAAACATCTTCTGAGCTATGTAAACAATAAATTCTAGTCCACAAAAGTAGTATACCTTCTCTTAAGCTTTCTTCCAGTCACTGGAAGGGGTTTGTGTCCTATTTGCCTTCGAATTTTTTTCAGACTGCCTTGATCTGCAAAGCCATGTATAGCTGATTTCCAGGTCCCATCATGAATGCAGGAACCCTGTTAAAATGTTATGTTAATTCAATATACTATGCTCACAACACATCTATACCATTAGCCACAATAATGAAAACATACCTTACTTATACACCTGATTCAGTGACTAAATCAAAGTATAGCTGAAAGCTATATACTTGATCCTAAGCATGACCATTTTCTCACTTCACCTCTCCTGTCCCCTCACAAAGATTAGTGTGTCTGCTCCTATGGCATTTATCGTCTGCTGTAGGAAGCAGGAGTGTGAGTGCATTCTAGTGATGTCTAGACTAATCTGGCTAGCTGTGTGAAGCACTAATGAGAACACAGCATGTATGTCTGCAGGATTTTCACCCCACAAAAACCGTCTGCATAGACAGAAAGTAACCTGTTTCTGCTCAAGGATGTGTCTTCCTAGACTGGCTGTGTGTCTTACTAGGCTGAGTTTAATATTGCATCTACTCCTCCTCCAACAGTGTTATAAAATATTGTTATTGTCTGCACCTTCCCAATCACTTATTTTTAACAAATGTTAAGTAGCTATCTACCCAACATCAGCAATAAAGCAATTTCTTACCACCTAACAGAAAGCATATGCTTAGGTAAGGCTATCAAACTGGTATTGCATTACTTGAGTACTAGAAATGCTTTAACAGAACAAGCATTAAAGAGTGATGTTCTTCTGTCTGACAATTTTGTAGGCTACCACTACCAATACAACAGCCAATGTAATAATTTATTTTTATATTGTCTATATGATAAGTACCTACAATAAACTTAGCTAATCAAGAAATCAACCAACCTCTGGTCCAGATTTTACAGTCAGGAAACTTTCAACTGCAGTTAATGTACCTTGGGACGGGGGAAGAGAATTAATCATTAAGTGTGGTTGTAACAAAGAATTAAACAGCAGTTTATACTCAGGCTGTCATGGCATCAGATAAATGAAGATACCAGGACACATAGGAAATCCTGTACTGAGAAGCAACAGCTTGCTCATCATTTCATTTGAGATTCTATAAGTACTGAACCTTCCACCTAGTTTTAAGTCATATGCAACCTATTTTAATGATAGTATTTCCAGAATTATGCAACTTCTAATTAAGTACACTTTAGATGTGGGAAAAATCTCCATAGGCCATAACAAGCCCTGTTTCTACTTGGGATGTATGCCAGCAACTCACTACAGAAATGGAGCGGTCTGTGTTATTTCTACATCCCTTTCTAGCTTCGTACTCCATTCCATTAAGGAGCATAAGCTCCAAGTTTTTGTTTTTTGCTAATGCAACAGAAAGACTGATTGATGTACATTATTTTAAGATGATGGTAACTGAAGATATTTATAACTGCATAGCTTAATACAGCAGGATTCTGGTAACTATAACAAATATTTTGTAGCAACATCAGTCCTTGTGAAGAATTACAGAAGAAGCAGAATACAGAGCATATTATTGTTCCTAACCACTCAAATATCATTTTAACTCTCCACAAGGAAAATAATTTCTGCACCACATATCAAAATTGTCATTAAGTTTAAGAGTCACCTTTCAAAGAGTTTCTGGTGTACAATACTCCCATATCTGCTGGGATAGAGTCAAAGCCACAGCTTCCAATAATATACACTCCCTTTTCTGCAGCTTTGTCATTGTAATTCAGATACATTCCTTCCAGGAACTGAAAGAAATGAAACAACATTGTACTGAAAAATAGATAATATTCTCTCTCAATGCTCAAGCAAATATGATAACTTTCATAGCTGTGTCACTGGCACCATATTCAGTGGCTGATGCTCCATTTTGCAACATTACATAAGGTTATTATATTATTATCAAAACATTTATTGAGATGGATGACAGGGAGGGGGACCCACCACAAGCAAACTCAGCATCCCTGACTGCTGATACTTAGGATGGTGCAGGAGCTGCTATTCAAGGGCAGTATCACAAAGTTGGACACACACAAAAAAATTCCTGCATGATGGTAAGATGTGCAAATATGAATAATGTCTTAATACAATTGCGAATCTAGCTTGTTTTCTCAGTTTCTCATACCTGAGGCTCTCCACTGATGTCGATACAGCTTGTACCGTTCTCAACACAAGCTTTCACCACAGGCTCACCAAAAAACCTGTACTATAAGAAGAAATAAAACTATTACTACTTTCATAAATCATACTATGCTACTTTAATAAAGACAGTAAGTTATCTCACTATGTTTACATATTTGAACAAGGTTATGTAAAGCAATTTTAATTTCTAATGAAATTTTAATCAATAAACACTGATTAAAACTATTTAATTCGCATTCAGATTTTAAGAAACATCTCCCTCTACATGCAATCCTTTCCTACCTCCTCTACCACAACTACAGCATGCACATTTCAGTTATTAACCTTTGCTCTAGATTTAATGAGCTGGCAGAACTTTGCAACTGAGAATGAAGCAACAATGCCTTCCTCTTCATCTGCCTTCCCACAGCCTCACCACACACAGCTGCAATAGGCACTGTTTTGGGGGAAAGCAGCAGCATATTTTCCACATACAGCAATTTATCAGCTATTTGCTTTATTTAATAACTGCAAGTATAATTGGTATAAACAGAGGGAAATTAATTATGGCAAGAATTATTTAGATGTTCACTATACACACTGGGTTAAGAGTCAAGAAACAAACTGAACTGGTTCAGCTGCTATTATTAATACAGTCTTGTACATTTTACACTGGCCTCGAAGGACTGCCAGGCCTTTCTTGCTGATTTCTAAGCTTGCAAATATGTAATGGTGGAATGGTGAAACTAGGAATCACTCTGCCCACATTCGAACTTATTTAATGAAGTTACTTCACCGTCTTAATATCTGCTAATGAGGGCTGGGCATAAGCCTATTTCACAAGGTCAAACTAGAATAATCCCTCATTTTATGCACATCTGACTTGCACAATTTCAACCATTGTAGCTGAAGGTGAGCTGAGTGAAATCACGCAAGTCAAGTTCCAAGCAAAGTAGAAAGCTTAAAAGCTTTTCTCACACCAGGCTTACTTGGGTTACCTAGCACAGAAAGAGATTTTAAGCTCTCTGCCTGGCTTGCTGGGCAAGGCCTGCTGGGCGTGCAGGCTGCCTCTAGGATGCAAAATCTTGCATGAACTACCCTTCCAGGGCCAGCACACAGAACGGGTCTTGTCCAGCAAGCATGGCAGAGAGTTTGAAAGCTCTTTTCACACTGAATAACCCAAGCACTCTGGCATGAAAAGAGCTTTTAAGCACTTGGCCTTGCTTGCTGGGCAAGACCTGCTCAGTGTGCAGGCTCTGGGAGTACTGGGGGTGTGCTCTCTCTCCCTCTCACCTGCTAGCTGTGGGGCAGCTCCATGAGTTTGACTATACACAATTTTTGCCTGCACATATAACCCTTGGAACTGACTCCTTGTGTAAACTGAGAGATTACTGTTCTTCAAATGCCAAACAACACTGTCAAATTACAACCCTTTCTGATAACAACTGCCTCAAAATTATTTTTAATATCTGATCACCACTATAGAAGAGTGATACAAACATTATAAATTAATAAGTAAAAATATAGGATTAATATATGCCTTTGTTTCACAATGGCACAGCAGAGTTGCCCCTTTAACTTTTATTCATCCAGAAAATATTTTGGTTTACATACTTAGCAAAGATTTCTTTTTCAGTGTTTGCTAAGGTAATAAAAATATTGCAATATATTAAATCTTCATTTTTAAAGTTTTTAGTATCATGGGAACTTTTTACTTACTCATTTTCCAAAAGAGGAAAATACTTACTGGGCCTACACAGTTCAGAACAATAGCAGCTTGTTTAGCCATATTAGCAAGAGAGGATGGATCACTGACATCACACAGTATTATGCCAACTTCTGACTTCAGCTCTTTCTTTCCTGAAAATGTAAAAGAAAAATGTTATAAAAGAAGCCTGGCACTGTATAATAATTCCTCTCTAATATACACATTGCTTTTTCTTAACATTCATTATTTAGTTATGAATTATTAGATGAATGGATCAAACCCAGGTCATTTTAAAATCCTTTATTTTTTCAACTACAGTACATTTGCAAGATAGGTTACTTTTTTCTGATACAAATTCAAACATCCACCCCCAAATATGCTTTTTCAGTATAAAACAACTGTGCAAATCGAAAGATGGAACTTCTTGCCACAATAGATGAACGGAAAAATCTCAAGAAATTATTGAAAACTATTTCAGAGAAATACAATGCAGCAAGTCAGCCATGCAAGTGCATGTCACAAGATTATCACTATGACATTTTATTTTAGCCATTGGCTTAGAACGAGCAACTACTCTGGTTTTAAAGATCAGTTTCAATAGGGTTTCCCCCCTTACGCGCGTTTTAACTTAGCAACCTCAGCAGCACACAACCTTTTTCCAAGACTGCATTTATTCATGCAACATCAGAACCAATACATTTTCCCAGCCCCAGAAAGCCTTGGGCTATAAAGCAAAAGAATGCAACAAGTGTCAACTGAAACACATTAATGAACCAACAAGCATTTTCACAATAAAAATTGTGTGGGCTAAGAAATCTGAAACAATGCTCAACTCAGTTATACCGACCAAGCGTGGGAACCTCTAACTAGAAAAGGCTAGCATATACAAGTCAGGACAAAGTAACAATTAATAGTTGGAGAAGCACAATGTCTGAAACAGCAAGAACTAAAGAACTCACACTGTCACAATATGACAAAGAACACAGAAAAAGGCTGACATTTTAAACAAGAAATGGGCCCATGTATGCAACTAACATGGTGATACAAGGCCCCAATACCCTGCGGAGGATGTGGAGAGGCAGAGGTGCCTCTCCACTTAGCGCTGCCTGACTCCATTGGTGGGGGACTTCCACAACTGTAGAGGTCCTTATCAAAACCATGGCTGGGCAGAAATCACTGCTAGCACCAACAAGCAGAAACCCCTGAAACAAACTTTTCTAGAGTGGGAAAGAGGACCGGTTGTGCTTGCCAATGATCCACTAGATTTTAAGCTGGTCCAGCTACAGCCAATAGACCTTACCTGTGCCCAACTGAAATGCCTGCCTAAAGACGACAAAGGAAAACATGTAATGAAGCTGCTTCTGCCCTTGCGAACATAAGTAGCAGAACTGCAGAAGTGGTAATGGCTTAGCAGCCAGTCCAGTCCTGCTGCTCCCAGATGGGTGCTAGAATTCCTCCCTGAAGCTACAATTTTAAGTCATGGAAACATTCCGGTTGTTAGTCAGGAAAAAAGGAAACAAAAAACCCTTTGCAGTGAAAAATATGTATCACAAACAGCACCATCCACCTGGGTTTGGCAAACTTGGGTTCAATATCCCCCTCTTCTACGGCCATATCACAAATTCTTGGTTTCACAGTGCAAGCCTAATCCCCAGGTAAAATGGGTGGGAGAGGTTAGCACATTGTGCATCTTCCCATCACCCCAGTTGCCAGCCATAAATGCGCATAAATTATTATTATCAAGCATATTTATCCTACTCTCTTGATGCCAGAGTGGCTTGCAAAGAAAAGTCAGTCCTTGCCCTCAGGCTCGCAATCAAAGAGACATGACACAACAGGAAAAGGGGCTGGGAAGGAGTAGGAAAAAAGCAAGCTCAGGCAATAATTCTTAGTTACAGAGACCCTGCAATGAGCAGCAAGAATTGAAAAATTTGGCGAGGAGTCAAACGTTGCTGTTCTTTCAGCAGAGCTGATGGAGAGGATCTGCAGTTACATTTCCCCCTCTCTCTCTCACAGCCTGACAGACAGTTGGGGGAGGGAAGTTGCTGTTTATTTAGGAGCTGATGAGAACACTGTGCAGTCCCATCTCTTCCTTTCCTATAGCCTGATGGGCTTACCCTGGAGTAACAATTTACATAGACTGAGAAAGCTATGCTGGAGTAAGGAAAGCTGGTGTGGAAGGCACAAAGGAGTGTGTTAAGGGTGGAAAATTGCAAAGCATCCTAACTCATTTGGTCTCGCTCATAGAGCTTGGAGCTTGAGCTCAGTGTAACTTACAGCACCAAAAATAAAGGTGCAACTAATTCACCCCACAAAAATCTAAGAGTAAGGCTTACCCTGCCCACACCCCTGCTAGAAGCAGTTAGGAAACAGCTTAATTTACACAGGAGATACACAGGCCTCTTTGTTGGGGGTTAGGGTCGCCCTGCCAATACCCTTCTGCAAACAATGGCAACTTCCCAGCTAAAGTTGCTGTGAGAATAAGCACAATAAAAACTGTAAAGCCCTTTGGACTTGGAAGGGTTATTATCTAGATCAGATTTGCAATAGTCTGCTATCATCACCCCTGCCCTTAAATGGGATGGAAATCCTCCTGCTTGCTTGAACTCGGGAGAGAACGGCTGCACAGTGATATGCTCCCTACACACTCACCTGCCCTGGATCAGTAAGATGGGAGGAACCACCACTCGTTCACATAGCTCCAAAAGAGAATTAGGCCTATCCTGCATGGGTCCATCCTGTCTATCAGCAACTACTGGTCATGACCAGGGCCATAGCAAGGGGGTGGTGAGGTGGGCCCCCGCCAGGGGCGCAGGGGATGGTGGGCACAAAATCAGCTAAAAATATGTCCATAAATGCAAATATTGATTGCCTCATATGAAATGGTTTTAAATAGAGAGTGAATTGAATGGGGGGGGGGGGTTGGAGGAGAGGCGAAAAGAAGAGCTAATTTGTCCATGGCTAGGGGGCGCAATCTGGATGGTTCTGCCAGGAGTGCAATATCACCCAGCTACAGTTCTGGTCCTGACAGCTGAATGTCATGGCTCTAAGCCTGTGGGCTTCTGCAGTCACCTGTCCGGCCATGCAAAGAAACAAGATGTAGCCAGACTAGGTGGTCCTTCCGTCTGGTCTAGCAGGGCTCTTCCTGGCACCTGACAGACTGCTGATATGGGCAACCTGTCCGTTTTGCAGTGAGCAGCTAGCCCCAGTGGTGTCCACACTTTTTTCAAAGAGGGCCAGATTTGATGAAGTGAAGGGCCAGAAGGGCCAACCAAAGTTTTTTTTTTTTAGGATTGAAGTTGCTGAGCTTTTGTATTATTTTACCCCAAAGTCCTTGAGCTTTTCTTAGGGTTGGAGTTGTTAAGGTTTTTCTGGATTTCACCCCAAGAAATAAACTGCCACAGGGGCCGGATTAAACCGACCTGCGGACCGGATTAGGCCCCCGAAACGGACTTTGGACACGCCTGCACTAGGAACACCCTTATCGCTCGCTCCCTTCCACCACCCTGGAGAGAAGCAATCGGGCTAAGCTCAGGGTCCGGGGCCACGTCGCTGAGTTAATGTCTCACGTCGCCATCCTGGGCGCGCTCTCTCTCTCTCTCTCGCTTGAACGCGGCGGGGCTTGACTCCGAGAAGGGCAACCTGGAGCGACGCCTCCCCTGACTCCACTTCACATTTTGAGGGAAAGAAGCAGCAGCAGCCCCCCACTCGCCCGCTCCCTTACCCAGCTTCTCGGCCGCCTTATCGACCGCCGCCTGCAGCTTCTCTCGGTTCCTGCCGGCCACGGCCCAGCGCAGCGAGCCTCGCAGCTCATCCTCGCCGGCCACCCGCGCCACCTCCTGGACCACGTACTGCCCCGTGAAGCCCGACGCCCCGAACACCACCACCTCGAAAGGCCGCCCGGTCGCCATGGGGACGCGAAGGAGGCGCCGCGCTCAGACAGCGCGAGGCGAAGAAGCGGAGAGGCGCTGCGCAACGGCTGGCAACCCGCGACTGCCGATGGGGAGGGGGCGGGGCCGCGGACAACGGTCCCCTCTCGCGCCAGCCTCACGTGACCAATACTCGCTCCCAGCGCCCCGCCCACCAGCGGCTCCGCCGTGAGAGGCCCCCGCCCCCAGCACGTTTCCAGCGCAGCGCCTTCGCCAGTCTCGGCTGGTCCTGGCTGTTTCTTTCCACACCCGTCGCTGCCACGCCCCGTGTTTTCAGGAGGCGGGAGTGGATTGGCAGAGTCTCGTTCTCCACGCGTTGGGAGGCGACGTGCGTGCTCGTGCCCGAGGCGCAAGGTTGCAAATCCTCGCCAGCCCAGCCTAGCAGAAGGCATAGCCGCGAAATGGAGGACGATAGGGAAAAGGGCTGCATGTTGGGCTCGAAGCAAGAGCTGCGCTTCCTGAGGGCAATAACAATAATAATAATACAGTGCATTCACAACAGCTGTTCTCTTCTCTTGGGGACCCTCTACAGGAAACACTTCGGGAAATATGAGCTTAAACTGTCAACGTTTTCCCTTTTTTTAAGGGGAAATTCCCTTATTCCAAATAGGATTCCTCGCAAGAAAAGGGGAAAGTTGACAGCTATGGCTAAAAGCTAATGCACAAATAGGCAGCTATGCTTGGGTGCATGGTACAGAAAGTGTGCCCAAGGGTCATGTCTAGAGCCATGTTACAAGTGTGTCTTGGAATTAGGCCCACGTGGGCAGTAATTGGGTTCGAAGCAGCAGGCCAGATAAAGACTTCTGTAAAATGAAGCATTGGACCACATATAAAATACCAGGATATATCATGGGATTCATCCTCCCAGTAGTGGGGGGTGTATTCTTGGGATAGCCCAAAACATCTTTGGTGGTGGGGTGCTACCTCTCTTTCACTTACTTAACTGACACGGGGACAGCAAACTTACTCAGTAACAAGCTGGGAGAGACAGCATTAGCCTAATTTACCTTACACACTGCTTCAGTACCTTGTGTTTGTGAAGTAGTTTATAAATCTGCAAATCATTTGTGTAGGAAATTTTTCCATTCAATTATTTCCAAAAATCCCGTCTAGAGGATTTCCCCCCCAAAATCACACATCTAGGGGGTTCTGTGTCTGCTACTCATGTTTATAATAATTTCCTCAATAACACAATACAGTAAAATACTGTACTGTACTATGTGAGAGTATCCACTTTGCAGGAGTAGTATCCTCTCTACAGCCATGGTCCAGTGATCATATTCTCGGTGAGAGGAGGATAGAGTATTAGTAACCTGCCCAATATGATATTCTCTGTACTGCTGCAGATTTCAAGGGCAGAGAAGCATGACAGAAACTGCACAGTTATAACCTTGCACTCATTTTTTCCAAAATAAAAAACGCAATTGCATTCTAAAGTGCTTTTAAAATCTTGAGCCAAAGAAGTCAAATTCTACTTCAGTGTAAACAAAACATTATTTCAGGGGTAAGTGCCCCCACCATGCGTCTGAAAGTCCAAGCAAGTTTCACAGTAGTGTTCTTGGGATGAGTTTCAAAATGTAAAAGACTAATTAACTACAATGTTAGGGGTAACGTCTCTATATTTATTAAGGTGGTGGTGCAACGAATTACAGCCCATGGGTATGTGGGAAGTGCGTGGGTTGCTGTAAAGATTTGCATTACAAAGCTGTCAGTAGGTTAACTATCAGTTGCCAAGTTTCACTTTGGAATGGCCTGTTCCTTCAGACAATTTAGAAAGATTTAAGGGTATTATTTGCTTTAATTATAGAACCTCCAGCAACAAGATTACACAAAATTCTGCCAGGAAAGAGTGTAACTTTCAATGGAAAGGTATACTTTCTGGGACTTTATGCTGACAGTATTGTTTTATATACATCAGACCCAGTTAATGCTAGAAGGTATAGAATGTCTCTCAACTTAAGGTAAATTTTCAAAAATTGGAAGTAATGTTCTTTCATATTCCCCTGCAAGTTTAGGAAATCTCCCAACATTTTACCAATAGCTAGAAAAAGTTTCAGGTATTCAGATTACTTATAATTTAAACAAATCATATCAGACAAATTATAGCAAAGTATGGAAAACAATAAATATGGGCATACGATGCTGGAGCAAAATGAAACTTTCTGTTATGGAACTAAACTAAAATGACACTTGTTCCAAAAGTATTAATTTCAAACATTACCAGTTTGGCTCCCACCAGACCATATGTCTAAATGGCAAACAAAACTTAATAAATTCATGTTTAATCAGACATCTGGGAGCTGGGACACTGTCATACAGTGGTTCCACTCCTTTCTCCTGGGCCGCGTTCAGAAAGTGGTGGTGGGGGGATGAGTGTTCAGACCCCTGGGCTCTCACTTGTGGGGTGCCTCAGGGTTCTGTCCTCTCCCCCATGCTTTTCAACATCTACATGCAGCCACTGGGAGAGATCATCAGGGGGTTTGGGCTGGGTGTTCATCAGTATGCGGATGATACCAAGCTCTACCTCTCTTTCTAATCAGAACCAGTGAAGGCAGTGAAGGTCCTGTGTGAGTGCCTGGAGGTGGTTGGAGGTTGGATGGCGGCTAACAGATTGAGGTTGAATCCTGACAAGACAGAAGTACTGTTCTTGGGGGACAGGAGGGGGGCAGGTGTGGAGGATTCCCTGGTCCTGAATGAGGTAACTGTGCCCATGAAGGACCAGGTGCGCAGCCTGGGAGTCATTCTGGACTCACAGCTGTCCATGGAGGCACAGGTCAATTCTGTGTCCAGGGCAGCTGTTTACCAGCTCCATCTGGTACGCAGGCTGAGACCCTATCTGCCTGCGGACTGTCTCGCCAGAGTGGTGCATGCTCTGGTTATCTCCCACTTGGACTACTGCAATGCGCTCTACATGGGGCTACCTTTGAAGGCAACCCGGAAACTACAGCTAATCTAGAACGCGGCAGCTAGACTGGTGTCTGGGAGCAGCCGCCGAGACCATATAACACCGGTCTTGAAAGACCTACATTGGCTCCCAGTACGTTTCCGAGCACAATTCAAAGTCTTGGTGCTGACCTTTAAAGCTCTAAACGGCCTCGGTCCAGTATATCTGAAGGAGCGTCTCCTCCCCCATCGTTCTGCCCGGACACTGAGGTCCAGCTCCGAGGGCCTTCTGGCGGTTCCCTCACTGCGAGAGGCCAAGTTACAGGGAACCAGGCAGAGGGCCTTCTCGGTAGTGGCGCCTGCCCTGTGGAACGCCCTCCCATCAGATGTCAAAGCGATAAACATCTACCTGACATTCAGAAGACATCTGAAGGCAGCCCTGTTCAGGGAAGTTTTTAATATGTGACATTTTAGTGTATCTTTCATCTTTGTTGGAAGCCGCCCAGAGTGGCTGGGGAAGCCCAGCCAGATGGGCGGGGTACAAATAATAATAAATAATAAATAATAATAATAATAATAATAATAATAATAATAATCTCACACATTAAAATAACTTTTGCTGTATCTTCACCCAACCACTGATTACAATGCATGTCAACCCAGCAACATGACAGACCTAATGTCTGGCAATAAGGGAACTCAACGGAGCACATCAGAGAACTTGAAAATAGATGGTGCCCGTATAAAAGTAATAACTTTTATTAAAAAAATAAATAAATTCTGCTCTTTACACTGGCTTACAAATCCATTTACACTCAACTTTCAAGATTTGGACAAAATGAGAATAGGTTATGGTCCAAGGCCTCCCACCCCATGTAATGTGTATGCAATGGAAGACACTGCTACCCGGTTTTCAAAAATAAATATAGAGCCTATAATTATAGATATGTGGAAATAAAACAGTTGTATTATTTGAAATATTTTTACAAAGATGGACAACCGCTTACCACTAATGAGATGCAAATTCAATTGGGAAATATTCAGATACCATGGTTATTAGGCTACCAGTTAAGGTCCTTTAAAACAAATTCCCAGGTTAAAGACAAAGCCACAAGACAATTGTCAACATATTAAAAGAATAATAGTGGAAGAAAATATAACAAAAGGACTAATATCATCTTTGTATAAATCTGTTAGAGAGGTTCGATTTTGTCTTCAGCAAAATTTGAGAAGGTGGTGGGAGCTGAATTGAGACTTAGAAATTAAGGAGGTGGCATGAGATAAACCGTGAACAAAAGTGCCATGCAAATCCATATCAGCAGCAAACAGAGAAAAAGTTCTTAAAATTTTGCACAGCTGGTACTTAACACCTAATGTTATTCTTTAAAACATTAGTACAATACCGTTTGCGAACTAAGTATCAAATTTGTTTGCCCCAAAGGGAAAACAGATCCTGGGTTAAATGCCTGCAATCCCTGGAATATCACACCGCTTGGATATTGGGGTAGTGTGTAACAATACTTTAAAAATACTTCACCTTTAATTCACCATATCTTCTTTGCTCACTCCTACATATCAAAGCGTGAGAAAAAGATACACCTGAAGCCAGAGGCATTTGACATATCTTTAGTATTTCAACCATAACACAGCATTTTGCATGTTTGGCAATATTACTATTACTAAATGTTTATCACCAACAGGGACAAATCAACACAGCTCATTAATACATACTGTTCTGGTCCAGAGGGCTGACTGAAAAGACTGGTATGGGAAGGGCAGAGATTTCATGGATTAGTGAAGAGGAACAGTGGAATATGAAGAAGTAATTTAGGAGAGATCAGAGAGGTGAGGCTAGAGTGGGAAGACTTTGATAAAGAACAGGAATGTGTGGAAGAGGTAGAAAGAAGAGAAACTCTGGTGGTTTAAGGTAAAAAAAAAATGCAGTTAATCCTGAAAATTGAAGCAGCATAAATCCTGAACACATAGTCAAAGCTAGTACATAAGCAGTGAAATCTATGGAGGTCTAGCCACACCCTCTGCTGGTTATTGCAGGTATTCCTGTATTAGAGACTGATTTACTACTGTTATTTGTACAGGGCTGGGTTCAGAATTCCTGTGAGCAAAACACATAGGATGCTTTTGTCAGAGGAAGGGTGCTCTGGAAGGTTTGTGCCCTCTCCCAAACATTGTGGGACGGGGGTTGCAGGCAGTGGCAGCTGGTAACATTTTGACTTGGTAGGGCTACAGTGTTTAACCTTGCTGTCTTCATCACAAAAGGGCTTGTGAAGCACTTAAAGCATGCCTTTACACATGTGCAGAATCACTGGCGGAGGAAGAGGGCAGGAGAGCGTACCGCCCCGGCAGTGTGATCCCGGTGGGGTGCCATTACGGCTGCCTCCCTGCTTGTGCTGGGCACCACACCCCCAGGATGTGCGCCACGCCCCCAGGACGTGCACCAGCCATGCCCCCGCTTGCTCTCCGGCCCCCGGTGCCGGAGCATGAAGCTCTGCCACTGTGCAGAATGCTATTGTCTCTCCCTTTCTTGAATGACTCACATTGCATCCTTCCTTCTACACACCCGAAAGAAATCTAAATGATTTTTTAATGAAAATAACTTCACAGCAAAACCAAATTATGGAAACGATGGGAGGATGCAATGTGAAATAGCTACTTGTCTTTCTAGTTGCTCATCTTATTTCAAGTTCCATGGCCTTTGTCCACTGACATCCTTTGAAAATTTATTTTGAATACGACTGAGCATTCTAAAAAAAATGGATGATGCTCAGCAACCAAACAATTATGAGAAACAGGCCTACGTGCCAGTACCGAAGAGGCGGACTGGAACAATTTATGGGCCAAAAACCCTTTAAGATCTGTGTTAATTCGCAAAAGGGAGAATTATTTTAAGTTAATTTATACATGACATTTACACCTTTAAGATACAGTTACATAGATGAAACACCTACCAATGTGCTGGAGAGAAAGTAAGGCAGTTGGTACGCCTTTCCATAGATGGCAGTCATGTGAACTTGTGCAGACATTATGGGAAAGACTATTTGTGGAAATAAGTAAAGGTAAAGGGACCCTGACCATTAGGTCCAGTTGTGACCGACTCTGGAGTTGTGGCGCTCATCTCACTTTCTTGGCCGAGGGAGCCGGCGTACAGCTTCCGGGTCATGTGGCTAGCATGATTAAGCTGCTTCTGGCGAACCAGAACAGCACACAGAAACACTGTTTACTTTCCCGCTGGAGCGGTACCTATTTATCTACTTGCACTTTGATGTGCTTTCAAACTGCTAGGTTGGCAGGAGCTGGGACCAAGCAATGGGAGCTTACCCTGTCGCGAGGATTCGAACTGCTGACCTTCTGATCAGCAAGTCCTAGGCTCTGTGGTTTAACCCACAGTGCCACCCATTATTTGTGGAAATAAGTGGTTACAAATCAGCATGTACAATGCAATCCAAGCATGGATTTATTAAAAATATTTAAAGAAGATCAGTTCAATTTACTTCATAAGCAACTCATCATTTTTCTCCCGGTGGCAGCACAGTTACTCATAGCATAAAACTGGAAAGGACTTGAACACCTACATATCACATGATGGCAACAGAATGTATAGATTATTGCCGTAGCTGTAAAATTGACAAAAAGGGTGCATGCCTTGAACAACACACCCGATGCAGATGATTTTATTGAAATATGGTGCCCCTTTATAACTATTTGAATGAACACTTGGAAGACTGGCACCCACCAGGTTTATGGTAAAATCTGACACATTCCTAATCTTCTGTTCCAGGGGGGTGGAACTGGAGAAAACGTAATGTTTGGTTCATATTTTGTTGCAAATCAATAAAAATATTTTATATATGTAAAGAATGACATTATACCTCTTATTTAGAAATTAAGCCATACACACGACAAATGTTTGAATTCATGTATTGTTTACACTTACACATCCATTGCCAAAAACACACAAAAAACTTAAAAATGTGAGGAACAGTTGCATGCAGATTTGCTCCCCCATAATCAGCTTAACTATTTATTATACAAACTACTTTCCCCCCTCTAAATTAACAGCCAATAGACAAACAAATGATTGTTGTGGGCTTCCTACAAACATCTGGTTGGCCCCTGAGAACAGAATGCTGAGCTACATGGCCCTTCAATCTGATCCAGCAGGGTTCTTAGACAGTTCTGAACAGGACAGGCAATGAGATATGGAAAACACAAACAGCATTCTTCTTTTTTCTGGGACATTGTGGCAAATTAATTCGGACATATCCATCTTTGAAATTCTATACTGCAAGAATACAGTACTGACTATAGATTGGACTGGAGATGGGACAGTGACTTTGTAAATTAAAGTCACTAGGTGGCACTATGGCATTGTTTTCACTTAGTGTGCAGAGTGTGTGAGTCTAAGGCTGATAGTACCATGTGACTGTATTCCTCTGACCCTCTCAGGAGTTCTGCTTTTTAAAATACAATGAGATATGTCCTCTAATGCAACTAGGAAAAGGTTGTACAAAGGTTCCCATCATATGGGGGAAAATTAGGTAAGGCAAAATTCTGTTGGGGGGGAAATAGATATGCTGATACCGGCAGTGAGAACATGACGGAATAAAGCACTCTGCTATTTGGCAATTACATTAATAAATTAAATAGTTTGAGAACAAATGTTATGCATTCATTTTTCACTGAAGATACTTGCATGCTGCTTTTGAAGCAAACCTCACATTGTTACTTAACATTGTTTTAAAAAGCCACTACCATTTGAGGTGTTTGGAGAAGAGGAAGTTCACCACTCAGAGGCCATGACTCCTCCAAAGTTTTGGGTGGTGGTTGTTTTTCTTTTACACAAGGTACTCCAGTTCCTCCATCTTGGATTGAAGACATTGATGTTATTTTTAAGCAGTTTCTCCTAATATCTTTTGTTTGCTTTTAAATAGATGTAAGTTGTTTGCCAAAGAGAACCTTCTTGATCATAATAATAATAGATAATAATAATAATAATAATAATAATAATAATAATAATAATGGTATCTGGGGTTAATTTATAGATTAGCCAGAAATAATCTGGTTTGAAAACTGACAGAATGAAATACAGTGGAGAAAAATGTAGAAGTTTTGCATTTAGGCAAAATATAATTATGAAAACTTGAATGTAGACTTCTAGAATGGCGTGCATGTGAAAAGGATCTTGCAATGGTAATCAATCACAAGCTGAACATAATAGCAATGTGATGTTGGCTGAAAAAATGGATAATGGAATCTTAGGCTGTATTAATGGAAACATTGTTTCCAAGTAAATGAGAGGTACCGTAATAATTATACTTTGTTCTGCATGAGTCAGAATACATCTATGTCCAGTACTGGGCATCATAGTTAAGAGGGATATATTTTATTTTATTATTTTATTGATTAAATGTATATATCACCCTTCACCCAAAGATCACAAGTTAAAAATACAGGATAAAAGCACAAATAAATAGAACAAGAGCAAAACAAAAACACACAAACCCCAAACACATTTAAAAGGCTGCAGAATATTAAACAGCCAAGGGCCTGGTTGATGAGGAATGGTTTTAGCTGGCGCCTAAAGATAGTGAAAGGCACCAGTCAATTTTCCCTGGGGAGAGCATTCCACAAACAGAGAGTCACTGCAGAAAAAGCCCGTTGTCATGTTGCCACCCTCTGGACCTCTCGTGGAATAGGCACACAAAGGGCCTCAGATGATCATAGCAGAGCCTGTGTTGGTTTACATGAAAGGTGGTCCCTGAGGTACTGTGGTCCTGAGATGTTTGAGACCATGGATGGGGAACCTGCGACCCTCCAGATCTTGCTGGACTACAGATTTTGCTGGACTACAACTTCCATCATCCCTGACCATTGGGCCATGGTGGCTGGGCCTTATGGGAGTTTGAGTGAAACAACATTTGGAGGGCTATAGGTTCTCCATTCCTGACAGAGACAAATCTGAACAGACTCAGAGGAAGGCAACACAGTTTGCCAGTGGTGTGGGGGAAAAAGGTCTATGAGGAAAGGTTGAAAGGAGCTGGTACGTTTAACCTGAAGAAGAGGAGGGAAAACATGGGAGCACTCCTTGGATACAGGAAGGATTGTCAGATAGATGAAAACAATGTAGTACTGGACTAGATTAACCAGGGCTAGTTTAGATCTTAAATTTCCAGGTGGGCTTAATTTATAGGAAGCTGCATTTCCAAATGTAATCCTATGCACATTTACTTGGTTTTAAAACATCTAGTTGAAATCAGTGGTTCTTAGTTCCAAGAAGGTATTCACAGAGTTGGCTGTATGTTGGCCTTACACAAAGATATTACACTAAATTACACTAAGACAATTCCCTAAGTAGACTGCTCATGACAAAGTGTTTAATTTATAGGTGCCTGCACAACTTACCCCATGTTCCTGTTTTCAGATGAAGTAGACATACATCTTACTGTACATAGAATGTAGTTTATGTTGCAAATCACAGGTCTATAATTATACATTACAATCCAGGTCTTATAAATGGTAAGGTTTGTTCTTGGCTACTGCTTGTGTTTCATTTCGAGAGAAACAAACCCTGATCCTGAGTTTAAACATAATGACAAGCCAGACTATAGCCAGTTTCCTTGCTGGTGTGGCCCCTGCAAGAACAGGAGAGGCGTGGAGTGCCTGCTATTGAGGAGTGGGCACTGGCACAATAAACTATAGTTTATTGTCACTATGGTTTAATGAGACAGGCCAATCAGTAAAGGCTTCCGTCAAAACACTGGGCAGACCGAGAAAACATTTGTTTGATTTTGTATTTCCCATTTCCAGGCAGTAATGCCCCTTATTTTTTTAGCTTATTGATTGTAAGCTTTGCAAAGTGCATGCCGGGGCGGGGGGGGGGGGAATACTGGAACAGAAAATTTAAAGCATATAGTGGAACAATTATTATTATTTCCATAGCACTAGTTTCCTCTTCTAACACTCCCTTTGCAATTTCAGCTGAACTCCACCCACATTGTCAGAGTTGCATCTTAAACAAAAGTTGAAGTAGTACTTTCTGCTGCAGTTCAACTTTTGTATTTACATGTTTTCATAGAATAAAATAATAATAATTCTCACAAACCGCTGCATATTGGAAAACATGACAAAATATGATCTTCCAGATTAGATAAATAGATTAATTAGAACAAAATCACAACTTTGTTCTTAAGTGATTGTATGGAAAATCTTTGTTGCGCTCCAATAGGAGTATAGGAGCAGGGAATGGGGCCACTATTTCTTGGCTGAAGCAGATGCAGCACTGGGCTAGGAATGGCAGAGAAATCACACAATTCCATAGAATAAAGTAGTTAAAAACAACTTAACTTTCATTTTTAAAGAGTAAGTGCTTGGGTCTGAGAGTTCCCCACTGCAGAGTGCTAGGGGGTGGGGGAAGGGAAGGAACATGAAGATGAACAAGAAATCATTCCCAAAATAAATTTAATTCACCTTTAATTCACCTAGCAATTATGGTAACAAATCTCATGGGTAGTTCAGTGAGCCTTGTTCAAATGAAAAAGTTCATTCCAAGGCCTGGTTGTAGGTCTGCTTGTAATTCCTTATAAGTCACTGTAAAATAACAGAGTTACTAAAATGCTTTTGAGAACAATGGCAAGTAGTTATCCAGAACATATTATTAAGGTCTACATCCTTTATTAATAACAGCACTCAAAAGACTCAATGCATTTTCTCAGGGACACTTTATTTTTGTTCGTTATATTTAGAAATCACAAGCTTGGTTGATGCTTTCAAATAGTAATTTCCTCCCATGTTATTAGTAGCTAAGGTTTGATTTATCACATCTATTATTGACTTTGATTTGCCTTGACTTTACACAGTAGCAGAAGTTAAATTGCTATGTTTTCTTATTCTTACGAGTGTAACAGCCCTTTTATTGGAAGTTCAATAGTATGTGAGCTAGCTAGACTAACAAAATTCAACTTGATACCCAATTTGGCTTTAGGATTTTCACTTGCGTTTTACTGAAAAAAGCTTAAGGCATTCCCATTGTTGGCAGTAACTGATTGCACACCCACTGAGGCACAATCACACACATGTACAATATACTGTATAAAGATTAGCAAGCTGGGAGGCAGTGATTGGACGAAATGTGCCTTATTAAAGTAGAAGCAACTAGAATTTTCTTTCAAACAAATGTAGCTTAATATTCAGCCAATTGTTTTTATATATAAATTTATAAAAATTCCACATCCCATGTATTATAGTATAATTTGGAACAATTGTATTTGTATTGTCCTAGCGTTCTGCTCTCTCTCACATTTAGCTTTATTTACAAGACCCAGCCATTCACAACTAGGAGGAAACAACCATGAGAAATGGGTTATAGCTCAAGGCCTTTTGCATACATGAATTACAACGAAAGTGAAAAACTGTTTCCTACCTTCTAGTTCCTCTCAATTCCACAGCAATTTGGAGATGCGCTTTTCATTTAGAGCGGTTTCAAGATGGAGGTTGAGACCCAACATAGCTTTATACAAGAGCCTTCTCTTTCAAATCGGTCACATTTGCATAAAATGTTTGCAGAATCAGAGCCTGAGATACTATGGAGAGCAACTTCAGCGTATTTTAAAGGCCAGGTAGAGCAAATTTTGTTACGCAGCCAACCATCTGAAAGGTCACCACACAGCATGTGAACTATCATACCAAACAAGAATTAGTACCAATGTTTTACTGATGTTTTAATTTCTTATATGAACCAACTGGAATATCTAGCTACAGGTCAGGATCACATGATCAGCAGAGAGATGAAGCAGCACATGCAACATGGTCAAAAATTTGAGACTGCTTCCGTATATAGTGCTAATAAATGAGATCAACCATAAGATTGCTCTAAACCCAGCTCAGGACACCTGCCTATTCTGTTGCCCTCCACCTCAAACAAGGGCAGTATGGGTGCTATGGCCTAGGCTCTGTGGCTGCAGAGTATGTCAGTTTAAGGTGGTATAATGATAGGATTGCCATAGTAAAAATTCAAAAATATACAGAGTCTGGTGGAGCAGGGTGTTACAAAATAAAGGAGATCAGTTCTGTTCTATGGTACTGCTGTGATCTAAAATCAAACAACTATGTTTTTTTTAAAGGGGCATCTGGCAACCCTAGTGCAAAGTGAGATATCTTAAAATCTGCGTTCTATTTCTCTTTTAAATGTGCAATAAAAATAATTTTAACATTACTTCTGCCAAAATGAACCTAAGTACAAGGCTTCTTGATGGCATACTTTAAAAAGAAAATTCAAGTTATCATTCTCAATGTTTTTGGTGATCAGGAGCACAAACATTTAAAACAGAGGTGAAACTCGTGGTTGCTTTAAACATTAATATTCAACAGAACATCAAACTGAAAATTACAAAACCCCAAAATATATAGTAACCACATAATTATAGATACAACATTATAGCTACAGAAGGCATGCTCATCAACAATCCATCATAAAATTACAAAATAAAATAATAAGGAAATTCCTTTACAGATCAAGCTAACTTAATAAGAGCAGACAAAAGTGATGTACTGAACCAGCCAGTAATCAGGTTTAAAACTCATGCCTCCCTTTTAGAAGGTTCAAGCACTGCTATAGTGGAACACAAAAGGCCTTTGGAGTGCACATGGAAAACTGTGTTTAGACATAACAAAGATCCCCCCCCCATTAGACACAAAACACGTTAAATGGTTAACTACCCCGTTGTAAGATTTGCTCTGTCAGCACATAAATCTTCAGGCCAAGAAATCCAAGAACAGTATAGTTAGGAGGGTGAGCAAGTGTGCTTCTGAATCCTTAGTTTCAAAAGCTGTTTCCTCTCCACCAAAAAGACTTCCTACATCCTGGAGAACAGCAAGAGCAATCCCTGGTGGTGCGGTGTGAGAAACTGTAGCCGGGGTGGGGGGTAGAAAGGACAACACTAATGTGGAAAGGTCTGTGCACAGGCAGCTAAGGAGCTCTTTGGATCCTAACCAAGGGCTGGAGTATACCAACAGCTATGCCAGCGTAACTCAACAACTAACTGCTTTGCCAAAATTGCAGGCCGGCCAGACAATGGAACTAAATGGGATTGGTGTACCAGAGGTCAAAATGCAAAAGAGTCTTCTCCAAGAAGGGTTGGGAAGAAAGAGGAGATCCAATCC
The DNA here is from genome assembly GCF_964234715.1 of Podarcis melisellensis. Taxonomy (NCBI): domain Eukaryota; kingdom Metazoa; phylum Chordata; class Lepidosauria; order Squamata; family Lacertidae; genus Podarcis; species Podarcis melisellensis. Next base: position 42,253,642 of record NC_138530.1, read on the forward strand.
AAAAGACATACCCAGCCTGCTAATTAAACAGGTGTGCCAGGTGTGCACCCCCCCTCTCTCTCATCACATAGATAGAGACAGGGGAGAAAAAATCTAGCTGCATAACACCAGCCACTTAGCAGAGAGGGGACATCCCTAGAAGAAGCACTACCAGTGTAGTTAACATGTCATACTTCTGAAGGAAAAGCGTGATATAAAAACGAATCTTTTTCTTACCAATTCACATTAAGATGGATATCCTTTCAAATGCCCCAAAGCCTTCCCTTGTGAAGTTTAACATTCAGAACACCGTTTTCACGATTTAACTTTCGCTGCCATTGCACTTTTGTTTTCTGCACAGCCAGGGCCTTAATATTGGTACACTCTGCATCATACACCACTAGCATATTCTGCACACACCTTTAGTGCACTAATGCACTAGGGAGTGTTCCCCAACCTTGGGTCTCTAGCTGTTTTTGGACTACAACTCCCACCATCCCTTGCTAACAAGACCAGTGGTCAGGGATGATGGGAATTGCAGTCCGAAAACAGCTGGAGACCCAAGGTAGGGGAACACTGCACTAGAGCCCTGGAGACTGGTTTCTGAAGATATAAGGTTGGATCCATACTTGCCCCTCTGTGAACAGAAAGGCTCCTTCCTTTTAGAGAGGCAACTGGGATCCAGCAGAGGATGCCCATGAAGGAAGGGGTGGTGGTGATTTCCGCCAATTCCCTCTTTTGTCTTCTGCCCCCAAAGCTACTTCCCACCCTGTTTCAGAGGATTCCACAACACTCTGGACAGGTTTTCAGGGGACAAAGAAGACTGCAAGGGGAAGAGAGATTAGCAAATATTGCCTTCCTACCCGCTGCCTCCAATACGAGCGTAACTGTTGACTGCGAGCCTCAATCAAGCCCTTAATTTCATTATCAACTAACAGATTATACCATTAATTTTAAAAATAGACATTATATTCCAGTTTTAGAGTACAAATGTATATTTATACCAGTAGCTAGAAATGGCAGGGGGTTTCCCACGGCCATCTGGTTAGCCACCAGGAGAACAGGATGCTAGACTAGATAGGCCACTGGCCTAATCCAGCAGGCTTTTATGCCTAATTATTATATAAGCAATTTCTTCTTGGTAGGGAGAGAATTGGGGATTTTATCCAACTTTTCTCTATCCTCACATATCATTATCAGAAAGCTTAAGAAATGCAGATAGAAGGAATCAGCATGCAGTGGATATTTAAAAAGAAAAAAATTACCGACATTGAATAAGAACCAAGTTCCAAACAGATTTCGGCAGGTGTCAGTCATGAGTCCGGTGTTTGTTGTCGTTTTCAGTTATGGAATTAACAAAATTTTCAGCTAAAAGGAAAACTAAGGATGTAATGTCACCACAAGATAGACTGAAGCTCATCTTTTTCATGGGTGAGAGAATATATATCAGATCCTCAACTTTTAAGCTGATATGCAAGCATTTTTCAGAGCTTTCTTAATTATTTTTCCCCTTTTCCTTCATAATTTGGTCAAGGAGAAATCAGTTGCTTTATTAAAGCTAAGGCAGTTTTGATACTGAGGCTTATTTTGCTCACTACAAAGAAAAAACCATATTTGCCACTGAGCATAGACTCAGTGGGGAAGTGTAGCTGATAATGGCTCCCTGGACATGATAGTGGTGTTTGCAAAAGTGTTGTTTTAATTCTTAGATGTACACTTAAAACATAATAGTTGTATATCTAAAAAAGAAATTTCTGACATAGCCCTTTACAAGGGATGCAGATGGTACCATTTATTGGCCGTAAAAAATATTTAAAATGCCATTTTTTATTGTTGTGGCAAACGTTTTCTAAAAATCCACTTTTAAGGAATCTACAACTAAAAAGCTGTATATGAAGCAATGGAGGCATCCACTCATTACAGCTGCTACAATTTGAAATGCAAGACAAATTAATTAACAACTAGGCTGAGGGCTCTGATTTCTGCTGCACCACTCCAATAAAATTACAAAACTCACTAGGACAATTAAAAATCAGGACAAACAGTAATTAAACCCAAATAAGGTACGTTTCCATAAAATATGGACTTATTGCATGATAGTTGAAGACAACATCTTTGCATGATCAGCCAGAAAGACAATATAGTCCTGCTCTAAGTTTACATGGATTGCATACAATTATGTGGGGACTGGAAACTGTAGGGTAGGTGATAAAACTTTTTCTTTTCTTCATTTCCTAAGGTTGGTGGATCGCTGTTGAAAGCATCACACAAAGAAAGGTAACAGTAGGGCAGTTTATCAGTCTGTCATGCTGCCTCATGATGTAGTAGCATGAATTCCACTTATGCACCCCTGATTACAGGAAAGTATCTCCTGAGCAGAGGTACTTCCTATGTCATCCACTGTACCTCTTCTGAAGGTGCCATGGTACAAGCAGCTTGAAATATTTTTCTCTCTTCAACAACTGTCAGTGAGCTGTCAGCAATTTCTTCTATGTGAAGGATAGCCAGTGCTTAAGTTCCTCTACACCCTGCACTATTCGGGTATAATAAAAGTCCATATTGGCGGCAAAGTCAGTACATACAGGAGATTCTGTGTCACCAAGCGTGCAGTACAGCGCAGTTCCTCCAACACTAAGGAATACAGTTGCTACGCACAGTAAGATCAGCAGAACACAGGAGCCACCTCCAACTTCCTCTGTAAAGATAAGATACATAACACACAGCTGATGAAATCGCAGGCAACTGAACTACTTTCAGACTCTTACAAGATAAAGATGCATGGCTTTATCACTTGTTTCTAGAAGACCCTCTACCCCCCTCCGTTTACCACCCAGCCTGATGATGAGTTCTGGAGGACTCAAAAGCACCTTGCTCACCGTTTTGTGACACGTGGGTTGGTGTAACAAAGGCATTGCCTTACTATGGGTCAACATGCCTTTGCGTGAAATGGAAACTCTGTGTGAAACTTTGCATGAAATGGAATTAATGTACTGTGTATGTCGCCGTCCCCCCTCGATAAAACTATAGAAACAAAATTGGAAGAGAACAATTTATAATAATCTATGCCACGAGTAGCTAAAATGTAGGGTAATGCCTAACATCACTGAATACAGTGTAAGTATTTTCGTTCTACAGAATTGTTCATCAGGCTAGATGGTAAACACAGCAACTATGGAGTGGGGAGAGAAGAGAGGGACAAAAATATTTTGGCTAAGGCTGAAGCCATGGAATCTGTATCTGGTACCAGTCTTACGATGGATTGGGGAAGGAGGTAGCAGACATTCAAAAGCTTGCTATATAGGACTATGCAGGTATCAGTTTACACCAGTGCCTTTTGTGAACGAGAAGCATAACATGGCTAATTTTCCATCTCTGAAAACATAAGAACCAGCCTGTGTCCATCCTTAAGCAGGAGACATGACGATCCCTTGATTTCAACAGATTTCAAGTATGACTTAGTTGAATGCAACTCATAATATGGGGGCAGGCCCGGGGGTTGTGATAAACAAAAGCAGGGTACCTTGGTCAAATGTGTCTTCCATTTCTAGGAATCTTACTCTTCTTTTAGACTCTCTCCGCTGGATCTGAGCATCACTGTCATCTCTCTTCTTTAATATTGACACAAGCCCCTCTGCAGGAACAGTCTAACAGGAAAGATAAGAGAGGTGCTTTTAATGACAGACTATTAAGTGACTGGACTGCCTTGCACATCACAATATAGTAAATGATGGTTTACTGCTGGCTCCCAGAGAAGAGCTCATACTTATTTGCTCCTCCTTGATCCTTTTAAGAACAGCATCTTGTCTGGTTAAGGGATCTCCTCCTTACCTATGACCAATAGGCAAGTTTTTGTCCTATGGTTACTAATCATAATTACAGTAATGAGAAGACCTCAACCTTGGTTTAGCTAAGGGGCGGACTTTGGTAATCTTTCATAATATGCTGCCCTGTAAAGTCCCGAATTTGGCGCCCCCAATGGATCTTCTCAATTATTTATCTTTTCAATTTTGCATCCCTTCAGTTCAGTTCCCTATGCAGGAGAACCGCCTGTACCACCCTAAATCTGGTGCTGCTTAGCTGTACACTGAGGTGTACTAAAGGAACTGGGGAGGAGCAAAGCACATGTGGTTCTGGTAAACTGTGGTTTGGCTTCCCCTTGATGTGCAAATTGGGCCACTATGTTTGGCTTTATATACAGTGGTACATAGAGTTACAAACACCTTGGATTACAAACACTTCAGGTTACAGACTCCACTAACCCAGAAGTAGTATTTCGGGTTAAGAACTTTACCTCAGGATGAGAACAGAAATCACGCGGCGGCAGCGGGAGGCCCCATTAACTAAAGTGGTGCTTCAGGTTAAGAACGGTTTCAAGTTAAGAACAGACCTCCAGAACGAATTAAATTCGTAACCAGAGGTAACACTGCATTTCATTGGCTACATAATTGCACCAATATATTCCAATAATTATGCAGCATTATATAATTTATATTGCTAAACTACGACATTTGCTTCTAAACTTTGCTATTGTTGTAGTTTATAATTAATATGGATTATTTTGCAAGGAATTTCCATAAAGTGTAAAGGTAGTGCTATACTGTGATTACAATGTTACATATAGTCTGAATAGACATATTTTTTCTTTATGATATTTATTTATTTAGAAAAGTATTTATGATTTTTCTTTGCTGAAAAGTTGCTTTTATTCAATTTGATTACAATTTCTTTATATATTTAAAAGGACTTTCCTTCTCTTACACCTACAGTTAGATACTAAGCTCAGTGTACATCTCTATGTAATTTTAGCATCAGGAGGGCATAGGTTCCTGATTTAAGGGCTCTTGTACTTATTACAGCTCTCAAATCACAATATAACTCTGCTGTCTGGAATATGACCACATGAGTATTACAATTCCTTACTGGAAAATGCTAACAACATCACTTCTCATGAATGATACAATCACATCTGCCCCTACCACACTGTGACTAACACCAAAGCTCATTATGCAAAGAAATGGCTGAAAGAGTTGAAAGTGACTAGTCTCATGATAAAGTGTGAAGACAACCCTTCTCAGTTTCCACCCGCAAAGCAAATCTTCAGATTTTGCAGTGAGACTTGAGATGGACTCACTGTCTTGGGCGTGCTCAAAAGCTTCCTGACACTTTATTTTGAGACTACATAGTTGGTGAGAGTCATTCCCTGCTATGATGGTATATCATCCAGCAATAAAAGGAGAATAGTGAGGCAGACTGAGGAAAGAGCGAGACCAGTGAAAAACATAAGGGCCCACTTTCAGCTGGCTGTGTGGATAAATTCAGTCACAGTTTGATTCTTCTGTGACGCATACAGGCTACTGCTGCACAGGTTGGAAGCTATTTCGCTACACAAGTGCCCCCTTGCTCAGATGCTGGGAAAGTAACAGAGCATTAGAATGGGTGCCATCTTGAAAGCAAAACGCACAATTACAAAGCACATTTTTATAATGTCTCTAATGCATACTTCTGGTATTAATAGTTTTAGTTCTATCTGAAAAGAGAAAATCAATAAGCTGAACTTCTAAAAGCACAAGTACGCAGAGCAGAGATGTTAGTAGCTTGTCTCTGAAGAGGGAGAAGTTATTTGTGCTATTTTGGCAAAACCATTAATAATACTTTATGAATTATTCAACATTCAAGGCCACTGCTGCGCACATGCTACTGCTATTATAATTTTATGTGGTCAGGCTAGAAACAAAACATTGATCATTGTTTTTTTGACTGTATTATATAATAATATAAACCCTAACAGGAAAATTGCGACCTTGAGTATTAGCTGTTGATATGGAGGCAACTGGCAATATTAAAGGCTTCATAATATGTTGCATATTCCAAGCAACTTGGAACATGTATCATTTATCTGAAAATAAACTTTCAGCTCCTAGCAATTTGCTGTTACCCTGCCTTGACTTTGGAATTGCATTGTACAATGCATGAGCATGGATACAATAGACAACCATAACTGATATAAATAATGAAGGCTTGCTAACTTGGAGTAAGCCTCCATGGACATCATGGGTCTTACTTTCAAGCAAAAAAGGGGTGTGCATATATATCTTGCAGACTGTTTTAATGTATGGGCATGCTTTTGGTTTCCCCCCACACCAATAGTTTCACACAAAGATTTGCTTTCTGAACATTACATGTGGACAATAATCTATTTCCCATAGATTAGCTGAATGGGGTGTCATTGTACATCACATTATTCTTATCCTGATACAGCATATTTCAATGCTTCATGCTGAACACACATGCAGATCAAGCATGAGGGTGGGTCAAAGTCAAATTATGTGTTAAAATGTCGACAGAATCTTTACTGACATTACTTTTAATGCTACAGTCAAGAAAATTCCCGTCTTTATGAACTAAACAACGCAAAGGTCAAATTCTAAAAACAATGAATACTGAACAGCTGATCACTCATAGGCTTCAACCTCATAGGCTTCAACCTACTTCTTCATATCTGAAGAAGTGTGCATGCACACGAAAGCTCATACCAAGAACTAACTTAGTTGGTCTTTAAGGTGCTACTGGAAGGATTTTGTTTTGTTTTGACTATGGCAGACCAACACGGCTACCTATCTGTAACAGGCTTCAACCACATACACCCGGACAACACCATTACTGGCCCCAACAACATCACACATACCATCTCGGGACTATTTAATTGCTCATCGTCTAACATTGTGTATGCCATCAAATGCCAACAGTGTCCTTCAGCTCTCTATATTGGACAAACAGGCCAGACCTTACGCCAAAGAATAAACGGACATAAATCAGACATCAGGAATCACAAGACAGAGAAACCAGTAGGAGAACACTTCAATCTCCCAGGACATTCTATACAAGATCTCAAAGTAGCTGTTTTACTACAAAGGAATTTCAGAAATAGACTGGAAAGAGAAGCTGCTGAATTGCAACTTATCACCAAACTTAAAACCATGGAGACACCTGGTCTGAACAAAGACCTTGGATTCTTATCTCATTATACATGACAAAGCCATTTTTCACCTTCTCACCCCTTGCTTTTTCCTGTAAGACCTATTGCAGTTGTTAAGAGTCGTCAACAGGCTCATCACAGCTATCTGCCAATCACCCATTCCCACCACCCTTCTGAGTAATACCCCTCCCCACCTTCTCACTATATAGAAGGGTCTGGAAACTTCTGTTTCAGTGTATCTGAAGAAGTGTGCATGCACACGAAAGCTTATACCAAAAACTAACTTAGTTGGTCTTTAGGGTGCTACTGGGAGGATTTTTTTTTGTTTAGGCTTCAACCAATTATTCTTATCAGCTTTTGAGGGTCCTTGGCTAAGACTCCCTCAGTGGGGTCCCATCTCTAAATGGGCCTACCCAGTCGCTGTCCCTCTCACTCCCCCTGTACCCAAATCACATCACTGCCTGTAAAAAGAGAGCAAGGCAAGTGGAGGTTTCTCCTGATCTTTGCTCTTGTCACTGCTGACATGCTTGGAGAGAGCAGGTGAACAGGCTGCAAAAACGAGATGAAGGCTTTGGGGGTCATGTGAAACTAGGCGGGTGCCCAACTACACCAGCTCCAGTCCTGATTCTTGTATATCTGATCAGAATAAAACAGGAAACCTAATAAAACTACTGGATTGCTCTTGCTCTCCCTGCGAATGCATAGCTAAGGCAGGTAAGCCAGAACATTACAGAGTCTTACATAGTACATGATATAGCCCTACTCCAACACCACCCCCTTGCTTTTCCTTGATTTATGTATCTCTGAAACACATGCCTCCAGTTGACACAGCCTAGGGAACAAACTCCCTCTAGAGAGTGCCAATATTGCTCCATATTTGGCCTGGAGAGATTGCTATTGAATGATGCAAGGTACTCTCTGTCCCCTCTTCAGAGACCAAAGTCTGCCTGCAAAGAAGAGCGCAGAGAACAGCAAACCTAAGTTAGGAATTACATAATGTTTCCCATAAGAACACTGTATCATCAGCTTTTGCCTTCTTACAGTAAACATAAGATGAGGGGAAGTAGGAACGAATGGCATTCAAATGGTGCAAAAATGCAAAAAATAAATAAACACGGGGTGCGGGGCTCACTATGTTTACAGATACTGAAGTTTAGCAAGTGTGACATAAAAGATGGATTTCCTCTTAAGTATTTAGAAATATAGAAGTTGATGTAATTTTGGAGCAGATTTTTGCTGTATACAATACTCCTTGAGACATGGTAAAAAATGAGAGAAGATAATAAATGTATCCAGTTGTAATCTTTACCCATAAACTAGGCATTAAGACTGAAGGTTTATAAGAAGGATGTTTAAAATATTGCTAATAAATTTCAAAAACAAACACTCTGTTCAAACACACCTCTTTGCTGTGCTGTTCCAGTTAACAAACTGGGCCACTGCTACTGGATGAAAATGGAAATGACTGACTACTGAAGACAAGTTATTTATTCTGCTTCTGAAAGTTAGCCTTAGGGATCAATCTTGCCTTCAAAAGAGTTTTGAGGGGGGAGGCAAAACTAAACAGAGGGCTCTCTTCCTTCAACCTTTTACAGAGCAGTGCATAATGGATAGCCTTTGGTGAACAATACTCTAGATGATTCATTTAGCATGCCCAGAAGTACACTGTGACCTCAAATATGTCAGTCAGCTATAAAAGTATGGTGTGTTCTGTCTCAATCTCTGACTTCTGATGCTGGCACTATGTGCTTTGGAACAGCAGTAAATAGGATAAGCCATTATATCCTCAGGCGTTTCATTTACCAACTGTACCTAAATCAATAAGAATAGCTTAAAACTCCTTTGCTAAGTCATTCTGCCCATTTTCTTGCTGCTCAACTTAAAAGAGCAATGGTAGAACCAAATATATTCTCATAAAGAGAATAAAATACACTCACGATTGTTCATCAGCCAGCCATAACTAGAAGAACTGAAATGTTATTGTTAAGCTCAGTTTGAGGTAAAGCAAAAAGGTCTGAAATATTCAAGTATTTTTTTACAAATACACGAGAGAGCTTTTTTCATTCTGCGCCCCCTCCTCATGATTACTTTTGCTACTGTTTGGCCTCTTAAGATACATAAGTTTATTTATTTTATCCTCTTATTTTTCATAAAGAAAACTTTACTTACCTAAAACTTAATCAATAAACTTGGAAAGGAAAAATAAACAACACATCCTCCTAAACATGGCTTCTTTACAGGAAAAAAACCCACAACCTTTTTCATGCTAAAGAACACAAATAATATAAACCACGAATAGTGCCAACAGTGTTGGAAGTTATTTTTGCCAGTGTTTACCTCTGCAATCTCTATTCGTTTTGCAAGTTCATCAAGTGAAGAAAAGCTTTCATCCAGTGAATAACCTTCCGATGAACTATAAAGTGCTTGTTCAGGAGGCATATGTGGAAGAATTTCAGAGTCCCCTTGGCTTGCTAGGCATTTAAGGGACTCCTCTCTGTCTGTTATGCAACCATTTAAAAACCGATCAAAGAGGTCTTCTGGTTCTTCATTTTCACCTTCCTCTTCCAGTACTGCTGTTTCCTCCTGCATCCCTTCATATGGAACACTGTCCAGTTCAGGCATGTTACCTTCAGCCTGCACATCCCCGGTAATGTCTGATGTTCTGCCCTGCACAGATTTCCTATCACCTCCATAAGCTGTCTGTTGCTGGTGCTTGTTTAATACGTTGCTCCCCAACTGAGTACTGGATATCACAATAGAGCCAGCTGACCTGAGTAAGTTTTGTTCAGACTGAACAGTTTCATCTGAGGGAATTAGATCAGGAGGCATATAATCGGCCTCTGTCAAAACCAATGTGTCTACCATTGGCTCACTAGAGCACTCTGCTGCAGGCTCCTCAGCAGCTGCTTCTATTTTTGCTACATCCTCAGAGAACTGCTCTTCTCTTGGCTGCAGACCGTCATCTTCACTAGCATCCTTTGTAGATAAACAGCCTGGCTGAGGCATGCCCAGTGTCTCTGTGGGCTGGGTGGCTGGCTCCAGTGTTGATTCATCATTGCAGCGCTCCTCCTCCATGTGGTGCTTCCCCACAGAGAGTCGAAGACTTGCCTTCTCTTCAAGCCTATGAGGCTTTTCGGGTTGGAAGCTCTCACACCTCTCACTCTCTTTGCGATTGTTCTCTTTCTTTGGTTCAGCGCCAGGCCAAGTCTGAGTATCTAATGCAACAGGGAAAGAGTTGAAGCATTTAGAAGTGATTCAATACTTCAGCATTGTAGGAAAAAGAAGAAGAAGAAAAATCAGCAACCTGATAGCACTACCCGTTAATGTTTTGACTGAATTCCTGTCTGGCAGCATTCGCTCTGCTCCACTAATTTTCATGTGTAAAATACAAATCATAGTTAAAGTGAAGCAGCTAACTTGTTTTCTATTGACTTTTAGAGCACTTAAAGACACCTCTACATGCCCTGCTGAACAAGGGTGTGATTAGTTACATATATGCAAGTTTTCCTTTGGCTTTGGCACTAAGTGGCTTGATTTCACTAAGTATTTTATACAGAAATTACAAATTGCTTTAAACATTTTAAAGGAAAGGGAAACTGTGATGAATAGTGGTTGCTAAAAATATAATGGTAGCTTCAGCAACTATAATTAAAAAGGTACAAACCATACTGTTTACTGAAATTTTAAAAAAACCTTAATATGAAAGATTTAAAAAATCTCCATGATGTTTACTGCTGCAGCCCTATGCACCACTAAGTATGCATAGGTACCATTAAAAAAATTATATTTAACTATGCAATGGGTTGTTATTGGGCAGAGTAAAGGTTGGGGGGGGGGGGGAGAGGAAGATTTCTTGGCAGAGAAGCCATTGATTCCCAAGCCCTGTCAGCTTGCAGGTGGGAGCTGCTTGTCCTTTCCCCACCTGCTGCTATTGACAGATGTTTCCTAATTTCCCTCCCATTGACTCTAAACAAATTAACTACACCAGCTCTGTGGTTAGTTATTTGGTTTAGGTATGTGTGACAAGGGAATGGGCGGCATCTTCTGGTCTACCCAACATGTTCCTTTTCACTTCTTACTGCCATCAGCAGTGAAGGAGAAATGGCAGAGGAACTTGCTGCTACAACTAGGCCATCAGCCATAGGATGGCTCCCTTAAAGTTTGCTTTGATAAGAGTGGATGGGGATGATCTTAAGTGATAACAGTATCTCATGTTTTGAACCAATGCTTGCAGTGCTCCTGATGTAGTACATCACACCAGGATACCTGTGTAGCATCGACAGATACAGAACAAGGAGGAGATGATGGAGATACATGCCATCCAAGGGGTCTATAAACAGCTCAGAATCCTAGTCATTGATGCAACCTGTCTCACATGGTTATTTTAAATACTTTTTAGAAACAAAAAACAACAACCTTCACAGAATGAAAAGTACCGCCACAGCAAAAAGGTCTCTCATGTAAAGAGAAAAAAATTCAGCAGCAAAGCATAACCAGAAACCTCAGGGAATAAAACGCTAGGCTCAGTTTCCATACCATATTTAGATAAAGCTTATAAGTTTTAGAGCAACAGATACATAGAAATGCAGGCACAAAAACTTGGCTACCTTCCTATAAGGTCACGTGAGGACAGAACCATTAAGATTTCTCAGAACAACATAATTATTAATAAGAACAAATAGATATTTTGACATTTTCTATGTAGAAAGATAAAAATGCACTTGAAGGGTCTCTTTAACAACTAGAAGCTTTGTTGTGGAAACTTGAAAATCTGCACAACAAAATCATTGGTCATGCCTCTATAGCGTGAAGTAGTCATTCCTTCAGCGCACCAAAAGGCACTGACAAAAGAAACTTCCTTAGTAGGACTGTAGGTCTCCCCAGGAGGCCTGGATGCTAAGGGGATGCACTGCCTAGCAAAAACCTTTTCTGCACACAGTGTGGCAATCAGCAGATCAGAGCTTGGTTGGGAACAAACATCTGCTAATGTGATGAGACAAATATATGTAACTTAACCGCTGATGACATTACCAGGGGGCCACATATATGAGGCGTGAAGAGAGGACCTGAAGAACACAGACCACAAGGAAACGAAACAAGATATTACTAAAGGGGTCAAAGAGGCTAAGAGGTTGCCTGAGATGAAATGTGATCGTAGTGAGAGGACATGTTCCTGATCTTTAGGTGAGATCGTTAGTGAACTGATTGATTAGAATTCATACATTGTCCTGCTGAAATATACTGCTTTGCTGGCACCACCATTTTGTTTAGATGACCTCAGTACTGGAGGACAGCATAGGGAGCAGCTTAGATTTCTGTATACTAGCTGAGCTGAAAATAGTCACAGAGAAAAAGCTAGCAGAGGGACACATCTAAACAAGAATTATCTAACACAACTTGCTTGTGTTGATGAAGACAAGTTGATACCAAGGCATTCAACAAAGTCTCCCTGGTTATAGTGGTACCTTGGTTCTCAAACTTAATCCATTCTGGGAGTCCATTTGACTCCCAAAAGGGTTTGAAAACCAAGGTGTGGCTTCTGATTGGCTGCAGGAGCTTCCAGCACTCATTTGGAAGTTGCGTCGGATGTTCGGCTTCCGAAAAACGTTTGCAAACCGGAACACTTACTTTCTGGGTATGTGGCGTTCGGGAGCCGATTTGTTCGGGAGCCAAGCCGTTTGAGAACCAAGGTACTACTGTATTTGATTTTAGGGCACTTTGGAATCAGCAGAGCCTTCCTTCGGCTAACTGGAAAAGCTCCAGTTTTACTTCCACCTCAAGATGACAGGCACACTGGCCATGTCCCTTTACCAAAGCCTTGTTAATTATACTCACAAGCAGAAAACCATTGTTTGCTAATGATCCCACGTTGTGGTTGGAATTCACAACTGATTTACCATGCAGTCCTGTATTCAGAAGTAAATCCCAATGACGGCAATGGGTCAGACTCTTATACTGGGTATAGGATTCCTTGATTATACAGTCTTTTCAACCCTCAAGCATGCCACACAACAGCAAGGAGAAGGCTAAAATCTGTAGGCAGCAGGCAGGTACACATCCAGGCAGACAACATCTCTGCAGCCGACTGCTCCACAGCCACCTTTAGCCTCTTTTTCTATTTCCATGCTAATTTTAGCAACAGTGGTGGATGTACAGAAGTTGGACAGTGTTTAATGTTAGGGAAATGAGGTCTATTATTTGAAGCCACTGCTCACACAGAAGCATAAAATTGTATAGTTGAAAGGGACCATGAGAATTATCTAGTCCAACTCCCTGCAATGCAGGAATCTTTTGCCAAATGTGGGGCTCGCATCCACGACCCTGACATCAAGAGTTTCATGCTGTAACAACTGAGCTACTCTCATTCCTATGTTCTGCTGTTTTCTAAGAGAAGTCTAAGGCATCAAAAACGTAATCACCTTCTTATATTACTCTTGTTAGAAAATTGCCTAGCTAGTGCTATTCTAAATTAAAGCTTTCTAAACACTGACATGTTTTAAAAATAAAAGTGAAAAGATTTACAAGAGGGATACCTGAATCACATGCAGCTGCACCTCTTTCCTTAAGATCTTCAGATATCCTTAACCCTACAAAACTCTCACGTTTCAGGGATTTTTCTTTACTTATTAGCTGAAAAACACAACAGAATTCCTATTACTGAATTTTGTTTTTGTTTCATTTCATGCAGTACAGGTTATTTTGCAGTGTAAGCTCCACACATTACATTTAGCACATTATAGAACACCCAGACATTTACTTGTAAAACTATGCCAAGAAAAAACTTCACAGTTTACCTTGCTTCGGAAGACCAGCGGCCTGCAACCAAAAAAGAAAATACAAAATAAACAGCTGCTTCCACCAAAATATTATTCACAAAAAACATCATCAAAACTAGACGACAAATCAGATTAGTTCTTTCCATGCTCTAATATTAGCACAGAAGTTTCCAACACTGAAACACTATCTGTGCCAGCATAGTTTTAAAGCACAGAGCCAGACCATATGCTAACGTCATTACAAACTGCCAATTATTACTTAATGGCCCATAAGGCAGTAAAAGTGGTGAAATCAATACAAGAAGTGCTCTTATATGTATCAGCTTTCAAAAAATTGTCCTGAATTGAAATCGACCACTCAGAGGAATTAACAGTGCTTTTTAGATCACTGAAAGTACCACCTGAATAGCACTACTTCCTGTTTCTAGCGACACAAGAGACTTAGGAGTGGATGGGAAGCTGTGAAAAACTAGCCTCTCCTAATATTTTTCAGCGCATAGGCAGCACACTCAGTTTTCCCATTTTGCTCAGTCTTCTAGTCTCCCACAGAAATAGCAACAAATTTCAAAAGTGGAAGAAAACCATAAAAATCACAACAACTGGCAGGACAGCTCAACCTTTTAAATGTTGTGCTTTATATTTCAAGAGCCTATTTCCAATAAAACAAATTATAAAGTAAAAAAAAAAAAAGCTTAAAGACAAACATAGGTGATTATTAAAATGTTAATTGCACACAATTCTTACCATTGACAAGAAGCAATTTGTCCACAATGCAGTCCAGAGCTGCACGGTGAGTTCTGCATGCAAAACAGTGCTTCTGACACCCAAGCATCTTCATTTTACTGTCACTTATATATCACATTTTTTACATTGCCTTTCCACCAAGCAGCTCGGAACAGCGTCCTCAAACAATCACGATCCCCAATAAGTTTCATGGCCAAGAGGTTATGTAAGATCAGGTCTCTCTGGATTGCATCCAGCTCTCTGGCCTCTACTCCACACTGGCACTCTAAGAATTCTCTCCCTCAATATGGCACTTGACAAGCAAATTCTGAAACAGTGGGAAGCGGCTTCAAATGCACTGAAGAGAGATTTCACTTTTGGGGGTGGAGGTTAAATGTTCCGGAAGCAATTCTTGGTGTATGTGACAAAGAAGCCTCTCATTACTGGAGCTCTGATCTGATAAATGCAACTATAGACCTGTAACACTTACTTTTAAAATATTGTGACTGTTAAGTAGAATAACATTAAACACAGCCATGCTCTTGGATCTTAGCGCAACTAGCTGAATAACAGTTTATTATCCATAATAACAATGCCCTGTCCACACTGACTCATTTATTGACTCTCTATCCCACCCTTGCTCCAAGGAGCTCAGAGAGGCACATGTAACTTCTTCCCCCCAGCAATTTTATCCTTACAGCATTGTGAGAGTGATTCACTTATGAGATGGTGAGCTTGGGGAAGATACTTAGGGAGCCATCCCAACTACCCCGTCTTCCCAGCAAAGCGAAATGGGGGTGCTGGGACCAGCACTGCATCCATAGCCCTGCTGTGCATAGTGATTGAAGTGGAAGGGCAGGCAGATTGCCCTTCAATCAGAACCAGATTGAACTCTATGCTGTCATGTGACGGCAGGAGGGCCAGTTTGGGATCAGGTGGTTCCCCAGCCAGCTCAGCCCTGCCTTCTCTTTACCCTCGGAATATCCTGTTTGGGGGCTTTCTGCTGCCTGCCACCAGCGGGGATGCTGGCAGTGGCACATCTACCAGCCCACACATTTGGCAGGTGAAAGGGAAGCCCCTCATCAGCAGAATGACACTGGCATCACTCTGCAGCCAGCATGAAGCCATATCTCTGACCAATCTACCCCATTCCTGCCTGGCACAAGGGGGGTTGGATTGCTCTGTGTGCGAGCTTCAAGGAAGAGCAGGGATTTAAACCCGCATCTCCCCATTCATAGCCCACCACATTACAGTGGATATCTACAACACACAGAAACCTAAAGATCAGTACACTGACTATTACAGAAGGCTCAAAACTGGATATTTTTATTTCCCAAAAACACATGCTATCTCATTAAACTTTACAACAATCCTGTAATGTAGGCCAGTATTATCCCCATACTTCAGACAGGGGTTGGGAGTGGTTTGTCTGAAAGCCGCCTAGTGAATTTTTGGCCAGGGTGATATTTATATTACGTCACTCTTAGGCTTTTATGCTACAGTACTGTAGTGCACAGAAAGAACAGTGGAAAAAGTCTACCTCATAGCAGCAGCACAAAAGAAGCCAAGTCATGCCAAGGACATAATTTTGGCCAGCGTGAGTTTTCCAGAACAGCTTTCAACGGGGAAGGCAGGACGTGAGTGGAAGAGGGAGAATCTCCAGGGCTCATGCAATTGGGAATGGAACTCAGAAAACCAGACAGGGTATTCCCCCCCCAACCCATTTTAACAATCCTCACATTGGAGAAGATGAGGCTTTCTGGGGCAGCCAGAAATCTAATAGCTAAAAATACAATTCTCATTAAACATGGGATGGAGTTTAAATAGTTACTTTGGGGCTTTGTGTGACAGTGTTAATAATGGTAGAAAAGAAGGGGTGGGGAAGCAGGGAAGGCAGCAGTGGACAGTTCAGCCAGTAAATGAATGGAACAGTGAAGGATACAGCAATAAGAGTAAAATATGGGGACCGGAGGACTAGGGTAGAGAAAGGTAATTTAACAGGAATGTTGGAAGGCTGGAACAGTGGCAGGGGACAGGGACATGATGGAGGTGAGAAAGGGTAATAGGAGGAAACAAAATCAAAGTGGCATATAGGAGACATGATAGGCAACCTGTCAAGCAGAAACGTGGAAGGTGGGGAAAAGGTTTTGTAACAACCCTTCCCCTTTGTGGAAGTAAGATTCCTGTATACTTACTTCCTCACATGTCATAAGCTCTCCTGGCCTATTTGACTGACCCTCCACTCCACCTAGTCCCCTTAGCAAATTTGGTGTGTGCTCCCAGCACTGCTATTGGGGTAATCAGTATTAGTGTTCAACCCTTTCTCCATTGTTAAATATGTGAAGCTGCCTTACACCTGAGTCCAGTGCCAAGGGCCTTCTGGCAGTTCCCTCACTGTGAGAAGTGAGGTTACAGGGAACCAGGCAGAGGGCCTTCTCGGTAGTGGCGCCCACCCTGTGGAACGCCCTTCCATCAGATGTCAAGGAAATAAACAAGTATCTGACTTTTAGAAGACATCTGAAGGCAGCCCTTTTTAGGGAAGTTTTTAATGTTTGATGTTTTATGGTGTTTTTAATATTCTGTTGTGAGCTGCCCACAGTGGCTGGGAAAACCAAGCCAGGTGGGCAGGGTATAAATAATAAATTATTATTATTGCATCTTAAGATGTGGGACCGCCATTGATGGCACTTGCTGGTAGGCCAGCGAGCAGAGCCTCCAATGATTATCTTAATGCTTGGGTAAGTTCATGCAGGTGTAGGTGATCCTTCAAATAATGTGGTCCCAAACTATTCTTTTAAGACAAAAACCAGTACCTTGAAATAGGCCTGGAAATTAATAGGCAGCCAATGTAACTGACTCAGAAAAGGTGTAACATGATCCAATATGTAATGAGTATGGAGTTGGATGGTACCTGTAAGAAGGGGACTGTGCAGACCATTAGTGACTGTGTCCTCTTCCGGCTTTCCATCCAATTCACTGTACTCAAAATGTTCTGTCACCCATGAAGTCTGCAGCTGTTTAATTCCTGATCAAGCAAATATAATCCACACTTTGATCTTGGATTTGAGTGTGACCTGGTGTGCATTACCAAGACCACCATGCAGGCACAGCCAGCAAGAATCACTACTGACATTGGCGGCTGTGAGCATTCCTACTGCCTCAAGCCAGCTGTCTGTAAAAAGAACTGTGTGCCGGTGACTAACCCATCCCCCAGAGCAAATATCATCTGCTCCACTCTAGGATTGGCCTGGAAACTTAGTGCTTCCAATGAGTTCTTACTCTCTGGGTGCAAGCATTTGGGCTAGAAGATAGTGAAGAAACAGGAACAATTATAGCTGAAATAGTGGGAAACCGACTCTGAACCATACTGAACAGAGATTAAAACTGGGTAGATGGTATACAGTGGTACCTCGGGTTACATACGCTTCAGGTTACAAACACTTCAGGTTACAGACTCTGCTAACCCAGAAATAGTACCTCGGGTAAAGAACTTTGCTTCAGGATGAGAACAGAAATTGTGCTCCGGCGGCACAGCAGTAGCAGGAGGCCCCATTAACTAAAGTAGTGCTTCAGGTTAAGAACAGTTTCAGCTTAAGAATGGACCTCCGGAACGAATTAAGTATGTAACCAGAGGTTATATACATAACCAGTGTATCTGAAGGAGCGTCTCCCCTACCCCCCATCGTTCTACCCGGACACTGAGGTCCAGTACCGAGGGCCTTCTGGCGGTTCCCTCACTCCAAGAAGCCAAGTTACAGGGGACCAGGCAGAGGGCCTTCTTGGTAG
Organism: Podarcis melisellensis; assembly: GCF_964234715.1. Classification (NCBI taxonomy): domain Eukaryota; kingdom Metazoa; phylum Chordata; class Lepidosauria; order Squamata; family Lacertidae; genus Podarcis; species Podarcis melisellensis. The sequence continues at coordinate 42,271,882 of NC_138530.1, forward strand.
TGGCGCCCTCCCTGTGAAACGCCCTCCCACCAGTTGTCAAAGAGAACAACAACTACCAGACTTTTAGAAGACATCTGAAGGCAGCCCTGTTTAGGGAAGCTTTTAGCGTTTGATGTATTGCAGTATTTTAATATTTTTTTGGAAGCTGCCCAGAGTGGCTGGGGAAGCCCAGCCAGATGGGCAGGGTATAAATAATAAATTATTATTATTATACCACTGTACTGTATTTATGTGTACTGGTAGATTTGTGTGAGGTGTGTAAATAGAATGATATTGAATCAGCAACATATGTTACATGATTTCTGTAAATACAGGCAACTCTCAAATACGTGGGGGTTGCGTTCTGGGGATAGTGCGTAAAGCCAAAATCACATGTAGCGAAAACACATTGAGTTCAATGGTGGGTGGGATTGCCAAAGTCATTTTCCCCAGACACACACACCCTTTCCATTTTTTTCTGCCAAGCATATAAATCACAATGCTCACAAGCTAAATGTGTGCAAGTTGCAAGTTACCTGTATGAGTCAGAATTGGGTGTGATACGTTTGTGGGGGGAGTATTGCATGTTTTGAGCTAGAATGTGCCTTTGACAAGAGGAAAAGGATCCGCCTTAAGACCGTCTTAAGTAGTATAAGAACACATGAAATAAAAATAAATAAAATTAGTATGCTTGTATGGTGAAGGAAAGCACGCTTTTGTGAAAGTGGGGTCTCCTTCACGTTTGATTAACTTTGAAATACTTCAGGCACCAAACTTTGAATTTAAAACGTTTATCTTTAGCAGTTAATTTGGGTAAATGGTTAGTGATCTTCCAAACCATGTGATCCAACCTCCTCTGTCACATGACAATTTCATCTTCCCCTTTCTGGTTAGCACTAATCATAGCAATCAGTTAAGATGTGGAAACCATGGTTAATGTTAAACACAGTTTGCACTATTCAGCTGTCACAGCAAAACTAAGGTTAGGCAACCTTGGAAAAAAAGAGAGTCCACTGTATATTCCTTATTCTTCCAAACCATTGTTTTGGAGGATTCCTAACATGATATTTGAATTGAGACCATGAAGATTTTGGCAATTTCATCTTCTAATAATTTTATTTTAAAATTATCTTATTAAGAAATACAACAATGCACAGGTATTACAAGCAAACAAAGGAAAGTAATTAATCTAAAAATCCAGTCACAGTCCAGAATTCATGCTTAGTGTTTTGGGTTTTTTGTTTTTACATTTTCTCCCTTTGAGCATCAGCTCTTTGTGCTAAGTTGGCAAATGGCTTTTGAAAACCTGAACAGTTTCAACCACTTTATTCTGCTTTTCAAAGAAAACAGACAAGTGTTGATTGGGGCGACACAATCCCTGAGTGCACCTAAACACACACAAAAAGAGAATTGAACTAGTTAAACCAATATTATTTTTATTACTTACTCTTGATGTGATGTGCAAAGTTTAGCAAGTTTGTCTAACTCTTCATTATTCAGGACTTTAGCAGAACGTTTTAGAGCTGGAACCTCGTTAGATGCTGCTGCTTTCCATTTTTTTTCTGCAACAACACACAATCATTTTATATTTTTGTATATTAAAAATATTTCAGTGTCTTCAAAAGCAACATGTTTTGAATAGTCTCTAGACAAAGAGACTATGGATTCAACATAATGGAAAAACAAAAATTACAGCACAGAGTAACTGCAATGGTCCATTAAAAGCCAGAAACCTAACTGAAAATAATGATGTTCCTTTTCAAGGAAAATATATCATGATAAAATAAAAAACAACCACTGAGCACTGTGCCTACACACAATAGTCACCACTAGGGAAATGTGCACCTATTTTTATTTTGCAACCCAAAACTTATTCTATTATAATAAAAACAAGAGATTTCCCAACTATATGACACACTTACCCCACTGTTGTTGTATAGAAGAAAGATTTGCAAGTAGTTGCTCATGATATAACCGTTCAAGCTGAATAAATTTCATGGCCTTCTCGTCTGAATGAAAAACTAAAGGAAAATGCAGACACCGAATGACAGTCGAGAACAGACAGTGCTTTTTTCTAAAAGAAATGTTTAGGGGTACTCTCATTTTCCTATTCATATTGAAATACTGCCCCCCCATGAGGCCAAACTTAGATTCACAAAATGTTTAGGGGTATGTGTACCCCTGCATCAGTCTCCCAACGAAAAAAAGCACAGCATAGATATAATGCATAATTGTGCTCAAAACTTGGCATGCACGTGCTACATGGACCCCACAATATACTTACTCTCTTAATCTTTTCCCCCTGCAGTCAGAAAGTTTTCCTTTTTTGGGCAATGAATTCTCTAGGATGAGTGTTTCCAGCAGTAATTTGCCATTCACATTTAAAGTTGCTCAGTTTAATGGAAAAAATACAACCAAGTACTGTACCACCTGGAAGCTCTTATTTCTTCAAATGACCAAATTCAAAAATGAAATAAATTTCTCTTTCAAGGGTAAAAGCTTCTCAGTTTTTGATTGCACATCTAGAATTAAGGGGCGAAAGCTAGCAAATACCACCAACATAATCTCTTCGACTGCAAGTGCAAAAGAGGAAAATCAAAGCAGCTATAAACATCTTATGTGACATGGCTGAGTGGGGATTTGAACCCTGGTCTCCTTGGTCTTAGTCCAGCACTTAAACCACTATACCACAGTGAATCTATGCAAAGCCTGACTAAATGCAAGCACCTCCTATATTAGATTCAAGTTCTTATGCTAGATTGAACAAGCTCATGTACACTCATAGCTTATGAACAATACCTTAGTGGTTTGTTTTTTGTTTTTTACACTGTTCTTGCAGACACTGTTTTACACTGTTCTTTACACATTTGAGATAACAATTTAATATTTATAGATGTGTCCCCTGGAAATTAAGAAATCTGAATAACTGTACTTAAATAATCATAATTTTTCCACTTTGACTTTAAGCAGACCTGTTGCTGGAAACCTTCAGCCATATGCTGAGGGCAATGGCATAGAAATCAATCTTGATTTTAAAAAGGATACATTCTCCATCTTGAAAATACGTTTCAGCAATCTGTAACAGAAAGCAAAGAAGCAACTAACATTTTCAGATATTTATTATATCATTATCACCCTTTATATCATCCTCCAGAAACCACCTCAGAATCTATATCCTGCCAAAAACGTACATGAATGTTGTAGCCTGAACCATGGCTGAATACACTATTTGTGCGAAGCGAGATTATATATGTTTGGATGTTTCATATATGCAATAAATTAAGATTGTAGTCCTGGGCACACTGATCTGAGATTAAGTTCCAGTGAACACAGTGGACCACACTTTTGAGTAAGCGTGTATAGTTGATGGCACTAAATTTATTTTCTACTCATTTTATCAAAGCATCACTTATACAGACAGAGAAGTAAGAGTTATAGCCACAAAGTTTATATACTTTCCAGCCTCTACATCTTCAAAAACGTCTGCTACAGTCCTCAGGATTATAACCTTCTACACCCACACACCTGAAAAGCAAATACTTGGGGTATTTAACTACTGTGGCATCTTAAATACTAACAAATATATTGTGCCATAAACTTTTATGGACCAATCCACATTTCATCACAGTCTTTGACCTACAAAAGCTTATGGCATGATGGACTTCCCTCAATAATCTAATGGGTAGGATCCAGACTAAATTAGCTCCCACATAAATCAATGGGACTAGGAACATAGGGCGCTGCCTTACACTGAGACAGACTCTAACTTACTCTAACTCAGTGGCTTTCCATTATTTCAGCTGATAAAATCTCTCATACTATGGCCACAGAGAAACCAAGGTAGTTCTTTTTTTACTACCTCATGGAGGCACAGGGGGAGGACTCTTGAATCCATCTGCTCAAATTCTTCTCGAAGAAGAGAGAAGAGGGCCTGCAAAGTCTGGGTTGGATCCTTTTGGGGAAAGTTTGCATTGGTCTTGTTTCCATCTTCATCTGATGTAGAACCTGTTGCTGTAATGCCAGTCTTCTCTTGCTTGGCTGCTGCAGAAGTGTTAAACGAGAACAGTTGTGGAGTCTCAGAAACATTTCAACTTATAGGGTTCTGTTCAAAATTGCATGAGCAAACATCTGCTCACACAGGGAGATTCCCATCTCTCCTCCCTGAGCCCATGGAAAGTCACTCTGGGGGTCAAGGGCCTTTTAGGGAGGGAAACGGGCTGTAGCAAAAGAAGCCACATTGGCAACAAAATGGGTATAGCTTAATAGTACTTCTTAACTAATGCTCCTTTGGGGGCAAAAGCAACAAGAGCTGGAATTTATTCCAATAAACTATAAAATTTTGTATTAGAGATGGCATTCTTCAAAAGAATTGGTTATTTTCATGGCAACGTGTGACCTTCACTATGTTTGTGCCATGCCAAATTACCATTTGTTTAAAAGTGCTATCCTGCTTTGGAATATCTTTCAGATATTCCAAAGCCATTCATAAAGCTAATTGTGAGTGTTGTGTAGAACGATGGAAGTGGCATTCAAACAAACAAACAAACAAACAAACAAACAAACTTAAAATGGAAGAAAAAAATTAACTTTATGGGAAATTGATTTCACAGTGTTGTTGATGCAAATATTGACTAAATTCTACAACCATTTCCCCAAAGTCACTCCTGCTAATATAGTTCAGGCTGAAAAAATTCAGCAGTACCTCCTTTATGGCCCTTACTCAGGACCACTACCTGAAAGCTAGGCTCATCAACGTAATTATAAAACTACAATTATTCCATTATAAAAGCCACTACCAACACAGATAAAAAGAACAGAATACAAAGAGCACCTATACCTACCCTTGGAAGACACAAACCTACAACACAAGACAAAAGAACATGTGCCCTCATTGTTTGGGCATTTTCTGATACAGAGACCAAAAGCATTTCATCATTACAAACTCTTTCCTAGCACCTGTTAAGCTCCCTCCTTTCTTGTTTTTGTTTTCCAACATACACCACAGATCACCAGTTTTGAATTCTACATCTAATCCCTTTGCAATCACTAGCTTAATCTTTAACTTGATTGTTCCACCTGTTGGGAGACTAAAATATCTGTTTCTCTTTATCCACATCATAAACATTTACATAAATATACAGCATTTGTTGAACAGTGCGGAAAATTGTTTTTGATACAGGAAGAATTAAGAGTGAACGTGAATTCTCAGAATGGAACTGACCCAATTAGGTTCCTAAGATAGATCTGTAAGACCACACTATTATTCTTTCTTAGGAAAAGATACTACAGAAGATTGTTGCTCAGCTCAACCCTTGACTTATTTATTACACTGTGAAAATACTGCCCTCCCTTGAAATCTCTACATTCCTGAAAACAAACCTGCATTGCCTTTACCTGCATAAATGTGACATCTCATTTTTATCTGGTCACAGAAACCACAGCTGATATGTGAAAAACAAACTCAGAACAAGATTGACAGGTCAAATGAACAAGAATGTACTAATTAGAGCAAACCTAAACCCTTTGCATTGGCTAAGAAGCCAGCTTCAGAAATATCAGTTTGAAGTTGGCATGCTTTGAAACCAACCAGAATTTGTTATAATCTACGATTCCTAGTTCAGATGACTGACCAAGCTAACACGGGGAAACTGAATGCTGGTGGAGTCCTTCTACCAACCATGTGGTAGGAGGGAAAGTGTGAACCTAAGATGGCAAAGTGCAAACCTAAGCTTCCCATCCATTATAAGCAAAAAAGGTCTATGCTCGATTCTGTTTTACATGAAATAGCTTGCACAACAAATCCTTACGTTGTGATATCTTGTTTCTGCCATGTTTGTATCTCCTTAAAATAATCAAGAAAAAAACAAATTTAACATTTAAATTGTCACTGTAGTAGAGCTTAGACTGTATGAAAAGTATCTTTTCAGTCTTCATCTAACCAGATGATGAAGTTGAGTGATTGCCATTAAAAAAAATATGTTCAACAGAACGCATTTCATACAGTGTAGAAAATCATACAGAGGCAGAAAATAAAAAGGGTTAACTAACACCTTATGAAAGAGGGTGTGATGGATTTCATGGAAGAAATATTGTGAAAGGGAGTTGCAGATGGCAAAATCAAAGCTTTAGGTGTATTCAGCACATTACATTTATTATATTTGCTGTGTGGCCTGCTTTATAGATCACATTAAACCACATTTAAAGCAAACTATGGTTTAAGGTGAACAATGTGTTGGAGCATGCTGCTCAAGAGTTCCCATCTCACACTTTCCCTGTTGTTGCTGCCACTGCACCATAAACAAAGCAAGCCAGAGTTTGGCCTGTCGTTTTGTCTGAATCCAGGCTCATTGCCTACCCACCCCCCAAAATAAGCTACAAGTTGTAAACCAGTAACAAAACTCGAATATTGGTTGTGGCTTGTTGGGAGAGAAGCAAACCTGAGTGTGGTCTGTGAACTGGGCCATAAAATAAACTATTTTGGACCTTAAGCTGCCTCTGTGTGGCGACTAGAACTGGGGGCAACTTCTGCTACATGGGCATCTCAGCTCAGATTCCCGGCAGATAACTCTACCTGACAAGCAGAAATCCTTGCACTGACAGGGCGATTAAATCAGTATGACACTGAAATTCCTTCCTATTATTTTTATGAATTGAAAACAAAAATTAGTTTTTAATAGCATCTACTCTTCAGATACTCGGGTGGTGCTGTGGGTTAAACCACAGAGCCTAGGGCTTGCCGATCAGAAGGTTGGCGGTTCGAATCCCCGCGATGGGGTGAGCTCCCGTTGCTCGGTCCTTGCTCCTGCCAACCTAGCAGTTCGAAAGCACAAAGTGCAAGTAGATAAATAGGTACTGCTCCTGCGGGAAGGTAAATGGCGTTTCTGTGCGCTGCTCTGGTTCACCAGAAGCGGCTTAGTCATGCTGGCCACATGACCCGGAAGCTGTACGCCGGCTCCCTTGGCTAATAAAGTGAGATGAGCGCCGCAACCCCAGAGTCGTCTGCGACTGGACCTAATGGTCAGGGGTCCCTTTACCTTTTACTCTTCAAACAACATTACTTTCTCTTGTAAGAAAATGGCTTGTTAACATTTGCCTTCTAGGTGAATGCATTCTAGGTGCATGCTTCACCTGTCAGGATTGCAGAGTAGGCTGGCCTTGTAGAGAAGATATAGAAAGACCACACTTTTTGAGAACAGTAATCATAGAAAGAGATACCCCCAAGTCACGTTATAGGATAAAGGCCTGTACTATGAGTAACAAATTGTATATTGTGGAAGTTGTTGTACCTTTCCTGCTGGAACTTTTTGTTTTCCTTGAACTCCTTTTTTCAGAGTCACCTTTTTCTAAAATGAGCATTTCATCTGCAGCGAAGCTTCTAGATGGCTTATCGCTTTCATCTTCTTGGCAGGAGGACGTGTAGTCTCCACTGTCCTCATTATTATTAATGCTGTCCTGCTCAACCTTTCCCATTGTGTCGTCACTGCTTTTCAGAGTATCGTGCTTGCTTCCATTAAGCTGATTTTCATTTTCATCTGGTGAAGAAGCTAAGCAAGCTTTGATCTTTTCCACAAGTGTGTCGGTACGAAGTGAGCCTTGTAAACTTAACTGCAGGTCATTTGTAGGAGATTCCCTGTCATCCATTAGAGCGTTCCTAGAGTGAACTTTATATCCACTTAGCACAAATGATCTTCAGCTCTAGAAAGGGAAAAAAAGGCATTGAGATTTATAATAATCAAAATCCAAGTCATGTTTTGACTACTTAGCTATATTAGATTATATAGTCCAGCCTTGTATTTAAGCACTTGCCTGGTTACCATAGGATAGGTAATCAGGAACATCATGTAAGTGAGTGCATGGTATTCCACCCAGGCAACGAGAACAGGTTGGCAAAGGACTGACGAGAGCTCTGTCATTCCTCCAGTACTCCTCAGGCAAGCAGCACAGAGATCTCAGCAAGGGTGATATCTGGACTCCCTCCCCTGTCAGTGGGCCCTGAAGGGCTGACCTGGCCGCAGAGCCAGGCAGCTGAGGGGACTGACACCATTTTGATTCCCAACAATGCCCCAGAATGACAATGTATGGCACATTGTGGAAAATAAAAAGGGGTTGTCTTCTGCTGCTCAGAGTGCCAGGCTGTGGGGGAATTAAAGGGAGGACATGGCAGCCATCAGCACAGGACAGTTGCCCATGGAAACCAGGTCCTGGCTCTCCTCCAGAGGCAAGCGATGTTTTTTTCAGGTCTTTAACTTTTGTGGATTCTGTTTTTCCACAAGGCTAGTCAAAGAGGTTCAAGGGATTGGATTGGTGACCCCTTACAACTCTAGAATTCTGAGAGAGTAAACTAAACTGTGTACAGTGGCATACTTTATGGCTTCATATTTCAGGGGCGCTCTGTGCGACGAGAATATTCAGTGCCCCCACCTCTCGCCTGTCATTCTATATCATAGTTGTGATGTCTCTAAATCTCCACGCCCAGTACAACTGAACCGGTCGAGCTCCCCTAAATCCGCCTCTGCTGTACATATCATTCTGGCAATTTAACCCAAGAACGGTAGCATTCTGTGGTAAAATACCAGCACCGTACTTTGTGGAGTAGTAAATTCAAATAAAAGCTCAACACTCAGAAATATGCAGATGTATATTTGTTAAAACTACAAATTATTTAGATTAGCCATATCCACTCACTAATTGAAAATCTGCTATTTAACTACAAAATGACTAGCTAAAGAAAGGGGCCTCCATATAATTAAGAAAATTGTCCTACCAGCCCTAACATTTAGCAATTAAGTGAATTACACATTTGTGATGCACTTTGCAAACCTTAAACATCACAACTGCTACCATAAGCAGACATTGGCTTTCACACCCCTTTTTTTTTTACAATGGAAGAAAATGAAGCAGAAATACTTACGGTAAATGACTGCCTAACAAAGAGGAAATCAGGCAAGACTGTACTTAAACAAATGAACATCTGTGATCTTTGAACAGACACTTCACATACAAATGGGTGATATTTAACCAAGTCATATTCAGAGCAAACCTACCAAAAGCAATAGATATTGGTGGGTCTTTTCTGAATATGATCAATGTGGGATATAACCTATAAATGAGAAAACTTTATTTATTTATTTATTTGCTGACTCACCCATCCACACAAGGCTTGTTATTTCAGGAAACAAGACAACAGAATGGGACAAACTGCCTGTAACCAGTGCAGTGCTGTAAAACACATTACTCCAGCATTTATTGTACCTTTAGATTTACTGAATCTAACTCATCTCCCTCTTCCTATTTACTTCCTCTAGTATATTCGTAGTGTTCCAGCAAAGCTTTCCAGTTAGCTAAGGGAGACTAACATTTCCTGCTGAACCACTAGCAGCTTACTAAGCGACCTTGCTCAAGCTATTCTACCTGGGTGTTGTTTGGTAAATTTCTTGTGCTTATTAGCAAGGATGATTGAGCATGAGCAAATACCAGCAAACATGCTCACTAAAGCAGCTGGTGCAACACTAATATAGAATCATAAGAGTTGGAAAGGACCCAAGAGTCATCTGGTCCAGCCCCCTGCAATGCAGGAATCTCAGCTAAAGCATCCATGACAGATGGCCATCCAACCTCTGCTTAAAAACCTCCAAGGAAGGAGAGTCCACCACTTCTCGTGGGAGTCTGTTAAACTCCTGAACAGCTCTTACTATCAGAAAGTTTTTTCAAATGTTAAGTCGGAATCTCCTTTTTTGAAACTTGAAGCCATTGGTTTGATTCCTACCCTCCAAAGCAGGAGAAAACAAGCATGCTCCCTCTTCCATGTGACAGCTCTTAAGATATTTGAAGATGGCTATCCTATCTCCTCGCAGTCTCCTCTTTTCCATGCTAAACATACCCAGCTCCTTCAGGTGCTCCTCATAAGGCTTAGTTTCAAGACCCTTGATCATCTTGGCTGTCCTCCCCTGCAGACATTCTAGCTTGTTAACATCCTTCTTAAATTGTGGTGCCCAGAATTGGACATAGCATTCCAAGTGTGGTCTGACTAAGGCAGAATAGAGTGGTACTATTACAGTACTTCCCTTGATCTGGACACTATACTTCTATTGATGCAGCCTAGAATACCATTAGCTTTTTTTGCTGCTGCATCACACTGTTGACTCATGTTAAACTTGTGGTCCACCAAGACCCCTGGATCCTTTTCACATTGTAAGCCAGGTGTCCCCCACCCTATATTTGTGCATCTGGTTCTTCCTGCCTAAGTACAGAACCTTACGATTGTCCCTACTGAAATTCATTTTGTTAGCTTGCGCCCAGTTTTCCAATCTGTTAAGGTCATTTTGAATTCTGATTCTGTCTTCTGCGGCATTAGCTACCCCTTCCAGTTTGGTGTCACCTGCAAATCTGATGAGCATCCCCTCAATTCCTTCATCGACGTCATTTATAAAGACGTTGAACAATAACGGGCCCAGGACAGAACCCTGTAGCACCCCACTTGTCACTTTTTCCAGGATGACGAGGAATCACTAATGAGTACTATTTGGGTTCAGTCAGTCAACCAACTATAAATCCACCTAACAGTTACCTCATTCAACCCCCATTTTACCAGCTTCCTTGCGATAATATCATAGGGTACTTTGTCAAAAGCCTTACTGAAATCAAGATACACTATGCCCACAGCATTTCCCTGATCCACCAAGTTTGTGATTCCATGAAAAAAGGAAATCAGATTGGTCGGACATGTCTTATTTTCAGAACCAGGGAATGTGCCACCTAAGAACTTGTCACCTCTTCACTGTTGTGCCCAGCAGAGGGGTTGTGGTATGGGCATACTGTGTTTTGCTTTAGGTCACTTACATGTTTTCACTACCTTTAAATCTTATGGCAGATAGTGGTGGCACAGACATTATGTGAGAAATGGGAGGGAGGGGAGTGAAATAGTAATAGCAGCGGCCAGCCCACCTGACTGCTGGCCAGTGTGCCACAACCATTGTGGTAGATGGTCCTGCAGGCGATATATGAGAGGGCATGTTCATCACCTACGGATCACGGCTAAACGTGGCTTATGAAAGGGCTTACCCTGGTGCCAGGTGAAGGGCTTTTGATTCACACAGAGGTTTTAAACAAGTAGCATTTTAAGCAAACATCTCACTGTATCAGCTGCATCTTAATGTGTAACTTATACTGTACCAGAAAGATTTCCACCCTGCATTTAGTAGGTTTTAAAATATTATTTTAATTATTTGTTAAACCGCCCAGGTAACATGTGTTGTTGTGTGACCATATAAATCTAATAATAAAATAACCCAAGATTTTTTTTGCATCGGGAATGATCCAGCCTAATTCAGTCTGCAGAGCACTTCTATTCCATATTAAAATGGCTGCAGATTTGCAGACTGGGCTTTTTAAAAATCTCACCCACCAGTACCCTCTCAGTTCCTCCCCTTCACATGTAATCCGAAGACAATCTCATTACTTTGTGATATTTCAATTGGTTGCAATGTGGCATGAACCTTTTCCTGTTTTAGCCTAATTATACTGAGCAGTTCTTCATTGCACCCTGAAGAATTAAACTCCACAATATCAGTCATTATAATGCTCTGTAAGAGGCAGGGTTGGTTTTTCATTACTGGCTATTCATATGATGGAAGAAAAATAGTGATATTGTATTCTGAGGAGGCCTGCAATTAAGGGTATTTCACTAAAACAAATACTTTAACTCCTTCTCTCTTTTCAACACTTTTATACAAACAGAAATAGCTTGATTATGGATTAAAGTACACAAAGGAGTTAAGGAAATTTTGCATTCTGAACCCAGATTAGGCCAAGGAATTGCAATATGGGGAGAGAAATAAACATCTGGCTCTTGGTCTCTCAGCCACATGGCAAAACTGCTGAAGCTTGACTAACATTTGACACCTGTTGTAAAGACCACAAAAATCAAGTGCTGTCCCTATTTTACACATAACAAAACTAAGGTAAAAATATACACAAGTTAATCCATATATCATCAACAGGCAACAAATTGTTTGCTTAGCCCAATACTTCTGGTTAAGAGATTCAGGAGGAAATTCTCAGATTATTCTGGCTAATAATGTGAAATACAATTAACCCATAAGGTCTCATTTATACTAAATTGCACAACATGTGCACTACATAAATGAAGCATACAACATTTGCACTGGTATAATAATAATAATAATAATAATAATAATAATTTAAAAACACACAATGCCACCTTCGTAAATTAAGAATAATTCTCAACAATCAATAAACCAATAACATCATCATAAAGACAGGGACATTCAATGGGAATTACTCCAGATGTTTTTGCTTAGAGTTGCGGGGGAGAGACAGAGGAAGAAGTATTTTGGATGCAAAATCTCTTTCCAGCCCAACTTTCCAACAGAGATAATTGCCACTCAGTGCAACTGCCCCACAAGGCGGCCTCATTAGTAGTTTCTTTCATCATGAGATGATTGTGTTATGTACAATCTCATTAGTGAGTATACTCACTATCAGAAAATCTCCTTAATCTAACCTCTTGACTGTTTATGTCAGCTGGATGTTTTCTCTCCACAAAATAATGTGCTGAGAGTAAAAATACTGCTCTGTAAGCTCTTTGGGAAGTAAGCTCCTTATTTCTTCACTTCCCTTTCTCCTGAGCTTGAACCGAACATACAAATTCTGAGGTCCCTTCAAATTGTAGAAAATATGCAGCAATACATTTTATACTAACTGTGCAATGTGTAAGTTGTTTATCTATGAAAATCATATGATCTTCAAACATAATCCTTATCTATCTATCAAATTTACATCCTACCCTTCTCTCCCAAAGGCAGCAAATATATTTGCAATTTTGTTGTTGTTTAGTCGTTTAGTAATAAAAACATCTAAAAACAATCAAACACAGTGAAACATTTTATTCTCATGTTATACTCCATTGAAAACTTTTTTAAAAAATCAAAATACAGCTTATAAACACATAAATAAATGAATTCAACCAATCGCGTGTCTGAACACTGCAGCCAAAACACAAATATTTTCAGCAAGCATCTAAAAAATACAACAGCGGCACCTGCCTAATGTCTGTTAGGAGTTCCAAAGTAAGGTGTGGTGCCTAATGAACGAAGTACAGACAGTGCATGACACTTGTAGAAGTGTAACTTCTGCAGATCATTCATGTAAATATTATCACCGATGCAGACACAATGCTATACAACAAACAAGGGAAGAACATCAGAATTCATGAAGGAGCATTGTCATACTATGGTCTGCTCCCAATCATTTAACCAAGAGTGGCAGCATAATGTAACCCCTGTGTGGGACCATGGGGTAGAGATAGGGAAACATATGATAGAAGTCCTGGTTTTAAAGAGTGAAATGCAGCTTGAATTGCCCAAATTGAGTAATTACTGACAACAGAGGCACCAGCTTCTCCAGAAGGTGCGAGGTGTCTGCGCATGCGACATCCTTTGATATTGAGGGACCCCAGCCCATGGTTAACCTTTGTCTGCTAGCATTGCTTCTCACAAAGAGATACAGAAATAGGGTGGAGAAGTCTTACTGCTGCAGGAAACAGGAAGTGGCATTAGACACACCTGGGGAATGCCTGATTGCAAAAGGCACAGGCTTGGGCCATGTGAGAGCCGAAAGATAGTTAGATTTAAGAATTTGGCACAGAAATGGAAGGAGCGAAACACTAATAATTACATGTTAGGAGAGGGAGAGGGAGAAACAGAGCAGGTTTCCAGAATTTCAGCAGCATCCAAGGGTTTGGAATCATATGCATAAATGAAAGTTGTCAGAGCAGCTAGAGGCACAAGTCTACAGTTACTGAAAGGCAAACTTTGTGCCATCGAGAATACTGGTGATGATCTGGGGGGAGGGAACAAAGGTACTTTCATTTGTTGTTCTTGAGGCCTGCACTGTGTGATCTGACTAACCCGAAGACCATAACAAACATAGAAGAGAGGCAAGGAAAGAGCACACTTCAGCAAAATGTGGAACAGCTTAAGTGACGAGAGGACAAAGAAAGACTTCATAATGTAATCTTTAAATGAAATAAAGAATTTGGTTTCTGAGATGGAAGATTGGACTGAGATACAGACAGAATGCTTAGTTAAAAGGTGTTATGCCAACGACATGAGGTAGGACAACACATACGTCCCACAGCAGTATGATTTGGCAAAGGTGAATGTCATGTGTCAATCACAACAGATAGTCCCAAGCCCATACGACGTTTCAACTTGTGTGACAAGGCCGTCCCACATGCAAAATGAAGAGGCAGAGAAACATAATAATTTACAGCAATTAAAGTCACCAGTAGGGCTGTGCCAGTTGGAAGGAGACTTCTGTTTTATGTGGGCTAATTAATGTCCAAAATAGAGGCGGATACTTGCATCAGCAGGTAGCACACCGATCAGATGCATAGATAAGCTTTAGCATACATTTGCAGTTCTTGCTCATCCCAGTCCAAAGACTTATCAACTATAAATGAGGATAGCCAATGTACAACCAGATTTGCTTTCTCAGTCTTGCTCATTTCACAGTCACCTGTGAAGCTAAAGGTGTTTTAGGGCATATGTAAAGTGCCAGCTGAATCAAGCATCTTCGTAACAAAGAATGGCTGCAAAGCAGGTGAGGGATGAAGGAGTTAAGGCTGTGGAAGAGCAGCTGCTGCCTTATTTGCTCCTTCAACTTTAAATGTAAATGACAATGTACAGTTGTCTGATATAAGAAGTAGCAAGCCTATTATTAAATTATATGACCAATGATATTTGTATGGGGATATAAACTTGCTCTATATATAGCTGAAAATGATGCATTTTTTCATTTTGTTTGATGAAGTGCTCTGATAGTTCAGGAACCTGCATACCAAAATCAATCTTCAAATAAACTATTTTATTTTCTTTCAATATTAAAATTTTACACTTACAGGAACTAGAGCTTTGCCTTTATTGACTGGGGATCATATATTATCTCTTAAGTTTCAATTTTAAAAATAATTTAAAATTCTACTGATGCACAATTGAAACCATTAATGATTCCCTACTGTTTTGTTTAGATTTTAATTTAACCATTCTTAAAAGCCATGACATATGGTTTCAGTAAACAAAGTATTGCTTGCACCAGCAAATACTGACCTTCCTTCTGGGTAAGTACTTATTTTCATTTCTAAAGAGTGCCCATCTGTTTTTCTGATCACATATACAAATTCTTATTGAACACACTATTACAGAGCAATCTGATGTATGTCAACAGACCTGAATCTTAGAAGGGTGGGGTGTTTCTCATCCATCAAAGATTCTAAAATACCATGGCTTAGATCTTGGACTCCGTTCCACTGATGTGATCAAAGTTCTGCTCCCAAAACACTCTCACCAGCAGAATGGGGGACTTCCTGTGCTCATTTCTCCTTCCCTCTTGAAAGTATTTTCCAGTTTGAAGTAAAAACAGCCAAAAATTGCCTCCTCTTTTCTGCCAGGGAGATCCTCCACTACATGCTAAGTCTCCTTTAAGTGGGAGGAGACCTACCAGTCACAGAAAGAACAATTAGGATCCAAGCCTATATTTTCATCATACTTCAAGAGGCACAGATTTACTACTACTATACAGGGATGGGATGAACCATTTTGTAGACTAAACGTTTTATGACAGAACTTCTTTATACCGATTTTCAGAAAACTAAGGGTCTGCCTTTAGGATCAGACTTTAGGCCTTCCTATGCACACAAGTATTAAGTCCCATGTTCTACCTGTGACAACAAATGACAATTTTCACCACCAGCATGGTATGGTAGTTAAGAGTGCCAAGCTAGGGCTAGGGATACCCAGGTTCAAATTCCAATTTAGCCATGAAGCTTGATGTGCGTGACCTTGGGTTAGTCTCACAGGGGTGTTATAAACCCGGGGTCAGCAACCTTTTTGAGCTGTGGGCTGGTCCACTGTCCACTGTCCCTGATTATGTGGTGGGCCGGACTATTTTTTTTGGGGGGGGGGGAATGAACAAATTCCTATGTCCCACAAATAACCCAGAGATTCATTTTACATAAAAGCACACATTCTACTCATGTAAAAACACCAGGCAGGTTCCGCAAATAACCCAGAGATGAATTTTAAATAAAAGGACACATTCTACTCATGTAAAAACACACTGATTCCCGGACCATCTGTGGGCTGGACTGAGAAGGCGACTGGGCCACATCTGGCCCACGGGCCTTAGGTTGCCTACCCCCGTTATAAACTAAGGTGCAGGGTGGGACTAGCATGTAAATTAGGCTCCTTGGATAAAAGGATATGTAAACAAACAACAGCAGGTGGAAAGTTTGCAACTATAGTCACATGGCCTAGACATAATCAATGTCAGATATTTTGATTATCATTGTTACAAATTCTCTCCATGAGGTATCATAACACCACGAATACACAGTGTAACGCATGCCAATGTTTTGAATGAATAACTGTAGCACAGTTTTTCAGTCACAAAATTTTATATCTTTGGTCCTGTCATGTTGGTGGAACAGTGCCCTCCCTGCAAAATCAGGGCATATGCTACTTTCCTGGGTAGATCATCCCAAGTAAGAAAGACATACCAATATGCTTTACTTAGGGATTTTTACTTGAGAAGTCAAGTTGAGGTCAGTTCCAGGAATGCAGCCTCAATAGGCAGGGCAGGGCGTAGCAAGCACAGCTGCTAAAGCAGAGAAAGAAAGGGAGAGCAATCTAAGAGGCCCTTGGAGAAGCTGGAAACAAGACAAGGAAGGGAACTGATGAGTTCTACACCATGAGTGCTTCACTGCATGGCTAAAGTCTACTGGTAAGAACAGAGAATGTACAGAGAATTAGGGAAAGGAATGACCAACTGAGTGGCAAAACTACTGGTGGAAGTGCTTAAAACCCAGGAGGCCCATGTTTTAGAGCACTGGTATTCAACAGGTGGCCCATGACCTGACCTAAGGGGTCAACAGCAGCAGCACCATGCAAATATATGATAAAATAAAAATAAGAACATGGTCCCCTAATGCATGTTTAGGGCTAGTGCCAAGCCCCAGTCCTGAAGAGGTGAAATGGAGGAATGTTTAATCCTAAGTACCAGCAGCTCCCTAGTTAAAGGGTTTCCAGGGCTTACAGTTCTAACAGCTTCCATACTTTACAATTACTAATATTTTGCATACGTATAAACAGAAGAATAGATAAATCTTAAGTATCAAAATGATTTCCCCCCGAATTACTTCCTACAGTTTTAGCTGTTGGCAAAAGTTGGTATAAAGTGCTGTGCCTTTGCCAATCAACGAAGCAGAATAAATTTCATGGAAATTACTATTAATCTCTCTAATTTCATATGTGCAATTATGATATTTTCCAAAAAAAAAGAAAAAGAAAAAATGTTCAACTGATTTTATTATTTAAAATATACTAAACATGTTTACCATTGCCTTGAGTCTTGTTCTTTCTAAACCAGAGAACAGTACTTACCATTTTTCAAAATGGTTCTTAAAGATATTGCAAGGGAAAGGAGATACTTTTAGGCAACAAAGAGTTAATACAGAGCTGTCTGGTATCTGTTCATTCTGCCAAAAGAGAAAAAAGAGGGAGGAAATAATGTAAATTAAAATATATCTTATAAGAAATGCTAGTACATTTGGGTGCTACCTAGAAGGGACAGCCTTGAAAACCAACCAAATGAAAAGTAGAACTTCCAGAATACAATACTAATTAGTTTTTATTCCGTAATATGGAGGGAGATAATTCATCCTCTTAGTACATCTGGGTGAATTTTCTGACCTTTAGATATCGAAGAGATGGGCTCTGAACAACAGTCCATTTACAAAGAATTTGCATTCATTTCTCAAAACAGTACTGTATATATAACAAGTGCTGTACAGAAACAAACTCAATCATCACAATCACTGACAGAAAGCCTAAAAACTTCCACTGACTAACAGCAACAGCCCTGTTACATTTTATTTTAATATGTTTTTGTGAGTCATGATCAGAATGTGCAGAGTATAGGCCTTTACAGAAATGGTAAGGCTTGAAATTTATTCAAGTCAAGGGGATAGTCTTGCTAGATAGAACAGAGTTAATCTAAAACCAATTTCCTCAAGGCATGTTACAAATTAAACATTTATTAGTACAGTTAGACTGATCTTATTTGGAATATATGAATTACTTGTCTATCTCAGTTTAAGAAAGGAAAATAGATAATATAGCTTTTTTTCTTTTTTTTACTGGAGAACTTTGAATTTGAATCAGAATATACATGCCACATCATAAACAGCTTTAAAAGTTTCCCCAGTTTCGAAAGGGGGTTGCTGTGTGACAATGATGGCAGAGTATGCTTTTCTTTAAGAAACACAAGTCCGAAAACTCAATTGGGCATGGAAAATCAGCTGCCAGCATTCCTTGGATCCCAGCCTACTACTACAACAAGCAGGCAAAGGAAAAAAGGGATCGTTATTTTGGAAACTATGCCAAATGTATGAATACAGGAATAAATCAACTATTTGGAGGAAAGAGAGAGGCAGAAAAGCAAATATTTAGCCAGCATTCAGAAGGCTGCTAATATGAATCAGACAATTGATATTAAATACGAATCTGACTAGACCTTCTGCATAACGCAAAATCAAGTATGACTACTATACTCATGCAGTTGAGCAACTGGTTGGCACAACTTTCATTATCAATATTCTGTTGCAAAGAGATCTAATTTAAAATGATATATAATGAGTACATTTTGTGCAATAAAGATCAAAACAAAGCTTTCCATTCAAGAGAAAAAAGCAAATAAAAAGGAAACAAATGACCAGCCATCTTCCATTTATATGAAGTATCAGTCCAACTATCAAGCTTCATAGCTCTTAAGAAAATCCTCAGCTGAGAACACCCAAAATTGATTAGATAAGAGGGTATACTTAGTTCCAGATGCCATCTATTCATCTTCTCATATTTTTATCTGACAGATCATTCCCAGCCTTGGAACAAGTTTTTTCCCCTTTTTTGATCCGAATTTAAAGCCTCTTCTAAAAAAAAGCCCAAACCCTTTGGCCCATTAGCCTACAGCAACATTAGTCAGTCTGATGCTAGAGCAATAAAACATAGTGATCTGGGCAGCTCACAGGCAACCATGAAGGGACACAATGATCAGGAATGTAGACTATGTTTAGGAATGTACTACTTGAGTATTGTAAACACTTAGTCACCACGGCACCTCACTGACCTGTAGAGTTTTATTTAAACCCCTTACATTCATCTGATAAATAGGGGAATATCAACAGAACCAAAGCCCAACCGAAGGCATCTTTAAATACAGAACAGATCTTTAAAATAAGGGGAAAGTAATTATTACAACGCTCTGTTATTATTCGTCATGCGGTTCATCCCCCCCCCCCCAAACATTACTTGCACAGCAACATCCCAGTTTAGGGAAAGCATGCAAAATTGCATTCAGACACAAACACACGATTGTGCTTGTGTGTACATTTCACAAATACGTTCATTTCGACTAGATCTCTGCGCTTTCCAGAGACAGGTCACTGGGCCAAATGGACCAAAGCTGTATACCAACCAGTATTCTCGCTCCGCTCTGAAGTCGACCAGGTAACCTTGCAAGAACCAGATCACTAACGCAGTGATCTCTGTTGGCTTAAAAAACAAAACCAAAAACGGCAACAACTCCAAAGCTTGCCCACCCTGAGCTCCCTTAGAGGAAGGATGAGAGTGAAGCGTGGCGAAGCAAGGGAGAGCCCAGCGTGCACGGCGCTGTTCGGAAGAGACTCAAGCAGCTGGCACGCAAAACCCACACGTAATTCAAAACAAGGAGATTGAATCCACAAGAGAGTGACGTGGTAACGAAGAAACAAGGACAGCGACTGGCTAGCTGTGGCCGTTCATGGGGTGGGGAGCAAGACAAGCGCCCCACAGACCCAAGGATGAGCCTGATACTCTCTTCCCACGCAGGGCAGACCTGCGGTGGGCTTTTCCCGCCCCCCTCCTAATTAGCACCCCCCCCCAATCCCAGGTGTCCCACGCACACCGTCCCTCCATTACTTGCTCGCCCCTCTTCTCGCCCTTAAAACCGGGTTTCCATTTCAGGAGGCAGCAAAACACGCAACCCCGCGGAGGCTCCCCTAAGGGAGGCGGGAGGAACGAGGACCCCGCCAGCGGCCGCTATGGCAGCTTCGGCTTCCTTCTCCCCTCACCTGAGGTCGCGAGGCTTCCGGGCAGCCCCTCGCGCCGGCACAGCTGGGCTCAGAATGGACATCGAACGAAGCTACCTGTGACCCGGCTGCGGACTCCGGAGACTCAGCCCGGCGGCGACGGCGAGAAGGTGAGCACCACAGAGCCCCGCAACGCCTAGAAGGGAGCCTGACCACGGAGAAGAGGCAGACTAGAGCGTCGCCCCAGCAACAGCGGTGCCGGAAACGGAAGTGGGAGCCCGAGCCCGGCCGCTAAAGTCGTCCGGGTGCCGCGCATGCTGGTCGGCCTCGTACCCCGCAAGGTCACCCACGTGCGGGATGCTGCGTTCGGCGGTGGCGGCCTTGGCCCCGTCGGGCCTGCCGGGGCGCCCGTTGCTGCTGACGGCTCTGAGCCTGTCGCCTGGGAAGCGGCTCTCTTCGCAAGGCCCGGCGGGTCAGAGCGAGCAGCGCCGCGGCCCGGCAAAGCCCCGCTTCCCTCCTCTGCGGATCCCCGAGGAGGCCGAAACGACCCGCTTGGTGGCGGAGAAGGCGCGGGCCCCGCCGCCCCTGCGAAGGTTCATCGCCTGCCCCGACCTCGCGCGCGCCGTGGCCTCCAGTCTGCAAAGCGGGAGGGGCTCCGAGGGGCCGGAGACGGTGGTGCTGGAATGCGAGCCAGGTGAGGGTTAGAGACGCTTGGTCCTCTTTACCTGTTACAGTGGTACCTCGGGTTACATAAGCTTCAGGTTACATATGCTTCAGGTTACAGACTCCGCTAACCCAGAAATAGTGCTTCAGGTTAAGAACTTTGCTTCAGTATGAGAACAGAAATCGTGCTCCGGAAGCGCAGCAGCAGCAGGAGGCCCCATTAGCTAAAGTGGTGCTTCAGGTTAAGAACGGACCTCCGGAACGAATTAAGTACTTAACCCGAGGTACCACTGTACTTCGACTTCTGCATCACTCGCTGCACCAGCAGTGCCCCGGGATCTTATTGCTAAGAGTTGGAAGGGACCCCAAGGGCCACCTAGTCTAGTCTTGTAATGCAGGAATCCTGCCCGCCACCCTCCCTGTTTGGGCTTGAACCACCAACCTTCTGGTTAACAGCCAGATGCACTGACCGATTGCGCCACCTGCAAATAATTCTTTTAGAATAAAGAAACAGGGTGTTTTCAAAGTAGGAACCTAGGAGAAAAGTATTATACCGAGTCACACCTTTAGTTGATCTAGTTCTGTATTATCAACAACACTAGCTGGCAGTGATTGCCTGCAGTTTCAGACCAGGGCCTCTCCCAGTTCTACCTGGAGATGCCTGGAAATGGCATCTTCTGCATACATTCTGCCTGTGTGTGACGGGACTTGCCCAATATATAGGCAGTGTTCCAGAGTGTTTGCCAACAGTATCTCAATTACTTTCGGAGCCTAGATTTTAACCAAATGTTTTTCTGTCTTGTGATTCCGTACCTTGACTGTTAGGCTATTGGATTAGACAGTACTAAGGAAACTCCCATTAGCATCTAAGGCCCAATTGTTCCTTCCCCTTTTTCTCTTGTGAAACTCACCCCCGTTTGCTCTCCTGGCAAATGGAACAGTAAAACTAATGAACAAAATCTTCCACAGAACCTACATACAGCGTTAAGCTTACAAGGTGAACTTCAAAACTCTCTGTTGAATGCAGTGCAAGGCATTTCTTGAAGTTTCAGTTGCCAATTAATTAGGCATCTCTAATTGAAATAAGATCTGCGAAAGAGAGCTTTCAAAATCATGATCAAATGAATGCATATTGCAACATATGGGACTTCTTAGTTCTGAAAAAAAGGCAAGTATGGTGAGACATGGCAAAGGCAAATAAAATTATGCATGATATGGAGAAAGTGAGTACAGAGACATTTTCCCCATTCATAATACTAGAAGCTGGGGTCATCTAATGCAGCTGAATGTTGTAAGATTCCAAGCAGACATCTACTGCTTAACACTGTGCATAGTTTAACCATGGAATCTGCTAGCCCAAGATGTAGTAATGGCCACTAACTTTGACAACCTTCTAAGGGGGTTTCATGCAAAATGAATCTTATCGGTAGCTACTAGTGATGATGGCTGTTCACTACCTTCAGAATTTGAGGCAGTATGCCACTGAATGCCAGCATCTGGAGAGTACAAGGGAGAGTACTGTTGCGCTCACGTCCTCCTTTGTGGCTTTTGGTTGGCCACTGTGAGAACAGGATACTAGTCTAAATGGGCCTTGGTCTGATATCACCTGAGATATTTCATTTTGAATATAAATGTCCCACAGTTTTTTTTATAAAATTTGTTGTTGGTGACTGCTGGCTGTCGAGAGAAATATGCTGGCAGAAACCCCAAAGTATATCAAGTTGGCCATTGTTTTCCTCCAGTTGTCTTCAGCTGAAGGTTATACTATTGAAAAGTTGTCCCTTCAATAGTTTTTTTAAAATTCACATTTCCTGCAATTTTTATTTCTTCTTTATGGTTGTATATAATATGTTGCCAACCTAGCAGTTCGAAAGCACTCAAGGTGCAAGTAGATAAATAGGTACCGCTCTGGTGGGAAGGTAAATGGTGTTTCCGTGCGCTGCTCTGGTTCACCAGAAGCGGCTTAGTCATGTTGGCCACATGACCCGGAAGCTGTACGCCGGCTACCTCGGCCAATAAAGCGAGATGAGCACCGCAACCCCAGAGTTGGTCACGACTGGACCTAAAGGTCAGGGGTCCCTTTACTATAGTATGTTGCAAGGGATATAATCCAGTGTAGTCCCTTGAGAAGTTTTGCATGTTTACATTCATATTTATATTTTTCTCTTCTTAACTTACAGGGCCTTTGGGTTCTTCTTGGTCATTCTTTTAAACTAAAACTGTGTTTAACCCTGGATTTTTATTTTTTTTAGGTCCTGGAGTCTTAACCCGAACATTACTCAATGCTGGTGCCCATGTGATAGCTCTGGAGAGTAATAAGTCATTTGTTCCTGATTTAGAGGTAGGTTTGTACATGGGGGACTGAAATTTGTGGCTAAACGAAAAGATAAGGAGATGATTGATGGTTTAGATTTAGAACCTGGACCTCTCACAAAAATCTGTAAAAGGACAAAAATGAGAGATTTAATTTATCTCAAAGTATATTGTTTTCCTGACAGGTTAGTCATTGATTGTTCTTTTTCTTTTTCTATTTTTTGTTTTATTTTGGTTACAAGTATGTCTCTATCACTCAATTTATCGTAATTTTTTTTTTAAACCAAGATTTTATTTTATTTTATTTAAAACCAAGATAAAGGCACAGGATAAATCCCAGCATCTCCTGTTAAAAGGTCTTGAGCAGCAGCTCTGGAAAAATCACTGCATGAGACGTTGGAGAGAGGCTGCTCTCTGAGTAGACAATACAGTATTTGGCTAGATGAGTTAATAGACTGACTCAGTTAAAACAAATTCAGATGTTAATTTCACCTTCTAATGATTTGTTTCTGTTTAGTCTCTGAAGGAAAAAGCAGATGGGCAGCTAGAAGTGGTGCATTGTGACTTTTTCAGATTGGACCCTATGGGTATTGGATCCTTGAAGCCACCTTTTATGTATTCTGAAAGACTTTTTGAGAACTTGGGCATCTTAACAGTTCCTTGGACAGCAGGTACTTAAAATTGGTACATATCAACTGTAGATAATTAGCAGATCAATATTTAATTGTTTCTATTTGGCTTTTTCCATTTGGTGTGCTTGAGGCAGATATCTTCAGATGAAACAGCAGCAGTTAAATACATTGTAAAATGGCACCTGTTAAACACGTTTTTCCAAAGCTTTTTAAGAAGAGGAAAGTTTTCATGGCTTGCCTAAAGCCACTGCTTCCCAAGGGAGTGTTCCGTAACTGCTTTGGGAACTATTATGATCCAAAGGTTGTATATAAATATAAAAATCACTGTGGTGCCACTGTGGAGATAGCCCTGTATCTTGTGGATTGCCAATCTAATATTTGAATGTTAAAGCCTCACTAGAGGATTTAAGAGGTCTCATATGAAAGGTAGCAATATTCAAGGCATTAATTAAGTGGAAGTTATTTTTGTAATGATTCTGCTATTGTCTATTTATTTGGTGGTTATTTTATTTAGTAGCGGTGAACATATACATTTTTTTCATTCATTTTGGTTGATTTTCTGTACAGATGTTCCTCTAAAAGTGATTGGAATTGTGCCACAAAGAAAGGAAAGGAACCTGATTTGGAAGCTTCTCTATGCCTTATATGAACGCAGTTCTATATATAAATACGGAAGAACAGAACTGAACCTCTTTGTCAGTGAAAAAGAATACAAGGTATTTATAACAAAAAAAAAATTCCTCCCAGTAGCACCTTAAAGACCAACTAAGTTAGTTCTTGGTATGAGCTTTCGTGTGCATGCACACTTCTTCAGAAGTGTGCATGAAGAAGTGTGCATGGACACGAAAGCTCATACCAAGAACTAACTTAGTTGGTCTTTAAGGTGCTACTGGAAGGAATTTTTTTTGTTTTGACTATGGCAGACCAACACGGCTACCTATCTGTAACAAGGTATTTATGTATAAGATAGCTTGATAATACGCTAGCTGCTATGTGGTTGTGTTAAAATAATCAAACATACTTTGTAAAAGTTATTTTAATGCAGTGTATAGATGTAATAATTATTTTAATTTTTAAGCAAAGAACATTTCTGTACTTGTCAGTTCCATGAACAAAAAAAAAGTTTTAATCGTATTGACAGCAAGTAGGGTAGTAATTATGTGTTGCACAGTCAATGAATAGATAAGTGCA
The DNA here is from genome assembly GCF_964234715.1 of Podarcis melisellensis. NCBI lineage: Eukaryota > Metazoa > Chordata > Lepidosauria > Squamata > Lacertidae > Podarcis > Podarcis melisellensis. The sequence goes on from NC_138530.1 coordinate 42,296,803, forward strand.
GATTTTTAAAATTTATAATGAAACATAACCTTGGTTTTGATGCAAGTAGGAAAAATATAGGCTGCAGTTCTAAAAGATTTGGCTTCCTCTTTCAGTAGGCCAAATATCTGTGGACAATTTTTCAACAGAGGTTCTGTGCCTGTTAGGAAAATTTTATCCCATTTGGGGGGAAATGTACTTGACAAATATTCAGAGGAACAAAGCCCTTGTATTAAGTTTAGGTTCTCTGGACTAATTTCACAGAATATAATTAAGCTCTGGCAAGTATTGGGAGATGACAGTAATGATCAACAAGCACTCAGTGTAGCGGTGTGGGGTAAGGAACTGGAAAACCCAACTGTTGATTACAAACAAGAATTACTGAAAAACTTAATCTAATCAAGTCCTGCTGCTTCAATAGAGTTAATCCAGAATGATCCATTTTATATGTAAATGATTTATCTGCATATAATGCTTTTTGGTCACTTACATCACTTTCCTGTTACTAAGAACTTTTTAAATTTATCATTTGCTTTTCACTACTGCCTATCAGTTGCAATAAGGTATGGGAAGTGTTGTTTGCCATAAAACTCTGGAATAATTTTACTAATCCATGGCATCTCTCGTCCGAAGGAATGGTTTACTCATCTGCTCAGCTAATATTACATTAAGGTGGAGCTCTGTAACAAAATGTTGGTATAGTCCTGGTGCGCATGTAAAACTGGTGACTGGGGTTTGTGTGTGAATTTTTTAAAGATAAAAAATGAGTGTTTGTGCTCTAACTTGGGTCTTACTTCATGTGCAAAACACACTGAGATAGGTTGTGGTTTTGTTTTTGTTTTTTTGAGCATTTGAAAGTTCAAAATCAGTAAGACATGGGGCTTCTGAATGCAGTGGCGTGATTTGGCTTGGGGAGAGGTCTGAGGGGGCAGTTTAAATAAATTGAACTTTGCTCCACTCCAAGAGGAATCCAAAAGAGCCCCAGCCCTACCTCTGACCTGCAGTATTAATGGTGGACTACATTATGGGGCTACTGTAAGCTCCTCTGGCTCCCCATAGCTCTCCAACCTGCAATAAGGGTATAGCAGTGAACTGTATCCCAGGTTTCTCTCCCAGCCCAGCTTGAGGTACAGATGTACATTTTTTGTACTCTGTTTTAGCCAAACCTGCAGTAGGCATCTGCTGTTTTTATACAGTACTGCAGAGTTGTTGTAGACTACCCAGAGCCGTATTCATTGTTGTCATATAAACCCCAGGATTGTCATAAACCACTCTTCCCGGTAATCCCTTCTAACGTGAATGAACTGGTTTTGCTTTGAATCATCAACATTTCAAATATGAACTGAATTAGAAAGAGCAGAAACTCTATTCTTTGCCGTTACCTTGTGGGTATCTTATGTAATGGAATTGGGGTTGACAGCTTGGTACACAATCTGAGGTACATTAAGATAATTGGATTCTCCATTGATTTCTGTTCCTGATAACAATTTAAAATACCAGAAAATGAGCTAGTGGATATTGCTGTTTTTGCTCTATAAAGACGGACACTCTCCCTAGATGGTCGGAAATAGAATATTAGATTATATAATAATAGTACTCAGAACTATAGAAACTGCTTTGGAAGAAAGGTAACAGTAGTACAGATACTGAGTTGGCACAGTTTCGTATTTTGACTCATGACTCAAAATAGTACTGTAGTTCTTTTGTGGCATAACAGTGCTTCTAATATAACCTTGGACACGTGAGACTTGTACCTTGATTCAACTTTCAGATGCTACTGGGAACTTCCTGCTTTAATCAAGTCTTTCTTCCATTGTTCATGATAAAGTCAGAAATTTTGCATAAATATAAATGCTGCTTTTTTTCCTTGCCAGACTCTTGTTGCAAAGCCTGGGGAAACAAGAATCTATCAAGCACTAAGTGTACTATGGCAAACAGCCTGTGACATTCAGCTTCTGCGTATGGTGAGTGTTTAATACATGCAATGGATAGTAATGCAATAATACAGCTCTTATGGCTCTTAATGGTAAGGTGATATTTCTATTGTGCCAGGATTCACTTGGCTGGAAACTACTCCCACCCACCTGCTTGTAAGCAGGAAGCGCTTCCACCTGTCCACAGGTGAGGATGTGCCTTCAAGGGATGCCACTCAGAAGGGTCCCTTGATCTTGTGGAGCAGCTTTTTGTTTTGCAGGCATGCAATAGGAAGCAAATATTTAAATACCGTATTTTTCGCTCCATAAGACGCACCAGACCATAAAGCGCACCTAGGTTTGGGAGGAGGAAAACAAGAAAAAAATATTCTGATCCCAGAAGCCACAACAGCAAGAGGGATCTGGCTTCTGGGATACCGTGTGGCTGTTCTGGCCTCTGGGATAACTGCGCCAAGCCTCTTCAGGGCAGCGGGATGAAGGCTCTCCCTGCCCAAAGACGCTGCGCACGGCTAAGGCAGAAGCCAGGACAGGCGCGTAGCTGAAGGGGTGCTGCACAGTTCTCCTTCTCTGCGCAGCACCTCTCCTTTGCAGGAGAGGCACTGCGCAGAGAGGGAGAACTGCCCAGCACCTCTTCAGCAAAGAAGCGTTTGGATTTGATATCCCGCCTTTCACGCCCCTTCAGGAGTCTCAAAGCAGCTAACATTCTCCTTTCCCTTCCTCCCCCACAACAAACACAGGTGAGTGGGGCTGAGAGACTTCAAAGAAGTGTGACTGGCCCAAGGTCACCCAGCAGCTGCATGTGGAGGAGTGGAGAAGCGAACCCGGTTCCCCAGATTACGAGACTACCGCTCTTAACCACTACACTACATTGGCTCTCTGGAGAAGGAACAGAAGGGTCTCCTTCTGTACCTCCTCCCGCTTCGCTGAACGGGCGTTGCACAGCTCTACCTCTCTGCCCAGCGCCATTCGCTGCATAAGACACACTCACATTTCCCCTTACCTTTTAGGAGGGAAAAAGTGCATCTTATGGAGCGAAAAATACGGTACCTTGTGTGTAAAAGGAAGATTACCCATGGCACTTTAGGTCGCATTCTTCCAGATCTTTGTCATAATTTCTCAAGCAGTTATTTTGTCATTTCCTTAGCACTTATTGCTGTACAAATGCTTACATTCTTAATCAGAAGCCAAAGAGCTACATGTGGTGCTCATGTATGATCTGAACACCACATGCTTCACTGATTGGGAACCTTGAACTGCCCTGAATAGGTACTGCTGAAAGTTGAGGGAACCTCTAGAGCAGGTGTTCCCAAACTGGCCTGTGGACCACCAGTGCTCTGTGGCATGTCTTTATTGAATATTCATACTAAGTTGCATTACTGTTCCCTTCTTTCTAGGAGCCTTGGCCTTCATTTTTGACTAATTCAAAAAATGGTGGACTCTCTATACCAAAGAGTGTGGTAAGCTAAACATACTTGAATTCTTAAGGAAATGCTGTGTGAATGCAGACATTCTCAGATTCATTGAACTATTGTCCAGATTGCTGTTTTAGTGAGGGATACACAGGCTCATTCAGCTATGCACTTATCAATCAGCTCTCAGTCTCCAAAATGCTTTTCACGTAAGCCAAATCTATATTGGTAGGGCTAGTGTCAGCAGCATCATTGAAAATCCAGGTTGCAAAACATCTTTGTTGCTAAATTTTGCAATAATTGCCACATCATTGTCATTGAATGGGGTTGGGGGTTGTTAATATGGTGATCCAAACAAAATTGGTGCACATTATGCAAAATCCTGACTAGTGAACAAACTAGCATTTATTGGACCTCAGTGAAGGTTTGATTTTGCTTGGTAGCAGCCCAGTGGAACAGGGAGTAAAGCTTACACACACACACACACACACACACACAGAGAGAGAGAGAGAGAGAGAGAGAGAGAGAGAGAGAGAGAGAGAGAAATGATGAACTTCCTACTAGAGATGAATGGTTAGTCAAACTTACAGAATATGTGGAATTAGCCTCTCTTTCTGAAAGAATCAGAGACAAACCTAGACAGGAGTTCATTCTAGAATGGGATAATTTCAAGAACTACTTGAAAAATAGTAGTAATATAAGCATGGTAGTTGCCTTTGAATGATTTCTGTAAATAATATAAAGGAAAATTACATCAAAATAGAAAAGAGAATTTTTACAAATAATAATGACAAATTAAAGTAATATGTTTATTACAAAGGGAAACATGGAGAGAATGGGAGGTCTTACGTTTGTGTAGAAAACACGTAGTTGAAATTATATGTAATTTTGTTAGTGAACATAGATATCCTTATTGGACTGACTGAAATGAAGATACATGTTGTATATATATATGGAAAATGATTAATAAAGCATTTAAAAATTGAAAGAGAGAGAGAGCAAGAGCAAAGAATACCAATTGTAACTGTAATAGTAGCTGGATGGCCATCTGTCAGGGATTCTTTAGTTGTGATCCCTCCATTACATGGGTTGGGCTGGATGAGCCTTGGAATCTCTTTCAGCTCTAGCATTCTATGATTCTATGTGTTATTCAGTTTATTGATCTGGAAAGAAATGAAAAATGGAAATGATATGAAATAGAATTATGAATCATACAGTAATATAGAAAATGGAAAAATTATATATGTGTGTGTGTGTGTGTGTGTGTGTGTGAATTAATACAGTATTCAGTAAAATATGATTAAATGTTTAGCAATTGGGTATGATTTGCATATGTGTTAACATTTGTCATTGAATTAAAAAGCAGCATTGACAAGGCAATCAATCTAGATAAGTAACAATTCCTGTCTCCCTCCAGCCCATCTAGTTGTACAATAATTCTAAGTTCCTAGCATACTAGAGCAATCAAAATTCATAGTTGTCAAACAGGGTGGTAGACCAAATCCAGTCCTTAGAGTGGGCAAACCAGATAGCAGCACAAAAAGCAGAAAGGATAATCTAGACAAACTGGGTATGTATTTTGTAACAGTCAGCAACAAGATCAGAGGGTTGGGCATTTCCATCGGATAAACATTCCATCAATTTCACTGTTTATATGGGCAGATCCACATAAAGCATGGACTAAGAATTACCATAATTCATCAGGGGAGGGAATGAGCAACTGGGACCCCTGTTGCATGAGGGGTTCCCCACACACTGACCTATGATACACTTGCAGTGTTGGTCAGGTAAAAGACACATGAATTAAATTCTTATATTAATATGTTTTTTTTGTGTGTGTGTTATATGCAGCTGCTACAGAATGACCACTTATGCTTAATACGCCTGACGCCACGGAAGAATTTGTTTACAGACAGCTTGACAACTAGTAATTCAAGAATATTTGTTGTGATGGTGAAGCAGTGCCTTGCTAAAAGCAAGACTAAACTAATAGATAAATTAAAGTAAGTAAAAGTCTATTTCTTTAGCTGACATCCAGCGTGGAAAAGAATTTAGTCGGATATGGCACTTGGCGTAAACCTGAACAATATTATGTAGAATTTGCTTAAGTTTCAAAACGCTGCACATCTTTAGATGTGTGATGTTTGGGAAGACTAGTCAGCTTTGTGGCTGGATACCTGAGCCCAGTGGCTGGCAGCCAAGTGGTTACTGAGCCAGTTTGACTTTTGAATTTTTTAAAACAGCAGAGGGCCTCCGTCCCATTGCCATATCAAATACTAAGTTTAAAAGCTGCTTTTATTTAAACATGGGGGGTTATTTGGCATGGAAAACACAAGGCCAAAGCCCTTTGGGAATGTAGAACTGGTTGCTTGGTTCTTTGGATCCTGAACAAAGATCTATTTTAGGTATGCCTAAGGTAGGAATGTTTACTCTGAACAGGACTCACAGTGCCATACCAAAAGCTGCTTCTGGAATTTCTTTCATTGCAGCAATAAGAAAAGGGAGGCTGGTGCTTGATAAACTTAAGTTCCAACCAACGCCAGAGTAATAATAATAATAATAATATAATATTTATACCCCACCCATCTCGCTGAGTTTCCCCAGCCACTCTGGGCGGCTTCCAATCAAGTGTTAAAAACAATATAGCATTACATATTAAAAACTTCCCTAAACAGGGCTGCCTTCAGATGTCTTTTTAAAAAAAGATAGCTGCTTATTTCCTTCACATCTGAAGGGAGGGTGTTTCACAGGGTGGGCACCACTACCACTACTGAGAAGGCCCTCTGCCTGGTTCCCTCTAACCTCACTTCTCGCAATGAGGGAACCACCAGAAGGCCCTCGGCGCTGGATCTCAGTGTCCGGGCTGAACGATGGGGGTGGAGACGCTCCTACAGGTATACAGGACCAAAGCCGTTTAGGGTTTTAAAGGTCAACACCAACACTTTGAATTGTGCTCGGAAACGTACTGGGGTTTCAATATTGGCCATTTTATGTTTTAGACAGTCTTCATTTGTATACATGTATCCTCAAAAGCATCCTGGAAACATGCTGTGATGCATTAACTTAAACACTGAAATCAGCGTTTGCGTTTTGGGGTTGCATGATGGTGACAAGAGACCCTGTGTTGCATAATTAGTTTAGCCATTGGAGTTATATTCACAATTTAACCATTAATGGAAAATAATGACGTTTCAAGGAATGAAATCTGATGAGATCCATGTTAAAGTTTGGCTTTGTTTTAATAAGGTACTAAGCGGCATTATCTTTAACTATCCCATTGTGACCGATTCCCTCTCCCCCCGCCTTTCTTCTATTTCAGTTTATGGAGTTCCCAAGGTGGGAAGGAATTGTTGAGACAGTTGGAGATACCAGAAAACATCACAACGGGTAGTCTGTATCCAGAGCAGTACAAAAGCCTTTTTGAGATTATGGAACAAGCTAATGAATTTGACCAAAGCTGGCTCTATGATGAAGATTTTTTGGAGGATAGCAGGGGCATCAATTTTTAATCTGAAACTGGTTTATTTTGAATAGGAGCTTGTTATGGTGCAAATGATAGTGGCTTGAAACCTCTTTATCAGTGAGGATAATTTAGTTGATAAATTATCAGGTGATAAATGATGAAGGTAATACCACATAAAAATTCAACATCTTACACATGCCCAATTTGTCCTCCATGGGAAATTTCATGTCATTGCATTTTCTAAGGTGCAAGGCAAAATCCTTTGTTGTTCAAAACATAGTGAACTGTTTTCAGTCCTGTTATTATTCCTTGTATTACAGCAGAGCTACTTTTGGAATATAAGGCAAACATGGCATACACTGCAGTTTGCCTCAAAAATAAACATAAAGCTTGAAATGCATAGACTTGCACACTTAAAAAAACCACCAGGTACTGTAAACCAAAAATTTGCCAAAAGAAGCAAGAAAAAGTGTATTTCTGGTTTAAAGACTTGTGCTCAAATACTTGAGTTACTCTAGAACTGGCCCCCACATGGAAAAATGTTTGCAAAACTTTCTCTGCCTTTATATATATATATTGTATAAACTTATGTAAATAGTATATAGTGAATGCACTTCAGTTATCCTGTTTTCTGACCAGGATGTTAACTACTATGTAAACTAAAAGAGGTTTGTCTCATCAGAAACCTTTTTCTAATTTATAAAAATGTAAATATTTTCATTAAAAATGCAATAAAACACTGTTTCTAGTCAAGAGACTGATTTCCTTTTGCAACTGTTTCGTCCTGTCTACCCAGGCCCTTGTACACTGCTGTTGAAGAGCTGTATGAAAATTTCTCAAATATAATTGCCCGAATCAAATTAAGTAATTCTGATAATGCAGAAATTTCCATCTGTACAGCAAAACTTTCCCCTTGCTCGCTCTTCCCTTTTTCCACTTCATTCTCCCCAAATCTGCTCTAGAGGGCTGGGGAAGAGGAAGGGAACTTGTACATCCGAAGTCCTTGTTCTAAGAACTATTTTGTTGTTTGACTACCATAGAGGGGCGGGGAAAAGATACTGCAAGCTTCTTTGTGGATACTGTTTGTGCTGTTGAGGATGTATATAAAGCCAAAGACAGTTGGGAAATGGGGGAGGAGAGATTACTAAAATGGAAGGACCTGTAATCACTCCTTGTACAAGAAAATCTGCAATCATGAGAAATGAATGTAGGATGGTGAAATTTATTATTATTAGATTAACTAGTACGTCCTAGGGTGAGTTACAGTAATTTAAAAGTAGTTGAACTCCTGTTTTGTTTCTTTAAAATGTGTTGGATTCAGAGAAAAGCTGCAATTCTGCAAAGTACTTACCTGAATTCAGTGATGACTTACTTCTGAGTAGACATGTACAGAACTGCATTGTAAGTTAGCTGCACTTAAGTTTCATTTGATTTCAGTGGGAATTAACAGCAGTCCAATTATACCTGCTCTGAAGTAAGTCTAATGTCAGTGGAGCTTACTCCCAAGTAAGTAGGGGTAGTATTGCAGCTTAAGTCATTACTAACTTTTCACATTTATTGAGATGCAATTAATGAAGACTGCAGTTCTGTGCTCTTACTTGGGAATAAGCAACACTGAAAACTATGAGCTTCCTTTTGAGTATTATGATGATTATTTACTTGTTGCATTGTACAAAATGTTTGTCTCAAAGCGACTTACATTTTTAGAAAAACCCCAATATTAAAATATATCAAAAAATTAAAACATCTAAAAGTGCTCATTCAGCAAGTACACATATATAGGATTGTGATATTAAACTGAACCCTACCAATAATTCCTTTCCAACTTTTCCCAAGTGCCCAAGCCAGTTTACAGCGTTATATAAGTAACATTATGTAAACCACTAACAGGCAAAGCAATCCTTAATGTGTGGGACAACTAATATGCTAGATCAATGCTTCAGAAATAAAATACACTGAAACATATTTGCGTGGGGTGGGGGCAGGAAGGAAGGAAGGAAGAGGCAGGCGGTGTGCTGATAAAAACAATTATAGCCGTAATACAGGGAACATGCTGAAAATATTTTGAAAACTACTGCTGAACATCAAGAAACGGGACATAGATAACTGGCCTTTTAAATTGTGAGTTGGACCCTGACTTTCAGTGGCCCACATTAGTAATACCACAACCATTTTCTTGTTTTTTAAGATCAGGAGAATGATTGGGGGTGGCAGAAGAATGGTAGAATTATCCATTACAATACACACCTAGTTCTTCCAGTCAACATGGTTGGAAAAATCTAATCTTAATTTAACAACCTGGTGAAAGTGCTCAGAAAACTTTTGATGTCTGACTGTTGCATTATTTAAGGAGGGACAATTTTTCCTTTGAGAATAAGGAGTCATATTGCATTGCAAAGTAGAATCGGTTACCTGTAGCAAACACTATTCTTAGCAACATGATCTCATTTGACAACGATACAATGTCATGCTAGTAAGTCACAAAGAACACTGTACAGGAGCAACATTATACAACTATCCTAGAAGGTCAGATAATAATCTAAAACACTATCTTCATTGGGCAGAGGGCTTTATTAATACAAATATGCAGAGCCTGAAATTATATAACAAAAAGGTCTTGAAATAGGCTGTTGAAACATTTGTATTGTTTTACCTGTAGATGTTTACAACTATATTAAAATCCAGAGATGAATTAAGGTGTTCATTAAAAAAAGCAAATAACATATCTTAGCACCTTACACTATTTTAAATAAATCCACTTTTGTAGAGTATCTCTTTAGTTTGACTCTGCATATTAATATTTGAATCAAAGTGAAAGCAGGAAATAGCTAAGGAATCTGAGAAATTGTGTTGTTGTGCCACCTGCCTGTCATTTGGAATGTGTGCTAGTTTACAGTCTTTCTAGGCAAAGGACACTCTCTAACAAAATTTATATATTGCTTGACTGTAAAGATAAAAATAAAATAGCTACTAATGTAAGCATTAGCCATGTTGTGCTGTTTCCAGGACAAATGCAAACTGTAGGTCACAACAATCCAAAACAAGATAACATTGCATTTTCCATTTGTAAGCAAAAGATGGTAAGATGATTTTTTTAAAAAAAAAAATATTTTATTTTTATCCTATTGTCCCACCCCAGGAGCTCAGAGCTCCTACATTTTATTCTCATAACAACCAATAAGGTAACCTAAGCTGTGATGTTACAATCCTAAAGTCACTCATTCTTTGATGCCTTTTCAGTGCAGTTTGCGGCTGAGTGAAGAGCTGAATGTATGCCCAAGTTCTAAATCTAACATTCTAGTTACCGCACCACACTGAGTTTCAGTTGAGGGCACACTTCACACCATTCTCATGTGTATCTTCAAACCTGTGTTCATGTGTCTCCAAAATACTTCTTTTCCAAATTATATTTGATATGCACAAGTTCCTCAAGCCCAGGATTGGGGGGACTCACTTCTGTGGCAGACCACGTGTTTTGCATGCATGGAGTTTTGGGTTCAGTCTCTGGTATCTTGGCCCAAGGAAACAGAAAACAGCATTCAAATTGCAAGTAAGCCAAACACATAATAGTAATTTCTTTGTATTTTAAAAATACTTTTAATCTTAATAATCTGGATTGCTGGTATTAAAGGGGTTGGCAAATTGCCCTTCTTGAAGAGATATCTCCTACGTATACGTATCTAAAGGGCAGAGCTCAAATTTGACCTATGGCAATTTTTTGACCTATGTCACTTGGTAACTCAATGCCATCACTATATACAAATATCCGGATCATTTAAGACTATAGAACTTTTATTCTCAGTATGATGGAACTCACTGGTGAAGAATACAGTACTTTAAAAAAATAAAATCTTATTTGTAAAGGGAATCTTTGTACGAGTTAATAATTTATTATCCTGTTAGAGCTCATCTGTATCTTTGTACTTCTGTCCTTCCAGGGCTGTGACACTTTACTGTTTTTTTTATTTCTGTCTTTCTTTCATGCTTTGTTATGTTGCAAGACTCTTTTCTGTCCTGCCCCCTCCCCTCCTGCAAGAGACCCACCAGGGAAGAAGGGGTGAATGAAGATCTACAGCAGGAAGAAGGGTGGGAGACCAGCAGCTCCTCTTATTCCTGAATAGGCCACTGTAGACGTGGCACTGGGCAGGGCTGCCAAGGAAGTGGCAGATCTGGCCTCCAAGAAGCACATGGCAGCAGCTGAGGTGGAAAAAGTGGGTGATGCATTTCTTGGAGGCTGGATGTGCTGCCTCCCGTCAACCGAGGCAGGAATTCACCTTGCCTCACGAGTGGGCCAACCCTGAGATTAAGGCTCCAGTCAGGTAAAGGTAAAGGTACCCCTGCCCGTACGGGCCAGTCTTGCCAGACTCTGGGGTTGTGCGCCCATCTCACTTAAGAGGCCAGGGGCCAGCGCTGTCCGGAGACACTTCCGGGTCACGTGGCCAGCGTGACATCGCTGCTCTGGCGAGCTAGAGCTGCACACGGAAACGCCGTTTACCTTCCCGCTGGTAAGCGGTCCCTATTTATCTACTTGCACCCGGAGGTGCTTTCGAACTGCTAGGTTGGCAGGCGCTGGGACCGAGCAGCGGGAGCGCACCCCGCAGCAGGGATTCGAACCGCCGACCTTTCGATCAGCAAGTCCTAGGCGCTGAGGCTTTAACCCACAGCGCCACCTGTGTCCCTAAGGCTCCAGTCCTAGCCCCACATTAATTCAGTATGTCTTACTTATGAGATGATGTTGGTTATGGTTGTGCTGTGACACAGATCTGTAAATGGGGATTGACATAGTAACTGTGGGCAATATCTTAAGGCAGTGGGCAGCTTAAATCTGATTTTGCAACCCGATGCCGAATATGTTTACTCAGAAGTAATCTCCATTGATTTGCTGAGGTTTATCTCCACGTTTCGGGTTGCAGCCCTAAATTGGGAAATTATTTCCCAGTGTGATTCTGGAAGAGCCTAGCCTCCTACAGACGGTGCAAGATATAATTCTAATTGCCCTTTTTCTTATTTAAAGCCCACATCCCCGAGTGTCTAAACCCTGTTTTTGGGGGGGAGGGGTGCACATGCGCTTCCCATCTTGCTGAGCTTGACGCCGCGGGGTGGGGGCGCCTTGAAGCCGAGCGCCTCTTGCCCGTACCAAAGATGGTTCCGGCGGCGACACGAGCGGCGTCACGTGGGGCCAGAGGCGGGAAGGGCCCTGTGGGCCCGGGCGCCTCTCTTCGCTCTGTGCAAGCGGCGATGGAGAAGTTTGCCAGCCCGGGCAAAGGCAACGGCCTGCGCTCCTCGAAGGCGGTGAAGCCGGGAGAGCTGCTGTACCGCGCGGAGCCCTTCGCTTACACCGTCAGCAAGAAGCGCCTGGGAGGCGTGTGCGAGCGCTGCCTGCGCAGGTATTGGCTGGGCTTCCCGAGCTCCGCGTCCCTCGCCGGGTCGGTCGCCCGCCCGCCCGCTCTCTCTGCCTTCTTTGGCTGGGCGGCGCTGCCGTGCTGCGAACATTTGCGTAGCGCAAGGCATGGTATTCATGCGCCGCAGCTCCCTTCCAGCACCGCCTTTCCTTGCTGCGGCTGTGGAGTCTCTTGCCCCTCAATACAGCAGGCAAAGGCGAATTGGCTGGAAGTGGGTGGGGCGGGAAAAGTGGTCCTGGCAAATGTAGCTGCTGTCTCTGGGTGGACTTAAACCCGGTGCTCTATTACTACTACTACTACTACTACTACTATTACAGTACTACTATTAGAATTAATATACCGCCCTATACCCAGAGGTCTCAGGGCAGTTCACAGAATAAAATCAAAATATAAAAGCCAATGTTTCAATGCTTCTTAAATGCATTTTAATGAAATGTACAAGACTGCTGATGTTTTAAGAACTGCACAGAAGTCTTCTTGCTTTGGATACACTTCTAAGTTACCAGTGAACTAATAAATTCACTGGTAATTTCTTTTGAGCAATATTTTTTAATGGTACAATCTGCTAGCAAGGCAATATTGCAATGTATACAGCTTTTGGCTGTTAAAACACCAACTTGGAATGTAAGGAAATAATTTAAAAATGGGAAATCTTTAAGTATTAATTCTCAAATATTTTACGATGATTTCAGAAATATGGGAGAGAATAGTTATTTACTATATACTGTTCCTTAGTATAGGTCATAAACAGAAGTGGTCCTGGTAACACTGTGAAGTAGCTGCTGTCTCTGGGTAGACTTAAACCTGGCGCAGTATTACTTCTTCTACTACTACTACTACTACTATTTGAATTTATATACCGTCCTAAACCCAGAGGTCTCAGGGCAGTTCATAGAATAAAATCAAAATATAAAACCGCAAAATACATAAATTAAAAAACAACAACCACCCAATAACCCCTCCCCCCAAAAAACCACCAACCACATTTTAAAAGGACACATAGGATGACAATCTAATCCACCAAAGGCCTGGTTAAAAAGGAACAGTATGTCTCATGCATAGACTGAGGCGGCCGCCTGGTATTGGAAACGTGCCACAGCCACTGAGACAGTGGTCATCCTCCTCATGGGGTGGGTTTGCATTTTGGCCAGATATGCACAAATTTAAGACCAATCTGTGCGCCCTGTAAGTTGGACTCCAGCTCTCATCAGCCCCAGAACAGCCAGTGGTCAGGGATTATGGGAACTGTATCCCAAGGATATGAAAGGCCAAAGGGTAACCACCCTTATTTTTAAGATGTGATGATGAAACAATGGGCCTCTCCTTACAAGATTATTCAGCACTTGATGGCTTGTGGCAGGATGCTGGAAGTGATGAAGAGTGTGAGGTGATATGAAAGTGCTCTTGTGTGGTGTTAGATTTGTGATGGCATATTTATACACGCAAGCTATGACTTGAAACATGCAAGTGTTTCATCCTATGATTTTTGAAGAAGTGATTTTGTAGCTTCTCCAAAGGTTGCCCTCCACTTCTCTCTCTATTCCTTTTGAGTCATACTGCATAGCGAGCCTGCAGGTAAGGGACTGTCTGTAATCCCTTAATAGCTGTACAGTGCTTAGAAGAAGTTAGGCATTTCATAGATGTTAAATAATAATGTCTTTCACACCTGTTGGGAATGGTGGAATGAAAGGGCAGTGCAGATTCTGAGGGGAAAAGCTCACCTGCACATATGCAAGTTGTGGAGGTAAATGCCACAAGATTGTTCATTAGCTAAAATTTCAATTGGAGTACCACCAAAAGGGCCATGCTAGTTTATTTCAGCATTGTCACTGACTAGCACTGACTGGTCTTTCCCAATGACATCTGGCAGGTGTCTCCTATTTGTTTTGTAGCCAAATGTGTAACCACAAGTTATTCATAATTTGAAAAGCATTTTTTTTGGTCACTCAAATCTCTGTTCATATTTCAGCCATTCAGATAGTTTCGCTGGTGATTTCCCCACTGTCCTCATTTCTCCACATTTGCATTATTCTCTTCTTTTCCTGTTGTTATTTTCCTGCTGTTTACTGTGTCTTTCTTGCTGTAATAAGCTAAATGGTCTCAAATTTTTAGGTCAGACTCAAATTTATTTACCTTTACCACAGTTGTTCCAGATGACGGACCAATAGAATTTAAGAAGGTGCCAGATATTGAGTTAGACTGATGTATCCATAAGTTTTATTATTTTGGCTATACTGTAAGATTATTCACTAGGATTTTGTAGACTTGGAATAGCATCATTAGACATAAACTTTTGTGGCTTTGTGTTTTTGTTTCTTATAACAAATCTCCAATAGGTGGCAGTACATGAACACAAAAGATCTATTTGTTAATACATAAAAAAGACAAGCCTCTAGTTTTTAATTGCATGAATAGTCACAATGAATGCTATGTTCTGACCATACTACAGTATGATCAGTTGGTCTGCAAGGTCAGGGGAAGATTAAGATTGGGCATAAAGCTCTCTGTCACCACATTGAAAGGGATGGGCACTCATACTTAACCATTTTCTCATAGCCACCTAGTGATTGTGGTGAAATGATTTCCTTTCAAATATTGTATGATTCAGTATCACAAAAGGGTAAACTGTTTGTTTCTAGAGCTACTCTTAACTATTGAGTGGTGATAGGCTTTCTTAAAAAAAAGTTTAAAATCTAACAACTGATATGTAAGACAATGTAACAATGTTGCTATTTGCATAGGAAATGTTTTCAGAATAAAGCTGAGTTTCACAGCCTAAAAGACATAAACTGAGCTTGCCATTTTCTCATGTAAAATAAAAAAGTGGAATCTCTATACTCGATAAATATTAATATGTGCCAAAGGAAAATCCTCAACACATAAGGGAGTGGGGGACAAGAGGAAATGGCAGTAACTTAGCAAATTAGCACACACTCAGTGCTTCATTTATTTTTCTTTAAGGGTAAATTTTTATTTTTTCAAATTCATAATGAAAATAAGTGCTGCAAGGGAAAAATAGATATTAAAATATGGATAATAGCTGATGTAATATGCAGTTGCAAATTAGTTTCCATTTATTGTTCTGAAGGTAAAAGGGGGAGTATTTTATGTAAGATCCCTGGAAGTTTTGTATTATATTACCGTACATTATTGTAACTGTACATATATAAAATGATATTAGTTTTTGTAGCCTAGAAAAATATATTCTACTTATTTTGAATATTTATCTCTAATGTTTAACATATTATGTTACACATCTTGCATGGAAAACCTGTCTCAGCTTTAAGGAAGTTTTCTCAAAGGACAAAATAATTATGGGAGTTCCACATTTGTTTCCATCTTCAGATCTTTTCAGGGGATTTTCAAAATCACTTGTGGTATGATTTGAATTTGTACTATTTAAATAAAAATGTTAACAATTCCAATGTAGGTTCACATGAAGTAGCATCCTGGCTAATGTTTGGAACGTTTCTGAGAATTGTTTCAGATTTTGGAGCAGACTGGAAGTCAAAATTCCATCCACTTTTGCATCTCCCCTCCACCTCATTCCCCAGAGCTGTATGAACTCTCAATGCAGTCAACTTTCCCAGTGAGTTAGATATGAATGTTCTTTTACAGACATGGCTGAAAAGCATAGGGAAATAAATAAATTGTCCAGTAGCACCTTAGAGACCAACTGCGTTTGTTCTGGGTATACCCAGAACAAATTTAGTTGACCTCTAAGGTGCTACTGGACTAATATTTATTTTATTTATTTATTTCGACTGTGTCAGGCCAACATGGCTACCACCTGTATCTAGAAGCATAGGGAAAGTAAGACATGAAGCTCTTTGTGTGCTAACTTAATCTAGTCTGATTATAGAAGAGACCAAGGATTGTGCTAGGAAGAAAGGGTAGTTTTCAGGTGCAGATGATATTAGGTATAGATTTCCTGGACACATGCAATGTAAGGTAAATCAAGGAATCAAATGCAATAAATTTATATAACAAACATTCTGAGTTGGGCTATAAGGAGTAATTGGTGGATCAATTAAAGCACTATTTGTTTAGATGGGAGCTTAAGCACATATCTTTTAGTTTTGTGGTACGTTGTAATGGTAAGGAGCAGAGTTTTTGTAATGTCCGGAGTCTAACATTACCTGATTTCATATTTGCTTCTGTTGTGAATTTTCATTTATCTTCACAGTTGGGGAGACTTTTCATTATAGTTTTGATGTTTTTATTTTTATCCTTAAATATATTTTCCATGGCTTAAACACCTCCTGTTTCAGTAACGGTCCTTTAGCAATTTCAATGCTAACAATGGCCTTTTCAAAACATGTGTTCCTATTTATAATCTCTCTTCCTCTTATCGTTCTGACCCATGCCTCTCCTGCTGTCAATTAATTTTGTTCTTGTTTGTATCACACACCCAGTTGTATCATGTCCTTGCTTTCAAAGTCCTACATTATTCAGAGTCTCTTTACATCTTGGGTAGGATATCTTTATGCTTTGTTTTGATTTATAATCTGCCTGGAGTATAAATATTCTTCGCAACAGTTTTCTGAAAATTGGTGTATATTACAATTTGTGATTCGGGATATGCCTGAATGAAGAGGATTTGCTTATAGACCCAAGTATGACAGCTTGTTGTAGTTTAGATTCCATAGCTAATAAGGATAGGTTTGAGTCACTTTTGTAGTTATAAATGCACATAAACAGCCAGAGCGTGTTATATCTCAGACTGATAGATAGCCGAAAGCTCGCTGTAATAGCTTCATTCTATATTACAGAACAAGGCTATCTCTAGCTTCCAAGATTGGTTCTTTTATATGTTGTGAGCCTTGGATCAATACAGCCAGTTATAGTAAAGTGTAATTTCCTCCCTACGCATAGCATGATGGAATATTTTTTTCCATTAAAGTCAACAAGTAGTGGTTTCTCTTTACTCCTTAATCTCTACTATATGTATAATCAGTTCTGGCAGAGCTATACTTCAGTTTATATAGAGTGTAAAATCTTCTACCATAAGTAGGCTAAGCTTTTAACAGTCCTTTAAGAGAAGTTATAAGGATATGGGAAATCGGTTCATGATTGAAAGTCAACAGGGGATATGATGGTATTGCATAAGATGTGGTTTGCTCCCATTTCCTGCTATAAGCAGAGGTGGCTGTTACTCTAATGCAGGTGAGGGGAATCACTGGATGCAACTCCTTTGCTAGGAAGTTCCAATAAATTTGGTGGGACTTTTGAATAATTGTTTTCAGAATCAGTCTTGTGTCTCCTTGCAGTACTCAGACCTTTCTGACCTAGGCTTGTTATGGAGCTGTCCACTTGATTGGAAGTGGGAGTGGCTGACAGTTGGCTTGCCTTGGGTAAGTGGATCCCTTTTGCAGTGGCTAAAGCCTCATCCTTTGCATGGTTCTGCAGTCTAGGTCATCTGTGTACAGTACACATTGGTCTGTAACTGGTATTCCCTCCACAAGACTTGCATCAAGTTCAAGCTGGGGCATACTTCATAAAACCCTGGTGGCCCATTCTCCCTTGCAATGTAAAAAGGTAAAGGGACCCCTGACCCTTAGGTCCAGTTGTGACCGACTCTGGGGTTGCGGCGCTCATCTCGCTTTATTGGCCGAGGAAGCTGGCGTACAGCTTCTGGGTCATGTGGCCAGCATGACTAAGCCGCTTCTGGCAAACCAGAGCAGCACACGGAAATGCCGTTTACCTTCCCGCTGGAGCGGTACCTATTTATCTACTTGCACTTTGACGTGCTTTCGAACTTCTAGGTTGGCAGGAGCAGGGACCGAGCAACGGGAGCTCACCCCATGTACTCCTGGATAAAAACCTTGCCAGTCTCTCTTTCACTGAAACATCTTCTCTCCAGCTTCTTTGACCCATGTTAGCATTCTGCACTCAAGCATACCTTACAAACACAGGCATGAAACTGTACAGAGGAAATGTGAGTGGATACCAGAGGAATGTTTTGAGGGAAATCCCTCCTATTCTTTCTCTGATACAAATCGCTCTCTCCTCAAGGCACTTTGCAAAGGAAGAAGGGGCAGTTGGGGATTCATTACATCCAGCTTGGTTTGCCCTTAAGAGTCTTTGTTAGCTTGATGGAAATAGGGAATTTATTTTACTACAATATTTGGATGATACCTTTCATGAGGGAAATCTTCTGTTCCCTGGCGATCTGCCTGGAGGTGTTTTCAGAAGTGGCTTTGAGTCTTATCTGTTAAGACAGGGCACTCCAACTTTTCATACCAACTGGCCACAAGAGGACATTGACATGGAACCCATGAGCTGCACAATACCTTGTCGTGGTCTGGGGGGGGGGGCAAAGCCAAAATCTGACACCTCTCCAGCCCTGTGCTGCCTTCGCAAAGCTGGTTAAGCGAGGCTCATAGCTTTGGAAAGGAAGCACAAAGCTCTGGCAGGGTCCTAGAGCCCTTTTACCTCCTCCCCAAAGCTGGGAAAGCACTAGTTAGACTTTGGGAAGGAGCTTCTGTACCTGAGCTACATCCACCACATCAGAGGTGGGAAACTTTTTTCAGCCTGAGAGCTTCATCTCCTCCTGGGTGATTCCAGGGGCAGAGACAGAGGCAATAATGGGTGGGGCAACAAATGTAATTTTTACTTTTGTTCAGTACTCTCTCAGTTCTCTATCCTCCATCCTGGAGAACAAGAGGAGTTGTCAAAGTTCAAGGACACGTTCTAGCAGGGCAAAAACACCCCAGGAATGTGAAAGTGTGTGGCTTGGGGAAGAGTGCCAGGGGCCAGATAGAGTGCTCTGAAGGGAGGCATTCAGCTCCTGAGCTTGAGGTTCCTGCCCGCCCTTGCACTGTATCCATGGATGTTGCATGTAGATCTGAAATACTGGAGGGTGATCATATGAATTAATGCATCTCTCTACAACAAAGAACTCATTTTTCAAAAGACAAACCCTGTGTTTATAGAAAGGCGGCATGCTGAGGTTAGTGCTCTTCTTCCTGACATCCAGTTTCTTGTCTCCTACCTACCTAAGGTGAAAGTAAGGTTGATTTGGAGAAGAAACAGCACCACCTCATTCACTGCAGCAGCTGTTCTGGAAAACCTTGCCCCATGAGGTTCATTCAGCCTTTCGCCAGCTTTAGAATTTTTATTTTTATCTTTTCCAGCCAGCTTTTCATTTGTCATGCTGATCTGGTTTTAATGGGAAACGATGTTTTATCTGATGTGCTTGACCTTGTCAAGTTTGTTTGCTGATCTGCTTTTAATATGTTATGGATATATGTTGTTTTTGTATTTGTATTGTTGATATTTTTATCTGTTGATTTTAATTGGAGTAATACACGTGTGTTAGAAAGGCAGGCTATCAGTTCTTCTGTACCTAAATAAACAAATGGTCAATTATTTTGATCTGAAATGTTTGATCTGTAGAGCGGCACAGTTTAATGGAAAATTAATCAGACACAGTATTATTGCAGGTCTAAGAAAAATGTTTGAAAAGACAGTATTTTATAAACCCTAAGTTGGGGTGGCCAATGAGGTGCCCTCCAGATGTTGTTGGACTACAACTCCCATCAGCTAGTGGTCAGGAACTGTAGTCCAAAACATCTGAAGGTCACCATGTTGGCTACCCCTGCTATATTTCAATGTGCATTTACACAATTCCACATGTTGGGCGAAACAGTGGTCCTGAAAGCAGACTGGCTGTTTCTTTAAATTAAATACCTATTTCCCAGCTGCAACAGGTATTGCTGCTAAAATGGGAGAATATCCAAAGAACCAGAACTAGCGTTTTGTCTGCGACAAAAAGACAGTCAGTTCAATTGTTTGTCGAAGATAATTTTTATGGTAGAAATCAAGGCCTCAGTCAAGCTTAGTGCTGGTGTTTTGCCTGATCCCCTTAGTATTCCACCTGGAATTGCCAGGTAAGCACTTGGGAGGGAGACAACACAGATAATACAGGAGAAGGTCAGAGCCAGACTGGCTCACTCCTGAAGGACAAATTAAGCTTACAGTAAAGGAATGGTGCCTGGCAGATTGTCAAATGTTTGATGATGTAGCTTTTTGGCTAATAGCTGTCCATTCAAACAGTTTGGATATTGCAAGTAGATGGCATGCGAGCTCCCATGAAAGGTTTTATTTCCTTGGCAGTCATTTTGATTGAATTACCCTAAGTATTTGCTGTGGATAATCCCTTGTTTTATGTCTTGATAAGCCAATGCTGCTTAAATTAAATTTTTAATGAAACATGTCGAAGATTGCTGATGTTTTAAGAACTGCACAGAAGTCTCCTTGCTTTGGATACACTAATAAGTTCACTGGTAATTTCTTTTGAGCAATATTTTTTAATGGTACAATGTGCTAGCAAGGCAATATTGTAACGTATACAGCTTTTGGCTGTTAAAATATCAACTTGGAATGTAAGGAAATAATTTTAAAATGGGAAATCTTTAAATATTAATTCTCAAATATTTTATGATGATTTCAGAAATATGGGAGAGAATAGTTATTCACTATATACTGTTCCATAGTATAGGTAATAAACAATGATGTTAAATTACAGGAAGGTAGATTTCATTTACAATATTATCCTTAATGGTAAGAGCTGTTCAGCAGTGGGCAGCTACTAGGGAATGCTACAAACCTCTGTTACTAGATGTGGGAAGATAAAAAGAAGTGGGAAGATAAAATGGTCTACCTGATATATTTTCATCTGGTAAATGCTGGTCAACTTGTACTCAGTTTTGAGGTTTTCTAATTGTATAAGCAATTATTTCTTCTATCTAAACGTGGGGTGAATCTGGAGCTAACTTAATGCTGAAATCATTATTAATTATAAAAAAAAATGCACGTGAACCTTTTGGGAGAGGTTGAAATGCTGTCACTTCAGATTAATTATAGCGTCACAGGAGTTAGTAAGTGTCCCTGTTAATGTAATGTTTTTGCAGATCTATATAAAATTTGCTTCCCAATGTTTTGTCATATTTTTGCCTGCAAGGGCCATATGTGTTAGCAGATGTGGGGGGGGGGGCACATAGTCAATGGATGTAGCTTGAGCTGGTGGGAAGCATGCTCCACACACACACACACACACACACACACTCAGAGAGAGAGAGAGTATACAGGCTTGTGGCCACCAAATATTGTTGCCCCTGTAAGCAGCCCAGCCAGGGTTGATAGCAGTTGCTGTTCCACAACATTTGGAGGGCCACAAGTTCCTCAAGCTTGATCTAGTGCATCTGAGAAACAGAACCCAGAAAACAGGACTGTGCAAGTACGTGCTGACTTAGTTCTTCAGTGCTCTGATAGTGTGTGGAGAAAGTTAAGGAGGCTGTCACCTGGAAGGGAGTTGAAAGAGGTTCAAACATGCTTCTTATTCCACCCACTAGGATCACCCAAGGACATTCTAATCAACACCATCGTGATGTTCCAGACCGCACGCTCTCATTATCTCCTACATCAGTGGATGGTTGCCATCCATTCCTCTGAGGACTAGTAAGGAGATGAACTTGGGGACACTATTATTTGCAGGGGCGGAGTGTACATAAAACTGTATTGGGTGCAACTATCATATGCAATTGATCTGTGCTTCTCAACAAAGTTTGCTAGCTCAACAATATTTCAACAGACATATCCAGGTTCTTCTCTAGTGTCCTTATTCCCTTAGTAAGTTATTTTTGTTAGATTAAGGGCTTCAAGGCTTGCCCATGTGGAACAACTCTCCTGCAGGCTAATTAATTATTTCACTTCTCATTTTTTATTTTTTGCCTTCCTTCACATATAAATTAATAATTATCATATCTGCCTGTACACACTCTTTATTGCTCATGTAAATATGGGTGCTGATAGTAGGTTTATTTAATATTCAGCCATGCATGTATGCATTTAGTTTTTAATTGTAAAAATAACTGGTAGTATGTTTTCATTAGAGAGCGGTAGACATTCATTCTTAATTGCAATAGTAAGCATTTTCCATAGTCATAAGTAAATTACAATTTAGTATCGTTTTTTTAAATTGGGATTTTTTCAGGCATTTTAAGCACTGGTCTATTTTCTGTTCCAAATGTGCAAAAACTTAAAAAATAATAATACAGAATCGCTTGTGCTGAGTATGTCCCTGTGTCCCTTTTGCTATAAATTCTTTGAGGCATGAAATAGCCTGCCAGTTGTCCGTTGCATTCGCACTTCGATAAATGGATATCAATTTATTGTAGCCACAAATTGTAATTAATGCATGATATCATTTCTCAGAATATTTGCTTCTAAGACAGTTTGATTTAATATGTTCAGTAATATGCTAGACTAAATTCCTCCCCCTCTCTTTTCAGTGGGGGTATGAATTATTTTCTTGCACCTTCTTTTATGGTAATTGATATGGAAACTTGCCTTGACTGGAGCCACATCAGACTAGGAGCCGAGGCTTATGATAGTCACTGTAGAGCCAGGGCGGACTCCTGGTATCAGTTTAGTTGGAGTCTGTCTTCAGTGATCTTATGATGGGTGGTCAGAAGACACATGTTTAGCATGTAACAAAAGAATAAAGGCAATAGCAAACTGCTATGCTATATAGGCCTCTGGAACTCTGGAAAGATTTCAGCAGGTGCAACTTCTCCTGGTTTGTTTTATCTGAACTTTTATGCTTGAGTCTTGGGGGTCAATGGTACAGCATTTCCCCTATATTGTACACTACATTTAACAAGCAAGGAGCTGCACATTTGAATACTCCTCTACGGAAATATAACCTTACCCCAACAAAGAGAAAATGAACCTAATGTATTTCAGAGGAAAAGATTCAGCTTGGTCTCTCACTAATAATGTTATTTTTGTGTCCATCTATGTAGCGAGTTGTTTTCATCAGGGAGCTTTTAAATATACAACCCTATACCCCCCCTGTTAATAATACAGAGTGTGCCTATGGGGATATTCAGAGTGCTTTCCCCCTAACCACTGAGCAACTGCAGCCTCCCCTTTCTCCAGCCACTTAGAATTAAGAAGCTGGACTTGCACAGTAATGGCATATTTTCTGCACAGATGAAAGTCCCACAACCTCTCACTTCAGAAATTATTAGGAGGAGAGATGAGAGAGCACGCTGTGAACCATCTAGCCTGGTGAGAAAAACCCATCTCTTCTGTACTGCATTTCAATCATGCCGTAGCTCATTGGGCTTCAGTAAGACCGGAACAAGTAGTGTGGGATACCTTTAATTTTTTTTACCCATTAACATTTATGTTTTGCTCTGTGTCTGTGATATATTAAGTAATATTCAACTTATCATTTGTTTCCTGAATTGCTATTGCTATTGATTATATATTAGATTCATATGCTTTGAAGCAAACTGTTTTTCAGATGTTTTGTACAGTATTTTGATAATTCATTGATGATGTCAGTGTCTTTTGGTCACAGTTCACTGTGGGAAAGTGGCACATGAATAAACTAGACTTAAATTTTAACAAACATTTCACCACTCCCCCATCCACTCCTCATTTTCCTCTGGCAACTCTTCACAAAAAGCGCCATTTTTCTTTCCATAACTCTCTTTCCATTCTTGTTATAGGCAAGCTGCTTTTGCTTATTCCCTCACCCCACCCCTGTCTCATCCTAAATAATTGTGTCAACCGGAGCTCAGCCTAATACCAGGGTTGAGACCTGGAACATGGGATGAAAAGTACCTCTGAGCATGCACTTAGTACCATTTCCTTACCACTGAATCTGCAATCTTGTGTCTCTTCACACACTTAGAAACATTCCTAGCTATGCACTTTCAGTATAAGCATATATTGAATCTCTTCTAGTCCACTTCTGGTTGTCCAACCCTTTTGTTTCAGCAACCAGAAAAGAGGTCTTAAAGCACCGCCACCATAACAATGCAATGAAAGAAGACATTTTTTAAAATGATATTTTAATTAGCACATAGATACAAGACTGAATAAAACAATTCCCTAACTCTTTATGCTTTCCATCCTCTTTCCACTTCAGCTTTTCATTGCAGCAACCAGCAATGGATTTGGGGAAAGCAGTGAATGTTAGTCAATGTCACCCCATTTACATGTGATGCTAAGTTTTTGGGAAGGAAGGTTGATAAGGAAAAATAATCAAATGGATTTAGAAGAAAATGTTTTGCCCATTACTTGGTTTGCCTCAAATCATATTGCAGCAATTTATGTGAAAATCATAACGTCTGGTGTCAGAGTAATGATGTAGGTATCAAAAATATGGAGCTTTGCAACTTGCTTAGCATGCATGTACTAGGCTTTAGCTACCATTGGCATTTATAGTTCAACTCTCAAAAAAGTAGTTGCTTCCTGAAAATCATCTTCAAAGAGTCAGGTTTCTCCGGTATGTTGTTATAAACACGGGATTTTATATTTCATTTGATAAAAGTATTTACAAATATTTATCTATGTGTATCTATGTCTATTACTGTGGGCCTGTTGAAAAGTAGTTGTTCTGTAGCTGAAAAATTGTCACTGAAAATACACCATTATTTTGTGTTACTAGGCCAATATAATGTAAGGTTGAAAACGGGTGTTGGAAATCAATTTGCAATTTGATGAGCTTTGACTACAAAACCCTGTACACTGATTACTTCTGATCTCAGTCTTTTGGGCAAGCATTCACATAAAATGTGACATAAACATTATGGGGAAAACATTAATTTGTATTCACTTTGTTGTAAAGAAAAGGCTGTTTTGCATAATTGTCTGACTGACAGTTCAGTCACATATAGAACTTTGAACTGTTATCTTACAAACATGCTAGATGTAAATAAATTGTGGTTTATTAGCTTTGTGCTGCCTACACTTGTGATGTTATTTAAGCTAGCATTTGGTAAGCATTGGAAATTGCTCAGGAAAATTCCATTACCTGAGTTAGCAGTGGATGCTTTCAATTTTGTTTGTTTGGTGCTTTAAATGATGGAAATTTATATAAAAAATTATATTAATTTATATTAAAAATACTCTCTAGAAATTCCTGTAAAGTGGCACTGGCTACCAAATTGTTTCTGGGCTTAATTATTAAGGTGTTGATTATTATCTTGAACCCTATATGGTCCTATACACATAGGAATATATTAACCTCTTTCTAGAATAAATCCAAGCATTCTCCTCCTACCTTCATTAATTGATAAACTCCTGGTACCTTTTCTCCTTCACTATAGCAGGTGGGGTGTGGTCTGATAGTGCTGCTTTTAGGAGCCACACTATGGGCAACTCCCCATTTAGGCAGTGGTTACTTTCTGGCTCCCTGCGCACAGAAGTGAAATGCGTGTAAATGGAGAGCACCCTGCTGCTCCTCCAGTTTGCAAGGAGACCTTCCCTGGAGTCCAAAGGAGATGTCTTCCTCGGGCTGGAGGTGCAGTAGGGCTTTGTTGAGGTTCTCCAGGTATCTCCCCCCCACTTCCAGGTTTCTGGCACGCAGTGCATATGTGCTGTTGTGCATGACTTGAACATGCATAAGTGGAGGGGATGCCTGTATAATAGTATATAAAGCGGAGCTGGACCACTGGTGAAGAGGCTAATTATTATTATTATTATTATTATTATTATTATTATTATTATTATTTATTATTTATACCCCGACCATCTGGCTGGGCTTCCCCAGTCACGCTGGGCGGCTTCCAACCAAATATTAAAATACAGTAATACATCAAACATTAAAAGCTTCCCTAAACAGGGCTGCCTTCAGATGTCTTCTAAAAGCTTGGTAGATGTTGTCTTTGTTTTTTGTTTTTTTTAAAATAAATATTTATTCAAGATTTTCTTAATACAATAAAGAAAAAACAAACAAAATAACATATACTTTAACAATAATCATACTTTCTTTACTTCTTTGGACTTCCTCACATCTCTCGTTCCTGCGTTCCAAATTTTCAAACTTCACCCAGCAATTTATCACCTTATTTCAATTCTTATCTTATAATTTTCCAATATTGTATCCCTAATTTTGGATAATTTAACCCAAACCTTAAAATCTTAATTTTAACATAAAATTTATCCAAAATTTATATTTTCTCATATTTACATTTATCTTCATCTTCCTTTTAACTAGCTTGTTGGTGCCCTATTGTTAATAATCTTACATCTCTCTTAACATTCATACAATTTACAATGTTTTTGTAAATAGTCCTTAAATTTCTTCCAGTCCTCCTCCACAGCCTCTTCTCCCAGGTCTCGGATTCTGCCAGTCATTTCTGCTAACTCCATGTAATCTATCAGTTGCATCTGCCATTCTTCCAGCGTGGGCAAATCTTGGGTTTTCCAGTGCTTGGCGACAAGTATCCTTGCTGCTGTTGTTGCAGGTAGATGTTGTCTTTGACATCTGGTGGGAGGGCGTTCCACAGGGCGAGTGCCACTACCGATAAGGCCCCGTGCCTGGTTCCCTGTAATTTGGCTTCTTGCAGTGAGGGAACTGCCAGAAGGCCGTCGGCGCTGGACCTCAGTGTCCGGGTAGAATGATGGGGGTGGAGATGCTCCTTCAGATATACTGGACCGAAGCCATTTAGGGCTTTAAAGGCCTAGCTGACATTTGCCTCTTTCCCCATTAAAAAGAAGTGATCAAGTGTAGATACTGATTCACATCATCATGGCCTTTGGATCTTACAGCTGAATGGCTTGACTTCTATAAACTGTTCGCCAAGAGTAATACAAAGATTCTTGGTTAACATTATAGTGGGTGATGTAACTCACTTCATTTGCTCTTCCGTTCTAATGTTGAGTGGAATTTGGAAGTGGCCATAGCCATAGATCATAATTTTTATTTGTCTTCAGCTGACATTTAAAATATATTTCTCCATTAAACATGTAGTTTACAATGTCTAGGGCTAACGTGCAACATAGCTTGCTGTCTACACAGCCATAACATTTCTTCTCAAAGTGAACATGTACAGAATTTATTAATCTTATCAAAAAGCCTGAGACGTGTATAACATGGAGTTATATTGTAATAATATGCTAGATAATAATATTCAATATACAGAATTTTCAGTTTTAAAAAATATGCAACTTCGTGTTCAGTGTAAGATAAATCTAAAATTTGGCCAGTAAAGGAATGAAATAAATAACGGGAGGTTTGAATAACCTGGGAGACATCGCGGTTGTAGAAGCTGAGTGTCTAGAAGGGAGACCATCAAACCATATGCAGACATACTTGCAAACAGGACCAGGAATGTTTTATTTTCATGCATGTTCGCCCCACATTTGCATTCAGATAACACATGAACTATCTACATATGAATTCTGATATCCCCTTCCTCTTTGCTTCTTCATCCCCTTCCAGGTGGGTTGCTCACTCTCTTCCCTGCCCGAAGCACTGTTAATGAGTTTACCCACTCCCATTTTTTGTGCTTTGTGTGCTCTCTCTCACATATACACACCATTGTCTCTTTTTTAATGGAAAAGCAGCTCAGGGGAAAAACAAGATGTGGTGACACAAGCCCCCAATCATTTAGCAATGTACATAGCCACTTCTGTCGGAAACTTCACAGAACTTGTTTGTTTCTAAGAAGCATATATGTCTGATAAAAAATGAGGATGTAGTTCTGCAGCAGCTTGAGCACTCTGTGTGCATCTGTGTTCAGTTGTTGCTCTGAGTTTTCTAAAGGAGGACCAGTTAGAAATATAATAACTAAAACATGTCCATCATTCTTAGCAGTAAAGGCAAATCAGAAATTATAATTGGCTCTTAAAAGGGCACCCATTGCTATATTTTAAAGGCAAATACACTTTAAGATAAAAGCTTCATGCACTGCAGATTGATGTCAAGCAAGCAAGCAAGCAAGCAAGCAAGCAAGCAAGCAAGCAAGCAAGCAAGCAAGCAAGCAAACGACTATTTGAATAACAGAATAAAGGGTCACTTTAAAAATTCAGAATGTATATTTGTGATTGGGGGTGTTGATTCAGGAATCTGTTGTAACAGAATTTGCAGAGACAAAGATAATTAAATTTCCACAGAGGTCATCCTGGAGCTGTATTATCTAACTGGCCAGTTGTCAAACATATGACTTAGGTTTCTGTTATGCTCTGTTGAACTAGCACCTTTCACTTATTGATTGCTGATGACATGATTCATTTGACAGCGGTTTCTATGCACTTTTCTAGTGCTTGTTGAATCTGTCCAAGTCTTTAATTTTCAAGGTGATATTAAGTTCATAATAAATTCTTCAAAATAACAACTGTGGAATTTGTTTTGCAAAGCAATGCATTGGTTTGTAAAATGTTGCTCATGCAGACTATTTTTAGTGATATTTGTTCCCTTTTAAATCAGAAAAAAATTGTTTTCTGAAGCGGTACAGTCATACCTTGGTTCTCAAATGGAATCCATTTTGGAAGTCCATTCAACTTCTGAAAATGTTCAAAACCAAGGTGCGGCTTCCAATTGGCTGCAGCAGCTTCCTGCACTAAATTGAAAGCCGCGTCAGCCGCCTCAGACATTCGGGTTCCAAAGAACATTTGCAAACCGGAACACTCACTTCCAGGTTTGCGGCATTCTGGACCCAAAATGTTTGTGTTGCAAGGCGTTTGTGAACCAAGGTACGACTGTATTTCAACACTATCCAATCTTGTTAGGTTGCTGCACATGTGCCAAACCCATCATCATAAAAGGGAACTAAATCTCTCATTAAAAGAGAGTGTTGCACAGTGATAGGTTCTTTCTTTGAGCAGCTACTTTGTATATGCCAGTTGCAGACAAAGACCTTGATCACATGCCACTTTAAACCAGGGATGGTGATCTTACGGCCCTCCAGATGTTGTGGACACAGGGAGCTGTCTGATACTGAGTCAAACCATTGGTCCATATAGCTCAGTATCGTCTGTGCTGATTTACAGCAGCTCTGCAGGGTTTCAGGCAGGAGTCTTTCTGAGCCCTACCTGGAGAAACCAGAAATCAAACCTAGGAGCTTCTGCATGCAAAACAGATGCACTACGATATACGTTATACGATATACGATACAATATACAATATCTTTATTGTCATTGTCCCATACAGAACAATGAAATTGAAAAACTACACAAAACATTCAAAAACACCTTAAAACCTACTACTGAGCTATGGCCTTTCCCTGTGTTATGGAACTTCCATTGGACCCAGCCAGCATGCCCCATGGTCAGGAGACTATGGGGAATGTCACCCAACAGCATCTGAATGGCTACGTGTTCCTCATTCCTGCTTTCGAGAGCCGGTGTGGTGTAGTGGTTAAGAGCGGTAGACTCGTAATCTGGTGAACCGGGTTCGTGTCTCCGTTCCTCCACATGCAGCTGCTGGGTGACCTTGGGCTAGTCACACTTCTCTGAAGTCTCTCAGCCCCACTCACCTCACAGAGTGTTTGTTGTGGGGGAGGAAGGGAAAGGAGAATGTTAGCTGCTTTGAGACTCCTTCGGGTAGTGATAAAGTGGGATATCAAATCCAAACTCCTCCTCCTCCTCTTCTTTAGTTAACAACAATTTAAAGGTGATAGTGCTGCATTCTGGTGCATTCCACTGGAACTGTGGGCACTTTGCTGCTCCTGCATTTCTGCTATATTGCCGGGAGCTAAGTCACTTTTTGGTGTAGCGTTACGTCCAAACCCAGGCTCCTGGTCTCCTGGTTTGCTTCTCATGACTAAGTTGCTGCGGAGTGGCGACCCCCTGCCTATTTCTCCAGGCTATTTGCATCTTCCTAAGAATGCTTGTTGCTGCTGTCCTGGGTTGACTGTCATTCCCACTTGCCTTCTCCCAATGCATCAGAAGCAGTGCTATTGTAAAAGGTCCTGATTAACCAAGCATGCAGGTGGCCAGTCTAGGCCATACTATGTAGTGGGCATTACCAATGTGCATGGACTGCTCTACTTACATGTTGCAAACTGGTGCTGCTGCTTCATTGCAGCATTTCTTTGAGCAGGCGTCTGGTAGGCCATTTTGAGGATGGGATGCTGGACTAGATGGGACCTTTGTCTGATCCTTCAGGGCTCTTGCATTCTTAAGGTGGTGGAGGATTTACCTGTATGTGCTACATGGCCTGTCCTGCACCACCTTAGCTAACTTGCTGCACTAGATGTTGCTTCATTGCCCGTGTTGAAAAGAGATTAAGCTGCTATTTTCTGTATATGGAAAGGGGAAGTGGTGCCATCTTGTCTTTGCCTCAGGCAACAAAATATCATGGTCCCTCCCTATTCCCTCAAATTCTGTTTCTTTAATATTATTAATTGTTACCAGGTAGGCGATGGCATCACCTCCTGGCAAATAGAAGGGGAAGAAATGGAGGTAGTGAGAGATTTTACTTTCTTGGGCTCAATGATCACTGCAGATGGTGACAGCAGCCACGAAATTAAAAGATGCCTGCTTCTTGGGAGAAGGGCAATGACAGGCCTAGACAGCATCTTGAGAAGTAGAGACATCACCTTGCCAACAAAGGTTCGTATAGTTAAAGCTATGGTTTTCCCAGTAGTGATGTATGGAAGTGAGAGCTGGACCATAAAGAAGGCTGATCGCCGAAGAATTGATGCTTTTGAATTATGGTGCTGGAGGAGACTCTTGAGAGTCCCATGGACTGCAAGAAGATCAAGCCTCTCCATACTGAAGGAAATCAACCCTGAGTGCTCACTGGAAGGACAGATTGTGAAGCTGAGGCTCCAGTACTTTGGCCACCTCATGAGAAGAGAAGACTCCCTGGAGAAGACCCTGATGTTGGGAAAGATGGAGGGCACAAGGAGAAGGGGACGGCAGAGGACAAGATGGTTGGATAGTGTTTTCGAGGTTACCAGCATGAGTTTGACCAAACTGCGGGAGGCAGTGGAGGACAGAGGTGCCTGGCGTTCTCTGGTCCATGGGGTCACGAAGAGTCGGACACGACTAAACGGCTAAACAACAACAACAGGCGATGGCATGCCTGTGTAGTAGTTAGGGTAGCGACTGATTCTGTAATCGACTGGGAAGCTTATCTAAATATAAATGAATTAAAAGCTTTTTGAAATATTTTTTCATGAATGATTCCTATTTATAGTTACATGAATACACAAGCTGAGGAAATCCTTGGTTTAAATCTAAGATTAATGTTTCTGACATTTAGTGGATCTCGCTGCTCCCAAGGAGTGTACGACTAATATTTGATTTGGGTACCATTTATTGCTCCATGATTTAGTGGTCTGAGGCAGTGGGGTTGACCGAGGTTGAAGGGGAAAATATATGTGCTGCTGCTGGAGGCCAGAATCTATATTAGAGTTCAGAAATACATTAATCTGCTTTGTATATAATCTTCATAAATGCTACTGTCAGTTCTCTGACTGGTCTAATTCTTAAGGCAAAGCAGTATCATCCATTTTATTTAGAGCAAGCTGATAGCAAAGCAATTATCAGCAAGTCATTTGGTTATGAAGATTATTTCATAAGCCAGGGAACCAGAAACAAGCGCACTGTAACAGATTGTGAAAGGGAACTATTCAGAATGACCACAAAGTCATTGCAGATGTACAGTGGAGCATCTGTGCAACCTTCAGACAGTCATTTATATACATTAGTGAAGCCATTGGTCTTAGTTTGATTTTTTTTGGTGGTATGCTAACACAAAGATTTT
Source organism: Podarcis melisellensis (assembly GCF_964234715.1). NCBI lineage: Eukaryota > Metazoa > Chordata > Lepidosauria > Squamata > Lacertidae > Podarcis > Podarcis melisellensis. The sequence continues at coordinate 42,328,506 of NC_138530.1, forward strand.
TTGTGCCAAATATTATTAAAATCTGTTTTGTACATCTGTCCATAAGATATTGAATTAAATAGCTAAATATATAAGGTGTGTGCATTTCTGCTCTTTGGAAGTAAGGTCACTATATGAATTTCTAAAACAAGTCTTTCACAGAAATGCTTTTTTTGTTCTTTGTTCTTCCACAGGCTTTCCTCTTATCAAAACAATTCTCCTTTCTGTACCTACAAAGAAATTTATACATATGCTTTTCTTGTTGCCGTTGCCTCTATCATTCTTCTCTCCATCTGTTGTTTCTACCTTTCTTGAAATTTAAATTATAGGTCCCTGTCTTTCTTGTTTGCTGCACATGGTCAGGCATAAAACTAAGCTATATATCCATTTTTTTTTAAAATAGCCCGCTTTGCCTCCTCCCTTCCTCCAGCAGGGAAACAAACTACTGTACTGAACAGCTCGGTTACCATTATGTCTGAAACAGCAAACTTGTGGCCAACCAGATGACCATGGGAAATCAGGAAGCAGAATATGAGCACAAGAGCACTCTCCCCTCCCTTGGTTTCCAGCAACTGGTATTCGGAAACATTGCAAGTATTCTATTCTGTTCTATTCTATTCTACTCCATTCCATTCCATTCACTTCAATTTATGTACTGCAGTGGTAGGAAACCTGATGCCATCTGGATGTTGTTGGACTACAACTCCCATCATCCATGACCAGTGGAGGCCAACAACATCTGGAGGGCCACAGATTTCCCAGCTCTTATGGTACGGTACATATGAGAGTACAGTGTCCTATAAATACATGTACACACACACTGTCATCCTTGACAGTGTCTATCCTTTTCCCTTAACAACAGCAGTAATAGCTCAGTGGCCGAGAATCTTTTCCATTTCCTTTTTTCTTACCCAGTTGTGCTCATCTGTTGTTTGTTCTCGAAATTAAATGCTTCCAAAAGTGATACTATGTTGGTATTTCATTAACTCCACAGACCACAGCATGGCTCTTGATTCAGACCATTTTCTTGCAAAATGGATTGTTGGTATGGGTTAGTGAAAACCTCTGGTTGGTTCTTCATCCTTGACCAGTGAGTGAAAGCTTGCCATAGCTAATAGAAAATAAAATATATTTTCTCTCTATTGTGCAGAGCGTAATTCCATGGCTGTCAAGCTAAACCAAATAATTTTATTTCACTGAAAACCCACTCTATAAACTGCTGGAGGATGATTAAAGGCCCATGTCTTTTTGGGCTCAAGGCAAAAGGCAATTTGGCTCAGTGATGAACATGTAGTTATTTTTCAAACCTAAAATACAATTTTAACTAAATGTATCTGGAAAAATCTGTCTCAAACATCCAGAAACACACCGTGTCAGGTTGGCATTTTCATACCAATTCATAGTGTGCTGCAGTGCCTGTGTCTCTTTTGAAGTAACTTCAACACCAACAGCAATTTTTGAAATGGAAATGTGCTCACTGATGTGATGTGATTGGACCAACTGAGCAGGAGAGTTATTGACAGTCTCTCCTCTTGTGACAGATAACAGTGACACTGTAACTCCGCTTCTTAGGATGTATATATAGAGAGACAGAGACATCAGCGCAGGAGAGGCTGAGAAGCAAAGCTTAGAAGCTGGAAGAAATGCTGCAAATTGGTTTTGCAGTCAATGATGATTATTAGCTATTCAGTAGAACTTTCCCAATGTCATTTGGCTTGAAATTGTCGCACCCTTTTGTTTACTGTATGTTGAATACAGTGCAATATATGGTGCCAGAGCAGGAGGTTTGCATTGTGGTACAGGATGGTTTGCATATTTAGTAGGAATAAGTTTGACCTCTCCGGGGTAGACATGCATGCACAACTCGTCCAACTGAGTTGCTCCATTTACTTCATTAGGCAGTCCAGCTGACAGAGTAATGACATTTGTTCTGAGAGACTTGCCTTTAGATCTTTACTGGGCCATAGACATGCTGAGTGGCTTACGGAAGTTGCTTCTTTTCCATCCTTGGTTTTCTGCTGTAAATTGAAATACTAGTAATGGTTTTCCATCCCAGGAATGAGAAATCTCAGGCACAGGGCAGAATGTGTCCCTCCAGCCTACGTAGGCTTTAGGTGTCTCTCTAGGCCTCAACCTCATCCCATGCTAGCTAGGCTTGCTCCACCACCTCCTTGAGTGCTTAACTGTGACTGCTTCATGCGGGCCAGGATGGAGTTGAGCATGTTATGTATAGATACCCCTGACTTTTGCAGGCCTGGAATGTCACATCCATTACTGGATATGCCCATTTTTTGCTTCTGGTGCTGCCCATTCCTAGCATGCAACCCATGAAGGTTGCTCATGGGGGAATGTGGCATTTGGACCGAAAAATGTCCACCATCCCATCTCTATTCCATTATGAAGGTATTCCATATTGTTCACATTCTGGGATAATCAATAAAACCAAGGAAATGTCATCCTTCTCAGTCATTAGAATCCAAATTGATCAATAAATATAGGCCTAAATTCAAAACAGTTAGGCATGGTTAAGCCTATTGACCTCCAGTGGACTTAAAGAGTTACCTGTGTTGGATTTAGGCCATATCTGAATTGCTTTGAGTCACTGTTATTTATTGATCAATTTCCTTCAAGTTTGTAAATATGGTCATATATGGAAATCTCATCTGTAAAATAGAAATTATAAATATCTATTTCTTTAACAGAAATGTTGATTAATGGTTGCAAAATATTCTTTTCAGCCTTAGTATATCAGGATGGCACAAGAAAGAAAAATATGAGAAGAGGAACCAGAGTAGATTCTGAAGAGAAAAGCTCTTACACATTAGAAATTTAGTAAAACTGAAACATCTTTATATTTCACATAAATGTCCAGATCCTGAAGTTGTTTACTCTTAGATAAGTTGCATTGATTTTAATAAGGGCTCTATATATCCAAACAAGTATATTTAAGTATTGCAGATTTAATTAAGATTCTAATTTAAGATTCTATTTGTTTTGTATAATCTTTAGATGTTGCAAAAATGAGCCTTTGTTCTGAATCGAGAGCAGTGGTGGGAAGCCTTCTCTGTGTGTGGTTATTCAGCAATCTTTATTTCTTCTACAAAATTCCAAGTGTCTTGACAACATCACAACCTTGCAATCAATAGAACAAATCAACAACAGGCAAAATTATAGCAAACTAAGCTGTCAATTGACAGGCATATCCCCAACTATAGAGAAAAGACGGAAGACAATGTGTTTTGATTCTGTTTTAATTGGAGCAGCATAGATAAACCAGCTTTCCAAAAATATGTATGACAAGCTGGCAGTAATATTTTGAGTCAGCTACTGTTTACATAGAAGCCTACCTTCCCAGCCTTGCAGATGAGTCTCTCTAGAAGTCGGGCTTTTTGCAGGTGGAAATTTTTACTTTTAACAGCTGTAAAACAGGCAAAAATGCAAAATGAGATAAAGTGGTACCTCTGGTTGCGAATGGGATCCATTCCGGAGGCCCGTTCGCCACTTCTGCGCATGCGTGTGACGTCATTTTGCGCTTATGCGCATGCGCGAGCGGCGAAATCTGGAAGTAACCCTTTCCGGTGCTTTCGGGTCGCTGTGGAACGTAACCTGAAAGAACGTAACATGAAGCAAACATAACCTGAGGTATGACTGTACTGGAGATTTCAGCTGCTGAATTTCTGTCTCTTAGAGCTGTTAAAAACAATGGGTTGGATTGAAAATTGCCGAACTAAAAGAGGAGGCAATACAAGTTGGTATGTTAGGTGCCCTGAGGAATGGTTCATAAGAAAGTAGAATGCTTGGGTAAGTGAGCCAATCACCTTCCCAGAGCAGCAAGTGAGGATGTTTGGACAGCACCTGGACAGCAGATATCCAGTGCAGAGAGTGAAAGGGAGGCTTTTCTTCAGTCAAAGAGGGAAAAAGCTGATATAGAGAGGGTTAAAAAGTATTAGAAATATGTGGAAAAAACACTTTTCAACACAAAGTATTTACGATTGTTAAAGACTATTATGTTTTAAGCCATTTATTATTATTATTTTTAAAAATACATGGTGAAGAAGCACATATGGGAGGAAGACAAAGGCTGTTTGTTGACAATGCTTACTTGGCTAAGTAAAAGCGGCATGTGAGGGCAAGTAATTCCCTGAGTTATTCATTCTAAAGGTGCGGTTGGTCTGTAGTTAAAACATCAACAGGGTTCTAACTGTGGTTCCATATGTTTACTTTTGTTCTGCTAGATGGGTTGATTTGGGTTTGTTTTTTTTTTTACATGTTTGATAGTGTGAAAAAACACCATTCTGCAAGTATATGATCAATTTATAATTTTTACCATGGGATGTCACTAGAGTGCAGATAGAGATGAACATGTTAAATTGCTATCTTAAGGATTTGTTTAGCTTGCTCATTAAAAATACAAGCAAACAACCCTTCATTAAAGCTTGAATGCATATTGTAGGGATGGAATTCAACACTATAGGAAGTTGAATAATTTTATATTACATTTTTTATTCATTTCTCCTTCATTTTTGTGATAATTGAGTTTTTGTTGATGTTAGTCTTATCTAAAGTATTTTTTTCCACGTTGTAAGCCACCTTGAGCAGGGTTTGAACTGTGGAAAGGTGGCATACAAATAAAATGAGGTATGTATGTGTCAGATGGCAATGGTGGTTGCTCGTGAGTAACCAGTCAGGACACCGACCTGTCTTTTACGGGTTTTAGTTTGGTGCAAAACTATTTACAGTGCAGAACCACAAGTTCATGTCTGCCTCAATCGCTAGCAGAATCTGGGAGTGGTCGTTTCCAGGTCCTCCCCCAACATAACAGCTTAGTCACCCCCAGCCTTTTCCTTCTTTCTTTGTGTTTTACACCTCTGCGCAGGGTGGGCAACGGAAGAGACGTGCTTCCCTCTGGCCGGCTTGGCCAGGAGCGGTGCTGAGGCTCCCAGCAGCATCCTCTGGTCCTTTCCCCTCTTCCCTACTGGAGGTGTGGCTTTCCCCGCCACAGGAAGAGGAACTGCTTCTCAAGATTTTCGGAGGTTCCCTGTAACCCAACTGCCCCTCTGCTTCCCTACCCTGTTCCGATGGCAGTACCCTGGCAGTATATATGTAAAGTAATGTGCATATGAATTTGGATAAGGTGTTTTGGCATGTTCAGTTACAAGTTAGTGTGCAGTGTACGTTGATGAAAGCTTTTAATTCAACTCTTGCTTTTGGATTGCATCCAGCGATGTGATTTCTGGATCCACCGAGCCATCAATGAAGACCCGCTTAGCTGGGTATGCCTGTATATTCATCAGTTAACTGCATTATCAAACCATTACTTCCATGTGGGAATGGCTCACCGCAAGGAAAGTGAACTTTAATTTCATCTTGCCTCATGTCAAAGGCAATATTTTTTTAATGGAGTCAGTTCATGCATTCAGCTACCCATTTTTAACGGAGCTTGCCAGAGGTCGAACAATGTGGTTCAGGCAAGACACAGTATTCACATGTAGTAAAGGAGGGTAGGAGGAGCCATGGAGGGGAGGTGTGTGTCTTGGGATCCTGGGTTGTCCTGCTGAACTCTGATGGGTGTTGTTTTGTGTTTGGAGTCCTGAGGCAGGGCTACCTGCTATAGGCACAGAAGCGCTAGAATTCTGTTGAGGTTCCTGTTTGTGTTCTGGAGGCTGTTTTGTATAATTGCCAGGAGGTCCTACACACAAGTAGGAGTCTGGCAGAGACAGATGCCCGACTGGCATGTTCTCTCCCTCCTGGTCGTTCGTTCGGGAGATTCAAAATCTTTCTCCAGCCTGAACATCACAGCGACTGATACCTTAGAGGCATCAGCACACTTCAGGATCAGCAGAGTATAGGCAGTCAGCGTACAGACTCAGTAGCGCAGCATTTGGCTAAACTACGTTTATTTACACATTCGGAGCATTGTAACTCAGCTCCTTCCTCTTCAGCATCAGACAGCAAAGAGAAAGTACAACGGATAAACATCCTACATCACAGAAACACAGTAATACAAACATCCTGTCTCTGTCACTTCCCACAGTGTGGAATGAAAACATACACCGTCATGTGATAAAAAGAACCCCATGACTGCAACACGGGAAAAGAATCCTAACATCTTTGGATGCAATGTGTCCTTTCTCCATAGTTCATGGCAATGTGGGTGAGCAGCTTGCTTAATATTCTATTCTTCCCTCCTACGGAAGTCCATGGGAGGGAAATAGCATGTGCCAGATCTACTGTGGGCCTGGTGTGAAGTTGCCCTTTTGACGGGTGTGGTCACAGATGGAAGGGGTATGCAATACAGTGCAACTATATTCCTTTCCTGTGCCACCCATGACTTTCTTTCAGCTTTTCTGCTTCTGTATTGCAGTCATGCTTCTGCCTAATCGTGTTGACTATCATCTGGCAGGTTTCTAGCACAGGAACCATATTTATTCAAGGAAAATAATAAAAACAAAGCAAAGATCAAAATCTGTGTGCAGTCATTTCACCCAGTTACTGGGTTAATTCCCATTAAAATTGGCATATCAAGAAGACAATTTATTCCAGGTTCTCACCAAATCCTGTCTGAACTGAAATAACCTTAAACATGTATGATTTTCAAATAAGGAAAAAGGAAAAAGCCTCCAGGTTCCTAATGAATACCCATGATGGCAAGGCATAGTAGACCAAGTGCGATAAGAAGCTTTATCCACAGCAATAATTCAGGAGCCTGAAAAATGCATAATTTATAGATCAAAATATCCTCTAGTTACTAGTTAAAACTGACAAACCAGTATCAGTTGTCAGATACTGATTTTTGCTACTCAACTGATCATTGGCTTCTTCCTTCTCATTAATGTAAACATGGATATATTTGTGGGATTCATTGGGAGCTACTGGATAAGTGTCATGAGATTTCTGTTGATTTCCATATATAAAATGTAAAAAAAAAGAGAGGCTTCAACATTACAGTTCCATTTGAAGTCAAATGCTAGCATTGCTGCACACAAAAAGGAATGTGTATTGAAAGCATGGGAAATTGAACTGTTTCAACCATCTACTCCAGGAATTATTGATGCTCTGCTTCAGTAGTGGTGTAAAACCTACTCCACATTATAAGGATAGGCGCACTGCAATACCATACTCTATTTAGTATAGATTTGTTTGTTTATTTGTTTGTTTACCCTATGATTATTCTTGCATCTATGCTTGATTTCCTCTCTGGTTGGTGCAACTGAAGTTTGACCTTGTCCACATAATCTAAAACTGGTTTACTGTCCTAACTCAGTTGTAACAGATGAATGCTTTGCAACCGCTGTAATTATAACCTGTACAAGGAAGGCAAGCAGAGCGGAAATGGACCAGGGTTCAAAGATGGCAAGACTTACATTGGCTTGCTCCCCAGGCAGCACTTGAATTGAGGATTTGAGGAATGGCAGTCAGGGATTAGGCAGAAATTTATGCTGGCTACAGGGGAAAACTAAGGAGATTAGCCAAGGAAAACTCCTTGCACCAATAGGCTACAGTGTGTCAGCTAATAAATCCTGAACTGCATTAAGGCTTTTGCCTTTAGCTTCCTTGCTGATCTGACTCAAAAGGATACCTTCATTTACTGCAGGCACGTCTTTGCCCTTTCTCCTTCCTTCAGTGGATAGGACCTGGGTCTGGCATCAGAGGATTCTAGGTTGGCCATTCTGGCAATACTGCAGCATGGAATTTTACTTGCAGGTCTTCAACTCGACACAAAGGCAAAATTTGGGATATAAAATAAGAAAGCAAATAGATAATTAAATGCCACAATGCTGAATTACCTAGAACTGGGTTGGGGGACCTGTTGCCATCTAAACGTTATTGGACTCCTAATTCTCATTAGCCCCAGCCAGCATGGGCAATGGCCTCGGATGATGGGAGTTGTAGTCCAACAATATCTGGAGGGCCACAGGTTCCCCATCCCTGATCAGGTAGAATGGGTACCATAAGAACATTTTGCCAGCGACAGTATAATCTTGAAAGGCACTTTGAAGCAACCCCCCCAAAAAAGTGAAGGCTAACCTAAAAAGTAAATTGACAGAAATGATACTTTTTTTCTTAAAGTAACTATGGTCTGCTCTGCATTTATCCAATTTGCCTAAGGCTTTGTTTTACTTACAGAAGTCACTTATCCGCAGATTTCTTTTAGTCTCAAAAGGTTTTGAAAGCAGCATACCATCATCCCAAGGTTACATGTGAAGAGGAGAGATAAGGAGATATTAATTATTTGAACTTACCCTGACTAGAAGGATATGGGGCAGGGGCAGCAAACAGAAAAGGTTTGTCATGTTTTCACTGAATGCCTGCTGTGAATCTAACCCTCTGCAAGTCAAAGAGCAGAATAATAATTGCATGTTGGTTCATGCACAGATTCAGCAACTCTGCCAACCATGTCTTGTGACGTCAGTCTTGATTTTAACACAATTGTTTCCAACAGAAAGTGTTGCAAAAGGGATTGTAAAGTAACATAAACATAAAAGTTCTGCATTAACAGAAGATTTTAGATACATCAGGGTGGTGCCTTGTATCAGAACACAGAGCTGTTTAAATATTTGCTTTAATGCCCCAGTCTTCCTTAGCCCTGCATCATGAATCAGCAGAGATAGCATGAACTAGAGGCTACAATGTGGATTTTTCTAAGTGAGAGCATTCCAGGTTTTGAATTCCCACTAAGCTACGAAACTCAATGAGTGGCCTTGTTCAAATAATCCCCTCTCTTTCAGGGCCACAGTCAACACATTGCTGCCAATATAAGTGACAGCCACAGATCTAGTTCCTCTCCCTCCCTCCATAACATCTACAGTAGTACCTCGGGTTATGTACTTAATTCGTTCCGGAGTTCCGTACTTAACCTGGAACTGTTCTTAACCTGAAGCACCACTTTAGCTAATGGGGCCTGCCGCCCCGCCGGAGCACGATTTCTGTTCTTATCCTGAAGCAAAGTTCTTAACCTGAAGCACTATTTCTGGGTTAGCGGAGTCTGTAATCTGAAGCGTATGTAACCTGAAGCGTATGTAACCCGAGGTACACTTGGGTGTCGTTACACTACAGAGTTCTTGGTTTCACCAGTGTAGCAGCCAGTGTAGGACAGTGGTTAAAGAACGGCAAAACCTTATGCTACCCTGTCCAGAGGTAAATTAATCCAGATGTTACAACTAGCTGCACAGCTGTTGTGTTTTGGAGTTTGGTCCCTGGGCTTCTTGGGGTGCGATGCAAAATTCTGCCCTGGCTTCTTTGGAGGAAAGGTGGGAAACTTAGGAAACAAATATAACCTGATGACAGTGGCACTATACTAATGGTGTGCATTGGCACAAAGTTTTGTGTCACTTCGTTGCTCTGTTTCTGTGCTGTATTTCCATGATATCACTATGTTCCTCTCTGACCTTGGGCTTTTCAAGAAGTAAGGATATCCAAAATGTTGCCTGCAGAGCACTGCAGAGCTCTATATTACTTTTTAGTTCTATAGCACAGCTGTGGAGACTTTATTTTTAAAGTTAAAACTTTCATTTAAGTTGTTTAGAAATCCAATTATTGCTCTGCTTTTTAGAAAAGAAAATCCAAAACCCACAGATCAACCCTGAGCACTTCAGAACTCTGCAAGCAGCAGACTAGGCAGTCTCATATTGTTAGGCCTATTGGTCACTTGGAGGACACAACCAACCACTAGACAGAAAGGCTGATCTGAAGCTGCAAAATCCAAAACCCACAACACACAAATACGTACCGCCTCTTAGTTAAGGTCAGAAAGAGACAGACCCCAGCTCCAAGGCATTGTGAAAGAAAGAAAGTCCCTATTACTCCCCCCCAAGCCCCTGAACCATTCAGGGTTAATCTATTCTGGGGGAGCTATGGAGTGAAAGTGCATTTCATCCATATTGGCTAAAAGGAGTTATAGCTGTTTTTAGATTCCTCTTTATAGTGAATGGGGGAACACAGAGCTTTGTTTTATATGGAGCAGCTCAGGAGATACAAGGCACCTCCTTACAATGCTGGGGGCAAATGGCTCACATGACCATCACCTTATAGCCTTGTTTGTGAGCTTGTAGAGACATCTGATTGGGGCATTTTTTGAAAATGGAAAGCTCTGCTAGTTGGGCCTTGATCCAAACCAGGTTGTTGTAAAGCTCCGACAGTATTGTTGAAAAACATCTTTGTATGGAAATGGAGAGCCCTGTGTTTTTATAAAGACTGCATTCACATAATTACTGCAGTTCACAGAGTGCATGGACCAAAACCTATTGAAATATGCTGCAGGCATGCCATTGATTCAACAGGACTTTGGATTAGACCCTCAGAATCGTAACTCATGCCGTGATTTATCTTCTTTTCAGTATTGATGCATTGTTGCTGAACTTTTACACACCTCAACTTATTTCAAAGTCCTGAATAGCTCCTCAAACTCCTGTTGTTCTTTTATCTTCGCTGTGTGCTTGAACTGTTAGTATGGTGAAAAGAAAGGTTAGGCATGCACAGAGGAGAAAAATGACTCTTAGGTAGGTAGTTTCCAAGGCCAGCCTGGCCTCTAGCAGTGAGCGTAATAGACACAGGGATGTGCTGATGTTTTTGTGATGACTGATAACGCAGAGCAGTGGGACATCTGAAGGAGCAACGTGACAACATGCAGACTGAAAAAACAACAACTGGGGAAAGGACCTTGAAAGATCACTTATATTACACTGAAAGAAAATTTGCTTGTTCACCATCTTAGCCAGACCACTTCACAAATGATCCTGGCTATTCTCTAATATCATCAAAACAGGATGCAGAATAAAACAGTGGATAAAATAAAAACCAGATAATTATTCTTTACCTAAAACATGTTGCTTATTTGACACATGGGACAATAGAGGACATGGCCCTCCACAAAAGACCCAAACATTTGCACCTAAGCTCTACTAAGCTGTTGATGTTTGTAGCTAGCTGCCTGGAGGCCTAGCTCCACAGTTATGGGTGAGCTGAGTCCTGAGCTGCCTGGGGACTGCAGGTCGTGGGCCACTGGGTGAGTTTCACATAGATATACAGTGGTACCTCGGGTTAAGTACTTAATTCGTTCCGAAGGTTTGTACTTAACCTGAAGCACCACTTAACCTGAAGCACCGCTTTAGCTATTGGGGCCTCTGGCTGCTGCCACGCTGCCAGAGCACGATTTCTGTTCTCAGCCTGAAGCAAAGTTCTTAACCCGAGATAATATTTCTGGGTTAGCGGAGTCTGTAACCTGAAGCGTATGTAACCCGAGGTACCACTGTAGCTTTATACAAACATAACAACCACCTTGATGGCTTGGACCAAAGGTCTTGCCTATTGCAGTAGTCTGTTTCCCACCATGACCAACAAAATTCTTCCAGGAAGCCCCCTTTCCGCAACAAGCCTTGAAAGCATCAACCCTCTTCTTTTTGGTTTCCCAGCATCTGGTGTTGAGTGGCATTCTCTCCCTGAACGTGGAGGTTAGATATAGCCACCATGACAGCCATTAATAGATCTTTGTTTCATGAGTTTCTCTTACTCCCTTTTAAAGCCTTCTTACGTTATTGGCCATCTCCACATACCGTGTCAGTGAATTTCCTAAGTTTTGCTTTCTGTTAAGAAGTTGCTTCTTGTGTCTGTTCTGAATCCATTGCCCTGGGTAGCCCTGAGTTTTAGTCTTGCAAGAGGAGAAAAAGGTTATTGCTATCTAGAGTCATAGAATCATAGACTCATAGAATCATAGAGTTGGAAGAGACCACAAGGACCATCGAGTCCAACCCCCTGCCAAGCAGGAGGTTTTGAACTTCGGTTACAAAAATCTCTACAATGTCCCTCCTTACCTATCTTCTTAAGTTTTACTGTTAAGCTATCAAATACATTTTTAACAATCCTGTAGTGATCTAGAAACCCCAATGTACAATCCAGTTAAACCAAAATACCTCTGTTTTAACCTGAATGGATTTCACTGAATTCTGTGTAGGCGCCCTTGGCATAAAGCCAAGAAAAACAGATTGAATTAATATGCTAATTGTCATTACTTCGGGGTTTACATTTTTGAAAATCAAGATCTATAAATCCTGCGCAGGGCATTAATATCAACTATTTCAGAAATATTATGTGACTGCTGGGATAGCTCAGTTGGTACAGCATGAGACTCTCAATAGCAGGGTCATGGGTTTGAGCTCCAGAGTGCATTGCAGGGGCTTGGATTAGATGACCCTTGTGGTCCCTTCCAATTCTACAATTCTGTGGTTTTATGAGTTTGGATCTATCAGTATGTTTTTACTTCAAAACAGCTGAATTTTGTGCTGATCCTGAATAATGGTCTGTGAAATGCAGCTGCTGCTTATTTTTACACCTGTTACTATAGTGAGAGTAATAACTGATATGAATCTCAAAGATGAAAGTAGTGAGAGGGAGAGGAGAGCGAGCCTGCAGTTCAGACTATTACTTGCACCCATCTTCTTTCCATCAAGTGTATCGGGTCTGCACATTAGCTAGAGAGATGTACTGTATTAGCAAAATGTCACACTGTTCAGATGCTGTAGGGAGCTGGCAGTATGGCAAAATAATAATAATGGTTGAGGCAAAACAGGAATGTGCTGCCACCACAGCTTCTCTTACCTGGGTTGTATGGCAGCGCCTGTGAATTGGCAGGTTCTGGCAAGATCTCGCTTCTCTGTTCATGGCGGCAGCGCAGGTGGAGTGCCTGCAGGGGCACTTCCTCTTGGGCTTCTGCTGCCTCAGGTGACTGCTTCACCCTGCTTCATGACTGAGCCAGCCCTGTAGTTACTAGTACAGTGGACATCTTGAATCTGAACCCAAAGAAAACTGATTGCCCCAGGGTGGGTTGTGCCTGTTCCAGCTCCTAGCAGATAAGTATTGTTATATACTGAAGTTTTCACCCTGGGCCAGCAGGGGGATACTGTAGATAGTTTTCACTCAGGTCCATATATGCAAATAAGGGATTGAAAGTGACATTCAGTGATTGGATAGTTACAGAAAATGGTTACTGTTGCGTTGTAGTGGAGCTCTATATAAGCAGGCTGGCTGAACCCTTCAGTTCAGTTCTGTTCTGGCCTGTGAATAAACAAGAGCTGTTTGAAGAATCGCTGTGTCGTCTGATATGTTCACCCACAACTTAACAAGTATTCTTCCCTTGTGTCTTAATTCTATTGTGTTTTGTGTTTGCTTAGTACGGAATGTGAATCTAGTCTGGAACTGTAATAAATTTCATTCATTCATTCATTCCCTTGTGTCTTCAGCAATACTTGCATCACAGCCCATATCTTACCAAGTGGAACCATGGGAGTCAGCTCCTAGGGGTCGGAGGGTCTTCGGATCCCCTATAAAATATTGGAAGGGGCCGGGTTCGTCAAAGTTGATGGGCATTGCCATTCAAATGCTTTGTGTGCACAGAGTCATGTGATCAGTAATGCAGGGCGGGGCTTACTGCCCCCCAATATTTTATTCAAGTTAGCACCCCAGCAAACTGAATTTTTCTGCCATCGCTTTGTGTGCCCTGTGATCTGAGTTATGAGCTCCCTGTCTGGGGTTCATATACGGGCGCTGCGCTATGTGTTGGTGCTTTGTTACGCCGTATATTATACTCTGTCATGGTGACATGGGTGTGGCTCAGTCTTTGATTCAGAGGCAGCTTTTAAAATTTCTCCCCTTATTTGCACTATGTGAGGGGCTGGTGTAAAGTTAGGTCATTTGGAGAGCATGACTGTGGGATGAAGGGGCACAGGATATATGACACAGGATATATGACATCTCCATCCTACCTGCCTTCTGCCCACAGCTGCAGTCTGTCTCCCGCTGTGTATCTTCAGAGGCAGAACAACTTTGTTCTGATGGCATATCTGGGATGTTCCTGCGGTATACCTGCTGTTGCATTCTCCTTGTATATGAGCCCTTTGACAGCTCCATGGACCTCAGCTGGCAGATTGTCAGTACGGAATGTGGCTTTTAATTAATTAATTAATTAATTAATTAATCAGGAAAATAATCTGCTGCCATATGAGTTTGGAGCTACTTTTGATTTAACTGATCAATCTACTAAAAGTTTTGTAACCCTACTAAAGTGTTACAGTTAAAACCACACACTGGAAAGTTTTTTTAAAAAAAATTGATAATATTTTAGTCATTTATTTCTTCACTTATCTTTTGGGGTGTTTTGTTGAGCATGCTAACTGAAGGACTAAATTACATCTTTTTATTACTTAGAAAACAATAGGAATTATATAAAAAAGCATTTCTACCAAGCGTTATAACGATATACAAATGCACCTCTAGTTTAAATTCCCCATCTCTTTTGATTGTATGCCCCCCTCCCAAGTGCCTTACAGACCCTGGAACAATTTAGACAGAACTTTAATGCTATTTTATATTGATGGGGAATTCAGAGTACAAATATATGCCGCAACTCAATGCGCCTACAGATTCACAGCAAGAATTTTGCTTAAGGCAGATAAAATATGGACTAAGATTTACTGAATTTTAGCTTGCAATGGAATATCACGTTTTTGACCTCAAAAGGCCAACCATATCCCACTGTGTTGTTTACTGCAAATCAGCTTGGGATTTCTCCTGTGTTAAACATAGTTTAACACAAACATAGTTGACTGTATGAGAAGAGAACAATAAAATAAAAAGGTTATTTCTTTTATTTACTGTTGCACCCAATAAAAGGTAAAATATATTCTACCCGGATTGTAGCATTTCATTTTACAGCAAACAGGTATTGCTTGAAGAGCCCCTATAAATATTATGAATTATTTACATACAGGATGCAAAAGCTGTAAATTGTTCAAGCGGAGCATGAATATTGGATTCTGAGACTTTCCATCTTTTTTGTTCTCCTGGAAAATATATTGTTTAATAATCAAACAGAGTTAAAATAATTAACTTTATGCCCATTGAACATACAAAAATAGAAGTTGTAAATATTCTAGGTCATTTTTTTGACCTAGAATTCTCAAGTTCCTTTTTATTGAGATTTTAGGAAACACAGCTGGGCACAATACAAAGGTGATGTGTACAACCACAAGGACACAAGTTGTTTCTCTGCAGTTTTTATTTCAGATGGAGAGTCAGACCACAAAACAGCTTGCCTAGTTGTCAGTAGCAAAGAATGCTGTTTCCTAGAACCACAACCTAGGAAGCCAAAAAGTGCAGGTTTGTTAGTTCACTCCATTAAGCAGCCTTATAAACCATTTCAAAAACCAAGTTTGAAACTTGGCTCTAAAAATGCTCCCTGGATTGTGGACTGCTACTCTAGCATTAGGCTTTTCATACTTTTTAAAAGTTTATCTGAAAGTTATTTGTCTTAAATATTCAAAGTATTTCACCCCCCTTTTTTCCCCTTTGCAACAGGAAGGATCGACTGCTTAGGTGTTCACAGTGCAAAGTTGCAAGATACTGTGATGTACGTTGCCAGGTAATCATTACTCTGATAATTAGCTGCAAATGAATAATGCAAATATGTTACCCTTTTAGCCTTGATATTTTCCCCATTAACTCTTCTTAAGATCTAGGAAATTGGTTGTCATGGCCAGCAAAAATTATACATGCATGCACATGCAAATTTTTTTTTTTTAATGGTACAGTGTCATTACGTTGCATTTTGATGTAACTGTATATATTTTTATGTTCTGTATTTGTTTTGTTTTTGTGGTTCTTGGTTAATTTACTTATGTACACTGATATATTGAATTATGTTACTTAAAAATGAATTATTATTATTATTAGTATTAGTAATAGTAGTATTCTTAGGTTTTGAATGTGGAATTTGCTTTGCATTTTTTCTGTACTGGTTCTTTTTTGGTAGGATTTGTTAGCTGCTTAGACAGTTCTATTGAAATATGAAGCGGTATACAAATTAACTGTAACTAAAAAACTAAATAAGGGACGCGGGTGGAGCTGTGGGTTAACCCACAGAGCCTAGGACTTGCCGATCAGAAGGTTGGCGGTTCGAATCCCCACAATGGGGTGAGTTCCCGTTGCTTGGTCCCAGCTCCTGCCAACCTAGCAGTTCGAAAGCACGTCAAAATAGGTACCGCTCTGGCGGGAAGGTAAACGGCGTTTCTGTGCACTGCTCTGGTTTGCCCAGAAGTGGTTTAGTCATGCTGGCCACATGACCCGGAAGCTGTACGGCGGCTCCCTCGGCCAATAAAGTAAGATGAGCGCCGCAACTCCAGAGTCAGCCACAACTGGACCTAATGGTCAGGGGTCCCTTTACCCCTTTACATTAAAAAAAACCTAAATAATACTTAAAGGTAAAGGTAAAGGTACCCCTGCCCGTACGGGCCAGTCTTGACAGACTCTGGGGTTGTGCGCCCATCTCACTTAAGAGGCCAGGGGCCAGCGCTGTCCGGAGACACTTCCGGGTCACATGGCCAGTGTGACATCGCTGCTCTGGTGAGCCAGAGCTGCACACGGAAACGCCGTTTACCTTCCCGCTGGTAAGCGGTCCCTATTTATCTACTTGCACCCGGAGGTGCTTTCGAACTGCTAGGTTGGCAGGCGCTGGGACCGAGCAGCGGGAGCGCACCCCGCAGCAGGGATTCGAACCGCCGACCTTTCGATCAGCAAGTCCTAGGCGCTGAGGCTTTAACCCACAGCGCCACCTGTGTCCCACAAATAATACTTAGGCATAACAAAAACCAAACCAAACACCTGCCTAAAAATGCAACCAGAAGTAAAGCACTATGTTACATTGGTCGAACTTCGCCAAGTTAAACTGTTCATGCAAAATACACACACAAGGTCACTGGGTTCTTTTGCAGCAGCAGGTGCAGCCATGACAGTGCCTAAACTAGGAAAGGCTATGCCTGTTTGTAAGCAGTCTGTATTCACGATGTGAATGGATTCAAATTGGCAGTGATCATAAAGATGTGATTCCAATGTCTTTCTGACTTTAAAAAGCACTGCTAAGATTAGAAGAATGAGACACACGATTTTGTGTGATGTTGCATATTTCATCTCCTTGCTTCTTTAAAGGCTGCATAAACAGTTGATCATCTCAGTGTCACTTCTAGCATATTTTAAACTCCTTCCCAGCATTTATTTTAGGAACAAAGCATGTCAGATAAAGGCTGGCTTCAAAGAACAATTTTAGTTGGCTCGGGAGGAACATGCCAGTACAGCTACGTTATGCAGAATGATGTCTTAATGATTAGAGACACGACTGTTTATTTAGGGTGAAAGAAACTGGATTCATATAACCTTTGTTTTCTGGATACTTTGAGTTACAGTTATATTCCGATAGCTCTCGCTTTGTAGTCCATGCGAAACAGCAGACAAGTTAGAAGGGTGAACTTTCAGTGAAGTCCAAAACAATTATTTGCAAGGGGGAGCAAAACCAAGTTGAGAGTGGGAACTTTTCACAAAAACTTGCACAATAAGCTAAATGCACCATCTGCCCTTTCAGCAGTTTTTGAGAGATGGCCTGGTTAAGCTTCTGTGCACACCTTCACTTTGAAATGGCTTTCTAGCATCATAAGTCAAATCTGTTTGGGTATGTGAATTATACGAATATACCTTATACTTTTTTAAAAATTAATTAAAGATTTTCTTGTTTTACAGAAGTATGTGTAATGTCTCTCGTATTTTTTCCATGTAACATTTTTACATATCAGTTTCATTTGTTGAGACATTAGGAGTGGGGAAGGGGTGGGGTTGGGTTGGGTGGTGATGTTTCTATTTTGCTTAATGTATGTAGGGTTTGGTGTCAGCGTTGTTCATGCCAGTTCTCTGCTGTTCATTTGTGTTTCTTTGGTGGTGGGAGAGGTTGGAGTTGGCCTAGGATGTGGTTGTTTGTTTGTGTTTGGCTATGGTGATCTTTGTTTTCGTGTGTGAGTGGGGTGGGTGGGTGTTTTGGATCAGGTTAGCCATATTGATTTGTATGCTGTTGGTGGATTATTGTCATTGTCTTGTTGGGCTGTGTATGTGATAAAGGGGAGCCATACCAGGGTAAAGGTGCCTTCTTCTGTTTGTCCCCGTGTCAGTTTCAGTTTATTGGTTAATTTTTCTAGTAGGGCTATTTCCCATACTATTTGGTACCATTGGTCCATGCTTACTCCTGACAGGTCTCTTCAGTGTCTGGTTATGGTGTTTCTGGCTGCTGAAAGTAGGTGGGTTATGAGTTCTTTGTGGTGTAAATGGGCATTGTTGTCTTGGAAGATGTTTAGTAGGGCCAATTCTGGGGTGATGTCTAATACTTGCTTAGTTATTTTACATATTTTTCGTATGAGAATATACCTTATACTGAGTCACACCTTTGGTCCATCTAGCCCAGTAAAGTCTATTCTAACTGACAGGGGTGATTCTAGCTTCTTATCAAGAGCCCTTTTAGCTGGAGATGTTGCGGATTGAACCTGAAACCCTGACTCTTTCCTCTGACTTAAGATGTTGCGACATCTTCACATTGATTGCATGATCTCAGAGTGGCCGGAATTGTTGTGGCGAATAAAGAAACCACCCCTTAAAAATAATGGTACACAAGGATTCACCCTTTGGGTAGTGAACAACGTACAAACAACTCTGGAAGGTGTGCACTGATTTATGGGCCATTTTGGCTTCTCCAAAAATACTTCTTTCACACTGAAAATATTGTGACCATTTGGTGCAGGCCTAGTTCAAAGACAGCAAGGGTGAAATTAAAATATGAGCTGTATAATTTTAAAGCACTATTTCATGTGCCAGAAACAGAAATGCTTTTTGTCCATTCAGCTGCTCTTGCAGATTTGTGTGTAGTGGCACTCCTTAATCCCATGTCATGCCTCTTGCTTCTGTTGTCTGCCTGCCTGCCAGTCTCTGTGCAAAACCTGGCATAGCAGCAGCAGCAGCAACGAAAACCCAGAAAAATCTTTTTGAGGTAGAAATCAAGGGACAGTCAAAATTGGAGGCTGAACATAAATATTCTGAGGAGAGGATTACTGATTCCGTTGGGCCAGGATCAGAGTTGCTGCAAAGCAGAAAGCTCCACTGGAAAGAACGGCATCTTACAAAAGGCAGAGATTTGTTCCTATTCATTTTTCCGCAGGAGATCAGATTTAGAGAAAAATAAGGGGGACCTGCAACAAAACATTGCAGTGTTGACTGGCTACTGCTGTTTGAGGGTTCTAGCTAGTCAGCCCTGCCTCCAGGACAATCCATTCCCTTCCTACCCTGTTTTATGTACCCCTACGAAGAGTCAGTCAGCTTTCTGTGACCACTGAATGTGATCAGTCTTCATCAGGCTAGTTCTGGGGTTCCCACTCTCCTTAGGAGGTATTTTAGATGCCTCCCAAATACCTCCTTATCTGCTTAAATGGTCTGTTTTGTCTACTTTAGGGATCCACACTCACCTATGAATGTAGGAAATTGGATGATACAGTGGTACTTCGGGTTAAGAACTTAATTCATTCTGGAGGTCCGTTCTTAACCTGAGGTACCACTTTAGCTAATGGGGCCTCCCGCTGCCGCTTACCGTATGTGAGATTTTTTTTTAATAACGCTGATTTACCAAGTCTTGACATAGTCTAATAGTTCAGATTATTGAAATCAAAGGTCTTCCCAAACTTGGCAGTTTTGGCCTAGGCTGCAGTTGAAAGATGTGAGATCAGTTCCTTGTTATTCAGATCTTGACCCAAATTTACAAATTCAAAAGAGTCAAACAAGGGGAGGGGATGAATTGTTTGCCTGGCTATGAGTGAGATCTCAGAAAATACTCCTTTATCTAGGTGCAGTATCAGCACATTTGTTGGTAGGTCCCAGTATCCTGGCAGAGTAGCTTAGTGTGGTCTGTAAAACAGCTGAAAGAAGAAATGTAACAATTATATAGGGAAGTTTGTTAGTACTGTATGTGGGTTGTGTTTTTTCCTGCACAGATAGTTTTAGTTAATTAATCAGTGGGGTGAAATTTTGGCAAAGAGCTTAAAATGGAAGGGCACTTTTTATATTACAGAAATAGGGAAAATATTTTCATTTAATACACAGTGGTAGAATTTTCTTTAAATTCTAATATGTCTCCAGAATCCTACAAAGGCACTTATACTGAGTTTTGGGTAATATGCAAAATTATTTAGATGTAAAAGACAGATGGTTGATCAGCTAAAACATTTAAATGGTTGGTAGTTCTAATAACAATTAATACCTTGCAGTAAAAATAGACCGAGTGTTTCAACAGCATTTCTTGCAAAAATCACATGTCCAACCATAATCAGTGGCTTGGATCCCAATATTCTTATGCTTGCGCAAAATCACTTTTATTTGTGCACTGGTCTCTTGCAGTAATAATTCATATTTATTATATTTCAATATCTGAAAAGTTTACCAGCAAAATAACTTCTGTTTTATCACAACTTGTAGAAAGAAGCCTGGCAGGACCACAAACGGGAATGCAAGTGTATTAAGAGCATTGAGCCTAACTTCCCCCCAGACTCAGTGAGGCTTGTTGGCAGGATCATTTTCAAACTAGTAAGTAAACTCTCTACCTGTGATTGATCCTTGAAAAGGTATCTGCCCTGACTGTGGCTGAGGAGGCTTATATTTCACAGAGTTGTTATTGCTTCTGTTATGTACTGAAGTTCTCACCCTGGGCCAGCAGGGGGATACTGTAGATAGTTTAGGTCCACATATGCAAATAAGGGATCGAAAATGACGTTCGGTGATTGGATAGTTACAGAAAATGGTTACTGTTGCGTCCTAGTGGAGCTCTATATAAGCAGGCTGGCTGAACCCTTCAGTTCAGTTCTGTTCTGGCCTGTGAATAAACAAGAGCTGTTTGAGGAATTGCTGTGTCGTCTGATATATTCACCCACAACTTAACAGCTTCATAGTAGCTTTTGTTGGGGAGAGGCTAGAATAAGAACTGGCCGCCCAAGTTTCCCTATGCTCCTTGCCGAAGCAAATTTCCTTCCCTGCCAGTGAGAGCCTGGCATATTAATGACCTCGAGTGGAACTTCTTGAATTGACTGCCTACATGGATGTAGGTAGCTTCTGTTCATGTTGCATTATCCTCTGCAATTGGCAGCAGGGATGAAACTATTGTGCCATCACTTACTCGACTTTTAAGATACATGCATGCAAAAAGGCAGGAAACGGTCACATTTGTGTGAACCGCTTTTGTATTTATTACAAATGTATCCTTAGGCACTGGGATGGAAATGCAGAAGCAGAAGGACAGACTATACTTCAGAAGAATAAATTCATAAGTAATACGTGTCATAAAATGCAAGCAAGTTGCACCAGAATAGTAATATGAGTAAGCAGCATTGAAGTCCTGACTGAATCAAATTTGCTGTAAAGGTTATAATTGCTGGAATTTGTGTACTTAGTGCTGGCTTCAGAGTTTAGTCCTTAGCTTGACCTTAGATGAATCCAGAAGTTGTATGTTTACTTGTCGTTTCAAAATTTTCACAGCTCAGGGAGCTTTTGCACATGTTCACAAATGTTCACAAATGTTGCATATGAGTAAAATAAATACCTTGTTTCAGTGAATGAATTCAAAAAGGTTTGTAACAGCCACCTCAGCTGTGCTTGACTCAGTGTGGAGCTCAGTTCCACTCAGTGTGGAACTCAGTGGAACATATGGGTGAGATGTGTTCTGCAAAGCAAGGTGTGAAAATCAAGAGAATAAGAATAAATGAGTTGTAACTTACAACTAAATGCTACTAATGTTTTCACAAACATGAACAAGAACGGATTAATGCTAATGATTGCTCTTTTAGTGCTATACATAAAGTATTAAAAGAATGATTAAAAATTGAGTTAATGATTTAGTCTGCCATCCTTTTAATTCATTATTATTATGCTCACCAGTTAAGACAATCAACATGTCCATCTGAAGAGCTCTACTCTCTTTCTGATCTTCAGTCAAGTAAGTAGATGTTAGCCCTACTTTTTTGTAAATGCTTCTTCCCATGTTTACTGTTTGGCATCCTGAGATTTAACTTCCTCTTGGAACTTAAATTTTGACTCGACTAAGTAACACCTGAGAGAAGAGCTAGAAGGATTGTTTTTTGAGTTTGTGTTTTTGGTTTTTTATGCTAACTAATATGTTTTCATTTTTTTGGGTTGTACAGTGCTTTTGGATTTAATTTCAGAAGTGATCTAGAAGAAAAATACAGACAATTGGAAATCAAAGAACAAATGTTTCCGGCATTGTGGATTAACAGCGCTTCTGTATTGGAATCCATTTATTCACTCTGCCATTGGCATCTGGTTGTCCTCTGAGAGAACAGGATGATGGACTAGTTGTGCCTTTGGCCTAATCCAGCAGGACTGCTCTTATGCTCATTACTCATTACTCTAATATTTTGCGAGCTTCTTGGTAATTTGTTCCATCACCTTCTTGAGGATGCCCTATACTACTTTCAGCCACTGTTGAATGATGGGCTGATGAAGGATTTTTAGGAATATATAATCAATACACATTATTACAGTGGTACCTTGGTTCTCAAACTTAATCCATTCCAGAAGTCCATTCCAAAACCAAAGCGTTCCAAACCAAATCGTGCTTTCCCATAGAAAGTAATGCACAAAGGATTAATCCGTTCCAGACTTTTAAAAACAACCCATAAAACAGCAATTTAACATGAATTTTACTATCTAACGAGACCATAAAATGAAAGCAATAAACAATGTACTGTACTTTGCAGCATTGATCCATTTGCGCAGTCACACAGTCAATCAATCAATAGCTGAACAGGGTTCCACACAGTCACAAAAATTAAAGAAAAAAAGCCCGAAACAAAACCGCAAAATAAATAGCGAAAACAGACAGATCTCAGTGTAGCTCTCAGAATGGAAGCGTGACACTCAAATCTGAAGCGTAACACTCAAAACGGAACATGTTCTGCTTCCAAAAATGGTTTGCAAACTGGAAGACTTACTTCCAGGTTTGCAGCGTTCAGGTTCCAAGTTGTTAAACTACTAAGCCATTCAAGAACCCAAGGTACCACTGTATTACTATTAGTATTAACAACAGTAGTAGGGGTTTTTTTAACCACCTTTTTGCCCACAAGAGCCCCCATGGCAACATCTTATTACAATCCAAAGATCATTGACCTGATTTTAACTTATTTCCAAATAAGCATGCTTAAAATTGCACCACAAAGGTAGTATTCACATGTGGCATTTAAATCATTTTATTTTTTCCTGCATCTGCCTAGAAATGTCCGTTTTATTTAAAAGCAAGTTTTCTTCTTCTTTCTATCCTGCTTCCGCAATATTCACCATCATATGCACAGATGGTGGGAATGGGGCTCAGTGGTCCTTTTAGTATAACATGTGAAAAAAGGGGCTGCATACACTATTCATAGCCATACTTCTTTCATCTTCCCGGAAATGGAACAATTTTCATTTTCTAAACCCCAGAAAATTAAAACAATTTGTTTACTCGATATCATTTCACTTTTTACTTCCTTTGTCTTCAGTGTGAGATGGGAAAGCTAGCTCCTGATCACTTGCTGTGAAAACTCTTATGGGACAATTTTTCTCAGACAATGTTTAATTCTGACATCTTGGCCAGATTCCAGTCTGGATAATTGCCCTCTGCTTTTTTGATTCTCTAAATTGTCCCTAAAGTTTTGGACGGATATATTATTCTTGTTTGCATCTGTCCTGCACTGAAATGTCCCCCACATTGCATTCTTAAACGGTTGCTACTCTCCATCCCAGAGGTGGTTTTGCTTCAGCGATGGGTGAAGTTAATACTGTCTGCCTGTCTCTGAAATAAATCAATAAATTCTGCAATGTGCATTGTGCTCCTTTGGGCTGAATAGGTTCTTAAAAAAATATAATATCCTGTTCTTAAAATGTAAAAACGGAAGGAAAGAGGGCCATGGGGCCACTTCCAGGGGAAAGCTGTAATACGAGCACGCAAGTGTAGTAGCACTACATTTCCCTGGGGGTGTATAGTTCAATGGACTTTCTTAAGGCTTCCCCCTTCTATAGACATTGAAGTAGGGGAACTGGAAACCTTCCTTCATAGCCTTTTTACAAAGCAGCCTACAACATCAGTGCCTCTGGATATTTTGAATCCCTTTTGCGTAATACTCCAGGGTGGCTGATCTTTGGAAATTGTGGACCCACTCCATTTAAATGCAGCACTCTTGAGATTCCTTATGCTCAATAGAGCTCTATCCCACTGGTTAGGAGGAACAGGAGTTCTGTGGCGTTCTCCCCAATCCACATCCAGCCTTCCCCTCTGATCAGTGCAAGTGCATGAGTAACTTGCACCAAACTTTGGGAGACAGCTGAATGGGGATATACAGTGGTACCTCGGGTTAAGTACTTAATTCGTTCCGGAGGTCCATTCTTAACCTGAAACACCACTTTAGGTAATGGGGCCTCCTGCTGCTGCCTTGCCACCGGAGCACGATTTCTGTTCTCATCCTGAAGCAAAGTTCTTAACCCGAGGTACTATTTCTGGGTGAGTGGAGTCTGTAACCTGAAGCATCTGTAACCTGAAGCGTATGTAACCCAAGGTACCACTGTACAAGGTGCAAACATAATATGTGCAGGATCATGCACATTGTTAATTTTTCTGTGTCATTAGATCTGGAAGCAATTCTGGAGCTCCGTTATTAGTTAGTATAACTGTACATAAGTAAATTAGTTGGTCCTTTCCCATGGCCGGTCACCCCTGCAGTGTTTTAAATGGTGGACATAATTTTGTACCTTTCTTCATAAGATTTGAGAGGAGCTACAGTTTACTTTTTGATTAGCTGTGAGTGGTAAAGAAGCTGAAGAAAAAAATATATTCTTATACCTTAAATGACAAAGATTTCTTTCAGTAGTAAGGTAAAGAATTCTTTTCACTAGACGTTTATGCTCGATTGCCAAGTGGTTTCCTACACACTTGAAACCCTGTGTGCCTTTTCTGACTTTAAAAGCATCCTTGAACTAATGTACAATTACTGTAATATCTAGTTTGGCTCAAAGACACTTGGTTTCTTGTTTCCAGATTCGGCACCACAGAAATCATAACATATAAACAATTGATCGGATCAGCTTTCATTTCCCCCCTGGCCTAATAACTCGGTTTCCAATAAAATGTGGACCACTATGAATAAACTATGCATGGATATTATATTTTTGATTTGGACCATGTCAGTTAAGATGTGGTTAGAAGGGTGCAGATTCTTTTAAATCGTTTCCTGCTATAGGGATTCATTTTGCAAAGTGGGGATTTTTACGGGGTTGGATCAAGAGGGAAACCTGCCAAAGGGGCTAGTAGAAGCTGGATTCCTACCCTGACTTCCCTGGCAGCCAGTCTAGGGTTGGGAGACATTCCTCAATACAGTGGGCTTGGGGATGTGGAGGGGGGGAAGGGGAGAATACCCCCAAATTGGGCAGATAATTTTTCCTAGTGGGGCTCCTGCTCATTGAAGGTGTCTCTGTCTGATTTTTTGAAACCCCCACTTTCACCTCAGCCCCCTACATCACAGTGACCTTCTAACCATCAGTGAAAGGGTTTTGGCTGATGGGTTTTGTCAGGGAACTGCCATCGGAAAGAGAGATGGTGCAGAGGCTCCAGCAGACTCGGAGAGATTCTGCAGCGGAGGAGGGAACCAGCAGGGGGAGAGCAGAAGCTCCGGCAGAAGGGGAGTCGGAGGAGGGAGGGCTCTGGGATACTTCTAGTGAGAATAGTGCAGAGGTAACAAGACCCCCGTTGGCAACTCCCACCCTTCGCCGGAAGCTGTCACGCAGAGAGTCACGAAGGCGCATGTCCGTGAAACAACTTTTATGTTGGCGTAAATTTCGTAGACGCCCACTGTCAGATTCTACCAGCGACTAACGGAGTCACGCCTTGGGAGGCTCCGTTAGTGCCTCGGTTTGGTTGACCAGCCAAACACCAGAGGGATCAAGCTTTTACGCACAAGCAGCTCATTATCCCATCACAGCAATCTGACAGTCTTTGTAAGCAGCTTGTGCAAGCAGAGGGCATCATGAGCGAACCAGCCGGAACCGCAGGAGCTGGAGCTGGAGCAGGTCCAAGCCTGGAGGAAAGGTACAGGGCGATGGAGGTCCAGCTCGCGCTGCAAACGGCGAGGCTTGAGGAGAGGAGGGCTCAAGATGCGGATAAGGGGAAAACCGCCCCACTTGCCAGAAAGGTGCCTGGATTGGTGCAGAGATTTGGGGGGGATCCCAGGAACTATCAAGCCTTTAGAACGGAGATGCAATATGCTCTCAATCTACTGTTTGATGACTTCACCGATGAGAACTCTAGAGTGGCGTACGTAATTAGCCATCTAGAGGGAGGGGCGAGGGACTGGGTTCGACCCCTGATGGCAGCCAATAATGATATCTTAAAGGACACGAGGAAGTTTTTTCGCGCCATGGACTTGATGTTTTCCAGCGAGATTGAGCAGGGGGCGGTGCGGAGGCAGTTGATGGGGTGCAAACAGGGGAGCCGATCTGTACGTGAGTACTGGACTGAGTTCACTATGCTTATTCATAGACTGGGGTGGGATCTAGCAAGTGAACCTATTCAAATGTTATTTGAAGAAGGGCTCTCTCCGACCGTGAAAGATGAACTTTCCCGGGCGCCCAGGGCGGAGTCTATGGATCAGCTGACTAAATCTGCACTGTCCATAGGAGCGCGCCAAGAAGCAAGAGCTTTGGAAAAGCGGGAAGGAAAGGGGGAACGTTGGAAGGACTTCCGCATTCCAGAGATTCCGGAGCAGTCTTTCCCGCCCGCAGAGCCGATGGAACTGGGAACAGCGCGCGCGCGCGCAGTTTCAAACACCAGTGAAGGGCGGAAGAAGGAGGGAAAGAGTGCCAAGAGATGTTATCTCTGCCAACAGCCAGGGCACTTTGCCAGAGTTTGTCCGCAAAGGAAGGAATGGCAGGGCATGGCGGGAACTGTTGGGGGAAAGGAGGAAGGAGAAATAGAGGAGCAAGTAAAAGCCAACGCCTGGTTGCCAACATCAGGGCACAGCAGCCAGGCCAGGGAGTAGTGAATGTGCCCACGCCGGAACCTCCAAGACCAGCGCTTGTGATAGAGGTGTTGCTGGAACTGTCAAACGGACACCCACTAAAGATAAAAGCGCTATTGGATTCAGGCAGCTCCTGTAATTTCATGAGTAAGGAGTTTGCTGCTGAACACCAGATACAAACTCTCCCATTAAGTAAGCCTTTGCAAGTAACCACGATTGATGGGAGGGAACTGTTGGGGGGAGAAGTGAGCCAACAGACTGTACCAATGATTATGAGGGTGGCAAGACACACAGAACTGATAGCGTTTAATGTAGCCACCTTGGGAGGAGCTCCCATCATTCTGGGAATGAGCTGGCTGGCACTACACGATCCGCTAGTAGGCTGGCATCAGAGGGTGGTTTCCTTTGGTTCAGCACATTGCCTAGAACACTGCAAGGAGGGAGAGGGTCAGGCAGGGGCCAGAGCCACTCTAGCAGGGATGGAAGTGACTGACAAGGGGAAGGTGCCACCACAATACGCTGATTTGATTGACGTCTTCAGTGAAAAGGAAGCAGATAAACTGCCCCCGCACAGACCCTTTGACTGTCAAATCACCTTACTCCCAGGAGCACAATTGCCAGTGGGCAAGCTGTATGCCATGTCAGACCGTGAGATGCAGGAGTTAAGGGAGTTCATTGACAAGAACCTCAAGCGAGGTTTCATCAGAGAGTCACGAGCGGTGGGGGGCAGCCCAGTGTTCTTTGTGGACAAAAAAAACACGGGCAAACCCAGGCTTGTGTGTGATTTCAGGGCCCTAAATGCTGTGTCAGAACCAGTGACTTTCCCTATGCCCAGAATTGATGACATTCTGACACGGGTGAGAAAAGGGAAGATTTTTACCAAGCTGGACCTTAGGGGGGCATATAACTTGATACGTGTGAGGAAGGGGGATGAGTGGAAAACCACTATGTTCACCCCCTTGGGGGCGTTTGAGTACCTAGTTATGCCTTTTGGATTACAAGGGGGCTCCGCCTGCTTTCAATCATTCATGAATCACGTCCTGGGGCCATTGCTTTACAAGAACTGCGTGGCGTTCTTAGATGACGTCCTGGTGTACTCAGAGAATGAGGAGCAGCATGTGCGAGATGTTAGAGAAGTACTGAGCAAACTGCGAGAAAATCGGCTGTGGGTGAAACTGGAGAAATGCCAGTTTCATAGCAGGGAGGTGGAATTCCTGGGGTACCGGTTGTCTGACAAGGGGTTGGCTATGGATCCCAGCAAGGTTCAAGCGGTACTGGAATGGAAAACACCAAAGACCAAGAAGGACGTGCAAAGGTTCCTGGGCTTCGGAAACTTCTATAGGAAGTTCATCAAGAACTTTGCCCATTTAACAGCGCCCATCACGGATTGTCTTAGCAGCAAGAAAAAATTTGCTTGGACGGAAGAAGCGCAAGGGGCATTCGAACGATTAAAGGCAGCGTTTGCGTCGGAGGAGCAACTTTTGCACGTGGATCTACGGCAACCAATGCGAGTGGAGACTGACGCGTCAGACTGAGCGGTAGGGGCCGTGCTTCTCCAGCCGGGGAAAGATGCGTCTGAATGGAGACCGTGTGCATTCTTCTCGCGGAAGTTGAACAAATCCGAGAGGAACTACACAGTATACGACCGAGAACTGCTCGCCATTCATGAAGCATTCCGGAGATGGCGGCACTTGCTGATTGGGGCGCAGCACAAGGTTCAAGTCCGGACTGACCACAAAAATCTGGAGTACTGGAGAACAGCCCGAGTGCTGAACCAGAGACAAGTGAGATGGGCCCAGGAGTTCTCCAAATTCAATTTTGAGATTCGTTACGTGCCAGGGTCCGAGAACGTAAGGGCGGACGCTCTTTCCAGAAAGCCTGAGTACTTAGAGGGGGAGGGCGCGCCGGAAGCAAGGCACGTAATCCCTGAAGACCGCTGGGTGTGTGGGGCGGCTTTGGTGGGGCAGAAAGAACTGTTAGAGGGTACGGAGAACGACGAATACGCCCAAGAGAAACTCAGAGAACTCAGGAGGACAGAGGAGAACACAGGGGGGTTTGAAGAAAAGAGTGGGGCGTTGTATTACAAAGGGGCACTGTACATACCCGATGGGGAACTGAGGGGCAGAGTACTCAAGCAGTTGCATGATAGCCCCACAGCGGGGCATTTTGGACAGCACAAAACCATGTGGTTGGTTACCAGGGAGTTTTGGTGGCCCAAGGTGAGGGAGGATGTACGGGAATATGTCAGGGGTTGCGACAGGTGCCAGCGAGCGAAAGGCGAGAGGGTGGCGCCAGCGGGGCTCTTACAACCCTTACCCACACCAGAAAGGCCATGGGAGGCAGTCTCCATAGATTTTATGACGGACCTGCCAAAATCCAAGGGCAAAACGGCGGTCATGGTAGTGGTAGATCTATTAACTAAGATGTGTCATTTTATAGCCTGTTCACATGCGGTCACAGCGGAGGAAACCGCCAAGTTGTTCGTAGAGCATATTTTCCGGTTGCATGGCGCCCCCTTGAGGGTGGTCAGCGACAGAGGGAAACAGTTTACTTCCAGGTTCTGGAGGAAACTTATGAGCTTACTGCACGTGGAAATCAATTTCTCCACTGCCCGGCACCCGGAAACAAATGGGCAAGCGGAAAGGGCAAACGGGATTTTACAACAATACCTGAGGTGTTATGTAAAGGACCGAGAAAATGATTGGGTAGATAAGTTACCTCTGGCAGAATTTGCCTACAACAACGCTGAGAACGTGTCCACAGGGCTGAGTCCCTTTCTGGCAAATTATGGGTGTCATCCCAGGGCATTTCCAGGAGAAGGAGGGGAGAGGTGGAGTGTGCCGGCGGCGGAACATTTTGTTGAAGAGATGGAAGCCATCCACCGTCAGCTACAACTTAACTTAGAGAGAGCCAAGGAAGAATATAAAAAGCAAGCAGACAAAAATAGGAGGGAAGGTGAAACTATAAGGGTGGGAGACCGGGTGTGGCTATCCACCCAGGGACTACCTTTCAAGGGGGGTTGTAAGAAACTGAAACCCAAAAGATTGGGACCCTTTGAGGTCATACAGCAGGTGAACCCAGTAGCATTCAAACTCAGACTGCCCAGTCACATGAAATTGCACCCAGTATTTCACAGGTCATTACTGTCGCCGTACCGAGAGGGACGTGAATGGGGGGGGGAGCGTGAGAGAGAGGTCTCCCGAACGCCCGTGATAGAAGAGAGAGAACGCGACATGAACGTGGCAGGAATCATTGATTCCAGGTGGAAGGGGGATCAGGTGGAATATCTGGTAGAATGGGAGGGGGAAGTAGAGTCGGAAAACACTTGGGTACCCGCTGAGGTAGTCAATGACGAGGTTTTAATAGAAACATTTCATCGGCGTTTCCCAAAAAAACCGCAACCCATGGCACGATTTAGAAGGGAACACTTTGGGACCACCGATGAGGAAGGAGAGTTTGGAGGGTTCCCAGAGTCAGGGGTGGGTGAGGAAGCCGACTCCGACGAAGAAGAGGAAGACGGGGAGAGAGACGGTACGCCATGGTTAGAAGTGTTTGAATCCTCGGACGACGAGGAGAGTTCCTTTAGGGGCTTTCCGCCCTCACCGCCAGTGGGAGAGGACGCGGGGGGTGAAGGGGGCCCTGAGGGGGAGGTGGATGTCAGGGAACTGCCATCGGAAAGAGAGATGGTGCAGAGGCTCCAGCAGACTCGGAGAGATTCTGCAGCGGAGGAGGGAACCAGCAGGGGGAGAGCAGAAGCTCCGGCAGAAGGGGAGTCGGAGGAGGGAGGGCTCTGGGATACTTCTAGTGAGAATAGTGCAGAGGTAACAAGACCCCCGTTGGCAACTCCCACCCTTCGCCGGAAGCTGTCACGCAGAGAGTCATGAAGGCGCATGTCCGTGAAACAACTTTTATGTTGGCGTAAATTTCGTAGACGCCCACTGTCAGATTCTACCAGCGACTAACGGAGTCACGCCTTGGGAGGCTCCGTTAGTGCCTCGGTTTGGTTGACCAGCCAAACACCAGAGGGATCAAGCTTTTACGCACAAGCAGCTCATTATCCCATCACAGGTTTAAAGGTTCCTAAAGGGAAGAGTGGGCTTCTACTAGTTCCATTCTTTGGACTTTTCTCTGGATCCAGCCCATGGTTTCTCTGTTAATACTCGCCATATTACCTGTCATATTTAGAGATAAACATCCAATATATTCTTATTACATTAACGTGCATTTTTATAGACTTTGAATTCCAGCCTTCCATAATTTTATTAAGCTCCCCATTGTGTATTATAAACAGGTAGTTTTAAATACCGGTAGTATTTTGTGAGAACTGATTTGAAGAATGAAATCAACCCAAGTCCTCTTCTTGTGCTTCTGGGTGACACAAAACAAACAATCCAGCCACCTGCTTTGCTATTTTACAAATCTTCGGACATCTTTTAGTTCCAAGCTTTTGAGCTATCATTCACACAACATTTGCAGAGTTTAGCAACAACTACCTGATGGTGAGAGGTAGCAATCAACAAATAAAATGGTACATGCCTCACATTTTGTATCTTTGGGGTTGGAAATATATAGACCACGGTTTCCCAAACTTGGGTCTTGAGCTGCTTTTGGACTATAATTCCCATCATTCCTGACCACTGGTCCTGCTAGCTAGGGATGATGGGAGTTGTAGTCCAAAAACAGCTTGAGACCTGATTTTGGGAAACCCTGATCTAGAGTGCAAATCTGCCATTGGGCAGACACAAAGATGTTGGTGGAAGTTTCTGTTCACCCCTTGCTTTATGTTGCCTCCTCTAAAGATTTTGACAAGTTAAGTGAAGAAATGAAAGATGGTCTTGGGCACCTTGCAAGGACTCTGCAGTTGTATCTGAAAGTGGAGATCCAAGAAGCTTCTCAGCTGCCACCTGCTCTAGATATTCTTCAGACCTTCGCAAAAGTAAGTGTTAAAACTGGATTCCTGGCAGTTCTATCATTTCCCACGTCCTTAATTTTTGTGTTTCATGCAAAACCATAATATATTGCCATATGTCAGTGTGAACAGTAAATGTTACGTTCCACTTTGGTAATTAAACAAATTCTGTGCCTGGGAGCAGTATCATTTACTTTATATATATAAAATTGAATTCTTTGTTTTTAATTTAAGCAGCAAAGAATGGGCATATTAAAAATGAGAACGATGATAGCATAAAATGCTGATATTGAAAAATGACTTGGAACGATTAGAGACAAATTCTATCCCCCATAAGGTGTTGCTTTCTGGAAAAATGATCTTATGGCTTACGCTTTGCATTTTTCTTTTGAAACCTGTATATTTCTACCGAATAAAATCTGTTTGGCAGATACATTTATATTTTGTGTTTTTTCTCATGTTGATATATGATGATGTGTTCCACAATATATCGGTGAATTCCAGAATTAGCTATGTCTGGCCATTTCCCCCCTTGATAAACCATCTGACACTTATATTTATTATAGGCAAACACTACTATCCTTGCTGTTGCCCACTTTTGGCCTTAGTTGAAGAGATGGCTTTCTAGAATAGTTTGGGGATCTTTTTTATAATAGCCATTCATTTTTCGTTCTTCGGGCCGACTGCGCTGCAGAAGTTTCCTGGTGTGGTTGGCCTCTTAAAGCATTACTGATTAGCCTTTTTGAATAGCCCTTCTTTGGCGGGAAATTTCCTGAGATCTGGCCTGTGGGGAATTTCCCACAGCTCTTGGGAAGTCCATGTGGCCAGGCAGCAGAAACTGAAGCAGGAGCACGAGGGTCCACAACCGTAGCCCCCCTGGGGAGTGATGAGCAGCTCTTTCAGAGTATCTTTTTATATCTGGTTACTGGATATACGGTAATCAAATCAAAATTGACAGTATGCTCTAAAATGGGCAACTGGTTAATCTTTTAATGAGTTTTTTAAAGAGTAACTTTTACTAACAAATTCTCAAACTACGGCTAATTTTATAATTCTCATTATTTTGCAACAACGGATAAGTTGAAATCATAGGCGCCGACTCCATGGGGCTTGAGGGGGCCCGAGCCCCCTCAAAAATTCGTTTGGGGGGGCTCCGCCCCCCCAATAATCTCCGGCGCCCCTCCAGCAGAGCGCCATCGCCGCCCCTCCCCCAGTCCAAAATGCACAGGGAGGGGCGGGCTGCATGCCTCCTGCCCTCCCTCCCGAGCAAAAGCTCCACCCAATTTCCTTTGGAGCTGATTAATAGGCGCAGCACGCTCTCCCCTATTCGCTCACGAGGAGGCGGCGCCACTTTATTTGCATATTCATGAGCTTATTTATTATTCATGAGCTTTCCCGGGCCCCCCCAATATTTTTTATAAGTCCGCGTCCCTGGTTGAAATAAGTAGGAACACTGCCATCTAATTTATTAGATTTTTTTTCAGTGTTTTAAGAAAATTCTAACTATTTCAGTGATGGCTCAGAGTTTAGTAACACTGCTATTACATATTCCTGGCTTCTTGTTTTTTCAGTCTATATATTGCAGTCTTTATTTGAGAGTGCAAAGTAGATACGTATTATTTAATCCTGAAATATTAATGTCCTGGGATTTAGTAGTTACATAATCATAATAAAACTGATGGAATGAGGTGTGAGTCATATTTCATCCACAAAAGTTGTGGGAGGAATTCAACATTCAGCTATGTTCCATGTACCGTCAGTGCAAGCATTTCAGCTTGTCAGATGAAACAGTCTCTCCCCACCCCCCGTCATTATAGCAGGAGATATATACGTGGAAGAAGGGCCTATGTATTTCAGGGGCATTGTTTTGTGGGGTGCAGTGTATGGGTGAAACATTATGCCCAAGTATATCACTTTATTATTCCCCATTGGAATGAATGAGAAAATGTAAAGAGGTGTGTTCCTTTAGAGTTTGGCTTAAACTGCTGCTAGTGACAAATGGTCAGTTTTCCCCTCCAACCCCACTCCAAATATTTCCTACCTTACAGATTACTCTATACTTTAGAACTCAGTGGGATCCACTGAGAACTGTGCTAACTATTTGCATAGCCCCTCAATTCAATTTCTGGGTGTAAAAGAAAGATGGAAACAGCTTTTTTATATATACAGTGGTACCTTGGTTCTTGAACTTAATCTGTTCTGGGAGTCTGTTCGACTCCTGAAACCATTCAAAAACCAAGGCACAGCTTCTGATTGGCTGCAGGAGCTTCCTGCACTCAAGCGGAAGCCACATCGGACGTTCGGCTTCCGTAAAGTGTTTGCAAACTGGAACACTTACCATACTTCCGGGTTTGCAGCGTTCGGGAGCCAATTTGTTTTGCAACTGAGCCGTTTGGGAATCAAGGTTTGGCTCTAATTTGATGTGTCTAGGTTGTCACTTATTGAGCTGCATCTGTTGTGTTTTAACTATTTCCAGGTTATTTTCTTGCTATTTAAACACTGAGTTGATATAATTTTATTAAGCATAATATGCTGATTTGTGTGTAGCTATGGAAGTCAACCGTAATGAATTTCATTTTTCCGCTTTGCCGAAAAACTAAATGCAATGAAGATAGTCTTTTCAAAAGAAGTGTGCAATGTGTAGGACATCAAGCAAGTATTACTATACTTCGCAAAATTACTTTTAATCGATCTTCTGCCATTTTGTTTTTCATTTATGTGTCCAGTGTCCACTATTTGAATTTTTAATTTTGCTGTTTCTATGTTGTAACTTATATGCTGTTCCTTTAAGGGGAATAGCTTGGGAGTGACCAGGGAGAGGCCTATGGAGACAACTTTTTCTGAGTATTATAAAAAGTGATGGCAGCTGGGTTTTCCTGCTCTTTTCTTCCTTTTATATTCAGCTTGTTAAAGCATAATTTAGTTGGTTGTAAGCAAAGGAAAAGAAATCTTTGTTACAGAAGTCAAGCTTACAGGAACCATCAGTCCTGTTAGGAAGACTTAGACTGTTGCCTTATCGTGTATTTACTATACTATGTTTAATATACTGACCTTCTGCTTTTTATATGAATGACATGGAGGTTTAAGGCTCATTATGTCATAGAGAGCAATTTATTAACTTTTGAATGAACAAAAACAAGGAAGACTATCTGTGAGAGAAGTGAAATCCCATGTAGCATTTAAAAGACGTGTTGTGAGTTTTACGTGGCGCTAGATGGACTCATGGTTTTTTATGAAAGTAGTACTACTAGTATGTGATATCCTGTTGTAAGATTGTTTTTCTGACTTTGCAACACATTCTTTTCAAGTTCACTGGATGCTTGCTGTAAGCCTAGCCTCCATTTTTTCCTTTCTGATCAATCAGAAATTGTAGAAAGCTACAGTTGAAGGTCAGTCATAATCTGTTTGATGCTGTAACTTCAAGAATAAGAACGAAGAGACAAGAAGTCAGAAAAACAAGCAAACCTTCACTGAGGTGACTAATTCCTGACATTTTCTAGAAAGAGATTCCAATGAAACTAGCTTTAAAAAAGTAAAAATTGGCTCCTTAATTTGCCCCTGTGCTCAAGAGAGTTTTTGATCAGATATGACCAGAGGCTAAAATCAGTTTTGGAAAATATATTTGAAACACATCTACAGAAGGTCAGTGAATGCATTTCAGTTTATGAATATCAAAGAGAAAGCAAAGGCACATTGTACACAAATGAACGTTGTGGAAGGGAAAATACAAGGAGCAGTGTATGCAGGTGAAATAAAACACAATGATTAAATGGAAAAGCAAAACAGAATACGAATATGCAATCTTTTTAAAATCATCTTTATTATTAATTAACATACACTACACACAATTGAACACAAAAAACCAAAACACAAGCACTAAGTTGCTTCTTGGGGCTTTCACCTTTACCATGCATGAGTTAATAGTACTTTCTTCTCTTTTCTTTGTGCCCTTGTTATCCACAGCCTAAATTATTACAAGTCTAGCTCAGTTTTATTGTTAAAACAACAAGGTCATCACAGAGCTCAGAAATAAACTGATTTCAGGCCACAGTAATAAAGCCTTATTAAGAATATGTGGTCAGCACACCAATTTTTGTTTGCACACGGGAATTCCCCTTCCTGACCTCTGTGCATAGCCCCCCTCCCCCCAAAAAATCTTCTCTGGTGGGTTGAGGGGAAGTTCTGATACATAGCCAGAAGTTAGTGATAGGGCTGTATCATCAGTGATTCAGTTCACATTTAAAGGCAAACTTCACTAAGAAAGAATACGTGAACTGAAATACAGCTGTCATAATTCACTCTTCTCAAAAAAATTGCAATGCAGTTCTCTAGCCGAGTAATGTGTACTAAAATGCACAAATTTGGGTAAAGTGTACATAAAAATGCATTTATTAGTGTAAATAACATAAAATAATGCGTTGCACTAAGGGAAATGTCTGTATTAGGCACATTTGCATACAAACATGTATAGTCACACAAATGCTGATGAATTTTCATGATGACTTTTTAAATTTGCAAATTGATTTGAAAATATTAAGATTTGGATGAATTAGAAACCGAAATTGACAGATTTGCCCATCCCTGAATATCAGTCTCCAGTAATTGTACTAAAAGATGGATGTAATTCAAGAACCAAATCATTCATGTGCAAATGAAATAAAAAGGGGTTAAGAAACTGACTAGTCTCACACCTTTAGTTGTAGGAATTATTTCAGATGGCCTTAAAGTAAATCAATGTCAATTGATACTTGTGCTCCACAACCAATTTATCATGATTGATCCTATTGAAGGCTGCTGTAAGGTAGACAAATGCCACAAAGTAGTCTTTTAGCATATTTGCTAAGCCAGTAATTAAGAACAAAGCATTGATCTATTTTCCCACAAGATGATACCCCTTCTTCTAATCATGTACCTAATTTTGACCCGATATCTTACAGGCTTTTTGGGTGATAATGACTAGGATCCAATTTGTTCTTATATATCATTAAGATAATGCTCACCCTCCAGTTTGTGGGCTTTGTACCGTATTATTTATATAGGCAACAATGCATGTTTGCTGTAGAGTTTCAACATGACAGTAAGTTGTGCTTAAACCATGTATGTACAGTCCAATTCTTTAAACATTATATTACATGAGCTCACCTACATGGAGCTATGTGAGTGTTAGTGGTATGGATGCAACCCCATAGAAATCACTGTGTTCCAACATGTGACGATTTTACCATCTGAAATGTTCTATGTGAGTGGAGTCTGCCAAGTGGAGTGGATCTATCCTAAGTCAGTGCTTCAACCGTTGTGTCTGAGAATGTGTGTATCTGGATTGTGATGCGGATATTAGTTTCCCAGTATTTCCCAAAGTTATAAGATGTCGCCGAAGGTTTGATTGGAATTGGCCAATTGATGGCAGACATTCTGTATGATTTCTAGACATTTTTTAAAATATAAGCCTATGAGCCTCTGCGTTCATAGTTTACAATTTTAGATACAGTATTGGACTATGGAATTAGTAGCTGAAGTAAGTCAGCTGGCATGTGGGAGCTCTTAGGGAGTAATCTTAGGCACATGAAGCTGGCGTAAATCAAGCTGGTGTAAGTTGGTGTAAGTAAGTCCTATTCATCAGAGGACTGCTGCTGCTCTGCTTAGTGTGGCAGAGGGAAAA
Source organism: Podarcis melisellensis (assembly GCF_964234715.1). Classification (NCBI taxonomy): domain Eukaryota; kingdom Metazoa; phylum Chordata; class Lepidosauria; order Squamata; family Lacertidae; genus Podarcis; species Podarcis melisellensis. Next base: position 42,365,953 of record NC_138530.1, read on the forward strand.
CAAACCTTTAAAGCCTTTAAAATTGTGCTCTATGCCATGGACTGCAAGAAGATCAAACCTATCCATTCTTAAGGAAATCAGCCCTGAGTGTTCACTAGAAGAACAGATCCTGAAGCTGAGATTCCAATACTTTGGCCACCTCATGAGAAGAAAAGACTCCCTGGAAAAGACCCTGATATTGGGAAAGATGGAGGGCACAAGGAGAAGGGGACGACAGAGGACGAGATGGTTGGACAGTGTTCTCGAAGATATGAACATGAGTTTGACCAAACTGCGGGAGGCAGTGGAAGACAGGAGTGCCTGGCGTGCTCTGGTCCATGGGGTCACAAAGAGTCGGACACGACTAAACGACTAAACAACAACAACAACAACATGCCTGGTTGCCAGGTCACATAACCAAGCTGCACAGGCTCAATTTGTTTATGGATCCAGAGGGAACCCCTTCCTCCCCAATCCAAATAGGTTGGTGGCTGTTATTAGTGATGGGTTTTGGAGAGAAGACCAGGTGGCCAAGATTCACTTGAGATATATTAAAACTTCACATCAGAATGTTTTAGGGAGTTACAAGCATGTGGGGTCATCCGTAGCAGTCTCTAGTTCATGACATACATCTATAGATAGTTAGAATGTCCTGGTAGGAGTCAACTGTCCATCAAGAAGTATTTGTCAAGCTCTCCTTGAAGCAAGAACTGACAGACATCTAGGCCATTGCTTTCAGTATTGTTACCGGTGATGCATAGAAACCTGTGGTAGCAACCATGCATTATGCAAATAGTAGCTTAGATATTCCTGTGTCAGTATAAGCCAGGCAAAAAGAGATCGCAATCAGTTCCCTTCTGTCTTATTTAGCTGCTGTAATGTCCACAATATTCTGAAAGGCTTTTACCTTTATTTAAAATGTCAACTTGTAATAATTAATAAAAGATTCAATCAAATTTCCATTTAGCAACAGTTTAAAATGACTTAATTATCTTAAGACCGCTCTCTTTTCATTACCATTCCGAGCACACAGAGTTCTGTCGTTGTTTTTTTAATTTGCAGACTTACAGAGATGAGCTATAAAGAGTTAGCTAAAACTTGTTTAACCAGGCTTAGGAAAACAGATGGAAGTTTGCATGGAATTAGTACTCAATTCTGGGCTCAAGGTCCCTTCCCATTTATCAATTTGCTGTGCCAACAAAAAAGAGCTTCATTTTTTTCATTTGTTGTGCATTGCATCTCTCACAGCTACCCACTCTTCTGTTTCATGCATATCAGTATGCAATATTTGAACATTGCAGTTATTCCCTTGATAATACAATTATATATTTTGCGGTTTTCACAAGAGTTACAACCCTGTATTGGTTGATGATTGTATGAGATATTGCCATTGCAGGATTTGCTTTCTTCAGTCTCTGGGTTGTATCTGATTAAATCATGCTCAGAGTATATGCCCATTGAAATCAACGGACTTAAGTTAGTGAAGTCCATTATTTTTGCGGGTCTACACTTGGTATGACTTACAGAGGAATCCCCCCATTATGCCAGGCTGTTGCAGGGAGTTGTACTGAGCAAAGGTATTCCTCTGCACAGCTCTACAAGTATCTACAGGAATAGCCAACTGCACAAATATAAGGTGGGCGGACACTTGGCTTGCCAGTACTGCATGTGAAAAGAATCTAGGGGTCTTAGTAGACCACAAGCTTAACATGAGTCAACAGTGTGATGCAGCAGAACTAAATTGTTGTTGTTGTTTGGTTTAATAATAAGGATAATAATAATAATAATAAAGCTAATGCTAGGCTGCATCAGCAGAGGTATACTGTCCCCATCAAAGAAAGTAATAATACCACACTATTCTGCCTTGGTTAGACCACACCTGGAGTACTATGTCCAGGTCTGAGTGCCACAATACAATTGGACATAATTTGGAATTACGATGGTGGATTGAACCTGCATTGATTTTAACCAAGATGTAAGATATCAGAACCAGAATTTGCATGTTGGTTCCTGAAACCAAGGTGCAGGATTTTGTCCATGTTTGGATACAACTGGATGCCATTTTGAATCAACACTGAACCTTTCAAAACCATTGATTTCAAAAGTTCACCTTTTTTGTTTATTAGAATGACTGAGCAAAGCCAGACTTTTACCACTAATGCTATGATTAAACAGAAGCAATAGTAGGCCCTGCTCATGGATGAACTCTCAGACTATTACATCACCTGTGTAGGAATAACATTGTCACCTCCAAATGACTACATACTTTGGGCAGTGATCCAAAGGCAGAGAACAACAACACAGGTGTGGGTTAGTCAGGAGCCTGCCTCAGAGATCCTACAGGCTCCAAGCTGAGCTGAGGCTCAGTCCGAAGGAGGCTGTTTTGCAGGCCACTTGGAGAAACACCTGAAGTCTAAAATTCTGCCATACACCCAAATTCTCTAGATCCTCCCCAAATACCCAAATCTCTCAGTTATCATGGACACTCCCAGCAAAAATCAATAGGTAGCATATATGAAACCTAGTTGGTACAGGGCACAAAGTACTTCTGAGCTACATTTATCACTAAACATATTGTTGGCATTTTTTTTTAATGTAACATATAAATGGAAGAAATGCCTTGTACAATTTTAGGCTCTCATTTCTGGGAGAAAAATGATGATGACCTATGTCCTCTTTTGTCATCAAGTTTGAGAAATATACAGAACTCCTACTTAAGTCCATACTTGCTCATTGTATGCTGGGCTATATTTTGCTTTGTTTCATCTTTTGAAAACCAGATTTATATTAAGCCTTGTGAAGTTTTGTTGGAAACAAACGGAGACAGCAATCCTGGAAAACATTCTCTCTAGTGAATTGTGACAGCTGTGTCTTTTCTCAGCTTAAATCCCTTGTTCTATCCGTCTCTCCTTTATCTCCTAGCTTTTTGTCATTTTTTAACTTAACCTAATATCCAGGGATTTAAATATCAGAATTCTGAATATAGCTGAATTTTGGCCCAAGTTCAGAATGAGCTTGAGCAGTTGTTGCCACTTTCTCAGTTTCATTTTCATGGTTAATGTGAGCAATGCTTTATTATTATTATTGTATTTTTAAGAAAACGAGTTTATATTCAGAAACTGGAATTGAGTTCGGGAGAGATATCTCTGCTGTAATACTGTCTAGCTTTTCTGTAGCAGATTTGTGTCCATGTCAGTGATAAATATGGATTGTGCTTAGTGAGGTAGAGCTATGTGGGTTTCCTGTGTATATAGCAGCTATGCTATCACAGTCCGGAGCAGCTTTTGCTAATTATTCCTGATATAATTTCAAACCTATCTGACTGTGAAATTGTAACTGCAAGAATAAACTTCCGAGTCTGTTGCAGAAGCTCAATAAACTAGTTCAGCTGTTTCCCAATCTATCTGGTTGGCATGTGTTGATGAGTGGAAATAAAGTTCTCTGGTATGAATTCTAGCGCCAGTCCTCATGTGCTGTGAGTGATTCATGTTTAGATCTCCTGAATTTTTTATTGCAAAGCAGTGGAGCCCCCGTACCGGGTACCCACATCCTGAAATGCTCAGAAAATGCAATTTTAGAGCTATTACTTCATTAAAAAAACCATCCTCTAATTGATTGATGAATTATTTTATTAAATCCACATATATTTGCATGTGAATAAAGCAATACCGTATTGGCTTGAATATAAGCCTCACTTTTTTTTTCCAAATTCCAATCGTGAAAAGTGTAGCTTAAATTTGTGACCTTAAAAAAATTGGCTTTTACGATATCGCTGCTGAAACAGACGTACGGTAAAATGGAATGGGTGTGAGTGTCTGAGGAATATTCAGGTATTGTCTTTTTTTCTTTCCCCCCTTGAATTTTAAAGGTGCGGCTTATATTCGGGTGCGGCTTATATTTGGGCCAATACGGTAGTTCTGATGAATGCAGCATTATTTATTCGAGTATTTAAAATGCTTCTTTACTGGCCTTCAGCTCTTCTAGGGAGGTTTCAGTTTGTGTTGCAGCAAGTACTACTTTAGGTAAAGGTAAAAGGTGCGGGTGGTTCAAAGCCGCGCGATGGGGTGAGCTCCTGTTGCTCTGTCCCAACTTCTGCCAACCTAGCAATTCGAAAGCACACCAGTGCAAGTAGGTAAATAGGTACTGCTGTGGTAGGAAGGTGAATGGCATTTTTGTGCACTCTAGCTTCCATCACGGTGCTCTGTTGCGCTAGAAGCGATTTAGTTCTGCTGGCCACATGACCTGGAAAGCTGTCTATGAACAAACGCCAACTCCCTCGTCTGAAAAGCGAGATGAGCACCATACCCCATAGTCAACTTTGACTGGACTTAACTGTCCAGGGGTCCTTTATTTTTACCTTACTTCAAAGGAAATTTCCCCTTTGGTATGAGAGAAGGTACTTGCCCTCTGCAGATTGTAAGCATTGACATCATTGCAATTTATATTAAGAGCACATATTGGTGAGTGCCTACAGTTTTTAAAATACTGGATATTCCCCACTCCTCCTTTAGATCTGGACCATGAATGCAGCATATTTTTCAATCTCCTTTTGTCAGAATTTATGTGGCCTAGGAAGCTTTCCCAGGCTATAATTACAGTACCTCTTAATTCCATCTTTTGATAAGCAAGAAGCAATCCATATATATCAGTGGCTATTCTCTTTTTCCCCATTCTTTTGAAGATCGAGCTTCACCAGGAAAGAGTTCAAGAGAGAGGGCAACTGGTGGCTTAACGCAAGTAAACAAATGGTTTTGATTAAATCCACACAATGATAAATGGTGGGATTTAGGATAATGGGGTACAGTTGGTCAATTTATTATTTCAAAGCAAGCTTAGTTTGGAAAAATTCATGAAAATATCTTGGGAAGGAATCCTCAAGGGTTGCACAGTTCATTTTGCCTTCATCTATCACAATTGCTATTGTCTTTTCCTTCATCAAACACATTTGTAGCAGTACATTTAAATTTACTGTTTCAGCTTGTCTGCTCTGAATCAATTTAATCCTAGTTTGGTGTCATGCAGTGCAGAAATTTTGTTTCAATGAGACTCCCTACGTCAAATGGTTCAAGATCATCCACATGTAAATTGGGCATGCCTCTGATACTACCTGTGATAGTCAACTGTTTATGAGGATAACAGCACATAGATTTCAAGCAAAGCATACCTTTCCCTCTCTTTACTGCCTAGCATTAATGCTGTGCCTTGGACTCCTTTTATAACAAAGAAACAAAGTAAATAAATAGATTAAACAGCCACATTAAAATACTCACAAATCACTTCCCTGCGGTGGAATTATGCTGTCTTCTTAAAGGCCAGTTAAAAACAAATGTTTTATTAACTCTTGAACAACTGGAGCAAACATATCTTGGGGCTGCCATTTGCATTATCTTAGAGGAGGCATCTGTACTGTGGTGTGATAGGGTTTGTTGGACTAAACACAGAACATCATTATATTATGGCTGCAGATACGATCCACTTACTGGCCAGGATGGTCAGTGGAAAATACAGCTAGCTACAATCATGGAGAAGCCCTCCTGTGTCTCATGCGTATAGCCCAGTTAATACCACTAGGCATGAAATTTTGGAGCAATTTTGAATATCTGATCTAGCATTTTCAGAGGTACATAACTTAATCTCTAGTGTCAATGAACATTATGTTGTCTCTTGGCAATTTCCCCTTGCCCGTGACTTTTACAATCCTGTCAGAATCTTTATTGCTAAAAATGAAATAGTTGGGTCATCAGAAACTCTGCTAAGCAATGTGTTTTGCTTTGGTCTGAGATTTTGGGAAGAGAGTATATGCACCTGTGGGTGAGAGAAGAAGGGATAAATAAGTTAGTAAATTGTGCCAATATATGAGTTGGGTTTAAACCTGATCACCCTCTACTTTATCAGTGTGGTCTAGTGGTTACAAACTATAAGTGTAGTGGGGGCATGTGTGCAGGTTCAACTTCCTACTCACATGATGAAATTCACTGGGTAATGTTGGGCCAGTCACTGTTTCTCAGCCTAACCTACCTCACAGGGTTGTTGTAAGGATAAAATTAGGGGTGTGTGAGGGGAAGACAACCATATATGCCACTTTGAGCTCCTTGCAGGAAAGGCAGGATATAAATGTAATAAACAAAGTATTAAAAAACATGGTAGGAAACAGTTTCCAGGTAGAGATCATTGTTCCATAGGAAGATTTCTTGAAAGCTTACTAAAGTCATGTCTGTCTAGAGATGTAAATATTACAATTACAAGTGGCTGATTTCTAATAGGTAGTTGATTTGGCTGGTTTGTGGGATTGGGAAAACATAACATTTTTAATTAGAACGAGGACATCTTTGATATGAGGCACAAGCATCAATGCCATTATTCATGCATTATTGCTATGGGCAAGGTTTTTAACGTTTTAATTAGCATTGCTATTACTGTAGTGTTACTAATTAATTTTTCACCATAATCTTACATTGTAATAACCCCTGAATTGTCAGCGTTTTGCATAACAATGGAACTGCTAATGTAAGATGGGAGTGAAGGCTGAGAAGAAAGGGGAGATGAGCAGTGGCAGTGCCGGGTTTGACAGGACTCGGGGTAATGTGCCTCTTGGCTGCTCCCAAGAGGCTGCTCCCAAGAGTTTTCTTTCTTCCCAGGTCCCTTCTGCCCTCTCCTCCTGTCACAACCTCCCTGGTTGCTCTCATCTGCTCTCCATATCAGTTTCCCAACAACTGCAGCCCTTTTTTCATTTAGGTGGGCATGTTGTGCAACGACTTGTCTGCTGCTAAGGCACCTGCTCTACTTGGCCCCATCATCTGCCACTGCTGTTTCCTCTGCCGGTTGTTTGGGGACTGGAGGACCCTGGACTTGGGTTATGAAGTCCAGTCCTAACAGAGACACTGGAAATAAATGCTGTTTGGCTCTTTAATTGTCATAGAATACAGTTTGATATATTGAACTACACTGTTGTTTTTGATTGATTGTGAATGTGAATGATTGGAACACAATCCAGTATCCATTTAATCTCCTTATATTAGGAATGCATATTACTCCCAGTTGTCAATGCGTGAATGCAATCAACCAATCATTCAATGCAGTAACGATGCAACATTTCAAACACACAAACAAAACATGTAGAATGACAAAGACATGATGGTCGATTATTCTCTGTCCTAACATATCATTGTTAACTGGAGCTCTATATGTTGGCCATAAAATCCTAGGCAAGAAACACAATTCCTCTGACTTTATAGCAAAGAAATGAAATGTAGCCTGTTGGCTGGAAAATTATGTCTGCAGCTGTGACCTCTGAGGCACAGCCTTGCTTTCTACCCCGAAGGCCAGGTATGGCTCACTGTCAGCTTGCAGCCTAAAACCAACTTGGCCAGCTATTTCAATCTGCTCCTACAGTCTTTCCTAAGCACAGCTGTGAGTGGCGTTTACAGGATCAGGAGTGGAGTGTCACACTCTTTTTCTTCTTTTTGCCTGGGTAACACTGCTTCTCAGACAAGTAGTTTGGGATGTGGCACTGCCAAGGACAAAAGGTAATTGATTACTGTTTTTGAGCAGGCAACATCCATCCCTGCATGAAATGGCAAGGTTGCCCAGAAGATGTTGCAGAAATGTGTGGGGCATTTTTCCATTTCATGCTGCGAGGGTGGCTGCTGAAGTGGTGCATCATGGTGCTTTTTTGCCTGGGCCTCTGCCTCTGGGACATTCTCTCGTGAAGTCAGGAGGGCTTTCTTAATGGTCAGACCCTTTCCAGCCATAGTGGAACCTGATGACATTGTTGCTGGGGGACTGACTTGAGCCATAACACAGAACCTTCTATAGGGAAGTGCCACCAATATTTCATACTGGAGCATCTTCCTGTGCAGTGAAATGTTCTCAGGCTTCAGATAGACTTGCCTATTTTGAACTGAGATTTTTGCCTGAGAAACAGTGGTCTTCTTGGTGTGTTTGTCAGCTTCTATTCTTCATTTGGTTCCTTCGCCCTGACTCCCTTCTCTCAGCTATCTACGACGTAGCCTTGCCAGGAACTCCTACTCCTAAAACACCTATACTAGACTATTTTTCATGCATCTTTAGAGAAAATATTATGGATTTAATTCTTAGGAATTGAATTTCAGAGAAAGGTGTGCTTTGCAACATTCTCATATTTCTTAGAACTTTAGTCAGGGCAGCCTTTTAAACCAAAACGTCCATATCATCATCATACTTTAGCGTGACTCTGTCCTGCTGTTCTTTAAAATGCTGAAAGACTTGACAATATGCACTGTATATCCCCCTTGCCTTTCATCTTTTCCCATGTCAGTGGATTCCCTCACCATTTCAACTTTTTTTATTGTGTACCTAGAGTAAGACGTGTTTGGAATTCAAGTGAGACGTAGCAGACACATCTAGTGCTCTCTAGAGAAAGCTATCCTTGATTAAATTGTTTAAAATGACTGCCATCGCGTGACCTGCTACCAAGGAGTCTCTGTACTGATAGATACTGTCAAGGAGATGAAGCTCCATGAGGTACTAATGAAGAATCTGAGTCCAATTTTGGAATGTTGCCCTGATGTGAGATTACCTCTGATTCTTTTTTAAATGGTTTGTACATTTTTTTTTTTAGCAATTCCTTAGGATGCCATTTTAAAAGCAAAAAAGCAGAGCCATATAACCTGGGCCAGACCCATAGGTTTTGTTAAGTCTGGACAGATGGGAGAACTAGCTCTGTGATGGCTGTGACTTTGGCAAAGCCCTCTATATGAGGAACATGCCACACCCGCCCGATAGTTCGTCTGGCTTAGTACTATCTACACTGACACGTTTTCGGCCAAGGCTCTTTCCACCTTCTTTCCCTGGTAGCTGCATTCCAAGAAGGCATGGTAGAGGAGCTGAACAGGCAAGTAGTCTGTGTGCTATTTTTTTACATTAGAAAAGCTGGATCTGGTTTTCAGAAAGGGGACTCCCCCCCCCCCTTGGTTAAGCAGAACTCCGTAATAAATCAAATCCCTGCTTCTGACCCTTTGAAAGCCCTAAGCAGTTTGAGTTTACCGTCTCCAAGTGATTGACAGGGCAGCCAGCATAGTAGGTTGCTACATCAATACTGTTTGAGGTTGCTGAATTGCAACTGAGGCATTCATAGAATCATAGAATCATAGAGTTGGAAGAGACCACAAGGGCCATCGAGTCCAACCCCCTGCCAAGCAGGAAACACCATCAGAGCACTCCTGACATATGGTTGTCAAGCCTCTGCTTAAAGACCTCCAAAGAAGGAGACTCCACCATGCTCCTTGGCAGCAAATTCCACTGTCGAACAGCTCTTACTGTCAGGAAGTTCTTCCTAATGTTTAGGTGGAATCTTCTTTCTTGTAGTTTGGAACCATTGCTCCATGTCCGCTTCTCTGGAGCAGCAGAAAACAACCTTTCTCCCTCCTCTATGTGACATCCTTTTATATATTTGAACATGGCTATCATATCACCCCTTAACCTCCTCTTCTCCAGGCTAAACATGCCCAGCTCCCTTAGCCGTTCCTCATAGGGCATCGTTTCCAGGCCTTTGACCATTTTGGTTGCCCTCCTCTGGACACGTTCCAGTTTGTCAGTGTCCTTCTTGAACTGTGGTGCCCAGAACTGGACATAGTACTCAAGGTGAGGTCTGACCAGAGCAGAATACAGTGGCACTATACTTCCCTTGATCTAGATGCTATACTCCTTATTCATACCCTTATAAATCCCATGACAGTTGCGGTGGGGTGAGGCAATGAAGGCTGCGCCCCTCTCACCTTGTGCCCTTGGTACCTATGGTTGCACCCCACCCCAATCTCTGAATGGTGCAAGATTCCAGGGATTCCAGGCACTTACACAGGTTTGTGTTTGGGACAGCAGTGTTGTCTTTGTGATATATGATTCATTTGCACATATATACAACCTGAGCCTACAATGGATGGGTTCACAGCATTAACACCCCAAGAGTATCTTGTTCCCTCATAGCCACAGCCTTGGATTCAAACAGACGTGAAGCATCTCTTCCCACCCCAACCCCCGTCTCTCTTTCTCTCTGCTTTTCCACTTCTAGTTTCTAGTTCACATCAGTCCACTCTCCTCTCCACACTGGTCTTTGTCTTTCTAACTACGAGTGGCTGGAGGGAATGGGCCCACTCCTTTGCAGTCTGGCACAGATCCGCTTCCTTTGTTCCCTTAATGGCTTATTACCTATAATCTTACTACACCTGGCATCTATTTGCTGCTGCATGCAGAGGTAGAAGGTAGGAGAAAAGTAATATAAAGGAATGTAGTGGAGTGGCTGCAGTTTTCTCTCAGTAATGTAGCAATGCAGTCAGTACTGAGTTTCGGTCTTTCATGCAGTGCTGAAATGCCACACTTAAGAAGCAGAGTCGTAGAATCACCCTTATTACGCTCAAGAATCTAGGCATGAAAGCAAATGTGGGGCAGTGGGTAAGATGCCATAATTACAAATGGAAAACGAGGGTTCACATCACACCTGGGCTATCAAGCTTGCTAGCACATTTGTGGGAAACGGTATTTTAACGGTATTCCTGTGACTTGGGTCAGTCCGCATCTCCTAGCCTAATCTCTCTCAGAGGGTTGTTGTGAGGATAAAGTGGATGAGAAGGGGGGAAACCATGTACCACGATCCTGAGCTTGTTTAACTAACCCTGTAGTGTCATAAAGCAATGAGATCCAAATGTGTTACTGGGGGTGTGTGGGTGTGGAAAAATTCCCTATATTAATTGTGCACTGCTTCAATGGGCTCTGACCGTTAAGCAGCTTATAAAACGATTACATGAATACAACAAATACTTCCCCATCATATGTTTATTTTTATTTTATTTATTAAATTTCTATCCTACCGTTCCTCCCAAAGGGTCCTGGGGTAGCAAATATCAAAATGTTAAAACTTGAAATGAAGTACAAACATTATTTAAAAGTTTTAAAATCCATTGTAAAACATTTGAAACATTTAAGAATGTTCAGAATGTCTGAAGAAATTCAAAAGCAATTCGGATCTCTGTTTGGGTGCTGTGTGTAATGATTAAAGCAGAGGACTGCAGTTCAATGCCCACAGGTAGGGCTTGGCTTGATTCAGCTTCTAACGCTTAGGCTGCAGAGCCACTACTCTCCATGTCTTCCTCCCTCTGCACTTTGAGACAGAAGTTCAACTTGGACAGAGCCTGTTGGTATTATGAATTTGATTATTACTGATATGGAAGAACGCAGGATGTGCATGGGTCTCGAGAGGACAGGAGCGATTCCTCTTGTAATATGTCACCTGTACGTATTAATCTGTCTGCAAAGAATGACAGCTTGCTGCTGTTTGTGCTCTGCAGCTTGTCATTAGCTTAGGTGCTCAGATTTGTTGTACCATCCATGACTCAACAATTTCCATGTTAAGATTATTCCCAGGACGGAGCTGGTGTTTCTGTAATAGTTGGCTCAACTCTGCCTTGTCAGATGCTGCAGTTTGTCTCCCTCAAACTGGACCAATGGCGTGCACAAAACATGGTGAACAAATATCTACATATATATTAATGTTGTTGTTTAGTCGTTTAGTCATGTCCGACTCTTCGTGACCCCATGGACCAGAGCACTCCTGTCTTCCACTGCCTCCCGCAGTTTGGTCAAACTCATGTTGGTAGCTTTGAGAACACTGTCCAACCATCTCGTCCTCTGTCGTCCCCTTCTCCTTGTGCCCTCCATCTTTCCCAACATCAGGGTCTTTTCCAGGGAGTCTTCTCTTCTCATGAGGTGGCCAAAGTTTGGGAGTCTCAGCTTCAGGATCTGTCCTTCCAGTGAGCACTCAGGGCTGATTTCCCTAAGAATGGATAGGTTTGATCTTCTTGCAGTCCATGGGACTCTCAAGAGTCTCCTCCAGCACCATAATTCAAAAGCATCAATTCTTTGGCGATCAGCCTTATTTATGGTCCAGCTTTCATATATTAATAGTTATTTGTAAATGACCCCACTTCCAAAAACTTCAGGGCACTGATGTGTGTCCCTGTATGTGTGTTTATGTGAGAGAGGCCATTTTATCCTTGGATATAGGTTAGGGTCAGAGAGAGAGAGAGAAATGAACTGCTCTAGGTTATGCAGTGAAGGTATGTATCTCAGCAGGTCTGATCTGAACGCAAGACTTCCAGCTTCCAGTGGAACACTCAGCCCACAAAGCCATCATGGCTTTCAAGTTTGAGCAAGGCTATGCCTTCTGCTGTTATTTTTGGAGAGCTGCAGAGACTGTGTTAATTTTCTTTTGCAGATATGGACGTTGTCGTCTGCTCTATGTGCATTTGTGTGTTAGGAGTTGGCAGGCATTTAGGCTTTCTTCAAAGAGATGACAGTGATGCAGACATGATTAAAAGGCAAACGACTCCTGTGTTCCAGAGAAATGAATTTAGGTTGGGTTTAGGTTTCTGTTTTTTTGCAGCCCAGTGTGAGTTCCTCTGAATAACATAAATAGTATTTGAACAGAATCTTCTTTGTCAAAGAGGGCTTTGTTTTATTAATGTTCTATTTCCAAACAACCTGACCGCTTCTGAAGGGGGGAGAGACTGTTTAATTTACATCAGAGCCTTGGCACCTGTAACAGTCTCTTAAAAAGGGTAACCTAAGCTGAGTTGGATCAGCATATTGTGATTTAATTGTGCTAATAGGTTGCTAGAAAGGCAGCTATCCCTCGTCTTTCTTCCTGTTATTATTGCTTGAAAGACTGTTTTGTTTATTTCAGATCTCGCAAGCTTAAACTTGAACGCTTCCTTGTTCCTTGAAATAAATGCATCTCCTCATGGTTTTAAAGAGGACAGAAAGCAAACAAATCAGGTCTGTTATCTCTGCATGAGAAAAACAACCCCGCGGAACATGCAGTTGTTCTGGGAATTCAGATACCCTGAATGTTATGTTAGTTAAGACAGATTTTAGAAGTACTCGGTTCCCATCAGGGAAGTAAAAGAAAAGGATAAACATTTTCAGTTCTTTCCAGGAAAAGCCATAATAGAAGTCTTGGTATTTAGAAGCCCCTGGCCATTAATTGTTTGCTACTTGTTCAGGAATGTACAGGAATGCGCCCTCAGGTACAATCCTTGCTTTGCAAGGATTTTGCTGCATGGGATTGTGCTGGGACCACCAAGAGGCAGGCTTTTCCACCTGCCTGCCCTCCCCAACCTGGGAACCTTATAAAGAGGAGCAGAGAAGGATGCTTTTAGTTTTAACCCCTCTAAATTGTCCAATTTTTTTTTCTACCACTGCCACCTGCCATACATATTATATTCTACCATCCCTTTAGAGTGAATTGGGAATGATATCTCCAGTGCTCGGCCAATTCCAGCCTGGCTGCTGTTATTAGGTGGGTGATTAGGTCTTTGTTTTAAATAGAAGGAAAATGTTTGATAAAAGAGTAGCTACATTGTCAAAATTTACTGAACCGTCAAATATATATTTGTATGAAAAGCTAATTTTTTTAATTCTATTAGACTGTTGGTGTGATGGGACGATGAGCTGCTTGTGCGTAAAATGCAAGTCCCTCAGAGTTTGATCAGGTTTTCAAACCTCTGCCTGTGACGGAGCCCCTCCAGCATGGCTGCGTCAATCACTAGTAGAATCCGAAAGTGGCTGCTTTCGGAAACGTTTCCAACATAAAAGCTCCTTAACGGAAACACGTCGTCTGGCCTCTCGGCGTGACAGTTTCCGTCGAGGTGTGGGTGTCCCTATAGGAGGTCCTGAGACCTCCCCACTGGTTTCGCTTGAAGCGTCTCTGAGCCATCCCTCCGACTCACTTTCCCTTGGAGTTCTTGCTCGCCCTCTACTGGTTCCCTCTTCCGCTGCTACTGCTCTCTCAACCTCAGGGAGCCTTTGCACCTGCGGCGCTTTAGATGTCAGTTCCCTGACATCCACCTCCCCTCCAGGGCCCCCTTCACCCCCTCCCGTCTCCTCTCCTACTGGCGGTGAGGAGGTAAAACCCCTGAAAGAACCTCCCTCATCTTCCGACGTCGCGAACACTTCCTTCCACTTGTTGCTGTTCCTACTCTCTAGGTACTCTTCGTCATCAGAGTCCACTCCATCTTCCAACTCCGACTCCGCGAACCCTTCCATTTCCTCTTCCTCATCGGTGGTGCCGAAATACTCCCTCCTAAACCTTGCTATGGGCTGAGGTTTCCTCGGGAACCTTTGGTGGAACGTTTCTGTTAAAACCTCGTCATTGACTTCCTCTGCACTTACCCAGGTGTTTTCTGACTCCGGTTCCCCTTCCCACGCCACCAAATACTCCACCTGATTACCCTTCCACCTGGAATCGAGGATTTCCGCTACATGGTTGCGGCGTTCCCTCTCTTCCAAGGCTGGTCCCCTGACGTGCTCCCCTTCACGTCCCCCCCTGTATGGTGACAGTAACGACCTGTGGAACACTGGGTGCAATTTCATGTGGTTGGGTAATCGGAGTTTGAAAGCTACCGGGTTGACCTGCTGAATCACCTCAAAGGGTCCCAATCTTCTGGGCCTCAGTTTCTTACAACCCCCTTTGAACGGCAACCCTTGGGTTGACAACCACACTTGATCCCCCACCCTTATGGTTTCACCTTCCCTTCTGTTCTTGTCTGCCTGCTTCTTATATTGTGCCTTGGCCCTTTCTAAGTTGAGCTGGAGCTGCTGATGGATGGCTTCCATCTCTTCTACAAAATGTTCAGCCGCTGGAACGCTCCATCTCTCCCCTCCTTCCCCTGGAAATGCCCTGGGGTGACACCCGTAATTAGCCAAAAAGGGACTCATCCCTGTGGACACATTCTCCGCATTATTGTAGGCAAATTCTGCCAACGCCAACTTTTCGACCCAATCGTTCTCTCTGTCATTGACATAACACCTAAGATATTGTTGAAGAATGCCATTTGCCCTTTCCGCCTGCCCGTTGGTTTCAGGGTGCCGGGCAGTTGAAAAATTAACTTCCACGTGTAGCAAGCTCATGAGCTTCCTCCAGAACCTGGAAGTAAATTGTTTGCCTCGATCTGAGATCACCCTCGAGGGAGCCCCGTGCAACCTAAAGATATGTTCCACAAACAACTTCGCCGTTTCTTCCGCTGTGACTGCATGTGAGCATGCTACAAAATGGCACATCTTAGTTAACAGGTCTACTACTACCATGATGGCTGTTTTCCCCTTGGACCTTGGCAGATCCGTCATAAAATCTATTGATATCGCTTCCCAAGGCCGTTCTGGTGTGGGTAAAGGTTCTAATAACCCTGCCGGCGCCCTTCTTTCCCCTTTGGCTCGCTGACATTGGTCACACCCTCTTACATACTCCCTTACATCTTCCCTCACCTTAGGCCACCAAAATTCCCTGGTAACCAACCACATGGTTTTGTGTTGCCCAAAATGTCCCGCCGTGGGGCTATCATGCAACTGCTTGAGTACTCTCCCCCTCAATTCACCTTCGGGTATATACAGTGCCCCTTTGTAATACAATGCCCCATTTCTTTCCTCAAAACCTCCGGGGCTCTCGCCCTCCCCCCTGAGACCTCTGAGCTTATCCTGGGCATATTCATCATTTTCCGTTTCCTCCACCAGTTCCCGTTGCCCCACCAGCGCCGCCCCACACACCCAGCGGTCCTCCGGGATGACATGTCTCTCTTCGATCACCTCCTCCCCTTCCCAATATTCTGGTTTGCGTGAGAGCGCATCCGCCCTGACGTTTTCTGGGCCTGGCACATAACAAATCTCAAAGTTAAATTTGGAGAATTCCTGTGCCCATCTCACTTGTCGTTGGTTGAGCACTCGAGCTGTTCTCCAATACTCTAAATTTTTGTGGTCGGTGCACACTTGCACCTTGTGTTGTGCCCCAATTAATAAATGTCTCCACCTCCGGAATGCTTCGTGAATGGCAAGTAGTTCCCTGTCATACACCGTGTAATTCCTCTCGGACTTATTCAGTTTCCGCGAGAAGAATGCACACGGTCTCCACTCCGACGCACTCCTCCCCGGTTGAAGAAGGACCCCCCCTATAGCCCGGTCGGATGCATCTGTTTCCACTCTCATGGGTTTTTGTAAATCCACATGCAGAAGTTGTTCTTCCGAGGCGAAAGCCCTTTTCAGTTCTTCAAAGGCTCGATCCGCCTCCACCGTCCAAACAAATTTCTTCTTGCTGCTGAGGCAGTCAGTGATGGGCGCCGTCAAGTGGGCAAAGTTCTTGATGAACTTCCGATAAAAGTTCCCAAACCCCAAGAATCTTTGCACGTCCTTCTTGGTCTTCGGTGTCTTCCATTCCAGTACCGCTTGAACCTTGCCTGGATCCATGGCCAATCCCTTGTCTGACAAGCGGTACCCCAGGAATTCCACCTCCTTGGTATGAAACTGGCACTTCTCCAGTTTCACCCACAGCTGGTTGGCTTGCAGCCTGCCCAACACTTCTCGAACGTCCCTCACATGCTGTTCCTCATCTTCCGAATACACCAACACGTCGTCTAAAAAGGCCACACAGTTCTTGTAGAGCAAAGGTCCCAGAACGTGGTTTATAAAAGCTTGAAAACAGGCGGAGCCCCCTTGTAGACCGAAGGGCATAACGAGGTATTCAAAGGCTCCCAAAGGGGTAAACATGGTGGTCTTCCATTCATCTCCCTTCCTTATGCGTATCAGATTGTACGCCCCCCGCAGGTCCAGTTTTGTAAAAATCTTTCCCTTCCTTACTCTGGTCAAAATGTCGTCAATTCGGGGCATAGGGAAAGCCAGGGGCTCCGACACTGCATTGAGGGCCCTGAAGTCACACACCAGTCTCGGTTTGTCTGTGTTCTTTTTGTCCACAAAGAACACTGGGCTGCCCCCCACCGCTCTGGACTCTCTGATGAAACCTCACTTCAAGTTTTTGTCAATGAACTCCCTCAGCTCCTGCATCTCCCTGTCTGACATGGCGTACAGCTTGCCTACTGGGAGTTGGGCCCCTGGGAGTAGGTTGATTTGACAGTCAAAGGGTCTATGCGGTGGCAGTTTGTCTGCTTCCCTTTCGCTGAATACGTTGCTCAGATCTGCGTATTGCGGGGGCACCTTCCCTTTGCCCATCACTTCCATCCCCGCTAGGGTGACTCTGTCTCCTCCCGAGACCTTCCCCTCCTTGCAGTGTTCTAGGCAATGCGCTGACCCAAAGGAGACCACCCTCTGATGCCAGCCCACTAGCGGATCGTGTAGCGCCAGCCAGCTCATCCCCAAAATGATGGGCGCTCCTCCCAGGATGGCCACATTAAACGCTATCTGTTCGGTGTGCCTTGCCACTCTCATTATCATCGGGACAGTCTGTTGGCTAACTTCTCCCCCCAACAGCTCTCTGCCGTCAATCGTAGTCACCTGCAAGGGGTTACTTAAAGGGATGGTCTGTATCTGGTGCTCAGCTGCAAACTCCTTACTCATGAAATTACAGGAGCTGCCTGAATCCAAAAGCGCCTTGACCTTTAGTGGGTGTCCGTTTGGCAGTTCTAGTAACACCTCTATCACTAAAGCAGGTCTGGGAGGTTCTGGCATGGGCACTTTCATTGCTCTTTGGCCTGGCTGCTGTGCCCCGACGGTGGCAGCCAGGCGTTGGCTTTTACTTGCTCCTTGCTTTCCTCTTCCTTTCCCCCAACAGCTCCTGCCATCCCTTGCCATTCCTTTCTTTGTGGGCAGACTCTGGCAAAGTGCCCTGGCTGTTGGCAGAGATAACATCTCTTGGCGCTCTTTCCCTCCTTCTTCCGCCCTTCACTGGGATTTGAAACTGCGCGCGCCCGCGCTGTTCCAACTTCCATCGGCTCTGCCGGCGGGAAAGATGGCTCTGGAATGTCTGGAATGCGGAACTCCCTCCAACGGTCTCCTTTCCCTTCCCGCCTTTCCAAAGCCCTCGCCTCCTGGCGCGCTCCTATGGCCAGCGCAGATTTGGTTAATTGGTCCATAGACTCCGCCCTGGGCCCCCGGGAAAGCTCATCTTTGACGGTTGAAGAAAGCCCCTCTTCGAAAAGCATTTGGATGGGCTCCGCCGATAGGTCCCACCCCAATTTATGAATCAGCATAGTAAATTCAGTCCAGTACTCACGGACAGATCTGCTTCCTTGCTGGCAAGCCATTAACTGCCTTCGCACCACCCCCTGCTCAATATCGCTGGAAAACATCAGGTCCATGGCACGAAAAAACTTCCTCGTGTCCTTTAAGATCTCATTATTCGCTGCCATCAGGGGTCTAACCCAATCTTTCGCCCCGGATTCGAGATGGCCAATCACATACGCCACTCGCGATTCCTCGTCGGGGAAGTCATCAAACTGCAAGTTTAGAGCGTATTGCATCTCTGTTCTAAAGGCATGATAGTTCCTGGGATCCCCCCCGAATTTCTGCACCAATCCTGGTACCTTTCTGGCGAGCGGGGTGGTTTTCTCCTTTCCCTTTTCTGCATCCTGAGCCCTCCTCTCCTCAAGCCTCGCCGTTTGCAGCGCCAACTGGATCTCCAACGCTCTGTACCTTTCTTCCAGGCTTGGACCCCCTCCAGCTGCTCCTGCACCCCCGGTTCCGGCTGGGTTGCTCATGATGCTTCTCTCTGCACAAGCTGGCTTTCGGTGACTTTCGGATTGCTGTGATGGGACGATGAGCTGCTTGTGCGTAAAATGCAAGTCCCTCAGAGTTTGATCAGGTTTTCAAACCTCTGCCTGTGACGGAGCCCCTCCAGCATGGCTGCGTCAATCACTAGTAGAATCCGAAAGTGGCTGCTTTCGGAAACGTTTCCAACATAAAAGCTCCTTAACGGAAACACGTCGTCTGGCCTCTCGGCGTGACAGTTTCCGTCGAGGTGTGGGTGTCCCTATAGGAGGTCCTGAGACCTCCCCACTGGTTTCGCTTGAAGCGTCTCTGAGCCATCCCTCCGACTCACTTTCCCTTGGAGTTCTTGCTCGCCCTCTACTGGTTCCCTCTTCCGCTGCTACTGCTCTCTCAACCTCAGGGAGCCTTTGCACCTGCGGCGCTTTAGATGTCAGTTCCCTGACAGTTGGGATTTAATTTTTTTTAAAAAAACCAGGGACTATTCCGTGATATGTACCAGTTGCTAGAGAAATGTGTGTTACACTGACAATAATATTGTCATTTAAAGAACTGCTTTATTTTTGTTGTTTAGTCATGTCCGACTCTTCGTGACCCCATGGGCCAGAGCACGCCAGGCACTACTGTCTTCCACTGCCTCTCACAGTTTGGTCAAACTCATGTTGGTAGCTTTGAGAACACTGTCCAACCATCTCGTCCTCTGTCGTCCCCTTCTCCTTGTGCCCTCCATCTTTCCCAACAACAGGGTCTTTTCCAGGGAGTCTTCTCTTCTCATGAGGTGGCCAAAGTATTGGAGTCTCAGCTTCACAATCTGTACTTCCAGTGAGCACTCAGGGCTGATTTCCTTAAGAATGGAGAGGTTTGATCTTCTTGCAGTCCATGGGACTCTCAAGAGTCTCCTCCAGCACCATAATTCAAAAGCATCAATTCTTCAGCGATCAGCCTTCTTTATGGTCCAGCTCTCACTTCCATACATCATTACTGGGAAAACCATAGCTTTAACTGTATGGACCTTGGTTGGCAAGGTGATGTCACTGCTTTATTTTAAGATTGTAATAAAATTTCATAGGCATAGAATTGTAGCGTTGGAATGTACCTCAAGGCTCATCTAGTCCAACGCCCTGCAATTCAGGGATGCTTTATTTATGTAGACCATTAAATCTTCTAGAATTTGCTTCCAAATTCATTGAAGTTAAAACAAAATTCCTCATCCATGTCAAGCCAGTTACAATACTAGACCAATAAATTTTTACCCTGACTATTTAGCATTCTTGCTTGTAAACTTTTGACATTTGTCCTTTGTTCACAGTAAACAAGCTTGATACCTTAACTCCCTTTGCAGCCGCACACTTTTTAATTGTGTAATGTTTCCAAATAAATGATATATTTGGACTATTTTTCAAGAGGAGTAGGTGAAGGAGTGCACATTAACTATAGCCATGTGCACTCTCCGTATTTTTATATACATAGTTTCATAGTAATTGAATGCAAGAAAATTCTCTTATCCTGATATGATTAGATTCAAGTTATGATGACAGTGCCATTGGAAAATCCCATCACTGTAGGCTGCCTGGCAAATCATGACAGTCAAGTTGAACAACACAATGGGCATAGGGGGGCTGTGGAGGAAATTGAGGAGGGAAATGATATGTCCTTCAGTGGAACTCACAGAGACCTGTTGACTCTGATAGGGGGTTGTAAGTCAGGATCAATTACAGCTGTCAAAAGTGTAGGGGCCACTGGAGTATATATGTTGGCCCAGCAGCAATTTTCCTGCATGTAAATGTAAAGGTAAAGGACTCCTGACATTTAAGTCCAGTTGCAGACGACTCTGGGATTGTGGCGCTCATCTCGCTTTACAGGCCAAGGGAGCCGGCGTTTGTCTGCAGACAATTTTTCCAGGTCATGTGGCCAGCATGACTAAGCCGCTCATCTCGCTTTACAGGCCAAGGGAGCCGGCGTTTGTCTGCAGACAATTTTTCCAGGTCATGTGGCCAGCATGACTAAGCCGCTTCTGGCGAACCAGAGCAACGCACGGAAATGCCGTTTACCTTCCCGCCGGAGCGGTACATTTTTATCTACTTGCAATTTTGGGCGTGCTTTCGAACTGCTAGGCTGGCAGGAGCTGGGACCGAGCAATTGGAGCTCACCCCGTCGCGGGGATTCAAACTGCTGACCTTCTGATCAGTAAGCCCAAGATGCTCAGTGGTTTAGACCACAGTGCCACCCACGTCCCATTCCTGCATATACTGCTGCCCCTTTTCTTCTACTTCCGAAGGAGATTCTGAACATGTTCAGCTAAGTTTGCTTCAAATAATCTGTGTCTTTGCGAACCCCATGCAATCTGGGTTCATGATTGCAGAGAGGATTCTGAGTGCGTTCAGCATGCTGCGGTTACTGCTGCTGCTGAATTGCAGTGACAAGATCTAGGATGAAGAACTTTCTGTCTCTTTTTTTACCTTCACTAAAGGATCATCTTTTCTTTTCTTTTTGCTGGTTGCCTGTGATTCGTACTTCTACGCATTTTTTACATAAGCCATAATTATAACAAGTATTAGGAATCTTTATTGGCATAAGCCCTGTCTATTCTACTGATTTTGATAATGAATGCTAATAAACAGAGTGCCAGCTTTTCCTGTGTGGCCTCCCTACAATTGCTTAGCAATGCATATCCAATTTTTGGCACGGTGTATTAAACCTCACTACTCATGAAGAGTAACAGGCACAAACACATTTGGGAAATGTGCTGAAGTGGCAGTTGTCCCCCCCCCCTCCCCAGGGATAGTGCTTCTTTAATCTGTCTCTAGGCTGAATACAACTACAGTGTGGTTTCTTTCAAGGAGAAATCTTTACTGACTGATCATTTACTTATATGGTTATTTTTCAGATCTGCAGAATGTCTCTTTCTCTTCCAGCCCACCCCGCTTTTAAAGTGGTGGGAATTTAGCAGTGAAATTTTATAAAACGTTGCAGAGTTTTTGGGGTGAAATGCACGTTTTTCACGTTTTCATGTTTACAGCTCATCAGCAAGCAATGTTTGTTTTCTCTAACTGAAAACATTGTTATAGCATTTCATAGATGCTGTGATCTTTGGTTTTTAATTGGTCTTTGCAGCTTCTCATATAATTGTCCCTTTAAAGGATCATTTTTGGTAACCCTAAGGCAGTGATGACCAAACTTGGCCCTCCAGCTGTTTTTGGATTACAACTCCCATCATCCCTAACTAACAGGACCAGTGGTCAGGGATGATGGGAACTGTAGTCCCCAAACAGCTGGGGGGCCAAGTTTGGCCATCACTGCCCTAAGGCAATGGAGCTCATTCATCTTCACTCTCTTATCTGCAACAACTGTGTCCACCTGTGGGAAGGCAGACATCATGTTTCTAAAATCGAGGAATCAGACAACTTACGGAGGGCAATGAATATGTCTGTGTGAAGCTAGCCTGCTTGTTTCTGTGCCCCCACATGTGTTTGCCGAACGTGAGCGGCAAAACCTCCTGTTCTCTAATTTTTCAAAACTTATATGCCATGGGGGGGACGCGGGTGGCACTGTGGGTTAAACCACAGAGACTAGGACTTGCCAATCAGAAAGTCGGCGGTTCAAATCCCCACGACGGGGGTGAGCTCCCGTTGTTCGGTCCCTGCTTCTGCCAACCTAGCAGTTCAAAAGCACGTCAAAGTGCAAGTAGATAAATAGGTACCGCTCAGGCGGGAAGGTAAGCGGTGTTTCTGTGCGCTGCTCTGGTTCGCCAGAAACGGCTTAGTCATGCTGTCCACATGACCCAGAAGCTGTACGCCAGCTCCCTCAGCCAATAAAGTGAGATGAGCGCCGCAACTCCAGAGTCGGCCACGACTGGACCTAATGGTCAGGGGTCCCTTTACCTTTATATGCCATGGGTACCAGTAAAAAATGTGTTGAATGGTTCAATTTTCGGAACAGGCAAGGCTCCCAGAGTGACTCTGATCCCTGTTCATGATCAGAGGTCTGCAGTATTTCCACCCCCACTTTATGACAGCATTGAAGGGTTTATGTAGCTGTGTCACCCACCTTCCTGTTCTTCTCTTAATTTATTTTAAATACAAATAGAAATTGGACAGATAACTAAAGATTGCTTTATATTGTTTAATATTTGAAATGAACAAAGGGCTTTAAATAACTCCTGGCAGTTTGATTTTGTGATAAATAAAAATGTAGATTCTGTAAGGAACCGGTCTGCCGAGAGACATCAAGGAAACTGCAAAGCTAGTGCTTGGAGTGACTGACTCATATATCAACTGTGACTTTGTGGGTGTAATGAGAATGTCAGCCATTTGACTTTGTTATGGCTGAACAGTGCTTCTGGGTGAAATTTTGCAAGCACACAAACAAGTGGAAATATGTTTCCCCAGTCTTTATATCTTGTGATACATAAAAGAGGGATTTTTTTAAAGGTAGCTTCTATCCTGTAAATGAGATTTGCTTTAGAAATATACATGCATTTATATAGGCAGACTACTTTACCTCTTTGATATCTAAGAATATTCCATTATATGGGACAAATTGCTTAATAACCCCTTCATTGTTTTTATCCTAAAGGTTAAATTTTAAACATTCATAGATGGAACATGGTATTCAAAAGGTGCAGCACACTTTGTACATGTGGCTTGCAATAAATGAATTGGGCATTGAGCCATCACCTGGTGGCAAAGCACATGATGTACCGTATTTTTCGTCCCATAGGACGCACCTAGTTTTTTTGGGGGGAAATAAAGGAAATTTCCCCCCCTTTATTTTCCCCCCAAAACCAGGTCAGGGAACAGTGGGATGGTGGCGCTGCGCCTCCCCACTGTCCCCCGAGCTTGTGGGGCTGGCCAATGTCTGCCCGAAGCGCGGGGCACTCTGCTTCACGGTGCCTTGCGCACCGGGCGACAAGCTGCTATCCGAAGCACGGGGAGCCCTGCGGGAACTCCCGCAGGGCTCCCCATGCTGCGGATGTCTGCCCGGCGCGAGGGGCGCTCTGCTTCAGGGCGCCCCACGCGCCGGACGGCAGGCTGCTATCCGCAGCCTAGGGAGCCCTGCGGGAACTCCCGTGGGCTCCCCAGGCTTGCTGATAGCTTCCTGAAGCGCGAGACGGGTCGGTGCGCACCGACCCCTCTCGCTCTCCAAGCTTCAGTGAAAGCCTGTATTTGCCCCATAGGACGCACACAGATTTCCCCTTCATTTTTGGAGGGGAAAAAGTGCGTCCTATAGGGCGAAAAATACGGTAGATACAAAATGGACCAGGTTTGATCCCTGGTCCCTGAACTGTGGATGGCTCCTGTCTGAAGCCAGAGAGAGTTGCTGAAAGACAGTGTAGATAAAACAGAGCTTGACGAACCAGTGATCTGACTTGTTATGTGGCACCTTTCTATGAACATAGATAATATTCCTTCCTATGAACAGAGCCTCTTTTTTTATATATATATATATATATGTGGAAAATGAAGTTGCAGCATTGTAACATTTACTCAAAGATGAGTACTGTACCTAACTCACAGCCCCCAGTTTAATATGCAAAACACAGCTTTGTAGCCCATATTATTCAGAGTACAAGAAAGAACGGGTTTTATTTTTCTTTCAGTTTTACAAGAATTTCTAATGTGTTAGGATACATGTTTTGGCTGCTGTCCTTTTGTGGTCCCCACTTATTCCTATAACATAGTACTTCCCAGTGAGAAAATTTCTGAGAAAGTGTGCAGAGGTTAAAAAAGAGCTCTAAAAAATATAAAAAGAGACAGGGTGAGATCTCGCCATAAAAGACTGAAACATATAAACATGATTATGACTTCGTTTTTCAAATTCACTAATGTTTCCTTTTCCATTGGCCATTACAAAGCGCTAATAATTTCTGGCTGTAATGCAGAGACAACAACAGTGTGCATATACAGCCAAAAGGAAAAGGAAAAAAAGGCAGCAGTGTTTGAAATTCATTGTACACAAGGAACTGTCCACTAGTAATATCTCATATATACACACTACAACGAAACCTTTGTACAAAATTAATTTTAGTGGAATATGTGGGAGAGGAGGACTGCTTGGACTGTATCTGTTTACCTTAGTTCTCTTTATTATGTAGCACTTGCTTTCTGTATTTCTCTCTCTCTCTTGCCATTTCAGTAAGAGGCAGATATGTAGTATTATGTTTTGATTTCTCGGTTGCTAGTGTAACATAACAATAAATAAATTGAAACAGCTGGGAAGCTTGCATGTAACGTAAGTGGTATGGGTACTTAACAATATTTAAGTGATGCATTTCCTAAAAATGAATGCCCAACTCATACCTAGCATGCAGGGTTAATGTAGATAGTCTATATTTTTTAAGAGCAAAATAATTATAAGATATTTTGAAGCTTATGTTTACATTCTGTATCAACATGACCCAATACGATGCTCACAATATGTGGTTGGACTAAGAGAGTCTGTGTACTGGTCCAGTAAACGCTTCCGCTGTGCAACCAGCAACAGTTCTCTTTGCAGAGCATTAATTAAGTCCAGTGCAGAGATTCTTGTTGCAGTACAAGCTTCAGAGTCTCAGCAGCAAAGAAATAACGACACAGGGAAGCCTGTCTTTCCAAAGACAGGTTTATTGCAGAAAGATAACAGAAATACCTCCGGAGCTTTCAGACATTTTTGCTTCACGCCCCACAGGCAGAGAAAACAAACACTCTTTATATACTGAGCAACTTAACAACTTAACGAGCTTGACTACTTAAAGTCACATGACATTGCTAACTTGCCAGCATCTTAGGTTTCACACCCTAACACCCCCTCTCGCTGGCAATACAAAAACAAAATTACTTCAGACCCATTTCTTCACAACAGTTTTCATGCCGCTGAAACCCAAGCGGTTTTGTAAAACCATCAGCTTGATTTTCATGACTGGGACAGTAATTTAATTTAACAATTCCTGCTTTTACCGTTTGACAAACATTTTGAAAGCGGATATCCAAATGTTTTGTACGACCTTTAAACTGCCCATTTTGTGCTAACTTAAGACACGGTTGATTATCACCCCATACAGTGATTGGAGTGATGGCCTTTTCATACATCTCTTGTGCCAAGCATTTGTAAAATTCTAGATCTCTACATAACTCGGATAAGGCACAGAACTCAGCTTCTGTTGACGACAAAGCAATCAGGTTCTGTTTCTTGGATCTCCACCCAATCAGAGAGTTACCAAATTGTATTACACAGCCAGACACTGATTTTCTATCCTTTAAATTTCCCCAATCACTATCTGCCCAACAAGTAATCTGTGCTTGTCCTTCCGAAGATAATTCAAGGCAAAAATCTTTGGTGTATTGTAAATATCTTAACACTCTTTGAATTCCTTTCCATGCATTTACACTAGGTTTTGAAGCTTCTCTGCTGAGTAAGTTAACAGCGTAAGCAATATCTGGTCTACTCCATTGAGAAAGATGAAGTAAGCTTCCCAGTGCTGACTGAAAGATTTCAGCACGCTTGAATTCAGCACTAACCTTGAACTCATTGTCTTTTACAAAACCCATTTCCATTGGTGTTCTAACACCTGCACACTCCGTCATGCCAAACTTTTTCAACATTTGCAATATCTTGCCTTTTTGATTCAGTAGAAAACTGCCATTTTTGGTCCTATCTATCTGAACACCAAGATAGACCTTCACATCACCAAGATTCTTAACTTTGAAGTGTTTATTTAACTCTTTGGCTACTTTTTTTACTTGTTCTTGTGTCTTTGAAGTATAAATCAGGTCATCTACATAAACAAGCAAAGATTCTTGAGCATCTCCTGAACCTCTGAAATATAAGCAATTGTCAGCCTTGCTCCTGCTAAAACCAATGCCTACCAAAACGTCATTCAAACACTCATTCCAATTATGAGCAGATTGCTTGAGTCCATAAATAGATTTATGTAGTTTCCATACCTGATTTGATTTACCAACTTTCAATCCTGGCGGTAGCTCCATATAGAGCTCTTCAGCCAAGTCTGAATGAAGATAAGCTGTAGAGACATCAAATTGATTCACTTTGAATCCTTTCTGAGCAGCAACTGCTAATAGTGCCCGTAGGGTTTCACTCCTTGAAGTGGGCGCATAGACTTCGGAATAATGTAACCCCTTTCTTTGCGTAAAACCTCAAGCTACAAGCCTTGCTTTGTACTCTGGTTTCCCCATCGCTGTTGTCTTTATTCTGTACACTCACCTACAACTTACTGCCTTGGTACCTTCTGGCAGTTTGGTGATGGAAAACACACCCAGTTCTTTCATAGAATTCAACTCTTTTTGCATGGCCTCATGCCACCTACTGGCCTCCTCCTGGGGTAATTGCTCAACCTCCTCAAAACTTTCAGGTTCGCAATTTGCCAAACCAGCCCAAACACTAATAGCTTGGTACCTTTCAGGAGGTTTACCTTTGTTGGTACGCTTGGAACGCCTTAACAGTTCCTGTGATGTTCCTTCAGTTTCCCCCTCTGACCCAGAATCACTAGTCGTCACCTGTTTGTCACTAGTAGTTGAAGAACTTTCTGATTCCGACTTTACACTCTCTTGCTGTACAGGTGAACTTTTAGAGCTAGAAGATTCTGACTTTACAGACTTGGGTGAACTAAACGATTTCTCACCCTCGTCCTTAGACTCAAATTCCTCAGCCTGTTCTGGAACTAATACTTGCCCTGGGGCCTGAGTTTCATTGTTACTGTTCACCACATCAAATAGTATGTCAGGATTTCCATGAATTTTATTCCAACCATCCTGTTCACAAAATTCCGCACTTCTGCTGATTGTGATTTTCGTTTGATTGCCTTCTACATTCACAAATCTCCAACCTTTTGTGTTTGCTTGATAACCACAGAAAACCATTTCTTTAGATCTAGGATCGCCTTTCCTACGTTGTGCCCTAGGCACCAGCACATAAGCACGACATCCAAAAACTCTTAGATGATCAATTTTTGGTTTTTCCCCAAATAGCATGAAGTAAGGAGTGTTGCCTACTGTGCTATTGTACACTCTGTTAAAAGTATAATTCGCATACAGTGCAGCCTCAGCCCAAAAACTCTGTGGAAGTCCAGAATCAAACAGCAAAGCAGCAATGGCTTCCTGTAATGTTCGAAATTTTCTTTCGGCAACTGCATTCTCCTGTGGTGAATAGGGATTGGTAAGTCTATGAACTATACCTTTCCTTTTTAACCACGTCTCCAGCGTGTGGTTCACATATTCCCCACCACGATCTGATTGTATTTTACGTACCCTGGTGTCAAATTTACATTCGACTTCTTCAATCCAATCCATCAGGATGGAAGCTGCTTGTGATTTTTCTTTCAGAAAGAAAACCCAACTAGCCCTTGAAAAATCATCCACCAAAATTTGCATAAATCTTGCACCTCCAAGCGATTTGACTGGCATAGGGCCACACACGTCTGTGTGTACAAGTTCAAAGGGTTTCTTGCTTACTCTATCAGATCTAGGATAGTTACATGTCTTAACCTTAGCATGTTTACAAGCACAACAATCCAGAAAATTTGGACGGGGTTTAATGTTACACTCCTCAGCTAAATCTGGCATCTTGCTTACATACTTAAAGCATATATGAGCTAACCTTCTGTGTAGTAGATGTGCACAACCTGTATGAGGAGCCTTATTTACACACTTAGCTTGCGCTTCACCTGTTGAACATCTACCTGCTGCTAACTGCTCTTCATCCAAAACAAAAAGCCCATCCTCACAGGGAATTTTAACTAGCTCCTTCCCCTGTTTTGAAATGGTGCACACATCATTTTCAAACTCAACCTTAAAACCACTTTTTACCAGGCATGACACACTCAAAAGTCCATTCTTCATTCCTGGAAGAACAAAAACAGGAAGGTTAGTTTGCAAACAGTTAACATAAATTGTGCCTTTAAGGCTCATTTCTCGTTTGCTATTGTCTGCTATAGTCACAGTTTTTGCAACTGGCAATGTCTTGCAGTTCATCAAGCTGCCACTAGATGTCACTGGAACTAAACTGTGACTTGCTCCACTGTCAATTATCCACTTCAAGGTTTGTTGGCTCCTTTTAGGACTCTGTTGTGCTGCCATTGCAGATAGTCCCTTATCAGCACCTGCTCCCCCTCTGGATCGTTGATTCTTGTAGTTCTCACGTCGTCTTGCCCTGTAGCTCCGGAAACTGGCCTTGGACTGTTGAAATTCCTGTTGCTTTTCTGGACACTTTGCTATCAAATGAAACCTGCTGCCACATCGAAAACATGACTTGCTGGCCATAGCAGACACTTGTGAGGCTTCCTTACAGCTCTGCCTGCTAGTTCCCCCACACTGGGAATTATCTGAACATCCAACCCTTGGGATATTTGAATTATCAATACGTTTTCGATGATGTTGATATTCTTGCTCACACAATCTACCAGTCACATAATTCATATTCAGCTGGTCCTCTGGCAAAACTTGTAAAGTTAGTACTAAGTTTTCAAACCCTGCATGCAGGCTGCTAAGCAGAGTATAAACTTTAATATTTTCAGGAAAATTCACACCTAGAGATGACAGTCGGTTGAAGTACTCAGTCATCTGTGACGTGTGTTCAACCACACTATCCCCTGGCTTCAGTTTCAACTCATACAAAGCACGTATAATGTTCACCTTCTCTCCGGGCGTGGCTCTATGGTGAATTCGCCTAAGAGCTTCCCAAATTTCAAATGCAGACCTTAAATTTTCCACATGAGGTAATTGGGAATCGTCTATCGATACCATCAACATGCATCTAGCTTTAGTGTCCATTTTATCATGTTCCCTGTTCTGAGCATGTGCAGCAGCCTGTTGCTCTGCTGTGGCATCTGCTGCAACAGCCACAAATGGCTTTTGCCTCTGGACATAGTCAGCCCACACTTCTTTGGCTTCCAACCAGACTTGAGCCCTCTTAGACCACTGCATGTAATTAGCAGAGTTCAACTTTGTAAAGGGAACCTGGAAATTTTCCACTGCCATTCTTGGGGTCTGCTGCTACTCCCTCTGTGTGCCCTTGCTTCTCTTTCCCCTTGGGATTTGTTTTACTCACTTTTCAGAAGCCTCCAGCCTCCTCTGAAGCCTTTTAAACTTTTTCCCTCAGTCTCTTCACTAGCAACCTACCACCGTCTTCTGTTTTTATTAACAAAACAAAAACACAACGGGAGGTCAAGCTAGCCTTTTGCAGCTGATGCAGCTGTAAATCTTCACTTACGCAGCTCTCTCAACTTTCTGCAGCCTCTCAGTTCCTTTAAGAGCTGGATTTACGACCAAGCCGGTCTTCTCTCATCTGAAAGCTGCTTTCACTTTTTCTGCACACAATACAGCTGTAGAAACGTAGAAGGAGCCATAACCTAAGAGAGTCTGTGTACTGGTCCAGTAAACGCTTCCGCTGCGCAACCAGCAACAGTTCTCTTTGCAGAGCATTAATTAAGTCCAGTGCAGAGATTCTTGTTGCAGTACAAGCTTCAGAGTCTCAGCAGCAAAGAAATAACGACACAGGGAAGCCTGTCTTTCCAAAGACAGGTTTATTGCAGAAAGATAACAGAAATACCTCCGGAGCTTTCAGACATTTTTGCTTCACGCCCCACAGGCAGAGAAAACAAACACTCTTTATATACTGAGCAACTTAACAACTTAACGAGCTTGACTACTTAAAGTCACATGACATTGCTAACTTGCCAGCATCTTAGGTTTCACACCCTAACATGGACAGCCCGCATCATCCCTGAAAATTGGCCATGCTAGCTGGGTGTTGGAATCAGAAATATCTGGAGGATTCCAGGTTGGAGAAGGCTGGTCCAAATGTTCAATAATGAATTACTGTGTGTAATATAGATAGATATCAGTATTTCCTGATCTACCTTCTTCCTACCACTAACTCTGATGCAAGACCAGGAGAGTGATAAATCTGTTCCCATGTAATATACCATCTCTTCTTGGAAGTTATGACTTATTATAACATTGTCTGCCTAGACTCTGAAATGAACTCTTGGTTACTGTGGAATGAATGCTTATATTCCATATGCTCTCTTTTCACGTGTGCATCTTTTATTCACTTGGCTCAGTCTGTGTGAACCTTGAGACAGACTGGGGCAGACCTCCACATGTTGTGGACAACACTTTCCATCAGCTCCAGTAGGCATGGCTGATGACTCATTGAATCATAGAATTGTAGAGTTAGAAGGAACTAGAGGGTCATGTAGTCCGATCCCCTGCAACACAGGAATCTCAACTAGATAATGGTGAGAGAGGATGGGCGATTCCTTCCCACATACAAGATGGCCTTCTAGTTAAAAGCCATCCACTGTCCTCTTTTCCCCTTTCCCAACACAGTGTACTGTTTTATGGGTGTTGATATAGCACATTGTGATAGTAGAGATTATGGAGGCTGGCATCAGCTATGGCATCCTGCTGTGCTTCTTTGGCTGAAGCAGCACAGGGGAGTGTTCTACCTGCTTTATGTTCACTTTTTCTGCAGAAGGAAGAGAACTTTAACACATAGGGGTGAAAGAGGAGACAGCAAAAGCAGTGAGAGTAGGAGTGTTGTTATAATTATTAGTAGTGAGCATTCAAGATTAAAATAAAGCAGAAACAAAAACAAATTTAGAAAACCTCCAGTATAATCTCTATTGTAACTTGGTTTGAAACAACATCCCACAGCCCCCCAAAGAATGACATGTTTTTATCAGCCTATCTTTTATCGTCTTTCCCCATAAAACTTCAGTAAAGACTTGATAGCACTGAATAGTCATTGCATGAAAAACCCACCCACATTTATTCATGTATTCATGAATAAATTAGGAAATTAAATTTCAAACTGGTTTTTGGCAAATACAAGGAATGGCAAAGTTGCTTGTTCTGAAATGTTGGAAGCTACTGTCCTGTGAGATGCAGTAAGTCTAAGGGGAGATAACATACATTTGGGCTTGATATGGAGGTCATGTAAAGAAGAATCTTATAATTTAATTAAAAACTGTAATTAATCCTTGGGAGATACGATAGCTCACTATGGTCTGACATAATGGGCCTACAGAGTTTAAAAGCAAAAATATAAATGAAAACTCTTTATTTAAAAGATGGCAAGGGAGAGAACCTTTTTTTGTCCTGGTATCTGATGGAAATAGTATTCAGAAATGTAACTGCCTTTGTTCTTTCGAGAACAAAAACTAAGCATTAAAAACTTCTTTAATGCTAGAAGATTAATTACAGAAAATGAATTGGGCCACTATTTTTGGCTTTGCTTTCAAAACTCTTTGCAAAAGAGCAAAACAAACAATTCTATGCTTAGCAAATTAGTTAATATCCTTGAAAAAGTCAATAATTTAATTGTGCTTTTATAAGGGCCTATTTTCTATTTAGCCTGGAAAAATAGGCTGAAATCCAAAGTGGTGGTCAGGCTTATTCTAAAGAGCTTTCACAAATCCAGCAGAGGTTGTGTTTTTATTTTTATTATTAAATTCATTGATCAGCTGTTCTGCAAGCCTCATCCAAACTACTTTTGAAGCTCCTTTCTGTTTCCCAAGTAGTTTGCCATGTAGCTCTCTGATGGATTTAGATAATTCCTTTCTGTATTCTGTATGATTGAGGTCATCATACAGTATTTCTCTGAATGATTGGCAGACTGGTCCAAGAGCTCTCTCCCTCCTCACGTTTTTCTGTCTGGGCCACCAGTTTGGTAAAAGTGAATATAAGTAAAGAAGTGAAGTGTTCAGTTGCTCAAATGTATTTCTGAGGTTTGCAGCTCTGCTGAATGTGCTTATCACCAACCCAATGCCAGTATCTGTGTGTTGTGTGTTGAGGCCATCTTCTATATTTCTTCTGGTAAGGGGGAATGTTCTCTGTTATTAGATGGCAGTAACATCATGTTTTTAGTGTGTGTTGAGAAATCAATATTGTGTGATCTCCTCGATCAGGAATAGCAGGACATAGGTGAATTTGAAAAGCAAATATGAGGATTTGGGGGGCAGGGTGGAAGAGCAGCAATGACTAAACTTTCTAATTTTTAGTGGTGCCATTCCCGCCATTTTGTGTTATGCCATGTACCCACAGCAGCCATTTTGTGTTATGCCATGCACCCACAGCAGCCATTTTGTGACTTGTACCCACAACACTTTATCAGAATTTGAAATGTGTCTGCTGATCCAAAAAAGTTTGGCGACCCCTGGCTTAGGGTGATCCTAAAGGGACAGAATGGAAGGTATGTAGATTATGATCTACATAGCCTAAGTGAATGACATATTAATTATGTTTGGCATGTGACTACCTGTTAATTGATCCCCAAACTGCAGGCGAATCATTTCATTCACATGTCTTTTTATGTTCCAAACAAGAGGCTTAGCATATATCCCTTTTTCCCAGCTGGCTATCCACAACATTACTCAGTGCAACTAGTTACCTCCAATACTTAACTTTTGTTTTTTAAAAAACAAAGCAATGTTGTGGTTTATTTATATACTGATTTTTGGCTCCCAAACAGCACATTAACACAGAAGAAATATACAATAAACACACAATAAATCAGTTAAAATAGTATAAAATAGTTACATCACAAAAGAACCATAAATTGCATGGGATATGTTTCTCCTATGTTTCTTTCTGTGTGTAAGGAAATGATTGGACTAAAGAATATGGAATTTCTCTCCAACCTTGCGATTTTATAGCTGATTGAATTCTAGAGAATAGGAGACTGCTGAAATTTCTTTGCTAAGTTGCCACAGAAACCTAAGCAGCTGAAAACACTTCTGTGAGATTTCTTTATTATTACATTTTTATCCCACCCTTCAGTCCAAAGAAGCCCAGGCAAGAAAAGCAGAAGAGGGCATGCATCTCTTTCCCTTCTCCACTAGCTGAAAGAGACAGAGAGGTCTTGAAGGGACAAGATACCCAAAATGTTACTTTTAAAGGCTAATTAATAGACTCTGTCAATGCCAAGAATACTCAGGTCTGAGAAATGAATCTTATCTCATTCCAGTTGCAACACATCTTAACATGCTGAACGCAAGGCTTCTCTACCCCCCCCTTCCTGGGAAGGGTGCCAAGAGTCCAAAAGAGTCCCAAGACAGGGGAGCTTTCTGTTCATGCTCAGAGGAACTCGAGGCAGGACTCCTGAGGGAGGAGAAAAGGGGAGGGAACTGGAAGGAGTATATAAACTCTGTGCACATGACTGTGAACCCGTGCATGCTTTTTGTGAGTTATCACACTTGCTCCTTCTACCAGTTCATGGATGGTAGAAATAAAGCTTTTTCTCTGAAACTATTCCTTCAGTGTCTGTTGACTCCCATTTCCCGGGTGCAATATTTTTCCCACCTGAGGGCAAAGCCTCATAAGGCTACAGTCTGACTTGCTCTCTGGAAGAAGCAGTGTTGGAATTGAGACAGAGAGAGGCCTGACTTGCTATCTGTAGGGATATAATGCTAAGATTCATAAGTATATTATAAATGCCACCCTCTGACCAGGAGTCTCTTCATCCTAATTTTTTAATCTGTGGATCTCCATGTATGTGCAGAGAAAAATGCTCTGCAGCTGCTCTGTGGCATATTTAATCTATTCTTACTGCATATGCAGTCTGTCTAGGAACCCTTTCTGCTAGAACTCAAATACCTCTATTCCTCAGAAAGGTCTTTCTGGGTTTTATTAAATTTACTTCGAAACTCGGAAAGACTTGTAACGGAGCAGCAAATCTGAGATGGCAGGAACATGCTTCATTCTGCTGCATTTTATGCAGAGGGTCCTGTACTGCAGAATCGCTGTGCTTGCCTTTCAGCACGCTCTTTGTTCTGGTTCTGCGAATTCACATCACCTTTGCTTTTGCTGTCATCTCAATTGTTTTACAATTAATCTTTGCTGCTCACTGAATCTTACTCTGTAGGCCTTGTGATTTCATCCACTATTGATGTCAAGGTCAAAATCTTTTAATTTTATAGGTAGAGCTGGCACCATAACCTTTGGGTCTGCTGCTGTATATTTAAATGCTGTCAGTTGTCTAAAAATGACAGTGTCTTGGGCTTATGTCTGTCAGCTTTTTTATTGAATTCTTGGGCTGTATTTTGTCTCAGAAGCCTATAAACATCATGATTTCAAAATTGATTTCCCCCCCTCACTGTGGCAACCTGACATGTTTGATATTGGGATTTTCTTGTTAAAATAAAAAGTTTATGGCATTAAAGATTTTCTACTGATTACTAAGAGTTAAGCTTGTATATTGCTTCAGGTTTAAAATTGAAGAAAGCAACAGCAAAATAAGAAGGAGAAAATAATAATATATACCTGAGTGACTTTTCTGCTAAGAGTAAATAGTAGCAGAGCTTGAGTTGGGTTGAAAGTTGGATGCCCCCTATAAAACCAAAGATTGCTGCCGTAGTTGGACACTACAAATATTACCAAAAGGTCCTCCTTCACATATACAGTGGTGCCTCGCAAGACGAAATTAATCCGTTCCGTGAGGCTCTTCGTATAGCGGTTTTTTCGTCTTGCGAAGCAAGCCCATTG
Source organism: Podarcis melisellensis (assembly GCF_964234715.1). Classification (NCBI taxonomy): domain Eukaryota; kingdom Metazoa; phylum Chordata; class Lepidosauria; order Squamata; family Lacertidae; genus Podarcis; species Podarcis melisellensis. Next base: position 42,400,926 of record NC_138530.1, read on the forward strand.
ACAGCTTAGCGGATTAGCGCTACAGCTGTCAAGCGGCTTCCAGCGATCAGCTGTTAAGCGGCTTATCAGCGGAACAGCTGATAAGCGGCTTAGCGGCTTAAGAAAAGGGCGAAAAAAGCGGGAAAAACCCGCGGGGGGATGCAAGATTTTTTTCGTCTTGCGAAGCAACCCCATAGGGGAATTCGTTTTACGAAGCGCCTCCAAAACGGAAAACCCTTTCGTCTAGCGGGTTTTTCGTCTTGCGATGCGTTCGTCTTGCGGGGCACCACTGTAACATGTATTTAAGCTATGGAATGACTGCTACAATTCGTAGTGATGGTCATCAGTTTAGTTGACTTTAAAAGGGGATTAGACAAATACATGGAGGGTAGACCTTTCACCTACAAGTGGAGTGGACTGCTCCCTGTTCACGATTCCAGCCGCTTCATTCCATTCCCTCTTGATTCTTGGCTTTTCTGACAGTCAGCATTCTGTATCCAATCAGCATGTTCAGTCCTCATTGCTTCTTCCCCTTAGGATCCCCCTCAATTATTTTTGTACCCCTGTAAGCCTTTGGATTCTTCCAATCCTGCTGGAACATCTCTTCCATATACTTAATAAGCCATAGCTCTTGAAGCCTGAATGTCACAACTATGGCAAACATGTGGGACCTGTTATGAAACATGATCTTGTAGAGTACCCTGTCCTTGCCCATGGCTTCTCCATTCCATTTTCTTCTCCCTTTCCTCCTGGTTTTCCACATCTCCTCTGCCAATCACCATTCAATAGCTGTTGAGTGCAGTCAGTCCTCCTTGGCCTTTTTTTTAATATAGCCTATTGTTTTTCATTTTAAAAAAATATGTGTTTATTGATTTTCCAATATGTAATCCCCTCTCAACCCAAACCTTTTAAATCCTTGTAGCTGGGTTCGTTTTTGCAGTTTCTTATCTCATCATCTCTAGCACACGCCTGTAGTTTACTCCAATTAAAAAAACCCAATTTCCCTATCATTTTCTGATCATTTCCATCTGTCTCTCTCCGTGGTGTTGGGAGAGGTGTCCATCCCCTGCACACAGGAAACAGGAAGCTTTTTTATATAGCCTATTGATAACCTTTCTCTCGGTAAGTGTCTTTCAGGATCAGAGGGGGCTTGAACTGGGAGCTTTCTGAAGGCTAATAAACAAAGCAGTTATCCTCTTTGGGCTTCTGGTTCTCATCTGCCTTTCTGTACGCCCTCTGCAAGGGCTATATAATGTGAAATAATGAGACCATGTGCTCCACTTTTGTTCAGTTCAAAATATAAAATGGATTCCCCATTCTGTTTGTGGCAATTACGGCCATTTCTCAAAGGTCTCTAGACATATGGACATTTGTGTTGACGATGCTAGTATTGCCCTTTTCAACTCTGTCAGCACAACAGCTGCATGTTTTAAATCCACATTTTCTAAGCATTTCAGCATCTGTAAATAAATTATTTCATATAAAAATGCTATTTATTTCCTTCAGTTATTCTCTGAGGGTACATTAGAGAAATTACATGAGAGGTATATTATTTAAAAGTGGTTCTGCCCCTCTTGTGGGACGATTTCCAGAGGGTGGCTTTGCAGGACTGCTCTTGAATGTTACCCGAAGAGTTCCATCCTGTCTTTCATGCTGTTTTAACTATATGAAGCCATTGAGGAAATTAGGGGATTTGTATGTAGCACAGTGTCACCAATATGCAGATGACACCCAGCTCTGTTTATCCTTATTACCTGAATCAGGTGTGGCAGTGCAGGGGCTGGTCTGACTAAATCTGAATCCTCACAAGATGGAGATGCTGTAAATTGGAGGTGCTTTGGGATTAGATGGCCAGTTCTAGTAGGGGTCACATTCCCCTTGATAGAGCAGATAGCACCCCAAATTACATTCCTGCTAGTTGAAAAGGGAGTGTGATCTCATGTGGAACAGCCCATCAGTGTTCTCCCTAGTTCCTGACTGCTCTTCATGATTAACTGAACAAAAATAAATAATGGAAGGTAAAGGAAAATATAAAAAAAGCAATAGGCAAGGAGTACCTATTATTAAGGGACACGGGTGGCGCTGTGGGTTAAACCACAGAGCCTAGGACTTGCCGATCAGAAGGTCAGCAGTTCAAATCCCCGTGACAGGGTGAGCTCCTGTTGCTCGTCCCCGCTCCTGCCAACGTAGCAGTTCAAAAGCACGTCAAAGTGCAAGTAGATAAATAGGTACCGCTCCAGCGGGAAGGTAAATGGTGTTTCCGTGCACTGCTCTGGTTCGCCAGAAGCGGCTTAGTCATGCTGTCCACATGACCCGGAAGCTGTACGCCGGCTCCCTCGGCCAATAAAGCGAGATAAGCGCTGCAACCCCAGAGTCGGCCATGACTGGACCTAATGGTCAGGGGTCCCTTTACCTTTACCTATTATTAAATCTAGCTGGTGGGCCAGGTACAGTTGTTCCTTGCCACAATGAACCATGCTTTGGTAACCTCCAGATCAGATTGGTTTGGAAACTTTGGCAAGCACAGAATGCAAATACTTTCTATAGCCATTTGGACTAATATAACACTGGTCTGGAGGGATCCGCAGTGGTTGCAGTATCTGCAGTAGTCAGTGACTATTGGAAACCTAGATGAGATACATCTGGAAGTTTTGCAGACATAGGTGCTTTGAACACATCTTTGACCCATTAAGTGTTAGAAGCTTGCCTTGGGAGAAAATAAATTGATGCTGATATATTAAGGGTAGCTTTCAATGCATATGCTCAATTCCAATATAAAAGGCCTGGTATGCTCTTGCTTCCCCATTTTGGGCTCTTTAAACTTTCCTGGAATTTTATTTACCCAAGTAGCCTCGGTGTCATTGCCAGATCATAATGTGCTAAGTATATATCCTTTTCTTACACAAGTGAATAAGAATTGGCATCGACGTGAGGAATGCCTCGCTTAACAGTTCATATCAGTATTTGTCTTTTTAAAGAAGGACAAGGCTCAACGGGTTGCTCACTTAAATGGACAGATGTGATTATGATGGAGTAGGATATCAGCACAGTTGTGTCTTCCTTGATGACTACTAAGCCAATATGCGAAGCACAGATTTGTTTTACAGACACCTCAGGAGAGTTGACACCCAGAGTCTTTTAAACTTCTCTTTCCTCCTGTCACTCCTTTTTCTCCTTTTTGTCCAGGATGCAGTTTCTTTTACACTTCTCTATAAGCATGGGACTGGTGCAATCTAGCAGGATTCCAACTTTCATCTTTAACTTTTCTTTCAAGGTTGTCCTTGTTATGCATAACTTGTTCCTGTTTTGTGTCTTCCTTTAAGCTTTGTGAAACAGATAGCTTTGAAGATTCTGCCGAATGATATTCTGGCAAAATGACATCATTTTGACCTGAATGAGAGAGGATTTCATATCAGATATATGGAGAGATTAAAAAAAATATATTTATGCAGGGAACTACCTTGGTCTGTTAGAAAATTAATTTAAGAAAATTACAACAAAGAAGCAGTCAGATTTTTGAGTTCTTCCAAACCCTTCATCATGCTGAGCAAAACAAAAAGGTGTGTGTGGAAGGAGAGAGAGGGATAGGGAGAGAGATAATATTGGTGGTTTAAAAAAGAAGCAGCCCAAATTCAGTGTGTAGTAATTTTCAGATAAATTGGGTAAGGTGTAATGCAGATTAAATTAAGTTAGGATTAGGATTCTTAGGTTGCACTGTGAGATGGAGAAGCATAACTGTGATTGCTCTCCTTTGAAAATTATAAAAATTGATCTTGTACTAATTATACATTTTTTTTTTAAAAAAGGAAACCCACATATCATTCTTGAAAGGCTAAACTAATGCATGCCTGCTCTAAACAGAGCAGATTTGGTACCCTAGAAAGTACACTTCTAATTGTGTGAATTTTGGAAATCTATAATGTTGGAAATGTCAATTCCAGGTTTACCCCAAGGTATACACAGGCCTCACCTAATGCAACCTAATACTTCACTGCAGATTCCTATTGATGTCAAATGCACAGGACATCTGTATTTTTCATGGGTTGGATCCAGATCAAATTAATCATGCTTTTCTTTCCATTGAAATTAGTGTGAAAGCTAATGATCAAATTGATCTTGCTTAGTCTCATTCATTTCACTGGGACCTAAGTACAACTTACTGGCTCCAACCCCATGGGCCAATTCATGAGGAAAGATATGCAGAACTCAAAAAGCAATTAACTGAGGAGATGAAATAGTGTGGGTCAAAAATACTGAATCAGAGCCAAGTGTTGAAAGGAAAATGGAAGTAGAATATGGCTTCGAATGTAACTGATTCGCACAATGCCAGAAAGCTTGAGCCAGTAGAACAGCCAGAGAAGAAAACATTGATCTCTTGACTCTCTGCCATCTGATGTTCTATTCACTGATTGCTCTACTGCATACACAAGAATATAATCTGGAAATTTATTTTTGAGAAATAGACTCACTCTTGCATGACTTTACTCAAACAGGTTGTGTTATTTTTCTTCCCTAAAAATACAGAGGCTTATTTTATGGTGGTCTTAATTCATTTCCTTGTAAAATAACTTTTCCACTTGGGTGCTTAGAATATTTGCCATCTGGAAATGAGGTTGTTGGTAATGCACAGCTAGAATTATACTCACCCCCACCTCCCCACTAGGTGGTTGACAGCAGACAACAATTTTTGCAAGTTTCATCACTTTGGGCAATAATGCCTATTCCTTGGGGGTGGGGGGGAACATATAGCTTAATAATGAAATAAAAATGCCTTGCATCTTTTTGTCATTAATGGGGAATGTGCCTAGCTGATTCGGTTTACCAAAGTGGAAAAGGAAAATAGCTTGTCATGGTCAGATTCAAAATGCTTTTGCTTTTTTATTATGCATCTTGCAAACACAAATACAGCTGCTTACTGATTTATTTCAGAATTTCCCAAAGGAAATTTCAAAACCTGCTGCATGCCCTGATTTCCTACTGGTATCTGATGTGCATCTTCCTGTCATGTCAGCTATTTGCACGAGGGCAGGAATGTTATTGCATTGCTGTGCATCTTACTGGAACTATCAGGATTCCGGAGAGTAATCATTAATCCAGGGACAGAGGATCTCTGCAGGGCCCATAATACCAATTCTAAAATGAGCAGTGAGTCATACCTAAGAAATCACATATGTACATGTGAAGCTTCCCAATGCTGAGCCCAGACCATTGGTCCCATAAGCCAAATTTTATTTAGTCTGACTTAGCACAGTTCTCTTAAGATTTCCAGTCCTGTTACTGGATATGATTTTTAAGCAGAGGTTCCAGGAACCTGGGACCATCCTAAAACAGAATATGGAGATCACAGTTTCTCTTAAGGTTTTAGGCAAGGTTCAGAAACAGCCAACTAAATGATCCTGAGGCTGCAACTTATTCTCCTATGAATAAATATTACAACATTTACATTTTAGCTTCAGAAATAGAAAGGGTGGAGTTATATAAAATTATGCATGGAATGGGGAAAGTGAATATGAATATGTTTTCTCACAATGCTAGGAACTAGGGTCATCCCATAAAGTTGAATATTGGAAGTTTCAGGATAGACAAAAAAACTATACTTGCAGGCAGGGAGAATGCTGTTGGGCTTTTGTCCTGATTTGGTCTTCCCTTGAGTGTCTGGTTGGCCACAATGAGAACAGGAGTATTAGGTGGGTCTTTGGTGTGAGTCAGTGCTTCTTCTGTTTTTAATGTGTTGGGAATGGAGGTACCCTTTACTGTCACTCTGCTTCACTTCTTCATTGGGAAAATGCCTTGTAAAAGAACTCTGGCTTACCTTTCCCATGGTGATGGGGTTTGGACAGACCAGAGAGACAGGTGGGCAGATTAGTAAAGGACAATGGGGGGTTGCAAGGGGGTAAAATAAGGAGAAATGGGGGAAGAGGCTGCCTCACTGTTTTGAGGATACATTCAAATCTACCCCAATTAGGGATGTTTGAGAAATAAGCTTGACTAATATGAATTGGAATGTAGTTATCCTTCAGAGCCTGCACATCTTTGAACTTTATGCTGCAGTTCTCAGCTCAAAAATGACTTTCAAAATGTGTGTGTGTTTAATAAAATACATTTAGAAATGCATTTTTTTAAAGAAAGAAATAGTGCATTTAAATACAGATTCCAATGGAATTTTTAAAAGCACAGATAAGTGCATAATTTGTTGGGAATGGACTACTGAATGAACTCATGCAAAAGGGATATGGGCTAGAAATAGAGTGATCTGTCCACTTCCAAACCAAATTTCTTTCTGAACTGACCCCAGTAGTCCAAATGAGTTATCAATAGTGTGAAGAAGAATGGTCCTGTAGTTTCCTGGGTCTAGAAACAGTGCTGCTGTTGAGGCGATATGAACTGTCATTGACTTTTTGAATCACAATATTACATTGTTGACTCAGGTTGGACTTGTTAACTGTTATAACTCTCAAATCTGTTGCAGAAGTGTTGCTGCTTAGATAGTGACTGCTCACCTTTTTATACTTGTTATTGGAATTTTCTTGTTACTCAAGTCATTTGTATATAACAGCGCAATTCTGCTGAATTTAAATGAATTCTTTTGCTTTTTGGTTGTCTTATGGCTATATGTGATGCCTATCACATCTCTGATGTGTGAACATACCACATTGTTCACAGTGCAGTTACTTCACGAAGCTTACACAATCTAATTCTTCTCTTTATTTTCCTGTTCTCTTTGCTCAGTCCTTCAATTTTTGAGACTACTGGCATGCTTTTGGATGCCACTGACATACATAGCTTTTACTCAAATGCAATCTGATACTTGCCAGTATCAGATTTAAGGATCAGAATTCATACTCAGTAGGGGGCGCTTTAATACCAGTAAAAATCCATATATATGGATATGAAGAAAAAGCACACTATATGAAGAAAATATATATATATATATATATTCATATATATATGAAGAAAAGGCACACTAGCCTGGGAACTTCCTCTCTGCCCAGAACATTGGAGGCTATACACCACACCCCCTCAACAGTATTTATAGGAACTCAAACACTGAGATCCTGCTCTGTTCCAGTAACAAGAAGCCGAAAGCACCAGCCTGAAGATGACGAGTGAGACCTCGTCGAAACGTCGCCTAGACACCCCAACTTTTACACGGGAAGACACCCGAGGACACCAAAACCTGCATTCCTGTACCCGTGAAAATCTACGAAAGCAAATATATATATATATATATATATATGCTTTCGTAGATTTTCACGGGTACAGGAATGCAGGTTTTGGTGTCCTCGGGTGTCTTCCCGTGTAAAAGTTGGGGTGTCTAGGCGACGTTTCGACGAGGTCTCACTCGTCATCTTCAGGCTGGTGCACCAGCCTGAAGATGACGAGTGAGACCTCGTCGAAACGTCGCCTAGACACCCCAACTTTTACACGGGAAGACACCCGAGGACACCAAAACCTGCATATATATATATATGCATATATATGTCTGTGTGTGTGTGTGTGTGTGTGTGTGTGTATAAACTATATATAACACGAGGAAAGCTTCTGAAATAATCACTGCAGCTTCCATCTGTACTTTGGGATCCAGAGAAATAAATGTACCAATTTTGCACATGATATACTGGCATGTCTTACAGTTAGGTAAACAATATTACTTTGTAGTACTGTTTGCAACTGAATAGCAAGACATGATTGTTTCTTTGAGAATTTTTACTAGCTGTGTTGTGTTGTGTTGTAGTAACACTGATCCAGTTTTCGGATGGATAACAGCAAAGTTCCTTCTGTTCTGTAACTGTACTTGGATCCAACTTCTGATGTAACAAGAGGTAGAGATGGACAATATCCCTGGTCCCTATATCACACCACTCATTCTCAGTTCAGGAGCCACTGCTGGTCAGCCTCATTTTTGTGTTGTCAGAAATAGACCAAAAGTTGACAGAGGCAACAATCTGAGCCTTCCCTCTGGTTCTTTTTTAACATACGCCTTATTCTGTATCGACTTGGCTGAAAGTAGATTGTCCAGCAAGTCAGTCTAGCTGCAAGAGTGTCATTTAAGGGCTGGGTTAACTTTGTATGGAACTTCTGACAATGAGAACTATAATAATCCTGGCCCAACTGCACTGGCTGCCAGTTACTTCTAGGGCCCAAATCAAAGTGCTGGTTTTGACCTATAAAACCTTAAATGTCGCACAACTGAAATGCCACAAGCATCACTTCTCCTCATACAAATCGACCCAGACCCTGCAATCATTTTCTGAGGCTATTCTTCATGTGTCCCCTTCACAAGAGGTCTGGAGGGTGGCAGCACAAGAACAGGCTTTTTCTGCAGAGACTTCTCGTCCATGGAAAGCTTGCCTTGTTCCTTCATTACATACCTTTAGGCGTCAGGCAAAAATACTCCTCTTCTCCCAGGCCTTTGGCTAATTAAACAATCTATGGCCTTTTAAATTGGGGGGGAGGTATTGTTTTTGTATGTTATTATGTTATGTAGCTTCGTGTTTTTATATTCTTGAACCACCCAGTGAACCTCAGATGGACGGTATAGAAGTTCTAACAACAACAACAACAAGAAAAGCAATAATTTATTAGACAAAGTTAGTGATGGGATGTCTGCATCATAATCATGTTTATTTTAATACTGCCTTCTGTGGTAGCCCATCATTAGAGTGACAAATTGGCATAATAAAATATAGCAACATTTCAAGAGAATTTACTAACAATTATACAACATAATAATATTTAAATAACCATACTAATATGAATAGGTTGAAACATTCATATTAGTACTTTAATATTAATATTAAACAATGCACAAATAATTCATACTAATACATGGGTGATTATTGCAATATACTTCTACTTGGAGACCTATCTTTTGTAGCTGGAGTCAGTCAGCCCCCCCCCCCCCAGGTGCACTCTTCCATTGTGTCCTGAAACATACAGATCCCAGAAATGGAGCTATATTCTATTTGCATATTATCTGAGACCACAAGAACCAGTGGCTGCTATATGGTTTCCACTTGGAAAAGACTGAAGACTATACTCACTCCCTGATTACAATAAAGCAGTCCCTTTCTTGAAGTAGAACATGTTCAATCTTCACATCCTTTGTCAGTTTGGTGCAAATTACTTTTTTCTGAACTATTACACTCATATTGATTTTTATTCTTTTTTAATTGGAGAAGGTTATGGAGAAAACATTCACCTATCAATTTTACCACACAGCTGAATGTGTGGACCCAAAAGTGTAATTTCCATATTTATTCAGAAGTGATATCTGCAAGGAACTCTGGCTAACCTCTGCAGAGAAGTGTGTAGGCGTCTCTTTGATATTAATTAGGAATGTTTGTGAAAATCTAAGTTTCAAATAAAATAAAATTGATTTGTCAGATGCATCCTTGAACTTTAATTGCTTTCTGGTTTTTGATAGTCATCATAGATCTAATTAAGATGTACAGATGGTGTGTCTGTTTTGGAAAGTCAAAAACTTCTTTACACTTCAGATTACACAACTAAGGTTATTATCTTTTTTCATAGTCTTAGCCATGAATTTCTGTGAAATTCATGCACTCCCAGATTCTTCCCTACTTTACTAAATACAACCGTAATATAATTGGTTTGGAAACAATTAAAACTCTGTTAAATTCACCACACGTGCACACACTTCCTTTAAAATACACTCTTTAAATGTAGGTAGAGTGATGTGACAGTCACCATTAACAGGATGATGTTAAGGCTCTCTATTTTGTCTCCATATATCTAAACCTGATGGAATTTCACACTTTGTTTCAAGGAAATAACTTGTTAACATTCCACCGTTCTTAATGAATCCGTTGTCTTCCACTTGAATTCTGTATGGTTTTGTATTACTTTTAAGTCAGTCTATAATCTTGGTATGATTTATATATTACTAATAGGGTTGTTAATTATACATTGGATAAATCAAAATCAGTGCTGCTGGTTGCTTTCACCAGCATTACAGTAATATTAATTTTTAAGGTCCGTGCAACTTCATACTCTTAATATTAATTTTGTAATACATTGTTCCTGCCATCTAAACCTTAGAGCATTCAGAAAATAGCTTGGGGGGGGTCTATCCTCTCTTCACCTATATTTTCTTGAAATACGGCTATAAACTGCAGGACAGCTTGAGTGAAAATTGGATGTTGGCAAAAAAGATGCCAAAGGGGACTGCTTCCTATTTAGAGCACACTGTCTTCTGCACACTTGGATGGAAACAAAAATGCAATTAAAACGTTGTATTCATTGCCAAATACTTCAACTTTTAATTAGAAAAGGGAATCTAAATTTCTGAATTAACGATACATATGGCAGAAAATGTAGTGCATTTTGTTAACTGACATTTGTTATAAGACTGAGCCTGTTGCCACATATGAATAGTTTCTCTGTAAAGGCGAATTCCCTTAGGATTGTCCCATTGCTCCAGCTACAAGTCATGATTCATGGATATTCTGTATAACTCATCCATGAACAAAACTTCAAAATATTTTCTCTCTCCTTCCAATATATAGTTGGGGCAGCTCTCCAATATTTCTCCTCAGGAAAAACGGAGACTAAAGGTCTCTTTTATTCCCTCACATTTTGAAGCTCATTGCAGTGGTAACCTCACAGGGCGTTTGATCGTGTGTTGCAAATACTCTACAATAAAAAATTTGCCACTATATATCTGTTAGCCTCTATTGTGCTGCAGGGTTTTGTTGCTGGTTCTCTTGGTTTTTACAACAGAGTAGATATGAGCCAAACATTTAGCCATGCCTGGTGATATTTAGGAGCGAGTTGTGGAATGGGGGGAGACACTTCCTGAAGGTTGAAAGGGATGGGCAATGTTTCTATGGTGGCAGGTGGACCTTAAAGGTAAAGGTAAAGGGACCCCTGACCATTGGGTCCAGTCATGACCGACTCTGGGGTTGCGGCGCTCATCTCACTTTATTGGCCGAGGGAGCCGGCGTACAGCTTCTGGGTCATGTGGCCAGCATGACTAAGCCACTTCTGGTGAACCAGAGCAGCGCACGGAAATGCCGTTTACCTTCCTGCCGGAGCGGTGCCTATTTATCTACTTGCACTTTGATGTGCTTTCAAACTGCTAGGTTGGCAGGAGCAGGGACCAAGCAACGAGAGCTCACTCCGTCGCGGGGATTCGAACCGCCAGCCTTCTGATCGGCAAGTCCTAGGCTCTGTGGTTTAACCCACAGCGCCACCCTTAGGTGTTAACAAACTGAGACAAGTTTTTTTAAATCTCCAAGAGGGTAGGAAGTTCAGCTTCTGCTATGCACTTTCAAAATTGGGGTTTTAACATCCCTGGAACTGAAGCACCATGATTAATTTATATTTCCAGGTGCTGTGTAGGGGGAAAACAAAAGATGGCATAGCATCATTTGCAACCCTTAAGGAAGTTAATGGAAATAATTAAGAAAATAATTCAAAAGCCACACCTCATCTTTCTTCTCTTCCTGAGAGTCAAACGACCTTCTCTCTCACCTCCATGGATGCAGCTGATTTCCCTGCCTGCCACCCATGTCAAAGGTGGGAAGGGGTGTTTCGCCCAGCCCTACACCAGACAAACACCTGCTACCTCTCTGCAATTAGACATACCACTCTGAGTGTAGGGTGATTAGTGTGTGCAAAACAGCAGCAATCTTTTGTGCTTAAATTGTTGCTTCCCAATGTGATGCAAAGTTTGGCACTGCCATCTCTAACAGCACTGATTGATTACCTGATGGTGAAGAGGGCAGGGTGGGGGAAGATGAAATGTCTCCCCCCTCGGACCTTCAAGCAAGTGATTGTTGTTATCAAGAGCTGCTATCACTGGCCATCTGTTTGTCACTCTTTCTGCCCAGTGTGGGGTTGTATCAGAAAGGGTAATTCATACATGGAAGCCTGATCGTTATTATGTGAATATGTGCCCTATTAAAGCAACCCCACCACCCCACTTACAGAAACAATATAATTGTGTAAGTTGCAAGCAAGCCATTTTCAGTAATGCTTTTTTGTTAGCAGGAAAAGCCTTCTTGCTGAACTAGCTGCTTATTGTAGCAGTCAGTATGATTCTTGCAAATTGATAATATTTTGGGCAGGGTAATAGAAATCCTGGTTTTGCAAGGATACAGCAGAATGATAACCTTTTAAAAAATTATCCTTGGACAAAAGAAGTTTTATAAATACCAGCAACAGAAACGATGGCCTAAGATTGTGTTGAACAAAAAGAGTAACATGTAAGTAGAACTCATTTCCTTCAAATATTCTTGTTTTCAGTATATACCAGTGCAATCTGTTTAGTTGTTTGGGGTTTTTTTAAGCATCTTGCTTTGGGTTCCCCAAAACCTGCAAACAGCTTACAGGTCATTAACATACATGCACGTAAGAAAGAAAGAAAAATGAAAGATAAAAGAAATTAGAAACAAACAGCAGAGCTAAAGAAACAAAAAGAAAATCACAATCCTTGGAAACAAAGAATAAAAACATTAAAAAACATTACCCACGAAGCAGAAAAACTCAAAGGTTTGTTGAAAAGAGGATAATCTTTGCCTGGTGCTGAAATAACAGCAATGGTGGAATCTCACCCCATAGTTTTAGAGTCTGGTGCCAATTTAAGATGAATCAATCCGTTATCATCATCATCATCATCATCATCATCATTCTCATACCATAAAGCTGCTGTAGCTGACAACTGGTGTTAAGATGGAGGCAGTTCTAACACAATGAGAAATTGTTATTTAAGCACACATGTACGGCCTTTTGCCTAGCCATATTTAAATCAGCTTTGACCTTAAGTAAAACAATTTACCACAATGAGGGACAGCCAAATAAAACTACTACTGACTTTATTCCAATAAACAAATGTCTGAACAAGAATAAGAAACTGAGGGTATGATCTTCAGTTCTGTTATGCCATGCGACGCTGTAGAGCAGTATGCTTTCTTGCCTTGCTTAGCCCTGGTAAACCTCAGGGAGGCTGGTTCTGCCATTCAGGAGGGTGAAGCGACACCATGAGGAGAGAAAAATGAAGGCAAGAATCGGTGTCTGAATGCTGCAGCAAGGCTGTCTGGACCTTAGTTGGAGAGAGGGGGAAAATTTGAGCTCTGCTTCAAGCAGCAAAATGTCTTAGGCTAGCCCTGAACCCCATACATGTGTCTGGTTGCAAGACAGCATGGCCTCTCTGTCATGAAACAATTGGCAATTGTTTTGGTTGGTGATTGATGACTGGTAGGAGCAGATGCTCTGCAGATACATGACATTCTGTCCCCCTGACCAGGAGCTATTGTGACTCCTGTAGACGGTTGTACAGGAGTCTGGTAGTTGTTTCACAGTGGGGTAGTGATGTCACATTCTCGATTATTCCTGGAACTTTCTGGGCACAGCTCTCCACGTTGAGTGCGGAAATGAGGCAGAGCATAGAATCACAGATTTGTAGAGTTGGAAGGGACTCCCAGGGTTATCTAGTCCAACCTCCTGCATCCGTGGCAGTGGGCCATCCAACATCTGCTTAAAAAATCCAAGGAAGAGGAGAGTCCACCACTTTCCAAAGCTATTGGTTTGAGTCTTACCCTTCAGAGCAGGAGAAAACAAGCTTGCACCATCTTCCATCTGACAGCTCTTTAGATATATGAAGATAGTTATCGAATCTCCTTTCAGTCTACTCCAGGCATAGGCAAACTCAGCCCTCCAGATGTGTTGGGATTACAACTCCAATCATCTCTGACCACTGGTCCTGTTAGCTAGGGATGATGGGAGTTGTAGTCCCAAAACATCTGGAGGGCTGAGTTTGCCTATGCCTGGTCTACTCTTTTCCAGGCTAAACATACCCAGTTCCCTCAGCTGTTGCTTATAAGGCTTTATTTCCAGACTTTTGATCATCTTGGTTTTCCTTCCATAGCACACGTTCCAGTTTGTCAATATCCTCCTTATTTTTGGCAGCCAGAACTGGACAAGTATCCCAGGTGTGGTCTGGCCAAGGCAGAATAGAGTGGTATTATTACTTCTCAGTCTTCTCTACTCAGAGGGCCTACCACTTGCTTCTTCTTGCTATTGGTAATATTTCCATCTGCAGTGGGTTTTCTATTGAGATTCTGATGATAGTTGAGGTTTTTAATAAGTTCCAACCTTCATTCTTTGTTTTCATTAGATTCTAGCACTCAATTTTGTTGAGAACTATTGGGAAAAAAGTAAAGATTTTAAAATTAGGGTAACTAAGCTTAAAAAAATTAATTTTAAAAAATGTGATTGTAAACATCAATTTAATTATAAGCACAGGGTAGGAGCAACTGAATCTTAAATAATATGTATTTAGTTTAGTCTAGCATTTCACACAGTGCATTTCTAACATAATTGATGGGATAAATGATATGAAATGACTCTCTAGTTGTAAATAGGACTATTGGGATAGTAAAACTGGGCTAGGTAATGTTGGCTAATTGCTTGATCATTTTGGCGCTATGTATAGTGAAAAATTATGTGTCCCATATGAACATTTGCACTTGGTATGGTCACATCAGGCCTTGCTAATGCATTTTTTGTAGTTTCTCATCTTCAAAATTATCCATGTTTTGTTGTGCATGTGCCTGCTAATTTCTTCTCAGATATTTTTTTCCTGCTCATACAGTGGTGTTCTTCTATAGTCTCCTTCTCACTTCAGTCCTTGCCTCCCACTCAATCTGTTTCATAGAGTCCAAGCAGCTGATGTTACCCCAATAGTTCTTGCCCTTCTTTTCTCACCTCTGAGAAATACCAAGTAAGGAACAGTAGACTGATAAAGAATATACTCGTAAGAGGTTTGGGTTTACCAATTCCATGGTTCAGTATAGCTGTGAAGGTGAACATTCTTCACTGAGGACTCCCGATTCATCTTCCTCTTATGGCAGAGAAGACCATGGTTTAGTGCAGGGTGTTTCCATCTGTTTTTGGACCACAATTCCCATTATCTCTGACTACTGGTCTTGTTAGCTAGGGATGATGGGAGTTGTAGTCCAAAAACAGCTGGAGACCCAAGTTTGGGAAACCCTGGCCTAGTGGTAGAGCATCTGCGTTGCATACAAAAGATCCCAGGCTCACTTCCAAGCATTCTCAGGTAGGGGTGGAAATGCCTTCTGTCTCAAACCTGGAGAGACTGCCAGTCAGTGTAGACAATACTGAGCTAGATAGACCGATATTCTTACTGTATAAGGCAGCTTCCTATGTTCTTGGCTGCTTATGGTCTTGGGAGTAATGGAAAGTGCTGTGGACTTCCAAGGAGTTCAATACATTCCCTAGCCCCTCAGTTGCCTAGCATGTGGCGGGACAGTACTGTTCAAGTACTATTATGCACTGAGGTCAGCTAGTGTGGCATATTTATAAGATCTCTATCCTGACACCTTTCCCTGGATCCTGTCCTATATTAGATTTCTGAATACTGTACATTTAACATTTGGAAAGGAATGCATCTGAACATTAGTTATTTTAAAGACACTTCACTTCAGTGATTTGTGTTTCATTCTTGCTGTTGCCCCCGCATCCAAGGCCAGGTAGTTTCTGGCCCAGTATCTGTTTTCTTGCATCAGAAATATCTTGCATAAAAGGTTGCAGGAGTGGAGAGAGCTTAATTCTGAAGCTGCTTAGAATGCAGCCATACTGGAGAACCATTGGTGCATCTGCAAGGACATATTTGAAAGACAGTTTTGAATATAGACATGGATGGTGCTAGGCAGGCTTTAATAAAGTTTGAATGAATTTTCTCTGTAGATGGCTGTTAATTAAATTTTGAAGGTTCCCTGAACGATTGCTTAAGCCCAGCCTACTTTAATTTACCTACCTCCGCTACTTCGGAAAATTCCCAAATCCTTTTCATGCCAGTTTTGATATTCTTACATTTAAGATAGAGAAGATCTGTGATGGACGTGTGTCTCAAGGGTTTTCCTCGTACAGAATGTAAATAGTAAATTCTGTGCAATCTAGGTAGGTTGAGATAATTTTGTAAAATATTTTTGTTCAATGCAGGGCAGATTATTAGAGGACATCAGCTTTCTGTACTGCATCACATCTTTGGAGATCTCAGATGTGTGCCAAGAAAACTTTGGTCAGTCAGCCAACCCTGAATCCTTCATAGATTGTTAGTTATTTATTTTATTATTATTATTCTGGACTTATTTTCATAGACGGCACTTGCAGCATTTTCTGTCTCTAGTGATGAACTGTGACTTGGCCTGTCTTGGGTACTATGCACCTTGACTTGAGCATGGATGTGCTATGCTATTGTTTTCTGCTTTGCTGTGGGCAGCAAAATGTCTTGGCATAGCCCTGAATATGACAATTTTGTGCAGCAACCAGGCCAGGAGAAGAATATGAGAGAGTTTTGTGATGTTTCTTACTTAGCTGAATACCCAAACCCATCAAAGTGGGAATGGTGGGCACTCCAACTTCATACAGCCTGACCCTTGCTTTTTCTTCATTTTCACACAACTACAGGAGAAGGTGAGTAGCTTTGAGTCCTTGATGCACTTGAAAGGGCCATATGATGTACCTCAGTATGCAAGTTTGGCACCGAGGCCACCAGTTGCTGAGCCATGGGTTGTGGCTTGGTGACATAAGACTTAGAAGGTGGCGTTGAGTTCAATGAAGATGTTGACCCAGTGTGCGGCAGTGGTGACAAGGGTGGATTCCATGTTATGACTAAAGGCCATTATACAAATCCATGGTGAGACTACACTTTGAATACTGTGTGTAATTCTGATCACTTCACCTCAAAAAGGATATCGTAGTTCAGGAAAAGCTTTGGAAAAGGGCAACCAAAATGAAACAATTTTGGAATGAAGAAAGGTTTCAACATTTGGGGATTTTTAGTTGAGAAGAAAGACAAGTAAGGAGTAACACAAGTGATGTGTGTAAGACAGGAGCAATTTGCCCAGAACCAAAGCAATAGCTTCCTAGCAACAGTGTTGTTGTTGCCATGGCAGGGCAAATCAGACAATTCCCCCCAGATTGCTGCACAGTCCTGGCTTAGTTACCCGCCCATATTGCCCCAGAGCTACAATTCCAGAGTGATGTAGCACTCAATCCCTCTTCCCAGGGAACTCTGGGAACTAAGGCTCTGTGAGGGCCACCTAACAACTCTCTTAACTCCCTTAACAACACACATTTCCCAGGATACTTTGGGGAAAGCCATGGCTGTTTAAAGTGGCATAATACTGATTTAAAATGTAAGGTGCAGAAGAGGCCTTTGTTTGTGATATGTGGGATTTCATTTCTTTCTGTGGCATAACTGTAGGCTGCCAAAAGACAGCCAAAAACACTTCATTCAGGAGAGAGGGCTTAAGGACAAAGTGACATAATCAAGGCATGCAGTTTTTACACCAACTTAAAACCTACCCTCTCAAGCTTTACTGCTTGCTTAATTTACTGCTTATTAGCAGTCTTTAAAATGTGCTAAGCATCACATTAGCATATAGTATGAGGAGCTGTGTTTTCAAGAACAGGGAGAAAGCAGTGTCAGGTATCAAACCTGCCAGCTGCCAGATCAACACAACATTTTTTGTTTCTTGGCCTAGTGTGTTAAAAGCTTTGTTCCTTAATTGGCCATGCAGAGAAAGAGAGGATCTATGTATGCCTTGAAAAGGTCCATATAACTGAATGGGCACCTTCAGGCCCTGAAAAACTTTCATGCAGGAATGCTTTTAATTAGTGTACTTAAAAAAATTGTTTTTACTCATGATAGCTTGAAAATTCCTGCCTGCTAAATCAGAGTTTTAATGAATTATAAATGTCATTGCTCTCCCCAAAATGAAATGTTAAAAAAACACAAACCCAGTAGTATAAGAGAGTC
The DNA here is from genome assembly GCF_964234715.1 of Podarcis melisellensis. Classification (NCBI taxonomy): domain Eukaryota; kingdom Metazoa; phylum Chordata; class Lepidosauria; order Squamata; family Lacertidae; genus Podarcis; species Podarcis melisellensis. The sequence continues at coordinate 42,418,714 of NC_138530.1, forward strand.
CAGGGTAGAACCTTTTAAATAGTCCTGAAATATTCCACACAAATGCATTGCTTACCATTATGCCAGAAGTCATGCTGTTTTGTTTTTTTGTTATCACACAGAATGACTTTTAATCTCAAGTCAAACTGCTTTTACACATGATGTTTTTGTATGTTGCCTATGTACCATAACAACTTTACTGTTGTTTTCATGCTGCTGTGGCTATTGTGCATTTGTGGGTTGATAGGGGTTTTAACAAAGGCTAGTCAAATAGTTTAAAAGACCTTTCTTAGCCACAAATGGGCTTTGCAAATTATAACTAAGCAGAGTTCAAACATTTTCAAAGGTGGGTTGAAAACATTTAGTCTCCCTTGTCCCACCCTCTTGGGACACTTTCAGGTCAATTGTGTGTTTAAACCTAAGCAATGTCGCCTCTGCTGGGAACCTTTGTTCTGCTGCACTATAATGCTGTATTGAACCTGGAATATAAAGATTAATGTGTTTTACAATAGTCAAACAAGATTAATGCTAATTGATAACTTCTGATGAATTCAGTACCAAATTACACACCTACTTTTTACTCTTAGCACTTATAGATGTTGGTCCAAGTCTAAGCAATGCAGCAAATTCGTCCCCTTCTGTCCTCCCCTAAAAACTTTCTTTTGTGCAATCCAAATGCAAAATGGGAGGAATTATAGAATTGTAGAGTTGGAAGGGACCCTGAGGGTCATCTATTCCAACCCTTTCCAATGCAGGAATCACAACTAAAGCATCCATGACAGGTGGCCATCCAACCTCTGCTTAAAAACCTCCAAGGAAGGAGAGTCCACTACCTTCCAAGGGAGTCCATTCCACTGTCAATCAGCTCTTACTGTCTAAATGTTGAATAAGGTAATGCCTTCAGTATTACTTTATAAATTCGCATGGCGTGTGTTGCAAAAATGTTTACCTCTTTGGTACAGTAGTGACACCGATCTTCTACAAACCCTTCCGCTTTTTTTATATTTGGGCTGCAAAAGTGGAAATAAACTCAGCAAAGGGAAAATGGTATAGGGGAAAGGAATTATAGAGTAGAAGCAATTAAACAATCTATGGCAGGCTTCCTCAACCTTGGCCCTCCAGATGTTTTTGGCCTACAACTCCCATGATCCCTAGCTAGCAGGACCAGTGGTCAGGGATGATGGGAACTGTAGTCTCAAATCATCTGGAGGGCCGAGGTTGAGGAAGCCTGATCTATGGCCTTTTAAACTGTGGGGGGTGGTAATTGTTTTTGTTTGTTACCATGTTATGTATTTTTGTATTTTTATATTGTAAACCATCCTGCGACCCTCAGATGAAGGACAGTATATAAATTTAATTAAGAAGCAGCAGCAATGGGTAGAGAAAGAATTTGTCACTTCTTGTCACCATAAGTCTCTAATTGAAATTGCCCTCCACCATGTTACAGCTATGTGGTATGACCCACATTCTACTATTTGGGTCTGCAGCTTTAACATGTTCAGGCCTGAGAATAGTTGAATCACACCCTGTTTTTATAAGCAGCTGTTTCTATGTTTAAACCCTGAAATCATGTTAGCCTTGGTCTTTTCTCTAGATAAAACATGACAAGCCATTTCACCGGTTTCTCATAAATCGTTCAATACATTAAACTTTTGAATCTTCACTCTTTTCCTCTGTGCGTTCTGAATTATTTGGATTTAATAGGATGGGAAGAGACATTGGATTTTTAAAATTTAACTTACGTTCAACTACTTTCTTTTGATCCATTTCAGTAGGCTTAATGTTCAGGTGGATAGTGTTCATGGGCCAGCAGTCTGCTTCACCTGCTGAGCAGCAACCTGAAGGAGCAGAAGGCGAAGTGATTCCACCTGCTGCTGATCAGCGTTCTTGCTCCTGATGAGAACCAGCTGGCTCCAGCTTTCTTAAGCAGGGTTTCCAGCCTCAGTCAGTTGGTGGAAGCAGCATTCATTGTTCCTGGCCAGACCTTGCTGCTGCTTCTTACATGAACTGAGATATTCTTGTTGTTAGGACCGGACTGAACCTAGTATTCAGACTCTGCCTCCAGGCAAGTACCCCTCTGAGACTCAGCTGGTTGGCTGGCTTCTCCCTGCCATGGCTGGTAGCACAGGGCTATGACAGGGCCTATTTTATCGGGTTATTTTTCTTTCTGAGCTGTCCAGATAGTTTTACATTTGCTTTTATACTTCCAAGAACTTGTGATGCATGTTAGTTTTGTGTTGTGTGTATTCTTTCTGTCCTTTTGGTGCATTTCGGTATGAAAATAAGAATTTATGGGAGACCTGCCGTGTAGAACTACATTGTACTCTGGTACAGATAGCATGTAACAGCAAGTGGGAATATAATATTGCCTACCTTGAACAATGAGTTACATGCCCTAAAGTGTTCTTTTTTTATTGCCACTTTGAGACAATTAAGTGGGACTATCTGCCAAGCAAATTTGCTTTAGATGATGTAGAAGGGAAGCTGATTAAAGCATCACTTCTCTCTAACTCACTGATATGTTTCACTTTCCCTTGATTGTGGTTGTTGCAATTTAACAGTATATACAAACACTTCTATGTAAAGCATTGTATTAGAAATTAAAGGAAAACAAGGGCGATAGTGTCTCAGACTTGGCACCCTTCCCCCTCCCATGTTACACATGCACCTTGAAATGCCATTACCTGCTGTAGCTGAGCGCAAGGCAATTTGTTATGTGGAACAGCTAATTTTTCATTGCATTTCCACTGGGGTGTAGTGCAAAACAATCCAATGCCGCTCCAACAATAGTGTGGCCACTTGCATTAAGATCAGATAAGCTATCAGTTTCCATCGCCCATCATCTTTAAGGCCAGTAAGGTCTGTGACTACAGATTAGGGCCTTTTAATTTATTCAGCCCCTACCACCTTCTTCTTTCTTAGTGATGGAAAACTGAGTATAGTCCACTTCTACATGTTATGGTATGTCTTTTATCCCTGATGTCTGCATAAAGCAATTATTGGCTCTGGCAGGGACTGTTCCATTGTGCAGTGATGAAGAAAAAAAAACTGGGTCTGGTTGCATTAACAGCACTTACAGCAAAAGCAAGCAGATCCATCTTTTTGGAATGCTTGCCCAGTGCTGGTCCTTTTTGGAGGTTGAAGGGGATTGGTGTAGTGTGGGCTTTCCAAGAAAGTCCTGCCCATCAGCTGACATAACCAGTGATGGAAAATGGCCAAATGTGACTCCCTGGTGGGCCCATATTTGCCTGTGGGCTGGAGGTTCCTCACCTCTGCTAAAGAGCAGTGTTGCAGAAAGTACCTGCTCCGTTTGCTGAGAACACAGTATTACTACTGAGCATCCTTGCAAATCCATCTTGGGATCACAAAATTAAACTGCATTTACCCCTGTTTACATATTTTGTTGTTGTTTAGTCATGTCCAACTCTTCGTGATCTCATGGACCAGAGCACGTCAGGCACTCCTGTCTTCCACTTCCTCCCGCAGTTTGGTCAAACTCATGTTAGTAGCTTCGAGAACACTGTCCAACCATCTCGTCCTCTGTCGTCCCCTTCTCCTTGTGCCCTCCATCTTTCCCAACATCAAGGTCTTTTCCAGGGAGTCTTCTCTTCTCATGAGGTGGCCAAAGTATTGGAGCCTCAGCTTCAGGATATGTCCTTCCAGTGAGCACTCAGGGCTGATTTCCTTAAGAATGGAGAGGTTTGATCTTGCAGTCCATGGGACTCTCAAGAGTCTCCTCCAGCACCATAATTACATATTTATTTAGGCTTATAATCCATCATAAGTTCATGGTTGGTCATCTCCAGGTCTGTCATCAACATGCACTCCAATTGGCCATCTTAAACCAGAAGAGTTAGGGCATACAAACATATATCTGTCATGTTGCTTCTTGAATTTCTGTGCAAAGTGGGAATGGAAGTGCTTTTGTAGGATTAGACCCTTTGCCACTCTTGGCATCCTGAGAAACCACAGCACACTATTGAGTTGGTCCTGGGGCTGAGGCCAAGTAACAAAACTTTCTCTCATCTTCTCAGAAAAGCCTGTCCTAGGCTATCTCAAGGTAAAGAAAGACAATAATTTGCCCCAGGCACGCCAGCAATTAGTTGCATGGTTGCTGTGTACATGCTGCATGAACCTACCTAGTGCTTGTAAGCCACGCGAAACCTGTACACAACCCTCTCTCCCCTCTCTGTCCATGGCTCTCCCCTGCTCCTCATTTAAGCCCCACAACACCCTATGAGGTTGGTTAGGCTGAGAGGCAGCAATTGGTCCCCATGTGAGCTTAGTGGCCAAGTGGGAATTTGAACTCTGGTCTCCTAGGTCCTGCTCCAACACTCTAACCACTGCACTACACTGGCTCCCTCTAAGAATGTCTGCATGTTCTCTTCTGTTTACCTCGTCCCTTTGGTTTGTGGGTGGAAGGAGTCTGACCCATGCACCAGAGTTGCAGCTTCTCCCTGCAGCCACTGCTGTATTGAAGGGGTGGAGAAGATCCTGCATTGAACTGGAGCTGCCATTCCCTTTTGCCAGGAGTGGTAGTTGCAGAGGATGCATGAGGCAGGTTGGGCGGCATTGGTCTGCTTGCCTTGGGTCAAAAGCCACTTTAGCTGTTAGCTAAAATGGAGGCTAGGATCAGACGTGCTTTTAAACTTGCTTTCCCTCCCGCTGCCTCCCCCTGCCCACCATTAGACATACTGTTTCTGCTAGGGCAAGGGAGAATAAGAAAGGGAAAAATAGCTGTACAATCTTATTTTATCCCTGAGGTAGGCAGATACAAATCTGTATACACACAGGAAAACAGATTGGTTGCTTTTATACTCCGACAGTATAGTGATGAATGCCATGCATATAAACAAAATAGGGAAAAAAACCCCAAGAGATTTATTAAGAAGATGCCAATTCTATGCAGTTACTTTTGTGGCCGTATTTTAAGGTTTTTGCTTTTGAGCTGAAGTTTCTATTATGGCAAAAACAGCAGTACACCTTTTGTTTAGCTTTTAGCACCCCCAAAATGTTTATCCATAAAGGGGGAGAAATAATTTAATTCATCTAATTGTGCTTTTGCCTCCATTCATATATACCTCCTAGTGTAGCTGTTGTGCTAATTGATAATTCCACCTTAATGAATCCTCAGGTAGTGAAACAGAATTGGAAGTGGGAATCTTCTGTACATGTTAAACTTGCAAGTAAAAAAAAGAGAGAGAGTGGCTTGCAGCGAATTGTTATTTATATAGTAAGCTGTGCAGATGGCATGTGTAAGAAAATCACTCTTCCTTCCTGAAGAAGCACTTGATAAATCATGAGGTTTCCTTTATACTTATTCTCTCTCCATGCCTAGGTAATCAGAAAGTTATGCAAATGGGAAGCACTCCAATCATGCCAAACACCTGGCAAAACATAATCAGTACTCATAACCGATTACCTTAATATCCCTTTTGTGCATCTTTTACGATATGTAAAAACATTTAAAAGTTTTTCCACAATGTATTTTATTGTTGTTTTTATACTATAAACAAAAGAAACAGGCCACAATCCAAATTAGATATGCATGTGCACATGTGAGGAACATGTGAAGAGCCAACACTTTTGCAGCAGTAATTCCCACGGCGGAAGAGTCAAGCCTGATTTTAGAGGCTTGCCTTTTTAATCAGCTTCTGCTAGTAATACTGCAGCAGAACCCTTAAAGAATACTCTAGGTGTGTACAGATATAGGTTCTCATGCCCACCTGATAAATTTGGCCTGTGAGACCGACCCTGATAAGGATCTGGGCCATGAAGCCAACAGCTTCTTCACCCCTGTGTTAGAACAAGGTCCTGTATGTTTGGGATATGCAACAAACCCCCCAAGTTTCATAGCATGTGACTTCTTTAGCCCAGGATGAGTATTCACTTGGCATAATTTGCAGTTACAGCTGTTGGCCATGATGGCTCTATGCCACCTGGATCAGAGGCTACATGCTTCTGCACCCCACTTGCCAGAGGAACCACAGAAGGAAAGGGCTGGTGCCCTCATTTCTTTCTTGTGGGCTTCTCACAGGCATCTGCTTGGCAACCATGGTAGGGAAATAAATAGGCTTTTAGTCTAATCTACCAAGGCTGCACTTATGCCCTTAGGAAGCAGGAGTTATTTTATTATTATTTGTTATAATATTTTTTATTTGTATCCTGCCCTCCCCAGCCGAGGCTGGGTTCAGAGCGTCTAACATCATAAAAATAATACAAAACATAACTTTAACATAAGCAACCAACATCACAAAAGTAACATTCAACAATCATAAGGATAGTATAAAAAAATAATATCAACATAAAAAGTTAAACAGAAATCCACTCAACAGTTACAAAAAATAAATTAGCAAATGTGTATCTCCTTTTTCAGTTCCAGAAGTGGAAATGCTCAAGGTGATTTACGTAACTAAAAACCAATTAAACAATTTAAAAATGACACTCGGTGAGCTGCAGAATAATACACAAACAGCAGGATTTTTAGAATCGGAAGAACACAGCAATAGGACAGCTAATAATCAAATGGAAAATTTCTAGTGAGCGATAAAATCCTGTTGGAAAAGAAAAATCTTATGATGTTGAGGGAGCGACATCAAAGAAAGAGCCAAATGAACACCTTGAGGCATGGAGCTCCACTTTCTGGGTGCCACAGTGGGAAAGTCCATATTGTGCAAAGATGCCCTTTCCCAGTATAGCTGATGTAGCTTCTGTCCTTGAGCAATAAGGAAATCGGGTCAGGAGTCTCAAGCTTTTGGGTGAAGGCTTCACTGTTCTTTTGCTTTTGACATTTCCTTTCTCACTGCTACACTAACCTTCTGACAAGAGCTCTTTTTCTTCCAAGGGACAACAATTCTACCCAGTGCCGGATTTACGTATATGCTAAACAAGCTATAGCTTAGGACCCCACTCTCTTGCCCCCCCCCAAATTAAAAGAAATGATGTACATTTCCAAATATAAGATAAAAAACAAATAAAACAAAACCTACATACAGCAACAGTGTTTTGCGTTGTGTAGGCTCCTACGATGTAAGTAATGGGCCCCGCCTGCTAGCCTGCTTCCTAAAATATCACTGGTTTGCTCATTTCTATATATAGGGTGCCTACATTCTTCATGTGCAAATGGCTTTAGATACCTATTAGGTCCATAAATTACCATATAGCATATATTCAACACAAAAAACAGCAACAATTTGTTGTTGACAAAGGACAGGTGGACATATAAAGGGCCCCATTTCCTTCAGTAGCTTAGGACCTCATCAAACCTAAATCTGGCCCTGATCCTACCTCAACTCGGAGCCAACGCTAGACAAACAACACTGAAACCATTTAAGCCCCATTTGGGTGTGTGAACCTCACACAAATGAGAATTGCATAAGAAGAAGAGCAGGTCTGTGTTCATTGGTCTCTCTCCCACTGCCATGTCCTCAACAGCCAGCTCTACACATTTGGGAAGGTCTGAAGCAGGGAGCCTGCTCTCCATAGGTGGAGAATTGACTATGCAAAGTTCCCATTTGTGTGGGGTGCCTGCATGCTGCATCCAGCCGGCTATGCGCTTCAGATTTTGCCCCCAGCACATGGTGGGGACGGACGGACACCAAATGACCAGGACATGGCAGAGGGGGCAAAGCTAGCAAGGGAGGCCTTGTTGTTGCCATCATTCAAGTCTACTCTTGTGAGGTTGCAGCGCCTGTATTGAGCTACAGACTTTGGGTTAATAAGAGTATTTCAAGATGTGATTTCCAGAAGTGAAGCATATAAACCCGAGTTCTCTTATTTATTTTTTTAGCTGCTTCAGAGAGATGCTGTTGTAGTTCACTTGGAAACATTGCTATTGTCTTTATGTTCCACATTTATATCTGGTCTGTTAAATTGAGAGCAAACAAGCACACTCAGTGAGGTTCAGGGTTGAGAGAGGATTTGAACTTAATCCTAGTCTGACCGCACTCTTAACCACAATACCTCACTTGCTGACTAGTTACATTGTGTGCCCCACCCCCCAGTCATTTTTATTTGTCTGTGCAAGGAGAAAAGTATATTACGATGAAGCAGGAGGTTAGGAGTTCATATTGACTTCTATTTTGCTTAGTAGTCTTCAGCCTTATGTTTAATACATAATAAATAGTGTCTACTGTCTCCAATACTTCTTGTGTACAGTATTGCTGCATTATTCTGTTTTAGGTTATTTCTGTTGCTCTGTATCTTGTAAATCAGACATTTGAAGTTCAGCGTGACTCATTTTGGGGGGGGCATTTATTGCCTTGGCAGGATGCATGTAACATTCAGTAATGAGGAAAATCTTAATAAAATAAAAAATAACCTGCACAGGTACATAGCAGTATACACAATCCGGTAACTGACACATTCTTAAAAGCGAAAGGGGTAGCTGAGGAGGGGAGACTTCTCTCTGTATACAGTGCATGCTCTTTAAAGGGAGCAACCACTGCTTTTCTAGGTCATTATAATTCACACTGCGTCTGGCACTACTGGAAAACTAATGAAAACTCTGGGAGTACAAGGCTTTATTTTACAGTTGAGAATTCTCAGTAGTTACAATATGATGTTGTGCCTAATACTCCTGGTGTAGCCTCCCAACCCCCCACCCCAAACACAGATTTTTATTTTTAGCCCAGTCATCCATTTTATTCATTAACCCTATAACCACTGAGAGGTAGGGGTGTCTTTGTGCGTGTTTGTGTGTGTGTTTAGCACTGTAACCGAGCTTGTAAAGGAGATAGTGTTGCTACATTAAAAATAACTAGGGGAAAATGCCCTAGCATTTGTAAGGAGGGCTCATATATGCATTGTTAGCACAGAAATAAAAATATGGAAAACTGGTGTTTTAAAGGGAAGCTGCAATAAAATGAAAGTGCAGGGGGGTGGCGAGCGGGTTGGGAAATGGTGGAGGAAGGGAGAATTGCTTTTAGCTTACCAGAGAGAGTGATCTGATGCAATGCAACTGTTGCCATAGTAAAATTATATTGTATTGAATAAATGCAAGCTGCACCACCGAGACAAATTAAGCCAAGGTAATAAACTGTTTTAGCATAATTCCTGTCATCTTCCCTTTCTCTTTATGTAGAAACATTCATCTTTGGAAAGAGTACAATTAAAAGCTAAGCTTTGGCATATAGAATGCCAATTACAGATCATTTGTGTTGCCAAATATATGATAAGAATATCTTTGGTTAAATGGGTCAGATTTTTAAAAAAGCAGTATTTTTGCACCCCTCGATGGAAATAACTGTCACAGCACTCCCCTGAATGTCTAAGGCAATGACTCCTATGTTGGCATGCAGTTAAACCATGCTGTGAGTATCCTAATTATTTAGACTATATATGATCAAGAATGATACCATTTCCAGCAAAGAGAAATGTAAGTCATAAACCCCAGCTACTCATGCTGGGTGCCAAACAGAGGAGGGGTGGGAGGAATGAAGGATTTCTTAAAGAGATGACAGGGAAGCTATAATGAGATCATGCCATTACTTGGTCTTGGGACTCAACCTTATGACGTGCCACTGTATTGCAATTTTCAGTAGCTTCTGCAGCTGACACTCGGAGCTGATTTACAGCTTCAGGAAAAAGGCACATGATGCAGCAGCCCTGGGACTGTACCCATTTAGAAAGCAGACTGGGATCCTGTATACAGACAGCTAGCTTGCCAGGGGAAGTCTAGATTAGTGCTCTTCTTCTGAGAGTCTATCTTTCCACAGACACAACATTTTTGATGACAGGTCCAGTCAATCCTACCATTCCTTGCTTGCATTTTGAAGTCATACACTCCCAAGAGGAAGGCTGTTTTATGTCTGCATGACATGGGCATGTAAATTAGTCCTTGGGGTATCTCCTTTATCTGACCTCAGTTATCATAGCGGCACCCAGGAGTTAATTGTTTGTTAGCATTTTAAAATTGGCGAGATTCTAATCTGGAAGTCTCTAGGTGAAGGCCTTACAGAGGCAAAAGCTAGAGAAGAGAGTGCATCAGCAGAGGTAAAATAACTTTGAAAATACTTGAGGAAGCATCAAACAGAATATATCATACTGAAGAAGACAGAAGGGAAGTGGGCATTATTGTTAATACTGAATGAGGCCGGTTCACTGTAGATAGGGACGATTCACACCCCGGCCAGCATCTCTTTAATCTTCTACCCTCGGACAGGAGATAAAGAAGTATAATGAGTCGTACCAACAGGCTAAAAACCAGTTTCTATCTGTGGGCTGTTAGGCTGCTGAACGAAAAATAATATAGTGCAGCTGACTTTCGGGGTTGGTGTGTTGTGCGACAAGCACACAGAGTGCAATGAGATTGAGTGTTGGAGGGGAGGGAGGCTTGCTTAATTTCATTGTACACAGGTTGTACATTTACAATAAAGGTATTATTACTATTATAGTTCAATGGGGAGCTGTTTTGATTCCTTAGAATTTAAGCTTCGTTGAGTGTTCCTCGTTTGAGCATCTTGGAGGCTTATTAGGCTTCATATTGTAAGGATAATGGGAATTTCAGAAGTCTGAGTTACATAAGAGATAATATAGCTTATCTTCCAACTTTTAAATATATTAGAATTCTACAGCCCTCACTGTGGCCAATCACATCCATTGCTTACCTTGGCCCCATTCAGGTTATCAGATGTTATCTCCTGGGCACCTGAGTGTAAGATGAGAGATTGGGGTAGAATCTAGGTAAACGTCAAGGGACCCCTGACCATTAGGTCCAGTCGTGACCGACTCTGGGGCTGCAGTGCTCATCTCGCTTTATTGGCCGAGGGAGCTGGCGTACAGCTTCCGGGTCATGTGGCCAGCATGACTAAGCCACTTCTGGCGAACTGGAGCAGCGCACGGAAATGCCGTTTACCTTCCCGCCGGAGCGGTTCCTATTTATCTACTTGCACTTTGATGTGCTTTCAAACTGCTAGGTTGGCAGGTGCCAGGGACCAAGCAACGGAAGCTCACCCCGTCGTGGGGATTCGAACCGCCGACCTTCTGATCGGCAGCCCTAGGCTCGGTGGTTTAGCCCACAGCACCACCCGTGTCTCGGGGTGGAAAAAAACGCTGTGAAAATGCTTTTTCAATTTTTTTTGAAAAATACATTGAATTTTACATGGCTCACTGTTGCCATCTAATGTCATACTTACATCTTCTAATTGTTCAGAACAGGAAGAAAGCCTGACCTGCAAGCTTTTATAGGGGTTGATTTCAGCACCTTATTTTCTCCGGCCTATTGTTACACAAAGGTTTCTGTGGCTGGTCTCTATATTTTCTTTGCAAAATACAATATAATACAATTCCAAGGGGGAATCCAGACTGACTTTTTTATGGCATGTCTTCTGTTCCAACATGGGAGATGTCCTCATTAAAACATGCTAATAATAAGTATCTTCTGAAATTGTGTAGTAGGATAAAAGTGCAACTTTATTAACTCATGTTACTGACTTGCACTTCAACTGAGCAGCTTCTGTATTTATAGCATTGTCCAAAATGCCAATTAACTTTTACACAACAGTTCATGAAGAACAGCTAAATAAAATTGACTGGATAGTATTGATCAACAAGCAGTTATCATGATGACTATTGACTGGGGGTGTTGGACTACGATTAAATAATCTCTTTATGATAACCCGTGACAGAACTTGGAAAATCAGACTTAAGTACAGCCATGGCCATTTGTTATTTACCTTATTATTTTGCTACTGCACGGTTCGATTTTGCCACTTCTAGTCTATTCAGATATATTATAGGTAGCTGTTGTGTTGCATGCGTCCTTCCAACTTCACTAGATCTCACAGGATCTGGCAAACAAAATTCATACTTGGTGGTGGTGGAGCTTTCTTTTCAGGGATGTTACTCCATGCTGAATCTCAGCCAAAGATCAGGGTCCTAAACATTTTAGAGCAAATCAAGGGCGAAATTCACTCAGGAGCCTATATGGGTGTTAGAGCTGAATCAGAGGGAGCAGTCATTCTCGTCCACCCTGTGGTTGCCATTCAGACTGAAAGGAATTGGAGTACAAAGCCATTCTAGTAGGCAGGATGACATTTAGGTGGGGGAAAGAAAAGGCCTGCCAGATGGGAGAGGTTTCCAGACTTTTATACCCTAAACCACCTGCCATAAATGAGCAAGGAAAATATTAAGAGTAATGGTGTATTGGGAGACATTTTCATGAGAGGTAAAGTTGAGAACTAGAGCAGAGAGCCTTTTTAGTGCCTGTGCCCAGCCTCATGAATTTCCTCCCTGAAGGAGTATTGTTTTGCTCCTTTGTTCAATGAACTTCTGTAGGAAGGTTAAAATCTTCCTCTTTGGGAAGGTGTTTGGGGCACAAGTGATTGCTGCTGCTTCTTCTTCTTCTTTGCTACAAGCATGTCTGATTTTGAGGAGTGCTGGGATGGCTGAATGCTTTACAGACCCTTAAATCTCAAGTACAAATCCTGAATTAGAACCAGTAGGAAATAAAGTAGTTGTTTCTCACTAGGCCTGGAGTTACTGGAACATTATTATTATTGTTGTTGTTGTTGTTGTTGTTAATTTAATACAGTAGGCACCTTAGATTTGCATTATGTGATGTCACAGCGAATAAGTAAGGTGTTTTTAGATTTTTGCCTAAAAAGAAAGCTGGATGTTCCCAAGTATATACTTTCAGCCAGTTTAGGTATCACCCTGCAATGTGGACTTGAGTTTAACTGGTGACACCTACAAAAATATGTGGAAAGGGGAAAAGGAGAAAGAAGGTGTTAAAGAGGTTTATCTTCTGTACAGACAATAATCTGGTGCGCCATTTCTAAATTATCTACACTGGGAGATGCTGAATAATGAGAAAAAGCAGATCTGCAACATGAAAACTCTGGACAATACAGATAAATCATGAGATACCTGCATCACAGCTCACATTCACTGATGCAAAAGGCAGCTGTTCTAAAGATAACTGGCTGGTGTGCTGGGGGAGGCGGGGGGGGGGAGAGATGCACCAGAAATGTAAGAATTCTCAGGAGTCCCACATGAAGGTGAGATGATGGATTTAGCTTCTCTTATAAAATAGCGTTGTGCCATCAGTATTAAATCTTAATGCTAACAGAAGTTTTCATCTGTGGTATGTGAGTGAGACCAAATTCTTAGGAGGAAATTGAAGTTGAATGCCAAGTTGTGGAAACGCTATTCTCATAACTCATTCTGACAAAACAGAGTGGAAATGAAGGCTGTTCATATCTTAAGCCTTTAAAAATATTGAATGGGTTTCTCATGAAACCTGTGAAAATCGAGCCATTGATGTAAAGAGACCTATGGTTTTTAGCTGGGAAAAAAGAAAACAAAATGTCCTTTGCAGCATAATATCTTTAGTTAAAATAAGTTCCTGCCTGCCCCTCTGCAATTGGTTGGTTTGGCAACTGTGTAGTTCATTTAGAGGAATTTACCTGAAGCTGAAGTAAAGCTTTAATATCCTTTCTGACAGTATATGGATAGGGCACATTCATGGTAAACCCCAGAAATATTATAATTAGGACCATTATCATATTCATCAGAGGGATTTAAGGCATCATAAACATAAAGCCTAGGGCCTGCCGATCAGAAGGTTGGCGGTTCGAATCCCCGCGACGGGGTGTGTTCCTGTTGCTCGGTCCCAGCTCCTGCCAACCTAGCAGTTCGAAAGCACGTCAAAGTGCAAGTAGATAAACAGGTACCGTTCTGGCAGGAAAGTAAATGGTGTTTCCATGCACTGCTCTGGTTTGCCAGAAGCGGCTTAGTCATGCTGGCCACATAACCCGGAAGCTGTACGCCTGCTCTCTCGGCCAGTAAAGCGAGATGAGCGCTGCAACCCCAGAGTCATCCGCAACTGGACCCAATGTTCAGGGGTCCCTTTGCCTTTACCTTTAAACATAACCCCCCCCCCCCAAATTGTGGCACGTTGGGCTGGAAGTGTGCTATCAGTCTTATTTATTTGAAAAATAGAACTATTCAGTTCTGCAAAAAGCTGGCCTGTTTTACTTGTCATTTGATGTGAAAATGTCTCCACACTGGCAATTTTCCAAAGTGTATTGTACTGGAGATCTATAGCAGGAGTCCTATTGCTCTTCCAGTTGCATTACATGTTTGCCAGTGACAAACATGAATCTAATTACCGTAACTTCTTTGCTGCTACGTTCTGCCCCCACCCCAAGTCAGTGAAAGTAGCTTTAATTTTGGTGATTTAACAGTTGCTTTAACTTGTTATGATGTTCATCTGCTTGAGTGCCTCATCCTTCAATCCTACTGACCAAAAATTCTCCCAACAGTCTGGGGATATTGTCCCTTGCATGCGTGTTACTCTAACTGGCAGGGGCTACCTTACTTCCTGCCTCACTGACAGAGAACTGGCACTGACATCGACACTGATTTTGGGCAAAATATAACTGGTTCTGGGTGAGATCTTCACAGAAATCATTGTCGGTGGTTGGGCACCCAAGGGCTGCACTATGGGCCTATGTCCAACCACGGTTTAATATGAACACTCAGATTCCTGCATCACTTCTCTCTTGCCACTAGCCATACTGGACTGAGCATTAAACTACAGTGGTACCTCGGGTTACAGATGCTTCAGGTTACAGACTCTGCTAACCCAGAAATAGTACCTCAGGCTAAGAACTTTGCTTCAGGTTGAGAACAGAAATCGCGGAGCAGCAGCAGTGGGAGGCCCCATTAGCTAAAGTGGTACCTCAGGTTAAGAACAGTTTCAGATTAAGAACGGACCTCCGGAACGAATTAAGTTCTTAACCTGAGGTACCACTGTACGAGCCTTGCTTTGTTTTGTCCTTTGTACCCAGATTTGTGGCTTGCAGGAGCAGCCCATCCCGTTTTACCACCTGAGGTGGAATGGGAATGTGCCACTACTGACCCCTCCCCCACTTCTGCCGCCACTGGAATGCCCCCCCCCCTGCGAGAGTTGAAGCATCTTAGAAGGCATTGCCGTTCCTCTTCCCTGCCCTAGGTGTGAGGAAGATGAGCAGAAATGCCCTGTGCTGGAATGTCTCCCTCTTGCTGGTGAGAGGGGGACATTAAGGTGGAAGTGATGGGGTGGGCGGGACACCACCTCTTGCGCCTCTGCTGCCTGAGGTGGGTGCTTCACCCCACCCCATCAGTGGGCCGGCTCTGGTGGCTTGTTCCCCTCCAAACAAACCATGAGCAGTAGGTAGCATTTGTTGTTGGTTTGCCTTATGTGATTTGTTTAGGAGAAATGAACCCCAAGGACAGATTCAGACAACATGGCAAACCAAGGCTTGTGGTTTGTTGTTCCTGGCATGGCCAGGAGAAGGAGAGAACTGGGGGACTTTCAAGCACCGTGGCCCATTGTTAAACAATAGTCAAAGCAGGTCTTTAGTCTTCTGCATGTCAGAATTTCCGGATGAGGATTTGGGTGTGTTTTCTGGTTTCCACACTTTTGTTTGATGCTACAAATAGATATATTCACTCTGAAGCGGTGCACATTTTTTTCCTACCTGAAAGCTGAGCTCCTTTGTTTTAATGACAGGTTGGCCTTGAGAGGAAAGCAAAATCCAATCGTGAGTCCTGCAGCTGCATCTGGAATTTGACAGCTCTAGGAGATCTTTTTAATTTGTTCTAGGAGCTGTTCCTTCCTTACCAAAAGCAAGCCGAACATAGAAATGATAAGCTTTCTGTAATAATAGAAATCTTTGCAACTGTAAGAATATCATTAAGCGCTTCTCAAAAATAGTAAGCAATTTTAGAGATGGAGCTATATGAGCTTGGTCTCCTTGGATGAGAGAGTGGTAGAAACTTCAGGTGTTTTGTAATACTGACCTTATTTTTAATACACAAGGAGAGTGCAAGTGGAACAAAGAGGCGCTCTTCTAAGGCACAAGATCCATTACCCTACCCCTACATCAGATACCAGGAGAAAGAGAGATGCCCTTCACTTACAAAGTGTCTTCAACAAGCTCTTTGCTCTGCTTCAGTCACTGTTTCATCCAACCTGCAAAATTCAGTTTTTCCTCATACCATTTTATATTTGCCCTTTTCAGATGTTGCACCTGCCTTTGAAACCATTTCAGGAAGGCTCACTTGGCATCATTTGATTTCAGTTTGGCAGTCAGTGGAGATATTTTTGTTTGTCCAGACTTTTTAGGTTCTCTATTTTTATCTGTTTTGATATTTTTAAAGCCTGTCTTCCTGTTCATCAAACAGATATACCTTTCTGATTTTCTGAAGCAAAGTTCTTAACCTGAGGTACTATTTCTGGGTTAGCGGAGTCTGTAACCTGAAGCGTATGTACCCTGAGGTACCACTGTATAATCTTGCTGAAGCTCATGGTTCTGGACTGATCTGTTTGAGCTGAGCTTTCCTCAACATCATATGGCTGTTGCCCAGTAGTTTTGCATAGTGAACTTAAAAATGAACAAACATAAATTAGGAATTTGAAACCTGATCAAATTCTGTAGAACAGCGCAAAGGCAAAGTTCTTCTGGATGTAGCACATTTCTAGATCATGCCATACGAGTTTGCATTTAAAAGAATGCTGGTTATATAAAATAGCCCGTCACCTTCTGGATATTTTAGCACGGCTATCAGGAGTGTGAGACCTTTTGTTTCAGTTTGCAGCTAGTTCAAAGGAGGACAAGGAGACAGTTCTATAGTTTGATCTCTCCCCCAACTAAATGGGTTTATTAACTCCATTCCTCTCCTTCGATAACAGATCTCTGCAGCTGTCACAAAGGATATTTTCATTTTGCCATGCTGAAAAATCAGAGCTACTTTTTTGAAGTAAGATCTCCTACAGAGGCGTATGATGATAATTAGCTCATTGAAATGATATTCTAAAAATAAAATAATCTAGCACTCAGATCATATTGGTACAACTAAGGTTTTCAATAATAATTGGGTGATTAAAACACAGAAGTATATTTATTAATGTTGTCTCCTTAAGATAAAGTCCTTAATTGGTTGCTCTCAGACTTCCTATGAACTGGAAGTATTCATAGTGACTCCAGGTTTTACTTGCCTTTCTGCAAAACTTTGATATTTATGCTTGTCAGAGTAGTTCTTTTTAAAGAGGAGAGGACTTTTGAGAGGATCTTGAGAGGACTGTAGCCAGAAATAGTCTCTTCAGCCCAATATATGGCGGTGGCGATGGTGAACCCAGTTTGTATATTTTCCTGGGAATAACAGTTGGGAAACAGAATTGTGAAGTTTGAGAAGCTCACTAATGTGCTGCTATTGTTAGAGTGCTAGAAATGGGCATGGAAAAACTGGCTTCAAGTTTTCACTTGGCCATGAAGCTCACTGGGTGACCTTTTTATGGTGATTGTTAACTAAATACATTTAATGAGCTCCAATAACCTTCTGGTGCTTCCCTCACTTCAAGAAGTGAAGTTACAGGGAATCGTGCAGAGGGCCTTCTCAGTAGTGGCACCCACCCTGTGGAATGTCCTCCCATCAGATGTCAAGGAGATAAATAACTCTACAACTTTTAGAAGACATCTGAAGGCAGCTCTGTATAGAAAAGTTTTTAAGGTTTGATGTTTTATTATGCTTATATATTTGTTGGAAGCCACCCAGGGTGGCTGGGGCAGCCCAGTCGGTTGGGCCGGGTACATATAATAATTTTATAATTATTATTCACTTAAAAAAACTGAGTCTCAAAATGTCTTATAAAAAGTCATACAAAGATGCCATAAAAATACATAATACTAAATATGTTCATCTACCAGCGGAGGATAAACTATCCACCCTACTAAAAGATGAGCAGTAAAACAGGTCAAATTATTAAGCTTGGGGATGATATATTTGAATGCTTCCCATGTATAAAACCTTCATATATACAACTATCATATCAGGAAGAAAACCCTTCTCTTGAAATGCTGGCTTTCCATGTTTTTACATGAAATAAAACTGCATTCATCTGTGTAGTTGTACACACACACAAGCACACACATCCCCCAAACATACCAGGCTGAAGTGGTAAATTCAGAAAGGACTGTGCCATAATTTCCCCTTGCATGTTTAATTCATATCACAAAGTTAATAGTGAGAGAAATTGGTATGAAGGTGGGTGGAAAGGCAGGCTTTTAGGACAGTGCATGCAGCATACATCGAATGGTTTTGTTAGATTGGAGAGTCAGACTTTCATAGCAATACGGGAATGGGATGGGTTTGTGTTGAGCATGATTCTTTTCATTAGATGTGCTCATTGTGCGTCTCAAAGTTTGAATGCTTTGCTCTTTTTTAGCATGAGCCTGTTGACGACCTTGATTTTACAGCGCTCTAAGCACGGCTTTTTGCAAGCTGTGAAAATTTCCCCCCTCCCTTTATCTCTCTCTTCTTCACTGAGATTACCACTGCCTTGAAACTGCAAAGGAGTATTGTATGTCCTGTCAATGTGAGTGTAAAGTGTTAATAGGGTGTAAATGGCCAGATGAATTTGTCATTTTCCTAGCACTAATGCCTAAAAGAAGGGACTTAATACAATATTGATTCCTGTTTTGTGATTTTCTGTGGTTGTGCGAGAGCTTAATTTGGAAACTAGTTTAGCCCCTTGAGATTATTGGCAAATACACAAGCTAATAAAAAATTACCCATCTGTTTAAATGTCAGCCAATTTTTAAAACCACATTTTAAAAAGCAGGCTGTGATGTAATAGGAAGTATGATACAACATTATGTGAGAATACTTGGAAAGAACAGGGGGGAAAGCAACACAATGGCAGTATGCTACATTAAAATGCTCAAAATCTCTGGACGACCCCTGCTCACCGGTTTCATGTAGGTGTTGAACAGAGTGGGTGGTAAAATAGAACCATGTGGAACCGCACACTGAAGGTTCCATGGGGCCAAACCATATTTCCTTAAACACCACCCTCCAAAAACAACTATTCAGGTGTGAATGTAACTCCCACAAGGAGGTTTCATGCACCCCCAACTCAAGCAGCTCAAGGAGACATTCATCACTTCCCTGGCTCATCCTGCCATGCCCTCTCTGCTCATTTTTATCAGCCATGTGTGGCAAGGGGCAAGAGCATATGTAGTCACCTGGAACAGATGAAGCATCTTCTTCATGTCTTTGAGCCTTACTCACCGAAACTCTCATGGCAAGAGGACTCAGCAGTGCTCTGGACACCTCTTGGGACTCATCTGCTGTAACAGTAGAGTCAAGATCCTGGTGCAAGTGATTTTATCCTCGAAATGCTTTGCAAACAGCAGGACAACACTGGTCCTACCACCTCCTTTGGGCCTGACAGTGAAAGACCCCATACGGCCTAGAAAAGCTCTGTGGGATGGTACAGTGGGGATGCACTGGAAGCAGCAAAGTTTGCCTTGCTTGCTGCCTTCACTGCCACCGAGGAGGCTCAATAGTGAGCACTCACCTGTATTTGATCACATTAGGCTGCTGTTTTTCTACACTTGTGTTCCAGTTGTCTCCCAGCTTGTTTCATTGCCCTGAGCTCTGGTGTATATCAAGGACCCAAGTGGGCTATACAATGTGGGAGAGGATGCTAAGGGATAATCATTTAAACTGTGCTGTCCATTCACATATTGCAAAAAATCAGCCAGGGCTTCAACAGGAGCACCAGTCATATCAGCTGGGAAATACTCCAGAGTTGCCTGGAAGCCAATTGGATTCATCAACCTCCAAGGGCAGACCAATTTAATAGGTCCCCCACCTCCGCAGGGAGGAAAAGGTGTTGAAAGCCTAAATCTCAAACATATTTATTAGCCTGCAAGGTGCCACAAGACTGTTTTTATTGCAGCAGATGAATGCAGCTACTCCTCTGGAATGTGATCATATAAGAAGCTTTCTGAACCCCAGTATCCAGAAACAGAGAAAAGCATATAAACTTTCTTTAAAAAGAGTTCCAGGAATTTATGGCTGCGCACAGGTATCTGTTGTGCACAGTGAACTTGCCTGCTCATAAAAGGATAGCCTGTTCCTCTAAATGGACAGGACAGTCCTGCATATTAATCTCTTAAAATGAGGAGGCATCCTGTATGCACAGTGCCAGACGATCCTTGAGGGCGAAAGCTGCAGTCCATTGATCCCCTTTATATGCGTGCAAAAGATTGGTTTATGCACAGCAAACATATGTTTTCTCCTGAGTGCACCTCCTCAGTTGCCAATTGCCAGGCTGCATCACAAGCTGAGTTTGAAATTCCCCAAGGGCTGCTGCCTGGTGGGAAAAAGAAGAAAAAATGTTGCTGCTGCTTACACTGATCTCCATTCATTTGCTTAGCTGGCCTGTGACCAAATTTTTTCATGGAGTTTTACCAGTAGAATGATAATGTTTGGCTAAAACACTGAAGCTGAGAAAACCACAAACCCTGACCATGTATGTTAAGGCCTGCTTTTTAAATTTTGAACATTTGAGAATGGCAGTAATCTTAACTAAGGAGTCTAAGCTATAGTTAGGTGACAGACTGGAGCAAAAGTAGATTCTGTCAAGGAAGAAGCACACTGGCTTGGGTCTCACTGTTAAGTCACAATCCATTTTATAGAAGTTTAAAACACCTTAATGTCATTCAAGGAGTTTATTTAACGGGGATCCACTGGGAAGTGATTCATAAAGGATTCACATGTTGCAAGGATGTTAGACCAGAAAATTGCACTATATGATACAGAAGTTTTTACATAACTCTGCTCATAACTGACCAAATGACTAATAAATTTTGTACATTAAGCTACATCATGGACAATGTCCCATTGCATCATGAGATCAAGTTATTATAGGTTTTTTTCTTTGAAGTTGCATGTTCTTGGAGAACCAATGAAGATTATGTAGTAATAAATAAAGGAAAAGTAAGAAAAACTACCCCTTTATGGATCACTGCCTTGCCGTGGCGAAGGGGCTTGAATAACTCAGAGAAGCTATGAGATATCCTGTGCAGGGCCACCCAAGATGGACAGGTCATAGTGGAGAGTTTTGACCAAACGTGATCCACCTGGAGCAGGAACCAGTATCCCTGCCAAGAAAACTCCATGGACAAAGGCAACAGGCATATAAAAGTTATGACGCTGGAAGATGAGCCCCTCAGGTCGGAAGGCGTCCAACATGCTACTGAGGAAGAGCGGAGGGCAAGTACAAGTAGATTCAGAGCTGATGAAGTGGCTGGGCCAAAGCCGAAAGGTCGCTCAGTTGTGGATATGCCTGGAAGCGAAAGGAAAGTCCAGTGCTGTAAAGAAAAATATTGCATAGGAACCTGGAATGTAAGAACCATGAACCTGGGTAAGTTGGATGTGGTCAAAAATGAGACGGCAAGAATAAATATTGACATCCTGGGCATCAGTGAACTAAAATGGATGGGAATGGGTGAATTCAGTTTGGATGACCATCATATCTACTACTGTGGGCAAGAATCCTGTAAAAGAAATGGAGTGGCCCTCATAATCAACAAAAGAGTGGCGAAAGCTGTACTGGGATGCAATCTCAAAAATGATAGAATGATCTCGATACGAATCCAAGGCCGACCTTTTATCTCGAAGCTATGAACATGAGTTTGACCAAACTGCGGGAGGCAGTGGAAGACAGGAGTGCCTGGCGTGCTCTGGTCCATGGGGTTATGTAGAGTTGGACATGACTAAATGACTAAACAACAAGGAAAACTTAGACTAGGCTCTCAAATAGAGCACGCCTTGTGGTAGGGCTGGCTTACCCATTGGCCTCAGTGAGGCAGTCACCTCAGGCAGCAGGCAAGGGAGGGGTGGTAGGCCTGGGCCCCCGAGGAGTGTGCCACTTGCCACCTGCTGAGCTTGTCTTTCATGGCTGCTGCCTGGGAAGAGCAGGACCAGCATTGGTCACTGCCTGCTCCTTTTCGGCCTCCATTTTTCTCCCCCACCACCTTCAGAACCCCAGGGCTTCTCCGGACCACCTCCAGTCCCCCAGGCCACAGTGGAGGGGCTACAGCTGATGAGGCAGTGGTGGGCCTTTTCAGCAGCACACCATGCCCTGTGGCTGGACTGTAGCAATGTGGGCAAGATTACCTCCAGGATGGTACAGTGCACACATGCAAACTGAGGTAACCAAGGTACCGGTATTTGGAAATGGGAGCATTAAGGAAAGCATTGCAAGCTTTAGGGTTCAATTCTTTACTGTCTATACTGGCTTTATGTGGGTTGTAAGTCACTGCAGAATTAGGGTTTCCAGGCGTATTTAATGATGGTTTGTTATGGCAATTTGATTTTTAGTGTCAGGTTGCTACTCTTTTCTTCTTGCTTGATATACAGCCCACTGCTAAACTTGTTGGCCATAATATAAAGAATTGCTCAGCTACATCTGTGTGCCCAGCAGGGCTTTGGGTAGTTTCTGATGTGGCATGGTGAGGCTATCGTGTCAAGCTGCAAAATAAAATGTAATAATAATAAATCTGAAGAAGCAACACCTGTACTCAAGCAATTGGTTGGCTTCTGGGGATGAAGGCAGGAGAAAATATATTTTGGCTTATGTTATATCTTTAGTGTGATTTAAGAGGCCAGCACCAGGGCTTTTTTCCAGCCAGAATTCACCTGAACTCAGTTCTGGCACCTCTTAGGTGGGCACCATTGTCATTCTAAGAGCACAAGGGTGAATTCATGGTGAGTTCCACCACATTTTCTTAGAAAAATAGCATTGGCCAGCACTATTTGTAACCTATAACTATCACAGCTATAAGTTTCAGAAATGTTGAGAACACGATTTATTAAATCAGTCAAATACAAAGCTGCACATTTTGCCATGTTCAAGTAATGCATTTTAATTTATTTCAATATTTTTGAATTTAGCTTGCTCTTCACATACATAAGGCATACCCTGTTCTCCTCAGCACTAAATCATGCTTTTGGGATACATAGGGTTGATGGCATACTTCAGGGGAGTTTTTCTTGCATATTTCTGTCTTGCCCCTCCACTCCATGATGCTTTGAACCCTTTAGGGAACATTCATTGCTCTTTTGGAATGCTATTTGCAGTTTCCAGATTCCTCATCAAAAGGTTTCCAAATTACCAGATTACAAACAAAAGCTTCCTCCTATGGAAAAGGGGGGGGGGAGGGGAATGTGCTGTAGAAAAGTCACAAATACTAAGATACCACACAAATTCCGGACCCATCCGAGCTTGTAAGATGCTACGCAACCAGAATGTTTTCTGCAAGCATAATGCTTTTGATAGGACAAAACACTCAAAAGCTCAACTACTGATAAAGAATTCAGGCTAAGAAGCTCCATATTCCGTTTGTGTGGACTTTTGCCCCTGAAGTCTTTTATGTTCATGGGGATGTGAAGGGAACAGTGTGACCTTTTGGGGTCTTTCTTTCTTTCTTTCTTTCTTTCTTTCTTTCTTTCTTTCTTTCTTTCTTTCTTTCTTTCTTTCTTTCTTTCTTTTTTAAAGAACTCTTTTCTGAGGATCTTCTGAAGGAATAGTGTGATGGTTAAATGACACCATCCCTAGATAGAAAGAAGCCTGACCTCCAGGTAAAAATCAAAGTATGTTTGGTGCTTTCAGAAGTAACATTTGAACAGTGGTTTGTTGATTTTATAAGTATTTATTTATCTACTTACAATTTACATTAAAGTAAAAAAAAAATGATGGGTGGGACTTAACCAATGAGTCCTGTCAGCAGAAGTTCTGTATTATATATTTTTGAATGCAAGAAAAATGAAACACTAGCAGGGTACCTATAATGTGCTGTCTTGGGGGACAGTACTTTTCTTACAATATATTGTTTGAAATTTACCCTAAGGCCTTTTTCCTATGATCTGCAAAATTCTCAGTGTTCTTGCTCACAAGTAAATGAACAGGGAAACTATGGAATGGAGAAAGTCCGACTTTCATTTAGCTTTCAGAAAATATTGCCAAATGGGGGAGATGGTTACATATGAGACTGCCTTAGAGTCAGACAATTGGTCCTTCTACCTCAGTATTGTCAACACAAAAAGGAAGCACTTTTCTCAGCCGTACCTGGAGACACCAGAAATGGAACCTTGTACTTTTTGCATGCAGAGCTTGTGCTCTACCACTGAGCTATGATTAACCATTAGAATGTAAGTTGGATTGCCAGGCAGTAACCCAGACTTTAGCTCTGGCCTTTTAAAACTGATTTAAATGGGGATACAGCAGCTGCATTTTCTCCTTTGCCAGCCCTTTCGTTTGCCCCTCTGCCACTGGCTGTCAACAAGTTGGGAGAGGCGCCAGGCACAAAGTCTCCTAGAGAGAAGTGGATGTATGGAACCAAGGCTGCTGTGTCTCCTGTTTAACTTGTATTTTTGAAGAAACACAGCGCACCTTCGGGCTGTAACCTGCTGACTGTAAAGGGAAATGCATGAAACTTTTTTAAAAAAGTTATTTTTTCCACTTGTTTGCTCGCCAGTATCATATTCAATTAACAGTTACGTAGCTTGTAATTCACATGGAGAAATATGCACACAAGCATATGGTGAGGCTAAAAGAGGTTGGCGCCTTATTTTGGTTCAGTTCATAGAATTATGCAGGATATCTTGTTTGTTTCACATTTCCATGGGAGCCCAAATTTGTATTTTGAAGGTATGAATGGTTTATGTAAAGTAGGTGTTTTGTTTTACAAATATGCACATTTCTGTGTTATTTCATCACATCTTTGTGTTGCAAAGTGCCCAGTAACTCTGCTAGATAGTTCTGAAAATCCAGCTATTGGAACACTAGAACTTTCCCATACCTTGACATTTCAAACAATGTCAAATTGCTAATTAAAGAAAGAACTTTGTACGCTAGATGGATGAACTATAAGAAGATGCCTTCTACCAGGTCAGAGTATTGGTCCGTCTGTCTTAGTATTGTCTGGTCTTACTGGAAGCATATTTCCAGAGTCTCAGGTAGGGGTCTTCACATCACCTGTTTTACCTTCCATTGAAGATGCCAAGATTTGATGCCAAGATTCTGCATGCTACACATGCACTGTGCCATTGATCAATGATGCCTTTCCGCTCTCTGTTGTAGCCATTAAATAGGAGTACTTCTCTAGAATCAAGGAGCTGTTGAGCCCCTGAGATGAATAGTGTGTGTAAGGTTTTGATATGCAAAGCCCTGTGGCCTGGAGGTTACAGACCTTAGCTTAGGGCAGATAGGTCTACCAGTTTCATGTGAGCCCTGCTGCCCATTGAGATCTGGCAAGGATGCAATGCTCCAGGAACTAAGAGTTGCTAGTAGTACACAGACTAGAGGGGAAAGTGGGGGAAACTACTTAATGATTTTTTGCCTGTTCGATCAGTAGTAATGCATTGTGCAGTGAAATACAGTGTATAAGAAATAAAGAAACTATCAAAATAGTTTTCAGGCGGAATTTCCATAATTCAGACTAAAAGAAGACTGGTAAGTACAGTGGTACCTCGGGTTAAGTACTTAATTCATTCCGGAGGTCCGTACTTAACCTGAAACTGTCCTTAACCTGAAGCACCACTTTAGCTAATGGGGCCTCCTGCTACCGCCGCGCTGCCAGAGCACGATTTCTGATCTCATCCTGAAGCAAAGTTCTTAACCTGAAGCACTATTTCGGGGTTAGCGGACTCTGTAACCTGAAGCGTATGTAACCTGAAGCGTATGTAACCCGAGGTACCACTGTACTCACAGCAGACATTCTGACCTCTTTGCTGCTGCTCTAGTCTTCCTCCTGAGCTACCAAGAGCTAAGCTATTTTTTGCCCCATAGCATTGAAAGCCAGTGTGGCATAGTGGTTAGAGTGTCAGGCTAGGACTGGGGAGACCAGGGTTCAAGTCCCCACTCAGTCATGAAGCCCAGTAGGTGACCATGGGCCAGTCACTCACTCTCAGTCTAACCTACCTCACGGGGTTGTTATGAGGATAACATGGAAAGGAGAACTATGTATGCTATCATGAGCTCCTTGGATGAAAGGTGAGATGCAGATGTAATAATAAATAATAAAATGGGTCCAGAATTAGCTATGTCATTTGTCTGCCCCATATAAGCCAGTAGTAGCCAAGGGCAAATCTTGGGTACAGCTCATGGTTTGTCAGGAGTGAGGCAAACGATGAGCCTATGCCTGGACATAATTCCAAGTCAAATCATGGTTTAGCTCTGGATAATACAGCAGCAGGGGGCTTAGGGAAGCTACTTTCCTCACTGTCTCTGGGATAGTTTTATAAGAAACAAGGCACCCTTTATTTTGAGTCACTGTCAGAATGTGTCCTTTCAGAGCTAGGGCAGTGCTGAGTAGA
The DNA here is from genome assembly GCF_964234715.1 of Podarcis melisellensis. Taxonomy (NCBI): domain Eukaryota; kingdom Metazoa; phylum Chordata; class Lepidosauria; order Squamata; family Lacertidae; genus Podarcis; species Podarcis melisellensis. The sequence continues at coordinate 42,444,847 of NC_138530.1, forward strand.
TCAGCACTGTTTCAAACACTTTTCTATAATGTAATAATTATTTGCAATTATTTGTCCACCCTATTCAACGGGATGCGCTGTAATCGACAACCAGCTGAAGTTCAAATTTATTTATGAAACTTATTAGTCACTTGGTACCAAACAGGTCTCCAAACAACTTACATTGAATAACATATACATAAATGCATTATTAAACAGAATAGGAAAGGAAAAAAATCATATAAACATTAGCTTATTAAACAGCAATACCCAGCCCCCATATAATGTTAACATTGGCAGCACAACAGTAACAGCACAAGCTGTGGAAGACCCCACAATGTGCTAGATGATGATTTTCAGTGATAAAGCAGAACATTGGCTGATGCCTTATTTGTGTCTCACTTCTAAGCTTTCATAACCCTAACACATTTTGAATCAAAATTGTTTGTCATTCAATATGGCTGGTCTACCTATCAAGGCATACATTTTAGCCATGCGCCAATTACATGCGCGTTAGCAATGTAGCAAGTGAAATTAATGGAATTTGTGTTTGTAATTGAGGGCAGGATCACAGCTGTACGTAATGAGCATTCAAAGACCTGGATTGGCTAATGCAAGAGACCCACGGTAGCCCAATTGAAAATGTGACTTATTTGCTTTGAGCAGCTGATACCCAATTTGAAATTGCCTCAGTTTCAGAAAACACACACTGCTTTTGTGATTCTTTGGATCCTGTACAATACCAGTAAGGTCGCAGTATGGTTAACATTAATATTGCCCCACCCTTCCAATCCCTAGTGAATACTATCAGTGATAAAATATTTTCAATAAATTAGGATTTTGGGAATAACCAGACAGTTGAATGTACCCACCAGTTTGGCCATGTGATCTGATTCTTTTGGCTAATGAATACCATTTCACATAAATGTCATGTTTCCAATATATGTCCCATGTTCCCAATACATATGTTGGGAAAATTCTGCCACCAGAATCCAATCATATCTGACCATAGACAGGGGAAATGCACTAAGACTAACTAGAGCAGCCTTTCTCAACCTTGGTTCCCCAGATGTTGTTAGACCACAACTCTCATCATCCCTAGGTAGCAGGACTAGTGGTCAGGGATGATGGGAGTTGTAGTCCAACAACATCTGGGGAACCAAGGTTGAGAAAGGCTGAACTAGAGAGTTTGAAAACCTTAAATCTTTTATGTTACTTTGTGAATTTTGCGTTCCGAAAGATAATTCACTAATGGCTTCTAGTTCCCGTGGGCTTGCTGCAATAGATGCTGAAATGGCAGAAGAATAGGGTGTAGCAAATAAACTCAATGAGCTGTCAAAAGAATTTTTCTACATCAAAGAAGACTCTTTCCCCTCTATTTGTGGTTCATACACTGACCTCCTCTGGCACTTCTCTTCGCTAAATATGAAATAGTTTCAAGCCATATTTTATTTTATTTTACTTTATTTTAAATCCATTTGGCTATTGAAATTTAAGGTTTAAGAATATTGTAGTGAGATTTCTCCTAATCTGCCGTAGAATAGCGAGGGCAAAAAATTCTCTTTGCTGTTGCTTAGCAACCTTTTTTCGTAGCAGATGCACACAGGACTCCTGATTGTTTAATGCCAGCACTTCTGGCTTCTGTCAACATAAAATGCTGGCTGCAGAAGCAGCAGAAGGAAGTTATACTGAAACACAGGTAAGAAAGGAAATGCATTTCTCCTGAGCTTATTAATGTGGATGACAGCTGGATTCCATTGAGGACACACATAGGGAGGATTAGTCATCCCAACGTGTGGTATATTGTGCTCCCCTTTCTCTGACCACACCTGAAGGCTTTGGGCAAACAAGGAAAATCAATACCACATAGAAAAAGAAACAGAGGCTTAGAGTATTTAATTTTTTTGCTGATACTTCCCAAGGGATGGATAAATAAATGTGTTTGCATATCCTCATCCTCATCATCTTGACTAATATCAGACAGAATAATATATAACACAATAAATGAATACTTCCATCTACCTGACGGGTTTCTGGACTTGAACCTTGGCGCATGCCATGTGAAAGACAAAAGGGCCATACAATATGGTAAGAAGCAGCCAAAAACAGAAACCATCAGGTACCAAAAACAATTTGTTCCAAGCTGATTCCTTGGCAACCTGGATGTGACAAGTTATTCCTTTCAGGGTGTGTGTGTGTGAACGGAGTGGATGGGTTTCAGATGTGAAGGGAAGCTTCCAGTCTGAATTCTTCTCTTCAGATCACATCTAGCAGAGAGAGGCCCGTTTAGTGTTAGGACAATTGTAAGAGTGACATTCTGGGCTGGACTGCTGGCCACAGAAGTATGCTGCTGCCTCCAAATTTAGAGTCCCTGAATATTTATGTTTCCTGTTAGTAGACTGTGAATATGTCAGCCCTGATAAAAAAAGGTAAAGGTACCCCTGCCCGTACGGGCCAGTCTTGCCAGACTCTAGGGTTGTGTGCTCATCTCACTCTATAGGCCACAAGCCAGCACTGTCCGCAGACACTTCCGGGTCACGTGGGCAGCGTGACAAGCTGCATCTGGCGAGCCAGCGCAGCACACGGAACGCCGTTTACCTTCCCGCTGGTAAGCGGTCCCTATTTATCTAATTGCACCCGGGGGTGCTTTCGAACTGCTAGGTTGGCAGGCGCTGGGACCGAACGACGGGAGCGCGCCCCACCGTGGGGATTCAAACCGCCAACCATGCGATCGGAAAGTCCTAGGCGCTGAGGTTTTACCCACAGCGCCACCCGCATCCGTCAGCCCTGATACACCCCCCCAAAGGCCCCTGTTCCTCCAGAAAGGTAGGTAAAGGTAAAAGGTAAAGGGACCCCTGACCATTAGGTTCAGTCGTGGCCGACTCTGGGGTTGCAGCGCTCATCTTGCTTTATTGGCCAAGGGAGCCGGTGTACAGCTTCCGGGTCATGTGGCTAGCATGACTAAGCCGCTTCTGGCGAACCAGAGCAGCGCACGGAAATGCTGTTTACCTTCCCACCGGAGCGGTACCTATTTATCTACTTGCACTTTGATGTGCTTTCAAACGGCTAGGTTGGCAGGAGTCCAGAAAGGTACACATGAAATAATAAAAAAGCACCTTATTGAATTAACATTTATTTTATTGGATGCATTTGTATACTGTAACACCTAACTGAGTGGTGTACTATTCTGATTTAAGAATAACCACTAATAAAACAGCAATTATTTTAAACAATCTTTCAGCAGTGCAGCTGATGGCAGGCAAGTCGAAGTAAATTTGGAAGGCAATGTCTACATTTGGGGACGACGACACCTTGTATAATTTTTAAGCATTGTAGTGACTGTTTCTCAAATCATTTGAACCGAATAAATTCTTCAGGAAAAGGTTTATCAAGGTGTTTGGAGTAACAGCCTTGTAAATTTTCAGTAGAACTGAAGGTCTGTTCATTTGACATCTCAGTAAAAATGCCAAGGAATCAAAACTTGTCTGGTGCAGTTTGCAGGCAGCAAGATGGGAACCTACGCAGGTGGATAATTTATCCATAACTGGATAGCATGGTTCTCCTTTGGAGAACTTTCCAAGACAACTGCATTCTAGCGTGTTTCGTCGGGCATGAGTTTGCAGAAGTGGTTAGTTTTTTTGGCTTTTGAAAACTCTGTGTACCACATCACTAAGCTCAAGCACTTCTTGCTTGAAGCTTTCAAAATGATCGTGCAAACTAGCCACAGCGGCAGTGAGGAACTGCAGCACAATATTTAGCATTTCTTCTTGTTGTTTGATTCTTGTAACATATATGCTTTCAAGTATGGTGGCCTCCAATATGGTCGTGAAGGTGATACCTAGTTTCTCTATTTTTTGCTACTGCCCTTGTATCATTTTGTGTTGCCTATTTTTCTATCTTGTCATCCATAAATCTTTTATGATGCGAATAGATTTCTCTATCATTGTGGTAGAGAACTTTAGTGGATACAGCTCTGGCTGTGCATCATGTACAGTGTGACAGGCCTCTCATTCTCCCAAGCTGTAATGATGCACAGAAATTGTACAGTGGTGGCACAAAACTGAAAACAACCATACAGCTGCAGTCCAGCATCTTTCAATTGTATTTACATCAACCCAGCAAGGTTGGAACTAACCAAGTTCAAGGAGAGTGTCTATATTCACGCTTCAAATTGTGCCAGACTAATTGTTAGGATTGTCATAGGTTTGTCCAGAAGCGTTTTTAATGTCTAAGCCTAGATCTTTGATCTTTTTAAAAAACTCGCTCAGCTGTGGACAATCTATTCATGAAGCTTCTCAAAGCCTATACAGTAAAATGCTTTGTGATCTCTACTTCGGCAGTTACATAGTGCAATATGAAACTGAAGTGGTCACGTCTCAGGAGAACAGTCAGCAGCCATAGAGTAGTACTTGGCAGCAACTGATTCCAAGCATATAGCAACCAGAATTTCTTTCCTATGGGCAGTGCAAAAAAGACTTGAGAGTTAGAGTGTCAGGTCTCAAGCAGGTCACCTTGTCTCTGCATACAGGGTTAGTATGCCAGGGATTTTTGGCCCAGGGATTTTTTCGCCCACCATGCATTCATGCAAATGCTGCAGGTGAGATAAATCACTGGCATCATATTTAAATTGGTTGCAGACTAAGTTCTTTGTCTTATTTCAAAGAAGGCAGACACAGCTACAGGTTCCTTTTACTCAAGGTGATAAGCAGGTAAAAATATTCTCAGACATATTTTGTTGCCGCATGAAAAGAGAAAGCTACAGGAAACAGGTCCGTATAGTTAAACAGAAATGGTTTTCCCAGTAGTGATGTATGGAAGTGAGAGCTGGACCATAAAGAAGGCTGAACGCCGAAGAATTGATGCTTTTGAATTATGGTGCTGGAGGGGAGACTCTTGAGAGTCCCACGGACTGCAAGAAGATCAAATGCATCCATTCTGAAGGAAATCAGCCCTGAGTTCTCACTGGAAGGACAGATCCTGAAGCTGAGGCTCCAATACTTTGGCTACCTCATGAGAAGAGAAGACTCCCTGGAAAAGACCCTGATGTTGGGAAAGATTGAGGGCACAAGGAGAAGGGGATGACAGAGGATGAGATGGTTGGACAGTGTTCTCAAAGCTACAAACATGAGTCTGACCAAACTGTGGGAGGCAGTGGAAGACAGGAGTGCCTGGCGTGCTCTGGTCCATGGGGTCACGAAGAGTCGGACACGACTAAACAACTAAACAACAACAACAACAACAACAACAGGAAACAGACTTTACTTCCTCCCTCTCAGGAGAAGAGGGGTGTGAACTTACTGAGCCTACTCTAGAAATTAGAACTCTATGTTCATTAACCCCTCATATACCAACCAGCAAATATAGATTGTTAGATTGTTGACTTAAAACCTCCCACATTATGTATTCTAAAGAAAAGCAAAAAGGAAAGGGAAAAGCTATGTTCATAACTCAGGAAAGCCAACCAGCCCCCGTTCACAGATACATCGACCCCTTTGTGTTTTCTTTTTCTGAATACTGTACATTGGGTACTAATTAAAGACTATTGCCTATTCCAACAAATGTATGACAGTATTAGGGCCAGACGTATTTGAAATGTATTGCAACATGAACTTTTAATTATAAAAGTCTGTAACCCTGAAACTCATGGTTATAGGATGAAATAGGCATGGTCCTTTTAATTTTGTACAAATGTACTACTGAAATAAGTGGGGCTTTATAAAAACTGGCATGCAAATAATAGAACTTTATATGGCAGACATAGCATTAACAAGGTTGCTTCCTTATGTGCCCTCAGACTATGCCCTTGGGCTAACTGTGGTAGCCATAGATGAGGATGTAACAAAAGTCCTCCTTTCTAGAAGGATAATGAGGTTTTTAATGATCCAAATGAGTGCACATTGATCATTAACATCCTATACAGTATAATTATTCATTTATTCAACTTGTAGAATTGACTTTGCAGAGAGTTCATACAATTAAAAAAAGTTAAGTAAGCCCTTTAATTTATTGCTACAGCTAAAACTCTTGACCCTTTTTCTAATTCTTCCTTTGACATAGCCATATATTTTGCATTGTAATGGAGATTAGACTGCGCGTGAAGCCACTAGCACATTAAAGTTTTTAAATGCTTGTACTAATCAAACAATTAATCTGTGTACTCTGTAATGGAGATATTTGTACATTTTTCACATAATTATTTTAGTTAATTATCAGCATGATAGGGCTGAACTATGTTATATAATAAGATCCTACAACTTGGTAAGTCTGCTGGTTCCTGCGGCCTTTTCGGAACAGCTTTGCTGGTGTTGGTAGCAAGAGTTGAGAAAAGAAGGACAGAAATAGGCCGTGTTTGAGGGATGTGCTCTCCAAATGATTTTTCTCTCCACTGCCGCATTCCAAAGACATTGCATCCCAAAGACATTGATGAAAACAGGGGTGTCCTAAGAGAAAGCAGGACGTCCTGGGATTGAATCAGAAACCAGGACGGCTTTTGTAGAATCAGGACTGTCCTTGGAAAAAAGGGACACTTGGAATGTCTGAGTCATTGGGTAACATTCAGCTAAGTTTTACTCAGGGTAGACCCATTGAAATGAATGAACATGTCTAAATTAGGCCCATTAATTTCAGTGAGTCTATTTTGAGTAAAACTTAGTTGAATACCACCCATTGTATATGAACACAACATGGTTTTCCCCAGTTGTAAAGGGGAATCAGTATATTTTGATTCAACCCTTCTCTCAGACTGATTTTAATTCCTAGCATCCAACATAAAGGTAAAAGTTAAAGGTACCCCTGCCCGTACGGGCCAGTCTTGACAGACTCTAGGGTTGTGCGCTCATCTCACTCTAGAGGCCGGGAGCCAGCGCTGTCCGCAGACACTTCCGGGTCACGTGGCTAGCATGACGAAGCTGCTCCGGCGAACCGGCACCAGAGCAGCACACGGAACGCCATTTACCTTCCTGCTAGAAAGCGGTACCTATTTATCTACTTGCACTTAATTGTGCTTTTGAACTGCTAGGTGGGCAGGAGCTGGGACCGAACGACGGGAGCTCACCCCGCCGCGGGGATTCAAACCGCTGACCATGCGATCGGCAAGTCCTAGGCGCTGAGGTTTTACCCACAGCGCCACCCGCATCCAACCTATCTGACACTAAAGAAAGAAAAGGCTGCAGCATGTGCAACTTTTTAGTTTAGTGAAAAGACAAGCAGGAGCTGACACAATAGCTTATAAAAATTATGCGTGGCATGGAGACAGTGGTGGCCGATGGCCATTGAGACTGGTAGGGCGGCAGGCCGGTAGACCAACAGTAGACAGAGCCAGAGACAATGACAGGAGGAGCCAACTCATTCTAGTTTTGCCCTGCTGTGTTTTAAAAGGGCAATGTTGAGACGAAGGAGGAGGAGAGTGATGGGCAATGCCACAAACCCAGTGCTACAATCTGGATTGGTTGTAAGAAGGCAAGCAAGTGAAGGCTGGCTATGGGAAATAGGAGTTTGTTGGGGCAGTGCTTCCTTAGCCCCAGTGTCCCAGCATCCACCACACCGAGAAAGTGTACAGTGGTACCTCGGGTTACATACGCTTCAGGTTACAGACTCCGCTAACCCAGAAATAGTGCTTCAGGTTAAGAACTTTGCTTCAGGATGAGAACAGAAATCGTGCTCCAGCGGCGCGGCAGCAGCAGGAGGCCCCATTAGCTAAAGTGGTGCTTCAGGTTAAGAACAGTTTCAGGTTAAGTACGGACCTCCGGAACGAATTAAGTACTTAACCCGAGGTACCACTGTATAGTGAAAAGCTGGATTAGATGGGCCATTGGCCTGATCCAGGAGGCTCTTATGTTCTTTTGGTCTCCTCTTACCTATTTCTTTATCTTTTTCTCTGTTTGGTGGTAACTAACTAAATATAAAGTTTTCCTGATTTGCCAGCAGGTTCACCATTTGTCAGTGAGAATGACAAATCTACTTGTCTATGATAATGCTGAGGTAGAGAATTGGTGCAGGCTGTGTCCTAATTACCTTTGTGAAGTGCAAAAATCTAGAAATGGGACTGACTTTTTAGTAGTCATTTTTGCTATGTATTTTATAGCAGCTTTCCAGAAGAGTAATTTGTTCTAGTTTCATACAGATTGTGCCATATGCTATCGTATTAAGACTGAATGAAATATATGATTGGTTCAATTGTGATTTGAGCACCTCAAAATAACTGCTGCCACTCTTGTAAGAGTTGGAGAAGTCATATTCATCAGGTACCTGAAGGCTGAAGTTAATGCAAATAGCATCTCCATAAGAACATACTGTAACTACAAAAGAATCATTTTTTAAGAGTTTTGATTAAAGATCCTTCAGGTTCAGCATCCTGTTTCCATTTGTGGCAAACCAAATGCCTCTAGGAAGCATAAAACTGGGACACAAAGGCAGTAGTCCTTTCTGGGTATTCCTGTCCAGCAAATAGGATTCAGCTGCGTATTGCCTCTGAATACTGTTTAGCCATCAGTTTCTCTAATGCTGAATTGAAGTGGTTGAGTGTCTATCAGTTTAGAAGTGAAACAAAGCCCACCTCAAAATAAGGAAGTGGTTTCTACGTACTCAGGGGAAAGGAAGGAAGAGGACATTGGAGTCTAATTTGGATCAAATATTGATCAGTCTTTGTTATTGAGCCAGGTGATTGGTAGGGCTATTAGAACTGGGATCAACATTACATTTCATCAAGTAGGCAGACTGTTGTCAAAGATGGAAAGCACTAACTATAAGCTAAAGACAGTGCTAAAGGTGTGGGCATTTAGTATGATGTGGAAGCAGAGCAGAACAGCAGAGGAAATGGCAAATACAAGGCAAGAGGAAGCGGTGAGACTAGGAGAATCTGGGATGGGCAGGTGAGGGTAGGCAGGAGGTGAAGACACTCATCACTTCACTCCCTTTGTGTGGTGTAGTGGTTAAGAGCGGTAGTCTCATAATCTGGGGAACCGGGTTCGCGTCTCCGCTCCTCCACATGCAGCTGCTGGGTGACCTTGGGCCAGCCACACTTCTTTGAAGTCTCTCAGCCCCACTCACCTCACAGAGTGTTTGTTGTGGGGGAGGAAGGGAAAGGAGAATGTTAGCTGCTTTGAGACTCCTTAAAGGGAGTGAAAGGCGGGAGATCAAATCCAAACTCCTCCTCTTCTCCTTCTCCTTCTTAATTAAATATCAGATGCTGATTAGCATGAGACAACTTGCTGCACAAGCTGGTTGCACAGATAGTCTTTTCAAGGCAGCCATATTTATTATTCTCATTATCATCACCATCATCACTGATTTATTAGTCACCTTCTAACAACCATCTCAAGGCAATTTACACATCAGTGAAAACAGTTAAAAACAAAAAACAACACATTTAAAACAAGACTAAATCCCCACCAAGTAGACAGCCATGTTAAAACCCAAGTGCCCAGATGGTAGAGAAGCAATAGGAGAACTTCTTATGGGAGTCCCTGGACTAGAGAGAGAGCGAGAGAAACCAGAGGAAGGGAAGGAGGGAGAGGGTGGCAGCTGGTGTTATACTGATTTTGCTGGCCTAATTAAATGTTTCACATACAGTTCATATACCATCTGTTTAGTTCATCATGACAGTATCCTAAGTAGAAAGCAGAAATATGGCAGGATTCAGTACTCAATTCAAAATTAAGAACGAATGTCATCTGCTCTTTTATATATGTCCTTAGCTAGTTCTTCAGCATAGGCCCGCGGTGCTTTCAAGTGAACTAGTTAGTGGGCTCTCAGTGCTCTAACTCACAGTGCCAATCACCTGCACACTGCACATTGGAGGTATGGGATGCCTGCTGCTGATCAATGCTAGTGCACATGGCTCTCAGTACTGGCACAAGAGAAAGAGCTACTGTTCTGCCAGAACAGTAATGGTAGCTCTAAATTCCCTGTAATCTAGCAAATAGTAAGCTTTTATGGACACTCTCCAGCAGGTGCAAAGAGAGCAAAGGAGATGATCACACAGGATTTATGATTACGAGGTGTGCATTGCAGTCTGCATAGTGGTGAGTAATGACAGCTACCACAGGAAGAGGTAGCATAGCAACAAAATGGGGCTTTGCAACCTCTCTACTTTTCTGTCTCAGGACATGTTTAAAGCCCACTGAAAATATTTGTACTGCTCTCAGTGGACTTTGTTGTGTGCCTCTTCCATTTTTGCATGGTAAATAATATGAACACTGAGGAACTGAGTGCAAACAAAATGCACAACAGGAATTGTTTTATCATTTGAAAATACTGGGGTATATTAACAATATCAGTATATGCTCTTAGTTGCCGTTTCAAGAGCCAGAAAGTTTTCTTTAAATTCTTTTTTGCTTCTTTAGTTAGCTCTGGAAGATTTTATGAATGACTCAATAAAGGTAAGTATGCAGTAAGGGTGTAACTTGTAGAAAAACTTAATTTACTGATGGAAATTATTCCTGCAGATAATTGATACCAGTAATTTATTTTTCTGTTTTATGATGAGATTAGCACTTGCAGCCACAGTCTAAGTCCCAATAATTTACAAGAGCCAGAGGTTCTGGTGGTCTATGATGACAGGCCTTTTAATGACTTGGGTAGTTTAGATGTTCAGCGATAGCTGCTGAAGGGGCCATAATGAATTTTCAGTTTTATAGCACCCACTGATATTAAATCACAGGAAATGATTTTAAGTGTCCTGTAAAGCTTAAATTAACATATTGTAGGCTATGGGCAGTTTTTAAAAACTGCTCCCACGCTAAGTGTCATAAACTGCGATTGCAACTGCTGATTCCTTAAAAATAACAACACGAAGAGAGCACAGCAAGTTCCATCAGAAGGTTCGTCTGATCTGAGCATCCTGCCTATATGGCGAGAGCCGAGTCTCAGCCCTTGCCACCTGAAATTGCTGACAGCTGTTAGTGTCAGCACATGTACCATGTGCAAATGCATTAATCATATTACTGGCTACATCTGTTCTTGGGAAAGGGACACATCTTGCTTTGAGGACAGGTACCTGGCTGTAAAAGGCTTGTTTCCCCCCTATTGTGATGCAGAATGCCATGTCAGCCCATTACTAGAGACTGTTGGACTGTGATAAGAACTAATTGACTGGCAATGCCTAATTTGCATCGCATTTTTGATTCCCCGAAATCAATGGATAACCTGAAAGTCACAATGTTATTGAGGTCAGCACACAACACACAAATTGTATGGCTTGATTTAACTCTCAGATTACTGGGATTGTTGTGTGTTCTCTGCTGCTTCATCTTCTCTTTTTTTTAAAAAAATCCTCTAATTGTAATCCTCATGTATGTAAGAATGTATTAGAAGCAAAAGGATTCTGTGCTTTAGCTCCATTTGTGTTTATAGGGCTATAGTTTATAAATCCTTGTGCTATACTGTAATTTTTTTTAGGACAAGAGAAAGTATTTTTCTGCTTCTGTTGAGAAATGTATGAACTAGCTGATGACCTTTACAACAACTTACGTATGGTGGTAAAGAGCTCTGCCAACCATCAGTATTCTTTATTTTGTCCAGCATATTACATTTTCAAAGATATGTGCCTTTGAGGACCACAATCAAGAGGTCTTTTTAAAATATAGTTTCTGGAGCAAAGCTTGCCACAAGCAATGAGATGTTAATGTCTTAAATGATTCAAGCACATTTTAGGATTTTTTTAGGCGCTTCTGTTGGCAGTGGAGCCAAGTCCATGGGGGGCGGGGCGGCGGCTGGGTCAATACCCTCCCAATGAAAATGCCAAGCAAATTTTAAAATGTTCCCCTCTTAATCTCAAAGGCATACAAATTTAAACTTCTTTTTGAATTGCCTCCTGTTCCCTGGCCAATGATTTCTCTGCACCACTCAGCCAGTCCTAATCCAAAAGTATAGCTACAACAAGGAGGTCTCTTCCATGTGTTTCTAAGCGGAATAACCATGTGACTGTTTGGACTGGGTGAAATCCAGCCCTACATGGAATGCTCCTATTCCATCTCTTGTTATGAGGGATGTACAGTGGTACCTCTGGTTGTTCCGTTCTTAACCTGAAACCGTTCTTAACCTGAGGTACCACTTTAGCTAATGGAGCCTCCCACTGCCGCCACATGGCTTCTGTTCTCATCTTGAGGTAAAGTTCTTAACCCGAGGTACTATTTCCAGGTTAGCGGAACCCAAAATGTTTGTAACCTGAGGTGTTTATAACCCAAGATACCACTGTATAGGACAGACACAATAGCATAGAGAGGAGGAATAAAAAACAGCCCTTTGTGAAATGTGATATAGGATAGGCCTTAGGCTATATCAGAATCATTCCTCTGTTCTGGGCAAGAGACTTGTTTTTACACACACACACACACACACACACACACACACACACACACACACACCCTCTGCTAGAGACCTCATTTAAAACCCCTCCTCTCTGCCACAGACTCCCTGTATGGTATAGGTTACAGTACTCTGTTACTCTTATCAGTCAAAGCAGAACTAGGTGGGATTGCAAATACTCTGGAGGGCAGGTGAAAAATGTAGCTTGGTTTTAATAAACAGGAGAGCAAACCAGAGAGCAACATAATGCAATTCAGCAAGGAGAAATGTAACTGTTACACTGTGGAAGGAAGAGGCAAATGCACAAGTAGATGATGTTGGATAGCTGGCTGGGCAGCAGCACTTTTTGAGGCTGAGGGATATAGAATAACATTGGATAACAAAATATATAGACCGAAGGAGCACTTTAGAGAGGTACAATCAATCGACTGCTTATTGGCTTTAGGTGTAGCATTTTATCCTTGGCTTATCATATGGCACACAGAACATTTAAGAATTTACTAGCTGGTGCTGCAGCATTTATCTAAATGGCACAGTATTTTCAGGAGGAAATTTTCTCTTGGAATAAATTCTTTGGGGAACATATTCATTAGCAATGTACCATATGTTGCAAGCACACAGGTATTTCTCTTTCCTGAAATAGAATATTCCTATTCAAGGAGCTGATTTTACAATTAATCTAGATTTTTAACATCTGTTGCAAATAATTATTTAAGGACTGAACACATCTCTCTCCCCTGCCTCATTCAATAATTCTTGCTGCAGTAGCCAGCCGCTGAAATGCTTTTACATCAGTACACTCCAGCACAACAACAACAGAATGAAACCTACAGACAAATGGCCAGTGCATTCAAAGGAACCCATCATACCACCTTTTAAAATGACCAGATGGCAAGTCTATCACTGATATGCTTTCGTGCAACTGGCCAGCTCATTTGCGGGCCCTGTTTCAGCTATTGCCAGTCTACTGGAGTCCCTAAGATAGTTTGATGGTGTCTTGTATGCCTCCTTCCAGCAACTCCTGCAGCCAAGCTGGTGCCAAATGTATTGCTCTGCTTTCCTTTGGGACCCCATCAGTGAAGCCAAGAGGAGAGTCTAGTTGTTTGAGCAGCCCAGGACCTCCATACACCCTGCCCAGGCTCATGCCCCGGAGAGCTCACTTCAGTGCTGCTAATGCAGCAAAAACAATGTGTGAGGCAGCAGTTACAAGTTACCAGGCTCTGCAGCCACAGCTGATGCTGTAAATTCTCCAGTGGTTCACCCCTGGAGACACTTCTCTTGAGACAGATGGATGTCAACAATTGCCATTTCAGGACGGAGATAGCATAGTTACCCATGCTCTATTAACCTTTTGTTTGCAATTTGCTCTAAATGGGGGTGCTCTTGAAGACCGTTCAGAGACAACAACTCATGCAAAATTCAGAGTCTTTAATAGATCTGATCTAATTTATCCCGAGCCCCTCAAGGTTTTGGTTTTGACTTTAAAACTATATGCTGCTTAAAGATAAGAAAGCTGGCAGTGGCAGGAACTGGGTCTAGCCATGACAGAGCAGAATGAAGATAAAGTCTGGGAATTAGTATCCCAGGGCTTGACTGAAGTGAGACAATCTTTTAAAGCCTCAATTCCCTCTTCAGGTTGGGTTAAATATTTCTCTAACATAGTTGGAGTTCAATCAGGGCAATCTCACGCATCAGTATTGAGTAAAGATCTGTCAAATTTACCTGAATGGCAACCAGTCTCTAATAATCAAATAAAGCCCCTTACTGTTGGTCAGAAATCTAATAAAGCTCCTGGTGAAGATATGCACCCCCTAAGCCTTTTGAGGATCTCATGGAATGGTAGCTACCCATCTTGGCCATCTTATTCTCCTACATAAATGAAACGGGTCAAATTCTTCCTGGATGGAATGAGTATCATTTCCCCAATTTTTAAGAAGGGATAGAAATGACCCACAAAATTATCACCTAATTAGCCTACTAGACATCTCCTCCAATCTTTAGGCTTGACACCTTCTTCATAAACTATGAGATTGGTTGTACACTAGTAATAAACTCTGCTATGAACTTGGATAAGCAGCAACTAAAGGACTGGCTCTTCTGGATGCAATCCATAAGGCAATGTTCCCCAACCTTGGGCCTCCAGCGGTTTTTGGACTACAACTCCCATCATCCCTCGCTAGCAAGGGATCAAGGATGATGGGAGTTGTAGTCCAAAAACAGCTGGAGGCCCAAGGTTGGGGAACACTGCCATAAGGGATCCCCAACTAAAGAGAAAATCTATTTTTTCTCCTTGGTACCCAGAAAACAGAACTTTTTAGAGCAAGTTACTTGACTAAACTCTTTCCAATTTCATTTCCAACTGCTTTTACTAAGCTGTGTTTTCAACTGATGCCCTCTGCAGTTCTTGATGGTCATTATTATAAGATCGCACATGAAGACAGACTCTGTATATGTAGGCAACATCAGGTAGAAGATATTTCCCTTTATATGTTATCTTGTGTCTTATAATCAGAGCCAAGGGAGCATGTTCTGAAACCCTTGCTCCCACAAGAAAGCCAAATTCTCCTTGGCTGAATGGGTTTAGTTTCCTTTGAGTGATAACAGTGCCTTTGTGCCACATGAAGTGGCCCTTTTCACTCTGGCCGCAAGAAAGATTAGGTAGAAGGAACTGGATAAAATAGCTGTAAATTGTATGCGGGACCCGGAGGTCTAAACTGATATTTTGTCAGTCATGGCTATGGTGGTATCCCTGTTATCTTTTCTTTTGTACTTTACACCTTAGCTGTTTGCTTTGTATTTTAAACCATTTCTGATTTTGTGGATTTGACATGGCCTAGGGCTAGTGCAATAAACTTTTTGACTGATCGAAACTATACAGCCATTATGGGTTCCCCAATAAGACCGAAGTAAACATGCAACAAATAAACAACTTATGTCCTTTCTACCTGAAGAAACCCCTCACTTTGTACTGTTCTGCTAGGGCTCTAAGGCCAGCTAGATAAGACCTGTTTGTGGAACCATTTTTCAGTGAGGTACATACCTCTGTGATTTTCAGGAGAGCTTTCTCAGCTTTGGAATGGTTTCCCTTCGCCACCCCCATACCCAAGTTTGGCTGGTGCCAATACTGGCTATCATTCAGCAGCAGCTGAAGACCTTCCTCTTCAGTCAGGCATATGGGCAGTAAGATACAGTGGTACCTCAGGTTAAGTACTTAATTAGTTCTGGAGGTCCGTTCTTAACCTGAAACTGTTCTTAACCTGAAGCACCACTTTATCTAATGGGGCCTCCTGCTGCTGCCGCGCCGCCAGAGCACGATTTCTGTTCTCATCCTGAAGCAAAGTGCTTAACCTGAAGCACTATTTCTGGGTTAACAGAGTCTGTAACCTGAAGCGTATGTAACCTGAAGCGTATGTAACCTGAGGTACCTTTTGATGAGCATATTTATAGCGATTCAGATATTGTAGATTTTATGTCTTGATTTTTGTGTTTTAAAAACTTTTGACGAAGTCTTTTGACAAAGGGCAGAATATATAAAAAGCTGAAATAAATAAATGAAATTAACCTGTTTTAAAGATACATAATATCTAGCAATCTGGCCTCCAGATCTAAATATGTGATGCATTGGTAACAAGAATGCAACTGAATAAATGTCCAATTTCATTGCTTTTTAACATTTATGAAAATGCAGCAAGAGCTTTCAAGGGTTGATTTAATTTTTTTCCACATGTGGAGGTACCAGCTTTAGAATGCAAATATCGAATAAGGCAATGGTTTTCAACCAATGTGCCATGGCACCATGGGGTGCCTTGAATTATGGTCAGGGGTGCTGCGGGCAACACTAGCCTCTGTCTCTCTTTCCTTCCCTCTCACCTCTGGTGCCCCTTTGTGCCTCTTCCTCCCAAAGCTGTTTGTTGCAGCAGCCCTGGCTACAAGCTCTCCAAATGAATGGTGTCTCTGTGGCTGGCCAGGGGATGCTTCCCAGGCGCCCATGTGTGGAAGCCGTTATGTACTGAAGTTCTCACCCTGGGCCAGCAGGGGGATACTGTAGATAGTTCAGGTCCCCATATGCAAATAAGGGATCGAAAGTGATGTTCAGTGATTGGATAGTTACAGAAAATGGTTACTGTTGCGTTGTACTGGAGCTCTATATAAGCAGGCTGGCTGAACCCTTGAGTTCAGTTCTGTTCTGGCCTGTGAATAAACAAGAGCTGTTTGAAGAATCGCTGTGTCGTCTGTTATGTTCACCCACAACTTAACAGAGGCATCTCTCTTTGGGGTGGGGCAGCTCTGAGACCAGGCTTTACCTCAGTTAAGGTGATGCTGCAGTCTATCACCTCCAGCCTGGCAGGAGGCAGCTATTCCTATTTCGCCCCAGGTGGCAAAACAGGATGTGTCACCCCTGGTTGCATCCATCACAAACTCTGCATTGAAAGTGGTAACACATGATCTCTGGGCACTTTTTAGAAGCATTGGATTTAAATTTATTGCTTGAAGAAAATCCCTATGATTTCTGAAACTATGGAGCTAGTAGTATCAAGTCTCTTGGTCACCCAAATACTAAGAAAAGGCATGCTAGGAATTGTTTCCTGATTGTGAATCATCACACAAACTGTAGACTCAAAATGACCCATCCAGGGAAGTTTGTTTATTTCTGGGGGTTTGATGGGGGCTGGCTGAAATTGCAAAGCACGTGTACCCTATGCAGTTTAGCAACAATACCACCAAACAAGAAAATCAAGAAAAAAATTACAGCCATACTTTAAAACATACAAAAGCTGAAATACTAAAACAAATTAAAATTACCTCAATTTTCTGAGTAGTCACCATAGGCATGAAAAAAATTGTTAATTTATGTTGTTCATGAACATATTATTATCTGTGGCTCTCTAGCTAAAAGCAAGTTATGTATTATAGCATGCCACATATTGTTCCCATGGATATGCCCCCAAAATTCCTTACCCTCATCTCTGTTGATTTTTCATCTGGACATTATCCTTTCATTATCTTTTAAATCTGAATGCAAAACTAAGCATCGTTCCCGTACCGAAATGTTTTGTGACTTTACTAGGGATCATGCATTGTGGCTATTAATTGAGAGAGCCCACTTGCTTGGCAATGTCTTGCGTCCAAATAAAGTGTTGAATCCAACAGGGTTCTAAGCCATTTCATAGTGAACACTCTCCTGGAGGTGTGGGTGTATAATTTGGGGTGGTCCAAGGTACACCCTTTGCTCCTTATTTATAATTGTGATCCTTGGTTATCATTACATTACAAATTAATGTACATTTATATATAAAAAATGGTTTTGATTGGAAAGAATTATTGTGCATCTCAAAGAGGACAGCACCCCAGTCAAGGAGATATATGATATGGAATAGGCCAAATCTATTTTGGGGTGCACGGACATAGAGGCATCAGTTAGGCTGACTGACTGAGCTTTGTTTTGAACTTCCATGGAAATAAGACATTGGGATACTACACTTCCCAGAATTCTTTGGGGGAAGTCATGTGCTTTAAATAAGCGTTGAAATGTAATCCTGGTAATCAAAAATGACTCCTGGAAATCGAGGTATATATTTCTATAACATAAATGTAATCTCTGCCAAAAATTCCCTACAACAGCATAGAACTATGCTGGTACAAAGACTGTAGGTAAAATGTTGCAGTAATTGGAATTACTTTTTTTTTTTTAAGCATGCTGGAAGAGGAGGGGGAGCAGAAAATGCTAGCCCAGCAGTATGTGTCCTTTTATGATTTATTAGGTGCTGGCATTGTGATGCCCTTTGCTGTTTTAAAACCGAACATACATCATCACTCCCTGCTGTTTCAAAAGCACAATGATTGAAAGCAAAGCTCACAATTATGGTAAAATTGGAAAACCTGTCAGTCACTGTGTTTGCCTGGTAGCAGCAAACAGGGTAGATTTACACCTGGGAAAAGCAAGTATAGAATAAGAGTCGTGGCATTTCCCGTTGTTTTGCTCTTCTTTATAATGGAAGTAGGGGACTAACTACAGGAGGTGCTTAGCATATTTACAAGACGCTACAGGAGGTAGTTAGCATATTTACAAGCAACAATGCCACTATTTTGCATGCAGAAGTTTAAATATTGTAAAACATATTCCTAACACGGGTGCGTCTAGTTTAAAGCATCTGCATCTACACATGTCAAAATGACATTTTCAAATCAAAGCGCTTTTTTGGCCATGAAAATTTCATAGCGTATTATCATTCTTTCTTTTGTCACAGAATTTATTTTTATTACACGCACTAGCTTTTACACTGACTCAGATTTGAAATTGGTAATAGCCTTTGCTTAAAAGAAGAAAAGAGAAAAAAGAGCAAGTGGAAACTAGTAATAAGATGCTTAAAAATAATGGGGTTCTGACTTTCTTTCATCTTACAAAATAAAAAATTCCTTCCAGCACCTTAGAGACCAACTAAGTTTGTCATTGGTAAACTTAGCTGGTTTCTAAGGTGCTACTGGAATGATTTTTTTAATTTTGTTTTGACTATGGCAGACCAACACAGCTACCTACCTGTAATTTTCATCTTACAGTTTGCTTTGAGCTTATATGAGTTGCCTTCTTACAGAAGGTTGAAGTTGGTTCCTAGTCCTTATGGAGCTGCAATCCATAGCACCCTTGTTGTTTAGTCGTGTCCGACTCTTTGTGACCCCATGGACCAGAGCACGCCAGGCACTCCTGTCCTCTACTGCCTCCCACAAGGTTTATTTGGGGAAAGCCATCTGCTTTAAATGTGCACTGAATGTGCTTTAAATGTCTGTCATGGCTCTGCACTCAGAACAGATCCACTGGAATTAAGAGACTTGAGTTAGTCATTTCTGTTGATTGCCACCAATATACTCAGAGTATGGCTTCATCAGATAAAACCATTAGCTTTTCATTGTTATTTTATGTTTAAGATGGTGGATTTCCTTCCTACTGCTCTGGCATCACCAGCAGTGAAGGTTCTACTTTTATTCCTATCAGAGCCACCACCTTATTGAAGAATTCATCATCCTTTGCTTCCTTGACTGGAGAATTCATGCATCCCGGGTCAGGCTATGGAAGTAAGATAGACCAGATGATTTATTTTGAACTTGAAAAAACCACCATCTTACTTATTAAATAATATTCACAATATAAGTAAATATTGAGTGGGTTGGGTTGAGTCTGCATGTAGTCCTTATTTCAGTCCAGTGGTACCCCGGGTTACAGATGCTTCAGCTTACAGACTCTTCAGGTTACAGACTCTGCTAACTCAGAAATAGTACCTCGGGTTAAGAACTTTGTTTCAGGATGAGAACAGAAATCGCGGTGCGGCGGCAGCGGGAGGCCCCATTAGCTAAAGTGGTACCTCAGGTTAAGAACAGTTTCAGGTTAAGAACGGACCTCCGGAACGAATTAAGTTCTTAACCCGAGGTACCACTGTATTAGTGTTTAATATTTATCAAAGAATATGAGGCATGGATTGCTGTTGAAGAGGTTGGATCCTCTAGGCCTAGAAATGCTCTGGTGAATGACATACAAGGATACCTCAGAGTTATTGCGGTTTTGGTTACAGATCACTGCATATAAAAGTTACCTTTACACTATACTGGCTGCAGGAGGTGGGGGGAAAAAATCAGCTCCAGCTCTAGCCAGCTCCACTCCTGTGGCCGGAAGAGGGGCAGTGGTGATGGTGGGCTTTGTTCCCATGGAAGCAGCAAAATTGCCTGCAGCTGCACCTGTATCCATGTAAGGAGCAGCAGGAGCCGCTGTGCAGCAGGGACAGACTCCTGCAGCCTCTTCACCAATCCACCACCAGCTCCTTCAGCCCTTCAACTTGTTTCTGTGAAGCAGCCCTTCACAGTTTCTGTGAAGCAGGCTAAAATGAGGCATGCCTGTAATTACATTAGTAACCCTTGAGCAGCGCTAACTATTCCATGGGGGGGGGGGGGAGAAACTGACTGTTTTGCCTGTGTTGAATATCTTAAATACTTGTCATTTTTAAATTCTGTGTTTATTCCTATTGCATGGTTTGTTTCATGCATGCTCTTGCCAGTGAGCTGTCACCGCACTTTGCTCTGATGCAGCTGTAATTTTCTGGATTTTCTGACCAGGCTTGGTTCCTGATTCATACAGTACCTGTTTGCATAATATTGAAACTTGGCTCAAACTTGTTGGAAGTTGTAGCACTTGAATCGTTCCTTGGAATGTCATAAGCTATCATATAAAGCAAAACATCAACACCTATTCAAACAAAACTGAAATTTCCTGGTTTATAGCTCTCAGTCCCTATGTATGTATATGTTTCTTCTTTTTCTTTGGCGATCACTAGTAGCCGAGTAAGATTGTCTTCCATAAACACGGTTTTAACAGTGAGTCCGTAAGTGACCGTGGAGGCCAATTCTGGATCTACACATCCTTCCACAGTGGGGACATTGGTTTCTGAGCGGGAGTTGATCACAGTGTGGATTTGCCAAGTGTGCCTTCCTCTTAGCATGTTTCTCCCTTGCATCCTGAGTTCGAGTGTCTTCAAAGCCCATGACACCTTTGGTAAAGGCTGTTCTCCAATTGGAGCGCTCGCAGGCAAGTGTTTCCCAATTGTTGGTGTTTATACTACATTTTTAAAAATTTGCCTTGAGACAGTCTTTAAACCTCTTTTGTTTGTTTTAAATTCAGAATAGAATAGTTGCTTTGGAAGACGATAATCAGGCATCCAAACAACATGACCAGTCCAACGAAGTTGATGTTGAAGAATCATTGCTTCAACACTGGTGATCTTTGCTTCTTCTAGTACACTGTCTTCCCAAGTGCTGCATTGAGGCATTCTAATGAAGTTAAACAGAATGACTATATATTATTTTTTCTTTGGATCTCAGTTCTTTAAATTGCATTTAAACAACAACCACAACCAGACATGTCAGAATTGCAGCCCCAGACTGTACACAGCACACTCAGCCCATATTGCAGCCTGTCAGGTGATCTGCCATTGAACTAGAGGTGGTTTATCAGGCACCAGACAGGTCTCGATATGGGGCTGGTGTGTCATGTCTGGCTCAGGGCCACAGATTTGAAAGGGCTGATTTAAAATAAATTGCTATTCTTTCTTTGGATTGAAAATCTTAGTTTCTGGTTGTAAAAACCTGGGTGGCTTCCCCTTATACAGGCTTTGCTTTTTTAAAGGTTTGTTAATGCAACATAATATGTTACTGTTCCATCTATGTTATACATTTTCCATGCTTTTAAACTATCTAGTTTCGCTTCAACGTTATTGCGTTAGGGGCTTTTTTTTGGGGGGGGGTGTCATCTTTTAATAGTTGCTTTTTGTCATCTTTTAATAGAAACACATTAATGAGCTTTATGTACTTTCAGAAGGAAAATGGTTTTGATTTTTATAAGGCTTATATGCCCCAGAGAACATCACCATCTAGTGATATTTATGACCAGATGGAGTGAATTATGTGCATCTTTGTAGGTTTTCATGTGATGGAAATGTTTGCAGCAGTAAAATAGCAAATTGTCTAGCCTGCGTTTAAAATATAGTCATGTGGGGGTTCAAGGATCAAGAATGGTGGTCTTTTTAAAATGTCAGTGCCCTAAACATGCATAATTATTGCATCTCTAGACAGGCAAAACCAAATTTGGTAAGGCATGCATGCTTAGTGTAACGCATGCTTAAAATACTGATAGAGATAATCTTTTTTTGGGGGGGACTATTATATTACTGGCTTTATTTTGTCATTTATCATATAATACAAATATGCGGATACAAAGCATTTGGAAATAAGATAGAAAGTAGAAAACAGGGGAAGGTATTTTCTATTTCCAGACAGTTGGAGGGCAGGGGAACCAGAACCCCCCTCCCCATATATGTGACCCAGGTGCTCTCTAGGTGGGAGGGAGCAGACGAAGCAATGGCTACACATTTGGGGGGCATCAAGCATGATGTGTTGACCCCCTACCCTGTGCAAATGGCACTATCTGAACAAATATTTAGAAATGCACTTTTCTAAAATGTGCTTCCTAAAATAAGAGGATTTAAATTGGGGGGGCATGAACAAGACAGGTAGTTGTTACCTGCCTGAAAAGAGTTCTTTATGTATTGAAACTTTTTCCATACATGCTTCAATAAATGGATCTGCTGAGATGCTCCTCATCTTTTGCTGCCCTAGTGCAAAGTGGCACAGTTGTGCATGTTCATTTCTACACATGGAATACTAGATTCCATGCTACCTATCTGCAATCCTGATGAGCCACTGCCAGACAGTTTGCACAGTACTGAGCTAGACAGACACAGTAGTTTGACTCAGTAGAAGGCAGTGTTCAGAATAACAGGTGTCCAAAGCCAACTTCCTTGAAAAGACAAGTATGTTTAATCCCTTACTCTTCATGACTCTTCTGCTGATAGCTGTGAACTATGATTAAGTTCCTGCTTAAGCAGTCTTTCGCTGGGTGAATAACTTCCCATTTGAGTCAATTCTCTAAATTGTTCTATTCGATTTGTTGCCTCTTCTGTTTCTGAGTGTTTTCTTTTAGGGAGGGGGCGTGGGTATCAGGATTGTCACTTTGCATTTCTTAGTGCAGAAAGTATTGATCTGATGTGTAGAGATCTTTCCTATTCTACTTTATTCAAGAGGGTTCTGGAAGCTTCTCTGTGTGAAAGAATCAAGCAGAAGGTTCATGATGTTTGGAATTATTCCTTCAGAGGAGTACAGCTGGCTTAAACTGGCTCTCTTATCTCTTTCAGTCACAAGGTCATGCTGACTATAAAAGTAAGGTCAGAAGGAGCCTGGGTTTCACTTTCTATCTCTTCTTTCAGGTGTGGTGTTCTGTACATAGCATGCTATAGTGTTAAGGTTTAGTCTTATGGATTTCTTATGGACAGTGCCAGTCCTGATTGTATTGGATTTGTGACCAGCCTTCAGCTGGATGAAATATTAATTGCCTCTGGTCTGTTTTTTGGGAATCCTGCAGTGTGTTTAAAGTTTTTACTCTGCTAACTATACATTGGAGTTCTACTCTGGAACAGTATTGAGGAGAATTTCATGACAAGAATTTAGCCCTGTGCAGACCTGAAACCTGGGTTCTCCTCCTAGAGAAAGCAGGGCTGCCCAGAGGTCTCCATGTGGCCAGGGATCCCACAGAGCCATTAGTGCCAGACATCTCCCGCACCAACCTTTCAGATCACCCTCATCACCTCAAGGACCACATACTGCCCTTGGGCCATGTGTTGGACTGCTCTGCCCTAAAGAGTCATTGCCAGTCAGAGTAGACTGAGTTAGATAGACCAGTGGTCTGAATAAGTACAAGGCAGCTTCCTAACCTTAGAGTTCCCAGTCTAAGTTGTTTCATTGCTGGAGCAACCACTCTCTTAGGGCTCCACACTGCAGTTCAAAGAAGTCTTGAACCAGGGGAATAGACACTGGGACCAGCATGTGTGGACCTGCTGTCCTTCCAGACACATTGTTTAGAAATGATCAAATAGGGCTATGACAACTGACTTTCCAAATGATCTAGCTTCAGTGCATGTAGAAGGTGGTAAATGGAAAGGGAGATAGGCCTACAGTGTATACAAACAAGCTGATTCAATCAATTATGGAAACTTAATCAGGTGCAAAACACAATATAAAGGCAGCTGGGGGCAACCTTTGTAAAACAAAGCAATGAGCTTCAAGCACAAAAGTGAAAATACTAGTTCATTCTCCTTCAGATACTGAAATTTTGCTCGCTGCTGAAATGACTAGGATTCAGCCCTGGGAAAACCTAAGCTGTAAAAGTTTTTGTAAGCTCTGGTGATTGGGGCAATTTATTCTTGCCATAAGTAACTGATAATTTGCAAGCTCACCATACTGTAAAATCCCTGAGTGAGTACAGCGTTGATTGATTGATTGATTGTCAAGAGTCCAAGTTATTTTGTATTGTTTTTCAGAGTTGTTTACTAAGGTTATAGCAACAATGCCTTCTATACATATTATGTGAACTAATCAGTCAATAACAACTAATTATGGTAGCTACAACCATTTCCCAAATAATGCATTGTCAATTTTCTGAAAACAAGATGCTGATAAACAGTGCCTTTAAAAAAAATAATGTTTAGAGGTACTCTCATTCCATCTGAGACTCAGGAAACACCATGACAGGAAATGAGGCCGCCATTGGGTGTAGCAATGGAACTAACAATTCACCGTGCTAGAGAATAAACTTTTTTTTTTTAAAAAAAATAGTTTCTTCTCGCATTAGATTCACAAAATGTTTAGGGGTATACGTACCCCTGCATCCCCCCAGAAAAAAGCACTGCTGGTAAATATGGGAGACTTTCTTTTCTTTATATTTGTAACATCTGAAATTTACTACTTGGCTTTAAATGAATGTGTGTCCTGAACACGGGTCCCCAATGAGGACCCATGATTAGAAGTTTAGTTCTTTATTGGCAAAGCACTTGACTACATCAGCTCCTAAAGTGCAATAGTTGCATGCACCATTCTTGCTAAATAGCTGGCTAGGCATCTCCTTCTTCAGACCTGGGCAGTTGGAGTAACAGCCTCCATCAGCACATTTAAACCCCCTCTTCTGACTGTTAGGATTCCTGCTCCATGCTTGCAGTCATGGGATTGTTTTCTATCACATGACGGTGTATGTTTTCATCCCACATAGTGGGAGGTGACAGAGACAGGATGTTTTTCTTACTGTGTTCCATGATGTGGGACTATTGTCCTTTGTTTTTTCTCTTTGCCGTCTGATAAGAAAGAGGAAGGAGCTGAGTCAGAATGCTCTGAGTGTATTATATGTAAAAAGTAGTTTAGCCAAAATGCTGTGCTACTGAATTTGTTACACAAACTGCGAACACTCTGCTGTTCCTAAGCGTGCTAATGCCTTTTGGTATCAGTCACTGTGATGTTCGGGCTGGAGAAAGCTTTTGAAGCTCCCGAACGACCAACCAGGAGGGAGGGAACATACCAGTCGGGCATGTGTCTTTGCCAAGGTCCTACACGTGAGTAGGACGATCCTAACACTGACGCAGTATGCACAAGCAACCAGTGACTTTTCCTGAACGGCAACTCCAGCTACTCCCGTTGTTTTAAGCCAAGCTTCCTCAACCCTGGCTCTCCAGATGTTTTGAGACTACAATTCCCATCATCCCTGACCACTGGTACTGCTAGCTAGGGATCATGGGAGTTGTAGGCCAAAAACATCTGGAGGGTCGAGGTTGAGGAAGCCTGCTTTAAGCCCTTCCTTGTCCTTGGAGACGGAGCTCTCTATGGGACTGCCTCTTCAACCTCTGTGATTCTCTGCAATTCTTCCCTTGCCTCATCTTTTCCAGCCTCTGACTGCCTAGACTCTTTCTTTTCTCCCTAATTCATGGGTGGCCCACAACTCAACAAATCACTGGGCCCTTCCCCTGGATCACCATCCTGTTCCTCTGCCCACTCTTCAGATTCCTGCCAGATTTCAAATACACACAAACACACACACACACACACACACACACACACACATTTTGAGTTGTGTATGTTGATAATTATATTTATATACATACTTGTTTTGTATAATCTGTAATAATTTGTAAATAAATAATATATTTGTGTGCCTTAAATATAGTAGGCGGTTGAACCTATAGCCTGTATTTTAACTGGGTATCTGATTGTGGCCTTGGTTGTACAATTTAGTGTTTCCCTAATTTCTTTTAATTATCCTTCTTTTGTCTGATGTTAAAGTAACTTTTTGGACTATTTATTCTAACTCATATGCTGTGATCCATTGGGCCTTCATTTTTACTGACTCCCAACAGTAATTTAGTTGCTTTCCTGAGTATAAGATGTTGTGCAGTAAAATTGACAAAGAATAATAAACTGGGCATCCGTGAATGTAATTATTTATGAGGTAAAAAAAAAAACATGCTATGTAATTTCCTACAGATTCTCCCCCCTTATTCTGTTGCTTTCAAAACTAATGTTCACATAAAAAAATCTAAAATCTTCCATATAATTTGGTAATTTGCTGCTTTCCCAAATTCTCTTTTTAACCTGTATGGGGATGTTTAGTCCTTTAATGTTTCAAAATGTTAGCGTAAAGCTTCCTGCCGGCTATGTCATGTGACTTGTGGCAATTTCTATGCAATTTTTCTGTCCTGATTTTCCTCTGATGGTTTTCAGTAAAAAGTACTGAACAAGAAGGCACATTTCGACTTCTAGAATCTCCAGGGAGTATAATTTGCTTGACCTTGTAATACTGCTACCATGTTATTTTCAGATATTGCTTTATAAAATGTCCTCTACGACCTGCCTTCCCCCTACCTAAATAGCAACAAGTGCTTACAGTCTCTCATTGAATCTCAACACTGAAAAATGCCTTGGGGTCATACTAGATGTGACGAGGCAGCCATGTTTGTTGCTCACATGCCAGCCCAAATCACGTATAAAGGAAGGATGGGGAACTGCCTTCAAAAGGAAAGGCCAGAGCTGAAGAGGAATATGTAGAAGAGTGGAGCATGGGCTGCTTTGGCCCGGGTACTTTTCTTCCAGCCCCTCCAGTGAGGTAAGGTAGGGGAAAGGTTTGCTCCCCTCACCCAGTGCCACTTTTGAAATTAAAATCTGACTGCTATCACTACCACCTTAAACGTTAATGGGGAGACACGTGTGAACATCATCAAACAAGACTCTCTGGTTATGCCTAGTTTGGCCTTTATATACAGCGGGGATAGCCAGTGTAGGGCCCTCTAGATGCTACTGGACTCATTCAGCCCCAACCAGCAAGGCCAATGATCAGGAATGATGGGGGTTGTAGTCTAGTAATATGTGAATGGTAACTCATTGACTGCCCCTAAATATGAGGAAGAACTTTCTGATAGTAAGAACTGTTTGGCAGTGGAACAGACTCCCACAAGTGGTGGTGGACTCGCCTTCCTTGGAGGTTTTTAAGCAGATGTTGGATGACCATCTGCCATGTATGATCTAGTTGAGATTCCAGAATTGCAGGGGTTTGGACTAGATGACTCTTGGGGTCCCTTCCAACTCTACAGCTCTGTGATTCTATTATTCTGTGATCTTGGTTCTCCTTTGAAATTATCTGTTGAGATCCCTACTCTAAAGGAATCCTTTAAATTTGGTTGTGGATAGCAACCAGTGTATTATTGAATAACGGGCACAAGAACTGTATGCATACTGTATTATGAATTACAACTTGGCAGGCTACAAAAGCCTCATGCATATCCTTCAGTTATGTTTTCTTAATGGGGTTCAACTTACTAAATGGGTATACTGTATGTGCTTCCATCAGGGGAAAAAATGGCAGTTCCGTTTTTATTCTAGTCATAGCAATAGTTATGAGGTCTCAATGAGTGTTTCTAAATGCCCGCCTGTTTTTTCTTTTGAGTCTAGTATGTAGTCAACGTTTCCCTTCCAGTTGGCTGATAGTTTTTGTGTTTATTCCCCACTCCACCCCGGAAATCCTTGCAAATCAGTATTTGAGGGCCTGACTCTATGCTCCAGAGTCTCAATTTCTTTATATAACCAGAAAAAAATTCTTTTTTATAACGAATTTATAATTTCTACCCTTTAACACACCTTAATGGAAGTCAAGGCAACATCCTCTGTAGGATGATGCACTCCCGCTGCATTCTGAGCACTTGGAATCCTTCTGCAGAAAATCCCAAGCCCTTCATTTTATGTGTAAACATGCTATTAAGAGGAAATACTTCCTGCCCATGAAGCTCAGAAATTAAAATTTAAAAAAACCCGAGGTTTTAGATGAAGTGAGGGGGTTGTTGCAACTTCATTCACTTCCGAGAAACTGTGCCAGATCACAGCAGGGCTGAATTGGGTCCAACACATAAAAAGATGCCGTTTCTTTGAAGCACCATAACACAACGGCAGTTCCATTCGGCTGCGTGGGTGCCTGCAGTTCCTTTGCCTGCTGTCTGATAACTCTTGGCACAGCACATAAAAAGCATTTTCCTTTCAAGCTAGCAGAAGCTTTTTGTTTGCAAAACACGTACTATCGCATTCATTTCTTCTTCCCAAGCATGGGAATGCATGGGGTGAGATGGATGATAGTAATTTTCACAGCTTAAGTCACTACTTTATCACCAGGAAGCAAATAGAACCCTCATGATGTACAGACTATAGGAGGAAGTGTTCGCTTGCTGTAGTAGTATTCAGCTGCTGTTAGACCCTGTCAAATCCCCTTTATGGTTTCTTATGTTTCGGACGCAATTCATGCCAGTTCTACGAAAGTGTGCAATTCACTTTGGGCTGCATTTACATCCCCAGTAGTGAGCTGACTGTTGATTGCTACCATGTAAGATAATTGTTGGGTAAGAAATCAAGGTAAAAACATCTTCATACCCGGGCAGCGGGTATTGGGGTGATGCTGGATACAACAAAGGATTTTACAGACTGATGTCAGGAATTCAGTTTGCTTCAATTTCTTAACTTGAATAGGCTAGAACACTTCCCCTCTACGGCTGCTCTACAGTGTTTTATACTAGAAAAAAACTGTGAAAAATTCAGATGCAGTACAACAACAAACTCCCATGCAAAATTTCTAGGTGACTAAATAACCCAATTTTTACGCTTTCGCCATTTGAACAGTGATGGTACACCCCTTACTAGTGTTGCACATACTGTTTTAGAACAGGTGCTTTTGTGGTTTATTCTGTTTTTAACTTGTACACCACTTGAATTACTTTACGCTATGAAGTGGTCTATAAATTTGTTAAATAACAGCAGCAGCAACCTGTGGTAAACTTATGGCCATCAGAGTCCCACTGAGCTCTGCCTAAGGATGGGTCAAACCCCATAAGAAAAGTGGATTGCTAACTTGGTTTTCAAGTCCCATATACATTTTAAGCAGAAAATCCATGCCAAGTTTTACATGTTAACCTCTTTCCCCATTTCCCCCCTTCTTTGACATTTTTCACTTGTTTTCATTTATGCATTGTTGTGCAACAGGCATATCATTGTATTTAAAGTCTTCAAGCTGTGGAATACTGAGGCATCCCTATGCCTGAGTTTTAAACAATGTTGCACTGTAATATGAGAGAGAGGCAACTGATTCACTTTCTTCCCCATATATGCCTGGCAGCGGAGTGATATTAGCAATTGCATTATGACAGTGAACTGAAAGTAGCTGCACTTGCCTCTGGTTTTCTAACTCTGTTTGAACTCAGAATGGAATAAAAGTAATTTGTGTAATGCTCAAAATTGCAAAGCGTCATCATCATGGTGAAAATTATGAAATGCGGAAAAGAATGAATGTGATAGGCAAAGAGATACCTAGGTCTTCAGCAGGTCGGCTGCATTATGTGGTGTTTGGGAGCACTAATAGTCTGTTTCTCATTGTGCCTGTTGGTGGATAAGCCATATATAGATAAGAGAGATCATTATTGTTACCTTACACATTGGCCTGGTTGACACAACACAGGAAGTTGAACTATGGCTTCCTGGGACCATGTGAATGTGTAGGCTCCTGGAGAGTGGCCTGCAGAACCTTTTCTCCTCCCCAGTCCTTTTTACTGTCAAGCTGAGCTAAGTTTGGCTTAGTGTGTCATCCAGACGGGGACTTATGGTTAAGCTCTGTCTTCAGTAACCCTGAGCTGTAGCTAAGGTTTGCTCTTGCCTTTGTTTGGCGCAGAAGCAAAAAGGACTCGGAGTGAACAAAGTGGCTGTGAGCTACTTTTAGGGAGCCCACACAGTCCCAGTAAAGCATAGTTTAGCTCACTGTGTTGTTTGAGCCAGGCCATTGTTTAGATAGCTTTGTTTCTCTCCCCCCCCCCCCAGCAATTAGTGAACCAAACATTATTCCCCCCCCCCTTTGTGTGTGTTAAAGACTAATCTGTACACAGTAAATCTTTATTTTGGTCAGATTGTTTTACTGAATTGTGTACTAAAAGGCTTAATGTGATCCTAATTTGCAGCTAATCTTCTTTACCAAGGAAGTACTGTATTTGTTTTTTGAACGCCACATCATTAGCCTAACTTGTGGGGTGATGAAGAAGCACAGCAGTCCACAAAAGGTCTAGCATTAAACATCCACGCTTGTTATTCTCATAATCCATGTGGATTTTGAAACACGGAGGTACAAAAGTTGCCTCTTTAACTAGACCAGTATCTGTAGGTTTCCGGTTTGATGTTAACTCTATGGAATCCGAAAACCTTTCAAATTAAAATGTAACGTTTTTGTCTGGCAGAATTGTAATACAGCTGATTCTAAGTAATATATAGAACAAGAGCAAGATTGCTTGTTAATGCAAATATGTAGTCAGCTCAGGTGGACAGTAACCTCTAGAGAAAATATTCAGTGTATGCATGCATTGCGTTACGACAGCAGGAGTTGCAGGCTGTTACATTGACTCAAGAAACTCACCTTCGGCAGGCATCCTAAAACTCTCTTCTAGGGGGAGAACAACAGTGTTACCCTCCAACTTTCCCTGGAATCTTTTTTTCTCTTACAGCAATCAAGTGTTGAAGACATTATACTCCCAGTTGCTGTCTGACAGGACCTGTGTGTGTGTGTGTGTGTGTGTGTGTGTGTGTGTGTGTGTCCTCTGAGGTTTATTGCTGGAGTTTATTGCAGTGCAGCAAGTGGAATATTCTACAATGTTGTCTTGGCAAAAGTAAAAAAGCTGGAGCTGTAGTATTTATAAGAGGACTGGCCATTCCAGACAACTGCCAATCACAGAAATTTATGTTGTGTGTTCCAGTCTTCACCTGGGGGAGGGATATAAGGCCCTGTCACACCCACTCCCAAGGTCGGCACCAGTCTAGGTTTCAACTGCAGACTGTGAAGTTCCTGGCAGTGACTCCTCTATCTCTTGCAGATTTCATGTGTCAGATTTACTGTGTGAAAAGTCTCCTTTGTCAATGATTGTTTCACAGAATGGGAGATTTTGGGTAGTACATTTCTCCTAACATATTATTGCAATAAGGATTTGTTAGCTGCACTTGTAAAAACTTTTAAAGCTATGTCTTTTATTGCACTGACAACCTTAGTGGGGTGCTTTTATTTATTTATTCATTCCTTCATTCATTCATGCCTCTGTTCATCTGGCTGGGTTGCCCCAGCTATTCTGGGTGTACAGTGGACGCTCGGGTTGTGAACGTGAGCTGTGTGGGAGGCACGTTTGCAACTTGCAGTGTCCGCAACCCGCAGCGCAGTGTCTGCGCCTGTGTGGCTTGCGATTCGGTGCTTCTGCACATGCGCAAAGCTCTGAAACCCGGAAGTAACCTGTTCTGGTACTTCCGGGTTTTGGCGCGTCTGTATCCCAGAAACGCGCAACCTGAAGTGTCTGTAACCCGAGGTGTGACTGTATTGTCACTTACTATCATATGTGGGTGATTGGAATAGATGATATACCATCTTGACCTTGGATTTTATGTATCCATGAAGTAGTGTAGTATGTACAAAATGAAAGCAAATTTGAAAATCAGTAGGAGAATTTGTCACTCTAGGTCTACTGGATCCTTAAAGAAAATCTCAATTTCAAATTGTCAAAGAGAGATTGCAGTTTTGAAACCACTTCAGTATCAATCTAAGGTTCTGTTACTGAAAAAGAATTTATAGAACATATAGGCAACTTATCCTAAGGGTGGTTTGCTATAAAGCATACCGCCAAACCAAAAAGCTTTATGCTTCATATTTATGCTGGCTTTATAGTTGTAAAAGAAAGCCTGGAGGCGGCCTATTAACTTCCCCATCTTAGTGTGATTTATAGTATGATGGATACTATATTTGATACATTTTCTTTATGCTTGGACTGTTTTATTAAGTTGATTTATGAGTGGGTAATTACAAAAAATGAATCCGAAATACTGTAGTTTGCTAAATAGCAACACTTCAGCAAAGAAAGTTGTTATCCAAATGACATTTGTATTGTATTTTTGGAGCTGCTTCAAAAACACTTTTGTGATCAAGTTTGATACTGAAATACAAGCGGCACATATTGCACACAATGTGTATGCACGTACTTTTAGCATGTTGCAGGGAGCTGATCCTTTTCCCACTCGCATGTCGAGCAAGCTGAATCAACAATTAATAACTAGCATTAGAAGTTAAACTGAGTTTGGAAGTGATGATGAGTTTCAACCATCTATGACAGGTTTTATACATGAATCTGAGTCTGTCTGTGAGCTTTTAAAGAAGAAGTTGAACTGCATTTGCAATCGGAGGTAAAGTGTAGGTTAGGGCATCAATAAAGAATAACGTCCAGCTCATCCTCTTAACTCTTCAGTGGTGCTTTTGTAAAGTTATGAGCTTCTTTATGACTGGTCGTATGTTAGTGTCAAATGGAAGCTTCTGCCTACTTTCTTCAAACAGTGAAGGTTCTTCTGCCACAGAGATCCAGTTGTTCCTTCAGGCTGTGCAATTCATCACTACAGGCACTATTTAGTAGGTTTACCAGCTATCAAACTGCAAAATGAGATTGAGCTAATTCCACTCAGTATGGGGAAGTTTTGATCAATTCTGTCAGTATTCTCTTGATTTTTGGCAGCTTCAGAAGTTTGAGCTTTCATTTCTATATATTTTTAGTATGTGTTTCTTATCCTCAGAAACCAGGGGGGAAACATAGGGTACTTTCTTCCTACATGTCTTCTTGACATGATTTTTGCTAGGCAGGCTAGACAGGAATCCTGGCTCAACATTTCTTGGGAAATTCATAGAAGTTCAACTTTTCTGCACCAAACATTTTCAAGCGGAAACCACTGGTTTGGAAATGGGGCAGCTACAAAGTATAAAACCCAAATGTGGTTAAAATGTAAATTGACTGCAAGAAAGCATCATTACTCCACTCTGTTTCATGGCTGCTTAGCATTGTTATGAAGATGTGAATGTATTGTCATACTTGACTGAGCCCCAGCCTTACAATTCAGCTTAATTATCTTCAAGGTCATCCCCCCCCCCCAGTCAGGCCATACTTGAATATGTCAAATTATCTAGGACTACAGAACTTGCTCCTTTCCCCCATTGTGTGCCATTTTATTGCTGTCTATAACTATGATTATGTCTGTCTTTGCTGTGAAAAGCTAGAAAACTCAAAAGCCTTGTTTTGGTTTCTTCCTGCATGCGGCAAACAAAGCACTACAGACAGCCTATTCATCTGTTCACATTTACACAACCAAAATTGCCTGGAAAAATCTCTTTCTCTGACTGAATATAATATGGTGTATATTTCCCAAACTGTCACATCAGTACTGAGAGCCTTACATCTCCACAATAAATATTTTCCTAACACAAATGGGCAAGCAACAAAGGTTCACTGCTTTCTGCTGTTCTTTGTCATGCGCTTGCTACACACCATGTAACAGGACGGAGTCCTGCTCTGTTATATCTTCTGGAGAGCAGCCCTTGAACTGGACGCTACAGCACCATGCTTATTTATATATTGGTCCCACCCTAACTCAAAGGTTTTCAGGAGTCACACCCTGCCTTCAGGCTTATCTAAAAAAGACAAGACACATAAGAGAAGGAAGAATGGCGGGAAAAAGTAGAGGAGGAAGATTAGTTTGATGATGCCAGAGTGAAGAGGTAAGTTGTAAGTAGGGATCCGTATCCAGCAGGGTCCAGGGCTCCAGGCTGACCTTCCCTTGCTTCAAGAGAGATGCTGCAATCAACCCATCAGCCCTCATTCATCTCAACAGTGACAGAGTATTCACACTGTTACTTATGGCAAAGCATTCTTTCTGGAAAGGAGTGGGAACAAGCTCCAGGCTGCAACTGCTACTTCTCTGGTTGATGGCTGGTGCTACGCTCCTGCTGTGGTATTCATCTTGGAAGGCATGGTGTGTATCTTCCCAGAGACCCTTGGTCCCTGGGCATGGAGTGTGCTTCCCTCCACTTCTGCTTCCTGAGGCAACTGGAAGTTGGAGTTGCGTTTTGGGTAGAGAGGAGAGAAACAGAGCTAGCAATTTGCTCAATATCACTCAGTGGCCTTCGTGCCTCATTAGGAATTGGGTGCATTTATTTTGCTTGGTTGCAGCTTTCTGGCAGCCCTGCTGAATGTTTGTGGAACATGTTGCCAACTGGGAGATATTAGACCCCATCACTTCAGGCCTTTAGGAGAACCCACAGACGTGTTTGTTCTGGAGCTTAAATAGGTTTTACTGTGTTTCTGAATTGAATTGAATTGATCTGTATTTATTTATTGGAAGTTAGTATTCTATAGAGCTCAATTTTTAATGTTGGGTTTGTTTGTTTTTGAGTATTATAGCTGGTTCTGCTAGTGATTACTTCCCCAACCCCAGATGCCTTGGGCTACCATAAGCTCCAGGCAGAATGGTCTGTTAACACGTTATAGTGAGCCACCCTGGAAGGGTTTTAAGCACCAAATGTGACATATGAACATTTTAAATAAAGGAAAAGCTTGCCAAAAGACTGCTTTGGATGTGAACATTTGCCTAGCCCAGGGACTTTGGTTGTTGCCTACCTCATAGGCCCACAGCCCAGCTCCCGAACGGCCAGGTGGGGCTCGCTAGCTCTGGGAGGAGGGGTGTGATTCCTCAAGTGGATTAGGCTCAGGACAGGTGAGGGTCACCTGTCTCATCAAGCCCAGATGCTGCAATCAGCAGGCAAAGTACAAAAGGGAAGTAGAGCTGAGGTGCTGTGTCTGCTCAACTGCCCATGTTGGTGGACCTTGACTTGGTTGCTCTTGAACCTCCATGGGACTGTGCTTTGGGTTTGACTCTGCTGGACTTCAGACTTGGCTACTTGGATTGACCGTGGACTGTGTATCCTGGCTTTGGACTATGCTTGTGTGGATTGACCACTGGACTTTGGACTTGGCATACACTTTCTGACAGGTAGGCCAGCGGGCGGGAGAAAGTCCCATTGTGTGAGCATACCATGTTGTTCTTATTCCACTTAGTGTTACATTGACATCCACCCTTAGGCTGTCTGCTCCTGTAGTCAAGCATCCATTTTGCCTTTGCCTTACAAAGCATGCTTGTATTTTCCATTCCTGATAAGAACATATATGCATGCATGCAAAACGTGTATTAACAACATTTGGCCATAATGAGCTTCCCACTTTGTTATGGGAAGTGTAGCATGTTTTGTGCTCCTAAGATCTGAGACACATGTATAATCCTTGTCTATGGGTAGGAATTACTAAACTAATGTCAGTTTCACAAAGTCTTTTCAATATACTTTTTCGAGTAATCTTCCTTGACTTGCTATGTCGGCAAAAGCAGTGAGGTTTTTCTTCTTGGCACAAAAGACACCAAGGCTGACTTTCTTGCACTGTGAAAGTAATTCTCAGCCTTCTTCAGACCATTATCAAAGACTACCTGACCTCTACTGCCCTCCCTTAGGCACTGAGGAGAGAAATAAATCACACTGGACACTTATATTAGACACTGTTCAATACCACTGATGTTTTTATTTCATTCTATATATTAAGCTACAGTTCTTAAGGTGGTTTCGTTTTAGACAGGTGGCTAGTAAATGAAGATAAGACATGGGCAGTTAGTTTAACAGCAACTGAACCTAACTATCTAAAGTGCTACCTTGAAAGCCTTAGTTTTGATTTATTAACCGCCCCCCCTCCAAAAAAAAGCTCATTGCAATACGCAGGGACATTGTTTTAAGGATCCTGTGTGCGCCACGAGTTTTACACTAAAAATAACTTTCCCTAGACATACTAACTGAATTCAATTAGCTGCCAACTTTAGCATGAAAAGAATGTCAAGTGATCTCACTATGGCTGAATATGTAGAGGTTGGATTATCTGTGGACACCTATGCCTGCAGTTGTCTACCTGTCTTTTATGACATCGGTTATTTGTTAAAAAACCTATTTCACACTTGTCATCAGAAGACCTCTGGTAAGATTACACCGAACAAATACATAAAACACACCAATAATGCACCACATAATATCAATAGTCCATTGATTGGTCCACCACACTCACCAATATTGCAGCCTGGAAAGACCTGTCCAAACATGGCAGGTGCCTAAAAGCTGTACAATCAGTGTGCTTGTTAGGGCTGATGGGTATTGTAGTTCAGCGACATCTGGTGGACCAAGGGTTCCCCACCCCTGGTTTACAGTGTTAATGCCACTCTTAACTTCTAGAGGGATTATGAGGTGCTATTGCCAAGACGACCTTCTGCTGAATGTTTGATCCCTGGGATTTCACTTAAGGTTGAAACTACCAGCCAAGCATCGCCAGCAGAACTGAAATGTGACATATATGATGGGATCTTATAGTACTTTCCTAGGATGTGAATTCTTCCTAAGTGAATTTTAACATTTTTAGTATAGGCAACTCAACTCCCCATTTACGTGGGGGCTGCATTCTGAGGCACTGTGTGCATCGGTGGGACACACGTTAGCCTGCCCCATTCCACCTCTGCCCCATTGCAGTTCTGAAAACAGTGCACATGTTGGCAGCCGCACAGGTGCTGATCACACACAAATGGGGAGTTGCCTGTAGAATGTATAAAGTCTGATACAGTTTGGGACTTTTAAAGACCCATCCTTCCCTGAAAGGTATATAGCTTTCTTCGTATAGTTTAAGACATTGCTGCCACATCCTATGTGTACTAAGCTTGGGATTGTTAAAGGGATGTATCATGTTAATAATCAATGTGGTGGTAGGTGGCACATGTGAACTTAAGACTTGCTTCTGATTGTGCTGTGGCAATGCACAGTTACAAGGTGAGTGCTGTCTGAAAGCTCACTCGCTGGATCATCACCCTGTCGTGGTGAGTGGGCTTGCACATTCCTATGACCCTTGTGAGCGAAGCTGTCAGGAGTTTTGTAGTCCCAGCAGGGTCACCCAGGGGGGTAAAGTCAAAGGGGAGGAGCTAGACAAATAATGATCCACTAATTCCTCAACGGCAGGACAGGAGGAAGATAACAAGCGGTATGTTACAACGGCTGTGAAAGGATGCAAAATGTCAAGCACATATCCACACTTTCTATATGACAGGTTTGGGAGTGGTTCCAAGTATCTGGGAAGTGGAAATAACTGTAAAACACAGACAAGCAATACGGTTGCCAGCTGACTGTCTGACAAGATATCATCTTGGATTATAGCTCAGAAAGGGGAAATATGTTTTTAATTGCAAGACCTACAGTTTCAGAGCTTTGACAGCATAATTTACAAGGGAATATACGTTGGTGCAATTTCTTCTTTCTTTCGGAAACATGCTAAAATTCTTGTGTGGTGAACTCATATTTGCATAACTGGGAATAATCAAGCTGGGAAAATATCCTGTTACTTCCATAATATAAAAATTTACTGGTGACTGGGAGCGGCCGCCGAGACCATATAACACCGGTCTTGAAAGATCTACATTGGCTCCCAGTATGTTTCCGAGCACAATTCAAAGTGTTGGTGCTGACCTTTAAAGCCCTAAACGGCCTCGGTCCAGTATACCTGTAGGAGCGTCTCCACCCCCATCATTCTGCCCGGACGCTGAGGTCCAGCGCCGAGGGCCTTCTGGCGGTTCCCTCATTGCGAGAAGCAAAGCTACAGGGAACCAGGCAGAGGGCCTTCTCGGTAGTGGCGCCCACCCTGTGGAATGCCCTTCCAGCAGATGTCAAAGCGATAAACAACTACCTGACATTCAGAAGACATCTTAAGGCAGCCCTGTTCAGGGAAGTTTTTAACGTGTGATATTTTACTGTATTTTTGGTTTTTATGGAAGCCGCCCAGAGTGGCTGGGGAGGCCCAGCCAGATGGGTGGGGTATAAATAATAAATTATTATTATTATTATTATTATTATTATTATTATTATTATTACCAAAACTGAATGGAGATTGGTTGATACATTGTGTATGTTTATACTTAGGTAAGAATACAGCTCAGAATGCTAATAAAAAAGGAGTAAAAATAGGAGCAGACTGGATGTGAAAGGATAATAAATTGGTTTGGACTTGGGCTGCTTCCACACTGGGCACTTACTGTGGAACAGCCATGCTTTATTCATTTTTTAATAGGGCTTCTACACAGCATCAATAGCAAAACATCACCATCTCGTTTCCCTGAAATTCAGCTTATGTTTCCCCAGCCTAGAAAATCTGACACACACACACACCACTATTAAATGGCATAACTGCTCACTTTCATCAGTTGTACATGATCCACCCTGTTGCCATCCTGGCCAGATTATGATTTATATTGATTTGCTCAGCAATTTGCTGGATTGTTCTCTAGCAGTTTCTGTGGTCTCTCTCTTCTCTCTAGGAATCAGCTCTATCCCTTTACAAATAGAATTGCCTTTATATTAGCCCCCCTCTGCAGTGGGGGGCAATCATAACTGGGAGTGCAGTGCTGGAGAAGGCCACCCATGCTTGAGTGGGCTGGGTCCTGGTGGTCTTCCTTTGAAAGCACTGAATGCACATTTACTGATTTATCTATGTCTCCTTTCCTTAAAGCAGAATACAGTTTTATAATGTTGAAAAAGTGCTTGGAGTGGGACAAGTGGGTGTCAACCAATCAGTGTTATGCATAGCCAGTTCTGCTGCAAGAATACTGGTTTTGCCCTTGCTCAGTTTGAACAAAACATGTGTGCAGTTGTACAGTGGGTTCACTTATTGAGTTCTATATGTCTGTATACACCTCCGTCCCATTGCATCTATTTTTCAGTTTCTCTCCGGGGTGCTCTTACACTGTGCATCACAATTGATTTTGAGGGTCAGCTTCCTAGCAAACAGAATGGTAAGGTATGTCACACCTTCCCTGTTCCTGTGGTTCTCTCGAGAATGTATGTGAGCAAGAACTGTCATCTCTGGACTCTTGTCTTTTTGGAATTGCTGCTGCATAAACAGGAAGCTGAAATAATTCATTCTATTGAAAGTAACAAAAAGAGGAGGGATAACATGAAGCAAGGCCCTGGATTAGCAATGCAACTGCTGAGAAGAATAAATCATCTACCCTTACCCATGCAATCAATCGCTGCATCCATATCGCCAACCATTATTAGTTGCTCTAGCTGTGTGATAGCCAGCGCCAGCATGTTTATTCATCTTGCAAATGTATGCATGGAGTTCTTTTAGCTATAGGCGGGCATCGGAAATGATAATCTCTTCAAGATTGGATCTCTTTATTAGTTAAAATAACAGTTTCTGGATGAGTGGCAGATTAATCACAGAGGGCCGGGTTGTTGCATGAGTGGATCTGGGAAACAGCCCTCTGTTTCAAGACTCTTGTATCATAAGTATCCAGCATACTAAATAGGAAAATGTATTTGGAGATTAAATCTTTGAACTTGCATT
Source organism: Podarcis melisellensis (assembly GCF_964234715.1). Taxonomy (NCBI): domain Eukaryota; kingdom Metazoa; phylum Chordata; class Lepidosauria; order Squamata; family Lacertidae; genus Podarcis; species Podarcis melisellensis. Next base: position 42,484,335 of record NC_138530.1, read on the forward strand.
GGGTTGTCTGGTTCTGTGGAACTCAAATTGGAGTCCGACAAATGAGATGCTGACTTTCTGAACTCGCCTGGGCCATTCCTGCTGATGAAGTCGCACAGTCCTCCTGGCGTGGGAGGTCATGTGGTACTAGGGCTTTCGGGATGCAGTTGGACTACAATTCCCATCAGCTTCAACTTTCACAGCCAATTGTCAAGGATGGTGGGAGTTATAGTCCAATAATTTCTGGAGGTGCACAGGTTCTCCCATTCCAAAACAACTAGGGGATAATACCAGTGCCATTGACTGATATAAGTCTTCCGCATCTACTGCCTTCCCCCCAGTCTGGGCAACTTTTCACTGATGGAGATCACAAGATCTTTCCACTGTGCCAGCAGAATATCAGCCTTCAGCAAAACTGCCTTCTGCCTCTCTCCTACAGCACTGCTTTAACCAGGGAGACAAGGGCCACTTGCTGAAATCCCATTATTTACTACCCCGACTTTCCTGATTGTATGGGCCCTGCCCAGCCTTCTAAAAACAGCACAAATGGAGAGGGTGGTAGAGCATCTGCTTTGCACTTGGAAGCTTCCAGGGTCAATCCCTGGTTTCTTCAGGTAGGGCTGGGAGATGGCCTGCCTCAAACCCTGGAGAGCCACTGCCAGTCACTGTGTGAACAATACTGAACTAGATAGACCAATGGTCTGACTGGGTAAAGGGAATCTTCCTGTGCTCCTAAGGGCTCATCTGACTCATCCTGCAGTTAAAGCACCATTTCCTACAGTGTCCAGCTGGACATATTAGAAGCTCACTAGCAGAGCTTAAACTTGAGCAGTAGCCCTCTCCTGTTGTTACTCGCCAGCAACTGATTATACAGAGACATAGTGGCTTTGTACCAGGAGGTTGCATATAGCAATCATAGTGAATACCTGTACTGTTAATCGTGGTGGAAGGGATATTGTTTCTATGCATGTTTAACATAATGCTGTTTTTAATTACACTGGCATTTCCAGTGTTTTACTAATTTATAAAAAAATCCCTTCCAGTAGCACCTTAGAGACCAACTAAGTTTGTTATTGGTATAAGCTTTCGTGTGCATGCACACTTCTTTACCAATAACAAACTTATTTGGTCTGGAAAGATTTTTATTATTTTTTATTTTGTTTCGACTACGGCAGACCAACACGGCTACCTACCTTTTACTGATTTATAGAAGACAATGTTAGATATTTTGAGCACATACCTCTGCAGTTAGCACTGCTTCTCCTGAGATTTATAAAATTATTCAGTGTACATATCTTTAGATTCATGGCTTTGGACCAGGCAAATTGCAAAATATAAGATTTGTAAATTTGTATGAAGTACCCCTCCCATGGACATATTAAGAAAAGAGAAATCCCGGGCTCTTGGTTTCTACTTCAGTGCTTGTTGGGTGAAACCCATTAAAAATGATTCCACTGGGATACCTCAAAATTGAACTCTGCCCCTGCTTCCATTGAAGTTCTTCCAATTTTTAAAAAAATCATACAGTGAAATGACTTTTATTATTAATTTAAGATTTGAGTGTATTTCCTTGTTTGCCAAGCTCAAGAGAGGCATCTTTTTATCAATAGTTTTCACCCAGTCCCTGGAAATGAATATACTTTGCCCTCTGCTCTTCTTCCTCGCTTTATTCAACTCTTTTCTGCAGTTCGAGAGGCAGGTTTGCTACTGCTAGTGGTGCTGGAAGACAAAGTGTGTTCTGGACCAGGGAAAGCAAGAGTCATTCCAGGCAAGCTCAACCAGGTGTCACCTCTATATGCAATATGCCAAGCCTGGTCTGTTGAAGTACGGTAACTTTGCTTTGAAGAGGTACCCTACTTTCCCCAGTGCAGCTTGACTTGGGCGAGGCAGGTTGAATTAACCTCATAAACACTACCTGTCAAACTGATGGGCACTTGTTAAAAAAAAAGCTGAGCTGAGTGAAAATGTTCTGTAATAATCAATTGTATACCACCAAGACTAAGTGGTTTTCCATTTTTAAAAGAAGGTGTTATTGATTTAATCTTCTCTATAGCAATGTTTTCATTCAGTGTTTTCTCTTGAGTGCTGGTAAAACATTGAAATTCAATATGATATTGTTGGATTTGCTCTGTATGTTGTTCTAATATTATTTTATCAAAACAAGAGATACAAACAATATTCCTTCACACCATTTCTTAAAAATACCCTACATACTCTGCAAATTGGCTGCTCCTTATCCATGATTGTTTTCAATTTTTGGAATATAGCAACTGGACTTTTTTTATAAAAATGTTTTGTTTGTTGTAATTGCCCAGTATGCTTTCTTAAATCTGTATTTAAACTATATTTGCAGTTTAGTTTTTAATTCAGTATAATATCATATAAAGATTTCAGTGCCATTGTTTCTCTATAGCTAGCCCCCACATTAAAGCAATTTATAATGTTCAAGACATTACTGGAACTTTGATTGTTTTAGATCTATCCATGTGAATGTGAACCACCAAGAAGGTATGGGTAGATGGGTGTAATGTTGGCCATGTCTACACAAGGGTTGCCCCTTGGTACAATTTGGGTCCCTTTGCTTGCTGAGCAACAGAGGCTTAATAGGTCTGCATGAAGCCTGGAAAATTTATGAATGCGATGAGGCCCATCAAAACCAAAGCAGGGTAAATGCAGCTTTCATTAATGTGCCATGTGCCTTGCAAGCATGGCTAAACTTTTTTCCGTAGTTAGTCTGTATTTTAAAAGCAGCTTTTTAAGAAACCAGTTGAAAACTATTCCTTAAAAGTGTTTACCTTTCAAACTTAGTAGCATATTTGAATTTATTTTTAAATGTTCTACAGATATTTGTGCATCTCTTTCACCCATAAAATGGTGCATTTTGTAAAAGGTGTGTGCGTGGCAAATCAATGAGACTTCAATTGCAGAGGGTACTTTTGTGAATGAGAAAGCAAACATCCTTTATGCCATTCATCACACCAGGAAGAATGAATTTGCCTGAGGCAGGGCTGGAGTCTAGAGAGCTGTAGAAAATTCAGCAAAAATTTCAAACTATGAAAAGGAAACCCTCTTGGGGGACTTAGGTTTGTTTGCAAAATTTTCTAAAGAGAGAAGGAGAAGAGTTGAGTCTCTGGTTAGACTTTCAGTTAGCTGGAGAGTGGATATAGCAAAACATAGTCTATAAAAACATTTTTCGTATCTCTAGGGCTTCTTTTTCCAGCCTTCTAAAAAGATCCCTATGTTAATCCTTCAGAAGAAATGAGCCTCTTCTTTTTAAAAGCTTGTCCTCCCATAAAAGAGCATATGAGATCCAGACAGGCAGGAAACCAAGGGTCTCTTTAAATTACTCCAGATAAGAGATTCTGATTTCCTGCTGGGCCTTTAACTCTGAAATACCCAGCCATTTTTGCCATGGCTCCCCATAGGTCATGTGTTCAGTTTACTTTATGTGCCTCTGTGGGAGAAAGGCGCTGACATAATGGGTGAGAATGTCCAAGTCAAGTACCTTGTCACTTACAGCAGTGATGAGCAGACTTCAGGGGACCTGCTTTGGTTTTTAGTATAGAACCCCAAGCTCCATTGCCTTATGAGGTGCAAAATAGTGCTTTGTGGGGCACAAGAAGGTGTCTGAGCACACACTAAGCATAGGAATCTTATGCTCAGGTAAGACCTGAGCTCAGAGTCCTGCCACACCAACATCCTTGTCCCCCACTTTTCCAAGCTTTCTTCATTTCAGCAGCCTAAATAAAGCTCTTTTGTTGCTACCATGGGTGCAGAAGACTTGCACAACCAGATGCCTTCATCTGCCCCAGCTGCAACAAAACATGTATCTCCTGTGTTGGGCTCTACAGCCACAGCAGGTGCTGTGACTCTCTAATGGTTTGACTTCACCCCCAAAGGCACACTCCTCCATTGTCTCCCAAGACAGATGGATGTCAGCAGCGTTGGGGAAGTGGTTGTGTGGAGAAGCAGCAGAATTCCATTTGAAAAACAAGCACTTTCTTTACTTCAACATATTTTTCCCAGATCATTGCAACTGGGAGTGCCCTGGGTATTCCCTGTGATTAAAACCTAAACCTGTCCATTAAAAAGGAAGGTTCCTCTGTGTTCACCACCCACTCTCTGCTCAAGTTTGCAGCGTTTCACATTATTATTATCATTATGCAATGGTTGCTTTACAACCTGAGACCACAGAGTGGCTAAGAGTCCTTGATCTCACTTGAGACACCTTGTTAACAGTGCAGTTCAACTTGGACATGTAAAAACCTAACCCACATTACCATTACTTTTATCATAATTGGGGAAGTAGGTAAAGCTGATGCACACCCCTAGTACCCATGCATAGGACTGTGCTATTGACATAATGGCCACAATCTAGCACCAGGTTTGGGGTGCTTAAAACCATTGATAGATATCTGTAGTTAACTCCATTGATTTCAATGGAAAAATCAACACTATGCTGAAATGTAGTCACTAATTTCAAGCTGCCCCCCCCCACTTTTTACTCTATTTGTGGGGAGTTATGTATCTAATTGGTTTTTTTTATTCTTTACAGGTGAGTAGCTGTTTCCTCCTTTGGGGCTCAGTTCTGGTAAGTTTACTATGTCAAAGTTTCCAGTCAGCTTTGCAAGTTAACTGAGAATATCCCCAATAGTTCTATGGTATAGTTTTTTGAATTACCTACATAATTAGGGAAACTCACCTGTACATTAAAGGCAGAAACTGACTATTCTCAAGGAGAACAAGATTTGCTTTCCTGTCTCAGTCTTTCTGCAGTGTACAGTAATTTCACGAGAACTTCTGGGCATTTTCCTATGGCTAACTGAAAGAAGGCAAGCCTTGTTCAAAGTTACATGTATTGAAGGAAAACTCTAGAAATGTTATTTTTAAAAAAGCTTTGGTTTTGCTGACAACAGTTCAAGATAAACAGTGCTATCCTATGCATAGTATATTTGTGGAGCACCAGTACACACTAAGCACATGTGTATTGGGGATGGCTGAGAAGGATCATTTGGAAACAAGTGAAATAGCCCCCACACTGTTTCTTTTATCTTATAACTTCTGATGTGCTAAACTGTTCAGTCCCTCCTGATTTCAGCTTAAGATGCTACACCTCTGAAGTATTAATAGGATGCTGGACCGAATAACTAATCCACTGCCCCCCCCCCACCTCTGGGAGTGGTTGTGTAGTTTTCAGCCTTTATCTCCCTCCCATTTTTGACACAGCCTGGGACTGAGTAAAGCCATGAATCACTGTTAATTACCTGCAGTTTTATTTCTCTCTCACCTTTTTCTCCCTCACGATGCCCTTGTTCTTCCTTTGCCATGGATTGAAAATATTAGATAATTTTTATAGAGATTCTATTTTAAACACGTTAAATTCACAGAGAATGCCATAAAGCAGTGATATGCATCATAGCAATAGCAATAACGAAGTGTTGGAGGGAGAAATCCACTGAGCGCTGCTCCTGAGTGACTCCCATTAATTTTAATGAGGCTTGCATGGTAGCAGCATCTGGTGGGTTACGCACAGAACGTTGACAGAATAGCAAGACCCTCAAATATATCTGATTTTCTCGACATACTGTATTGACTCAACAACACGGTTCTCCACATTCCGTTGGAGAGGCTATCCAAACTACTACTATTAGTATTATTTCTTCCATCATTGACTTCATTTCATTTTTGAGGCCCTTAGAGAAAATATAATGCCACTTGCTATTTTAATAAGTAGCCTTACTTGAAATAATTTTCTAATTATTATGGGCATACCCTTGCTTTTGGCAAGCGGTAATTGCAGAATGAAAGAAGTCTATTTTTTATGGTTAGGTGAAAGAAAGTCTCTGAGCATATATTTTACATGTGATTTCGTTTTCTTTTCATCTCTAGGTTCTTCATTTTTTCCTTAGGAGTTCGCAGTGGGAAAAAGTTAAGTGTGCTTACGTTTGATTGAAGTCAATAGAAATTAAGATGGATTGATTTCAGTGGTACTAGGAATGCTTTCCACCCCCAATTTGTTTGCTGTTCATGCTGAGACGTTCATATCACTCTGTTCTGGCGCTCTTCCTTCTCTTCTCATGTTCTCACAACTTAATTAAGCATCCCGTTTTATTTGCATCAGAGTACAATTTCTTTGGTACTTTTTCTATATTAGTATTTATTAGCATGGTATTTTCTTTCAGTTTCCAAATTATAACATCTTTCCTGACTTTTCAACTCATTTGTAATTATATTCCATGCCTGTCCCGTCCCGGAGTAACCAAAAATGTGTATATGCTGCTAGGATTATTTTTTTCATGTGTGCATTACTTTGTCCTTATGAGCATTAACTTACGTCTATTACTTTATTGCTCAGTTGCTAATTATGAAAGGCACATTAATGTCACAGGCTTAATTATGCTCACTACCTGTATAGCATCTGCATATTTTTATACATGCCAAGAATTAATGAAACAGTGTTGTCCTTGAGTTTGTTGAACAGTTCAGTAGTATGCGCATATTTGATAGCATGTTTAACCCATTACACAACCCCATGCACTCCATGTTGATTTGTCTCAAATGCTGCTATGTAGCTTAACTTTTATATGCATATGCATAGTAACATTATAATCATAGGAAAAGTATATGTATATTGTTTACAAGCAGTCACATGCCAGATGTTTTGCAGAATGTGCAGCAACCTGAAGTAGGCTATGTTGGAACCATATGGCATATCATGATTTGACTTGTGTAGATGAACCTCTGAGGATGCTACAATGTAAGATCCTGACTTGGAGGCAGCATATTAACCTGGATGGGTTTCCATTTCATCTTGTAGCCTTCATTTTCCATTGAGATAGCCTCTGTCGGCTTGTATGAAGATGCCACTGGGCAGCAGGGTGGGTGGTACACCTTCCAAAGTGATAGACACTCAACCACCTGAGTTCGCTATTAGATACAATGATGCTACACCGGAAAATCAGAAATAGGAAGCACCAGTCACTTGTGGTTCTTTCTGCTTCCCTGTTCTTTAGAGCTTAAAAGAGCTAGATGTTCAGAAAAATGTATATGAGCTCTAACACCTTAGACTGCTCACCTAGAACCTTCCTTATGTACTAGCTTCATGTATATTGGAAACATTTTGTACAGAGCAGCAGTCAAACATTGGTTTTCTCATCTGCTGTTTGAAATGGTACTGCCGAGGACCTCTACTCATCTGTTTTAGCTCTTAGAAGTGAGAGTCAAAAATCTTTCCTCCTGCCTTTCATATGGATTAGCTTTCATGGTCTGTCATATCCTCCTGTATTATTATAGTGCAGTCTTGCTTGTTTTTCAGTGGCCTTTCTGACTGGCTAAAATAGGCTAGTGCTCTTAGCAATTTAGCTCATGTAAACTTGAGAATTCTAACAGAGAATACAGATCAGTTCAAATGACACAAAATGGAGCTTAGTGTTGTTGTTTTTAAAAAACAGTGTGAAGAACAGTACATTGCATCTGTATTGTTTTTGTCAAGATAACATCTTGTAGTCACATTACGTATGAAGACTCATCCTGTTTTGTTTATAATACACCCCTAATGTTGTATTTTAGAAAATCCCAGTTTCCCCCCTAAAGTGTATGTTTGCTCCATGGGATTTTCCGTACCCGTTTTAAGAGCGACAAAGCGTGTTCTCATAAAAGAGAGAGCACGTGTTGCGGATGGGGCCGAACAAAACCCCAGTTAGTGACCAGGCCATTGATGGCAATGGGCCGGAGCAGATTGGATGAAGTTGTTACTGGGGTAAATTTGATGTTGCCAATTTAGGGGTGGGATTAATGCCCTATATAAGCAAGGTCCACAGCTTTCTCTTTCTCTTTCGCTGTGGACATCGGATCTCCCGCCCGCCCTCCCTTGATTTGGGCTTGCTTTTGACCTTGCTCTGCCTGTCATGGGGTCGTTCGCATTGGTGCGGGGGCCCAGTAGGAATTTGTCCAATTGGCTGATTAGTGCGTGCCTTTTGGGTTTTGCCTACTGCTTAGCAAATCGTCACAACTTGTAAGGTTGGCGGTTAGGCATTGGTTAAAATTGGTTGGTGGAGGGGTATGGATTGGCTGTGCCTGCCCCTCCAATGCTGCTGCTGACGGGTATTCCGTTAAAGGAATTCTGAAGCTTACCATCCCCTTCGTCCAAACCCTGACGGCAGGGTGCGGGCCGCGTAAGCTTCAAGGAACATGCGCGGAGCAGATGAGGGCCTGTGACGCAGCTCCATCTGACTCTGACCATGCTTCCTCCGGGACTGACTAGGGAGTCAGTGCTGTCCCCCAAGGCGGGTGGGGGACAGGTAGTCATAACCAATGCCTAAGCAACCACTCTCAATTTGTATAAAAATAAAGTTGTGGCCAAAATTATGCCAAAAACCTTAAACAAAAATTACGTGTGATGTCTGAGTTATTTGGGGTAGGGGTTTTGGGGGACCTCAGCACGCAAGTATGCCTTTGTTCTGGCTCTTCGTTTCCTACATGGGCATAGAGAGCTAAGTCCCTGATTTCATCATCTATTTGGTTGCAGCTGGGATGTGTGCAGTTATAACAGCAAAACCCCAAGCTGAATGATTCCATAAAACTTATTACATAGGATCATATCATGCTAAGTCATGCCTTGCCTAAGTAAATCAGGCGGATTATGAAAGTATTAAATTAATAATAATAAAACCAGCTTATCCTTGCTTCCTTCACTCTTTTAATAATTTTTGCTCACATCACAGAATTAGTAACCCCTTCCCTTCTGAATTCACTCTTCCTTGAAAAGCTAATATGACAATAGCATTCATAAAATCATTATACTAGAATATGCTGCACCATACATGCTTTGTGGCAGGTTTGATCACATAACTGGAAAAGTCTAAAAAGAATATGTCAAAAACAGTCTCTTGCCTGGATACTTGTTTTGCACTTTAGCAGGGCTCCGTTATTATCTGCCATCAAATTCCAGTTCTCCTCCATGTGATTTCAAGAAAGCTATAAAGGGATGCTCCCAGACTGGCAGTTCCTAGTGCTTCCTAGAAATGTAGAAAGATGTCTTAAAGCATTATGATATTCATCTGCACTTTCGTCTGGTATTTTCCATTCCACTGCAATTGGTTTATTTTGCACAAGTCTCTGTTCTATTTCAGCATCCATTGATGTGGAAGTACCCATAATTGAAAATTATTATTTTACGTAGCGCACAATAGATATGCATATCTTAGTCATCAATAATACAGATTTACAAATCAATTACCTTTCCTATGTGTTCCCATTCAAAGTTAATGAATTTTCAGAGGGGTAAGTAGTCAAAAATCTTGTGGCAAAGTTGTCTTGTTTTGAAATTTGTCAGTTTCTTGTGAGCCAGATTTGTAGTTTGTACAACTCACCCAGGTGACATTCTTTGAAAGTGAAACTAATCTCCCAAGAAGTCCTCTTCTCAACTACTTTGTAGGAAAGGAGATGTAAGCCTGATGCTTTGATTGGGCTCATGGCAGCATGTCCACATAGCAGTAAACCAAGGTTTGGTGTTACATATACAGTGGTACCTCAGATTAAGTACTTAATTTGTTCCGGAGGTCCGTTCTTAACCTGAAACTGTTCTTAACCTGAAGCACCACTTTAGCTAATGGGGCCTCCTGCTGCCGCTGCGCTGCTGGAGCTCGATTTCTGTTCTTATCCTGAAGCAAAGTTCTTAACCTGAAGCACTATTTCTGGGTTAGCGGACTCTGTAACCTGAAGCGTATGTAACCCGAGGTACCACCGTACTGTAAAATGCATCCTTTGTGCGTAAGTCTCTCTATGTTCCATCCACATTGTGAACATAGTTCTGAGAGTGGAGAAAAGAACATTTGCCTGAGAAAAAAATGTTTAAGGAACAAATTTTAAAATTACTTTTAAGTATTTTGCTACAGCACTTTTTATTTAGGTACATGATTGTTTTCATAATTTTATTTTAAAAGGTAGTGTGAAAGGTTTTTGTGTAACTGAAGCATAGCTGAAATATCTGAATGGAAAATTAATCCAGTACTGTATTAAAAGGCATTTTCCAGGAAGACCATAATATTGTTCTCCTCAATCTATTTATAAAATTTGCACTGAGACAGAGATCTTTTTTTTTATATCCTGCATGTAAATCATACTTTCCTGGCTTTTTTTCCACTCAGTGTCTTTCTGATAAACAGTAGTAGAGTAGTAGTATTCAGCATTCTTGGTAAGATTGCTTAGATTATAATTGTGCTTTGTAGAAGCAAATTGGAGAATTCACTGCATATTAAAATATGCTGTTAGGTTTGCAAAGGCTTTGCAGATACTTTACCTTGATGCTTTGCACATTTTGGAAGCATCTCATCAACGCAGTACAAAAATACTGAGTAGTTATTCTTGAAAAGATTCTCTCCATGGACTAGCAAGTACCTTGCATATAAATTAAAAAGACAAGATGGGGAATATAATTCTGCAAAACATGCACGACTGTCTGCTGAACTACTTGTCATTATTATGCTTCACCCATCAAAGCACAGCATAAGAGATCCTCAACAGCCACAGGGTAATTTTAAGCATGTCTGAAATAATCACTATTTCCCCGTAAACATTTAGCCACATGATACTTTTGTGTTCTTTATTTTCACCTTAAAAATAAATAAATTCTGCTTTGGCTTGTTCTCTCTTCTAAAAATGTATGATCCATCCAGTCCAATAGTGAGACCAAGGCTAAAGCCATTTGGAAGAGCAAACAAAATAGACTGACATATAGTGGGAATAGCCCTCATTTGTCCAACCAGCCCATCTGCAGAAGACTCTTGTACAATTAGATCCCACCACCCTTTATCCAAAGAGCTCATGTTGGCATCCATGAGACCATCCAATTACTCATAATAATCTCCTAAATTTTTTTATTACAGATGAGACAATGAGCTTCATGACTTGTAGCCCAGCTTCTTATTTCCTGTCCAATACTGTTCTGTTAGCTAAGTTTTCTCTCCAGCCTTCACTGGTCTGACCATAACCGGAATGCTGAATGTTTCACTGGAAATTATATTCTGTTCCTCCCCACTCAAGTTCCATTTCCCTGACCTGCCTTAACACCTTAATTTGGGTTTGGTAGCAAACTGGAAATCCAGCCTGTTAATATGTAGCTGTCCAAATATACCCATCAACAGCCTTGCTGCTGCATTCTGCACTAATTGCAGCTTCTGAGCTGTTTCAGAGGCAGACCCACATAAAGAATATTGCAATAGTCCAGTCTGGTTGTTACCAGAATGGGCATCACTGTGACCAAGCTATCCCTATTCTGGAAGACTTGTAGCTGTTGAACTAGTCATAGGCATTCACAGCTTACTAAGGTTACTGTGCTTCTAGCACCATAAATGGATCAAAAAGTACCTCCAAGCTGCACATCTCCCCCTCCCCCTCCCAGGGGAGTGCAATCCTGCCAAGAACTGGCCCTCTCCCTGCTTCTCAGACTTGAGAACCAGCAACACACAGTACATAGCACCTTGTCTGGATTCAGTTTCATTTCATTGGTTCATATATAGCCCATTACTGCCTTCATTCAATGGTCAAGCATCTGTACTGCCTCTCCTAATTCAGATGGAATGGAGAGATAGAATTAAGTGTTATCAGCATACTGATGACAGGTTACTCCAAATCCCTGCTCAAGGTCCATCTTCAGATTGTCTTTGTTTAATTTCCACTCAGTTTTATTTCTGTATTAGCCACAGGCCACAGCAGAATATAGATAATGCAAAGATTATCTTCTCGCAAGAAGTAATAAGATAATGCAACCACTTAGTGATGCATTTCACAACATGTGCCTCAGCAAATTCAGCAGGAGATGAAGATAATGCCAGAGCATAAGCTATTGATTTGAATAACACTGATTGATATTTACTGGCTAAGGAAGTCAACTTTTTGAACTTCTGTTTGTCTGCCTGTCAATGTCTAGCAAATAAATTTGCCTCAGGCTGACAGATAGTATTTCTGAAAAGTGTACAATATCCTCAATTTTTCGTGATCAAAATAAATGTAAATGAGCATCATGCAAGATTCCAGCAGAGCCATTCTTTATTATTAAAAAAATACACACAGTTGGAATCATGCTAAAATTCACGAAATGTAAGGTCTCTTCTCTTGTCAAAGAAAAATAACTAACTTTGATAAAATAGCCTTCGAAACAGTGCAAATGTTTCAACATTGTAAATCATGGCACACCATCTTATTGTGGTTCACAGAACTCCTATAATGATCCTGGATGCTGTAAACCCTGGAACTGAATTCTGGACTCCAGTAGCCTTTTAGAGAGCTGATACTAGTATGAAATGTATAGGAACTAAGCTACACTTTTTCCTTTTGGGTTATTGGATTTAAACTCTTCATTGAAGAAAGTAAACTTACATTACAGCTGTAATGTATACCTGGCCATTATACAGCTGCAATTATACAGCTGTAATGTATACCTGGCAATTATACTTTGGAGATTAAGGACAGAGAAAAGGAGTGGCCCCTTGAAAGCCAACTAAGCTAGTGGTTGTCACCACCTTTGGTGGCAATAAATTGAGGTTACAGACTAGAGCAAGACTGTCTTAAGAGATCAGGAGCAGAACTCCAGGCAAAAAAGCAGGCTGGCCCAATATATTTTGGCACCTGATGCGGAACAGTAAATGTTGCTCCCTACCAAAGTCAAAGGGCACAGTATTCAAGGCTGGACAAATGTTTTTTGCTGGCTGAGGCAGATTGTGCTGCAAATAAAAACGATGTTGTTTACTCCCTAGGAGTAAAAAAATATATCAATAATATAACACATTTATTAACAATTTGCTGCCTTTTCCTGATACCCAGAGTCAGTAGGCTGAGGCAGAAGGCTCACTCTGCTTAATGTTAGAGCCTTCTTCCCTGCAGATAACCATCGTTCAGGACTGAAGATCTAGGAGGAACAGGCAGGCAGGCAGGCAGAGCTTGGGTGGTGTTCAACATATTTCTAATGCGAGCTACCGGTACCTATTTGGATATTTGTGGGCTTGTTTATACACCTATTATTTTTACACACAGATAATGTCTAACAGTTAAATTGCAGTCATTTTTTTCAGGAAATGTTGGCATAGTGAGTAATGTCATGGCTGCAAACAATTACTAGTGCAAATGTCACGAGTGCTCAAATGTCATTAGCCTGGAGGTGGAGCAAGAACCTCATTTCCACCATTAGAATAGTAACAGAAATCAGGGTGCCTGGGGGGGACGGGACTCAATATGACTTTTCTAGCTTCTTATGAAATCATCACCCTCTCTAGAAAGGCCATGCTTTACCAGAGTTTACTCAGAAGTCAACTAGCATATCACTCCAGAATAAGCAGCTCCTAATGTGAATTCATTGGCTGTTTATTCTATGGTATACTGTGTCATGAGAACAAACTCTTTGTTAATCTGCCCTGCATAGCCATGTAGTTTTCATGCCCAGAAAATGATGCATTCTGTATGGATTTCAGAGGCCGTGTGGCTCTGAAGCAAGGGCCCAGCACGCACACTTTTCACAAAAAAACTATGGCTTCCCCTCCCCCAAGGCTTTCCTTTTTCAAAGGTTGCTAGTTATGCAAAACATACGATTAAGGCTGGTGCCGTGAAAAATGCCAATTAAGCGGAAGTGTGCAGATTACAAATCAGTGCTAACTAATTAAGTTATGATACACTCTTGCCATTAGTGGAGCCACATAATAGAAAGGAAGGGAGGGGGAAACAAGCAAATTCTTGAAGCAGACTCTGTGATAGAGGGTGCAGTACAGCATTCCTGCTTTGATAATTAGGGCAAATAAATTAATAGGTGCCATATGTAATTTAAATAGAAGAGTTGGTTGTTAGGTTCTTCCAGAGTATAATTAATCACTTGCAGCTGCATATTTTGAAATCATGATGATGTACAGTAGTAGCATTTCATTAGAAAACAACAACCCTCTCTTAGTAATAATGGGTCAATCAAATTGTGATTGTTTCTAAAGGTGAGTCAGGCGCTGAGCACACATTGTTTAATTTCGTTGGCTTGTTGCATCGATAGGTTGGATGAAATTGAATCCAAATCCTTCTTGCCAAATTGCTTCATGTGCTGCCATTTCTGTAATCTCCTGGGCTTGGTAGCAAGTGCTGTGCTGCAAGATTTTGAATTGGGGGAGGAGATCCAGTGTGTTGTTTCTGCTATTGGATAACAAGCAGTCTTCTGGGGCTGGAGGGAGAGTAGCTAAGGCAAGGAAAATCCCACCCACGTCCATTTACAAAAGGATTGGCAGCAGCATTTTGATAGAGGCTTGCCAAACAGCTAATCCGAACACTTCGGGGAAGCAGTATGCTGCTTTTTCAAGCGGCGGTTTTATGCTGGTGGCAAGATGGTGAGAAGAGTTAAAAGCAGAGAAATACTTAGCACCTGCGATGGCGTGGATGCATCTATAACTGCAAAAGTGTAGTGTAGCTTGTGATCAGTGCATTACACCACTGTAGAATGTATGGAGTAGTTTGGATACACGAGCAGCTAGGTGTCAGTGTTGTCACAGTGGATTATAGGTTTACTAAGATGCTGGTGTGTTTTCTTCAGCAAACACAGTCAGCTCATTTGTGCCCAGATTCTGTCTGGTGGTTAGAACTGTTTTGGGAGAAGAGATTTGGGAGAATAGATTTTTTTTCTCCGTTCCTGCCATGTAGCAGAGTTGAAGATGGGAAAGACTTCTCTTTTGACTCATACATGAGCAGACTCTGGGTTGCATCCTGTGTTAGTCCTGTTCAGAATAGAGCTAATGAAATCAATGAACCCAAGTTAGTTAGGCCACTATTTTCAATGGGCCTCCTCTGAGTGGGTCTAGGATAAGATACAACCTTTTCTCACTTAAAAAAATAGCCCTACTAACCTAACTCCTTTCCTGTAATGTATTTTATAGATTTTTAAAATGGGTATTATTATACCCATTTTTTTTGAAAGAAGGAAGGAGTGTAGTCCAATGTTGTTCACGTGTATGTGTGTGTGTGTTTAAGGGAAATCCAGTGAGGTAAAGGCTGTGAAGTTCTTTGTTGCAGCAGTGCAATTAATTAAGGGTTAGAGCAGGTCAGGGAGGCAGGTAATAATTGATAGTTTCAGACGTGAGCAGAAAGACATGGTCTGCATACCAAGTCCACCTGTAGATGGACATCTGGTCTATCCATTGAGAACTTACCAAGGGATAGACCTATAATTCAGTTTTCTTAGAGGCCAGATCTACTCAGCCCTTGCCACTGCTCAGTAATCAGGTGTACCAGAAATCTTAAACCTGTTCTCTGATTTTTATATCACTTTTTATACCAAAGTGTTTACTTTGCCAGCACTTCTGCCACCCTGGAAAAATCCCCGCAGATGCCCATGGGTTTGGCATGATTTGCAAACTGGACTTATGTCTTTGTAGCCTTCAGTATGTCTTCTACAAGAGATGCTTGGCACTCTAACAATGAGATTTAATATACCAACATGGCGGAACGTAAATGTTCAAACCGCCTGTCAAAACCATAAGCATATTTGGGGGGGAAAGGAGAGATCCTAACAAAATGGTTGATCTACATGGTCAGCCATGTTGTATGTCAACAGTGCATTCCTATATCAAGACTGGTAACTTTTTTCTCCAGTCTATGATGTTGCTTAAATCATTATCCTATTTAGATATAGGTGAGATGGCTGGCTGTGCATCCACATGCAGGCTTTAACCTAGCAAGGATTCTGAAGTCTGCTTTATTCATTCCACCAGACCCAGGAGAAAAGGATGAAGCATTAAGCTGATACTCAGTCCACAGACTTCAGGCTACAGACAGGGGTGGAGGACACAAGTGGACTGACTATGGATATAGGATAACCCTCCATGGAGAAAAGCCTGAATATAAATAGCATACCCAGACCCAGAAGATCCTGTCAGCAGCATCGTATGATGAATAACCATGTCTTTAAAAAAGGCTTTCGTGTGTGTGTGTATGTGTGTGTTTATGTGTTTATAAATAGCTATGTGCTTTAACCAGTGACTGCTAGCCAAGGGATATGCTGAGAGAAGCTTCCTTCACAAGATGAACAAGGAAGCTATTTGTGCAACGTGTTCCATGTGCACATCAGAGCACACAAGGCGCTCTGGACCAGGAGGAGCATAATGTTAAAAATCATTTTCAAGTATGATCCAGTGGATACTTACGATGGGTTTTATCAATATTGACTTCAGAAGCTGCTAGCACAGTTTGCATCGAATTACCCAAATTGCTACTTGCTGTAATTTGCATCAGACTATAAAAACACCATATTATTTTAGTTTTCTAGAAGGGGGGAGATTGTAGAACTAAATGGAACATGTACCTAATTAACCATGGGGGAACCAAGCTGAGCTCCTGTCCATGGATTGGCAGTTTACACTCCAATTAATGGGATCTAACCAAGCTAACTATGATCAGGGTTGCAACCCAAACACAAAACCACATTTATGTTGCTATTTTTTCAGATTAATAAATTAATAAAATTTCTGCTTGTGTCTGTGATCAGCTGCTAGGCAGAACAAAAATTCTGGATAAAGTCAGATGCAAGATCTTACTTAATGAATAGTAGTACAACAGTGCATTTAGGTCAGGTGCTCTGCATCCTTGCACTAGCGGAAAATTGTACCCAGGCCAATGCAACTGTTCTGACATGCATGCATTGTGAAAGGTCTTGTAGGGAAATGTGTGAGTGACAACATTTAACTGCAGTTCTGTCCTTGTCAACATGATAAAGTTTTCTCTCCCCCCTGGTTGGTGCTGGACCTCCAGGCTCATCTGCAGCATTTGCTAGATCTAAATAAATCTAAATTTGCTAGATCCTCAGCCAGTTTCCTTTGAAAATAAGTCTGTTTGGCTACCAGTATTTTATGTTCTGGCAGCTCTGGAACGATTACCTGTCCCCTTAGGGCCCCTCACAAAAACATTTCTGGCTGTAGGCCTGAATTAGAGGCTACAGGACAAACCTTCCTGAGGATCAATGTATGACACTTCAGTACTCATTGTGACTCGTTGGCTCTGCTCCAGAGTTGTGTGGGCTAGAACTCTGCAAATTGGATACTCCTTTGAATGAAAAGTGATGGTGGGGGCAATTTTCACCACTTTCCCAGCACCCTGCAGTTCCTTATACCCCTGAAAATGTGTTCTGGGCAGCTGGGGAACTATCCTGCCCTGTGTACTATAGAGGATTATGCTATCTCACAGTATAATTTAGGGTTGCCATACGTCCGGAATTTCCCGAATATATCCAGAATACTGCAGCTACAGGGAAAATTTGGACCATGTCGGCAGTGCCGTTTTTGCCGATTTCCTTCAGAAGTAGCTCCAAAATGTCCAATTTCTTTGCAATTTTGCAAAAAGAAACTCAACAACTCTTATGTCCGGATTGCCCTTTTTGAAATATGGCAACCTTACTACACTTGTAACTATAGGAACAATAATCAGGACCTAGGGAGAAAGAACATTTGGGACTGGGTTCTGGCTTTAGAAGAGTTCCTTCCAGTTGCAAAAAGGTGTTGGAATCCACAGTCTCCCTCTTTGCAAGCTGGATGCTCCCATGGGAGGATGAGATGAACTATTTGCTGATTTTACACTGCAGCTCTCCGCTTAGAATCATAGAATTGTAGGGTTGGAAGGGACCGTGAGAGTCATCTAGTCCAACCCCCTGCAATGAAGGGATATTTATGCTCAACATGGGACTCAAACCCAAGACCCTCAGATTAAAAGTCTTATGCTGTACCACCTGAGCTACTAATACAATTGTAAGGTAAACACAAGTCCTCCTTTGTTTTATAAATCCAGAGTGAGCTTGTTTTATAAATCCAGAATGAACCCAGCCTGAACTTCAATCATTTATATCAAAAATATGCATGTTGTTCACTTCAGATTTAAGGATTCAGAGAGCAGCGCAGAGAGCAAACTCCTTTGTCCTGCATGGGAACATGACCAACAGATAATGCAGCTGTTTCTACTGATACTAAAGTATTCATCAGACTGACTACCATAGATTATAGGAGAGCATTTCATTCAACTGTCAGCAGTTGGGTTTTTATACTCACTCTGCAAAATTCTTTAATTTTTCCTCAGGGACAGTATTACTCATTGACTTCATAAAGCCTTTTCTTTCCCTGTCAATATCTCAGGTAATATATTAAACAGAAGACTTAAAACAGCTTCAGAACAACTGATGATCAGTTCCACCTCTCTCTACTATATATAGGGAGAAAAGGTAGGGGGGAAATACATTCAGACAAAATTCAAAGAGAGTTTAATGGAAAAGATGTGACAGAAATCTTATTATGATTTCCATACCACATTACAGTATCTCTCATGGCATAGAGAGATAGTTAAGCCCCATAAGATCTAATTGATATTGAAGAACAGGTACCCAGAATTCTTCTGGGTTCTATATAAAGTTATACAGTGCTTCCACAATGCCACAATTTCCAAACTGACATATTAAAACAACTATGCCAAATTGTATTCTCGACTAATATTCATGGCTGGAAATGATGTTCCATTTTGCAGTTTCTTTGGTATGCGCTGTGTGGTAATGGCTGAAAAGCTCGCTCCAGTTAAATAATTTGAATACATTTCTTATCCCAGCCCTGTTTCAATGTATTCAATGCTTCCTTCTACCATTAGGTGAGATGAAGAGTAGGGACAGGCTTGATGGCCTCCTGTGGCATCCCCTCCACCATACGTATGTTGGGAGGAAGGTCTGAGGTGGGAGCCAGCTCTTCTTATCTAGGCTTCATTTAAGACTTTGTTTATTTGATTAAATTTCTATCCCAACCTTGCCCCCGATAGAGCCCCAGGAGGCAAACAACTCACTAGTAAAACAGTTACAAGTAAAAACAAAATATATATTATTTAAAGCATTTTAAAACAATATAGACATCTAAAAATACTTCAAAACCGCTAAACATTTCAAGGTTACTGGGAACAGTATCTTTCATCCATGAAATGCCTGGATAAAATGGTATTTTTGAAGATCAAACGACGTTTGTAGGTTTGCAAGAAGTTTTGTGAGGGGTATTATTGGAAGTATTGCAAAAATGGAGAAGGGGAAGGATGATTTGTTAAGAGATTTAAAGGCAATATAAAGTTAAGAAATGCATAAGAAATGGTTAAAACGGTGGATCATCAGAGGTGCTGATGGAAGTCTAAAAAGATTGTATAAGTGATAAGTTTGGTGGCACATCTTATAATTTATATGTTAAAATCAATAAAAATTATTATTATTTTTTTAAAAAGAAAGAAATGCCTGGATAAAATGGTCTGGGACTCAGCGTTTTTCAACTGTTTTTTGACTACAGCTCCCATCATCCCTTGCTAGCAGGACCTGTGCTTCCCTCAAGCATTCCTGCAGCTGCCTGTCCACTACCCTCTCAATCACCTTGCCCAGGAAGGCAATATTAGAGATGGGTGGGAGTTTTCTAAAACTTCTGGAACCCAGGGGGGCTTATTCAGGAAGGGCCAGACCACTGCATCCTTCAAGGTGCATAACTCCCTCCAGTAGTGAGACATTAACCTGGACCCATCCAGTTAATCCCCCTCCTCCTAAATTTTAACAGCCACAATGAGCAGGGGATTGAAATGAATGGTAATTACATGGATGGACCAATGCAAAGTTCACTGTATTGGTTGCCTAATCACTTTTGATAATGCCAAGTGTTAAGGCATAAAGTTAATGTATAAAGTCAAACAGAGATTAATATACTTTACTTGACAGGATACCAGTTTGTTACTTCAAGTCTTACAGTGCATGTCTACTCAGAAGGAAGACCTAGTGAATGTAATGGGGTTTACTCCACGTTAAATGAGGTTAAGATCGCAGCCTATTTTATCAATGCAAACTGAAATCCAAATAAGATAGAAGGGGGAGGAAAGGAATTTACATTTGTGTTCCCCACATTCCTCTTTGTGAGCTATTGTTTATCTTACACTGTTGCCCAAAGCTAGACATGCATTTATTAAGCCCTTTATATATGCAAATGCTAATTTAAAATAGGGCAAAAAAGCTGGTGAAACATGAAAAGCTCCTTTAATCTAGTGTATTTATTATAACGTGTTTTTGTTGTTGTTTAACTCTCATTAATTCGACCCATTAACTAAATGACCAAGTAGATCTAGCTCTCAGCTTGCACATAAGGTGATGGATGCTGTGGCAGTATAGCCATTATTCTACATTACACAGTCATTTTTAAAAGCCAGAAAATGAAAACTGGTGTTTGTCTGTGAAGTAATTGCTGTTCATCAGGTTTACGGAAATGGAAAATACATGCATAGACTTCTTGATTGCTATAATAACATTCCTAGTGAAGTCATTTGGTATGTTACTGTTTCTAGCTCTATTATTTGTGAAACCTCATTGCAGCAGGACACACACACACAGTTTCTAAGTTCTAGTTGACTAACTTGTACAAATACACTATTCCGCCCCTCTCCCCATGAATAGTCTTAGCTTCTCATTATTCAGTCTCCAGATTTCCACATAAATTGGATTTTTTTTATATATAAAAAGTTATCATTATAATTAATCAGTATTATTTATTTAATAAATTTGTATACCCTTCATTCAAAAATTACTGGCTATTTTAGTGCACATTTCTCTTACTATGCTAAATTTTTATATGCAATTTTGTTTGATATGCACAATTTTGCATAGCATTTTCACCTAATATAAAGTGTTTTTGTACGTTATCTTCACTGATGTTATCTTCACTGATGCATACTTTACCTAGTATATGTATTTTCGTATATATTTCTGGGAATGAGAACTCCCTTGCAAAATTGAGATAAGTGTGAATTTTGAAGAATGGCTGTATTTTGGTTCACGGCTTATTTCAGAAAGTGTGGGTTTCATAGGTTCCCCTTTAAATGCGAACTGAACCAAATTTTTCACCCATTTCTAGTCCTGGCCTTTCTTAGACTCACATTTGTCTGTCAAAACATAATTTGGAAATGTATAGCCATTCATATGACTAATAGTATTTCCTATGTTTATGGCAATCTTTTGTCCATCTACCAGGACAAGAGAAATGGCTTGTTGGCTATACCTCTGATCTCCATATCCATAAGTTTGTGACTAGGACTTCTGGTTCATAGCATAAAGCCTTTTGTGTGACTCAGCATTTTGACTATTTCTCATTTATTTTAATGGCTTGATTAATACTCACCTTACATATGACTAGATAATATGTGTTCATCTCATGCAAATGACAAAGAAATAATGCACTTTTTCAGCAGCATCCGCATACATGTAATATATTAAAATATATATTTAAAATGTTAATGTATTGAAGGTGTGCTCACGCTGGACAAGCAAGGGACTCACCATGTGAATTTTCTTGAGTAGCCTTAAGTTGAAACTACTTCAGAACCAGAACCAGGATGTCGATTCTCTGGAATATATATGAGAACAATAGATATTTAACAAATGTTAATTAGCATATAGAAGGTGTGGGGAACCTGTGTCATCCAGGTGTTGTTGGTCTTTGTCTCATCAGCCTCAGATGCCACAAGCAATGGGCAGGGATGATGACAGCTGCAGTCTAAGAACATCTGGAGGGCCACAGGTTCCCTGACTCCAGTTTGGAGAAACTGAATAGATCAAAGTAATCCAATGGATGTTATCTAATGCTTCATGGTCAGTCATAGGATCTGTAATATATGTCTGTTTTAAATTCTTACTATGTTTCTAGAGATAGGTCTATAGTACCCCTGGGTCTCTTCTAGCCTGTCCTTTTATATTGGCCATTTTTCTTGGGTTGGTAAATAAAGATTTATTTCTCCTTCTTTAGCTTCATAAGAGCAAAATGAAGAGATGGACTGCTAGTAGGCTGTGAAGAAATGATTAACTTTTAGTTCCCTGCTGATGGTTGAGTTATACATGGCATTGATCTGTGGCCAGTGGCATTAATGTATTAGGATATTTTTTTCCAGGGCTCTTGATATGCCTGTTTAATGAAGTTCAGATTTCAGTAGTATTCCTGTTGAGTCCAAGTTAACTATGCAAATTGCTCAGCAGGTTGCTTCTTTGCAACCATTCTCAATGCATGAAAATAGAAAGATATATATCCATCTGAAGAAGAATGCTCGCCAATCGCATTTCATTCCTGGTCTCCAAAAACTCATTTTGTCTTTCCAGATATAAACACCCTTTCCCATTGTTTCTGAATCAGAATTGTTTATGCCTTGGGTAGTTTTTATCTTGTGCTGTTACTGACAAAAGAGAAATATTCAATATGCAAAAGCAATATGCTAATTTACATTTTAGTCTGCTTCTCTCCTCTTCTTGTCCCATGAGAGTAAGATGGTTTTAATTCTGGGATATTTCAAGGGAGGTGTAGCCCTACCTAGTATTTTATTTGTGTGTGGTCATCTACCATGTTTATAACCTGAAAGAATATTCTTTGTAGGCAGGCAATGCAATCTCCCATTTATTCAGAATCAGCTGTGAAAGAATATGGATCAGAATGCTTTGAAGATCATGAGAATAGAAATGTCAGAAGAGAATTGCTGGATCAGGACAAAGGTCCATCTAGCCCAACATCCATTTCTCATAGTGGCCAGCCAATGGGAAACCGGCAAACAAGACATCACGCAACACCACTCTCCACAGTTGTTCTCTCCAGGAACTGGTATTTAGACACATACCACCTCCAATTCTGGAGCCACCAGCTGACATGACTAGTTACAGTGGTACCTCTGGTTACATACGCTTCAGGTTACATACACTTCAGGTTACATACGCTTCAGGTTACAGACCCCGCTAACCCAGAAATAGTACCTCGGGTTAAGAACTTTGCTTCAGGATGAGAACAGAAATCATGCTCCTGCGATGCAGCGGGAGGCCCTTCTCATTCAATCAATGAATTTTATACAGTGAAGGGAACAACTCATAATATATAGTTGGTTTGGGAAAAGAGCCAGTTCCATAATGTTTGAAAAGTGCTTTCAGTCAAATGCAGAATTATCTTCCTAATGATGTATATGGTTGACACCAGTTTAGTCTTAATACAGTGGTGCCTTGCAAGACGAAATTAATTCGTTCCGCGAGTCTTTTCGTCTTGCGATGTTTTTCGTCTTGCGAAGCAACGGTCTGTTGCCACTGCGCCTCTTCAAGCGGCTTTAGGAAAAAAGCAAACAAACTCGCAAGACGTTTTCGTCTTGCGAAGCAAGCCCATAGGGAAATTCGTCTTGCGAAGCGACGCAAAAACCGAAAGACCCTTTCGTCTTGCGCGTTTTTCATTTTGCGAGGCATTCGTCTTGCAGGGCACCACTGTATACAGGAAAAAGGTAGCCCAAATCTATTAAATTAACTACATAATGTGTTCTAATAAACAAAGGAGATATTAAAAAATAAAGGATTTCAAAAGCATTTTGTTGGCAATATGAAATTTTCTTGAATGAGATTTACAGATACAAATCTTTCAACAAACATGAACGTGCACACATGCACAATTTTTAACATAGTTTTTTATTGGATTTTCACAATTATAAAAAACAAAAGAAAGAAAAAAAACATTTTGCAAGCTGTACTTAGTTTATTCTCTTTTATTAATGGTGATCAGTGCACATATATATCCCTTTTGGGGTCACTATCTCTTCTGACAAGGTCTCAGACAGTATAAGGGAGCTAAATCAATACTTGCTTATTCATCCCTTATAATTAATTCTATCAGATACAAATTCCAGAAGAGGTGTCTCCTATTTCATGCATCTTTTCAATCTTCAGGCTGGTGCCTTGGAGGGGTGACTATTGATCCCCAAGTGAGAAGAGTCTCATATTAACTGTTATTGAAGGTGTCAAGATATGTCAGGGACTGTCAATAATGCAAATCACTGTTAACATACTAGATATAAAATGAAGAATAAATACTCTTTCTTGTGGAGAAATCCATTTTATATTCTATGACTGTTGTACGCTAATCTTTAAGGCATAAATTTTAGATTGCTAAATATATTTAGATGAATTGTCTTCTGGCTTCATTTTCTCAATACTGGTGAGTTGCAAAACACACATTTGGTATTTTGGAGTGAAGCAAGCTAAACTATACATGGGTTTTGTGTGATCTCCCTCTCTGTATCATGAATAAATTTAGATGGCCAGTGATTTGCTTCTCTTGCTAAAATCTCACTTTGCTAAATTTTAGAACTCTCTACATGACCCTAATGCCTCCCTTTAAATTATTTCTTTACATTATAATTCAGTCACAGTTTATAGCCTCATCCTTTTAGCAACTTTATCAACAAAGCAGCTCCTTGGACAGGTCTTTAAGGCAGATCACAACTGTTGTTCATGAGCTGGTTCTGGGGTTTGACAGCATCCTTGTTATCGGAACTGTAGCAGGCAATGGTGTGGCTTCCTTCATGCTTATTTATTGACAGTGCTTTTTTCAAAAAAGAAATGTTTAGGGGTACTCTCATTTTGACTCAAGAAAATCACCATTTTATAATTAAAATCAGGAAAACTAAATACAGTAAATAGACAAAAGTACAAAGATTCACAAAATGTTTAGGGGTATGCGTACCCCTGCGCACCCCCAGAAAAAGCACTGTTTATTGATACCCCAATCCAGGAAAGAACCCATGGAGAATACATTGACATTAACTAGCTAGACAACTGTGTGGGTGGAGCTATTAGAAGTCTGGCAGGATACCTTTATTTTAGAAGGAATTTTTAGATGTTATTTGAGCAGTAGGTTTTCTGCCATGTCGGGAACATGAGTAGCTTAGTGATGGTGCCGGGGACAAGCAGGGCTCTGACAAGTGTGTGGTGGAGGCAGGGGGCCAGGGGATTGACTCAGAAGAAGGGACTAGTGGTTTATGGGATTTGACTGGAGCCAGGGCAGGGGGAGGAGGAAGAGTCTGAAAAGTCAAGAGATGGAGGAAGGCCCACAGGATGTGCCAAAGGTGGAGGAAGAGACTGTTCAGGTGAGGACCGGGCCGGTTGAATCCCCCCCTGCTGTCTCCTAGAACCAGGAATGTCTTGAAGAGAGGAGAGCAGCAACAACTTCCATGTAGGCGAAGTCTCAGGTTGCGCATGCACGGCCCATCAGATGAGGGTACATAAGTGGGGAGGTGTGGTTCCACTGTTGCTGCAACTGCTCCATAAGGCCCATATCTGTGGCCAGCTGCTTAGAGGCGAGAAGCATGTGTGCATGTGTATCCAGAGGACTGTGAGAGCTTCTCTAAGTGTTTCTCTTGCCAATAAAGAGTTAACTATTAGACGTGTGCCTTCCTTATTTGGGGCGGGGCCAGACACCTATATGTTTTGGCTCTTATGTTCTTACGTTCTGTTTAAACAGATGGAATAGAAATAAGATTGGCTAGCTTCCAGATCAGATGTGTGTGTGTATGTGTATAAAGGAAGCAGAACAGATTAATTTCAGGTGTGTTTTCATGAAATAAAATCGGAATAAGTCTATTTACTTATTAAAAGTTAAATAGTATAAACACATAAATCTAATTCAATAGAAGGCTATTAGCTTGCCAAATGTTGATATGCTGGGTGGCAGCTGAGAAAGGTGATCTGAATATTTTGCAGCAGCTGTGCATTTTAAGTGCACAGTATCGTGTGTGGGATGGTATTTTAGAATCTCATTCCCAGCCCATAAACAAATGAATCAATAGATACAGAGATGCACGTAGAGCCAAATGAAGTCATTGCAAGCAAGTTCATAAAACTTCATGAACTCAGTTTGAAAATGTGCTCCCTTTTAAATTTATTTTTATCTTTTTTATGATGTAGTGAAGATCTAACTGCAGTTTTCGGAACTGGAAACAGACTAGCAATGGAAGCAAACCAATGCCCTACATAAGCTCAGAAGCGCAGTTTGTATCTAAGCAGGAAGTGTGCAGTTGGTATTATGGACCAACTTCCAGTTGAGGTCAGGCAGGCTGTTGAACCTCTGACACCTTCTGAATCCAGCAGGCCTTTTAACTGAAGTCTGATTTTATAGTTTTAACTGATTTTTACCTTTTCTGTATTTCATGTCTTGAATACTGCTTAGATATGGCTGTGGTTAAGCAGTATATATATTAAAAATAAGTAGTCCACCCCCTCACCCCCATGTGGGGATCAGGCTGCCTAGAAAAGCCTGTGCAGCTGATCTGGAAGGTGGCAACTCCTCAAATACTGATGAACTGAATCAGTATTCCAGAAAGAGGTTTCTATTCCCCACCCTTTCTCCAAGTCCAAAAAGCCAGATTTCTCTTTCCTCTTACTCATTTTCTATCTTCCACAGCCTAGCAGGATTTACATGTTGGCAATCCAGAGGTCTTTTTTTTGCTTTGAAAGATGTCGATACAACAAGTGACATGGGGGTTGGAGGCAGTTCTCAACCCGAGATTGGCCATCAAGCTACAGGGACCATCACAAAAACAGGAGCTGACTCAAGCTTAGAACCCTGCGTAGTCTACTGATTTCAGCAGCTCATGGCCTCACAGGGTACGGCTAGCCAGTTTGTTTGCATAGTACCGTCTGTGATGCTGTCATTCAATATCTACTGTTAAGGATGTTGCTGCTCAACGGTAGTGGCTAAGTAGCAAATCCGCACCACGTGCCACAGGCTACATTGCTTTCAAAACTAGAAGAGTCTCGGAGCTTTCCATCTGGCAACCCCACCCTCTAGTCATCAACTGCCTGTACCAAATCCTTGTTAGGCATGTTCAGTTGTATCAGGCACATTAACCAGTATAAGAGGCACTGATGAGTTCTCATTCTGAACACAAAAAGAACAGCGTTTGTTTTGATGAGTAGATGATGGGAGTAGAGAAACCTGTGAATTCTTAAAAAGTGGTTTCAAATACGAAAAACAGAGTGCTTCTAAAAAAAACCACGACAGTTCTTAAAAGCATATTAAAGTGTGAGATTTATTTTCAGTATGGTTTTTGAAGTTATGAAATATTAGCCATTACTAAATTAAATTGTGACTTCTTAAATAGATTTATATTTTTGCATTCCATATGTCTAGGGTAGTGCTAAGTATACATTACAATAGCATTTGGACCCCTATGGCATCATCTTAACTATAGATTTAGTGAACTGAAGCAAATGATATTAAGAAGAATGATGAAACTGCCAACGCATTAGCACTGCTTTGTATTCTTTCCATCTGCTTTTTGTCTGAAAAGTCCCAGCTTTTTATTTGCGTAATGGTTGTTTTATGCTATTTTCTTATGGAATGATGCTGTCTAGAACAGCTGGCCCTATCTCTATTAAACACCTGATTGTCTACACAAATCTTTTGTTCGTTTAAAAGAACGATAGCTTCTGTTGCTTTGAATCACCTCCATTGCGTGTAATATTGTCTAGATGATTCTTCATTGCACAGGTCTCCAAAATACCATACAAAGCAAGGAGGTAAAGAACTGCTCTAGCCCGGGTGATATTCTCACTGATTGTTCTTTCCTCGAAATGCTCTTTCCAAAAGCCAGTCAAGATTTTATTCATATTTGGGGAATTTACATATATTTCTCATGCTTGTGGAATAATGAAAAAAATCTCAGCATGGAAGCTTTGAACACCAGCAAAAAAATTATTTCAGTAGAGATCTTTTGACACTTTTGTGTGTGTGCTTATTTATTTAATACTTTTCTATGCTGTCTTTCTTCCATTGTGAAACTCGTTGTTGTTTAGTCATTTAGTCGTGTCCGACTCTTCGTGAAACTCAAGGTGGCATAAATTGGGTTTCCATGCGGTCTCCAATCTAGGCACTGGCTAGAGCCAAATCTCCCTAGCTTTAGCAAGATGGCTATATCATGTATTTTTATTCCATGGTGGTGATATTCCATTGGTTATCCTTGATACGAGGTTAATAATAAGTGAATTAGATAGTCAGCAGATTCAACTGAGTAGGTTCTGCTGTTCTTGAACTAGAAACTTGCAGCCAAAGTTCCAGCCATTTACCTTGAAGAAGAAGAAGAAATTTATCTTTATGGCTTCCCCTACCCCAGCTGGCTTCATTCCCAGGCCAACAAGCCTCATGCCTTCCCTTCCCTTTCCTTCCCAACTGCATTTTGTGGTGTTCCTCAGCTGCCTATATTAGTAAGCTAGGGTTGCCGTATTTCAAAAAGTAGAAACCAGAACACTCCGAAAGTTGCTGAGCTTCTTTTTCTTTTTTTAGGAAACCCCCAAAATTGTTTGTTGAGCTTCTTTTAGGACAAACCCCAAAGTTGTTGACCATAAAAAGCCAAGTAATCTGATAGTTACATGGCCCATTTGCTTCCAAGACTAACAACCCACATCACTCCTTGACTCTCTATGACACGGAACTCTACAATTCTATTATTCTAATATTTCCATCACAGCAGCAGCACTTGCAGTAAACATGACTGACTCTCTATACCTAGTCTATGGGAGCCATTTTGTGTGTTATGCGGAAGTAGCATTAAGGGATTCCTGAATGATTTACATGTTCTCTTCCCATGCTTCTGAGTATCGTGTGAAGAAAACAACAGCAGCAACACATAAGCATGGTGGGATACATGAGCTATATCCTCAACAGGAGAAGTGTGGAAAGAGATGCATTGATTTCTTATTCCGCCTCTGTTGCCACATTCTCTTAATGTGCAAAGCAGCTCAGAGAACTTATTGACATCACAGCCTCTGGATAATGATGGCCTCATGAATTATGTGTTGGCAGTCGGTCCTGCAACCCAAATGCTGCCCTCCGGGCCACACCCTCTCCTGAGCCCACCCATCTTACCAGCCCTGCTTTGCACTTTCCTTGAATTTTTGCCTGGCTGAAATGTATCCTTGAATTCGGATAAAATCCACATTTGTTGCTCCTCCCACTTTTGCCTTGGCCATTGTGGCCTCTCAGGTTGAAAAAGGTTCTTCGCTACCCCGGTCTATGTAAGCTTTTGAGGAATTTTAGCATGATATGTAAATGTATTTGACTGACAGATGGAATTATCTGAATTAGGCAAAATTCAGCTAAAAAGAAATGTAGCTGAAAGATTTAACATTAAGAAATATATAGCCGATATATTATTTTTAGCCTTTTCCTTCACAGTCAATAATGAAAAAAGCATTATCTGTTGACTCTATTGAGAGGAATCCAATTAAAATCTGACATTAAGGACGTTGGCAGTTAGCAGATAGAGTGACTGCAGTAAACATATTTTTCATTTGTGATTCAGCTCACAATAATCTTAAATGTGATATTTTATTGCCTGCTAATATCTTAAGGGACTCTGCCAGTTTCTATTTAGCCCTTTGGAGCACAGATTTCCTGGTGCAAAAAAAGATGCTTGCAATATAATGAATGTGGAAAAGAGTGTCAAGGGATATTTCCAAGTGCTTAAACCCATTTGAGGTTTATTAATTTTCTGGATTTAGGTTAACATGGTTTCATGAATAGGCACCGGGCCTGGAGAGTGGGATTAGGAAGGTTTCCAGGGGCTCTGAACTTGTGTCAAGCAAAACTGTCATGCCAACAAGCTAAGTCAACTGAACAGGGGAAAGCCTTTAAAGTGCTCTACCAGTGCATAATGTTTGTAAATTTTATTCAATTAATTTACAGCTGCAGGGCTCATGAGGCTGAAATGGAAGTTTTGTGAAGTTTTGATAAGAAAG
Organism: Podarcis melisellensis; assembly: GCF_964234715.1. NCBI lineage: Eukaryota > Metazoa > Chordata > Lepidosauria > Squamata > Lacertidae > Podarcis > Podarcis melisellensis. The sequence continues at coordinate 42,513,901 of NC_138530.1, forward strand.
CAGCCAAAGCAAAGAGAAAGGAAAAACAGAGTTTGATTAGCTGCACATAGTTTTTAAAGGAGTTGGCAGTAGAATGACAAATAAATGCTGGAAGGGCCATCTGCTATGGTTTTTTTTTTTTTTGTATGTGTGTGTATACATGTATACTTACCTCCCCCTTATTTTGTTGACAAAAAAAGGTGTAAGATGTTGCCCCCCCGTTTTTTATCTATTTCTTCTGCTTTTGCTGTTGATTTTTATTGAGCAATTTAATGATTTCTTAAATTCTGGGAAGTGTGTGTGTGTGTGTGTGTGTGTGTGTGTGGAGAGAGAGAGAGAGAGAGAGAGAGAGAGAGAGAGAGAGAGAGAGAAGGCTGGTTGAAGTATGGCTGCCACAGGTGTATTCATTACCTGTTGTTGTTGTTTAGTCGTTTAGTCGTGTCCGACTCTTCGTGACCCCATGGACCAGAGAACGCCAGGCACCTCTGTCCTCCACTGCCTCCCGCAGTTTGGTCAAACTCATGCTGGTAACCTCGAAAACACTATCCAACCATCTCGTCCTCTGCCGTCCCCTTCTCCTTGTGCCCTCCATCTTTCCCAACATCAGGGTCTTCTCCAGGGAGTCTTCTCTTCTCATGAGGTGGCCAAAGTACTGGAGCCTCAGCTTCACAATCTGTCCTTCCAGTGAGCACTCAGGGTTGATTTCCTTCAGTATGGAGAGGTTTGATCTTCTTGCAGTCCATGGGACTCTCAAGAGTCTCCTCCAGCACCATAATTCAAAAGCATCAATTCTTCGGCGATCAGCCTTCTTTATGGTCCAGCTCTCACTTCCATACATCACTACTGGGAAAACCATAGCTTTAACTATACGAACCTTTGTTGGCAAGGTGATGTCTCTACTTCTCAAGATGCTGTCTAGGCCTGTCATTGCCCTTCTCCCAAGAAGCAGGCGTCTTTTAATTTCGTGGCTGCTGTCACCATCTGCAGTGATCATTGAGCCCAAGAAAGTAAAATCTCTCACTACCTCCATTTCTTCCCCTTCTATTTGCCAGGAGGTGATGGGACCAGTGGCCATGATCTTCGTTTTTTTGATGTTGAGCTTCAGACCATATTTTGCGCTCTCCTCTTTCACCCTCATTAAAAGGTTCTTTAATTCCTCCTCACTTTCTGCCATCAAGGTTGTGTCATCTGCATATCTGAGGTTGTTGATATTTCTTCCGGCAATCTTAATTCCGGCTAGGGATTCATCCAGCCCAGCCTTTCGCATGATGAATTCTGCATATAAGTTAAATAAGCAGGGAGACAAAATACAGCCTTGTCGTACTCCTTTCCCAATTTTGAACCAATCAGTTGTTCCATATCCAGTTCTAACTGTAGCTTCTTGTCCCACATAGAGATTTCTCAGGAGACAGATGAGGTGATCTGGCACTCCCATTTCTTTAAGAACTTGCCATAGTTTGCCGTGGTCGACACAGTCAAAGGCTTTTGCATAGTCAATGAAGCAGAAGTAGATGTCTTTCTGGAACTCTCTAGCTTTCTCCATAATCCAGCGCATGTTTGCAATTTGGTCTCTGGTTCCTCTGCCTCTTCTAAATCCAGCTTGCACTTCTGGGAGTTCTCGGTCCACATACTGCTTGAGCCTTCCTTGTAGAATTTTAAGCATAACCTTGCTAGCATGTGAAATGAGTGCAATTGTGCGGTAGTTGGAGCATTCTTTGGCACTGCCCTTCTTTGGGATTGGGATGTAGACTGATCTTCTCCAATCTTCTGGCCACTGCTGAGTTTTCCAAACTTGCTGGCATATTGAGTGTAGCACCTTAACAGCATCATCTTTTAAAATTTTAAATAGTTCAGCTGGAATACCATCACTTCCACTGGCCTTGTTATTTGCAGTGCTTTCTAAGGCCCATTTGACTTCACTTTCCAGGATGTCTGGCTCAAGGTCAGCAACCACACTACCTGGGGTGTACGAGACATCCATTTCTTTCTGGTATAATTCCTCTGTGTATTCTTGCCACCTCTTCTTGATGTCTTCTGTTTCTGTTAGGTCCTTTCCACTTTTGTCCTTTATTATGGAAATCTTTGTACGAAATGTTCCTTTCATATCTCCAATTTTCTTGAACAGATCTCTGGTTCGTCCCATTCTATTGCTTTCCTCTATTTCTTTGCACTGCTCGTTTAAGAAGGTCTTCTTGTCTCTCCTTGCTATTCTTTGGAAATCTGCATTCAATTTCCTGTATCTTTCACCATCTCCCTCGCATTTTGCTTGCCTTCTCTCCCCCGCTATTTGTAAGGCCTCATTGGACAGCCACTTTGCTTTCTTGCATTTCCTTTGCATTGGGATGGTTTTCGTTGCTGCTTCCTGTATAATGTTACGAGCCTCCATCCATAGTTCTTCAGGCATTCTGTCCACCAAATCTAAATCCTTAAACCTGTTCCTCACTTCCACTGTGTATTCATAAGGGATTTGACTTAGATTGTATCTTACCGGCCCAGTGGTTTTTCCTACTTTCTTCAGTTTAAGCTTGAATTTTGCTATAAGAAGCTGAGCCACAGTCAGCTCCAGGTCTTGTTTTTGCTGACTGTATAGAGCTTCTCCATCTTTGGCTGCAGAGAATATAATCAATCTGATTTCGATGCTGCCCATCTGGTGATGTCCGTGTGTGGAGTCGTCTCTTGTGTTGTTGGAAAAGTGTGTTTGTGATGACCAGCTTGTTCTCTTGACAGAACTCTATTAGCCTTTGCCCTGCTTCGTTTTGATCTCCAAGGCCAAACTTGCCAGTTGTTCCTTTTATCTCTTGACTCCCTACTTTAGCATTCCAATCCCCTATAATGAGAAGAACATCCTTCTTTGGTGTCACTTCTATAAGGTCTTGTAAGTCTTCATAGAATTGGTCAATTTCAGTTTCTTTAGCACAAGTAGTTGGTGCATAAACTTGGATTACTGTGATGTTAAAAGGTTTGCCTTGGATTCGTATCGAGATCATTCTATCATTTTTGAGATTGCATCCCAGTACAGCTTTCGCCACTCTTTTGTTGACTATGAGGGCCACTCCATTTCTTTTACGGGTTTCTTGCCCACAGTAGTAGATATGATGGTCATCCGAACTGAATTCACCCATTCCCGTCCATTTTAGTTCACTGATGCCCAGGATGTCAATATTTATTCTTGCCATCTCATTTTTGACCACCTCCAACTTACCCAGGTTCATGGTTCTTACATTCCAGGTTCCTATGCAATATTTTTCTTTACAGCATTGGACTTTCCTTTCGCTTCCAGGCATATCCGCAACTGAGCGTCCTTTCGGCTTTGGCCCAGCCGCTTCATCAGCTCTGGATCTACTTGTACTTGCCCTCCGCTCTTCCCCAGTAGCATGTTGGACGCCTTCCAACCTGAGGGGCTCATCTTCCAGCGTCATATCTTTTATATGCCTGTTGTCTTTGTCCATGGAGTTTTCTTGGCAGGGATACTGGAGTGGCTTGCCGGTTCCTCCTCCAGGTGGATCACGTTTGGTCAAAACTCTCCACTATGACCTGTTCATCTTGGGTGCCCTGCTCGGCATAGTTCATAGCTTCTCTGAGTTCTTCAAGCCCCTTCGCCACGGCAAGGCAGTGATCCATGAAGGGGTGTGTGTGTGTGTGTCGAGAGAGAGAGAGAGAGAGAGAGAGAGAGAGAGAGAGAGAAGGCTGGTTGAAGTATGGCTGCCACAGGTGTATTCATTACCTGTTAGGTACTTCAAATGAATGCTAGGTCGAGCTAGCGGTCCTTAGACTTGAGTCATCCTCTTGACTCTGTATGTACCTGGGCTGCACTCCATTTGCACCTGTTAATGTACAATGAGTTGAGTAGTCAGAGAGTGTGTTTTGAAGTCACAGCAGACTGAACAATCCAGAACTATAACCTATTACACAAGGGGGTAAGGAGCAATCAATAACTTAAATTGTCTTAGAGGTACTGAAATCTATTACAGTATATGGAATAATTAATCTAAGCATAATAAATTTACAAGGGTCCATTTGGATTTTAGTCCATCATTCTAACCTATTTTACAAGGTGTACATGGATATCAAGCCCTAATCCATAGCAATGCTAAGGAAAGTTTGGACCTTTCTCTAAAGATGAAGTTCTTAACGTTTCCAGACTTCATTTTTTAAGATAGTTTTGCACAGTTTTGCTCTGGATACAAATATTGTCATGTTTAAGACAATATTTAACAAAGATGAGGATCAGCAAAGCATATTAGCCAACGACCTTCCTTTTTTTGCACCAGCATTTAATAATCTAAGGCTGTTAGAAAAACTTTGATTACATTGGGGAGCCTCCTAGATGGGTTGTGAGAGAATCATTCCTACAGTAAAAGAAATCAGTGAAAAGACTCTTATTTGCCTATGTTCAACTGCTGGAGTTCTTCTTTTCTAGAGATTTTGTGGGGGCTATTAGACCAACGCATCAAGGGCATTTGGTTATTGGTGTCATAATAATACCCAGACTTCACACTGATTTTGTGTCTCTGAGCTTCTGGAAAGAAAAGAGTGGGGATTTTTAATTGTATCTATAGATCTTCAGAGTGTGCTTAATCTACAGGTTAGAGCAGAACTAGCCATTAGATAACTATTAACTCAAAGTCCAGGCCAGTTTCAGATGGATTCAATATTGCAATTTCAACAATGTTTTAAGTATATAACCATAACAGCATCTTACAAAGGAAAAAAATAATTCCACTGGGCATGGTGAAACATTTTATTTATTTATCTAAACCATTTAGATCCCATTCTTTACCAAAAAGGCTTCCAGAGTAGGTTACAAAAGTCAGCAATATGACAGTAAGCCCCTCAGGCTTACAATCTAAAAGACCTGAGTTAAAACGGGTGGGGAGAGGGAAAAAGTTGTTTTTTTACAGTTCTTAGGACACATTTATAAAGTTCTGACTACACAGATTCTGGGAGATAGGGATGAAAGTCTGCTGCATCCCAGTTCACAGAGGGATGGACAAAGTTTGTCGCCTTCTGCCTCCAGGTGAAAAATTATTAAGAATCCATCTGGAAACTCACACTTTAAAATACTTACGAGAGGGGTGGAAACAGCATGTAACCCTTGAAATGCTTCGTAATGAAATCTACAGGACTGGATTCGGAAGGGAACCTTTGCTCCGATTTGAATTCACCTGGATCAGATCAGCTGAGCTAGCTTTGGAATCTGAGTAGGGTGAATTCTCCATCCGTACTTGGAGAGCAACCCATCATTGGAAGCATTTTCCTCTCACATCAGGTCTAGGAGCACAGCAGATGGCTATGTCCTGGCCAAGAGGGCAAGGCCCCTTCTGCCACACAGTTCTTCCCTCAGATGGCTCATGCAAAGCCAAGAGGGAGGTATAAAAATTCCTGTCAAGCATTGATAAAAAAAAGTTTCTTCAGATGCTCAGGGGAAAAAGCTAGAATCTTCTACCATCCCAAGCCCAGAGCTGATATTAGTATTTTTATTTTGTGTGTGTTTCTGTTTAATGAAATATTTGCACTGCTCTACTCTCTACTGTATGTGCTCAGGGTAGCTTCCAGTGTAAATTGTAGTATCAGATACAGACTACCAACTACTGATATAGAATGTCAGCTGTTGATAAACGTTCTTGCAAGTTTTTGTCCCTCAAATACAAAGCTGATGATTCAAGAGTGTGAAGAGATATTGGAACTCCCACAGCCCTACATTCCATCCTACCTGCAGCTTGGCTTGCTTAATGCTGGAATTCTGGCCTGTATTATAAGATTTTTGCCTTCATGTCCTATTTGTGGGATTTCTAAAAGCTTCTAGCCCATTATTGGAAAAAGAATGCAGATCTAAATGGACTTTTGGTCTGATCCAGCAGGACTTTTCTTATAACTGTAGCACATTGACATAAGACCATACTTGAGACTTGCATGGTCTGTTTTTCTCCCCATGCATATTTTAAAGATGCAGCTAGGGAATATACTCTTGGTGTGAGCTGTTAATCTTCAGTTAAGTATGGGTGAGTAATTCTATTTTCACACTTATGTCTAGTTTACATAAGACTTGTATGGACATTTAGCCATGGTTTCTTTAATTAACTCATTTACAAATTAATTGTTGCTGTCACAAACACTGCTTCCAATATTTCATAGAAAGAAGAATTATAGGATCCTCACTGTGATGGCCTGGCACAACCTTTGGTGTGTTCTCGGGCACTGTGCCTGGCTTGACCATCTGGGTGGGTTAGAGCATTGTTTAGATTGCCCTGCTATGGGTATTCTGGTGGTACATGTGGAGTACATAAAATCCTGATGAAAATAACATTTTTGGCTTACAGCGTAATGCAGTTTTGTAAAGTACCATTTGTCATAAGCAATGAAATTTTGGAATAGCGTAAAATGACATATTTATAAACCATGTGTAACAGCCTTTTGATTACATGCTATGTTTGCTGTTTAGTGGTATGCTGAGAGTTATCAAGGCTGCAATTTACTGAGCACAGTGGCATATACTACTGAGTAAACTTCCCCAATATTCACTATAACTATATTCAGAGTTCCATATTTTAGTTAGGCTCTTCTCTCCAAAGACTATAATGGATCTCCACCTTAATCTGTGTTTCCAATATCTTTTGAAGGGCTGCCTGTCTCCATACCAGTATATTAAAATCTTTGTTGAAGATGATGAGTGTCCTTGACATCTGGTGGCTTATCAGTGGGCCTTCAAGTTGTGATATGTGAGGATTACCTGGTGCCTACTTCTTTTGGCATGAGGCAAATATTGGCCCCCCCTCAAATTTTTGAGAGATAATTTTAATTCTCTTGACTGTTTGATTATGATTTGGGGCTTTTACATTTTTGTATTTTCAGTTCAACTGTGTTTTTTTTTGTAAAGTACCATGGGATTGTAAGTATGAAAGCTTTTAATATATTTATCTATCAAATTCCTATAAATTTTATATGGCTTGTATCCAGTGGTGGTTTTGTGCCAGTGGAAGCACTTCCACACACGCAAGGAAAGACCCATAACTGTCACCAAATCACCAACTGCAACCCCCTGTGCCATATCTCATACTCTTCCAAAAAGGTCCTTCAGTCTTTAGGAGAAGCTTTTGGGAACCACTTCTGCCAGTGCAAAGTTACTGTTGTATGTCTGCATGTACACATACATGAGATGTACAAAGGTATTATTTTCCATCCCACTCCATATTGGTTGCATGCATATTTTCATTCCATTGCCATTCGTATTCTACCAAAAATGGGGTTATTGGTCTCACAGTCTACTGTGGCGAAATCATATAGCTTACATTCCTTACGTAATTAATTATGTAAGCTATATTGTCATTATGCTATTTCATCCATTTCATTTCAGTGCAACACAGTGCAGATTAGAGAGAAAAAACAATAGTCAATTATGTAACATTTGCAGGCTGAAAACAACAACAATAGAAAATACCAATCATATTCACTAGACCAGTGTTTCCCAACCTTGTGCCTCCAGCTGTTTTTGAACTACAACTCCCATCATCCCTGACTAGCAAGACCAGTGGCAAGGGATGATGGGAATTGTAGTCCAAAAACAGCTGGAGGCACAAGGTTGGGAAACACTGCACTAGACTGATTTCCCTTCTGGACATGGGATAAATAAGCAAACATAGGCAGTTTCCCTCTTTGTTGTAATTCTACGACATTCCTAATACACACACACATCTCCCCCCTACAGATTCTTGTGTGTGTTTAGTATAGTTTATGGCTTATGATTCACTCCCAATATGATAAGCCTCTTATATAAGACAGCAGTAACATCTTGATACTTTAATCTCCAAACCAATTACACTTGATTTTACAAAATATTTCAGTCAGCCATTTTCTGCTGTCAGAGGAATAAATTATGTTTCTTTTTCACCTTCATAAATGATGACTGGCAACAGATAGCAACCTCAGCAAACATTTGTATGCTTGTAATGATGCTTGCAGTGTTATTACAGGCATGGAAGTAAGTTAGATAAACATCAGTATTAGATGCTGTGTTGTTTAGACCAAGTGCCTAGACATCAGTTGCCAGTTGTTCACTCACTGAACCACCATGGCAGAAGGTCAGAGGTGGGTAACTGCTAGCTAGCAAGCTGAAACTCTAGCCAGTGAGTTAGTTGCTGGGTCCCCGCCCCCCGGATATAAAACTCAAGGCCTTCTTCATTCTGAGCAATACTGTCCAACTCCCTTGCCTACTTATATTATCTGTCTCTCTGCTCATACCCTTCATTGCTCTACGCATGAATGAAGTGAACCCCCAAAGAACCTTGCTGTTTTTGGAATGCAGGTCTTTCACATTGCTATTCAAACATTCAATGCTCAGGGGCAGTCTTTGCCAAACTGATGCCCTCCAGATGTTTTGGACAACAGTTTTCGGATGACAAAATGCATGCTGGCTGGGACTGATGGGAGTTGTAGTCCAAAACATAAGTGGGAGGAGCCCATGTTGATGAAGGTTTGGGTGTCCAGCTGTTGTTGGACTACAACTCCCATCATCCCTAGCTAGCAGGACCAGTGGTCAGGGATGATGGGAGTTGTAGTCCAACAACAGCTGGAGACGCAAGTTTGAGAAACACGTCTGGGTTGTTGTGCTGGTTTGCACTAGCCAAGCTTTCATTGTTGCTTCCTGATTTCCTTCCCAAGTCAATAGGCTAGAAGGGCAAAAGGAAGCAGTCTTTGCATTGAGATGTTGCTGCTGGGTATCTGGGGGTGAATTTAACATCTAAAAATGCGAATCTATTTAAAGATAACTATGAGAAATGTTGGTTGGAAGTTAAGAAAGATTTTGACACATGGTCTAGGTTGAAACTTTCCTTGTTAGGCCGAATTGCTGTTATTAAGATGAACGTATTGCCGAGATTGTTGTTTTTATTCCAGACACTGCAAATTTTGGATAAGATGGACTGTTTCAAGAGGTGGCAGAAAGATGTATCTAATTTTGTCTGGCAGGGCAAAAAGCCCAGAATAAAATTCAAAATCTTAACAGATGCAAAGGATAGAGGGGGCTTCGCCCTGCCGGACTTAAGACTTTATTATGAAGCAGCAGCTTTTTGCTGGCTGAAACAATGGCTACTTCTTGAGAATACAGACATCTTAGATTTAGAAGGATATGATAATAATTTCGGCTGGCATGCATATTTATGGTATGACAAGGTAAAGGTGCACAGAGGTTTCAAAAACCACATTGTCAGAAAAGCATTGTTTAATGTATGGAACCGATATAAAGATTTGTTGGAGAACAAAACCCCCAGGTGGTTGTCACCCCTGGAAGCCAAGGCGGTAAAAAAACTCAATATGGATCCAGACTGGCCAAAATATGGTGAAATCATAGAATATGATGGTGAAAAGATTAAATTAAAGAGTGTGGAGAAATTGAAACCTAAAGTCCGAGACTGGTTACATTACCAGCAGATTAATGAGACGTTCAAGCAAGACAGGAAAGTAGGATTTCAGAAGGAGAGGTCAAAGTTAGAAACAGAATTATTGGAGCCCAATACTAAGATTTTGTCTAGAATGTATAATTTGTTGCTGAAATGGAACACACAGGATGAAACAGTAAAATCAGCGATGATTAAATGGGCACAAGACATTGGTCATGAGATTATGTTTGCAGACTGGGAAAGGTTATGGAACACAGACATTAAGTTTACGGCATGTAGTGCCTTAAAAGAGAACATAATGAAAATGATCTATAGGTGGTACATGACCCCAACCAGGCTAGCAAAGATATATCATTTGCCCAATAATAATTGCTGGAAATGTAATGAATGTGAAGAAACCTTTTACCACCTTTGGTGGACCTGCCCAAAGATTAAGGCCTACTGGGAGATGATCTATAATGAAATTAAGAAAATCCTTAAGTGGACATTTGTTAAGAAACCGGAGGCTTTTCTCTTGGGCATGGTCGGCCAAACGGTACCAAGGGAAGACAGAACATTCTTCATGTATGCAACCACGGCGGCAAGAATTCTACTGGCAAAGTATTGGAAAACTCAAGAACTACCTACTCTGGAAGAATGGCAAATCAAGGTGACAGAATTTATGGGACTGGCTGAGATGACCGGCAGGATCCGTGACCAGAGGAGAGAGACGGTGGAAGAGGACTGGAGGAAGTTTAAAATCTATCTTAAGAATTGTAAAATTTTGGAATGTTAAAATGTCAAAAGGTATGAGATACAGAATTATAGCGGTTAAATTTGAAATATGAGAAAAACTTAAGGAAAAAGAGTTTTGAAATTGATCAAAGGTTTGCTAAGAATTAACACTTTAAAATTAAGGATGCAGTGAAGGGGAGGTTTGGGGAAGTCACATTAGTGTTAGTTTGTGTTGTTTTGTTGTTGTTGGTTTTGTTTTGTATGTTCCTGTTATTGTCTATGTTGGTGAAAATGAATAAAAATATTTTTTTTAAAAAAAAGAGATGTTGCTGCTGGGAGAATGCATACACCTCGACGTGTTTCAACCCATTTGTCTTGTTTGTGTGATCCATTTTTCTGTAACCAGTCTTAATAGTTATCTTCTAGGTCAAATGTAGTCTCCTAAAAGAAAGTTTTACTAAACCTGAAAAGTGTTGTACGATACCAAAGGCCTACCAAGCCCAACATCCTGTTTCCCACAGTCTCAACGAAGCATGACTGAGTGGACTGTAGAGCACATAATGTTGCAAAGTAGACTTCCTTAGTAGGTACAATTTCAAAGCAATATTTGTTGTTCAAATTTCTAATTATTGTTCCCCTGCCAGAACACTATGACAGCAGCTTTCCATAAATTAGCCAGCCAAAAACCCAAGACATCTGCAGGCAATTTGGGATAGTAAGCGGCCGGGGGGGGGGGGGGGGAGGAGGATTCAGGGCACTCTATTCCCTTTTATTACCACTTACGTGCTTCTCAGGCAGAGACATCCCTTTCTACTTTCCATACTTTTAGCTAGCCAGTGGATAATTCCCCAATCCCAAAATTCTTCTGAAATACAAAAGCATATGATAAATTTCAAGGTTCTCAACAGGTTTGTTTGGGATGCAAAATATCCCATTGTGTTCACTCGCTTATCTGCTGGATTTGCCTGCCATGCTCCTATTACAATATGTTTTTTTTATCCTGTGGGGGGTCTAATGATGTGTATCATCACACTGTTGCGTTTGGCTAAGTGGGCTGACCTTGAAAGACATGCTAAAGGACATGCATAGTACATGGTGGTCACAGTCCTTGAGAGATAAATTAAAATGGCAAAAAGCAATTAAGTAGACTTCATAAAGCTATAATTTGCCATTCTGTAGTTCTTTGGTTTGTCAGTTCCAAACATTTTTATTGAGGACAAATAAAAATAAGTAGTTCTAAACTGCTGGGAGTATCTGAAAATTGTTAAAGCCTTTTGTTGTAATCTGGTTACTGTGATTGATGCAGATAAGAGATTGTTATTGGGGGGAGGAGAGTTCAAACTGTGGAAATAGGAATTTGTTTTATTGTGTATGAGTGTCACGATTTTATCTGCAGACCTAAGGGAGAAGCGAAGATTTTGCTATTTGTTTCAGTAATTGCATCCTTGTATTATGTTTTTGGTGTGATAATTGCTAATTCCATTTTTAAATAGAATGCTTTGCACTTTATGCTTCCAGAATACAAATCAACAGATCAACAGTAAGAAGCATATAGATGAATGTTGCAGAGGAATTTTGTTGTCCACTTATTAACTATAGCGAGTTATTTATTTCACCTGTGGCCTATCCAAGCAGCAACAACCTCAGTAAACATATTGACTGAATTCTGCTTATTAAGAGAGGTTCCTCTTACTTTCTAGAATAAAACTGTAGTGCTATGTTCTCTTACTCAGGTAAATCCCAATGTAATTCAGTTGTAATTCATATGTTAAAAATGGCCAACTTTCCAATATTATTTCCAATAATCTAACATGCCATCAGGTCTCCTGAATTCACAGTTACATAAAAATGCAGGATATTCTAGCTTTACTGGTAAGATGTCTTCCACTATAGTATGAAGTAGGTTTCCTTTCTCCCTCCCCCTTCCAAATCATTGTTTAACTCGCCTACATATTTAAAAAATAATTACACACACAAAAATGGAATGGTGTACAATCCACTTTCTATACTGCAGATTGCAGCCTCTGTGTTGTTCCAATTATATGTATACATATGAGTTCTGGTTTTTTTATCAATCCCATCTCTAGGATGTGAAGAATTGATTTCCAGGAGATTTGAAAACACAACCTGGGTAATTCATTTTTACTTTCGATTTTCTTCCAAAACAATTCTGACAGCCCATTCCGCTATGAAGTTAAGCCAAAGTTGATGGATTTAAGTTAATTTAGTGCCTTGAAGAAAAATGTGGCAGCAACAGTTCCTATGCCAGACACAGTGAAGTAAATGTCACCTGTGCTTGATCATGTTATTTGGCTTCATTAGCGGCATTCAAACATCACAATAAACCATTGTGATAGAATAAACCATGGTTTATTGTGATAGGATGAGCTGCAGTGAGCCTTAAGTTTGCACACTCCCCCCTTTCCTCTTTAGTGGACCACAAAGAAAGTTTAAAAGCTTTTTCTTCTATTGTTGAGGTACAATATTTTTTCTAAACCTGACAAACTGGTTAATACGAATGGTGGTTTGGTTGAAGCAAACTATAATTTCAAACCATAGTTTATGGACCTGGTTTGTTTCAACAAAACTTGGTTAATATTGGCCATAGTTTATGGTTTGTATGACCGGCCAAACTGCAGGTAATCTAAAACACAAGAGCACAAGATCTCAAGGATTGTGGCTATGATGTCTGAATATAGCCATTGAAACTGATTTGGATGCAGGTATTTACTTTTGGAACTGAGTTACTTAGGGGAGGTGGTCCCTTGATCTTCTGCTTATCCAGAAACAATGTAGTATATGTTACAGATAGGTAGCCGTGTTGGTCTGCCATAGTCAAAACAAAAAAAAATTCCTTCCAGTAGCACCTTAAAGACCAACTCTTGGTATGAGCTTTTGTGTGCATGCACACTTCTTCAGATACCTGGAATTTTTTTGTTTTGAATGTAGTATATGGCACTGGATATTTGCAGACAGTTAGAAATATGCTGTGGATTAATTTTAATTCATGGTTGAGATCTAGCCTCTGCAAAACCGAAAATCAGCCATAAGGTAACTTGGTTGTTCCGTCACAATTAAGAACAGCAAGGAGTAATCTAGGCAGCTTTACTCACAGTTCATCCTGGATAAGCTTTCAAACATAAAAAAACAAGAAAGTGTAAAACCAGGCCCCAAGGAGCAATTTTTCTTTTCTTCCTCTCTGCAGCCTTTCCTTACAGCCTATCAGCATGAATTTAGTAAGGGGGGGGGGTATTCTTTCCTTTAGATGCCTTCAAAGTATTCATCAGAGCAGTGTGCAGGAAATTCATCTACTACCACCTCCTCCTCCCAGTTCTGGATAATTTCATAAACACCCAGTGTTTATCAAATTTATTTCTATTAAAAAAGGACCATTTTAAGGCTCTTTCAAGGCTTTCTATGCAATGTGGTAATTGTCTTAAATATTACATTCAAGTGAAAAATCTTATAATTCTGTAATGAGTGCCATGGTTTTTATTACAGCCCTTTAAAAGATATTCATTTCTTATTAATGTAATTTGTGAGTCGCCTAACACACCAGCTTTTAGACAACTTACCATCAGGTTTAAAAGCACACAAAATGGTTAGGAATGGGCATCAAAATTTAATGTTTTTTAAAATGTAAAATAATACCAGCCTCTACACAAAACAAAACAAAGCAAAACAAAAACCAGTGTTGGGGCGACCCTAATACAAAAGCTTGACGCAGCTGCATTATGCTCCATCAAATACTTCGAAGAAGAGGAAAGTGGTCTAATCTAGGGGGGTGGGGGGAGGTTCTCCTGATATTAAGCCAGTGTTTCCTGCTACTTCCAAATTGGCAGATTTTGACTTAATATTAGAAGTAATGATGGAAATAAGCCACAATCACATTCCACTATCTTCCCCATTTATTTACTGACATTAACCCCCCAATTTGGAAGTAACAGGGAACACTGGTTTACTGCAATGTAACAGGCTGAGGAGAGTGCTCAGCCATGACACTTGTTTACAGTAGTCTGAACTGGACCATTTTATCATACATAAGGCCATATTATTTTGCAAAACTCTGCTTTCTGATTATTTTTCAAGATATGTTTGTTTGCATTCTGGTGGAGTCATGGTTATTTTGAATGATTTTATTTGAAAGACAGCGTTGGGTGTCTAACTTCCATACTTTATTTTTCATTCTTATTGCTTCTGTAAGTTTGGGTCCAAGTAGGGGAGTTTACGAAACATACATAGCCTGATAATTTCATGAACAGAGCATATGCCAGGGCTAAGGGAATATATTTCTGTGTGCTTAGCTTATGAGAGACCTTAGCAAATATGAATGAATGATTTCAGCCCTGTCATTTCACTGCCTGTCTGCCTCACAAATCATGTGGCTGTCTCTTTCCAAAGGAAATTGCATCCTGGCACAATAAATGGAACTAAAAGATTTCAACAGGTTGAATATGTTGATCTAAAGTGTATATGATTTTTCTGTGATTTGGGTGACTCAAGTACAAGAGATTGCAATATGTATAAGAATGTGTTTTTGAAAATGGCCAGAGTCTGTTGCCTTGAAAAGAAAATCCGCACCATTCCCAATTTTCTCATTTTATTTTATTTTATTTTATTATTTTATTTTGATGTTTCTGGCAGCAATTGTCTGAGCTACTGTGACGTCATAAAGTCTTAACTCCTCAGTCAGTGTCAACATAATGTTTGCAGCCCAGTTACCTTTCTGTGAGGGAAGGGAAAGTAGTCAGTTTGACTGGGATTAAAACTTCACACAGGAAGAAGTATATGGAGCAGATTAAACATTGAACGTGTGAGAGAGAAAAGGCCCTGGAAACAAGGGAGATAAAAGATAGCAGATGCAGCTACAGAAAAAGAAAATAGGCTGGTATTCATGTCCGGACGAGAGTCTAGGTAGCGCCCTTAGGTGCAGGGTATGTGCCCCCCCTAAATTCCCAGCACAGAGTCTGCACCAAATTGGGATGGAGGGGGAGCTTTAACCTTTAACCCTTGTTTGATTTAGAACACCCCCTATACCTGCAGTTTTTCATTGAAAGGAAAACTCCCATCCAATGGTAAAGCAGAGTTCCTGAATATGGGGTGGTTTGTAAGCACATATTCAGCTGAATGCACTTACAAGCCCACTTCAGACCATTTTGGCTAATGTGGAGTATTGTGCAGGTATGGGCATTGGGGAGCCTTGCATGGACACTGGGAAATTTTGAACACATGAATAGGATGTTCCATTCTGTGCAAGGACAACATTTGACCCCCTCCCTGCGGTCCTTTCAGCGCTGGCTTAAATCAAGCTTTGGGAAGGAGGCATGAGGCTCTGGCAGGGTCCTAGAGCCCTCCTACCTCCTTCCCAAACGTGGCTTTGCCTGGCTTTGGGAATGAGGTGGGAGGACTCAAGGGCCCTGTCGGAGCTTCACACCTCCTTCCTGAAGCTGGGCAAGCACTTACAGGGTTTTGAGAAGGCACCCTCCTCGGATGCACACCCAGTGTGGCCACACAACTCATGCTGCCCTAAATCTGCCTCTGGATAAGGTGCTGTGGCACATTTTTGTGCCAGTTGAATGTTAATTCCACTTACACACACACACACACACACACAAAATATGGTAAAGGACCCCTAGACGGTCAAAGGTGACTAAGGGGTGTGGCACTCATCTCGCTTTCAGGCCAAAGGAGCCTGCATTTGTCCGCAGACAGCTTTCCGGGTCATGTTGTAAGCATGACTAAACCGCTTCTAGTGCAATGGAACACCAGGACGGAAGCCACAGCGGTCCTTATTTATCAATTTGCATTGGTATGCTTTTGGACTGCTAGGTTGGCAGAAGCTGGGACAGAGCAACGAGAAGTCACACTTTCACACGGATTCGAACCGCCGACCTTCCGATCAGCAAGCCCAAGAGGCTCAGTGGTTTAGACCACAGTTCCACCCGGATCCTACACACACACACACACACACACACACACACACACACAGCACTCTTGACTTGTTCATCAAATACATGATCACTGTTATAATTGTTGATGTTGTAATTGGAATTCACTTAAACTGTAATTATATAAATTATATGATTTCTTATTAAAAACCACAGTGACTCTCTACATACAAAGCTATTTAAATATTTCATAGCAGTTTTTAAAAGTGTACATTGTCAACAAAGTAATTTTACCAGTTTTTTTCTTTGTGTTATTATTCTGCCATCCAGTTCCAATGGATTTCCACTTATGAAATAATAACTATCTAGTTTATTGTGGAACAGGTAAACAAGTTACAGAAATAATGGTGGGAAGAGGGACTAGTAACAGCTTTCATGTTTCTAATGACCATTTAAATGAATACTTCAGCAATAACTCTGATGCAGATCAATAATTGTCCCATTGTTAAATGGATTGTTATATTGATTTATCTTGTGGCTAACAGTAAAACACCAATTAACTTGCTATTATTGTGGAACAAAAATAAAAATAAATCAAGGGACCAACCACTTTTTGGTTAGTATTAAATCTCCTGATTTACATGCAGAATCAACTTCCAGCTTCTTATTCCTATGACTTGGGAGACTCAGAAGCAGCTGAGAATGGATTTTTGACCCAAAGCTATATGACTTGACTAAAAGGTAATTTTTATCAGGTTTCCATTTGTCTTACAAGTAAGCCTGGACAACCTTTGACCTACCAGCCAAAATGCAGTTCACTGGCCTAATGTGTTGCCATATGGCACATCAGGTGCTTGAGGGTGCCCCTGTTTTTGCAGTTCTGCGGAAGTGTCAAAACTAGAAGCCTTACTGAAATTCTGGTGTGTCTCCAGCCATAGCTGTTGGACTCGTTTTGCCCTGATGCAGAGCATGTTGTGTAAGTTAAAGTATTATTTCATGAGGTGACCTCACTGGTGGTGTGAGACCAGTGGTGGAGAGCACCTTAATGGTGCTGTTGAAGTGTTGCAAAGTATTGTGGTGATGTCTGTTGTTCTTTATAGTGGTTTCCTCCCTTTATTTTCTAGCATAGTCTCAAAGGGCACAAGATCATTTAAGAAGCAATCCCAATATCGAATCTTTTGGTAGGCTAGTATTCAATTGGTTAAAATCTTGCTTTAATAATATTATTAAATTGATAAACACGCATAATCTCTCTTCACAATAGAGGCATCTTGGTTAGAAGTAAAACTCCTTTTTAGAAGTAAAACTCTCTTTTATTTATTTCAGTCCTGGAGGTGCTTTTGAATATGATTAGGGAGGACCGATTGGTACAAGGAATACAGGTCGGAGTGAAACAATATAAACTGAAAGCATTTGCAGATGACTTGGTTTTAACATTAGAGGAGCCAGAATCTAGTACAAAAAGAGTTCTAGAATTAATTTATGAATTTGGTCGGGTGGCGGGATTTAAGTTGAATAAGCAAAAAACTAAAGTTTTGGCTAAAAACTTGACATCTACAGAAGCAGAGGGGTTTCAGAAAGAGACGGAATTAAGTGTGGCTAAAAAAGTGAAATACCTAGGGGTTCACTTGACCTCCAAAAACTTGAATCTGTTTAAAGATAATTATGAAAAATGTTGGTTGGAAATCAAAAAAAAATTTGGAAATTTGGTCAAGATTGAAACTCTCCTTGTTGGGTCGAATAGCAGCTATAAAAATGAATGTATTGCCGAAAATGTTATTTCTGTTCCAGGCCCTACAGATCGTGGACAGAGTGGAATGTTTTGGAAAGTGGCAGAAGGATATCTCTAAGTTTGTCTGGCAGGGCAAAAAGCCCCGAATAAAGTTTAAAATATTAACTGACTCGAAAGAAAGAGGGGGTTTTGCCCTGCCGGACTTGAGGCTATATTATGAATCTGCAGCCTTCTGCTGGTTGAAGGATTGGTTTCTGTTGGAAAACACTGATGTCCTGGATCTGGAAGGGTTCGATAATGCTTTTGGTTGGCATGCATATTTGTGGTACGACAAGGTTAAAATTCACAAATTGTTCAAAAATCATATTGTCAGAAGAGCAATATTTATGTTCTGGACAAAATATAAAGACTTATTAGAGAGTAAGACCCCGAGGTGGCTATCACCGGTGGAGGCCAAGGCTCGAAAAAGACTTAACATGGAGGCCTATTGGCCGAAATATTGGGAAATAATTGAAAAAATTGGAGACAATTGGAGGTTGCAGAGCTTGGAAAAATTAAGAAATAAGGTGCAATATTGGTTACACTATGCTCAAATCCAAGAGGTTTTTAAAATGGATAAAAAGGTGGGGTTCCAGGTGGAAAAATCGAAACTAGAGACGGAATTGTTAGAACCAAAAACTAAGACACTTTCGAGAATGTATAATCTGCTGCTTAAATGGAACACACAGGACGAGATAGTTAAATCGGCCATGATAAAATGGGCACAGGATATTGGGCATAACATTATGTTTGAAGACTGGGAAAGGTTATGGAACACCGGAATGAAATTCACAGCATGTAATTCCTTGAAGGAAAACATTATGAAAATGATATACCGGTGGTACATGACCCCAGTCAAACTTGCTAAGATATATCACCTGTCTGACAATAAATGTTGGAAATGTAAGGAGGCTGAAGGGACATTCTTTCACCTCTGGTGGACCTGCCCAAAAGTGAAGGCCTTCTGGGAAGTGATCTACAATGAGTTAAAAAAGGTATTTAGGTATACCTTTCCCAAGAAACCAGAGGCCATCCTTCTGGGCATGGTGGACCAGAAAGTGTTAAAAAAGGACAGAACTTTCTTTATGTATGCTACTACAGCAGCAAGAATCCTCATTGCAAAGTACTGGAAGTCACAAGATTTACCCACGCTGGAGGAATGGCAGACGCAGTTGATGGACTATATGGAACTGGCCGAAATGACTGGCAGAATCCGAGACTTGGGAGAGGAAACAATGGAAGAGGACTGGAAAAAATTTAAGGACTATTTGCAAAAGCATTATAAGCTGTATGAATGTTAAGAAAAATGCATGATTAGGAAAATTTAGCTTCAGTAACTTGATGATGTGAACGCAGAATTAAGGTATAAGAAAGAAGAGGCGGAATCATGAAATAATTTTATCATGTTTATTTTAAGTATATAAGAATTGGGATACAAAACATGAACTTAGAAACATGATAAATTGAAAGTTACAATAAGCTATGAAACAAGGTAACAAATTGCTGACGTTTTTATTACAAAGAACGCAGGGTTTGGAGGATGTGGGGAAGTCTAGTTGGATTGTTAAAAAAAAAAAATTATTATGGAAAGTTGGATTTTTTATATATTTCTTTCTCTCTTTGTTCTCTTTCTTTTTATCCCTAAGCTTTATATCTTTGTTTGTAAGAAAAGAAACTCAATAAAATATTATTTAAAAAAAAGAAGAAGTAAAACCCCTTTTCCAAGCATCGTTTAAAGAATGCATTATGTAGAATTGGTATTGGAGATTTCTTGTTCCTATTTAATAACGAGGGAGCATTTGCAACAATTGGGTGTTTCTGTTCACCTTTCAGTTGCTGTTGCGTATATGTACAAAATGATAGAATCCGTATTACAATACTGTTGTTGCCAGAGCTTGTGCATTAGTCAAATGGAATAGAGTTTTTCATATAACTTGTATGAAAATCAGTGGATAGCTTAGTGTCGTGCTGGTAGCATTGGCTGAATCTTTTCATTCAGGAGATTTTAACTTCTGGTAATCAGGGGTACACACACAATCGCACATTCATATGCAATATAGGAATGGTTTTCCACAGCACATGTGCATGAATATTGCAACTGTGTAGGTGTGACCAAACCTGTGGTCTGTCACACCTGAATGGCATCCCCATAAAATGATGCAGGTCAGATAGAACAGACACATAGAATTTCAGTATGCCTACACTTCACAGTAGTGTGGAATTGCAGCATGGAAAACTAGCTTTTTTGTCTTTGTGTGTGTGTATATACATACATATACACATTCCTGAACTATATACTTAATTGGAGCACAATGCCCCATAACTTTGCAGCTGTTAATGTGGTTTGGTTCTGCTGCCTACCATTTTGTAACGTTTGGGCAAGCACATTATGGATTGTGCGAAGTCTCTAAGATTACCTTCCACCTGGAAATGAAAATGGTCAAGGGAATTCTGGGAGATGGTGTACAGTGAGTTAAAGAAAATCTTTAAATTTCCTTTCCCCAAGAAACCGGAAGCATTTCTTCTAGGTGTACTTGGGCATGAGTTACCAAAGAAAGCCCACAGCTTATTTTTATATGCAACAACAGCAGCAAGGATATTATGTGCAAGATACTGGAAACAAAAAGAGACCCCAGGGAAAGAACACTGGCTATATAAACTAATTGAATATGCAGAGCTAGCCAGTATGACATCTAAAATAAGAAATCAAGATGATAAACAGACGAGGAGTGAGTGGGAGTACTTGGGGGAATATTTACAAAAATTTGACCTCAAATATAAATTCCAGGTAGGGGGAACAGTTGACAGTATTAAAGATACAAGAGTGTGGAAAACAAGGTGAAGGAATTAATGTATATGCAGCTAATCAATATGTAAAAAGAACTGTCATGGAATGCTGGGTGGGAAGTCAAACAGAACTACTGTATAAGAATGGGGAAAAGGTGTAATTGTAAAACTGGAAAACTTTTTTCTTTTTTCTAAAGACTACCTTCCCTTGTGGAGTAATGAGCATAATGGTACCTGGTTTGATAATGGAGAATAACATCTCAATGTCTTTATTCCAGCATAATTTAAGTTAGGATCTTGAAATGTGCACTGTATAGAATAGAATAGCTCTGTTCTATCATTAAAAGCTGTTAGGTAAAACAATCTAGATGTTAATAATTTTGGTCTCTGTCACCCTTGGTTCCTAGAAAAATACTTCCGCTAAGGAACAGAACACAAGAATATCATTTCTCTTTATCCCGCTTCAGTTTATCTACTCAGTTTTCCTGTGGAAATCAAACTTTAGAAGGAATCTTGAATAGAAGTTATTCTGGATAAATAGAAGCCCCTCCTCCACTATGAGCCTTCAGTTTTTTTTTATGGTTCCCTGAAAGTATCCTCTTAGGACCAGTTCACTCAGTAATTTCTTCCCACAGAGCAGCCCTGAACCATCCTCAACCATGTGTGCATCCAAGATTATTGCACACTGAATGTGAACTTCATGTGGAAACAGAGAGAAGCAATTTCCAGAGCCAAAGCAGCATCCCCTATGCTCTACTGTTGCAGGAATAGCTGTGCCTGTTAAATTTGGTTTTTTGCTTTGGTGAGCTAAGCTCAGGGTTGCTTGATGTTGGGGTAAGTATTTTGTGAATCAGCCTTGGGTGTCCCTATACGCCAGGCATGAATATTGGGAGGGGTGTGTGGTTGAAGGTGGAGCTATTCTTTTCATCTTTAGACGCCCCCCCCCCCCGCTGAAGATTCACTAAAATCTGTGTCTTGACACCAAAAGCAATGTGATATATTTCAATGTGGGGCAGGTTCATTTATTTATTTAATGCATACCTTTATATTTAGCACTTGGAAACTAGTTTAATGCAGTTTCATTCAGCTTCCTTTATGAGTGAGTGAAGTGTTAATTGTCTATAAATATATAAAGAAATAAAACAATCTTTCTGAAGAACTGAAGCTGTATGGCTTTCACAAAGAAGGATGCTGTGCAATTCTTTTAGTTTATAATTTGGGTCTACAAAAGCATGTATATATGGGAAAACAAGTTCCAGCTGTTTGGTGTTCTTTTCTTTCTTTTGTACGTGCTGTGTTTGTTTGTATCCCTTCTGTTATTTTGGTTTATTGGATAGATTATGGATAATATACAGCAAAATGTTAGTTTAAATGTGTGCTCATGAAAATGAACTTGTATCAGTTTCAGATTACAGTGTGTAACTGATGCTAAACCTTGATGAATGCTGATGATTCTTGGAGTAGTGACCAAACCATGCAAAGCTAAAGTTCTTTTGTATGTGTTTTTTGGAGGGAGAGAGTTTTGTAATTGTCCCTCTTGTCTATAAATGAAGATGAAAAATACATAAAGATTAAAGTTGTCTAGTTGTTTCCACTTCTCCTGTGCAGGCTAAAAACTGAGAGTACTTAATGCCCTTAAATGCAACGAAGCTAATATAAAATAAGCAAGCCTCATTTTTGTTTCTGGTTGAAGGGTTTTATTTAGCTTTTGATCTAAACCAGTTCCCCTCCTATATGTTTATCTTATTGGCAAGATAACAGCAATGCCTACGGAACAACAGTACAAAATTCCGAGGAAACCTTGGATGGAAATGGGACTTGGGATCAGATATGAACTTTATGACTGCTGCCTTTATAGAGACCCCAAGCCAAGAACCTAATCCTTGGTCACTCATGAATACCCAGATGTAATCTTAGGTTGCTGAACCCATTTCTAATAGCACCATCATAAAGCAATTTTCTCATAGGAAAGAGAGCAAACAAACATTTTGAAGCTATATATTATTCATTTTATTGGTTTCTTTCAGAGCAGTCCTTATGAGAGGCCAGGGTGGTACAGAATGCAATGGCTGATCCTCAGTCACATTTGAAGGCCTGCCAGCTCTTGTTGGCCAGGGTGGAAGGGGGAGGGTGACGTTCCTCCTACTTTTTGCCGCCCCAGCTTGAAACTTGCATAGCTGAGGGACTAGAACACTGGGCGTCTTGAAGAATTCACATGATCCATTTTGGGGCTTTCTCCAACACAGTGAAAGATGCCACTGGAGAGAGGTGATTGCATTATATCCTACCCCCCCCCCCCCCAGCCACCAGGCGATAAGGATTGTGCCGTATCCCTTGTATTTCTTTTGTTACATATGTGTTTCATTTCACAAGCAACAGCAACCACATCAGGCCTCTGAAAATTACTGTGGGAATAACAGCCACTGAGAGAAATGCAGAGCTTATGCACCACAATGCAACTTTCATAGAGGATGCTGGAGAGCATGCCTCGTACCTATCTAATTCCCATCTTCTGCAAGCTTCTCTGAGGTAGATGGCCAGTTGTCAAACATTCAACTTCTCAGAAAGCATATCAGTACAGGAAAAGGCATGAAACATGCATACATTTGGTCATCAATCAATGTCAGTATTTAGATGTGTACATGTATTATATGCAAACTGGGTAGTCAGGGTCAATTGCTGCTTCTGTGTGTGTGCATGGCAAATACACATGTGTGATATTAATCACACGCAGAAGTGTTCGTGTATGTTTCATACTTTTTCCAATGTTAAGTATTTTCCCTGTAAGATCATTTCAAATGTGAGGACACTTAGAATTACACCATTGTCGTGCATTCACCTAACACCTTGCTAGTCCTCTGTAGGTAGTCTTCTATTTTCACCCATAGGCAACTTTGATTGGAAGTCCCACCATCTCCATACACATAGCCTCTACATAGTATTCAAACATACTGTGCACATGTTCTCCAAAATTGAAATAACCTCTCTCTTTGTGGTATACCAACTCATGGTGGGAATATATATTTATTGGTCATGTGTGGAGGTAGAAGAGGTGGAATGTGCTAGCATGTCAGAAGACAATCTGCACAAGGCTAACGTAGTCTGACATTCATAACTAATATGTTTCTCTTTTACCCTACAACAATATAAATGCATCTAATTTTGTTTATTGTTTGCTCTGTTATATTCTTTCTTATTTGGCAATCACTTGTAACCGAGTATGATTGTTTTCCATGAATATGGTCTTAACAGTGTGTCTGTGACTGTGGAGGCCAGTTCTGGATCCGCACATTCTTCCACGGTGGGAACATAGGTTTCCAGGTGGGAGTTGGTCACAGTGAGGGTTTGCCAAGTGTGCCTTCCTCTTAGTGTGTTTCTCCCTTTTGTCCTGAGTTTATGTTTCTTCAAAGT
The DNA here is from genome assembly GCF_964234715.1 of Podarcis melisellensis. Taxonomy (NCBI): domain Eukaryota; kingdom Metazoa; phylum Chordata; class Lepidosauria; order Squamata; family Lacertidae; genus Podarcis; species Podarcis melisellensis. The sequence continues at coordinate 42,537,846 of NC_138530.1, forward strand.
CCATGACTTTGGTAGAGGCTGTTCTCCAATTGGAGCACTCTCAGGCCAGTGTGAGCCAATGTGCTATGGAAGTATGTCATATTTTACTGTCGAAGAGTGGTTTAAGACTTACATTTCCTGTATGATGAAATGTAACATTTCCATTGAAAAAGAACTGAAAACATACTGATATTAAAAGTTGTTGTTCTTTGAGTATGAGGCAATATGGAATGCTCAAGATAACAGTTACTATGTTCAGATGTCAAAAGGCAAGCAGGCAAATTGAGTTGAAGTTTCCAGGAGAAGAGCCACACTAATCTGCAGGAATGACAAATGAAAAATGTGGTGGCCCCTTAGAGATTTAGTGTGACATATGCTTTTATAAGCTGCATTCTATTTTATTAAGTGAGCAGATAGTGATGGATTGAGGTACACGAGGGGTGAAGGTGGGAACTAAAGATAGTAGGAAGGAACACAACACACCCAGATTATTGGGGCACTCAACATACCAGAAATGCAACAACCAAATGGGAAGGGAGGAACTCATCCATAATCATTGCTCAATCCCTGAAAAACATAAAATTCGTTAATGAAATCGGTTCAATACGTGTTTACTTCAGTTGCTCATGAGAACTCCTATCTAAATATTGTGACTGTAAGGTTTCAGAAACAGTGACAGGAGAGGTTTAAATGCTTCCCTTCTTGCTGTAGCCCAGTTTGTGTTTTAGTCTTTAAAAATGTGATACGGTAGATGTCTTCACTGTATCCCTGGGTTAACAATAATGCCTGATAATTCTCCAGGACTTCCTTACATAAGGTACATATTTTCCTTAAATATTTACATATAGGTTTTTTTACCCCAGTGTTTTCATTATAATAAGCAATTATTTTCATGCTCAGCTAAGGTGAAATAGCATGATCAGTCAACAAAGCTAGAAACAGAGTTTCTTATCTCAAGCTGATGCTATCTTTAACACCCCCAATTCAAGAGGTCTCTTACCTTCCCTAAGCCATACTTATCCTCATTTTTTTTAATCAAAGGATTTTAATTCTTCAGGGAGAAACAATCTAACACACCAAGAACAATTTCCTCATATCAGCTATATCATAGCACAACTAAACAAAAGACCATCCCTCAAAATTCCAGTGGCCCAGTCTTGCAAGCATGGAACCAAGGAGATCCAGAACCAGCAAGTTTTGAATATTTACTTAATACACTTGTAGCTCAACTTACAGTTCCATCATAGAAGTCAAAGTGGCATCCATAAGGAGGTGGAGGAGTTTGGATCTGATATCCCGCTTTATCACTACCCAAAGGAGTCTCAAAGCGGCCAAGATTGTCCTTTCCCTTCCTCCCCCACAACGAACACTCTGTGAGGTGAGTGGGGCTGAGAGACTTCAAAGAAGTATGGCTAGCCCAAGGTCACCCAGCAGCTGCATGTGGAGGAGCGGGGATGCGAACCCGGTTCCCCAGATTACAAATCTTTTGCTCTTAACCACAACACCACACTGGCTCTCGCAAGGAACCTCTATTCAGACACTGAATTAGATCCAGGCCTCCTTATCTTTAGCAAGGTGGCTATACCCTATGCCCTCAGAGTACCCCATGCTAGAGAAAAGTAACACATGCTAGACAATAGCCAACAGCCATGCAACAGGTGTCAGTGTGAAGGGTACTGTACACTTAATTTGATTTAATATTTGTATTCTGCTTTTCCAACAACAAATGTTGAGCTCAAAGCTGCTCACAATAATCACAATAGCATTAAAGAGCAACAAGCATTGCAATCTCTATAATATCAAACACAGTCATGTATAAAGCAAACAACAACAGTTGTATGTTCATAGGGCTCTGTTCATGGGGATGAGAATCCTGATAAGCCATACTTCATCTCCGAAGTATTCCCATACGTTTGCATTCATATAGGACACCCTTCCCGCTTCACTTGGGCAGACACAGATTGTGTGCCAGCTAGGGGCATGGCCAGCACATACAGTGGTATTTAGGGGGTAGGGCTAGCTGGGTGCATTCCCAGAAACTCTGCTATGTGTTCAGTACTCTTGGGTACCAAACACCTGAATAGGGCTAAAGGCGCCCTCTAATGTCCTCTTTCCCAAAGATAAGCTACTGTTTCTTCTTTCTTCCCACTTTCTACACAGTCACACAAGATGAAAAACACTGAATTTCTGCCACCACCTCCCCCGATTCTGTTGGTATTAAAGTATGGGTATGTGCCGTGGAAAGATGCTTTAACTAATCTCTAAACTTAATCCTTCAATGTAATGAAAAAGAGAATAGTTTCAGCACTATTTAGTTTTCTTAGTCCTGGCTGATGAGTAACTGCAAAAACTGGCACCCACATACGCTTTTAAATCTGTCTTTTGTCACGTAGAAAATGGACAACACATAGAAGCTTTGAAGTCTCTCTTCTTCCCACTCATCAGAACACTTACAATCAGAGCAGAGAAGTGGAAAAGCTTTAGCTCCTCTTATGTTGAATCTAATTCGATGTCTGCAAAGTTCTTGGCTTAAGCTAGGAAACACAACCAGCTATTTTTTGTTTATTGTCAGGCAACAAGAGCTTGAAGGGGGCTTTTGTTCTCTTACTTACTTGCTTCATAACAAATTAAAGTTGTGCCAGTGCAAAGTCTTTTTCACACTCCTACCTGGGCGTTTGGTACTAGCAGCAGGAGCAATGTAGGTTTTTGTTATGTTTGTTATTGAAAATGCTAATAAATATTCATCAATAATAATAATAATAAAGAAAAGGAAGGAACAGAAATGGGGACTATTTTCTGGAAGGGTAGGACACAAGTTTAACAAGTTAGTGAATAAAGAAGATTCATAGCCTTCTGTAGTCTTGGCTCTCTGCGCTGATCTTAAGACCATTAGCTAGGATTTATTCAATTATGTGTTTGTGTTCTTTATCTTGTATTTTTGAGTTGTGACCCACTCTAGGTTCAATGGATGAAGGGTGGTGTATGCGTGTGTACACACACACACCAGTGAGGGTATATGATCTTAGTGGGGTAACAGAAAATCGAATGAATTTAGAATGAGGAGCACTGATTTTATAATATTTGAGGAACACTGGCTTTCCATACAGATTTCATTTAACAGAAAGTGTTGGAAAGAAGCCCCAAAAATAGAAGCCATGCATGATTTTGGAAAGCTCCTCCAGCCATGGGATAAATAAATTATTGTTTCATTCACAGATAAAGCAAATCCCACGAAACAGTCTTAGACTAATCCATGGAATTATCAGTCACGTAATCCATCAAACAGCACCTCTTCCAAATTTGTGAAATTGCCTGAATTAAATGCAATGTTAGCCTAATTCATGAAATTGGCCATGCCGGTCATAGCTGTTAGACAAAGCACCACAGATTAGTAGAGTAGCTCTTGAGAGCCAGCCACAGCTCACTTGGTACCATTCATTCACATCTGACTTTATATCCCTGGTGAGCTACTGGGTATATGTTATCAAACATCAAAATTTCTAAAAGGTAGGGATCTATTCCCCCAAAAATAAAAGACATCTTTTCTGAAGGCCACACCAGAGGCATAGAAAATAATAATATGGACACCCTGGCAGGTGCTCTGAAGCACATTCTGGAGCATCTAGGCTAGTTATGGATGACAAATACACACCCAGTGTTTTAAACAGCCCAGCTGTGTTTGCATACAGTTAACCATGCTCACTTACTCTGTCCATGCATTTTTAAATTTGTAAGCAACTGTAAACTCACAGTCCAATGAGAAATATTTTTTTAAAAAATAGTTATGGCAGCTCTGCTAATGGAGATTGTGTGAGAGCACAAGGAAAAGAACTGCTTCCAATTTTCTAGGATATGTGCCAACCTAAGAGGGAGGGATTTAATATTTTTTTTACAAAAATAATCAATCACAGCCTCATTCTTTATTGCTGAGCATTTATCTTTTAACAGTATGCTTCATAAACAGCCCAAGAGGCAGACTTAATGAGGGGAGCATAGCCAACATGGATGGAAATGTGAATGTTAGGACAGAAAAGCTGGCAAGGGCAGTAGGCACCAGTGGCTGACCTTCAAAACAGCTGTGCTGTCATTACATACTAATAAATGGCAATTTTGATTTCTTCTGTGACTGAAGTCACCCGGGTGTGCCCCAGAGTATGGGAGAGAACTTCTGAATGCCACACCGGAATGAAAGTTCTGCAGTGTCCCTGACCTCTCCTGATCTGACCCACATTTACTTAGAGCTATGTCTCACTGATTTCAAGTGTGCTAAAATTTTCAGTCTAGCATCAGCATTGCTTAATTAAGTTTTCTGGTTTAGCCTTGTCATACTAGTGGGCCATAATAAAAGGACAATGTGGAATACTATATAAATCAGCAACCATTGCTACTACTTATACTTTACATAATGCCAGCAGGGAGCGCCCGGCACTGCCTGGGGATGTTTAGAAACAAAACAAGAATGTAATTTTTAAATGGATAACGTACCGTATTTTTCCATCAATAAGACGCCCCCATGTATAAGACACCCCCTATTTGGGGGGACTCAAATTTAAGAAAATGGCGGGAGATGGCCCCATGTATAAGATACCCCCTAATTTTTGACATTATTTTTAGGGGGGGAACCTAGTCTTATACATGGAAAAATACAGTAATTTGTGAGTTTTGACCCATCACACCAAAAATCAGGTGAAGTCATGCTAAAGTCCACCATTTTGATTCAAAATTCCAAGTGATGTCTGAATGCATAGAGGGAAAATGGACAACCCATTTCCCAAAATATATAGTAGATAAAACAGTGAGAAGAGTTTCTGTTATCCCATTTTATAAGTAAAGAACTGAGGCTATTGTTACACCTATTTAAAAATGTGGCCAAAATTGTCTTGTCAAATGCCATTCAGCGAGTCCCTAGCAGATATGTGGGTATGATTTGAATCCAGTTCTCTCATATCAAAATCCAACTTGCCTTCCACTGGATAGTCCAACTTCACTATCCATAGACAACTACCAAGATCTAACTTCCTTCCTTCTACTATATATTTTGGAAAGTTGTTTGTTCACTGTGTATTTGGACACCTCTTCAGGTATTGCAATCAAATTTTGTGTGATTGTTCCTGAGATAAAGGAGTAAGTTTTCCTCTTTGCTTGGTTACAACTGGACACCACTCTGAATCAAGTTGGCAGACTGAATTGTTCAAAACTGCACTGAGTTTAAAACTGCACCGATGGTTTGGTTTCTTAGAAATCTCAAGCTGTGTCAGGTATGAAGCTTCTACTGTGATGCATCTAGGGCAAGATTTTTCCAATGAATGTACAGATGATTTCAGTTACCTTTTAAAACACTTCATACATTTAAGGCCCAACTGGATACCCAAATTCTTCTGCTACCGGTATATCTTTGAGAATATGTAAGAATAGGTTTTCTTCCCATGGAAAAAAAATCTGAAAATGGTACAATTGTTTGGCTGGAATATTTGATCAAGACATAGGAAGTTGTCTTATACAGAATCAGAGCATTGTTCCATCTACCTCATTATGGCTGACATTGATTGACAGCAGCTCTCCAAGGTTTCAGGCAGGAGTCTTTCTAAGCACAGGAGCGGCACCTGGGATCCTTTGCATACAAAGTGTATGCTCTGCCATTGAACTACAGCCCTTCTGCTATTATCTTCATTAGTGCCACAGATATAGTAGACAACAGTAGTGAAATGTCCTATCCTGTAGTTAAGCATCCTTCTAACTTCATATTTTGTAACTAAAACTTCTGACAGATTAATAGTTGCTTTAAAATATGTTCAGAAGTTGTAATACAAAACTTAGCGTTTGTGTTTAGTAAAGGATATTTTAAAAGATATAAAAGACAGAACTATATCCATTGACTTCACGTATCAATTGGATGATCTGTGATTAAGTAACAGTAGGGAATCCTAATGATCCCCAATGAGACTTGTGGTAGTGCAGAGCTCTCATTTTCTACTTTGCGATGTGGAAATGACAAGTAAACATGAATGAAGATGAGGCAAATTACAATTCATTGCAGAGCAGATCCAACAATTTCTCTAATAAGAGGTTATACCACAAATTTCCAGGGAAAAGAGATCAGCCGAAAAACTGGAGAGATGGAATCTATACAGACATTTTCTATAACCATCTGAATAAGTCTTTTCTGTCCCTATAGTAGGTTATTTGCATAAGAAAGTGTGGCCTTTTCTGTATTGTATTACAGGAGAATAGTGGCTATGTTTAGGGATGTCAACTCCATAGTGTGTGTTCATATATTAAGACTGCTGGTGGTTTCCCCACTTAAAGCAGGGCTCAGGAACCTGTAGCCCTCCAGATGTTGGACTCCAAGTCCCGTTAGCCTTAGCAGGATGGCCAGAGGTCAGGGGTGATGGAAACAGTAGTCCAACAACACCTGGACCACTACATGTTCCCCAACCCTGACTTCTAGGATCTCTAGTTGTCTAGAGGTGGAACTTCTGCCTGGAACCTGAAGGGTAGTTTTTAGTCAGCACAGATTAGCTGTAGGGAGCACTATAACAGGTACTGGCTACTAGGTGATTCATTCATCCAGTTTGCCTACTGCTCAGCAGATATATAAAAAAGTTTAAACTTGCCATCACAATTGTTCAGCACCATTTGCTGTTCTTTTTGATTTATATATAAATCATTTTTATTAGTTCTCCAATAAGAACATCCAGTTAACAAATCCATCAAATTATAATCCAATTAAAAATGAAACAACAAAAAAACCAGCTAAATTACAATCCAAATTATTAATTATTAATTTTTCGGACATCCCATCTCCAATATTTTCATTTCTGCCTTCTTCTATCACTGTTTGCTGTTCTGGCTGTCTAGTCACCGGATGACCTTGGTCCAGTCACCATGTCTCAGCCTAACCTACATCACAGTGCTGTTGTGAGGATAAAATGGGAGGAGAGAACCATGTATACTGTCTTGAGCTCCTTGGAGGATAGGTGGGAAATATATATGATCAGTAATACTAATTAACACCAACCAGAATCATCCTCACCAACATGGTATGAGTATGTGCATCATGGAAGCTAAGAAAGACAGATGAGGAAAAGACAGATGAGGACACCTCACACATATTCTTTGCCAGAATCTAGGATCAGTAAAACATGGATTACCATATATGAGTTCATAGCAGTTATTTAAACTGAGGCATTGAGAATATAATGTGGGAATCCATTCATCCTATATACATCACATTGACATCTGTCCATAGATATGGGAACTGAATGGGACTCAGGAAGACCTACCAGGTCTGTTCCCTGTTAGAGCTTCAAAGAGAATTTCAGTTCTTTTCTTCATTGTTATGGGCAATAAAGGGGCACACTTTGCTTCTGCCTCTGCCTTGTCTTTCAACTTTGGCTTGTTCTTTGGGCATTGCCATGCTACATAACCCCAGTTTACTTGCCAGTAACTGGATCTGATAGTAGAAGCATTCTTCAAGATACAGCTCAGCTTTTGCAGCACTTTCCTTGGCTATAATGAAAATGCATAGAAAAGGTTTAACGTCACTTGGGTTTCATGTTCTGCATCTACTGTCACATTCACACCATACATGTTCTTGATATGAATTAGGGTTGGTAACAAAGAGACTAAAGACATTTAGGTAACTTCAACACCATACTCATCACAGAACTACAATTCCCATTACCCTTAACAAACTATATTTCCTGGCAACCTTTAGGGATAAACATATGTTGTGGAAGTGAACTAAATATCTCTAGTCTCTCTGTCAATAGCCCAAATTCATGACAACAACAGTACCCCGATGTAGCTGTACCCCTTCACAAGTCTGCCATTGTAGAAACCTAACTTCATGGGGAAGCCCCATGAGTACAGCCAGTTTCCCACTGCAGATGTCTAACCCTATGAAGGGCAGGCCATCAGGAATGTGATGGAAGGGGAAGTCTGGCCAGTTAGCCCTCGCTCTCTTCCTCCTTGTGATGGGAAACTTGTGAGAGGGGTAGATGCCTGAATAGGGCTACTGAGCTCTCGCCAAACCATCCTGATCCCAGGCCTCGATGTTTAAAGTTTCATTTTAGCTTCCAAACAAGACATCTAAGTTCCATTAAAAAAAGATTAAGAGATATTTATCTTCACTAGGTCCCCTCAGGCATCTGATCTGAGTGAGGAATTATATACAAAACATGCTAAATGGGGGTGACATTGCTGCTAGTCATGAATCTGGTAGAGGAGATCATTTTTCATTAACAAGATAATTACCTAAATTACTTGATTTAAATCAGCCCTTATTATTTTGTCTGAGTTGCAAGTTGTACATAAGGAGCAAATGTGTTCTGCAGAGTCAAGTGATCTTCTTAAAGTGTTGTGTTATGTGCCAAATGTTTTCCCAAGTAACCTGCTAAGTGTGGTGTGTGCTAGGAAGCCAGATAGACTATATCTTACTTTACTAAAGCACCAGGCATCCTGAGGTAGAGAATGCTCATTCATAAATTGGGGGGGGGGAGGGAATTAGTGCCATTGCTCCAGGTCTGTTGCTCTGGGTACATTCTTTTGGGGAGGGGGTTTAAATGATAAGAGCAAGTTACTGCTTGAGAGCAGTTGAACTCTCCAAGTTTCACATAATAAAGCTTATTGGTTTTATTATTTTAAATATTTTGCTGTTGCACTGCCAAAGAGATTAAGAAAATAAATATTAGTTCTTGCTGGAAACTGCAGTCCAACAATATCAGGAGGGCCACAGGTTCTTCATCCCTCTTGTAACCCAAGATTTACAAGAGTTCAAAACAAGAATTTTTTTTTAGTAGCCTTGAAATTCTGCTGCTGATAGTCCATAGCTATGATTCTACACAGTGTCCTCCGAGTAGTATTTACATGACCCCAAAGATTTCCTTGTTACATCTAGCTTACATCTAAGGAAAATTTTAAAAACTGGACCTTTAATAATGGTTTGTCTGCAGCATTTAAATAAAAAGGATCCTGGGTTTTTTTGTTTGGGTTTTTCTTTTTTTACTTTATAGAAGTGAATCTGACAACCTATCAGTTGTTATTGATTCAAGTCAGAATACTGACAGCGTCTCAATAATGACTTGCCAAGTCAAATTGTGCCGGGCCAGAAAAGCACATTCTGAAAGTTGCAAGCAGGCAATTAGGGTGTTTGACAGTTTTTGTTATTTAGCCATATGCGACTGCTTCAGAGAGGGCTGACAGCTCATGTGAGGTGATGTGCTCTCCGAGCTGTTGACAACCTTGCCTGGCATTCCTGTTGGCCTGAGGATATGGGGGTCTTGACACAGACCCCACAGCAGCAAACCTGTGAAGGTGCTCCTATTCATCTCACCAGAAAAGTGTTGCCTGGAGCAGATGCACAGCTGCTGAAACTTTTAAAAGTTGAATGCCTCTGGTCAATCGAATGCATCTGATCCAATGTTGTTGTGTTCTCAGCATCTAGTAATTCAGATCCTCTATATCTTATGCCAAACTATTTGGGCTGTTGGAAGCATTGCAGTGGTGTGGGGCTATTTTGAGTCCTTTGTTTCTTCTTTAGATAGGATGGCATACAAATGCAGGGCCAGCCACTGTCAGGCAGTTGCCAATGACCCAAGTCTTTAGAGGGCCTCCGCAGCTGAACTTGCTGCCAATTCAATCCTGTTTTCCTTTGTCAGAATCCCAGGGGCATGGTGGGGAATTAAAATGGCAGGTGCCAGCAGCGCTTGTCAGCTAGAATAATTTTTTACAATGCATAGAGAACTAATTTGATGAAGTCTCTTATAAATACAATAATTAAATAGATGTTTTGTAGCAGCAGCAGCCTACCACTGTCAATGTAAGGGGAGGGGAGGGAGGTAGGTAGGTGTGAGCACCACACCCAAGGACAGAGCCCAGTCAAAGGTGTGCCAATGGCACTGCCATACCCAGCCCTGGCCCTATGGTGTGTGTTTTTTTTTTGGGGGGGGAGGAAATCAAGAAACTGTTTGTGAAATAGATGACTGCCACTTGTTTGGATTATGAATGCAAAATACACACAAATATATGAAACACTTTTCACTGCAGTAATAAAGTTGAATTTTTGTTTTGGGTCAGCTGTTAGTCATTCTTTTATCAGAGAAGTGACGCATTTTGAACCCACTCTTATAGAAGCATACTGTGAGCATACTACCAGTTATAGCTTTTGGAGAAAGGAATAAATGAGTTGAAGCTGCAAGGTGAATAGATTTCTGAAAAGGGCTTTAGAAGTTGCAAAGTGGCTGCAGAGATCTCTGCAGGAATCTGTAGTAGCTGATCAGCTGTCAGTGGGATCCTGGGCACTCACAGGAACACGCCCTGGGGCTCATTGATTTCTGATACTATTGGTTATTTACTATAGCCACAAAAAAGGAAAAGGAAAACCTGGTTTTCATGGTTGTAGGCAGGCAGTATGAGAAAAGCAAAGAGGTAATGGGGAGGGTGGAAAAAGTAAAGGAGGTGATTTATCTGGTGCTCTTGTTATACCTGTCGTAGCATTTTTTCCAGTCTTGGAATCACTGACTGCTGGATTATAATAGCTGATATTCTACATATCCAGTTTCATGGATTCAAATTCCTGTCCATCTTCCCCACCTTTTGTGGGTGCAATATGGCTGTGTTTGGATATCAAACCAGCTCTGGGGCCCTCGGGTGAAGGGCAGGTAATAATAATGCAAAATCATAATTCAGGATGATATGATTGAGCCTGGGTAATGCTTGATGTCACACTTTCTTTCTTTCTTCCCTCCCCTCTCTGGGGCATCAAGAAGCGCTTTTAAGCTTTTGCTGAATTGCAACTTTTGGTTTCAAACACAGACTGGTAAAGTTGATCGCTTCAAGCTCACTCTAGTTAACATTAAGCACATTTAGTGGGTTTGCATGAAACGACAAGGTGAAGTTAAACAAATCTGGAAGTGAAAGCCATGGCAGAGGAAGAATAGGAAGGAGCATGAGCTTGAGGTTTGCTTAGGCTTGTTTGTGCTAAACTTCTATCCTGCTTTCTAAAACAAGCTGGTGCAGGTTTATTACTTGGTACCTCTGCCAGACATAAAAGTGCAGAATTTTTATTCCAAGCCAGCAGAATCCTGCTCCCAGAGTCTAACACCTGGTACAGTGGATTGGCATAAGGTACATTGCAGTGAGTCTTAAGCCTGGCAAGTGCTGGGAACCAGCTGTGACATTTAATGCCTTTCCAACCAAGTTTGCTGTGATAGCTAGTACCAGCTAGCACAGTATACCAGCATGTAAGATGGTAACTGATCTGTTCACCGTGTGGCACTTAACTGCTGCATGTGCATTTTCAGCCTTCGTTATCATGGGACAAAGGAACTAAATCTGTACAAACGTGTGCCCATTTGCAAGCTGTCGTTCTTTTCCTTTGCAAACATGGCAATGAAAGTTGGATTTGAGGTGCAGGTGAGATCAGGTTTTGGTGCCTGCTAGGCAGCTTGAGATGCAAAAATGGCCACCAAAGGAAATGAGAACTGAATAACAGCATCAAGAATCCCTCTCCCTGCAAAGCTGTCTCTTCTTTCTGCCAGCAGTTCACTTCCAGGGCTTAGGGAAAGCGTCTTCGTGATTGTCAGGGTTATGGTGGGGACTTGGTTTAAAAAGTTGTATAAATAATAAGGGTATTTTTTGAAGAATAGATTTGCAATAAATTGAACAGCATCATTTCAAAGGTTATATAAGAACAAATAAGCAGTTGTGTAGAAACCAAACACAAAAACAAACTCCTCTGTCCAAAAACGATGGAGTAGCAAATTGTTTATATACTGGGACTTGGGTTCCAGGGTTCTATGGATTGCAGGCCTCTATGGAACTCAGTTTGACATTCTGTTAAAGTGGTGGGAGTTCTAGGAAGCCAGGCCCAGTCAGTTTACTTCAAAACGGAGATAGTACATCCAGAACTACTCTCCATCATTACTTTTGGGGAGACATTCGAGAAGTCGCACATCAGTGGGCTGTCTGAAATTTTGCTCTTGAAGTTATTAGAAGGGGCCAGGAACAGAAATTGGAGTTCCCAAAGAAATCAGAACTCAGCAGTTCAGCAAAGCAATTTCCTGAATTGGGACTCACAAAATGAAAGTTCAAAAGGCTGTCCATCAAAAATGCATTTAAGAAAATAAAAGGAACTATGTGTTTTTAGTGCATGCAATAATGAATAAAGAAGATAAGGCAGCAGGGCCTTCAGCCATTGAACACATATGGTATCATTGCAAACTGCAGTATCGAAAATAATTCACACAGTAGACAAAACAAGTGAAACGTTGTCTGTTGAAGTCATGCATTTAAGGTAGTGGCTGTGAACGCGGATGAACATGCACAATTTCCCTTCTATCTAATGGTTTTCCTCATTTTTATAGGTAGGTAGGGGTGTGTGTGTGTGTGCATGTGTGTGTGTGCGTGTGTGTGTGTGTGTGTGCGTGCGCTGTGCACGCAAAATTCAGGATATAGACCTAGGAACTTGAGAAATGTGCCCAGCAAATTGCTATCTGTTGATCACTGGAGTGCAAAAACAACCTTACAGTATTAGTTCTGGCATCAGCGAAGCTCATGTAATTCAAGGCAATAAATCAGGGCCTCGTTAAATTTAAAGGAACTAAATGAGAGTCTGGTGAGGACTATCCATCATGATGCAGTCTTGTGCGCACAGGATGACCAAGTTGTTTACAAAAAGGAATTATTTAAAAAATACTCAGGTCCTAATTAAATTTCAGTGTCTACTCCCAAAAGAAACAAAATGACCAGTCTTTGGATTAGCAATGAGAGTAGCATTGTTACTGTTGGTTGTTTGTCATTTAGAATTTCATAGGATTATGAGGTTCTACAGAAGTTATGATGATCTCCCATTTATTCATCTTATGTTTCTAATTATGCTCTGCCAATAGATTTCAAGAGTGATCCAGCATAGGAGGAAGACTGAATCCTACAATCTGTTGAAAGGTTTTTATTTCACTGGTAACATTTCAGCCTCTCGTAAAAAAACCCAGGAGGCTCAGAATGTGGTTGACAGCTGCTCCTCACTCTCCCAGCTAGGCTTCTGACAGAGAATTTAGTTTTCTTACAGTGCAATCCTTTCCATATGTTTTTGGACGTAAGCTCCACTGCGTTCAATGGGGCTTACTCTCTAGTAAGAGCATAAGAATGTATAATGTCCTCTCAGGAGAGAGCAGTGTCTATTTTTCAAGGAGTGTAATATGCACATTTATCTCAAATGCTGTGGAAAATAACATTTATCCATGCCAAGGGGAAAGAAGAGAATGGCAATTCCATCTCTGCTATCAAAGCTCCCTCAGTTGTGGATGAGTGGGTGTGAAATTTGCACAATTGTATGGTAGTTGTATTAACTACAAAAATAGTATATTGTTTCAATCTTTTTCTGATTTCATCTGGTCTTCCTTGATTGAAAATGACGCTGCTGTGCACAGCAGGGGGATCTGCACCAGCAATAGTTGCTCATTTAGGAATATCATCAATTAATTCTCACCTCAGGCCTACCCCACTACTCTGGGAATTCACTTTATGTGCTCAAAGTAGCTGCATACTACTTTAGTTTATCTGATTATATCTCACAGCAAGTGCTTTTTCCTCAAACTCTTTTGTTGTTTGTTGTTTTCTAAGACTGCTTGGAATTGTAGCTCTGTGAGGGGAAACTACTTTTCCCAGGATTCTTTGGGGGAAGTAATGTACTTTCAGTGTCCACTGGATAGACTTTAAATGTATGGTGTTGATAAGAATGAAGGTGGTAGAGTGGCCCCCAAAAAGAGGGAACTACATCACCATAAAGATGACAAAAGAGGGCACAGATCCGTATAAAAATTGCATATGTAAATGTATATGTTTTGAGATGCAAATTTGCTGTAGTTACTGTAATTTAAATAGGAAAATTAATACATAATGTAGCGAGAGAGAGAGTGTGGCCAAGTGACCTGTGTGCTGTCCAGGTACTAACTATTGATGAGCAACTTCAGGGCCGCTGCCCATCTATGTTATGCTTCTTTATCTTTAAGCCAAATTCATATAGAAGATGCCTTCAAGCAGAGTAAGGAACACAACCACTCTAGAATGAGGTATTTTGTGGGAATTATTGGTGGGCATCAATTTCAGACCCTCTCAGTCTCATTATTTGGTTGGTGTTTCAATCTGTACTGCATGAGGAATGTGTGTATTCAGTTTATACCTGCAAGGTGGAGAGCAAAAAGGAACTTTAGTTAGATCTTTAAAATTTCACTTTGTAGGAACAAAAGATAATGCCCAGAATATCCAGCTACATTTGCCATCTAGTGAGCAGATAATTTGTTCCAATTCTCTTTCACCTCTCTCTAAAAGGTCTCTTGTCTGATTAAGTTGAACAATTAAGGCAATATGTATTGCCATAGATAGCTTAAATGAACAATGAACACGGACAACTATTTTGCCATTTTGGAAGTGATACATTGTCTGCTCATTAGTTTCTGAGGATGAGAAAAGTCTCAGTGTTAAAAAGATGTTGGTGCTGACTTAACAATTTTAAGTAGTGCTGCTTACAGTGTTGTTTTTTTAAAAAAATCTCCTTGTGATTCCACAGCATTTTGTACCCAAAGGGGGAAAAAGGTGTTTTGTTGAGCAAAGTCCAGCTGTAGAATGCAAGTAATGGGGATGATTCTGCAATCCTCACTCTCTTCATAGCTACTGATGTTGGCAGACACGTTCTCTTTTCAGTATAAGGTTTGCAGTGCAAAAGCATGAAGGGAAACTGTTCTTAAGAAATGTAGAACTTATTAAATTCTGATCATGGTGGTGGTGGTAATTTTTAAAGATGACACATACGAGTTGTGTGATTATAGTAATGTCTAGACACCAGTATAATCACTACATATAATCCAGCATTGTGGCCCTAGGGTAGGCTGTTAACTAAGAGTATGAGCTGAGAGTTGGGTCAATCCATGGGCCAAAATTATCTTTGGCCATGAACTCTCCAACCCTGCCATTTTACAATATTTATTTATTTCATAAAATCCATAAGCTGCTTGATTGGGGGGGAACTGCAAAGAGGTTTACAAAAAGATAAAACAATAAAATCAAGAAAGATTCACAACCATGTTTTAAAGCATGCAGAAATTAAAATACTGCTGCCACATTAAATGATTGAGTTTTTACGAACTCAGTTATCTGGGGATACAGGGGAATATGGAGAGAATAATCCTAGCCTATCTTTCGGGGCTTGGGTTACTCAGAGTAGATCCATTTACATTAATGGACCTAACTTTGCCATGCTTTTTCATTTCATAAGGTCTATTGTGTTTAAATCTTAGTTGACTACCACCCTATGTATCTGAAATTCTTTGAACACACAGTGGCTGCAGTTACAACTTCACTGACAAGAGAATGCTCCTATGTCCCATCGCACTCATTAGGGCCTACTTTTGAGTGAATATGCTT
This sequence comes from Podarcis melisellensis, assembly GCF_964234715.1. Taxonomy (NCBI): domain Eukaryota; kingdom Metazoa; phylum Chordata; class Lepidosauria; order Squamata; family Lacertidae; genus Podarcis; species Podarcis melisellensis. The sequence goes on from NC_138530.1 coordinate 42,553,248, forward strand.
AGAATTACACTGAAAAATGTTACATAAATACCTTGTATTTTAATAGTCTGTTGGAAGCTGCCAAGAGTGGCTGGGGAAATAATAATAATAATAATAATAATAATAATAATAATAATAATAATTAAAGAGGTTACATGTACAAAGTCACGAGCTTTGCTGAACTTTCCACTCCCTCATGCCCCCCTTACTTGAACACACATCTTACACTTTTAATTTCTCCCACACAGCTTTCAGTTCAACAGGAGGCTTCCAGAGCACAGGTAAATGAAAATAACCAGTTTTGCAGATTTTTCATACAGATTGTGCCAGTAAACCTAAGTGTTTCTGCTTTGCAAAAGTGGAAAGAGGCTGAAAAACAAATCCTGTCAAGAAATGGAAAACTCTTCTGATTATTTGAGATTCTGCATCTTTATGCCAGCCTTCCCTAACCTGGACTGTAACTCCAATGAGCTCCGGCCAGCATGACCAATGGTTAGGGATGATCAGGAGTTGTAGTCCAAAACATCTGGAGGACACCAGGTTGGGGAAAGCTACATTACACATTTAAATAGTTTTTTTTAAAAAGTAATAATAATAATAATAATAATAATTTTATTATTTATACCCTGCCCATCTGGCTAGGTTTCCCCAGCCACTCTGGGCTGCTCCCAGCAGAGCACTAAAAACAGAATAAAACTTCAAACATTAAAAATTTCGCAATTCAGGGCTGCCTTCAGATGTCTTCTAAAAGTCAGATAGTTGTTTATTTCCTTGACATCTGATGGAAGGGCGTTCCACAGGGCAGATGCCACTACTGAGAAGGCCCTCTGCCTGGTTCCCTGTAACTTGGCTTCTCACAGCAAGGGAACCGCCAGAAGGCCCTCGGAGGTGGACCTCAGTGTCCGGGTTGAACAATGGGGGTGGAGACGCTCCTTCAGGTATACTGGGCCGAGTCTGTTTAGGGCTTGAAAGGTCAGCACCAATACTTTGAATTGTGCTCAGAAATGTACTGAGAGCCAATGTAGGTTTTTCAGGACAGTTGTTATGTGGTCTCAGCGGCCGCTCCCAGTCACCAGTCTAGCTGCCACATTCTGGATTAGTTGGAGTTTCCCAGTCACCTTCAGAGGTAGCCCCACACAGAGCACATTGCAGTAGTTTTAGAGTGTAGCCTATCACTTTCCAATGAAGTTGGGACAATTTCTCAAAGAATACAGTATGTGGTAAAACATAATTAATAATGATTCCATTTCAATTAGTCGTTCAAGTAAGTTGGCAGTTGGTTTGCTTGCCTTGAAAGGTTAATGCTACGGCTATCGTGAAGGCTGGCTAATTTCATGCGGATTTATTTCTATTAAAAACTCTAATCAATTTATAGTCGCAATACTTAATTTTTTAAAAGACTGTAGGTTGGCTGAGTGACTGCACTCTGATTACTTTATAATGAATATTTTTTCCTGGTAAATGAGCAATTTTTTACTTGTCAAAATTCAGTTTTGTGCCCTCGGATTTAGCATTTTGATTCTGTATTCATAGTTTGTTTTATTAATTGTTTGGATATATTTGGCTATGCTGAGCTGCACAGGCATGCATAATACATGGCACTTTATGCATGATATTTTCCTAAGTGACAAGCTCCAGTTACTCTCCAGTAAATACAGTATCTGTCACATAAGAAAGTGGAGTGTTGTTAAGAGTACTCTTAGATCTCTAACAATTATCTCAACTGTTGAAAAAAGAAACCACTGTTTAAATTACTATGCTATGCTGTGTATAGCAATTTAAGGGATTAAATTCCAATATGTAAGTACTCCTAAATACATTCCTGATGTAACGAATCAGAGCAGTGGGTACATTTATTATTTCTTATAAGGAAAATAGTGCACATTTCTCTCTCCTATAATTTCATAATTGGTGTTTTAACAAACAAGTCAAAAAGGCCTCCGATCCAATTTTAAATTACAAGCACAGAACAATATTTGGAAAACCACAAAATAATACCGGTAAAGCTCTGACATATTTTGGAAGCTTCTAAATTCCATTAATGTATCCCAGAATGAGGTTGTTGAATGAATGTTCTAGACTTAATAACCAGACTAAATTTATTCTGAAAGTGAACCCTTTCCAAGAAGATTCAATAGCAGGACATTTCCAAACCATTTGCAGCAAAGTAGCTTGTGGATCATCACATTTCCAACATTTATGATTTTTATAAAGTTCATCTCAAAATGTATTCTGGGAGACCAATGAGAATGAAATATTACTTTTATTGAATGAGCCAGCTGGGGATTTAAGGAGTGCCATTGTAGCATCAAATTTGGCCATGAATACAATACCAAATCCACTCCTAAGTAGGAATGCTGAGAAAACTGCTTAAAAACCTTTAGGATGCAATTTTATGGACCTTGGGAGGGCAGCATCCCAGGGGCCATATGATCCAACTTTCTCTCTAAGGGTGCAAGAGAGAGCCCCCACATTTGGAGAGGAAGATCTGACAATGGATGCCTCCTCTGTAAAAGGTCCACAGCTAGTTCCTCTCTGACTTCAAAGCTGTGACATCAGAGCAGGCAAAGAGCAAGCATTCTGGGGACATCCCGGGAGAGGTAGCTCCACAGTCCTCCTGCTCCCCAGGCATGCCCCCAGAGCAGGGCACAAACCACGCCTGCCTTGGAGCTGGTGTGATTTATTCCTCTCCCATTGGAACCAAAGGGAATGAAAGTGTTTCTGCAGCAGAAGGGAACTTGGAAAACGGGAAGGAAGTGCATTCCCCCACTTTTTAACCTGCCAGCATGAACCAAGCAGGGTATTAGGAAAAGAATGTTTGTCTGCCTTTGGTTCCTCTACTTCCTTCTGATTGCTCTGTTGGCATTCTATCAAAGGCAACAAAAATGTAAGGTGAGTGAGCATAGGGTTGTCACCTTAAATTTAATCATCACTATGTTGATGTCATTTTTTATAAACCCTGTTGAGGTTTCATTGCAATCAAGCGGTATATCCGAGTGTTGTGAATTTAAAATATCTCTCAGCTTTAAAATAAAACTTGCCTTGTTTTAATGGATTGTACATCAGGCACTCTTGGAGCCTTTTCAGGTGCAGGGTGGGGTGAAAATGCTCTAATTATTCTTTAAAAAGGAAAGGAAATGATATGTTTTGCTAATCTAGAATGGGCTCCAGTTGAGAGTGCACAGACCTCCCCAAAGTGGAGTGCAACAAGCGCTTAAAATTCCCCTGAATTTTAAATGGTGGTGGGGATGTAGACGGAAAGAGGCTGCTGTTCAGGAATAACTTTGGAAAGCTGTGCTGTGTGCATTCAGGCCTCTGCAGGCATATAAAAAAAGCTCTCTGGACTATTATATTAATCAGTGCACACATTGCAGCACACTGAGCCTGAAATGCAGCAGCATACACAGCTAATCTGTAGAAAAGTCTGTTGTAGATGCTGAATGCAAAATCGATAGCATGGCTGTTGTATTGTGGAAAGGCACAGCGTGTAGTTCTGCAGGAACAGGGATTGTTATTTATGTATTATATGAAAAATAGTCCCGATTCCTGCAGGATTCCAAGCACAAAGCAGTTCTTCTAGTGCTATTGTTCTCTTGTCTTGAGATCCATCTATTCAAAAGAAACCTGTATTTAGAAGGCATAGTGAAAACTCTAATTGTTATGGCCACATTTGCACCTAATCTGACTGCATCTCTGCCTGTGAGCTTATCTGTGGTATGTGGGTGCTTCATTGTATGCCGTGGTCTGTCACTGCTTAATAGAAAACCAACAGGAATGTTACCAAATTGGTTTTCCTGCATGCCTCTAAGCTATTAAGTTTCCAGAATGGAAATAAATCAATATTTGTGTAAGAACAGAAGCTGATCTGCATATTTGCTGATGAATGGAGCACAGAGGCTTTCCCCTCAGACTTCTAGCATGCATAATGATTCATACCCATGGCAAATAAAAGAAGATCCATGAAGCTGATTTTGTTCTAATGTGGCCTTTTCTGTCCCCTGATATACCCATAGTTCACTTCCACTGAAGGTATATGCTACAAAACGGAAGCCGTGATACTTTATACATGATGGTGTACGTGGCTACTCAACATATTTTTCCTATGTGGAAATGACTTCAAAATAGGGAAATGAAATAGCCTTTAGGAGGCTAAACTGAAAATCAAGAGTTCATGGAGCCCTGGGAATAAGAGAAAGAAATTCAGTGGCCATGTGGACAGTTTATCAGAGTCCTTTTTGTGTGTTACTGATGCACACATGCACTCCTGCACCCTGGAAAACATCGTACAAAAGGGGTCTGGATACAACCATAGGTAAATCAAATTTGCTCTTTTGCTGTGTTTTATCATTGCACTTAAAGTCACATGCCTGGTACTAAATCTCCACACAAAAACAATCATGGATGCACATTAACAATTGTTTGCTGGTTGTGGCTGTTTTTGGCATTTAAAAAATCAATTTAAACTTGCGCCATTGTTAATGCGGGTTGTGGGAAGAGCTCTCTGTTGGTGGTGGCCACACCTGAGTTTTTGGTCCTGATGCAGGTGCTTTGCACTTAGACACAATAGCCGGCCCGACTCCACAGTCCTACTAAGAAGCATAGCTGCAGTTTTTCATTCCCCACCATGGACCACATTATGACGGTGAGCTGCATTTGCCGTGTGTGCCTGAATGCTCTTTAAAGGCGACAGAAACTGATGTATTCTTATTTTAAAGACCCATGGCTCCTATTTCCCAAGGGGCACATGCTTGGCATTATGCAAATAACATGGAGGCATTCATGAATTCATATTGTCAGTTTCATACTCTGCACCTGAGGCAGCATTAGGCTTTGAACTGCAACTCTTCCATCAAAAAAAGCAACTCATTAACACTACCTTATCAGCTTAAGCGAACATTACCCATCTGGATGTGAAGTCTCCAAAGGAAGATTCATTTTGCAAGTGAATGTCTTCAGCACAGGGAAGAGTGAAAGCATATTTATTAAATAAATGAATTAGAATCTTCTTCCTTGCATATAATTTTTTTTTGGGGGGGGGGCGACCATCTGAGGCTATTAAATCTATATATTTGAACCTTACTTATTAGGGAACTTCTATCTCACCTTTTCAGTTCCATAGAAAACTTCAAGGTGTGGCTCCCATCCTATAAACAATCATCAGTAAAGAATCGTGCTGGAGCCTGCTACACAGTGACAACTCTGCCTTCAAGGCTCTCCCAAATTCAAGGTCCTAGTGCCCACATTTAAGACCCTTCATGACCTAGGCCACTATACTTTGAACTGCCTCTCTTTGTTCAAACCTTCAAGCTAACTGTGGTCATCACATCAAGCTTCACTTCACTTCCCTCTCATCTCGGGAAGCAAATTCATCAGCACGTGAATCCTGCTGTGATTGCCCAATGCTCTAGAATCACTTTCAGAATGAGGTTAAAAATTGCATATCCCCAGTGCATTCCAGAGGGCTTGTAAAACACACCTATCTTTTATCAGCATTCATGGCTTGGAGAAATATGGCGGCCCTGGGATATATTTGCAAGGATTGTTATTTTTGCAAATGGCATTGGGTTAAACTAAAAATTATTATTTAGTAATGCACATTCCTAGCTTGGCTATTCAAGATTGTTTCGCATTTTTAATTTTTTTTTTTTACTGGAAATAGCAGATGTGTTTGTCTTTTTTAGTTTTGGTATATTTTTCTTTCTTGCAAAGAACAAATTTCAGTGGACAGAAATTTCAACACAAATAGTTATAAGGGGCAGGTATAAGATTCACTGGCATTCCTAAAACATAGGATTAAACTCTTTGTGCATATTTAGAATCTGAATCAAATAGTATGTATCTATACCAAAGTCTATTCAAGCATCAGTGTATTATGAGAAAAAATGGGGAGGACAAGGAGATGACAACGTGGGAAGCTATGAAATCTGGCCTTGAGTTGCACTTTCTCATTATTATTATTTTTACAAATTGATACTGATTGGGATGTCAACTTTTCCCCAACACCCACCCGAAAGAGGTTTGCAGGTCAGCCTTCATAATGATATGAGTTGCTACAGCTATATGGTTTTGCTTGTTAACCATATTCTTTTATGAAATCCAAAGTGAAGGCAGTAGGTTCGAAATCTTTATAGTGGGAAACATAGTATCGATGATAAAATTGCATTATTAAAAAAAAAACAGAAAGAAGCTGTTTCATTATTCTTGAAGATGGGTAGCCAGGTTGTCAAGGCTGAGAAATCTGCTCAAGGGAGAAGATCAAAACATTCCTACATGAGAAAAATAAAAGGCTTGCCAGCAAAACAGAACCATCCAGCCATAGAAAGGTATGGCGTTTAAAAAACCAGACACCCTTAAGTAGGATTTGCTGCTTAAAGTCTCCCAGCTTAAGAAAGATACAATTATGGCTGTGTTGGCTCCCATATTGGGCCCATTAGATCTTTATGTGAAAGATTTACTTAGCGTTTACTACTTTACTTTCTGTGATACAAGAGAGTTGTGGGTGGGTAGAAATGAAATGTTTGAGCCTGTATTGGTGTTTTAATTGTAAGGTTTACATAGTCCAGTCTATAGAATTCGACAAGGATATCTGCCAGTACTGTCTAGCCAGAAGCCCCATGTACCCATAAGCAAGCATTCCAAAAGAAGTGATTTTAAAGCAACCAGGTTATAGTTCACTCCAGAGCAGATCTGAGGAGCACGCAGGGGGTGGGGGACTGGATGGGGGGAGGGGAAGAGAAGAGAAATAATTAGTTCCATTGTGCAAACCAATTTCCATTATGCAAGCAGATGGACGTAACTGGATGCCTCCCTAACATAAATTTACAGAGTTGGGCATTTTGTTACATCCAGTTGGGCCAGTGTATTCTGCAGTTCCAGTTCTGCATTTTGTAGTGCACATGGCATGGTGCAAAAATGGCAGCCCAGACCCTGTTAGAGAAAGGGATGTGAAGAGTATGAATTGTATGAAAGAAGTAAAAGAAGTGGAATGACTGAATATGAGATGGAAAGGTTAGGAACAATGATGGAGTCATTTGTAAAATGCAGTATCTGTGGAATGTCAAAAGTGTCACGATAGGAAAAGAAATTGAAATAGTGATTGTGTAATTCTAGTGGGGATAATATACCAAAACTAAAAAAGTACGCCATACAATGAAGCATCACAAAATGCCATTCTAAATGGCATTATACTGACTGGCTGAAATTGGCTACAGTGATTAGCGTATCAGTGTCTCTTTTTAAAAGTCCCCTGACATTCGTAGCTGGCGTTTTCACGTTCCTTTGTCTGAAGAAAGTATAAAGGAAAACAAAATGAAATTAGCTGTTCTCTTAGCCATATTCAGGTAGCAGGTTTTGGCCATTTGGGAACTATGCTCCTTTATTTTACAAGGAAGTAATGTGGATTCTGATGGGATCTGTACTTTTTTGTTCTTTATACTTAAAAGGTGTACTAGAAACATTTAAGATCTGATTCCCTCCCACTTCTAGTGTTCATCCTAATGCAGCTGGCATTTCAGTAGACAGTCTATTAGGGTAAAGTTCAAAGTGATGAATGGGCAAGTAATAGAATATATCTTTTACTTAACAGAAATAATTAGATTATTTGATAGTCCTGTACAAAATTGTGCTGAAATCATTTTTAGCCAAAAATATGTTGAACTCCCTTGTGATATATTTTTTAATGAAACTTTTGTTGCAGTGCTGGCATTGAGAATTCTGTTTAATAATGCATCAGACATATTTTTGAATTACCTTTTATGTAACTTACAAGAGCACCAGGTATTAAAATATCAGAATAAGCTGAAACAGAACTGGAAAATGAAGGTAAAAGATGGTTGTGGGGCTAAAATACTCTCTGAGTAGATAACGTAGCAGTATCAGGAAATGATATAAACATTATTTATTTTAGTTTGGTTCAGGATTTCCCAAATTTGGGTCTCCAGGATCACAACTCCCATCATCCCTAGCTACCATGACCAGTGGTCAGGGATTATGATCAGACGAGATCGGGTGTGTTCAGGGTAGTATGGCTGTAGACAGTGGTCAGGGATTATGGGAATTGTAGTTACAGGGAACCAGACAGAGGGCCTTCTCGGTAGTGGCGCCCGCCTGTGGAATGCCCTCCCACCAGATGTCAAAGAAATAAACAACTATCTGACTTTTAGAAGACATCTGAAGGCAGCCCTGAATTGGGAAGCTTTTAATATTTGATGAATTATTGTATTTTAAAATTTTGCTGGAAGCCACCCAGAGTGCCTGGGGAAACCCAGCCAGATGGGTAGGGTATAAATACATTGTTATTATTATTAATTCAGAAACAGCTGGAGACCCAAGTTTGGGAAACCTTGGTTTGGTTAGTCATCTTCAACCATTTCCCAGCAGAGCGGATAATGAGGACCAAACAAGAATTTGTTGACTTTATCTTCAAAAGTTTATGCATGTGTCTGTACAGGCAACTTTTGCCATATCATTGTGATTCAGATAATAAGCTGCTTATTTTTCCTTCTTACAAATGTAGGTATAATTAAGTTGAAACAATCTTTCTTTGATGAATACTTCATTTACAGTAGTAATAAGTAGAAGCCATCATAGAAATTAGTCTGTCACTCAGACAGACTGTTGTTAACCTGTCTGCAACTATGTACAGTAAACAAGGTTCTTCCATTTTCTAATTGGAAGCAACATCTGATTAGGAAGGGAGCTCAGTGTTAGAAATGCACTAACTCACAAAGGACTTTGGTGGTTGTGTTGTATCTAGTCAAAGGATGGTGACAGATATATATATATATGGAAATGTTTCTAAAATGCTTTGAAATATAGCATCATGTCAGAGATACTGCAAATATATAATCTGTGTGTCTGTTAATACAAATGGAGTAAATTACATTTATGAATATACAGATATGTGAAAAGCATGGTGTTAAACTTGCTTTAAGTCTGCTGAGGTATTTAGTTCCTGTCCTAAGAGAATAGACTTTAAGCCTATATTGGGGTATATTTACTGCCATGTGTGGAGTTTGCGGAGAAAGCCATTTTTTAACACTTGGGGAGAGATGGACATAGTGCAGTTGTTAGAGACTTCAGAATATAGACCAGAATGGAAAAATCCAGGCAGCAATATTTTTAAAACAACTTTGGTTTATTTGTCAGACAAGCAAAGCAAAGTGGGTGCATTCAGGAAAAATGAGAGAATGCCCCCGAGAGTTGGGGGCAGATAGTTTTTATAACTTGAAGCAAAGCCCAGTTCAGCCCCTCAACACCCCCCCTTTAGCCAATAATTAACACTTCTTATGCATATTCATTAAAAGCTCTGCCAATCAGATTGGCGGTAGCCTTGGTCTGTTTCAAGCTGCTGCGTCCACTAGATGTCACACTAGGCTTACTATCTGTCTGACCTGTTTTACGATTCCCAGTAAAACCTCAACCACCTGTTCTCTTAGAAGTGACCCTGTGGGTCTAACAGCTTTCTGCCTGAGTCTACTTTTATGCCTCTGCGGTGAGCTAGCTTTCCTGTTTGTGCCAACCGTCTGCTACGGGTGTCAACTGTCTGACCACACTGGATTTTGCATAGCTGCAGTCGTGCTTTTGCAAGAGAAATATCTTTTGGCTTTTAGCTTGCTCTCTAAGATGCTCTAAAATGGCTTCTGGCTTAAGAGATGGCGTCAGTCTGGTTCCATCACTCCTTCATTCCCCCCTTTCCATCATGAAAATGCTGACCGGTTCCGGTTCATCATTTTCAGTTGATGGATCTATAAGCACCACATCATAGAGAGCCAGGACATGCGTACATGTAGCTGCATTGACCAATGTTCGTTTGTGAATGGCGGAACGGTTAAGTGGCAGTGGGAGGAGTGGTAGTCCACTCGTGGCATCTGTTGGGGCCATGGTGCATACCAGACATTCTGACTTATTGGCAGAATGGGCTACCATCTCAGACGTTTGGAACCACCTAGTGTAGGGGTCTAGGACGCCCCATTCAGTCATTAGACGGGAAAAGTTAGCAGGGGAGACCAGGGAACTCTTTCCCGCTTTGGCCAATGCCAGCAAAAATACAGGAGCATCCAAAGAAGTAAGGCAGTACATACCACGCCTACCCACCAACCCCAATAATTCCATACTTCTTCGCACCAATACTCGGGGTTCATTCCTAATGTTCTTTTACTGCTGAAGGGCCCACTGATATTCGTATTCTATAAACGCTTGGGCCTCTGGGGTTATTTTCCACCTTATTTCGGAAGCTCCTACCACTTGGATCAACTTCCCAACTATTCCCGGTGGGTGGAGACCCCTGTGGTTTCCTGGGAGAGTACTATACCCAAAAGGGGCTTCTCCCTCTTCATATATCACCATGCACCCACAAGAATATATCCACCCCTGCAACGGCCTGACACAAGGGGTAACTATATCAAGGGGTTCTGGTCCCAATACCAAAAGTCCTAGTGGTGCCTCTAAATTTGCTGGAGAGCAAGTTTCTATGTTGGGGACGCTGCCTGCTGGCGCCCCTCCCATCCAATTCTTCTGGAACTAGGTGCCCTGTCTGTCTATCTGCCAGTCCCACTGGGTGGCGCACCCTCGTGGCCTCTGACCAGGGCGTATGGAGGCTGAAATCCTGGGGTTTTGGGAGGCTTGAGCCACCACGACAACCACAGGTGGGGCTGCAGAATTTACAGGCACCTGTTCAGTAATTTTAATGTGCACCTGATTCAGACACCCTCCCATGCAACACCCGGAGTAAGATTTGGGCCTGGTTTCTCAAATGGGGTTGGTACAGTGCTCTACCCTGCAACCAGCAGGCTATTCTCCCACAACGACAAGAGCGGTCTAGAACTCGATAGATTTCGACCGAACCTGCAGCTTCCCGGAGGAGCCACATCCAAGTGCGCTGGGCAATGCAGTGAATAAAGAGCCACAGTGGGAGAGTGGGATGCTGTACTGCGGCCGCCCTATTGAACCCTCGTTCCCAAGAGCCAACGAGTATGCCGTCTCTTACCACTGGCAAGACAAACCAGTCATAGCAGAGGTCAGCAGGCCAATAGGGTCGGTATGACTCGGTAGGGTCAGGGCAATAAGACATAGAACAAGTCAATTAAGAAAATAAGAGAGAAAAGAGAAAGTCTTTGTGACTGTCCTTGTGATGATTAGTCGCAGGATCTCGTTGCCCGTGGCTCAACGCTTTTCCCTGGTAGCGTCAAACACAAGGTGATGATCAGCTTCAGAGGGTCAGCAGGATTTCTCTTGCAAGTCCAGACACGTGTGATGTACCCAGGGGATCACCTCGGCTACTTTCACTGCAGTTGGAGATGAGAGAAGGACGGTGTATGGACCTCGCCACTTGGGGATGAGGGGGTCTTGCCTCCACTCCTTCACGTAGACGCTGTCACCCGGCTGGAACTGGTGAACCGACTCAGGGAGACTGCCGCGGGACTGCACGGTGTACGCTCGAGGGAATACCTGGAAAGGAAGCACACACACACAACAAACACAGGGATTGCACTTGTCCTTGGGTGATGTGATCTCCCATCTGCCCCAAACTGGCGGGGATGTCTCGGACGAAAGGGGTTGTCCTGCCATATAGAAGTTAGTCTCAGTCTCTTGGTTGGCACACAGGACACAGTTTTGGGATATAGCAGCAGTTAGTTATAGCAGCAGTTAGTTGTGATAGGTTGGGGATGTAGAGTATTCTCCCAAAGTGTGCTTTAGCAGCTGGGCTTTCCAAATGGGTGGACTCGTGGTAATTTTTCACAATCACGCTGGCCAGATGCTGGGGCACCAAAAACACGGCTGTCTGGTCCTTCCTGGAGCGTTGCTCCTTCTTGGCTGGTCCACTGCTGTTCATCAAGGGTGTAACGTGGTTCCACATCGTCCGGAGTGAGTTCTGGGATTATTCTTTTGGCATAGCAGGCATTTCCTGGAAATCTGGGCTGCCAGTTAATAAAGGTTGGCTATATAGACATACTTCTCCAGCTGCTTGGTTGTGGCATCTGGCCTCATGTGGGTGGACACATAGTATCTGGTTTGTCAGCAGTGCTTAAGATCCCTTCTGGGATCACTGCTCCAATAACTGAGGCGGGGGCCGGTTCCCGGGCTGCTTCCTTGGCCACTCTGTCTGCCAATCGATTTCCTCTGGCCACTTCTCCTGGTCCAGTCTTGTGTCCATAACCTCAATGCAATCGTGCGTCTACTCCTCACCTTCTCCTACCGGCAACAGGGTAGCTGGGTTGAGGGCGGTGGTGACCACTGGTGGAGGTTTCAGAGCTGCCTCACAAGCTGCATTATCTGCTTTCCGTCTAGTGACCATGTCCCAACCTCTACCATGGCCTTTGCAGTGCATTACAGCAATCTCTTTGGGGGCCCATACAGCTTCTAATAACGTCTCAACTTCTGGAACTTATTTCAGAGCTTTCCCATGGGCTCCAATCAAGCCTCACTCTTTCCATAGGGCGCCATGCGCATGCAGGGTTAAGAAGGCATATTTAGAATCAATATAGATGTTAGCCTTGCATCCAGCTGCCAATTGCATGGCAATGCCTTTCGCTGTTGGACTTCACCTCAAAGGACAAATAACTCTTGGAGACTTTGGCCTCCTCAGAACTCTTGGAATGGCTTGCCTGGCCTGCACCCCCACTTTTTGGGTGCTCCATTGCCTGAGGAACAGCTTGCAACTGCCTTTTCAGCCTTTCTCCAACACACAGTCCATCACACAGATGCATTGAACCGTAGAAACAACTTCCCAAAGCAGCCTCAGCTCCCTCTGAGCTTGGTACTCAGCCCCCTCTGGGCTTGGTACTCTTTCTGGGCATCCTCTAGGCCCCTCTGGGCTTCCTGGTCCCTCTGGTCTGGCTTCCACTGCAGCCTGACATGCCGTCTTCAGTCCCTGCCACGCAACCCAGGGCTTCTCTAGAGCATCAGCCACGTCTGCTTCACAAGCCTCCACTGCTTCTGCAGACTTTTCAATGGGCTGGGCAAAGCCTGTTTCAGCCTGTGTACTTTCCCATAGCTGCTTTTCTGCCAGCCAGTAATACATGCATTTTGACCAGGCTCCCCAATTGTCTCCATGCAGCCTTTTACAGGGGTAACTCTCCTGGCCTTACTGTTGCTGAGCAGGCATCTTCCTCCTTGGCTGCGGGTCTCTGAATGGCTACGGCGGACCCCTCAGGTCCCTGGGCTGTGAGCCATTGCCGTGCCTAACACTGCTGCCTTTTCTTTCCTCCACTGCTTTTTCTCCCTCTTCTCAGCCTCTCCTCTTTGTTCAAACACCTTCTGGGCGATGGCCATGATCTGAGATCTGGACATGCCCTGGAACCCAGACTGTTTTTGGATTTTGGTTCTAATGTCCTTTGCACATTGTCCTATGAAGGAGGCTTTTACCATTAACTCATGTGCAGGGAGTTCAGAGTCAAAGGGGGTCCAAATTCTGTATGCCTCCATCAGGCGTTCCAAGAAATTCTAAAGTCTGTGTATTAATTCTCCTCCTTTCCTCTGAGGTAAAGAGAGTGCTCAGCAATTGCTGACAATCTGCCCAGGTAGCCTCATGCGCTGCAAATATAGAGGACAGCAAGTCCACAATTGCCTGGGGCTTCTCAGCAAATGCAGGGGTGTGGGTCTTCCAATTCATCAAATCGGTGGTGGTGAAGGGGACATATTGAAGGGTGAACGGAGGCGCAGGGAGCGGATTGTCCCAAATTACACGAAGGGGGGGTCAGGACTTCTGCTTCTCCTGCCTCATGTACTTCCCCAATGCTTTGGCTCAAACATTGCGATAAGCTTTTTCAGGTTCTCAATACATCAAACTTCTGTATTTGTTCATCCTTTCCCTCAATTCTTTAAGGTTGGGGTATATTTTGTCCAGGATCTGGTCACTGGGCTCTGCCTCGTCTACTTCTGGGGTGTCTGGCAGCCCCCCCTTTCCTGCTTCGGCTCCCGGGGCCACATACTGAGGCAGTGGTGGAGCTTTGGGGATATGGGGCTGTCCCTGTCCTCCCAAGGGGCCAGCACGGCACTTGGATCATATGGGGGTGGGGCCAGGACTTTTGCCTCAGATCCCTGGTAAATGGGCTTCTTGAGGCGTTTTCCTGCCTGTGCTCCTTAATTTTGCATTGATCAGTCTTATATTTCTTCAGCCGGGGGGGGGGGTCTCTATTATTACGTGAACCTCTAGAACTTCATCCATGTTCACAAACTCATCCAAGTTAAATGGAGAAAGTTCTTCTTCCTCTTTTAGTTTTATGCAGTTCTTTTTTTGTGTGTGTTTTTTAAAACTTCTAGTAGTTCTCCCAGCAGACACCTGACCTTGGCTGGTCACTGTTGGTTTCTGCTTTCTTCTCTGTGCAGCAAAGTGCTTGTCACGAGACAGGTTGTTTACATTCCACAGAGTCTGTACTGTTGGGTTTCCCACGGGAATGGAGACTGGATGTGACGTACACTGGTTTCCTGTTTTTCACTGCTCTTCGCAGTTTCAGTTTGTGATTCTCTCCGTGCTTTAGAGGAGAGATGACGCTTTCTCTGCTCCGGCAGAGGGAAAATGTTTTTCTGTAACTTACCAGCTTTGAACTGTAAATAAAGTAGTATAGAGCATGTTGGCTCATACTTTTCATCATTCCGCTGTGCACTGGACACTGCTTATCTCCAACATTTGGTTCCGGGCCCAGAAAAACGCAGTGTTTTGAGAAAGGACTCCAGAAGTCGGGCTCCTGGCAAAGGAACAAAGGAGCAAGAAACGAAGTGCCGGCAAAGCATCGGAACAGCGGCAGAGAGACGGAACGCACGGTATCTGCTCTGCGCGTCAAAATGATTGATGAAGGTATGTGCTACTGCTCCGGGCAGCCTGCCAGCTTCTAATTAATGACTTTATGGCTGGACTTTGAACTTTTAAAGCCGTTTTCCACGGCACAAGCGTAGTGGCTTGGATGGCTGGGAGAGTGAAAGTGACTTTTGGAAGTGCTGTTGTTTCACAGCAGCTGCAGATGTGACGCAGCAAGAATTAAAGGGCAACATTGAGAAAGCACTTGGGGACTTTCGCTTTTGAACTTGCTTTTGGAATGCAGTTTGAAGCAGCTGCAGATAAGCAAAGCAAATAAACAGAAGAGCAGCACAGGCAAGGCAGAGGCTGTTTTGAGATTGCCTTTGGATTGAAGCAGCTGTACACAGAAGCAGCATGTATACAGCAGCTTGATTTAAAGCAGCATAGATGACGCAAGAGGCAAATGCCAGAGTCATGATAGCTAGCTGCAGAAGGCTGGATGAAGCAAGTGGGGGATTTGATACCACTGATCAGCCAAATGCTCAACTCACAGTAGCCTGTGATACTGCCATGATTCAGAATGAAGCAGATCGCCGAGGTGCTGGCTGCATGGGAAAGGGGGAGTCTTCACAGACGTCATCCCGCAGTGCAGTGGAACCACCAGATGGCGCCAAAGCTTTGAAGGCAGTGAAATGCTACACGTGTGGACGTCTAGGCCATATGAAGAGGGAATGCAAATATCCCAAGGCCAAGACAGAGCAGCGCAGCGAAAGCTCATCGCGTGGAAAAGGCCAGAGCAAAGGCAAAGGTCCGGTGCCCAGGACAACGCAGCACAAGGCAATGGTCTCACGCTTCGCTCCAAAGGTTACAAAGGTTGCAGAGGTTGCAGAGGTCCAGAAGAAGTCTAGATCTTTCTTCGTTGTTGATTCAGCTGCAACGCATCACATGTGCAACGATAAGCGACTGTTCGTGTCTTTTACACCGCAGGAAGGTGCGATTCACCAGGCGGATGACCACACCATTCCCAGTAAAGGCTACGGAACTGTTGTTCTTCACAGTTTGGACTTATCGATACAGGATGTTCTTTATGTGCCGGATGCGAAACATAATCTGCTTAGCGTTGGACAGCTGATTGAGAAGAAAATTGACGTTTCCTTTAAAAACAATAGATGCATCATCACTAAGAAAAATGATTATCAATTGTATGCTGAATTTGTTGGTCGTTTGTTTCTTTTGTATTATGATGATGTTGTGCAGGATGACACTTGTTGCATTGCAGGTTCTAACAAAAGTTTGCATGCAGAATGTATTCACGATTTTCATCGAAAATTTGGTCATTTGCATTTTGAGGCAGTATCTAAAATGCCTGCCTTGGTTGAAGGTATGACTATTAAACCCTGCAGGTACCACATGAAGTGCAAGGCATGCGCAGCAAACAAGGTGAAAATGGCTGCGAAAGGTAAGGTGTCTAGTAGGCAAGCTACAGAACCATACCAAATTATTCATGCAGATTTGGTTGGACCACTAGCGCCCTCTTTGGGTGGGAATAGGTACTTCATGGTTCTCCTTGATGCATTTTCCAGGTATATTTTTGTGTACAATCTCAAGCAGAAATCAGAGGCTTTTCCTAGGTTCAAGGAATTCTGTGCTTGGTTGGGAAATGTGCATGGTAAGAAGATAAAGATTCTTTTCACTGACCGGGGGGGAGAATTCACTTCTCAGCAGTTTGAAGCTTTTCTGGCTGAGAAAGGAATTCAACACGATTTGTCTAATCCTCGCTCGCCATGGCAGAATGGACTTGCGGAACGAGCAAATCAAACATTGCTTCAAGGGTTAAAAACCTTGCTGCATGGTGCAAATCTTCCAGAGAGTTATTGGGCCGAAGCTCTCTCATGTTTCACTTACAGTTATAATTGCAGGTTATCTTCAGCGATTGGTTGTACCCCCTATGAGAAGATGTTTGGCAAGAAGCCATACATCAAACACATGAAAATTTTTGGTTCGGACATGTGGGTTCACTCACCACAAAACTCCAAGTTAGACAAGCGTGGATTGCATGGTATCTTTCTAGGTTATCAGAAAGGGTCTTACAGAATAATGATGACTGACTCTAAGGAAATTAAGTTCACAAGAAGTGTTGAGTACAATGCCAAGTGGGGGGAGAATGTGGGAATTTTCCAATGTTATCCTGATGACAGTGATGAGACTGAGGATAGTCAAAAGCAACTGCAACAACCCACACCCACTGATGAAGGTTCTGATTCTGAGTCTGAAACTGAATCAGATGATTCAGAGGATTTCAAGAGTGCGAAAGCCTCTATGCGACCCTCTGAAAGTTCTGATCAAGAATTGGAGGAACCATTGTTCACAATAGGTCACTTTTCTCCTAAGAAGGAAGAGGAGAGTGTTGAAGACTTAAGGCTAATTCGCAGGTCACAGAGAGCCACAAAAGGCAGACCTCCAAAGAGATTTGCTGATGAGTTTGCTAACATAGCAGTGACAGCTGTTAAAAGCTCCAAGAAGGTTTTTGAACCTTCAAGTTTCAAAGAAATCCAGGATTTGGATTCAAAGGAAGCTGAGCCATGGTTAAATGCCATGAAGGCTGAGCTTGATTCCTTGGAAAGGAACAAAACATGGGACCTAGTTCCAGTAGTTCCAGGAATGAAACTGCTTGGAAGCAAATGGGTCTTCAAAGCGAAGACTGATCAAAATGGCAAGATAGTCAGACACAAAGCCAGATTGGTAGCCAGAGGATTTGCACAGGTACCAGGTGAAGACTATCATGAGACCTACTCACCTACAGTGAGGTATGAGAGCATTAGGCTTATGCTCAAGCTAGCTGCAGAAGAAAATCTACACATTAGTCACCATGATGTGAATACAGCTTTTCTGTACGGATCTCTAAATGAATCACTTTATATGCTTCCACCTGATGGCGTACAGGTAAAACAGGGATTTGTTTGTGCTCTGAAAAAGTCCCTTTATGGTCTCAAACAAAGTGCACGGTGTTGGCACACAAAACTCACTGAAGTATTGTTTTCTCTAGGTTTTCAGCAAGGGAAAGCTGATCCATGTGTATTTGTCAAAGAGGAGGGGCAAAAGAAACTGTATTGTTTGTTTTATGTTGATGATCTTTTATTCTTTTGGAAAGATGTCACAATGTACAATAACGCCCTAGCTCAACTGAAAGAGCACTTTGACATGAAAGATCTTGGTGAGGTAAACAACTACCTATCTCTGGAAATAGAGAGAGATCAAGATGGTAACATTCTAGTACACCAGTCACGGAAAATTGCTGATGTGTTAAGCAAGCTAAACCTGATGGATGCTAACCCTGTGGACACACCGATGATAACAGGTTATCAGGTAGATGACACTGAAGAAGCATTTTCTGACACTACACTGTACAGAAGTGTGCTAGGCAAGCTAAACTTCATTGCCAGATGTTCAAGACCAGACATTGCTGTTAGCTGTAATTTGCTAAGCAGACAAGTCAACAATCCTACTATTAAGGATTGGAAAGCTCTGAAACGCATAGCGCGGTATTTGAAAGGCACTATGCATTACAGACTGAGATTTAACAATCAGAAGTCTGGTGGTCTTGAGATATTTGCAGATGCAAGTTTTGGAAGTGACACTACAGACAGGAAAAGTACGTCTGGAGTTTGCTATAAGTACAATCAGGGTCTATTTGATTGGTCATGCAAGAAGCAAACAACAGTTAGCTTAAGTACTTGTGAAGCTGAACTGAATGCACTGTCTTATTCACTTAAGGATTGTGAATGGTTGTTACAATTGTGCAAAGACATGAAAATTCCTGTCAAATGTCCAATCCAGGTTTACCAGGACAACAAAGCATGTTTGGCTTTGCTGAATTCTGAAGGTTGTAAGCAAAGCACAAAGCACTTGCAATTGAAGGTGCAACATGCTAGGGAACGTATTCAGAAGGGACTCGTAACGGTGTCCTATATGCCAGG
The DNA here is from genome assembly GCF_964234715.1 of Podarcis melisellensis. Lineage (NCBI taxonomy): Eukaryota > Metazoa > Chordata > Lepidosauria > Squamata > Lacertidae > Podarcis > Podarcis melisellensis. The sequence continues at coordinate 42,571,941 of NC_138530.1, forward strand.
CAATGAAATTCCTGCTGATGTATTGTCCAAGATTGTATCAAGGGATCAACACTGTACCTATGTGCAGAAGTTGGGTTTGTACTGATATTGTACGAACACGCTGCCCAGAGATGTTCACAGAAAGGGGGAGGATGTTGGTTTCTGCTTTCTTCTCTGTGCAGCAAAGTGCTTGTCACGAGACAGGTTGTTTACATTCCACAGAGTCTGTACTGTTGGGTTTCCCACGGGAATGGAGACTGGATGTGACGTACACTGGTTTCCTGTTTTTCACTGCTCTTCGCAGTTTCAGTTTGTGATTCTCTCCGTGCTTTAGAGGAGAGATGACGCTTTCTCTGCTCCGGCAGAGGGAAAATGTTTTTCTGTAACTTACCAGCTTTGAACTGTAAATAAAGTAGTATAGAGCATGTTGGCTCATACTTTTCATCATTCCGCTGTGCACTGGACACTGCTTATCTCCAACAGTCACACCCTGTGGTCAGTTTCAGGTGTCCGGCTTGTTTTTTCATCTGTTCCCTCATCCTTTTTCTGTGGCAACTAACTTGTCAACTGTGGTGGCCACAAAGATGCAGGTCTTTTCTTGAGGTTTCTCTGCCTGAGTCTCAAACCAGGGGTCTGCTGCAGTGTTCTCTGAGACACACCTGAGCACTGACCCATCCAGCTGGTGCCTGGTTAAGGACACCAATTAAATTGCCCTCCCTGTCTCAGCTATAACTACTATAGGTCTAAAACCATTTCGTATTTCCTAGCCATAGACCACCTCTCACTGGTCATCAGAGAAACTAGGACACTGCTGGTGGTTTCCCTAATTTGTTCCAAACTGCCGCTGGTCACAGAGGTACCCACCTCTTCCCTAACTAAGTTCTGGGATTTAGCTTGCCCTCCCTGGTCAAGCTGTAGTTACTATAGGGATCAAAACTGTTGGAGGTCTGCAAGGCTCATGTGCTTCCCAGTTCACTACTGGGCTATGGAAAAACTAGGAGGCTTGCCTTGTTACCAAAGCCACAACTCAGCAGACAACCCTCCAACTTTGCCTGGCTGAACTCTTGCCTTTAGAGATCTGAAAAGGTTTGTATGCATCCTAGTGCAATATACCAACTTGAATAACCTAAGGGATCTCTGGAGCGATCCCCTCCATCGCTCCCAGAGTTGTACCTGAGTCTGAAACTCTTCCCTAAGTAGTTAATCAGACTCAAAGAGATACTCCTTGTTGCCCTGTCCCAGTTAGGGCCCCTATGCTTCTGAAAGATTTGATGCCTGATGACTGAGGAACAGGCATCAGAAAAATTTGGGGGTGGTTATTCCTTTGAGGCCTCCTCTTTCTGATTGTAAATAATTTGGGCCAAATCAAAAGCATTCAAAAGGACTACATTGGCTTGCTCCAGATCCCATTTTTCAGATACTTCGCTCCTAACCGGGTTTCAAAATTCCTTCCACTCTCCACATGCTTCAGGTTGTGACCTAGCTGAGGTCGCCCTACTAGGAACTGCACAACCCTGCACTCGCTTGGCCAAAGGGATGCTAAACCCTGGCCACTCATTCAACAAATTCATTCACTGGAGTATCTGAACATACAACATACAACACACAAACACCAATTACCTCTGCCCCATTTCCTTCTTCCTAATACCTTAACGTGGGTGGTTATCAGGGGACATTCCTTTTCCCCTTAATGCCACTGGCCACGTTGGAGATGTGATCAGGATCTCCCTTCTCCTTAAAAAAGGAGGTTCCTATGTCCTCAGGGCCCTTTGCCATGTACTCACCCCAGGCGGCTGGACTCTGTCCTGTCCTGTCAACCTCGGTCCTTCAATCCATTGCCTTCTCTCCCAGGATCCAGCAGAAGGGTCAAGTTGGCTTCGCCCTCCTCCGAAGAAAAGCCTCGGTGCGCGCAAGGAGTAGTTTGCCCTTGGCCCTCGGCTGTACCCTGCCCAGAAAAGGACAAGGGAGCTGCCTTCTGGTCTTTTGGGACTTAAGGTCCCTTATCCGAGTCACGGCACCAGAAATGTTAGAGACTTCAGAATATAGACCAGAATGGAAAAATCCAGGCAGCAATATTTTTAAAACAACTTTGGTTTATTTGTCAGACAAGCAAAGCAAAGTGGGTGCATTCAGGAAAAATGAGAGAATGCCCCCGAGAGTTGGGGGCAGATAGTTTTTATAACTTGAAGCAAAGCCCAGTTCAGCCCCTCAACACCCCCCCTTTAGCCAATAATTAACACTTCTTATGCATATTCATTAAAAGCTCTGCCAATCAGATTGGCGGTAGCCTTGGTCTGTTTCAAGCTGCTGCGTCCACTAGATGTCACGCTAGGCTTACTATCTGTCTGACCTGTTTTACGATTCCCAGTAAAACCTCAACCACCTGTTCTCTTAGAAGTGACCCTGTGGGTCTAACAGCTTTCTGCCTGAGTCTACTTTTATGCCTCTGCGGTGAGCTAGCTTTCCTGTTTGTGCCAACCGTCTGCTACGGGTGTCAACTGTCTGACCACACTGGATTTTGCATAGCTGCAGTCGTGCTTTTGCAAGAGAAATATCTTTTGGCTTTTAGCTTGCTCTCTAAGATGCTCTAAAATGGCTTCTGGCTTAAGAGATGGCGTCAGTCTGGTTCCATCACTCCTTCACAGTGATCTGTCGAATAGTCTTTGAATTGGAAAATTAGCACCATTTTCTGTTCTGTGGTGACAGAATTACTTTATTTATATAGCTTTGCCTTTTGAATGGAATGAATTAGGCTTCAGTGTTTAGTAATATATGTGGGCCAACAGACATGAAGAGTGAAGCAGTGTCCACTTAGACTTCTATAATCTCACTCAAGTCAATGGCCACTTAATGAAACCACACCATTTATTGAATTCTCCTTAAAAGCTCTGTGGCCATTCAACAGCTATTTTAACAGATTTGTCAGCGCGTACCTCAGCAGATGCAGATGTGCAATTAAGCTGTTTTTCTTGTATAGTATTTTAAAATTTGTAGCACACAGCACTTGGGAATTTTTTAAAAGTATAGTAGTTGAGAAATTATACCATAACTAATTATATATATGCCTTTCTGATTTAGTGAGAGGCCAACATTTATTTGAAATGATCTTGCCTTTTATAATTTCTAAGAATTTTCAAAGCCTCTCCCAAAACAATAAAATCAAAAACAATATTAAAACAATCTAACAAATGCAGCATGAAAGCAAAAAAAGCAACTATCAAGCAATAAATAACATTTTATATTAATGCTGTGTTGCTTTTCCTATTTTGTTGTTGTATTGTGACATTAAAATAAAAACAGTTAAATATAAAATATAAATAACAAAAGAAATAGTGTCAAATTACTAATTTCTAATAACACGTATGAATAATCTGTGTGAATCTGAAGCCTGGAGTAAGAGTTTAAAAATAGAGACATCATTTGGAAAGAGCTGAGCGATTTGCAGGTGTTTCATTTTATTAATACACCTGCAGAGAAAGTCTTACATGACGGGGGGGGGCATGTCAAGCAAGAAAGCAATACGGTTTTAAAGGCCTTTTGGGGTAACAAGTCAAGAGCTTCTGTGCTTTGTAGTCTGCAGTGCTTCTTTGATCAAGTCAAGTACATTTCTTGAAAGGTTACAGTATATTCTTCTAAACTTTTAATATTCTTTCACTGACTCAGACAAATGCCAGCCTTTTGGCAAAAGCCTTCACACTAATCAAGTGCCATCACGGACGGGCAATTAATTTTTATCCTTAGGTCTTATCAGAAAAAAAGAGAAACTGATTTGTACTAATCTTAACTGTTCCCTGTGGCGAGAGAGTCAGTTTGTCAAAGTAACAGATTCTAGTATAGGCTGAAACCTCAACTAGTATGAGCTGTTATGTTCCACCACATTCCACAGACTGGTAACTCCATACCTGTCAACTGTCCCAATTTAAACGGGACACCCCAAAGTTACAGAAGCCACCCCAGCATCTGATTGGATCTGGGGATGTCCTATTTTGGCTCCCTTGAGAGTGTGACGCCCAAAGGCACACGTTTTGGGGAGCTATGCTTATGCCTGAGTCACCTGACTCCCACAAGAGCATGGCTCCAAAAGACTTATGTCCCATTTTCCTCTGTGGGATGTTAGAGAGTATGTGCCAGCTGTACCATAATGATTTACACATATGATCATCCCCATTGTCTTATATGGTCCTTTTATGTGTTCTATATTGTCTTTTATGGTGCCTTCTTAAAAACAGTTTCTCACAAAAGCTTTTGTAAGGATCTCCATTTTGACAATACTTTTGTTTGGACTTGATCCATCCCTGAACTTTACTGTATGTTAACAAAGCAGCGTTAAATAGCTGCGCTCAGGTCAGTGTGGGAAGAACATCACCAGAATGAATCATAACATTTACCGAATGTTGCAAGAAGATAAGTAATTTCAATGGAAGATTCATCTGCCGATGAAATGGATTGCATATTGCTTATTCATAAAGAAACAAAGAGCAAATTCTTCCTGTGTGCATTAAGGATTTAATGTGATTATTTTCCAAGTTTGGGGGGGGGGGAACGACACTTTTTCTCAATTCAGTCACAAATAACACTTTTTGAAGAGCCAGAAATGACACATGGTTTCAATATTATCTGAAAAATATCATTTTGACATATATTCTTTGTGCTGATTGGCTCTTTTTTTAATGGCAGCTTTTTGTTTTGTTTCAAAACCAAAAGTATTTGATTCAGCTGCTTTGAGCATTTGTCTTGAAAATGCTTTCGTAGTGACAGATGTTTTGCATCTAGATGTTTGTGAATACATCTGAAAGCAAGGGTGCTGTCCAGGATGTTCCCCTCCCCTTGAAAATGTTCCGAATGTAAATGAATGACAGGCCCCAAAATGCTGAAATGTTCAATTTTAATCTATACTGTCAGGATAGCAGTCTTTAAGTTCTGCTTTGATTTATGCGTCACACATGTAATAATTGATGTTGCCATAACAGAGTTTTGTAATCAACCCGTTTAAGAATTGATTCAACTAAGGAAATGACGAGAAGCCTGACTTAAGCACACAAATAGGGACTGTGCATATTTTCTACTTGTGTTCACAGAATGCATGTAGAATTGTAGCAGGATTATGCCTCCGGTCTCTCACCCTTCCCCTTACACACTCAGCTTCCTAAAAAAGGCTATACGTGTGTAAGCTGTAAGCTCCAGGGACTCAGCTGCATATATATGTACAAACAAGTTGGGTTTACTCTTTCAGAAATTACTCTGGATGCATGAAAATGTGAAGTTAGAAAGTGCAATCTGGGTGCTGTGGATTTGTGGCTTGTTGGACTGGCGCAATGGTGTTCAAGATTGTACCTAAAAAAATCAGCTTCCTTATCTGTTAGATTATCTGACCATATATTTAAAGTTCTAAGTGATCTCTGTGGCTTGGCACACCTTTTAATGTCTTAGGCTGGTCTGAAAACTGCAACTCGTCCTTGGATGAAGATCACCTGGCCATAGTTATCCTCACATTTGTAACACCATATTAGGTTATTGCACTATGTCACAGTGGGGGATATCTTTTTAAACTTTATTTTTCAGTTTCTGAAAATATTTATAGTAAACAATCCCCATATAACCCACACCCAAGAAATATTCCATGTATTTTGTAAATTGTCTAGTCAAACAATAAGCAGGTTGGTGCAATGATTTATTTATTTATTTATTTATTGAAATATTTGTTATTAGTTTTTACAAGAACAAATTTAAAATAATAATGGGGGGGACTTTTGACATATCTATATATGAGATCCGCCCCCCCTGAAATATTTTGTTGGTGCAATAATTTAGACGTTGGATATGTTTGGAAATGAAAGTTAACTCAAAATGCCACAGGATGCTTATTAATTGGGGCTGGAAGTATGAAACATACATCATCAGTTCTCAAAAAGCAATGCAATCTCCTAACACTGTTTTTGTGCTTTTAAAGTAATGAACCACTTGGGACCTGGGTGCTTAAAGGGAGGCCCCCTCTTGCGTGAACCTGCCTTGGTTTATAGATGTTCCTCTGAGGCCCAGCTGTGGGTCTTCAGAGGTCCAAGTGAAATAAAACAGGTAGTTCCTAGAATAGGGCCTTTCAAGTCATAGCTGTCAACTTTTCCCTTTTCTTGCAAGGAATCCTATTCGGAATAAGGGAATTTCCCTTTTAAAAAGGGAAACGTTAACAGCTATGCTTTCAAGCTGTGGTCTGGAATTCTCTGTCCAGAGAATTTTCTCTGGTTTTGTTACTGCTTCCATGTCATTACTAGGTGGATTTTATTTTTATCTAACCAGACTGGTTTTTTTTTTATTTATTTATTAAAAACAATCTTGTTGTTTGATTCTGCTCTGTTGTGACATTTAGCACTAACTATAGTTTCTGTGAACCATTTTGTTGCTTCTTATTGTTGTAAGCTGTTCCGAGATCTTCAGTAGAAGAGCAACTACTATTTTAAATAAGTAAATAAAAGAAGTGCTCTGTGGGTGTTTATTCCCCATGTCATGAATTTAACTCCCTATGTATAGGTAAGAACAGGGAAAACTTGAGAGAGCCCAGAACTTTGTTAAGGCATAAGAGTTGATTTTTTAAAAAAAGTTTGTTTAATTAAAAGAATGAGGATGCTGTTTTATTTGACACAAGTCTATGCACAAGAATTTTAATCAGTTGAAAACTCAGATTGGGGGCTCCGGCTGCCATTTGTTAAACTGCACTTTCTCGTATCAAATAGGTTTGAATTGCTTGGAATTATTTTTAAAAAAACAACAACACAATGCTCTTCAATAAGCTTCAGGAATTCTTAAACCTGCTTGCATATGTCCCACAAACAGAAATGGAAAGTTGACTATGCCAGCTAAATTATTTAGAGCAAATCATTTGCTCAGTGTTAATTGGGATAAACATTTTTATTCATTCAAATCAAGGAAATAAGCAGGCTCGGATATGGATTAATTCAAATCTGTAGCTGTTCGTTTCATTTTGCGAATAATTTTAAAACTGATAAATCAAAGTTCAATTGCTATACAGGCTGTTACTATGGATACCTGAATTGCTAGATATATAGCTTCTTGGGTAACATTTATGCTAAAGGGCATATTGCTAAATAACAAGCCCTGTTTGCTATAATGCATAAATATCTGTTGCGGTAAAGTACACACTGTCAGACTGAATATATCTTGAATTTTAAAAACCTGCCATATTTTAAGCTTGAAGGCATCTTGTATTTATGTTGCAGTCAATACTACCAGTATCACATCCTTTTTTTTATTTATGATTTATAAGTTGAGAAATTTTATTTGAAGATTCAAGACTGATTCTACTTGAATGTATTCCAAAGCCAACCATAACCCGGAAATAACATTTCAAGTTGACACAGTAGTGTCACTGTGTTACTGTGGTAGCCACCAGCACAATAATTGTCATAGTTTAGTGCTAGGCATGGCTAATAAGTGGCAAAAAAAATCTGCAGCAACAGTTGGTAATAGAGCATGGCTGGGGGAAGGGAGAAAAATCAAGCCACTCTAATGAAGCCATCTATGCCAGTTCAGTAATTTCTTTTACCTGACATGTACTTGTTATAACAGCCAGTTACAGCCAGGTGGTATCTCATCGGTTTAGACAAGCACAATATGATGGAGAGGCTTGGAACTGGGATGTAAAGGAGATTGATTTACAAACAGGACCAGCCATATGTGCTCAAACCAATGGTCTGCCTGCTCTCAAATCCTGTCCCAAGTGGTAGCTGCATGTTGTTTGAAATTTGTAGCAGCAAAAGATACAAGAGTGCTCCATTCCTCGCTGTCACCTTATCAGTTAATAGAAATCTCAGTGTATAGACTCCAAGAGGTTCATCCAGCAGAATGATTAGTCATAGATGTAAACCCTGCCAAAGGAGATTAGGATTATGGTGTGTGGTATATCCCCCCCAAGCATTCTTTAGATATTGTGAAATGTGATGCTTAGCAACAGTCTTTCTTTACTGCTCTGTGGTGAGGAGCTGCCCTAGTACTGCTATTGATCAAAAGTGTTCAGTGGCTTGCAAATGATAACATTAGCAAACTTAGAAACTTTCTCAGCAATTTTGCCCTCTGGTTTCACCAGCTTTATATGCAACACTTGCCATTAGAAATATATTCAAGGAAATTCTCAGAATTTGAGTAACTGCTTATGTTCTCCTTTGTTATTTTGCTTATACAACTTTGAACCATGAATTACCTTTTAAGATGATACTTGTCACCAAGTAGCCTAAAGCTACTACTATCTATTGAATGAACAACTATTATCTATCTACCATCTATCTATCATCTATCTATCTATCATCTATCTATCTATCTATCTATCTATCTATCTATCTATCATCTATCTATCTATCATCTATCTATCTATCTATCTATCTATCTATCTATCTATCTATCATCTATCTATCTATCATCTATCTATCTATCTATCTATCTATCTATCTATCTATCTATCTATCTATCTATCTATCTATCATCTATCTATCTATCATCTATCTATATCTATCTATCTATCTATCTATCTATCTATCTATCTATCTATCTATCTATCTATCTATCTATGATTCTCAGCATCCTATAACGCTCTGGTGTGACCAAGAAACAAAACTCTTGAGTAGGACTATGCATATGTACAGGTGGATATGAATTGCTGGTTTCTCATTTATTTCAATGTAGTAAATCACAGAGATTGCCATTTGGTTCAGATGTATGGTAAGGGGGGGGGGAGGAAATGGAACTTTCTGTCTTTACTGCCTCTCTTTCTGCCCCACCTATAAAACATAATAGGGCAACAGGCAGTGCTTTTTTCGGGGGGGGGGTGCTGGAACTCACCGCCTCATTCTCCAACTCAGACGCCACTGCCACCAGCTTGAAACCAAAATCACATTACAAGATACTGGGCTACATCATCTTATAGGGAGCTGTGCCTCTTATTATGAGTGATTGGATCCCTCTGCCCCTGGAGGTTCCACTGAGCCGTTGTGGCTAGTAGCCTCGACCTATACTGGCAACTGGGGTTGGCTGTGTCAGGTCCCCCGGCCTGCCCGCCCATGCCTCCCATTCTCTCCATGTCCCCTGCCAGACCCTGAACCTTCCTTTGTGAGGGAATGAAGAAGGAAGATGGAAGAGTGCACCTACATGTGTGTTGCTGCCACTGCCTGAGCTCAAACCAGAGGCCTGTTCCTGGTCAAAGGCAACATGCACACAGCCAGGCTGTCACATGGCCTTCCTGAGGAGGAGGAGGAGGAGGAGGAGCTGCAGCCGGGCTCAAGGCAGAGCTAGCTGCTCCAGCCCCCATAGTAGCGCACATGCTGTGCACCCAGGGACCAGGGGAGCGTCCAAGGGGGGGCACCACCCACAGCAAGCATCCCGGGGGAGTGTTTCAGGGAGCGGGGAGGGAGCTGTGTCGCTTTGCCAGCAGCCTTCCTCTCTTCCCTCTTCCTTTTGACAGCTCAAGGGAGGCTCCCGCGCCCGGAAGCAGCCCAGGAGCAGGCAACGGCGCACCGCCCGCCCATAACTCCCAAGCCTCCCTTGAGTTTTCAAAATGAAGGATGCAAGGCGGCGCAGCTCTGCCCCTTCCCCCGACAGTTCAGGGTAGGCTTTGGAGTCGCGGGTGGGTGGTGTGCCAAATCTCATTCCCCCACCCCCAGTGTTGACACCTGGGGTGAACCGCCCCCCACCGCCTCCCTCCTCTGCCCCTGGCTCAAGGGTCGGTGTTCTGGAGGTTTGAACTTGCAATAACCTCTCCCCACCCTCAGCCTCCCATCACTTCTCTTTTCCCACCCTGGCAACTGGTGGTGTCATGAAATGGCCCCACAATAGCATTTGCCAGTTAAGAGATGAAAAAAACTTAAGATGAAAAAAATAAAGGCCCTGGCTATAGCTATTGAGTTTGATTAGATTTAGTGGCATGGCAGTTCTAATTCTGTAGCCTGAATTACCACGTTGAAAGTAAGCTTGCTGTAAGGAAAAATTACTTTTGTTTATTTGAAAGTTAGTTTAAATCAGGCTTCCTCAACCTTGGGCCTCCAGATGTTTTTGAGACGACAACTCCCATCATCTCTGACCATTGGTCCTGCTAGCTAGGGATCATGGGAGTTGTAGGCCAAAAACATCTGGAGGGCTGAGGTTGAAGAAGCCTGGTTTAAATGCTTGCAAATTGGATAATGCTCATTTCAAAATAATCTTGATCAGGCAACGAATGAGGTGCATTTGAAAGCGGTCAAGTGGAGTTGCCAGCTTCATTTGGTAACCATGAGCCTAGGTTTGGACAACATGCTAAAGCAAACCATCTGTTTACTGTCTGGGAACCCACACATTTGCTTTCTTGAGCTAAGGTGGGCGATGTGGGGAATTCATTAGTGCTAGATGTATGCGGGTTCAGTGGTGATCCCAGGGCTGGTTCTATCTTTAGGCAGAGTGAGGCGGCCACCTACCTGAATCATGGGGTGGGGGGTCAAAGAGTGGTTGGTTATCAGAGCTTCATATATGCATCAGTAGTCTGTGTGGGAGCATACCTTATTTCACTGGAGGAAAATAATGCTGTCTCGAACATCTGAATGCCTTGTATATTAATTCACTTTGGCTGGGCCCTATCTTTAGGATTTGTTGATAAACTAGCCTGTGTACATTCTTCTCCCTCATTCCTTTGAGTAAAAAAGGGAAGAGGAGAACCAGATTGCTTAAGACAGCTTTTATTTGTCCTGTTTGGGGCTGATGTTATTAATTGTGTCTGTGCAGAGTATATCACTAAAATCAGGCTTGTGCAGCATGAAGAAGTAGGACCATAAGTCAAAGGTACTGAGGAGGTAGATAACAGATTTGCTGATAGTTATATGAAATATTTGCACTTCTGTGGAAACTTGTGGGCAGAGGGGAAGGTGAATAGGAATCAGCTATTTTAATTTTACACAGCACTGGGGTCAAAGCAATTTTTATACAAAAGATTTTTCTGCTCTGCACTTAAAAAACAACACCACCTAATCATAAAATATTCCAGAAAATAGTTTTTAAGAACACATTTCTGTGAGTGTTGTACAGAGGACATTTGTATGCACTTCTCGTTGGATATCTGCTCTTTCCTTTCAGGAGCTCAAGGTGGGAGATATTCCTCTCTCCCCACCTTTTATCCTCCCAGTAAGTGTGAAAAGTAAGTTAGGCTTAGATTTGGTGACTGGCTCAAGGTTACGCAGCAAGCTTCATGGCTGGGTCAATGTATCCCCACTCCTAGTCCAACACCCTACCACTGAAAAATGATAGAATAATATCAAATGATAGTAAAAGGTATCTAAAAGGCCTGGGAGAATAAAAAGGAACTTGCCTGGCACTGAAAAGAAACTAAATAGATGCCAGGTGAACCTCTCTAGAGAGAGCATTCCACTGCCAAAATGGCCCCTTCCTTTATAACCAACCTTCACAAAAAAGACCTATGACACAGGAGGTTCAGCACACCTTTGGAGGCATCATAATAACATAGATTCCATGAAGGACATTTTGGAAGTAAGAGCCATACATCAATAAGGTAACAGAGGCATATGTCAAATGACACAGACACTCTTAAATACTTTGTCGTCAAAAGGTTTTATGCAATTCAAAGCTAGAGAGCTTTTGTGAAGGATGGGTTACTATGGGAGCTTCTGGGCAGTTTCATTACCTTCTGGACAGGTTTCACATCATGCATGCTGTTGTGAAATTTGAAATATCTAACTATTTTTATATTAGCTCTTTTTTGGGGGGAGGGGCGAAATCCCCACTTGTGCCAGCTTATAATGTCTTAGATGCTTGGTTGTTATGTGACTTGCTGGATCAAAGCATCAGATCACTGGGAGAGAAAATTTATGAAAATGAGCAGATAGGATTCTGAGTTTATCTATGCAGATGTGAATAACGCCCACACTACATCTAAATGTATGCTGCCTGTGTCTCGTTTTATAGTCTATCTGCAATGACATGCCACTGATAAGCTTATTTTATTAGCATGTTACTGGTGAGATGTTGTCTTATGCATGCTGGGCATAGAAGTAATCCTTAGGTGAACTTTTACTGGATCTCCAACTCAACACAGCCCATTAGGTTCCTTAATTCCAGTTTTTAGTGGTTTATCTAGTAGCATTCTGATTGCAGCTATATTTTAGGGGCCAATTTGCTGAGGATATTTGGAGAAAATATAGCTGATAGAAGAAGCTGGATAGCCCAATTGGTTAGAGTGTGGTGCTAATGCAAAGACTGCAGGTTCAATTCACATAAGTGACAGCTGCATATTCCTGCATTGCAGGGGGTGAGCTAGATGATCCTCAGGGTCCCTTCTAACTCTATGATCCTAAGGGGGAATTGTGTGGATTTAATGGGATTTTTTTTTGCTAAAATCATGCTTCTGAATAATCATCAGACAGTATTCCTCATAACGATGAAGTTATTCATAATATACAATGGGAAAAGGTATGTAAAGACATTTGTGTGTTTGGTGATATGCAAGTTTGGGGTGAGATCTGTAGTGATAACAAAGCAGAATTATTTACTTTAAAAAGGTCCTTTAGACAGTGATTAGATGCAGATCTCTGAACTTTGGTTGTCTACCCACAATTGTTTGAGCTGTGAGCTTAACATAGTGTTTGTCTAATTTATACGTCATCTTTTGTTATTCTTCCAAGACATCTGGTAGAAATACTTTACAATGAAATATGTTTTCTTTCCTTGCTGGAACTGATCAAACATTGCTGATAAGAGAGAGAGAAGAGTAATAGCTTACATTTTTTTAAAAATCATAGCATGACAATCCAACAGGGTCAAGGAGATGAATAAGACTTCTGTTGTTTTGGTAATTACTTTTAAAAGTTCTGATTCTAATTCTGGGTTCATCACCAACCTATCACTATGGAAGCAGGACTATGTGCTATATAACAATCTGCTATGTAACAGCTAGCAAATGACACTTCTACCTTTTCCTTAGGTCAGCATGGGGCAGCAGTGTCCTGGTAGAGGGAATCTAGCTATATATGAGTTGAGTGACAATGCCCGCTCAAGAAGATGTTGTTCTTACTTATCCTGATATTCACCTTATACTTGAAAGCAGCCTTACCTGGTAAAAAGCTGGTTAGAAATTCCATAGAAGTCAGTGGTGCAGGGGAAAAAGGGGGAATTTAACTATTCCTTTCTATACAGCTTTATTGGTATCATATTTTCACCTGCAAAGGTAGCTTATGGACATGGATTCAGAGTGAGACATCACACTTCAGTCCAGGTGGAGTAACTTTCCAGTGCTTGGCCATGAGGCTCACAGTCATATTAAAAAGAAATGTGTATCCAAAAGAGACAAAAATGAATTATTACTGAAACGGACAGTGCGCAATATATGAGAGCATCTGGTTCAGTCAACATTGATAAAATAACACAAAATGTGCATTGACAGGTGGTAAAAGAATGAAAAACCTGAGGGGAAAGAAATGCATTGCTCCACATTTGGAAATGCATAATGAACAGTGAAGCTGTTTCCTCTTAGATCTATCCGGACCTTGCCAGGCCAACACACAGGCTGGGTGAACACAGCAAATCTTCAGCTAGTGTGAAGCCGTGAAGCTCCAATCGTGTCAAAAGAAATAACGCTAGTTTTTTTAAAATCTTTATATCAATATCTATCTGTCTGTCCCACTTTTCTTTACAAAATAATTTTAATGTGACTTATGAAAACAAATCAGAATACCAAAAACCCCCACAATAAAAGCAGTTTTAACTGGTGTCTGACAGAATCCTTTGACTGAAAAGCCACTAGCCCAGTATCCTGTGCTGAGAGAGGATCTGTCAAAGTCAAACACTTCTAGCAGATTAGCTCATGTAGTGGAAGTCTACTTAGAGAGCCTCTAGGTTATGGGTGGGCAACCTGTGGCCTGAGAGCCACATGCAGTCCTTAAGCTAATTGCAGGTGAGGGAAGCCTACAGGGAGAGAGAAAATGGGGAAGGGGAAAACAAATCTTGCAGAGCAATGAAAAAAGGTGGAAAGCACTGTGCAAGAAAGCTCTGGCAAGAAGGGAGGAAATCTGGTGGGGGGGGAGCTGAAGTGGAAGTGGAAGGGCAGAAGCCATTAATTCAGACCTCTGTGAGTGTCAGAAAGAGAGGGAGGGAGGGAGGGAAAGAAAAGAGAATGGCGGAAAGAGAGCAATACAAGGGGTGGGCCACCAATTATATGACCCCATTCACTGCTGCTTTCAGCCGTGCCAACTGCCAGCATGTGGCCCCTGACAGATCCCCCCCCGAATGTGGCCCCCAACAGGAAAAAAGGTTCCCTTCCCCTGTTCTAGATGCAGTCAGCTCATATTGTGTTATGTAGCAATAATAATAATAATAATAATAATAATAATAATAATAATAATTTATTATTTATACCCCGCCCATCTGGCTGGGTTTCCCCAGCCACTCTGGGTGGTTCCCAACAGATTAAAAGCAGAATAAAACATCAAACATTGAAAACTTCTCTTCAGGTGTCTTCTAAAAGGCAGATAGCTGTTTATTTCCTTGACATCTGGTGGGAGTGCGTTCCACAGGGCGGGTGCCACTACCGAGAAGGCCCTCTGCTGGTTCCCTGTAACTTCACTTCTCACAGTGAGGGAACCGCCAGAAGGCCCTCGGCGCCGGGCCGGACAATGGTGGTGGAGACGCTCCTTCAGGTATATTGGGCCGAGGCTGTTTTGGGCTTTAAAGGTCAGCACCAACACCTTGAATTGTGCTTGGAAAGATACTAGGAGCAACTGTTAACATGTTTGTATTTTCCCCCCTTGTAGAAATGTGTGTATCACTTCAGTTTAGTTGGCAGAGGTACTGTGTCAGAAACAACATGCTTATGGAAAGCTAGACTGTCAGAAATTAGACTAGTCTTCTCCCTCACGTGCTATTTTCATTTTGCATGGAATTCTTTTCTCTGTGGGATAAGTTCCAAAAGGTAACCCTCCACCTGTAGCACAAAGGGGTACGCTGAGCTTGATTCTTCTGATTAAATAGGTGTTCCTCAAAGGACCAAAGTGTGCCGTGTTCACAAAGTATCTTAGAGCATGATATGAGTTTGACCCACCCACCTTTTATATCTTGTGGACCACATATGAAATAAATGAGCTTTCTAAATAGTGGGGGCTTGCATTATGTTTAATGGAGCGGAGTCGCATGACTGTCAAAACTCTCTATTTGTACAGAAACTTTCTCACATTACAATAGCCACATGACTCAAAATAAAAAATATGTGGACTGTATATCATCATATGAGAACCAGACCTGGATTGCTTTGAGACTAAACAGGTCCACTGTGATAGATTTTCAGCTGTGAACTTTGTTTAAACTATTGTCTGACAGGCTGAAGATCACTTACAATTCAGGGAACTGAACTGTTGAGTAAATTCACAATAGTTCCTGGGAAGCCTGGAGAACTGATCTAGGGTGGTAATTATATTCCCATTTCTTCTGAACTTTGAATTATTGACATCAGATATGTCTGAAACGTAAAAGTTGCATATTCCAAGAGCTTATGTATGTAATAGCCCTGAACTCAATTCAATCTCATATTTCTTTATATAGAAGATGAGTAAAGCAAAGATTAAAAGAGAAGCTGCAACTTCCAATAAGTTATTTTGATTCAATTCTCCATTTGCTGTCTATCTGCAAGTAGCCTGAAGTCAGCTGAACTTACTCACCAGCTTTGGAATATTGAATATTTGACCAAAGTTTCATAAAGGTGTCGTGAGTAATTGCAATAATAATCATACAGTGAGGGGGGGGGAGTATTTGATCCCCTGCTAAATTTGCCCATTTGCTCTCTGACAAAGAAATGACCAGTCCATAATTTTAATGGTAGGTTTATTGTAGCTGTGAGAGACAGAATAACAACAGGAAAACCCCCAGAAACCCATAGTACATTATTAAAAACTGCTGAAAATCTTACAGTCTGAATTAGCTTTCCCCATCCTTGGTATCCTCTAGAAGTTCTGAACCACAGTTTACATTGGCCCTGGCCAGCTAGGCCTAGTAATAATAATAATTTATTATTTATACCCTGCCCATCTGGCTGGGTTTCTAGTAGTCAGGAATGCTAGGAGTATCTGGAGAGCACCAGGTTAGGAAAGACCAATTGAAATAATCAAGTCAAACATGAAAGGAGAGAAAGAAAATAAAAATAAATAGATAAGTGGCAGAAGAGCCTAGCAATATTCAAGCAAAGACTAACTGGAACAAATTTCTGAACTGCTCCTTAAATTCTGGAAAGGGTAGGAATTCTTAGGAGGGAGGGGGATTCTAAAACCCAAGGGGCAACTGAAAAAGAGAGGGGGGGAATCACTATTTTAAAATTACAAAGGGACACGAAGATCCGGAAGAAGAATGAAATGTAAAGGTATGGGGGAAACGAATATCTCATTTCAGATCCGGCACTTTACTCTGTTCAACCTACCATTTCCAGGTATAAAATACTTTTGGAAAGATCTATGTGAAGCAGAACACTATTATTCCATTTTACAGATGCAACAGACAGTGAGTTCCCTGCGGCCACACCATTAGTTGATAGCAAGGCTTATTTTGAAGAAAACAAATGAAAGTCCAATAGTGCTAAAACCTTATGTGATTTAAGAGGAAATGCATTGGCAAGGGGGATATTGTTTTTCATTAATTGGGCACTGATTATATTGCTTTAATGTGATACATTGTGGTTTAGTTTTTCCTATTAATATATTCTGCATTTTCTGAGCAACCTTGAACCTTTTCATTGCTAGTGTAACTAAATCAGGGATTGGAGGGGGGGTTTTATATAAAAACAGAAACTGGAAAAATATCAGATTTTTTAATAGTTCTAATTAAACTTTGCAAGACACTATGTTCTTGAGTCTGTAAAATACATCTGGCAACATAAAGTGTGTTCATGGGAGGACTTTGATAATATGGTGTCCTGTGTGAGGCTAAATTTTGGTGACCCCCACCTGACTGAAGGAAGGAAGCAGTGAGAAAGGCATTTCCTTGCCTGCCCCAGGCCACTTTTGCACTGCCCTAAATCCGCCTCTGGTGTGCTGTATTCAAACATTGGGTCAGTAGGGGCACCATTTCAAATTTTTGCTCCATGGAATGGTGCTGGGAGGAGCACTAGTGATTAGCGGTTTAGCGGATGTGGGACATGGTGAAGTGTGTTAGGATATTGATGTTCCGTTCCACCTTAAAAGGAACAGGCATGACTGTTGTGTGTCACATGCCTGTTTACAGTCCAGCACAGCCTGCTGGGAACTTCCGTTGTGTATAGCTTTTGTTTTATGCTTCCTGCTCTTGGACACGAAAGAGAGCAGACATGTTTTCTTTGTCCTGAACTATATGAATAAAATGCCTGTAAATATGCCTGGGAGGTTTTTCCCAGGCAAGAACAATGACATGATATGATTTCGGGTAATGGACAGAACTTCCTTGTTCTGGCAAGTGAATGAGATGAGATGATAATGAGGCTGTCAGTTTTTTTCTTGATTAGCACCAAGGAGGTCAAGAAAATGAGGCAAATAATCAAGCAGTGTCTTGGATACCTTTCTCCACCTTTCTTTGATGGGATTCCACTCCACACAAGCAGTTTAAATGATGATATTACTCTGCATGACTGTTTGCATTTCTAATTAAAAGTTAATTATTTATTTTCAGATGACTAGAGTTGTTTTGTTAAAGGTCAATGTGTTTCACAAGTTGCGTTTACTTTTATAAACATCTTGTAACTGCCAACTGTTTCCAATAAATTGTATACCACGTGATGTACTGTTGCCCTTTGGGGGTGTATATGAGACTTAACACAGCTTTTTACATGCTTGGGCTTTCCTTGGAGGTGTGGCTCTGGGAGCCATCACAATAAGCACCTACACTTCAAAATCTGTAACCGCACCAATGCTGGTCAGTTTCATATCCCCCTCAGTGTTCACCTCAGCCACTGTGAAAATAGCCATAATTTCCCTCGCTGGTGCTGCCTGCAAATAGGGTAGCAAAATGGGTGAAGGATTATTTGCAACTGTATGCAAAATGTATGGTTGTTGCAAAGTTGTGTGAGTGGCAGAAGGCAGAAGAAGTTTATAGAGAATATCCCAGGCTCAAAAAGTAAAAGGCTACATCTGCACCATACATTTAAAACACTATCATACCACTTTAACTGCCATGGCTTTCCCCCCAAAGAATTCTGGGAACTGTAGTTCAGAGACTCCTATTTCCTCTCAACAATTCTCAAAGTTCTCTGAGCACTCTTAACAAACTACAGTTCCCAGGATTCTTTTTTTTTGGCGGGAGACATGACTGTTAGTGGTAGAATAGTGCTTTAAATATATGGTGCAGATGTGGTTTAAGAAGTGCTGCTTAAGCCCTGCATCAAATGAGCAACAGAGTATATTCAAAGGCATTTCTGAAAGTGTACAGTGAGCCCTATGAGTGAAGAGCAGGTTTTAAGACCAGAACAACTTGGTTTATGAAGTCCACATCCATTTTTCTGAACAGCTTTACACTTATATAATGTTTAGCTGTGTTTGTAAGTAAAACGACCTGCTTCAGGCAGGTGTTAGGTCTGCCAATTATCTAAGAAAGGATGGGGGCAGAATTCATTTCTGCCTCTTCAATGTGTTGCTTCCAATGAAAGAATTCAACTGGGAATTTCCGGGAGAAATACCAAAATAGTCCCAGTATTGACTTAATGTCATTAGTGTGCAGCGTCGAGCTAAAAATTAATGTGGTTTGATTTTGAATATTTAATAGCTTGTGCTCTGAGGGTGAAGAGAAAGGTATAATGGGGTTTTGTGAAACAAACACATGCATATAAATATGGAACATTCCTTTTTCTTTTGTTTTCTGTAAATGAGCATTATATATTAGTGGATTGTCAGAAATGAAATCTCCAACCAAAGAAAGAGAAATTATATCACATTTCCAAGCTATGTATCTTTGGAAATATGCCATCGCTTTGTACAAGCCACATCCAGCCTTCCAATTTCATAGGCACTGAAAGGGAAAAGATACCGTATTTTTCATCCCATAGGACGCTCCGTCCCATAGGACGCACCTAGTTTTTTGGGGGGAAAATAAAGGATTTCCCCCCCCTTTATTTTCCCCCCAAAACCAGGTCGGGGAAACCGAACCAGGTTGAGGAACAGCGGGATGGCGGCGCTGCGCCTCCCTGCTGTCCCCTGAGCTTGTGGGGCTGGCCGATGTCTGCCCGGCGCGAGGGGCGCTCTGCTTCAGGGTGCCCCGCTGCCAGGCGGCAGGCTGCTATCTGCAGCTTGGGGAGCCCTGCGGGGAACTCCTGCAGGGCTCCCCGCGCTGTGGATGTCTCCCTGAAGCCTGGAGAGCAAGAGGGGTCGGTGCGCTCTGACCCCTCTCGCTCTCCAAGCTTCAGCGAAAGCCTGCATTCACCCCATAGGATGCACCCAGATTTCCCCTTCCTTTATGGAGGGGAAAAAGTGCGTCCTATAGGGCGAAAAATATGGTAGTTGACATAGAGTAGATTGCAGCTAACATATTTTTTATGTATTTCACAGGCTTCCATGCATAAGCAGAATCATGTCCAGAAATTATATTGGTCTTGTGTAGATGACCAAAATGTGGGTATAATCAGGGCATGAATAGGTAGTAGCCTACAAACGGTATGTACATAACTTTCATTTCTAGGAAACCAATCAGCATGTGGAGGTTGAAAATGGGAACAGTGGGTGTTCTTCATCATCTCACTTTTGATCTTCCCAGTATTTTGGCTGTGCACCCTGGCACACAGCTCCTGAGATGGGTTTTGAATAAAGCTCAATGTAGGAACTTACGAAAATGGATTGTGCAAGGTCGCAGGGATTGCAAGGATGTGTTTAAGAGGCAGTGCATTCACTCTGGGTGCCAGAAAACAAATCCAAAACTGTAGAAAGTGAAGTCTTGCTTCCAATACTCTCTAGCGTAGCAAAGAAAAAAGGTATGCCGTGATTAAGTGCAAACCATTTGATATGGCTTGTTTTCATTCTATCTAACCAGTACATCTTTGAACACTCCACCATCATCAACAACAAAAAAAATATTTTTGTGAAATAATTTCTCTTATCTAAGGGGCTTTTGAGTTATGGCTTAAAAGATGTCATCTAGCCCCGTAGATTTTCCTCAGTGTGCTGCTTTTTCTCCACATTCTGCCTCCATATTCAATTTCTATTAATATTTAATGTTAGTGGCCAGTAATGGCAACAGTCTTCAGGGCAGCGTCAAACAGGGCAGCTGTTTTGCTGTATAATTTCCCCATCATGTTATTGTGAACAGGAAAACAATGATGATAACACTAAGATATTCAGATTGTTCCTTAAAGTTGATGCATTTCCAGATGGTAAAAGGACAAGACTTTATGGAGTGGTGGATTCTATTCCCATATCTAATGCATTAAATTAGTGGTTGTGGTTTAATTGTACAATATATATAGTATGGTACATTTTGCCTTGTTAGTACAGCCAAATCTCAGTCTTTCACAGTGCATGATAAATTCCTGTTTTCAAATGGCATAGGTGTGCTCTCTGTAATCAGAGCAATCTCTTTGGGCTGCTTCGAAAGAGGGTTTTGTTGTTGCCATTTATACTGAGGTACAATAGCCAAGTACAGAATACATAATATTTGCCCACATGGTAAATGTGTGCTGTTTATGATCTTGGGCAGCTTCTGCTGGTTTTAAACAGAGTTTTAATATTGTTCTGAAGATTTTAGTCTATTTTAATTGGCCTTTGTGCTTTTCGCAATGTTTTGGCTACTTGTTAAAGTGTAAAAATTAGAGGGTGGTATCCAACTAAATCATGACTTAACTGGATATCAATCGCCCTTACATTTCAAACACAAATAAATGTATTTTAAAGTGGCAAAGATGTGTGTGCTGTTTTCCTATGTGCATAAAAATATAAGGCTGTCATCCTGCAGCTCACATTGGAGGGTAGTAGTGCTGCATCACAGGTCTGGATTTGCATGAAGTGAGGGTGGGAGAGGGAAGCAAAACAGAACGATCACAAACATTCACCCTTATCCTTAAAATACGATTTAGGCCAAACTTAACATTCTGTAGCTCCTGTCTGCTTTACCTCAACAATTAGTTCAAAAGCTCTTCTGCCAGCTTTTTATCTCCATTCTAGTTTAGTTGGAGCACATTTCTTTTGTGCAAGCTGGACTTGTCCCCAAACATTCCCAGTGCCTACTAAAACTAAACTCACACTCCCAAGACCACTGTCTCATTCATACATTTAGACTCTTTGGCTCTGCCTATCTGTCTGGTGCTGTTCATGGAACGGATAGCATTTCAAAGAAAGGTATCTTGAAGACCTGATTTTCAACCTTCTACGTCACAGCCTAAGTTTACTTCCAGGACCACATGACTACATTTCACCACTTCATTGGTATCAATATGCACCACCATCCCTGACTTTTTCCTAACCCTATTTATCAGGCTATAGACAACACATGGCATCCACAACCTTCACACCAGGTGGACAAGTCACCATATGGTCTGCATCCCCATCACAAACCCAATGTCTCTCCCACTCACTGCCCAGTGTATCCTCAGTGGAAGTGTGAATCTGACCTTATTTCTATTATTTATCTCTGTAGATACTAAATAGAACATTTGTAAACAATAAACCTTGGATATGGTGAGAGCATATGATAGATGTGTGGCTGCATTTTCTTCACAAAACTGAAAACAAATGTGCCTGTTTATCTCTCTTCGTTTCACCTTGTTTGAAGACAACAACATTTCTAGAAACTGGTCAGAGGGACTATCCACTATAAGCAGTTTTTTATAATTATCTAAGGGCATGGAACTGGGGGGGGGGCCTTAATAAGAAGCTGTGTTTGTGGTCATCAGAGATGAAATGCCTTGAGTCATAGTGAACATTAGGCTTATGAGTTGTTGTCCCCAATCGCTCAGTACTGAGGTGCTGCTGTGGATGTGACTGTACTGTACTTGGCATTCCCACATTTATTACTCTTAAATGAACATGTTATTGCTCTTAGGTAATGCAGCATCATGCATCACCATGGCATCAGTGCAAATCATTCTGATTCATTTGAGAATATAACAAATGAGCACAGACTAGCAGTCTAACCACAGACACTTACAGATTAATGGATGGAAGAAGAACTAGAAAAAAGTTAGTGCCTTTAATGACTTGCAAGGTTTTGATGTTTAATGGAGAAAAAATGTGGAAAAACCTTTTTGAGATACCAGATCACAACAGCATAATATCCCTTTTCTCATTTGTTCAGCTTTCTCAACAACCAGATGAATCTTTTGGTAAGTCCAGTCCAAAGACTGGTTCTGGTAAACAGAAAAATCTGATTAATGCAGAAGGATTTGGTGGACTATGATAATCAAGTATATGGGCCACAAGCCAGTGAATTGGATGGTTAGAACTCCATGACCAACAGGGATTGCCCTTTTGAAATTTAAGAGACTGTCATGATGTTGAATGACAGCCTGATCAAGAAAGAAAGAAAGAAAGAAAGAAAGAAAGAAAGAAAGAAAGAAAGAAAGAAAGAAAGAAAGAAAGAAAGAAAGAAAATATAAGATAAAAACACTGTACAAAGTGTTGTCTTAGACACATGTAAAATACCTTCAT
Source organism: Podarcis melisellensis (assembly GCF_964234715.1). NCBI lineage: Eukaryota > Metazoa > Chordata > Lepidosauria > Squamata > Lacertidae > Podarcis > Podarcis melisellensis. The sequence continues at coordinate 42,594,536 of NC_138530.1, forward strand.
TGTTTACTTCAAGGGCATGATAAATATTAGGCCCATGAGTTGGCTATTGTATGTAATCTACTTCTTCAGTTCTTGAATCTGTCAGAACTGCCAAATTAGTGTTTACATCAAGCAAAAACAGTAAGAATATCTGTGTGATCAAAAGATTGTAAGACAAATCTGAATTTCTACTCCATTCATTCATCTTCCAGCTTAAGTACTTGAGCTTCCTGTTATCTGAACTTGGCTCACCATCGAATCATAGAATTGTAGTGTTAGAAGGCAACCCTGAGGGTTATCTAATATAACAGGAATCTTAACTAAATCAAATATGACAGATGGCCATCCAACCTCTGTTTAAAAGCCTCCAATGAAGGAGAGTTCACCGCTTCTCATGGAGGACCGTCCCACTGTCTCTTCCTGTCATAAAGTTCTTCCTGATGTTTAGTCAAAATCTCCTTTCTTGTAACTGGTTTGGGTTCTAACCTCCGGAGCAGGAGAATATAAGCTTGCTCCATTTCCCATGTGACAGCACTTTAGATATTTTAAGATGGCTATCATATCTCCTCTCAGTCTCCTCTTTACCAGGCTAAACATACCCAATTCCCTCAGCTGTTCCTCATAAGGCTTGGTTTCCAGACACTTTATCATCCTGGTCGCTCTCCAACACAACCAACACTTGTCTCATTTCTTTGTGTTTTTCTTTCAAGGGAAGGACATTATCTAAGTAGCGGGGTACATGTTCTGTGTGCAAAAGGTCACAGGTCCAGTCCCTGGCATTTCCAGGTGGGGCAGAGGAAGACTGGAACCCTAGAGAACCACTGCCAGTCAATGTAGACTGAGCTCAATGATCTGATTCAGTATAAGGCGGTTTTCTTTGTCTTTCCCTCCTTGTGCTTGCATTTAATTCTAGCTTTTGCATACAGCACCCATGTGTATGAACTTACAACTATTAAAATGTTTTGAACGCTCCCAGAGGCACAAAGCAAACTTGTACATTGTGCCCGGTCCTCCTCCGTAGCAAATACTACAGCATCAGACCTCCTTCACATCTGTTCCATCTTATGCTGCCATGCCTCTCCCACTTTTCCTGGCTGCTGTTGCCATCATGCTGTAGTTGCTATAGATATTAATATTAATGTTTTGCTCCTGTGTATTCTTTCACAAAACATGTATAGTGTTAGAGGCGTAACTTAGCTTTCATTTCTGCAGTGAGACAATTTGCTTCTGAAACAGGTGATCTCTAGTGGTATGTATAATAGAAGCATACACAGTAATATTAGGACGAAAATGACTTTACAATTTTTACAAAAACCTTGTGGGATATAGGATGGTGATTATTCCCCTTTTGCAGATAGAAACTTAATCCAAAGGATAATGACTTATCCAACAGGCAGTGCTTAGTAGGCCCATAGAATCATAGAAGTGTAGAGTTGGAAGAAATCATCTAGTCTAACCCTTTGCAATGCAGGAATATGCAGCTGTCCCATATGGGGATCAAACCTGCAACCTGGGCCTTATCAGCACCATGCTCTAACCAACTGAGCTAAGACTTCTGTTGAGCTGTTTGTGGACTGATTTCTCTTCCAAGTACTTGCTATTTTAACATGGAGTTTTTATAATGGGGTAATTTCTGTCTTTAGAACATGAATCGTCCCATAATACAGAAATAGTGGTGATAGTATATTCGGATTTTTTTTAAAAAAAGTATTTCCCTTAGGCAGAAGAAATATCTTTAGAAATAGTGATGATAGTATATTCAGAATTTTTTTTAAAGTACTTCCCTTAGGCAGAAGAAATATCTTTAGAATGTATGTATAAGCTAACCCAAGGCTTCTACATCCTTTCTTCATTTTCTCCATTATATTTCTCTGTTTTGTAGTTCCTCCCCTTCTGCAGATTCCATGAAATAGTGAGGGGTGGGGGGGATCTTTTACATTTTATTTTATTTTTTTATTAAAATGAAATCAGCCAACTTCTGTTTGTTGGCACCCCTGGATTGCTCTCGCTTAGATAAATTGGAAGCGGGGAAAGCTCCTAGTGGGTACAAAGAAGACTCCTGCAGATGGAGGCTGCGTCTCATCCTGAGAAGGCTGGGGCTGACTACAAAAATAGCAAAGGCTTAAAAAGCAGTGCCATCATTAGTGTGTGTGTGTTGTATGGCGATATCAAGATCAAGAACGCTGCAAAGGGAAATGCCTTTCTTGCTAATTAGTAGAGTTCCCCTCCCCTTTATCCGCAGTGGGTGTTCATCACTAATAGCCTTTCTATAGCTGCATCTCTCATCAGGTGGCTCCCCCACACTCTACTCCAAAGCTTTGTGGATTCAGAGAGGAGAACAGTTGCATAGAAACTCTGAGAACTTAATATTTATGACAACAACATTTAAGAACATCTACATTTTCTCAGTTACCTGCATGTATCTGAGACATTACAATACCAGTTGGAGTTACAGAGTTCACATCTCAATTTGGTCAGTCAAAGGGTTATTCAACTTCAACGGTTTGCTTGCATCTATAGTTCATATGGCCCTGCTTACTGTTCATGTATTCCAGATCTGTAAATATGCTGTTGATGGACCCCTGCCTTGTTCTTTCTTGTTTGTGCACATAATGGAGTTATACCAGAAGGTGTCTTGAAACTAGTCGAAAAAGGCTTTATCTTCATAAGCTCTTTTTGTGTGTGTGTTATTTGTATATTATTCACTTCCTTGATGTAAAACTTGATAGAAAAGGGCCACTCTTTTTTTTCTGGGCGGACGCAGGGGTACGTGTACCCTTAAACATTTTGTGAATCTTTGTACTTTTGTCCATTTACTGTGTTTATTTTCCCCGATTTGAACTATTAAATGATGATTTTCTTGAGTCAAAATAAGAGTACCCCTAAACATTTTTTGAGGGGAAAAAGCACTGCATACCTTTATCTGTTTTTGCTCCCAGCAAACCTCCAAACTCCAAGGACCTCAGAGCTCATCCTGCCTGTGCCTTAAGACCTTCAGAGGAGGTTCTTTTCCACATAACCATTCCTCGGAAAGTGTGTTCATACATTGAGATGAGAAAGGGCCTCTCTGTGTAGTGATGCCCCATTGGTATAATACCCTCCCCTGAGAAAGCCATTTCCCTTCCCCAGGCAAATGGAGTTGCGGGCTGGACATGACCCCGCCCTGTGTGCTAGCCCCCGCGTCATAGGGAGTCCCTTCCGCGTCACGCCCTAGGTAGAACAATTCAGTTGGCCAGGGGGCGTGGCATGCTCTATGTGAGCAGTCCGCCAGCGGGAACTCGCCTCTTTTTCTGGTTCCCACTCACGCAGTTCTCCCACCATCCCTTCCTAAGATTAAGCTCTTAATCCTTTGTTTTTTTTTAATAAAAATTTTTATTAAGATTTTTTACAGATACATATTTAACAAACAAAATAGGTTTCATAACATCTTTTCATTCTATTGCGGACTCCCTCACGTCTCCCGCTTCCACTCTCATCATTAAAAACGAATTTTTCCAAGCAAATTATCATCTTGTTTATACTCTTAAGTGCAATGTTTAGGTTAAACTCAAATAAAAAATTATAATTTAATGGTAGACAGTTATTTCTGCTCTGGCTTCCTTGTTAGGATTCAACCAAATTACAATACTTTTGTAAATAAATCTTAAATTTCTTCCAGTCTTCTTCAACCCTCTCCTCTCCCAGGTCGCGGATTCTGCCAGTCATCTCAGCCAGTTGCATATAGTCCATCAGCTGCATCTGCCATTCTTCCAGTGTTGGTAGATCTTGGGTTTTCCAACTCTTAGCAATAAGTATCCTTGCCGCCGTTGTAGCGTACATAAAAAATGTTCTATCCTTCTTTAACACGTTCTGGCCGACCATGCCCAGAAGGAAGGCCTCTGGTTTCTTGGTGAAGGTATACTTAAATACCTTTTTTAACTCATTATATATCATTTCCCAAAAGGCCTTCACTTTAGGGCAGGTCCACCAGAGGTGAAAGAATGTTCCTTCATTTTCCTTACATTTCCAACATTTGTTATCAGACGAATGGTATATTTTAGCCAGTTTCACTGGGGTCATGTACCATCTATATATCATTTTCATTACATTTTCCTTCAGAGCATTAAGCTCTTAATCCTTTGACCTTGCTATGGACCTTGGTTGGTCGCCTGTTGAAGGGGCCTGGTAGGAATATTTTCTGCTTGGAAAATTGGCACCTCCTATTTCAAGGGTATTCCGTTAAAGGAATCCAGGGTGTGTGGCCCCATCTGACGCCCCGGTGGGGGCTAGGGCCATGGCACAACCTCTGTTGGTGACCCTGGGGGAGTTCCTAGTTGATGTGCATCAACAGGGCTCCTCCTACTGGTGGTTAACCCTTCTGAGACTTCCTGCAGGCGGGCAGAAGTTAGATATAGTCGGTTCGGTTCCAATGCCTAAGCCAATATCACTCACATCTTGTAACCAATAAAGATGTGGCCTTTTTTAGCCCATTAACCTAAAATAAAGTCAAGTGTCTTTATTCCAGCAAAGGGGAAGGGTTTGGGGCCTTGCCACGCAAGCACACTTGTTATCCTTTCAGCATTGAGGGAAAGACTTACAACTGTTTGCTCAGGCATTTTCACTTTTTGTTGTTGTTGTAAGAACTAATTTGTGATAGTTAGTCTGCTTTGCTGTTTTAACTGTTTCCTTTGTTTGGATTGGTTTTTATGTAATTCTGTACAGTTTTTAATTTGTATCCCACTCTGGGATCTATTGAGATGAAGGGCGGTCCATAAATGCTTGTAATAACTAAATGAAGGATTCCCTAGAATCACAACAGCCTGTGAGACAACAACCTGGCCCAGTCCTCAAGGCAGCATGTTTGTGTAATGAAAGCCCAACAGCTGCTTTGACAATGGAAATGCATCTCTGGAAGGGATGTGTGATGTGGAGCAGAGTAGACATCAAGGGAAGGGGATTTTGATTAACCCTTCCACTGCCTGTTGAATCATAGAATCATAGAGTTGGAAGAGACCACAAGGGCCATCGAGTCCAACCCCCTGCCAAGCAGGAAACACCATCAGAACACTCCTGACATATGGTTGTCAAGCCTCTGCTTAAAGACCTCCAAAGAAGGAGACTCCACCACACTCCTTGGCAGCAAATTCCACTGTCGAACAGCTCTTACTGTCAGGACGTTCTTCCTAATGTTTAGGTGGAATCTTCTTTCTTGTAGTTTGGAACCATTGCTCCGTGTCCGCTTCTCTGGAGCAGCAGAAAACAACCTTTCTCCCTCCTCTATGTGACATCCTTTTATATATGTGAACATGGCTATCATATCACCCCTTAACCTCCTCTTCTCCAGGCTAAACATGCCCAGCTCCCTTAGCCGTTCCTCATAAGGCATCGTTTCCAGGCCTTTGACCATTTTGGTTGCCCTCCTCTGGACACGTTCCAGTTTGTCAGTGTCCTTCTTGAACTGTGGTGCCCAGAACTGGACACAGTACTCCAGGTGAGGTCTGACCAGAGCAGAATATAGTGGCACTATTACTTCCCTTGATCTAGATGCTATACTCCTATTGATGCAGCCCAGAATTGCATTGGCTTTTTTAGCTGCCGCGCCACACTGTTGGCTCATGTCAAGTTTGTGGTCAACCAAGACTCCTAGATCCTTTTCACATGTACTGCTCTCAAGCCAGGTGTCACCCATCTTGTTTTTTTTTTTATAAATATTTTATTAGGTTTTTAATAAACAAATTTCCACTTTCAAATACATACTTCCATAGATCCAATGGACTCCCCCCATCTCCCGAGCACTGCATTCCCTGTGTAACCAAAACCTCAGCAATTTGTTAACTTATTTTATACATAACAATATATCTTCCATTTTATCGTGTTATCTGATGTAAACATTTCAGTACAATTGCATTAATTTTTAATTTCCACACAATAAAAATATTTCATTATCTCACTTCTGTCTTATAGTGTCTTATTTATCAATTCAGAAATTTGCCGATACTGAAGCTATACCTTCCTAGAAAGGAGCATTTTTTAACATTCATACAACTTATAATGCTTTTTCAAATAGTCCTTAAAATTTTCCCAAACTTCCTCCGTTTCTTCTTCTCCCGAGTCTCGAATTCTGCCAGTCATTTCAGCCAACTCCATATAGTCCATCAGCTGCGTCTGCCATTCTTCCAATGTGGGTAGATTTTGTGTCTTCCAGTGCTTTGCCAACAAAATCCTCGCTGCTGTAGTAGCGTACATAAAGAAAGTTCTATCTTTCTTGACCATCCTCTGGTCTACCATGCCCAGAAGGAAGGCCTCCGGTTTCTTAGGTAAGGTGAATCTCAGCACCTTTTTTAGTTCATTATGTATCATTTCCCAGAAGGCCTTCACTTTCGGGCAGGTCCACCAGAGGTGTAAAAATGTCCCTTCCTCTTCCTTACATTTCCAACATTTATTATCGGACAGGTGATATATCTTTGCAAGCTTGACTGGGGTCATGTACCACCGGTATATCATTTTCATAATGTTTTCCTTCAAGGCAGTACATGCCGTGAATTTCATTCCGGTGTTCCATAACCTTTCCCAGTCTTCAAACATAATGTTATGCCCCAAGTCCTGTGCCCACTTTATCATAGAGGATTTGACAATCTCATCCTGTGTGTTCCATTTAAGCAGCAAGTTATACATTCTCGAAATTAGCTTAGATTTTGGCTCAAGCAACTCTGTTTCTAGTTTCGATTTTTCCTCCTGAAAACCCACTTTTTTGTCTGCTTTAAAAACTTCCTGGATTTGAGCATAATGCAACCAATCTCGCACCTTGTTTTTTAACTTTTCCATACTCTGTAACCTCCATTTATCTCCAATTTTTTCAATTATTTCCCAATATTTAGGCCAGTGGGCCTCCATATTGAGTCTTTTACGTGCTTTGGCCTCCATCGGTGAGAGCCACCTCGGAGTTTTACTCTCCAATAAGTCTTTATATTTTGACCAGACCATGAAAATTGCCCTTCTGACAATATGGTTTTTGAACAATTTATGAACTTTAACCTTGTCATACCACAAATATGCATGCCACCCAAAAGCATTATCAAATCCCTCCAGGTCAAGGACATCGGTGTTCTCCAATAAAATCCAATCCTTCAACCAGCAGAGGGCTGCAGCTTCATAATATAACCTCAAGTCCGGCAGGGCAAACCCCCCTCTTTCTTTCGCATCTGTTAGTATTTTAAACTTTATTCGGGGCTTTTTGCCCTGCCAGACAAATTTAGATAAATCCCTCTGCCATTTTCCAAAACATTCCACCTTATCCACGATCTGGAGGGCCTGAAACAAAAATAGCATTTTCGGCAATACATTCATCTTTATAGCAGCTATTCTGCCCAGCAAGGAAAGTTTTAATCTTGACCATATTTCCAGATCTCTTTTGATCTCTGACCAACATTTCTCATAGTTGTCCTTAAATAAATTCAAATTTTTGGAGGTCAAATGGACCCCTAGGTACTTTACTTTTTTGACCACATTTAGTTCTGTTTCTTTTCTGAACTCCTCTATTTCAGTAGTTGTCAAGTTTTTTGCTAAAACTTTAGTTTTTTGTTTATTCAGCTTGAATCCCGCCACCCGACCAAAGTCAGAAATTAATTCTAACGCTCTTTTAGTACTAGAGGCTGGCTCCTGTAATGTTAATACCAAGTCATCTGCAAAAGCTTTCAGTTTATATTGTTTCTCTCCGACCACAATTCCCTGTGTCAACCGGTCATTTCTAATCATGTTCAATAGCACCTCCAGGACTGAAATAAACAACAGAGGAGAAAGAGGGCACCCCTGTCGTGTCCCTTTTTCAATTTTGAACTCCTCTGTCACCACGTTGTTTACTATCAATTTAGCTTTTTGTTCTGAATAAATTGCTTCTATTCCATTTTCAAACCCCCGCCCTACTCCCATCCTTTCCAAATTTTTCTTCATAAACAGCCAAGAAATGTTGTCAAAGGCCTTCTCCGCATCAATAAAAATCAACACCGCTCTTGTGTTTGAATTAATCTGTAAAAACTCCAAAATGTCAATGATGTTTCTTGTGTTGTCAAATAAATGCCTACCAGGGAGAAAGCCTGCTTGGTCCTTATGAATCACTTCATTTAAGACTTTCTTAAACCTACTTGCCAAAATGTCTGCAAAAATTTTGTAATCCACATTTAGGAGTGAGATAGGACGGTAGTTTTTAAGTTGAGTTTTTTCAGATTCTAGTTTTGGGATCAACGTGATGAAAGCTTCTTTCCACGTTTCCGGTGCCTTCCTCCCCTCCATAATCTGGTTGCAAACTTCCAGCAATGGTTGTATCAATGAATCCTTCAGTACCTTATAATATTTGGAAGTAAGCCCATCCGGTCCCGGAGATTTGCCCAGTTGAAGGTTCTGAATGGCGCATTCAATTTCTTGAGTTGTAATATTACAGTTCAGGATTGCTCTCATTTCCTGGGGTATTTTTTGTAATCCATTAGTTATAACAAATTGGTCCACCTCTGAGCTTTTTTGTGGCCTTTGAGAATAAAGTTCTTTGAAATATCTCTGGAAGGACTTTCTAATTTCGTCGGGTTTCTGAACCATTCTCCCTTCAATCTCTAGATTTGTAACTGTGTTAAGTTTTTGTCTCTTTTTCAACTGCCAAGCCAACAATTTTCCACATTTGTTAGCAGATTCAAAGGATCTTTGTTTCATTTGTTTAACTTTCCATTCCACCTCTTGATTTATCAGTTTCGAATATTGTGCCTGGAAAAACTTCACTTCTCTCAATACTTCCTTTGATTTAGGCCTGGATCTCAGTTTTCTCTCTCCTTCTCTTATTTTCTCCAAGATCTTCTCCTTCTTTTCATTCCAGAGTCTTTTTTTAATCGTGTTCTGTTGTATTAGAAACCCTCTTATAACTGCTTTGCTTGCGTCCCAGATTATTCTTTTTTCCACATTTGTCTTTAAGTTTATTTCAAAATAGTCCTTTAAAACTTTTTGGGCCTTCTTAACAATCTCCTGATCTCTTAACAAAGCGTCATTCATTCTCTTTTTTTTTAATATAATTTTTATTAAGATTTTCCAAATTAAAAACAAATTAGATCCAATTCATACACTTTCTTCCAAAACCAAAGCCAGGACTTCCCCTTCCCGCCCCCAATTGCGTTCCAAATCTTCCGAATAAGCAATTAAATTCAACAAGTTTTTATCCCATGACTCACTTAACATCAATAACCCAATTTCTCCAAATTCCCATCCCCTAAGATCGATTTTTTCCCTTCCACGAGTTCCCCCTTTCAAAATTTTATAAAAAAAGAAAAAAAGATATAAAGATAAAAAAAATAATTTTACAACCTTTGGATTCCAAATTTCCCTCCCCCCTTTCTCTGTTGTGTTCCTTCTATCCCTTCATCCTAATGTCTTCCTGAAGTTCCTACCCGCTTAATCCATATCCCTCTAGTAGTTTGCCAGTCATATTTAATTACAAATGTCCAATCTTGGAAGGAGTCTGTCTCAAAAAGGGGCCCATTTTTTCTATCCAGATTTTTATATCCAGGAGTAAGAAACTCCCATTTAATTTCCATAAGCTTGTCAAATCTGGATGTCCCAAATGTTCCCAATTCTGTCCAGTTCATGATGTTTCCATATTCTTGTCATTCTCTCTCCTCCTTCTGTTTCCCTGTTTTCCCGCAAAAATGTTCTTTTTCCATGACCTTCTTATTTTCTGCAGAGGCTTGTTATTCAGAAGCAAAACATTATGTCATGTCCCTTTCGTTTTCCAACTAAAGAATCCATTGTTTCCTGTAGTTTGTAGCCCTCTGTAGACAAAACAATGTTCCATTTCTGCAGTTCCCAAGAGATTAAAAGTTACAACTGTTCAGGTTTCCTGAGAAAAACACATGCAATGTCACTCAGCTCCTCTAGGTGGATCGCAGTAACTAAGTTCCCTTCCAGATCAAATCCATTAGTCCAAATAGTTTGTAAATCCTTATTTGAAACAATTTGTATACAATTTAAAACAAATGTAACCGGCAAAGTCCTCAAAGCAAAGTCCCTGCTTTATTCTTCCGTTTTGACAGCCTTTGACAGCTGTCAAAACTCCCGATGCTCTTCCCCAGGTAGTTTCGCGGATCACTCCAGGGATTCCGGGGGGGGGTTGTTTTTTTTAATACAAATTCCACTTTTCTCCTCCAGCACAGTCTTATAATTTTCCCTCGCAAAGTTGCTAATTCATGAAGATAGAGATACGCTCGATCTTAGTCGTTAAGTCCTTTGTTTTGGCTCTTCTACAATTAAGGGGTAGGCTGACTTCCTTTTTTCCACCTCCCCCGTTCGCTCCAGATTTTAAAAATTTATCCCTCTTTTTTAATCCATAATCCAATTACTCACGGGTTCTTCTTTTAGGTCCAGATTTTCAATAGAAGAAGTCAGCGCTCTCCGCCGGATGGCATGCGGCTGCGCTCGGCAGGGATAGCAGAGAACTCAAAGCACCACGCTTCTCCCCGGCGCCCGATCCGTAGCCTTTAAAAAGGCTCCTTCACGAGCCGGGAGGGCGCTAACGGTGCCAGCCGAGTCTCCATGTCCACGGCCTCACTCTGGCCGTGGTTTTTGAGGGTCCCCGCATCGCCGGTGCGGTAGGACCCAGCCCCTGCCGAGCAGGCTCCCTCCGGAGCTCGGAGGGAGCCCGCCATTCGGCGATGGCGCCGACCCGGAAGTCAAGCGTCATTCATTCTCCATCTGAACGATCCGGTTGTATTTAGTCTCAATTCCATTCTCAAGGCGTTGTGGTCGGAGCAGGTTTTTGGGCAGATTTCCACTTTTCTGGTCTTAGGTGCCAGCCCTCTAGTTATCCATATTTGGTCGATTCGCGTCCATGTCATATGGGCCTCAGAAAAAAAAGTTCCTTCTTTCCCTAGAGGGTTCTTGATCCTCCATATGTCAATCAAATCCAAATTGTCAGTCATTTCAAAAAAGGTTTTTGGTAGTCTGCCATCTTTCGTTATATTGGCACTTTGTGACTTATCCATATTCACTGAGGCGACACCGTTCATATCTCCCAACATGATAATGTTGTTATAGTCCAAATAGTCCAGCATAATCTCGTGCAGCTTCTTAAAAAATTCCGATTTTCCATCATTTGGGGCGTAGATTCCTAGAATTAAAAACTTTTCTCCTTGTGTCTGGATTTCAATTGCCAAAATTCTGCCCTGTTCATCTTTAAATACAAATTTTGGGGACAAGTTCTCCTTTGCATAAATCACCACTCCTCTTTTCTTAACTTTATCCGATGAAATAAATTCTTGGCCTAACCTTTTATTGATTAACACTTTTCTGTGGAGTCTTGTCACATGCGTTTCTTGCAGGCAAATAATGTCCAATTGTTCTTTTTTCAAAATATGAAATACTTTTCTGCGTTTTTCTGGAGAATTCCCGCCATTTATATTCCAACTAAGAAGCTGTAGAGACATCCCGGCCTACTTCTTGGGTATCACAGTTGGGTATCTAATTTGTCGTCCTTTTCCGGAAGCTGTGGTGCCGGGCCGCCTCCAGATGGTATGGATCCTGGTGGTAATCCCGGTGGTGGAGGCCAGGAATCTGCAGCTCTCTTTTGGAGGTCCTCCTCGTTGTCGTGTAGGAACTTCTGGTGGTCTTCTGGTGTTTTAATTCTTTCCTTCTTTCCATCTTGTATTTGTGCCTCTCATTTTTTATTTTTTTTTTGCCCAAGTGCAATACTTTACATTTCTCCCTGTTAAAATTCATCTTGTTTGTTTCGGTCCAGTTCTCTAATCTGTCAAGGTTGTTTTGAAGTGTGATCCTGTCCTCTGGGGTGTTAGCCACCCCTCCCAGTTTGGTGTCATCTGCAAATTTGATCAGGATGCCCTTGAATCCATCATCCAAGTCGTTGATAAAGATGTTGAATAAGACCGGGCCCAAGACAGAACCCTGTGGCACCCCACTAGTCAATCTTCTCCAGGATGATGCTTCTCCACTCTTTCGCCACATGTACAGAAAATCTCTTCTCCATATTTCTTCCTCCCAAAGCAGCAGTCTTAGGCATCAAACACATGGCGATGAGCAATAGGCCATGGCATATTTGCCTCGCTGCTTTAACCAGCCTTGTAACTCTTGGCATGAATCATTCTGTAATGCTGAAACCACATAGATCTATAGGACTCTATTGTAAGACACTTAGGAAAAGTATTCTGGAGAAATGGGGCGATTTTTCTCCCAGCTGGAAAGAGTTGTTAATTTTTTATGTACTGAAAAACAAGGTCAATATTTTTGTAACACTTTAATTGCTTTTATAAAAGAAATGGACTAAACATAGCTCACAAGTGTTGTCTCGAATTATGTTTCCAATAGCAGCAGGAGAAACATAATTAAGATGTATGACTTTTGTAAATGGTTGGGAAGTATGAATGGGTTAAATAACAGACTAATTAATGTGGGGTGTTTTGTGGGGGAGGGTTAAGGCATTTTATTACTGTTTGTATATTCATTTAAATCAGCTTTCCTGTCAAGACATGTGAAATTACTCTGTAGGCAGATTTGGTGATTCAGTTTTGATTAATGTAACACTGCAAACGTCCATAGGATGAAACTGTGTGTGTCTGTGTGTTTTCTTGCGGATTGGAAAAAGGGGTCTCAGCATATATCTAAACTTGTATTTTGGCAGCCTTTTAAAGGACACTGGCATTTCAGCACCTAATTGGCTTCATTATTTTTTTGTGTCCCAGATTTAAATGCTGTAATATGAAAGGGTACCTCTGTGCTGGACTTGAATATCCCTCTCTAATTACCCACCAGTTGCTGCCTTGTATTTTCAACATTTCTTTCACTCGGATACGAAGTTTCTCAATGGCTCTAGTAATACTAATCATGGATTATAACCTTGTTTTTACAGGTGACCTGCAACTGTTTCAGCATTAGCAATGGAGAGATGCAGAATGTTGGTGTTGGCCTTTATCCCAGGTACTGTGGGCATTCCTTAACTCATAAGCAAAACCTCCAGGATTCTAATTCTGTTGCACAGAGATGCACTCAGTCCCAGGCTTCGGGGGGGGGGGGGGAGAAACAGGTACTGTAATGAATCAAGAAATTTTAGAAATGAAAACAATTCACAGGAAAATTCCACAGCTGCAGTTCCTTCCCCCCTGCCTTGGATAATTCAGCCGCATGGCACTGGAGCCTGTTGAATTCCCAGCATTCAGAGTTGGGAAGGGAGCATCAGACAGAAGGTTATATCCAATGTTAATAATACTCAGAGTAGACCTATTGGAATTAGTAGACAGAACTAACCCAAGTCTATTAATTTCCGTGGGTCTACTCTATGTAAAACTTGGTTGAACACAACCCATAATATTGTATATTTGAAGACCCTTTCTACCACTAGAGGGAACTGAAATTAATGAGCACGCAACTTGCAGTACATTGAAGCAAACACCTCTTTGGCATTGGGTGATGGTAGGAAGGGGCATAAATGCCATCAGTGACCATTGGCCACAAATGATGATGATGATTTTAATTCACTGTCTGCCCTTTACCTTGTTGTCCCAGAACGGGTTATAGCCATTTAAAACAGTTCAAAACAACTTACAACCTCAAAAATAGGGTGAGTTCTACAATATACATCCCAAGTGTCAAAAGCCAGGGAAAGGTGGCGACAACACCAAACTTTGTAAGTATCTGTCTTGGAATTAAAACTTGCCTTGCTTTTAGTATTTGGCTGCGTAGATTCCATGTCTCCCAGCAGAGTGTGTAAATCCCACTTCCTTCTTGGTGTCTTCAGCACTGCAGCAGCAGCAGCCCAGGCACAAGAGAACCTGGGAAATGTAACTTTCCAATGTACCTGAGTTCTTGATGTGGATGTCAGGTGCCATGGAAACTACATTTGCCTCCCTTTGCACTAGGCCTAAAATACTACTGACAAGCATTCAAGACACCAGGGAGGGAATGAGGAGTGGAGTCTTCTCTAGTCAAACTTCATATTTGCTCCTGGACACCTTTTCCTTTAAACCGATGTTGTTTTCCTTCCTTAGCATGTCTTTGCTGAACAACAGTTGTGATCCCAACTGCGTGATCGTCTTTGAGGGTCCCCGGCTCCACCTCCGCTCCATCCGGGACATTGAGATGGGTGAAGAGGTAATTAGCTTGTTCTCTCTTCCGTCACAGACACCTGCAGCGGTTGCATCTCCTTAAATAACTTCCAGACTGCAGGGCCACCAGCTTTAACACTTTGATGATATATTGATGCTTCTTCCTATCTCGTAGCTATCAGGAAGAAGATGATAAAGGGAATCTTCTCTTCACACTGTCTGGGTCTCATAATCATTACCTCTCATAAATCACTGGCAGTCTTGATGAATTCTTCTCCCTCCATTCCTCCTCTAGGCACTTCATTTTGTTTGTATTTGAGTGCCTTTACCCTGATAAAAAACACTTACGATACTTCTGGGTGGAATGCTGCATTCACTAAATCATTGCAACAATAAGCATTTGTCAGATTGAAACCATGCTGAAGCAGTAAACCTTTCATTGGCAAGAAAAGTAACAAGGCAGGGGTCGTTTCCTTGTTGGTTTTATTAAAAATGACTTGGAGAAATGCCCTTCCCAAATGATTTGTGTTTCTTATCAGAGAACTGTTTCACACCATTTTCTTTTTCAAATATGGGCATATCCTATGCATGCCCTCAGAAGATTGCTACTTGCAAAATAAAATCTGGTTGAAATAAATAAATAAATTTTAAAAATTGTCCAGTAGCACCTTAGAGACCAACCAAGTTTGTTCTGGGCATAAGCTTTAGTGTGCATGCGTATCTGAACCAATCTACCTGAATATAATATGGTGTTGAGTTCACAGACTTCATCTCTTGGGCTTCCTGTCTAATGCTGGATCTCAGCAAAGTTTATGGGTAGCTCCTTTTATCTGAGTCACAGTTTTAGTTGTTTATTCCAACAAAAGTCCAACTCCACTGTTGGTTGTTGTTGTACATTAAACCATCTCACTCAGTAGTAGTGATACAAGAATAAATAGCATTGGTGTTAAGGTTGCAGTAAAAATACTCAAAACATATGAGCTTGGAGCCAGACTAAATTAGCTGCACATAGCTCCCACTAAAATCAGTGGGACACTAATTAGTCAGGATTAACCTTTCACATTAATTCCAGTGGGGCCCAAATTAGCACAGATTTTTAAGCATAGGATAGAACTATTACTCTTTAAAATTATGAAATGTCACAGCTAGGTTCAGTGGGGCCTTAAGTATGGATTGGGAAGGGAGAGTCCTTTCCAAAAGGGAGTCAGCTAAATTCCCTGTATTCTGAAGGACAATCACACATTACACAAATTACACATACAAATTAGACATATAGTCCCAAGGCACATGCAGATTGTCCATGAAACCAAACTTCTCAATGACACTCTGCCTTTCTGTCCTTATCTATAAACTTGCTAAGAGTCTCTAAATCCAGTCTTTGGAAGATGCCATTGACTTTAGTGACTAGGCAAAATTACCCAAATCTGGTCACAACCAGATTGACCTTTTTCTGAGTTATTTTCTCCTGTGGTACCATCCAATGCAGCCCTCTTAGTCTGCAATCCTTTATCTGCTTACCTGAGAATAAGTAACATTGAACTCTTGAGTAGACATGCCTACAATCACGCAGTTAGTTAAAGGGAATCTCCTGGAAGTCACAGCACTACAGTACTGCTAAAGGCAGAATCAGCAAGGATAAGAAGACAAGCTTAACATTCTTGTTCTGTGATGAAGCAATAGGACCCCTTTCTGGCCCATATATAACTGGGTTTAATATAAGGAAGACTGAAACCACTATAGAACAGCTGTAGTTATTTGACAGCCTGTCTGCTTCTAATTACAAGGCTACTTGAGTCTCAAATCTGATCCTAGTCACTCAGAAGCAATTATAACACCTCAACCTTGTTAGAGTGGGAGCTCCAGTTTTCATTTTTCTGCCATGTCTGGCTCCAAATGTTTTAACTCTTTCTGTGTTTGGAAAGAGAGAGAAAAAGGAAAAATACAAAGTTGAGAACAAAAAGCAGAAAGCCCTAATGGCCTGCCTGCAGACCATTGTGACTCATTCATGAATAAATTCAACTTCTTGCTACATTTAAAAGAAATCAAATATTTAGTTGGCTCCTGTTCTAAAGATTCCGTAACTCTGAGTTAAGCAATCTCAATGTTTCACTTACATTTGAATTGCCATTCAGCCTTGGCTCTGCTTGAACCAATTCTGCTGCTCCCTTGGGGTGGCTATCTAATTCTATGCACTCTATAAATCTTCATGTTCAGCATATAGTATTCATATAATAACCAGAGCACCAGGCGCAGGTATTTCAAACCTATCTGCACTGAATTAAAGCCTATTAGCCAATGCTTGTCACATTTCATATCTTTAAATGAATACTCTTCTTCAGTTATCAGAACAGACAGTCTTGCAGAGTAAGTTCACCATCCAACCACCTTTGATTAACCCTCCACTAACAAGAAAAAATGCTGGGTGTTTTTTTTTTAATAAAACCTGCAGCTGGGACTGGGAGAACAGTATTTTCTATGAATAGATATTCCCTTTCTGGTAACACAGTGAATAATATTTTACAAATTGATAATGTATTAAGGAATCCCAATATGTTTTATGGATGATACAGCTTCCTGAACACATTAATGTCCGCACCATCAAAAATATAATTGGATATCTCTTATGCTTTTGATCACTACCAAAAAATAACTTGTACAGGTTAGAATCCCACCAAAATAAGCTTTGAGTAAGAATAAAAATGAAGAGTGAAGCACAGTGTGCCCCCTTCAAAGCAGTTAAGGAGTTGTTAAGCATCCTTGAATCTATGGCTGCAGAATCTATGGCTACTATTCAGAAGACTTCTTTCTTTTCTTCTTCTTTGGCCATCACTTGTAGCTGAGTAAGAGTTACTTATGGACTCACTGTTAAGACCGTTTTCATGGAAGACAAATGGTCTTAATAGTGAGTCTATAAGTGATTGTGGAGTACAATTCTGGATCCACATGTCCTTCCATACTGGGAACATACAGTAGGTTTCTGGTCATGATGAGGGTTTGCCAAATGTGCCTTCCTCTTAGCTCATATCTCCTTTTTGCCCTGAGTTTCTGCTTCTTCAAAGTCCACCACACCTTTGGTGAAGGCTGTTTTCCAGTTGGAGCGCTCGCAAGCCAGTGTTTCCCAGTTATCAGTGCTTATACTACATTTTTTTAGATTTGTCTTGAGAGCATCTTTAAACCTCTTTTGTTGGTAACTGGTATTTCGCTTTCCATTCTGAAGTTGGGAATAGAGTAGTTGCTTTGGAAGATGATAACCAGGCACCCAAACAACATGACCTGTTCAACGAAGTTGATGTTGGAAGAATCATTGCTTTGACACTGGTGATCTTTGCTTCTTCTAGTACACTGGCATTAGTTCGCCTATTTTCCCAAGTTATGTGTTAAATTTTTGAGACACGGTTGATGGAATCTTTCTAGGAGTTGGAGATGGCGTTTATAAGTGGTCCATGTTTCACAAGCGTACAGTAAAGTTGGTAGTACAATAGCTTTATAAACGAGCATTTTGTGATAAACTAGGTTATCATTTGAATAAGCCCCAGGCTCATACGCTCCCCCCTCAGAAACTTTTGCTTCTCTTGTTAATTAACCCCAGTTTTGCATTACAGTGGACCCTCTGGATACGAATGTAATTCATTTCAGGGGTCCATACATACCCTGAAAAATTCGCAAGTAGAGGTGCCGCTTCTGCACACACATGTAGCGTGATAGAGCGCTTCTGCACATGCGTGTGTGGCGAAACCAGGTGAAATACACTTCCGGGTTTGCCTCGTTTGCAACCCGAAAGTTACGTTACCCAAAGGTCACGTAACCCGAGAGTCCACTGTATATCCAAACTCAGACAACCTGTGGTTTTTCTTTAAAAAAGGTAAAGGACCCCTGACAGTTAAGTCCAGTCACAGACGACTCTGGGGTTGCGGTACTCATCTGGCTTTACAGGCTGAGGGAGCTGGTGTTTGTCCGCAGACAGTTTTTCCTCTGGCGAAACCAGAGCAGTGCACGGAAATGCCGTTTACCTTCCCGCCGGAGCAGTACCTATTTATCTACAGTGGTACCTCGGGTTGCCATTGTGGAGATTTGAACAGCTGACCTTCTGATCAGCAAGCCCAAGAGGCACAGTGGTTCCAGTGTTTCCCAACCTTGTGCCTCCAGCTGTTTTTGGACTACAATTCCCATCATCACTTGCCACTGGTCTTGCTAGTCAGGGATGATGGGAGTTGTAGTTCAAAAACAGCTGGAGGCACAAGGTTGGGAAACACTGGTT
Organism: Podarcis melisellensis; assembly: GCF_964234715.1. NCBI lineage: Eukaryota > Metazoa > Chordata > Lepidosauria > Squamata > Lacertidae > Podarcis > Podarcis melisellensis. The sequence continues at coordinate 42,612,836 of NC_138530.1, forward strand.
TAGACCCATGCCACCCGCGTCCCCTGTGGTTAGTCTTAGCTATGACCTATTGAAACAAACCAACATCAGGACTTAGTCTACCAAATTGGCTTGTTTCAGTCAGAGTTTAAGGTTCAGACATAACACTTAACTGGGGTTTATTTGAAAGCAGAGTAAGAGCCAAATGGAGCTCATCCATGATATTTGCATCAAACATTTCTTCTATGGCAGTGTTTTTCAACCTTTTTTGGGCAAAGGCACACTTGTTTCATTAAAAAAAATCACGAGGCACACCACCATTAGAAAATGTTAAAAAATTTAACTCTGTGCCTATATTGACTATATATAAAGTAATTCTCTTGAATCTATGGGCAGGGTGAGGAACAGTGGGATTCCTCCCATTTTATTCTCACAACTGATCCTGTGTGGTTGGTTAGGTTGTCATTCATGGATGTATCTGTTTTCATTCATAGATGATTGCATGAGACTTTAAACTTAGGATCCCTCCTATTTTAGCAGCGGATAATATGCAATCTTTTGTCAAATTACCACAGAATTTCCCCTGCTTTGTTGTCTGCAGCTTACCATCAGCTATATTGAAACAATGATGCCTACTCCTGATCGTCAGCAGCACCTGAAGCGCCAATATTGTTTTGAATGTGACTGCCCTATGTGCCATTCACAAAGCAAGGTGAGTTGTTTGGGCCCACCTCTGGGCAGCACAATAGATACACAGTTTCATGCCTTTCTGATGGTGCCCTCGGGGTCTAACTGCAAATGGCCTTTGTCCTTGTATCTGCTTTTATTCTGAAAAAATACCCATATGAATGAAAGAATAGCAATAAATAAGTATCAGTTCAAAGGATGAGACTATGGGTGGACTCTTCTGCTGACTTTTAGGGGCTGGCGTTTCTTATCGCCTTTACGAAATAAAGAAATGAACAGATTTTTATTTTGTCCAACGTATCCAAAAACAAGAGGAATTGTAATTTATGCTAATCCAAAGTTAGATCCGAAATTATTATTTAAGGATGAAGAAGGCAGAATTATAGGAGTGCAAATAATATATGAAAGAGAGAAAATAATTGTAATAGGAATCTACACCCCAAATTGAAAGAAAGGTAGAATTTTACAAATTACTGGAGGAAAGATTATTGGATTGTAGTAATGAAAATATAGCACTACTAGGCGATTTCAATAGTGTAACCTCATTAGAACTAGATAGAACAGCGAGAGAGAAAGAATAAAAAAGAGAAGACTCCCACAGACCTCCTTTCAGGTGGTGGAGAATCTGAATTTAAACGATGTTTGGAAACTTAAACACCCGAACGAGAAGTAATCCATGCACTTCTAAGAGGCAAAACAATCAGCAGGGAGAATAGATGGAATATGGCTGTCAAATAATTTAATATTGAAAAAACAAAGGAAAAAAAAACCCACAGAAATACAACCAAGATTAATTTCAGACCATAACCCAGTTACTCTAGAATTAAGAAACAGCAGGAGAACAAGATGGAGATGGAGAATGAAGGAAAATATCTTGAATGATGGAAAAATATATATATTTTTTAATAAAATATTTATTCAAGATTTTCTTAATACAATATAAAAAACAAACAAAATGACATATAACTTTACAATAACCATACTTTCTTCACTTCATTGGACTTCCTCACGTCTCTCGTTCCTGCGTTCCAAGTTTATCAAACTTTGTCCAGCAATTTATCACCTTGTTTCAATTCTTATTTTATAACTTTCAGATATTATGTCCCAAATGTTAAATAATTTTACCCCAATCTTAAAAGCTTAATTTTAACATATTATTTAACCAAAGTTTAACTTTTCATATATTTTCACTTATCTTCATATTCCTTTCAACTAATTTAATGGTGCCATATTATTTATAATCTTGCATCTTTCTCAACACTCATACAGTTTACAATATTTTTGTAAATAGTCCTTGAATTTCTTCCAGTCCTCCTCCACGGCCTCTTCTCCCAGGTCTCGGATTCTGCCGGTCATTTCTGCTAACTCCATATAGTCTATCAGTTGCATCTGCCATTCTTCCAATGTGGGTAAATCTTGGGTTTTCCAGTACTTGGCGATGGAAAAATATTTTTAAAAGCACAAGACTTTAAAAGAATTTTTTGAAATAAAAATCAGGAAATGGACATCAGGGTGATTTGGGACACAAGCAAGGCTTTTATGCGAGGTTTCCGTACCCAACAAAATGCCATACAGAAGAAAATTAGAAAGAATAAAATGGAGCAAATTAGAAAAGAGATAAATATAAATGAGAAAGAACTAGCCAAAAACCCAAAGAATGAGACCGCAAAGCAAAGCAGTTATAAATACAAAGAAGGCAGATGAAGCCGCAGTGAAGTGGTGGGAAGTCACTCGTGAAGAAATATGGATACTGTCTGGTCTATATATGTACACAGTATATGTAAAAAAAGAAAAGAAAGGACTGAATATGTATATGAATAACCAATGAAAAATCTAAAGAAAAAGAAAAGAAATCCACATATTTGGAACTCCAGCCCTTGGAGTTACTCACATTACATTCATTAAGGCTTGTCACAAGGTATATTTTCCACTAATGAAAAGTAAACAGTGCTCTAATTCTTCCTATAGACTCTTTCTGCATAGGCTTACGGTTCCACTTTCGTTGCTTTTCTTCTCTCTCTTTTTACAGAAGAAAATTTAATTTGTCTAGTGATAAAGTCCCTTGCAAGCTATCTTGCAGGCTTTGGTAATGCTGCTTTATCAAGAAAAAATTAAGGGCCACATGCCCAGTGCTGTCATTAGTGGAGCCCCTCAGACGAGTTCTAATCTGAAGTTCTTCTGTTTTTCATTTGGTAACTGTTTTTTAAATTTTAAAATCATTCCTAGACTGCTTTTCATTTCAAGGCAGAATCTCAAGGCTGTATAAAACTGTAAAAAAAGAATCCACAACCCAACAGCCATATGCTTCTTGGTAGAATAGCACCGTAAAATAGCATATTGAAACATTGGCAGCATAATCCAGAGGCAATAGAAATACACCTCATTGGTCAAGAAATGTCTGTGCATCCACCATTGGCAAAACTATAGCAGAGGGGAAGACATTCCATAATGTTGGCATCACCACTGAGGAGGCCTGTGGCTTCATTGTTGCAAGAAAAAGCGACAGCTTGCGGCACAATTAACAGGGCATCTTCAAAAGGTCTTAGTGACCTAGCAGGTCTACATGGAAGAAGATGTTCCTTCTGATAACCTGACCCCAAGTTGTTTAGGGCTTTATATATTAATAACAAGACCTTAAATGCCACTTGGTAGCAAACTGGCAGCCAGTGTAGGCCTGTCGGTACACGTGTTATGTACATGTAGCCGGGCTCTCCACTCGACAGCCTGGCCACTGCGTTCTGCACCCACTGCAAGCTTTTAAAGTATCTTCAAGGGCAGCCCCACCCAGAGCACATTACAGTAATCCGTCCTTAAAGGCAACCCCTATTATCTCCGTGAATTTATTCCTATAACATGAATTTACTCAACCAAAGAATATTGACAGCATACAGGAATTCCTGGTAAAACGCCATAACCTATATTTTTTTTTCACCAGGCAGAATCCCTTTACAGTTTTTTTCTGGCTTTTAAAATCTATGGTCAGACCTAACTCCCTTGTGTTCATCTCTGTTTTTCCCTCTGTGTGCAACTACTGAGCTGTATTGATACAATTACAGTGATTTCTTTTTTACAAACTGTTACTCCATAGGCCACGGATTTCATAAAGCTGTCAGTTATTCTCTCAGTATGCAATATGTTGGGCCTGAACTCTCTTCTTTACAGTGATATCAGATTTATTTTCCTCCTTCACTGGCTCCTGGCCAGTCCTTGTGCTGAATAATTTTATGAGTGAGTGCACACTTGTGGCTATTGAAAAATCAGTTTGTAACCAATTTCCTATCACAGCTGTTTTCTGATAATTATCAAAAGATGATTAGTGCTTTTTTATTTGTTTCACATGTAATTACTATCCAAGGCATATTTTGGAGGAGTTTTGTGCAAGCAATCTATGTTAAAGTACAGTATTGTTTGATTAAGTATTTTAAGGTATAATTATTTGCGCAAAGTGATTAACCTGAGAGCACCATAGCTTATTTACCTATAGCTGTATTTGCAGCACAATCTGAGGCATGCTCACTTAGCATGTCCCACTAGGGTTGCATTCAGACAGCACTTTATTCAATTATCATGATGGTTCCTTCTCTGATAATATCCAAGTTTTATGTGATCTTTCACATGACATAAATGCTGTGTCTGAAAATCTAGTAGGATCTAATGAAAGTTTAGAGTTTCATGTGGATTTTCAAATCCCATTAGCAGATATAGGGAGAAGATGCAAGACCAGATATTTGCTCACAACAGTAGTAGTAGTAGTAGTAGTAGTAATAATAATAATAATAATAATAATAATAATAATAATAATAATAATAATAATTTATTATTTCTACCCCGCCCATCTGGCTGGATTTCCCCAGCCACTCTGGGCAGCTTCTAACAAAACACTAAAATACAATAACCTATTAAACATTAAAAGCTTCCCTAAACAGGGCTGCCTTCAGATTTCTTCTAAAAGTTGGATAGTTGTTTATTTCCTTGACATCTGGTGGGAGGGCGTTCCACAGGGCGGGTGCCACTACCAAGAAGGCCCTCTGCCTGGTTCCCTGTAACTTGGTTTCTCACAGCAAGGGAACCACCAGAAGGCCCTCGGCGCTGGACCTCAGTATCCGGGCAGAACAATGGAGGTGGAGACGCTCCTTCAGTGGAGACTAGCAAGGAGGTGATGAGACAGCAGTGCTTACCCAGTGTCCCATCACTGGTGACACTGGAGCTTACTAAGAGGGCGAGGGGCTCAGTCAGTGCAGTGCAAACGCCCCAGCAGGAACATCAAATTAGCTGTGGCAGTACATTTGTGTCATGGCAACCAAGAATCTTAGAGTTGGAAGGGACCCAAGGGTCATCTGGTCCAGCCCCCTGCAATGCAGGAATCTCAGCTAAAGCATCCATGACAGATAGCCATCCAACCTCTGTGTAAAAACCTCCAGAATCCAACATAACTGCTGTCTTGTCCCTTTGCCTCTCAATAAGTCACGGCATTGCCAGCGATGGGAGATCAGGTAAGCACCCCTGCCCCACTGACTGCTCCCACAACTAGTCCAACTAAGAAACAGCCCAGATGGGTAAGGATGGGCTGACGAGAAGCTGCAAGTTTCTAGTCTCTTCATCTCACAAGGAGTCATGGAAAGGGCAGGATGCAGAGCGAGGGAGGATAAGGAACCGGTGGGGAATTGTAAGCTGCATTGTCTGCTTTCCCCCATGATGAGCAGGGCTTCCTTGGACTGATGGGAAGACAGGAAAGGTGTGCAGCCTGTGCTTCTGAAGGAAGGAAGCAGCAGCAGCTGCCCTATACTCTGCAGAGTGTGGGACCCTGGAAACGGTGGCAGTTGATGTATGTGAAAATGGGAGGGAACAGAGTTATGAATGGAGATATATGTAGCTAGTATGGACAGGAGAAAGAATGATCTGTTCATCCTTATAATTACAGCCATACCTTGGATTACAGACAGCTCAGGTTGCGTTTTTTCGGGTTACGGACCCACCGAAACCCGGAAGTACCGGAATGGGTTACTTCTGGGTTTCGGCAGTCGTGCATGCGCAGAAGTGCTAAATCGCTCTTTGCGCATGCGCAGAAGTGCCGAATCGCAATCTGTGTGTGCACAGACGCACCGCTGCAGGTTGTGAACCTGCAGCGTCCACTGTACCAATGAAAGCAAGTGGTGTGATCCAATAAGCACCGCACAGTTCTCATTGTTATATGGTGCAGATTATAGGGAATGTACTTCAGTCTGTGCCACTTGCCCCAAATTGTTGCTTGGGGCCTGGTGTTCATAGAATTGTAGAATTGGAAGGGATCCTGAGAATCATCTCATCCAACTCCCTGCATGCAGCATAGTGGAATATCCACTCAGCTGGATAGGTTAGATGGTTAGAGTGCGGTGCTGATAATGCCAAGGTTGCAGGTTTGATCCCTGTATGGGATAGCTATGCTGCTGCTGCTATTTTATGTATTTATTTATACCCCACCCTTTCCCTGATGAAACAGAAGGTGGCTGTTGCCATCTATATCCAAAGGACCCCATGAGTCACTCACTTTCAGTGGCGGTAGTTGTCACATAGTTACACCAAACACAGTGGCCTCTTCTGGTCACAGGAACCTATACCAGTGGGGTGAGGTGCGAACAGACCTTCTTTTCTGAAATAGTCTCCCCTCCCCCTGAAATTTCCATATATTTGCGTAGCATTTTAAGAATGTCTCCTACCAAAAAGTATTGCTGCTGAATTTCTGTATCAGTTATCCCTTTATAGTAAAATTAAAGCAAAACCAACACCGTTGCAATGATACTCATAAAATTTAAATGCTAGATTTAACAGCACCTCCCACGTGTTTGGATAAGTTCTTTGTTTACTTGGTTTACATTTTACCAGCCCAGAAATTTCAGGTTAAATCTAATGTTTTAAAAATATTTTTGTAATTATTAGTTTGTCCATCCAGCAGCGCCCCTCCTAAAATCCCATACGTTAAATAGTAGGTTGTCATATTTTGCCTTCGTAGCACTGCAACTGAAGAGAAATTCTACAAGAGGTTTATTTTCCCCTAGAACTCTCACTACTAACATACCTTACAAATAGCATTAGGAAAAAATTACAGATGCTAAGCTGGCAAAGGAATACTTTGTTTTGTCTTCAGGTAAGTATTAAATGCCTACATTCTACAAGCATTACCTCCACAGAGAAAATTATGGTATCGTCTTTCATAGAATGTATAAGTCATCAGCATCAATTTAGAAATCTACCCCTTGAATATCTGCTATTCCTATTTGAGATAATGAGCCACTATATCAACAAACTCATATGTTTGGTTTTTTTTTAAAAAAAAAGACCTGTCACATTTTGTAATGTCTGGCAGTCTAGTTCACGAGTGCAAAATTAATAAAGCACGGTAGTCTCCTGTGAGTGCTGCAAAATTCTGCACGTGGTCTTCTTTGAGAGCCATTATTAGTGGAAAATGTATAGATTACAGCTTTAGTATCACCCATTTCAGCCATATCTTTAAGGTTATTACTTCTGTATTCAAAACTGAAAAACTAACAGAAGCTCTGTACTTGCTAGCAATCAGCTTTTGCTCCTGTAGTATCCTTGGTTTGTGGTATTGTTTGGTACATACATTGGTACAGGTAACATTTCATGATGTAGAAAAAATGCATGCTCATAAGCTGAAACCCTAGCATTGATCTACCTTGAATTAGTGCATTAATTTGCAATGTTAAGATTACATTATATGAGTGGCAAATATTTTAAAAAGGGACTGCTCAGAAGCTGGTCAAGGCACTGAAGATTTAGAACAGTGGTTCCCAACCATTTTTTGGCCATGCCCCACCTAAGCATCTCTAAAATCCTGATGTCCCCCACTTCCCATGCCTATTTATTTATTTATTTATTTATTTAGTGACCTCCTATTCACGTGAAGGAAGCCTAAAAGGCCATCCACTGTTAATAACTCATTCTTGAATTGCTCCCCTTAAAAATTGAATTGCCCCCCTGTGGGGGGTGCGCCCCACAAAAGCCAATCATGTTTACTCAGAAGTAAATATTGTTAAATTCCATTGTTTTAGAATTACAGTAATATATTTTTCTTTATTCTCATATATATATATATATATATATATATATATATATATATATATATATTTCTTGAAATTTGATAGTTTTTAACAATTTCTGGGGAAGTCTGATGGGACCATGTGTCACCCATCCTGAAAGTTCTGCATTGGCTGCCAGTGAGGTACCGATCCCAATTCAGGGTGCTAGTACTGGTGTCCAAAGCCCTAAACAGTTTGGGATCCAAGTAGCTAAGGGAGTAATTCCCCATCATCAACCATCTTAGGCCCTATGACTGAGAGATTGATTGAGAGCCACTGCTGTGATCGAGAGCCAGGTTAGCATGTCAGACCAGGACCTGGAAGACAAGATTTCAAATTCTCACTTGGCCATGAAGCTCACTAGACAACCCTGGGCCAGTAGAGGCCTCTCAGCCTAACCTATCTTTCTGTTGTTGTTGTTTAGTCGTTTAGTCGTGTCCGACTCTTCGTGACCCCACGCCAGGCACTTCTGTCTTCCACTGCCTCCCGCAGTTTAGTCAAAACCTACGGTACCTTTCTACCCAACTATAAAAACTTATCAAAACAGAAATGTCTTCAATCTTTTCCAGAAATTACAGATAGTGGGCAGTTGTTGTATCTCAACAGGGGTGTAATTCTGCGATGACATGGATTCATCTGGCCGTTGCAGACAGCCAAGCTGGTTTTGTTGTTAAATTTCAAGAGACCTCATTGCCTTGTATGTATTTCAGAGTAGCCAAGGGTAGATGCAATATTGTATTTTAGTCAGAAATGTCACTAAAAGCCCAGGAATCATGTCTAAGTTCTGGTTTTAATGGCCAGCTTGCCCCTTCAGCTTCCGGTTTCTAGGATTTACCCTGGTCAGCATCAAGTGCAGACCGAATGGCAGGCTTTGACAAATGAGACTGAGACCCCAGTGGTTATTTACCTCTCTTGGTTGCTGTAAGGCTCTTTTCTCTGAGGGAGCTGTTCATAATATTTATGAACATGTCGGAGTGGGTTGTGATGCCATGGGGTCGCAGAAAATAAAGCAGAGTTCACACAAATGAATGGGAACTCTGAGAAGTCTGCCAGAAATGTAGATTCAGAGACTACTGGAAGGGGAAACTGGCATTAATATGGCATGACAATTTGGCAGGCTTAGTATGTTGAATTGCTGAAACAGGATTGGAATACAACACTCTCCTGAGAGTCCAGCCTTGTAGTCATCTGAGAGGAACAGAATCTCATTACTCACAAAGCCAGGAGCCTAGAAAGAAATGTAAACCTTTTGGTAGATAATTTAAGCAGACTTTTTTCTCTGCCAGGAGAAGGACAAAATGTTAACTATTTGGGGCCAATTCCATCACACAATTACTTTCCAGCTTTGTTGTTCTGTTTTCTGTCTACAGGCTTGCAAGGGAATAAATGCATGCGAATCTACATCAGATAGCACCAGCTATTTCCACAAAATTAGTGTCTCAAAGAAGCACAAATTCTCCACTGTCCCATGTAGCAGCCAAAATACCTTCATCAGGCCTCAGGTACCTGTGAGGCTCAGACCAGTGGCTTGACTGGAATTTGGTGGCTGGGCAGTGGAAACAAGCCCTAACACTTTATCATATGCTAGCTTGGGGTGTCCATTATGCCAAAATGTAGCAACAGTTCATTATGCTGGAATTACAGCACTGGCTGTAGTTCAGTTGTAGAGTACATCTACTGCATGCAAAAGGCCTCAGGTTCAATCTCTTGAGATATCCAGGTAGGGCTGGAAAGGGTTGGGAAAGATGTCTAGCTGAAACCCAGAAGAGCCATTTGTCAGTGCTGAGACAGTACTGAGCTAGATGGACGAATCGTCTTCCTCTATACAAAGCAGCTTTTCTGTGTAAGTTGGCATAGAAGTAAGCCTCATTGATTTCAGAGAAACCAAACTCCCAGAAACACATGCACAGAATTGATGGCAGACCTAAATCCTGCATTGTGACACGTCCTGAACATGAACAAAATTTAATAATGCACTATAATAGAGAAGGGGACGACAGAGGATGAGATGGTTGGACAGTGTTCTTGAAGCTACTAGCATGAGTTTGACTAAACTGTGGGAGGCAGTGGAAGACAGGAGTGCCTGGCGTGCTCTGGTCCATGGGGTCACGAAGAGTCGGACACGACTAAACGACTAAACAACAACAACATAATGATTTCATAAAATGTATAATATACCATAGAAATTTATATCATAGAAAATATAATTTTAACCACAAAGCAGACTACACATCCTGTAGATCAGTATGGCTAATTGTACCATAAATAGCTGTCAAAAGCCTATCATATGCACACCTTTTATATATATGTTCCATTTGTTTCTTCTGATTAATTAGGTTTGTGCTGAAGCCAGCGGGTACACATCTCTCTCTTCACATGGTCACTAAACATTGATGTTTCATGGGAAAAGGAATTAGGAGCAGGTCCTCAGCAACTGGCTATCCCCCACCCCTTTTTGTTAGGTTCTTTAAAATTCCTTATGACCTTGTCCACAGTTTTCCATTTCTGGAAGGAACACAAAATTGAAGAGAGATACTATGATCTGGTCATGCCACATACAGCAGCAGATTAGTATTTATAGCTTGTAGCAACACTTCGTTTAGAAATGGAAAAGGTTATTCTCACCACTTAGCAATTATAGATGCTGACACAAAGAGATCAAGCAACTAGCTTCAGAACACACACACACACACACACACACACACACACACAGAAAACCTGGATCTTTCAGAATTCTTTCATTTAACATTTGAGGCACATTGTAGTCTCAGTTTTCACTAAAACCCTGGGCCATGGTGATTTTATAAATGAGAACTTGCAAGTATTCGGGAAATATAATAGACATAGCACAAGCATCACTTTAGGACAGCTAAGAGTTCATTCCAAGAACTGCTTCTCTCAGCATCTTTCGGCTGATGTCCCCTTGTGTTTGCATACACAGGAAGTCAAATTCCAGATGAAACAGCTTTGTCAAGTCAAATCCAAATGTTATCACTTTATGTGTTGTATGTTCCACTCCCGTATCCAAACATGAGTGCGACTCATGCCTTGACCAGATCATGACATGATGCTGACTTTTTACTTGTTTAAAATCCTGACTGAAGGATTCACCTGCTGATTCAGCTTCTATTGTAACAATGTGAATCAACAACCACTTATTTGGAGGAGAAAAATGAGTAAGCTGAGCTCTCGCCATGTACTTAGCTAATTAACATGGGAAGTCATGTATGGAAGGTAGTGTGAAAATGATGAGCTTTAATCTAAAGGGGAAACAAAGCATGGTCGAGCTGCAGCGCTGTTCAGAATGAAATACAACCCATTTGGCTATGTAAATATTTTGGTAGAAGTATCAGACTTGAGATATGACTCAATTACATAAAGGTTATTAGAACAGTGAGAAATACATAGTTAGCATTTTCCTGGTTTGGCTGATTAGCTGAACACAGCTTACACAATAGACCAGCTCAATAGTCTGCTCAGATTGCTGTGAATGTTGCTTAAAAATGAATATTAAAACAATGAACAATGAATTTATTTTTACAGTTTTGTAATCTGTTCCCATCTGTAGGGAAGCTAAGGAAGAAGGATAGGGTATATGCAAATGTACTAAAATTAGGGGTGCTGGTGTGTGCATGTGCAGTGGCAGAATAAGATACATTTTGAAGTCAGCAGACAAATTCTGTTTAAGTGTAGCCTTTTAAATAATACAGCGAAGAAAATTAAAATACTCTGGGTTTGCCATCTGATTCGTCATTATTAAATAGATCACGTGCTTTGCAATCTTGCATCAAGTATGTCACACAAATTGTGGGAGAGCTGGGGTAAGTTTACAGTCCAATGTGTCTAAAATGATCACAGGTCCTGTGGGTGAGGATTCAAAGAGGACTCTCTGTGAAACTTTGAAAAAAAGGCCACTTCTAAACTGTCCTTTATTTATACATCAAATTACACAAGGTGCTTGAAAAGGCCTACACCTTTGTAATATTTTCTTCATTTTGTGGTAGATGTTTTGTCTTGCAGCTTATGAGAGGTATACTCTTCTTTGTTCAGACGCGTCTTCTGCAGGTTAGCAGTGTGTGTGAGTGAAAGTAAGTTCTGAAAGTGTGCATACTCCCTAACTGTTCTGCCTTGGACACTTTTCATTGCTTGTTTTCGATTCCTCTCAAATTCTGTCCCCTGGTTATGAAATGTGGGTAACAGCTGATAATGCGGCTTGCAAAATTGAGTTCCTTAAATTTGAATTGAACTTGACACTTTAAATTTAGCCTGTTCATCTCTGTGTTGGGAAAGGGATTTGATGCTCCCAGCCTTTAACTATAAAATGTGTGTCAAAGGGGGTAGGGTGTAAAAACCAAATATAGATACCAGTGACCTACTGTAATATCTATAATAGAATCGGTGTCTTGGTAGTTATGATGAGCAAAGGGGGGGGGGAATGCAAAAACAGGCAGTACAAGGGGTAGTAAAGAGCTCTGAAGCCCCAAGTATACCTCAGGAGCAACAAGCTTGTCATTAGACAGCAGGTTCAGTCATAATGGCGGAAACAGATTAATAATTAATAAATGGAAAGGTTCAGGAAATTGAATGATTCAAGAACTCATTTGCATGCAAACTGTTTTAGGCACTGTCATTTAAAGACTGGAGGAACATCTACCAACAGTGGTCATTATTTACAGCAGAGAATAGTATGTAATGATTTTCTGAGCTCCGAGTGCTTCGTGGTAATTAAAGTGCTGTACTGGCTCTATTAAACGCATCAGCAGAACTTAGACCTCCAAATTGCTTGTGGTCCAGCAATCTCAGCATCTCTGCATACCCAGGCTCTTAGTGACAGTGAAATCCTTTGCATTGCCTGGGGTAGGCGTTCTCCCTGCCTGCTTTTTATGGCTAGGTATAGGCAGGTATCAGGAAGAAAGCAGTCATTGGGAACTTGAGAAACTGAGTTCATTAATATGGATTTAATAATAAATAAATAAAAATCTGGATGTGTCTTGAAAGCCTGCAAGCAGATCATGAAGGCAATGGTCTTCTCTTTTTGTGTAGATCCGAGTAACTGGTATTCAGAAGCATGTAGGCTCCATTTAGCTATGGTGGCTAATGAGCTACTGACAGACCCATGTTCCTTCCAGGAACCCCCTTATGTGAGATAGTGGGCATCACCACATATTGTGGGAATGCATTCCATACTGTTAATTATCTGCTGCGTGAAGATCTGCTTCATTTTGTCTGTGCTGAATCTACTACCCATTTCATTGGGGGACCCCCAACTTCTAATATTTTAAGTAAGGGCGAAAAGGTTGTCTATCTACATAAACATTATGCACTTCTGTTACGCCTCCACTTAGAACTTCCCCCCTAAATGAAAAAGCCTCGGGATGGGGGAAACCTTTTTCCCCAGCCTGATTACATTTTCTCAAGGGCAGGCTTCAAGGCCCAGCATGCTAGTTCTGGTTGGGGCAGGAAGAAAAAGTGGCTGAGGCAATAGATGCAACTCTTACCTTTGTAGAGTAGGTTACATTTTGGCAATAAAAAAACAGAGGTTTCTACATGCACAGTAAGGTCACTGTTGTTTCCTTCTCCTACAGTTTTTACCCATATACTATCCACCTGCCTTCCATGTTGCAGGTCATTGATCTCTTCACAAGTGTACACATCCTCCCCGCACTTCCTGCTTGGTCTGTTCCTTTTGAATAGATTATAGTCCTCAATTTCTACATTCCAGTCATGAGTCTTATTCCACCAGCTTTCAGTAAAGCCTATTACATAATATTTGCCATCCTGTATTAAGAACTCAAATTCATATTGATTATTTCCCAGACTCTGTACATTAGTCATTCCCTCCAGCTGTAGTTTCTTTTCCTCTAGCAGGTTTCTGGATCACCACCTCACTTTCCTGGGCATCAATGAAGCTATGATCCTCAGTTCCAAGTGTTCCCCTGTCATCTGTAATATTGTCTCCCTCCCCGTCAGGATTTAGTTTAAAGCTCTCCTAATTGGGTTCACAATACTCTTAGCAAACACATTCTTGTCAACCGCTGTAAGGTGCAACTCAGCAGTCCTTTCTCAAAGAAGTGGACAACATGGTCCTCGAAGCCAAACCTTTCCCGGCAACATCATCTACACAGCCATTGGTTTCCTTCCAGTATTCTGCTCTCTCTTCCTGGGCCACAACCTTCAGTAGGAAGGAGTGATGAAAAAACCCACCTGTGCTCCAAGAATAACCTGTTGTAATATCATAGCTTTGAAGATAAGATGAGATGTAATCTTAATTTAAGAGCAGCCCTTTTTACATGTAAGATAAATTGTATTCTCTACATGTAAGATAAATTGTATTGCTAAAAGGAAATTTGAAACATTTATGTATTGTTTACCAAAAAGGAAAGAAAAAGTGAGAAAAAAAAAATCCTGAGGTAGTGAAGAATCTCATTAACTAACACAAATTACATAATTTTATGGAAATATACTGCAAAATGTCTCCCTCTCCCTCTAAAGATTTCTAGGCCTGAACAAAAGATGCTTTTGTCTGGTGTATCATACACCGTATTATTTTAATCCTAAGACATTCATTAGATAACATCTCCCCTATTTAGCAACTTAATACTCTTAAAACTGCTGTGTAGAAGAGAGCTGCTCCATAAGATTATTATTTTAGTATTTCATTACAACGTATATGTATAAAAGAGATTACTTTCATATTAACAATGGCAGGGCATGTTTGCTCAGAAGTAAATCTCACAGTACTCAACGGGTATAGTAAGCACATTCATGACGCAGTCTTAATCTGTGAAGGTTCATTCAGTTAACAAAAAGTTACATTTGCCTTATGATTTGGTGTTATAGAAATATGGCTTTTGGAGATTTAATTAATACAAAAGATATAATCCTCCTTTGTTTGTCTCTTTACACGTCCCAAAGAATGCTTTGGCAACAGGTTTAAATATAAAGTCATGATTATCTTTGAGTGCATTGCTCATATAACAGGGTTAGATTCTGTCTGTGTTGACTAGCCCTGTCCTCTGTTATAGCCAGTTACCGAAACAGCATTTTCACACTTTTCACATTAAAATGGTATCTTATAACTTTATCTTGATTTACTGTAACAGTTGAGAGGCTACTGTGATATTTTGCATTTGGATTGTCAATAAAGAATCTGATTTACAGCCGGGCAATTAAACTATACATTTATAAATCTATACTATAGAACATCATAGCTCAGCTGGTTAGAGCGTGGTGCTGATAATGCCAATGTTGCAGCTTCAGTTCCCATTTGGGACAGCCGCATATTGCTGCATTGCAGGGGGTTGGACTAGATCAGGCATAGGCAAACTCGGCCCTCCAGATGTTTTGGGACTACAACTCCCATCACCCTTAGCTAACAGGACCATTGGTCTGAGATGATTCGAATTGTAGTCTCAAAACATTAGCGGGGCCGAGTTTGGCTATGTCTGGACTAGATATCCTCAGGGTCCCATCCAACTCTATAATTCAACAGGGGTTGCTGACTCGTAGTCTCCAGATGTTGGTGGACTACAACTCTTCAGTCAATGAAATCCTCGTGTTAGAAGAAGTACAAGGGTTAGTGCAAGTGCAACAGGCTCTCCCTCCCTTGTATTTGCCCCACACCATTGCAAAATACGTTTGGGGGATTGTGGAAACCCCCGGAACAGATGTAGTGGGCATGCGGGGGAAGGAGAGGGGGAGAAATCCTTGCACTGATGGAACATATTTTACTTAGCACTGCGTTGAATACAACCCCCTGGCTATTGGCCATGCTAAGATGGGATTTGGACTCCAGTAATATCTGGAGGGCCACAGGTTAGCCACAAGTGTGTATGTACCTGAGAGTAAGCATCATTGAATACAGTGGGACTTACTTCTGAGTGGACATGCATAGGATTACACCGCAAGAATCTAATCCTAAATGACACATGTCATTGAAAGGAAGTGTTCATTGAAAGTAAGTAATAAAGAACTCAGGGGGACTTGATGCTGGTCAAAACTGCTAAGGATTGGGCTAGGAGTATTTTATTTAGATTTTTTATTGAAGTTATGTACTGCCCCTTATTTGAGGTTCATGGGGCAGTTTACAACAGAAAAGTACAAAAGTACATTACATAATAATAGACCAAACAATATATTTAGAAAGGTAGGCAAAATTAAGCCTGCTTATCTAGAAGTGAACATATAACATATACAAATGATTGGGCAGTATTGGTCAAGATATCACTGCATAAGATCAAGGGAGCAAAAGAGGTGGGGGCAAGGGAATTAGCTTTCCCCTGCTTCCCTAATAACTGAGCTGGTGTTTTCTGTCCCTTAAAATGTACAGGATTGGGCTGCATAGCATTACCCTCCATTGGAGCAGTTTACATTGGCAGTTCCTGTACTGCATTTTCCCATATGTATAGCCTTATAATTCCAGAATGTAAATAGAACATTGCTCACTTTAGGGTTTTTTTTGTTTTTGTTTTTTTACAAAACCAAAATAATGGTCTCCTCATTAACTTGTGATCTATATACTTGTAGAGATTTTCATGTGTGCTGCATTTAAAAAACACCACTACTTTGTTCCTTAAGGCAGTGATAAAACATGCTCCTATTTGAAACACATTGCTCTTGCTTCTGTTAAAGAAAGCTTAAGATCAACACATATCTGGGCAAAATTCTTATAGAACATATGCAGTATAATTATAATGTTTCTAACAAGATTTTGGCCTCAGCTTTATGCTGAAATAAGCAAAATTATTTTATGATTTAATTTCAGCCATGTTATTATTACTTGAAAATTTTGAGGACTGTCTTAGTGCCTTTCTTCACAACTACTAACAAGTATTTTTTGTTGTTGCTAGCAACACATATAGTAATTGCTTATAGATAGGGGGGGAAATCCACTTGCACTTACATATGGTATTCTGTGGTATGGGATTTAACCTTAACCAACAAACTGACTAAGTTCAGGCATCTGATTGGATGAACACAATCAGTCATATTTACTGATAGGTGGTTCTTTCAAGTTGCAACATTAATTCTTCAGTAAAGCATTTCTCAACACCAACACAGATATTTTTTAGAAAGACTTGACCGTTGTATGAAATTTGTATGATGGTTGATTCTGTGAATGGTCTTAATTACACCATTCAGTTTTGGTTATAATGGTTTTTTGGGGGGTCCTGGGGCACATTTGGAAATCTAAGAAACCATCACAGACACCACCAAATACCCATTTCACAGGAGAAAATCTATTAATGTTCAGACTCCACCCCCCTCTAAAGCAAAAAGCGGACAAAAATATTAACAACAAAAAAGCCAAAAATTCCAAACACTAGGGGTGGCTGTGGTCAGAGGCACACAGAATAAATAGATGTGACTCTTAATTGCATCGTAGGCAGCACTCCAGCCATGAAAATGCCAAAGGGTTCTATATATGCATACACCTTTCCATCTAGGTAATTGAGAGACAGTTAAACACTCAACAAGGGTGTGGTGAGGGGTGTGGCTTGTGGAGAGTGCCATGGGCCAGACAGAGGTCAACATTTGGCCTCCAGGCCTGAGATCCCCACCTCTGCTAGATGTCTAGTTTTCCACTCAGTTTTAAAGACCCGGTTACAATCCATTTGCAACCTATCCTGCAGGTATGGAAAAATGTCACTTTAGCCATACTTAAAGTGAATCAGACCTTTTCGCTCCCAAAGGTCTGACTGACGTGATCATAATCTTTCATCACTCCCCATTGTTCAATCCCTTTTCATCACCACTCGCTGTTAATCACCTAATATCATCAGCTCTAATTGTGGTCTTCTGCAGTCCATAGTAGCTGATTCACATGCCCTTGTTGTAGCTTGCCTCCATACAAGAAAAAATGTGAAAAGCTTGCCAGTAACAATTAAGCCCTGAGTGAACCCAGCCCTGTAAGCAGGAGGGAGCCCTATTAGTGAGTGTTGCGGCTCCAGCAGCAAAAAAATAGAAAACAGCCAGGTGAGTTAAACACCTGTGTGAGCCAAACAACAGTGGAAGGAGGCCATGGCACTAAGGTCTGATCCCCACACACGATTACAGAGGTAGATATTATAGAGGTACATTGTCCCATATTTTTCTTGCTTTGTACCACACCAGTCTTTTCCAAAATGTTTCACAGTCTACAAAGCTCCAGACGGAGCAATTGGATTACATTGTTCAATTTAAATAAATTTTCCGAAATGAGCAAAATGCCAGTTATTTAAACAAGGAATTGGTTTGGGTGCAGAGAACAACTAATTCTAAATTTAAGAAGAACTGTTCTCCCCTAAAAGAGGGTTGCTGTCATGCTAGAGGCACGATTTTCTACTGTATGACAGTGCCTATAACATCACTGGCTTTTGATATCTCTGCAAAAGGCAGAGACATTTTTTCTTGGCAAGCTGGAATAGTGAGGATTGCATGAAACAAGGCTCCCTGCCTTGGTCGTCTCTTTTGATGTATCTTTTAAATTTTTAAATGCAGCTTCTGGAGGGCACAATTGAAAGTGAGGTGCTGCTGGGAGAGGGTGTTTAATCCTTTCCCACCTGCTGTGCCCCTGCTTCAGTAGCTACCCCACCCCACCCTCCTCTCCCACAATATTTCCAATGTGTAATTGGTTGGTTCCAAAAACACATAAAGGGAAAAGTTCCTGGAGGAACATGGACAGCGAAAGAGTTGGGTAAGCTCTTTTCCACACTCAATCACAATGTGCTGTTGGCTTGCACTTATATGTTTTGGGTATGGCATGTAGTTTGGGATTAAGGCAATGGGAAGTATTTAACTAAACAATTCTGCTAGTACCGCCAATCTGCTCAGGAGGATTGGGGGAACCCCTAGAATGGATTTAGGGGATGTGCAGAGGAGGGGGGGAGAGAGGGATAGTTTCCATTGTGCAAGGAGAAATACTTGTGCTGATGGAGAACCTGCCTCAGCACTACATTGAATGCAGCCCAGTGTAATGTGGAAAGTTGCACTTGGATACAATTAAAGATAATTCAGCCTCTTAGAGTTAATTCCATTCTTAATCGGTATTAGCAAAGTACATGGCACACTGAAAAAAGTGGCAAAACTCACATTGCTGATAAAGAAAGAGAATTGCTCTGCTAATGTGTTGTCGTCATGCGCTAGTTGGATGCAGCAGAGTGATGGGAGGCACCAGCTAGGGAACCCCCAAGAGAACCCCAGGAGAAGAAGGCCCAGAGCCAGGAATTGGTGGTAGGACACCGAGGAGAGGTCAGAGGGAGAAGAGGGAGCAGACTTGGAGGAGGAGGTGTGACAGAAGAGGAAACAGATTGGTTACATTACCGTCAGATAAATGAGACATTTAAGCAGGACAGGAAAATAGGATTTCAGAAGGAGAGGTCAAAGTTAGAAATAGAACTGTTAGAACCCAATACTAAGAACTTGTCTAGAATGTACAATTTGCTGTTAAAATGGAATACACAGGATGAAACGGTGAAATCAGCTATGATTAAGTGGGCACAGGACATCGGTCATGACATTATGTTTGCTGACTGGGAACAGTTATGGACCACCGGTGTTAAATTCACGGCATGTAATGCCTTAAAAGAGAACATAATGAAAATGATTTACAGGTGGTACATGACCCCAGTCAAGCTTGCAAAAATATACCATTTGCCCAATAATAAATGTTGGAAATGTAATGAGACTGAAGGTACCTTTTACCACCTTTGGTGGACCTGCCCAAAGATTAAAGCCTTCTGGGAAATGATCTATAATGAAATTAAGAAGGTCCTTAAATGGACTTTTCCTAAGAAACCTGAGGCTTTTCTCCTGGGCATGGTTGGCCAATTGGTATCAAAGAAGGACAGGACCTTTTTTATGTACGCTACCACAGCAGCAAGAATTCTTCTGGCAAAGTATTGGAAGATGCAAGAACTACCTACTCTGGAAGAATGGCAGACAAAGGTGACAGACTTCATGGGACTAGCAGAGATGACCGGCAGAATCCGAGATCAGGGGAAAGAGACAGTGGAAGAGGACTGGAAGAAGTTTAAATTATATCTTAAAAACTGTTGTAAAATTGAGGAGTGCTGAGATGTCAAGGGGTAAGAAGTAGAGAAATACAGCTGTAATTATTAAGTTTAAAGAAATTTAATGAAAGGGAATCAATAGATAAACTGATCAAAGGGTTGCTAAAGAACTTTGGAATAAGGATGCAGCGAAAGGGAGGCATGGGGAAGTCGGTATATGTTTAATGTCGTGTATGTTTTTGTTTTGTAATGTGTTTGTCTTTTATTATGTGTTTGAAAAATCAATAAAAAATTTTATTAAAAAAAACAGAAGAGGAAACGGAGTTTAGTGAGCAGGAAGAAGTCAGGGCAGAGAGCAATCCTGATTCAGAGGCTGGAGAGGAGGGGGGCAGGAGAAAGAGGTGAGGTAGGCTTCTGAAGAAGCCAGGATGTTTCCCCCTCCTGCTGCAACCTCCTCCCCTCTCCTCCCCTCCCCTCACTACCACCAGTCACACAGAGAGAACTAAAAAGAGCAGAAGAGAGGTTGGTTGCATGCAGACACAGTCTCCGATTGCTTGTCAAAAAACCCTGGAGGGGAGAGGACTTAGGCAGCTGTGGAAAGGTGGGAACCTTCAGCCTTCACAATACCCTAATTGTGGCAAGATCTACTGTGAAGACTTCTTGGGATCACTAGGCCTGCACTGATTTGATTTCTTTGAATCAGGAGTTAACTACACTGCCACTGGTGTTTTTTAATTGCTAACCTATACCTGACTCAAGGTCCTGGCAGTTGTATCCCAACTACATCGTACTCAACACACCCATTGAAAGAGATGTGATTAAAATAGCCGTTATGCATTCAGTAACGTCAATAGGTCTACTCTAAGTATGATACAACTCTTTGTTCTTGGCCCCAAATGAATCCGTTTTGCTGTTGATCAAAAATTTACCTTGCTGCACTCAGCCACCTTCCTTTAGCATACCACATTTAGAAACCACATTTGTGTACATTCAACTCCACATTTAGTTGTCTAAATCAGTTTTGAATTTGGACAGGCGGGTGAATTTCCTGGCTTTTTAAAATGCTTATTTCAGCCGTGTCTGCATTGGCTTGAAGAAGAAGAAGAGGAAGAGTTTGGATTTGATATCCCGCCTTTCACTCCCTTTAAGGAGTCTCAAAGCGGCTCACATTCTCCTTTCCTTTCCTCCCCCACAACAAACACTCTGTGAGGTGAGTGGGGCTGAGAGACTTCAGAGAAGTGTGACTGGCCCAAGGTCACCCAGCAGCTGCATGTGGAGGAGCGGAGACGCGAACCCGGTTCCCCAGATTACAAGACTACCGCTCTTAACCACTACACCACACTGGCTCTCTGGCTTGGGCTGATGGGAGTTGTAATCCAAAATACCTGGAGGCTGTTCTATCTGCATTGCTGTGCTGAGCTGCAGAGTGTTTTATAGACTGCTGGTTTTCAATTTTCTCGATTGTGCTGAGATTGTGTTAGTTATATTTTATCGTTTTAGATATTTATTGTGAGCCACTTTTGGAGGGCTGTGCCCTGAAAAGCGGCATATAAATACTGGAAATAAACAAATACCCATGATGTTGCACTGATGTAATTACTTTTTATGGGTCACTTTTCTGCTTTCAGTTATATTAACATACATCAAGTCAGCTGCTGTGTAATTGATGCTGTGCCCTTTGAATTAGACAGAGGCAAAACTTAGCTCATTCGCTTTATATGCAAAGCTTAACGTGTCTGGATCTTTACAATTAACATAACTGACATAGCTACTGCAACATGATCTTTTTTGTCCTACTGCTGACCTTTTATCCGTGGCAGCTTTCATTCTGTACCAAATTATTTCCAGGTGAGCTTATTGTGATCAGATAGCTGATTTTATGGTAAGTACATTTGCGAATTGCAAGGGAAACACTGCTTTCTTTGTAATTTCCTTATGTGGAATGTCATAGAATCCCAAGGCAGCCAAGGCCATTTTGATACAATCATCTCTTGGGGTAGTACAAGAGTTCACCTCCTATTTCTTCCCTTTGGACATGAATGGGAAGATGTTGCTGCAAAGCTACACATGAAATTAATATGGGCTCTGGGTACATATTTTCTATTGTTTGGAACACACAGTAATTAATTTTCCTCCTCTGTGTGAGAAATACAGATTAAAACCTCTTAACTTCTGTGCTCTTGGGATGATAATTGATATATAAATTGCATTAGTATCCCTAAGCTCCTTTTGTATAAATATTTTTGTGATATTAGTGGAAGGGGTCCGCCTCCCCCATTTTATCTACTATATCCCTCACGTGATTTGCATTCATTGAATATGATTTTTTTTCTATGACAAGTAGAGCAAGTTATAAGTCCCTCCTTATACAGGCATAGCTAGACTGATATAGCAGAGAATATGTGTGCTTTATCTTCACACCTTGGGTTTAATATGCAGTTTGCTTCTACCTCCACCTCCACTAACAGTAGCCTCTTACAGATGTTGTCCATGAATGAAGACACATAGGTGTGGGGGCAGATCCCGGTGACAAGAGGCTAAAATCCCACCTCTAGATAACCACAAAAATCCATCATGCATTGGGGGAAAAGTGGTTTGAGATGCAATGTTCAGTCTAGACACTACAATGAAATGCCTCAAAATTTTGCTTTTCAAATGTTGCAATGTCAACATTAAAGCAATCCCATGAAATTATTAAGATTATTATTTGATTTTTTTTTAACATCATTTGTGGTGTTCAACTAAGGCCACAGTCACATTTAAAGCACTATAATATCACGTTAAGCAGTCGTGGCTTCTCCACATGAATCTGGGAGCTGTAATCTGTTTAGGGTGTTTAGAATTGTTAGAAGATCTCTATTCTCCTCAGAGAGCTACAGTTTTCAGAGTGGTTTAACACTCAATACCTCTTCACAGGAAACTCTGAGAATTGTAGCTCTGGAGGGAAAACAGGAGTCTCCTTACAGCATCCTTAACTAACTCCAGCTCCCAGAATTCTTTAGGGGAAGCCATGACTACTTAACATGGTATCATAATGCTTTAACTGGGGTGTGTTCATGTGGCCTAGGTTTTAATCAGAGTAAAGGTATCCCTGCCCGTGCGGGCCAGTTGTGTCCGACTCTAGGGTTGTGCGCTCATCTCACTTAAGAGGCCAGGAGCCAGCGCTGTCCGCAGACACTTCCGGGTCACGTGGCCAGTGTGACATCGCTGCTCTGGCGAGCCAGCACCAGCGCAGCACACAGAAACGCCGTTTACCTTCCCGCTATAAAGTAGTACCTATTTATCTACTTGCACTTAGGGGTGCTTTCGAACTGCTAGGTGGGCAGGAGCTGGGACCAAAAGACGGGAGCTCACCCCGCCGCGGGGATTCGAACCGCCGACCATACGATCAGCAAGTCCTAGGCACTGAGGTTTTACCCACAGCGCCACCCGCATCCCTTTAACCAGAGTAGACCCATTCAAATGAATGAACATACCTAAGGGCCATTAATTTCAATGGATCTTCACCACCCTGTGTATTGTTTCTTATTATTTTGCTGTTTCTTGCCCTGGGCTTCTTTGAGAGGAGGGCTAGGATAAAAATCTATTAAATAATAATAATTAGGCAAACAGGAATATAATAAAAAGCCATGCAGGCTCTCAAGTTCCCCATAACTCTTCATCAGGCTAGATGTTAAGAAATGGCGGATGGAGAGAAATAACGGAGGGGGGGTCTATTCATGATTGTCAAGATATCTAAGCCTACCTCTGCTAAGTTTTAAGGTGGAGTGTAGGAGGAGATAACAGATTTCCAGCTGTGGCACTTCAAAGTATTTGGAAGTTCTTACGTGATTTTGATTAGTCTAATAAAAGTATTGGCTTAATATGATCCTTTTTCTTATAGGCCAACATGGATACCTTTGGCTTTTTTCAAAAGTGTGATATATATTGTAATGGCCTTAAGGGTTGCTTGTGTGTAAGTTACCACCTTTCCGGGCTAGTTTGCCTGGTTAAGCCGTTTCCCTCTGGACAGCCCTCCACTCCGTGGCTGTTCAGTCGCTGGCAGAATCCATCAGTGGGCGTTTCTTGAACCTCTTCCAACAAAGAAGCTCTTTGACGCCAAGTCGCCGCCTACTTTCCCTGCGCGAAAGTCTTCTGCGCAGGGTGGGCGTAGGCAGTGGAGGACTTGTGCTCTCCTCGCTGGTCTCCTGCAAAGAGTCCTGGAGCCTCCTCTCCACTTCCCCCATCAGCCCCCCTCTATCCCTGGTGTAGCGCTGATTATCTTCCCCAGCCGGGGACTCGTCTCTCTCCCGGCTTGGCCCCTCTCCAGCATCGCTGCTGAGTCTCGCCTCCTCTGCTAGCTGCGATGGCAGTTCCCTGACATATATATAATCAAACATATAACCAAGTAAATATTGTTATAGTATACTTTTGAGTTTTTGATTAATGCTTCATTCGTGTGATACTTTATTTTACTAAGATAATATTGATAAGATAACATTGACTAATGTTGGATACCTTCATGAGTGGCCAGGAACCCTCTGGTGTCAGTAAATGATAAAGGCTAGAGTGTGTGGTATTTAATCACAGCTACCTAAGTATTAGCACATATCAAGGAATAACACTATTCTGAACCGTAATGAGAGCACAATGCCATATTTACTTTGTTAAAGTTGGTTTCTTACCGATGACATTAAAAAAAAATAGTTCTTTCCTTGAGGATAAATAATTGTTGCTGTTTTTTAAGTACATTCGAAGACCAATCTTATTTAAGTGATGTTCCCCAATTTGTGATTTCTTATGTAAATCTTCTGTGCATTCAAAGTTGACTGACATTCTTCTTAAATATTATCTTCACAGAAATGAAATAGTTCAGTTTATGACCATTAAGACGAATTCATGGAAAATAAGGCTATCAATGCCAACTAGCCATTATGGCTATACTCCACCTACATGGTTGGAGGTGGTAATATTTGAATACCAGTTGCTGGAAAACACAGGGGGGAGAATGCTCTTGTGCTTAGGTCCTGCTTGAAGGTTTTCCACATCTTCCTCTTGGCCACTGAGAGACCAGAATGCTGGACTAGATGGGCCATTGTCATCATAAGCTCATTTGTTAGAAAATCTATAGAAATTATTCACAAAGAGTGGCATGAACACAGCTCCAGCAAGCCCCCAACTCTTTGTTTAATGTGTGCATTCCAGATGTGTGAAGTTGCATGACAGTTTTGCCATTGGCTTCAATTGAATACAGACTTCAAATTATCTTGGATAAGACAATTGAATCCTCTGCTTTCCAACTTCATGCTGAGTGGAACTATTCCCCCCCCCTTCTCGTTGTTCAGATTTGCATGGTGCAAGATGGCATTGTTTGCTTCTCTTCTTTTAATCAAATGTTTTTGTCTCATGCTTTTGTTTCTGTCCAATGCAGGATGCTGACATGTTGGCAGGTGATGAGCAGGCCTGGAAAGAAGCCAAAGAAGCTATAAATAAAATGGGAGCTCCAAAGTCACAAGAAGGTATCCTTTCAATGCCAAAGTACTGGCCAACAGCAGATGGGTTTCCTTTTGAGGCAAGAACATATAAAAGCTGTCTTCTTCCTTGCTGTTTCTAGAATATGGAAATGCTTCGTTCCTTAAAGATTGCCCCCAGTGCCTGTGTTAGAGTGGGGTGTCAGATTCAACTCTTAACAGGTGAGTGGAGCCACCCACTTGTCAATCACTTCAACTCTTATAACATCAGGCCATGGAAATTTCAAGCTGGGGCTGCAAAGAAAGATTGCTCCTCTGTACCTCCACAAATTCCTTTGTATTTGCAGCATGGATTTGGGCCAGGAAAAATAGGGAGTATTCTCAAGTGCACTTTGCAGGCAAAACTAGGCATTTTTAAAATTTGACACCTTTTAAGAATAATAAAAAACCCCCAAGTATTTCGCCTGCAGTTAAATAATTCTCATTCATTCAGCTGCAGCTTCTGCACATGATGCCATATTTGATGTCAGGCCTGGGAAAGTAGATGTAAACAGGCAGCCTGGTCCACTTCCTAGGTCTGACAGGCCTATTTCAGACCCTCCAAGTGTCCCTATTTTCCAGGGACTTCCCTGATTTAGAGAAGTCATCCCGGTTTCTGATTTGATCCCAGAATGTCCTGCTTTTCCTTAGGATGTCCCTATTTTCATTGTAGAAATATTGGAGGGTATAGAGTTATCCAACCCCCCAAGCCATTCGAAGGCAATCCTGTATAGGGAAGTTTTTTTAATGTGTAAAGTTTTATTATGGTTTCATATATGTTGGGAGCCGCCTAGAGTGCTGGGACAACCCAGTAAGATGTGTAGGGTATAAATAGTAAAATTACATTTACAGAATGGGGCGTCCCTATTTTCATTGGAGAAATGTTGGAAGCTACTCTGTTTAGGTCCATGGGCTGAAGCTTCCCCACCAAAGGCTCTATGTCTTTCTGTCTTTCAGTATCTAGTAAAAAACGTGTACACAGTTGTAGCAAAGACCATTTCCTTCTGTTTTGCTTCTGTTTGCACTACAAACTTTGACAGACACCAAACTTCCTTTTGTCTGTGTTGAATCTCTCAACATTCTGCTTCATGGGATGACTGCTGGTTCTAGAATTATGAGAGAAGGAGAAAATACTGCAACCAGGGATTATCCCCTGAAACTAAGTACAGGGAGATTTGTGACAGACAAGGGGAGACTTCTTCACACACAGCGGAATCGAAACAATTGAATTTGTTAGCAGAAAATGTAGTAGGGGACACCAACTTGGACAGTAATTTTTCATGAGCTTTGAATGGCACGATGTTGATTAATCCTTAATCCAAATAAACGTCAGAATGGGAGCAGGCTCTTGTGACATGCCAGACGATACTAAAGAACAATGCCACTCACCTCCCAGACACAAACATTTACCAGCTGAAAGTACTTGACTTTGCCATGGACGCCTGCATAAATCTTGGCCTTTTGGAAGAAGCCTTGCTTTATGGTCACAGGACTTTGGAGCCCTACAGGTAAAAGATAAAAATGCAGTCATTTATTGCAAGATTCGCTTTCAGCCCAGGAAAGAGGGTATGAACCAAGAATGTGGCAGCATCAATGTTACTATTTGTTAATTATTCTATGTGGTAGCATTAGGGGTAGGGCTGCCATACGTCCGGACATTACCAGGATTTCAAAAGTGGGGGGGAATTTCAGAAAGGTGCCACTTTGCTCTGGATCTTAGGCAAGTCAATTGAGAAACCATGGTTTTTTGGCAATTGGGGGGGGGGAGCTCAAAAGCATTGGGGTTTTCCAGGGTGTTCTGGTTTTTACTTTTTGAAATATGGCAACCCTAATTAGGGGTGAGGAGTAGTCAGCTCAACTCAAACTTGTGCACTGATCAAACATGTCAGCTGTTCTTCAGAAAAGGGGAACATTACAACCCATTGTTCCTCAGCTGAACCATTTTGAAGAAAAAAAAAAGGTTTACTTTTTCTGCCCTTGGTGATGCAGAATTGCAGATTGTTTGAGATGTACTGCTGCATTTGATCATTGTGTTTATGACACAAACGTTCCTGGAGGACTCTGGAGTGTTTTGCTTCAGATCCCCGTGTACTTTTCACAAACCTCTATATTCCCAGGTACATTTTTAGAGACAATATTTTTGGCAGTGCTTCAGCACCGTGTTCTTCCTTAACTCCTTATGGTACTTTCTGGTTTTAGCCTGGTGTCTAATTAGTTTCGATTGATATGGTTTGATCAAAAGAGAAGCTTTCTCCTTTGAAACAGGTAGTAACTGTATAGTATAGCAATGTGACCGGGATGATCAAAGGGGAAAATACAGCTTTGTACTCTTTTCCTCCGCGTTTCATTTCTTTTGTTCATCCAAATGCATTTTTTTAAAAAAGGAAATAATGATGGTGGGCAACCTTAGATTTGGTATCTTCAATTACCACCACTAGCATCATAGACGTTTTCCCTTATTTTCTCAAGGAAAGGCAGCCACTTCAATGGAGTTCTGCTATGTTGCTAGGAATAAGTTGTATTCAAATAGCAGGACTGCAGCAGAGGTTAACAATAATTTAAAGTGCTTGTAAGGTTGGAGCAGCTCCATTTTCATTTTGATTGCATTACAGGGTAGAAGGTTACTAAGGCACCTTTGCCTGAATACTGAATTTTGAGACAGTGAACTTTAAAACAAATGCTAGCATAGCTGTTTCCTTTGGTTGCTTTTAGGTTTGCCGCCTGTGGCAATTTTTGAGAAGGGACGGACGTAATGGTTCTCCCCTCTTTTCTCATGATGACCAGTCTTCTGTAAGTTTCTCCTCCTGGAAAGAAGGAGAAAACATAAAAAAGTGCAAACAAAATTAAAACAAGTGAATTAGTCATGAAATTAGTTATTGCCACAATGGCAAAATATCAGATTATATTGGCCTTTATAGTAATTAAGTGAAAGAGACCTGTCAGTGAGAGAAGAGGAACTTGCCTACTGCTCTTTCTTTCTTTCTTTCTTTCTTTCTTTCTTTCTTTCTTTCTTTCTTTTCAAAATGGCTTCCCTTTTTAATTTTCCTTTTTTCATTTACTACTTCTATTCAGCTATGCTTCTTTTACCCTTTAACCTGTCAATGTGGTGCTTCAGACCAACGAAGCTACTTGTCTTTTCCAGGGAAAAGATTGCAGTAGAAAACAATTATAATTTTATCAATCATTCGAATATCTCTTTCCCTGTTTGCTTAGTGGTGTGTGACATAGTTTCCGAGCTACTTATTACAGCCAAGTTGATTCTGCCGCTGCCGCCTCACCTTCCATCCACCACTACCCTTATACACATAGACAGAGAGACACACAAACACACACAAACGACATGTTCTGTTAAAATGTATTTGATGAAATGTTGCTGGCCTGGTAAGCTGCTGGCCTCTCATGTCCCTTGAAGACAGTTGCTCTTAGTCTCACCAGGTGCAAAAGCATTTCCCAAGAAGAGACATTTTCAGCCCGAGTTCTTTTTTTACCTTCAAGCCATCACTACAAGCTTTGACGCACCTGACAAAAAATCTTCAGTTTCTCATTACAAGGAGTTGTGCCTGAAGCAGCAGGATATCAAATCTGAGCAAATCTGTTGGGGTGCATTGAATTTCTCCAGTTGAATCAATCTACTGCTTGACTGCTCCTGCAGTTCCATTACAGCTATCTATTTTCCTTTCCTCAACTCTGCGGCAAAAAATATATTCATATTCTTATCTGCAGGGAATCACCTGAAAAACTAGCCATCCATACAAATAGGAGGTGGTATGTCCACCTTTAAAAGGAACTGTTCTAAAACCATTTTAACTTCAAGGACTGTATTTGCTGTGTATGTTTCCATTATGCGATCAGCAGGGTTGACATCCACTGCTGTGTGCTAAGTGCAGTATTTGATCACATGTTTTCATTTGACCATCATGTGAAACCAGTCTGAGTATTTATTTAAGTGACATGTTTAGATACCCGGCAAACATATTTAAAAACACATTCTTTTATGCTATAGATTCACACTGTAGTGAACTAATTAACTGATGCTAAATATTTTTTGACCTCCAAAACGAAGGTTCTTTTTAGTGATTAAAAACAACCAGGATTCAACTTTAAAAGGAGCTTGGAGCAGGTTTAAAGAAGACATTAGAGTCCAGAAGAACACAAGAAATGAAGTTTTTCAGGGGGTCCCTTCCAATTCTACAATTCCTTGATTTTAAGATTCTACCCTGGGGTCCCTTCCAATTCTACAATTCCTTGATTTTAACATTCTACACTGGTCCTCACTTGTCTGTCACTTGGCCACCTTAATTGGATTGGCCAGCATATGAGTTGTGGTTCGAGGACCCGACCCCCGTAATGTGGAAAGAATACACGCGGACACGTGATATAAGGTTAATGGGCAAGGAAAGGCCACAACTTTATTGATTACAGCAGTGAAAAGGTATTGGCTTAGGCATTGGATTTGAACAAGTGGGTTTATTCACCAGTAGGTGGAGCCAGTTGATGCCGATCCAACTATAGGCTCACCCCTAATGTCACCGAAGGTCGTGCCATGGCCTCCCGCCAAGCAGGCATCGGACAGAATACACGACCGCCAGATTCCTTTAACGGAATACCCCTAAAAATTGAAGGCATAGGCGATGGCCACACCTAGCTCTTCGACACAGCACAACACATTATTCCAATGCCTAACCTACCCACCAATACCACAAAAAGTTGTGACGATTGCTACGAGGTATTCGAAAAAACCAAAAAGGCCTAATGCCAAATGGAAAAACTCCTACCAGGCCCCCTAGACAACCAGGGCGACCAACCTAAGGTCCATAGCAAGGCCAGTGACCTAAGCCCTAACTAAAAGGGAGTGGAGGGTGGGTGACTCGTGGTGAGAGGACGAAGAATGAGGCCGGGCGAAGGCTGCCGCCGCAGCAAAAGGCTGCTGAACACGCCCCCCTCAGGCACCTGGTTGGATGCCTGCTGAGGGGTGTGGGCGCCAGCCAGGTGAGGTGAAGGCAGGGGGCTAACGCCCCCTGCTAGGGGCGGAGCTCGGGCTCCCGCCCACAACCACTCCCCTCTCTTGCAGGGAGGAGAGTCTTAGTTGAAACTGAATGAAGTGAGAAGAACCTTTGTGTCTCTTGGTTTCTCAAGAAGTCGTCTTATATGCTGACACATTTAAGAATGTTGACTCTGTAGGGCTGTGTGCCTGTGTGTGCTATATTTGTGGTAAGTGTTCATGTGCAATGAGTATATGTGTGCAGTCTGCAAGTGTGGTGAGTGAGTGTATGCATGGCCCATTAGTTCAACAAATAAATATGGAATAAATTTGAGGCACACCTTTATGGTTGTTCACTGAGGGACCGGCAATGCCAGTAGTTCTCCCTGAGATGGCCCATTATTCCCAGCTATCCAGCTTCCTTTTTTTTTTTAAAAAAAGCTTGCCTTTGTAGAACCTGAGATATGAGACAAAATGTGCAGACACCATTCTTCTTTTTTCATTTTGTGTGTGAGAGTAGTCGACTCCCCCTTCCATGGATTTATTTTTACCTTTCTCTGTCCCTGCCCCTGACCCAAATACAGTGGTACCTCTGGTTACGAACTTAATTTGTTCTGGAGGTCCATTCTTAATCTGAAACCGTTCTTTTTTCTTTTTAAAAAAATGATTTAATCATTTTTTTGATACAAACATCAACCACAAAAGACAACAAAAACCATAATAACAATAATAATACAATTTGACAATTCAGGTTTGAATACACTGATATATCTATGACTACACCTTTTTAAACAATATTTTCCCACCTCTCTCTCCGCCCCCTACTTCCTACCACTATCCGCCTTATCGCTTAAATATTCATTCCAGATTTCTTCATATTTATCCATTCTTATTTTGTGTTGACATGCAATTCGCTCGTATGTAGCTAATCTGTCCATATTATAAATCCATGTGCTCAATGGAATCTTTTTGCGGCTCTTCCAATTCATCAAAACAAGTTTTTTTTTGCTTCTAATATAGCACAGTACATCCTTTTTTTTACCCCTAGAAATCTCCCACATTTCCAGAATATAAATTATAATTAAATTCAGTTCCCCTAAATAACAATTTCTTTTTATTATTCCTACTATATCCTCACCTCGCACTCTTATCATCAGGCAGTTAATCAACATATGTGCTAAGTTCGCATTTTTACTCCCACATCTCCAGCAGTTGTCTGCACTTGTTATTTTCTTCTGGTATAGTTTTGCTGGAGTCCAGTGGACTCTGAATATTATTTTCTGTTGAATAAATCTGAAACCATTCTTAACCCGAGGTACCGCTTTAGCTAATGGGGCCTCCCGCTGCCCCTGGCACGCGATTTCTGTTCTCATCCTGGGGCAAAGTTCGCAACCCGGAGCAACTATTTCCGGGTTAGCGGAGTCTGTAACCCAATGTGTTTGTAACTCAAGGTGTTTGTAACCCGAGGTACCACTGTACTGTCAATGCTGTGCACACTTTATCTGATTTGTGAGGATTTCCCCCTCATTTCAAACAAAAAACAAACAAACAAACAAACATTACAACGAAGAAAATAGAAGCGGTGTATATCACCACTAGAGGCTGCTAGTGTTTTGATGTTATTGTGAGCCAATGGACAAGTGGATTTTTGCTAGAATGTTCAAATTGGGGTATTAACAGAAATTACTGATAAAGCTACAAATAGAGATAAGAACATCTCCTTGTGCAGGTTTGTAGAGTTCACTAAAAATGTGCCCTTCTTTCTTTAGAACTGACTTTAAACAATTTATGCGGTTGCAGTTGAACATCCAGATTAAGTGGGATTTTTATATTTTAGAAATGTTGGTATGCTTTTCTAATGAAATGATTCATTAGATAACCTTCCCAAGGGAATTCTTTTGGTGGGGGGGAGACAGCTGCACCCATTTGCCCAAGAATTACCTTGGGAATGACATTAGGGAAGGGATGGTGAACTGTTTTCAGCGGGGGGGGGGGGGGGAGCTTCAGTGATAAGGATGGAGTGATATGCCAAAGTAGGTGGAGCATTGCTGTGACTCTTAGGTTTGTATAGTAGACTTTATTGCTGCCTTGCGAAAGTCAGAAGCTTCTACAAACATACCTCTTTCCACCCTCCATCCAGGCAAGCAAACAGTATTACTACGGTTCAATGCAAAACAGTGTAAGAAGGGTGTGGAGCAGGGCTGGTGAGTGGTGTGGCCTGGGGAAGGGGGTGTGGCCTGGGGAAGGGGGTGTGGCCTGGAGAGAGTCTCAAGGATAAGGCAGAGCAGAATGGAGGGCCACATTGCCCCCTGGTTCCTCATCCTTGCACTATATCACGATGCAGTGTCATTCTTATTCCAGGAATGTGGTCAGGCTGTTTACAGCAGCTACGCTTTCTCCTGAAGCAGTAACAAGACTTTGTTGTTGTTGTTGTTGCTAAAAGAGAGAGAGAGAAATCCCCTGGCTGATCCTCCAAGTGTCTCTATTTTCCAGGGACAGCCCCAAATTTACAGAAGCCATTCTGGTTTCTTATTTGATCCCAGAATGTCCTACTTTTCCTTAGGACGTCTTTATTTCCATCAGAGAAATGTTGGCGGGTATGGTAGGGTGTCCCTATTTTCATCGGAGAAATGTTGAAGGAGTTATCTGCCCCCCCGAGCCATCTGAAGGCAGCCCTATATAGGAAGGTTTTGTAAATGTTTAATGTTTTATTATGTTTTTTATGTACGTTGGAAGCCACACAGAGTGGCTGGGGCAACACAATCAGATGAGCTGGGTAAAAATATTAAAATTATTGTTATGGAATAGGATGTATCTATTTTCAATGGAGAAATATCGGAAGGTATGCCTTTGTCATTTCTTGTGTTACTGAAAGGTAAGACAAAAATTCTTAATATTTACCCAGGAGTAATTGTGACTAGAACTGTGGACCTTTTTGAGGGCCATTTAGTAAACAAACTCAGCATATTGGCCTTGTGGAAAACATCCACATCAAACATCAATCTTTATCCTGTACGTTCGTGCAGTGACAAAGAAATAATAAGCAAAGGAAGTCGTTTCAAGCAAATCACGAAAGAGATAGAGAAGAGGTAGGAAAATATCTCCTATTTGAAGGTTTGCAGAACGGCTTTCTTATTTATAGTCTGCAGGGAGCACCCACCTATCATTAAACGTGAGACTGAGTGCTGGGCCGTCAGCGGTGAGAGAAAGAGGAAGAAAGCTGTAGGAGCTCACAATTTATTGCAGTGAAAAATAAAAGTAAAAAATGCTGCTTCTGAGAGAGCGCACTTTGATTCTGCCGAAACAGATTCAGAACCCAGGTGAATGCAAAATTTATGTCTTGCTGTCCCTGAAGGTGCTGATCTCTTTGAGGCTGGGGATAGATCCTGCCAGTTCCTCAGCTCAGTGGAAGGCCACATGCTTAGCATGCTTAAAATCCCAATTTCAATCCCTGGTATCTCTCTTTATAAGGATTTTGGTTCACAGGGCTGGGGAAAACCTCTGTCAGGCAGATTTGCTGCCAGTCAGAATGGATAATACCTGGCTAGATGGCAGCTTCATATGTTCATCTGCAAATGAAAATTGGCTTGCAATCTATGTTTTGATGGTCTTTTCCTCCCCTTTGTCCCGTCTACCATTTTGGAATGAAGCCACAACCTGAACCTCACATGCAATTTAGGAATAACTCCTGCAATGTCAGTCTAGTTTATCACCACCACCAACACCATTATGGGCACAAGTGTGTGTTTTAAGTGAATAGACATAATCTGATTCCTTCCTCCTGGCAAAAAGTTTCATAGAAATACCTCTCGTAAAATGTCAAACAAATAATGAAATAATTAAGAAGGACTTACTGTAGTTTGGACCTCTAAATTTTCGATTGGGGTTTAAATTGTCTTTTGCGCCAGTCTTTAAATTTATTTGCTATAGTTATTATAGATTTATGTTGTATTATAATGGGGTGGTGCTGCTGCCGCTGCCTTTGAAGATGATTCTGAAACTTCAACTGGTCCAAAATGCAGTGGCCAGATTACTGGCCAAGGTTCGATTTGGAGCTTACATAACTCTGTTTGAAAACAGCTGGAGTGGTTGCCAGTTTGTTTCAAAGCCAAAGTCATTAGTGTTCAAAGCTCTAAACCAGGGGTTGGCAAGGTTTACCTTGCCTGGGCCGGTTCACTCCAGCAGAGATCCCTTGTGGGCCAGATTGCACATGTGTGTGAGTGCGCATGGCTGTGATTTTCGGCGTCTGAGCCTGCGCAGACGCGATTTCTGGCACCACGGAAGCGAGTCTCCGTGTCATGCTGTGACAGTTTAGCACAGCGCGCAGGGACTCTCCAAGCAGGCAGCTTGGTTCAGGGGTGGTTCGTGGGCCAGTTAAACGACCCTCGTGGCTGCCCATGGGCCTTAGGTTGCCAACCCCTGCTCTAAACAACTTAGGCCTCATATATCTGAAGGAGCATCTCCATCCCTACATAGCTTCTCAGGCATTTAATTCTGCACAGGGGACTCTCTTGGTAGTTCTATCACCTTCCGAAGTGCAGGGAATAGTGGACCAGGAGGGGGCTTTCTCTGTGGCAAGTCCCTAAAGCTGGCAATTTCCTTCGCAGAGGTGCATACAGCATGTTCACTGAACAGCTTTCACCAAATGCTGAATACACACCTCTTTACCCTCACCTTTGACAGTTAAGGTACTTTGTTCTGTGGGACCCATCTCTTTTGCTGAATTTATACTGTTGTGCTCCATTGGGAACAGTTTTATTTGTTTTACAGCTGTAACTTCTTTCATCTGTAATTATAATTATATATCATACTCTTGTAAGCTGTCCTCGGACCTGTGAAGGGCCGGTGAGAAATCTAATAAAGAAATAGGTATATAGGAAGCTGGCAGCAGGTTTCAGGCCAGGGGCCATTCCCCAACTCCCAGTGTACTTTAAGAAGGTTGTGATTCATGACCATATAATTGGGATTGTTTCATATCAAATTCAGCATCCGTTGTTTGTCTAGTAAGCTATATCTCACTCTGTAAAAAATGGTTAATAGACTCTAAGCTACCTAAGCACACAACTGCATCCATTCATAGCTTTTGAAAGCCCACACATCTTTGTTTCTTTTGTGGTTGATTCCTGTTCAAGTGCAGTCTAGATTTAGACTTTCAATTTCTTAAAGAAAGGAGTGTGCTGTCTCATTACAAAATGCTAAATAATAATTTATATATAAAGGTTCTACCCTAAACACTGCCACGACTGAAAACACTTGCTAAAGAGCAGTATCAGCTTTCCCCAGCTGTGTTGTACACGTTTTGAAGGACTTGGCAGCTGCCTGCCTTAGATTGGGGGAAAATTAAAGAATAATAAATGAAAACTCAATATTGCCACCAGTCGTGTCATGAATACCTTTCAGTAGTAACTTAAAGGTGTCCCTGAAAGTGATACACAACATGTGCTTAGTGTACTTTAAAGTTGGCTGGCATTTCAGACGTCTGCTGTAAATGGATAGAAACGAGAGCCCATAGCAAAGCACTTGATTTTGTTCAACTTACACATTTCTAAAGAACATTTATATTTCGAAAAGGTGCCCCGCAAGGTTAGTGCTATGTTTGTTTTCCTTCCCGATGATGTATGAAAGTACACCCTGCAACAAGCGCAATCTGGTATTCTTGCTGGAAGAGAAGGTGCAAGGGTTTAAGGAACATCTACCAAGCTTTGGCCTATCAGGGAAGATGAATAGCTTCTGGAGCGAACAGGAAATCGCAATTCCTGGGGCAGGGTTAGGAGAAAACCAGACATATAGAAGAATGTCACATACAGAAGTGAGATAATCAAGAACCATTCCGTGTCTTTGGAGTTGTGCAATCAATTCTAGGGTTGTACAGAAACATTGCTAAGATGCGAGAAAAACCAGGAAAGAAGCATGGTTTCCAAACTTTCTATCTCAGTACACAAGAGTATAGAAAATTAGCAGGATGAACGTGAAATCTTAATTCAGTAAAGTAGATATGATTTGATAGGCATTACTGAAATCTGGATTGAAGGGAGGAGGAATAACACTATATCTAAAGGATGTGCACCCAACCGCGGAAATCCATTAATCTGAACATGGAAGGTTGCTTGAGAATTTATGAATAAAAATAAGAATAGGGATGTATATTAAACATGGGAAAGAATGGCATGATGTGCTTAGCAGTGCAGTAGGCTGCTTTTGGAAATTGTAGTGTATTTGGGGATTGTTTGTTACATGTATTTTTTTGAAACTGAAAAATAAAGAAGTTACAAAAAGGGATACCAAAGTTGTGAATTTTGGGCTTCACTGGGTGGTTGGGTTAGATTACCTTTGAGGCACCTTCCAGCTTTCTGATTCTAAGATTTTCAATAGGATTGTTCTGTATCAAAACTTTATGAATTCATGTGTATAATCAATGCTTTAGAAACCATCTAAATAATGCATTACACAGCATTTTAAATTATTCTGAAATATGCTTAATGTAATGGAAAAGGGGGGCTGCTCGTGCGTAAGCGTTTAAGTCCTTCAAGCTTTACCATCAGTTCCTAAACTTTCCCAGTCCGAGAAGCCATGGGTGCATGGCTACCTCAATCGCTGGCAGAATCCGTCAGTGGGCGTTTCCGGAATTTACTCCAACATAAGAGTTCCTTGACGGAATCTCTTCTTCTGGATTCTCTGCGTGACAGTTTCCTCCGCGGAGTGGGCGTCCCCAGCGGAGGTCCTGAGCCCTCTCCGCTATTCTCACTGGAAACATCTTGGAGCCCTTCCTCCGATTGAGTTTCTGCAGGAACTCTCCCTCTCCCCCTGCTGGTTCCTTCCTCCGCATCCGAAGGTCTCCTAGCCTCCTTGAGCCCTTCCACCACCTGACTCTCCGATGGCAGTTCCCTGACACTTAATTTCAATTCTATCAGTTCCAATGGCAAAAATACTTTGTTTGTTTGTTTGTTTTTAAAGACTTATTTTTCATGTTTGGTCACACTATGACTGTGAAATACTACTGTGCTGGGCTGCTGCCTGTTATCTAAACCCTGGACCCTTCCAACTTTCATGCCATTTCCCAGGAGATTTCATGAAAGGTCACAGAGTCAGGGACATGACTGACTAACATAGGTATATTCAATGTATGAATTGCTGGCTCATGTCAAGAAACAGAGATAGGTTATCACAGGGAACTCGTTTTATAGTTGCTCACTATATTTATCTAGAAGCCTCTGCTTTGTTCAAAATAGTTTTAAAAGCCTAAGCCAGTACTACCAATTTGGCATTTTAGAATGGAAAGCATGTGATACCCCTTAGGAAGATAATATGCTGCCTACATACCTACTTATCTCTTGCTTTCTGTCTGGACTCTGGACACAACTAGTCTGCAAATTGTCTCTCTGCCATGCCTGCCTTCTAGGTAGCACTCTCAGCTTGGACAAATATCAAGTGGGGAATAGCAGTTTTTAAAACTGTGAGCTTATTGTACAAGACAATAGGCGCTCTCTCTCTCTCTCTCTCTCTCTCTCTCTCTCTCTCTCTCTCTCTCTCTCTCTCTCTTTGTCCCCACCCTCACTTTCATATACCAGCAGACAGAGCTTAGGACAAACATCTGCCCCAGTGTGCTTTTAATATTGGCTTAAATTGGACGGTGTCTCTAAAAACTCCATAGCACATTACAGAAAAGGGTACAACCTATAGGAAATTCAGGGTTATTGTGCTGCTTGGCATGCTTGTTCATTTCCTTTTATTTACTGACCGATGTGTGACTACTCGTTGGAGTTAGAAATTCTTAAGTGATATGTGATAAACCAAGTAGGAGAGAGATCACCAATCCAGTGATAACCAGGGAACAAGTTGGTTTCTATCTGGTACATCTTAATACACCAGTCCAGTGGGAGAACATTTGCTTTGCAGGTAGAAGGTCCCAGGCACAATCCCTAGCATCTCCAGGTAGGGAGACACTTGGTGGACCAATGGCCTGACTTGGTATTAGGCAGCCTCCCATGTTCCTACCAGCTGCCCTCCTTTCTGCTGGACAGGGGTCTGCTGCCATCATTGGTAACCTCAGGGCATCTATAATACGCTCTGCATTTGTCTGCTCATGAAGACTGTTCAGAAGCTGCAGTTAGTGCAGAATATATGAGCCCACAGTACATGCATTATAAAAAAGAGGGGAAAGACTCTAAATCTCTCAGTATTTCTATCCACTGCACAGTTGAGTGTCATACTTTTAAAACAAATTCTTCGGATCAAAATTAATTAGGACGCAAACAATGTATTTGGTGACCTCCATGTTTCTCCTATCATTGTATTTTTAGACCCATTAGTCATCCTTTGGCAAAATATCAGTGGGCCGTGTTTAAGCAAGATTTACAAAAGCTACTTAGCTTCCTGGGATCATGGCAGCCCTGGTGACAGCTATGGCTTATACAGAGATACCTTAGTCTGATACTGAAGCAAAGCTGAGGCATTGTTTTCAGTACAATAACATTACCCGGACTTGTGATTAAGTGCTTACCGAGTTCCATTTCCTTATAAGAACATGTGTAAGAACCAAAGAATGTATACCTCAAGTGAACTAAGCATTAATCTGTCAGCGGCCTAAGTGTGTTTAGGATAGGGCAATGGAAATATGCAAAAGGGTGACACAGTGTATGTTTGCTGGGAAGCAATTAAGAGCAGATGGGAGCTGTAAGGCAGACTGATTCATGAAAGTGCTTAGCATACATCTCTTTCATTAGCTGCATCTTGACATAAACATGGGACTTATGATTGTGGATCTCCCCCCCCCCCATCCAAAAAAGCCAAAGTTGTTACAGTTTTAGGAAAGCATTAAATATACATTTAAACACATGTTTCCCCCTTTTAGGGTATGTTATTATTTCCTGGATATAGAAAACCTGTATGAAGCAGACTTTTCATGAAACGCTATTTCTGACCTGGGGTTCTTCCACATTTTTGCAGGGCAGTCTCATGATCTCACCATCAAACATTTGCCCTTGTGCCTTTTCTTATTGTTTCTTTCACCTTTTCTCAGACATCCAAAATTCCACCTTTTTTAGAAGCATTGACCATAGCACTTTCTTATAAGATGCAGATGGCCCTTGTGCTGCTCTTCTGTCTTTCTGAAGATGTGGGGTGCTGACACATTCAGTGAGATTTGGGGAGGTTGAGCCCTGTCACCACACCTTTTTACTTTCCTATCTCAGTGCTCCTTCATTTTCCTTACCTTTTTTTTTTAAAAAAAAAAGAATCTGGGCTCTCTTGTAAAAGCACACACACCCAATTTTTAATCGCTGCTAATGTGCCTGTATTAAACATAAGAATAATAATTTATACTATCTCAATTATGGAAGTAAAAGAAGCCAAAGAGTTGAGTTTTCCAGCAGAAGTAGACAATGCAGGCCTCAGTCTTTCATAAACATTATTATTGTCTTAGCATTCTTCTCCTGCCCCCGAACCCAGTTCACTTTTGACTGGTGACTGCCTTGAGCTCATTAGAGGACAAGGTGGTATATAAATGCAAACTTGGAACCGATTAGTCTTACCGTTCATTTTGAGATTCAGTGACAGTAGGAGTAGATTGGGCAAGGTGTGCATGAACATCTCATTAATATATCCCTCCAAAATGATTATTGTGAAACTAAGGCCTTGACTCCTCTTTATGGCTGTTAATGTGGTAAAGATGTCTCTGGAAATTTAGCTTGCTGAATTACGCACCCCTTTTTAACGTGTTTGCTTTTCATGGTGCTAATGCAGTGAAGTGAAATTACACAAATTAAAACTAGAATCTCCAATGAAATGAAATTCTGTAAAAGCAGGAGAGCCTCAGTAGACAGGTTTGTCATATCATCCTCCAGCATAAGCTCAGCAATGTACCCTATCACTGACTGATCTGTAGTATTTCTTTGACACTTAAATTGTTGAGTCAGTGTTAACAACGGGGCCTTTACCTCCAAGTCAACTATTATACATTTACTGCTCTGATCATGATTGTGAAGCATCCTTCTATCAGGAACATGTTCTAGGGATAAGGGAAAAAATAGAATTTGTAAATATCTTTCCTTATCTGCAAAGACTGGCAAAAGTGCAGAAAACATATGGTTGTGTGAAATGAGAATGCATGAATAATTAAGCCTCTTTTATGAGTGCCCAAACATAGTATTTTTCTCCTCTTCAAAGGCATTCTGTGCACTCTAGGAGGCTTTCAGAACTTAAAATCCTCTGACAAATGGCAGTCCTTGGAAGTCTGATAGATCATATTTTTGTCTGTTTCCGATACATAAACAAGGCAGTAAATTAGGCCAAGGCACACTATAATGAGCGCTTCAGTGATGGCACAAGTATGTTTGGCTAGCACCTTGCCTGTATCATTCCAGGAAACCTGCCTCCTCTTAAGCCATCACCTGTGAACAGGTCTGGTAGACAGTCTCTTTGGTTGATGAGTTTTCTCTTAATGTGCAGACATTGTGCCAAGCATGTGGCTGCACATAGTTCCATGGGCACTCCTGCATTTGTCTAGGTGACTTTTTGGCAGGTATTTCCCTCCTTCCCCTTGTCTTCTTTTGAGCAGATCCTTTCCCAAAATTGTTTTAAACGTGTTATTTAACATACTCTGCCAAACAAGGCTGAGTTTCCCCCTTGCTTGAATCGTAAGCAGCTAGCAATATGCTCCCAGGAGACCAGTTTCTCTTCTTTACATTTAATTTTGCCTTTTGTAAGCCATGGGGTTCCCAAATGTATCATCCATAACCATTCCAGCATATGCAAACATTGGCCACAAATTTGTACCATATGGGGACTTTTGCGAACAGTAGCACCATATATATATATATATATATAAGGCCATAGGGCTTAAAATGCAATGCTTGCTTCAGCTCTGCTCTGCTCTTTCCTTAATGGCCCATAATGCTTGGTAACAGAGAGCCATCCCTCATGAAACTGAAGGCAAGTAATACCATGGCTGGGCTTTATGCCCTGGGGCGTTATGATTTCCCATATTCAGCACACGGCATAACTCACTGAGAAGACCACCAGCCCTCCTCCATATATTGCCTTTAAATACCCTACTTTCTCACATTTTGTAGTCACCAATAGTATTATTCATTATTTCTACCAGCACAAGAACCATTTTGCATAGAGATACAGTGGTACCTTGGGTTAAGTACTTAATTCATTCTGGAGGTCTGTTCTTAACCTGAAACTGTTCTCAACCTGAAGCACCACTTTAGCTAATGGGGTCTCCTGCTGTTGCCGTGCTGCCGGAGCACGATTTCTGTTCTCATCCTGAAGCAAAGTTCTTAACCTGAGGTACTATTTCTAGGTTAGCGGAGTCTGTGACCTGAAGCGTATGTAACCTGAAGCGTATGTAACCCGAGGTACCACTGTACTTGTTTGCATTATCTGGTATGCCATGCATACCTTAACCCTTTAGATTCATTTTTGTGCATAGCAGAACAAAAAGGAATCGTCCCTTTTATTAGGAGTGTCTGCAAGAATCGGAAATGAAATTAAGGATTAATTCAAGCAGTATGCTCCTCCTTTTAGAGCCCATCACTATGAGATGCTTAGATGTCACCGAGAATGCTGGTCAGTAATCAGACTGTTCGGGGTTGGAGTTAACTCTTTATTAGCAAAAATATGATCACCACAGACTTGGCGGAGTGCCAGGCCTAATGAGCACAGCAGCTCTTTCCTAGTGGTTTTCCTCCATGAAATCAGGTGCCGAGACTGAAAGTCCCCACCTCCTCATAGCCATCCCCTCCTCTCCAGGCTTTTTTCAAGCAATTGGAGACTGCGCCTGTATGCAGCCTGTTACTGCTCCACCCGTTTCAGCCCTCATCTGGTTCTGGGAGGCAGAGGGCTAGGGGAGCTGGTCACAGCAGGAGGGGGAGACATCCCTGACTCTTCACTTGCATGACTCATCTCTGCCTCTTGATCTTCCTCCCACCTGCCACTTTCAACTTTTGATTCTTTATTTCTCTCTTCCACGGACTCTCCCAGCTCACTAAGCTCTGTTACCCCTTCAGCCTCTGACACCTCACCTTCCCAGTCTTATCCCTCTGACAACTCATCATCATCCCACCTGGGAGCCTTCTTCTCTTGGTGGGTCCTCAGTTGGTTCCTCCCATCATTTCTCTGCATCCAGCTAATCCATGACATTAGAATATCTTTTGTTTCTGACGCTGAAAAACACTGAAGAGCTTGTTTAAGTGCCAATGACTGAAGTAATTGTACCATGCGAAATACAGAGCATTGTAGGGTTGTTAGCATCCTGCTTCCTTAGTGAGATAGAGAAAACATATCTGCACAATTGTTCCAATCTAATATCTTGTTATTCTAATGGTGCATTTGTTTGCAAAAATTATTCCAACAAAGAGTAATGTTTAAAACTATCCATGTATGGATACATCTACTATTCATTTAGTTTTCCAAAAAGGAACAGCTGGGAAACTAGCACAGAATGACACCGCAATGATTATATCCCAGAGAAACAAACCAGAGAACAAGCCTGAGTCACTTAAGCAGGAAATCCACTAACCTTGCAGCATATTTCTTTATGCACTAACCTTGCAGGATGTGTTTGCTTCTTACCTGAGCACTGTGACTGAACTTGAGAATTCAGCATTGCAATTGTTAATGTGTCTCTGAACTTGCAACCTTTTTCATAAGATTT
Organism: Podarcis melisellensis; assembly: GCF_964234715.1. Lineage (NCBI taxonomy): Eukaryota > Metazoa > Chordata > Lepidosauria > Squamata > Lacertidae > Podarcis > Podarcis melisellensis. Next base: position 42,655,675 of record NC_138530.1, read on the forward strand.
TGGATTTTCTAGACTTCTACCCCTCCACCCTTTTTAATTTGAGTGCAAGCAGAAGGTAAAACATACTCAAGGCATCCATTATTACTTTCCACAATTTGCTGGAAAAGGCAGAAGCTATTAAAAACTGAAGGCATGCATATCTCATGCTATTCAGCTAACTGGTAATTAAAGAACAATTAAATTTTTCATGGTGTAGATTATGACTGTTTTTCAAAGCCATTAGAAGCTGCAGCTCCCTGAGAGCTAGGCTGCTAAGACAGAGATGTTTATTGCTACAGCTTTCATTAAATGCACTGATTAATGGTATCTGAAAACAAAGTGGCTTTTTGTATGTCCGTACTGTTTAAGAACATACAACTGTGGGTGTAGCATTTAAAGCAGGGTGACTGGACAGGTTTTTTTGGGATGAACAAACATTGTACTATTCAGTTGAAGACCTGCACCAAATGCTGCAGCTATTCAATCTCTTGTGTTAGGGGTAAGGAATACTTTTGGCCCAATAGGCTAGATCTTTATTCCCCACCCCCATGAAGTCATAATGATATCAGGTGATTGGCAGTCTCATCCCCCTGTCAAGGTTGACCAATAGTTGTGGTGGGAAATAGAGACTAACCAGGACTGAACTCCCCACTTATCAACTGCGGGGGCAGGAGGTTCAGTCCTGATTTTTTGTAAGGATCAGCTGCACCCATTGAACCCACCTATCAGTGTGATGTCACCTGATTGACAGGTGGATGTAGTTTAACAAAAATGGCCCCACAGACCAAAGTAGAACTACCACTGGCTTGCGAGCTGGAGATTTCCTACCTCTGTTCTAGGGCTACAAAAGACACAGAGAGCTGGGTAATGCTCTATTATTTCAAAGAAGCAGTGACTGTTAGAAGGATCATCAAGGGAACTTTCTTTAGCAGATTTCAGGCACTAGTTGGCTTTTCTTGATTCCTAAACAACTCAAGGCTGGAATTAGACATGGGATATATTTGTGTACCATTGAAAACATGACACACACACACATATTTCTGTCATCATCATCCCCTAAAACTATGTAATGCAAAGGATGTGATGTCACTATTTGAATCATACTTATAACTGTTGACACAAAGAGACAACAGACAAAACAAAAGGATGGGAGAAGGAATAGGACAGCCCAAGCCCAATAGGACTGCTGAAGCAGAACCTGGAAAGGATTGGGTTCTGGGGCAGAGTACAGGAAGAAGGGTTTCAGGACCATGGGCAGCAGTTTTGTTGCTTGGAGCAGGAAGGAGCAAGTTGTCTCAGTACTGAATTGTTGCAATTACCAAAGCTTCGTAGTCTGGCTTGAAAAAATCTAGACTGAAGCTTGGATAACCTGCCTTCTTCTTTGAGAGAAACCTGCTACAATTAGCTACTGGTATTAATGATGCTAAATAAGTTGGTTCACTCAATATGTTAAAATTGACAGTGCAAGATATGCTAAAGAAGTAGACCAGTAACTAATTTTTACTACTTTTGTCATGTGATAGGAAAGCAGAATATAAGCTTTGCTGCCTGCCCACCATTCCAATTGCTATATTTGCTTCTTTTTAATTGTTCTAGGTATCCTTGTAATTTTACATACTTAGCAGATAAGAAGCTTAATCTGAGATTCCTTATATGATGCATGAAGTAGGAGTTGCATGTGCTAAATGCCATAAAACCTTTGCATTTTTGAACAATCCATCTATGTGTTGGAATGGCGACTGATTAAGCCTTTTTATAAAAAAAAACACCACTTTTTTTGCATCCACCAGCTGTTTCGATCATACCTGTATGCTTCATAGTCTCTTTTACTCTTCTTTAAAACTGCTTAAGGAGGAAGCAGTAAAATCTGTTTAGATGAATAAATCAGATAGTACAATTTTTTAAAAAAATAAAAAGCTTTCTCTCTCGTGCATTCTACAATGCAAGGATATGCATAAAAAGTGGCTGCTAATATCAGGGTTAGGATTGTGAGCCAAGGCATCGCGGTTAGATTGCTGATATCAATCAGAAGGCTGAACACTTTCCAGGAACCTTCCAGCACTGAGGCATGCATCATCTGCTGTCCTGGTTTTCATTCAAATCTTTTAACTCTTGCAGCCATTCTAGTTACAAGCATCCCTCCAGCAGTGGCTGAAGGGGATCGGTATGGTATGCATGAGCATACTGTTTTTCTGCCTTGCTGCCCTGTGCTGTTTGTGTGTGAGGTTCAAGATTAAATTGGAGAAAAATCTCCGATCAGAAACTGAACATTTTTCCAGCCTCACTCTGTCAAGCTGCACATGCTGAACAGCAGGGGGGATGCAGTAAAGGAGGCAAAGGATGAGCTGGAAGCAACAAGGAAAATAGGGAGGGCGAGGATATACTCTCAGTAGAGATAATAGGAGAGGCAGAGGGAGGGAGAGAGGGCCAGATATCAGCAGCTCACAAGTGGCAAAAGCTGGAATGCCAAGAAATTTGAGGGGCTGGCATGGTTAAAACTAACCAGCTACATGCGATCCCAGTTTGTATAGCAGCAGACAACAAAGAACACAGGAAGTTTCCCAGATAAAAGACAGTATCTTTCCTCCTATAGTACACCTCCATCCTCACCTATGGAAGCACACTGTGAGGTCTCAACAATCTGTGTTTTCCCTGCAATGATCCTTTTCAACCCCTTGGAGGATCAGAGCAAATGTACCTTGAGGGACTGGCACATCCTCAAAATTGGAGCCACCTAAATGAGTCTAAAACATCTCTGATATGAGAATATGGAAGTGCTAAAAGAGCCCTGTGCCATACAGTTCATTGAGGGTGCATAAATTAATATCAATGCTGTTTTTTTGTAAAGGTTATTTAAAGGTAGTGTTGAAAATAAAAGAGATCATTATATAGCACGGTAATACTAATATCAGCAGTCGATCTCATAAACAGTTGGGCCTTACAGTTACAGACATCTTGATTGGAAGTTGTTTGCGGACCAAAATATTTGTTAGCCGATATACACATGCTCAGCTGAGACATGGGTTTCCACGTAAATAACTGTAACTGTGCTATGTTTTCTCGCCTTTTGAATTATTGCAAAGTTTCCGCATGCCATGCAGAAACACAACAGAGCCTGTACAGTTCAGCAGGAAGAGTCTAGGGTTTCAGTGTTGAGGACCACACAGCAAATTCCCCCCCTCCTTGATTATGAAGCTTACAGGGTGGTCTTGGGCAAGTTCCTGCATCTCAGCTGAACTGAACCCACAAGGTTTCTGTGAGGTTTGAAGGAGAGAGCCCCGTATTGTCTGTGCTGAACTCCTTGGAGGAATGGCTAACGACAAATGTGAAAAGCAAACAGATAGCTCTGGTGTATACGCATGATGTCAATCTTCACACTGCAGGCAGAAAGTTGGAAGCTAAATGAATCCATTGAAAACCAAGACTGGCCCAAGTGTGCAAACGACTCAAAGAGTTTCTTGGGCCTGGAATGTTTTCAGACAGATTCCAGTGGGGTAGTCAATATAGTGAGTTACAGATTGGCTGTAACGTACATTTTTGACTGGAGCCCACTTGGCCAGATGTTTGTAGCCCACAGCTGCACATGCTACAATAAATCTGTGGATCATTAAAGTGCCACAGGATTCTTGTTAGTGTATCTTGAGGCTGCAGTGAAGCAACATGTGATCCACACATTGTGCCTCTGCCACCTTTTTGACAGTTGCTGCACGATCCCTCCTGTGAGTGCTTGAGCCAGCAAAACATCTTTTAGGACGGTGGTATTCTTGACAGATTTGTTTCTTTCGTATTAGCAGATTTTTCATTTATTGTAATATTAGCAATAAATACGGATAGAAATGAAGGTGAAAAATGTGCCATAACTATTAGAATAAAGATAAAAATGTAAGTTAGTATCTGGTCATGATACAGTGGTACCCTACTTAACCATACTTAACCTGAAACTGTTCTTAACCTGAAGCACCACTTTAGCTAATTGGGCCTCCTGCTGCTGCCGCAATGCTGGAGCCCGATTTCTGTTCTCATCCTGAAGCAAAGTTCTTAACCTGAAGCACTATTTCTGGGTTAGCAGAGTCTTTAACCTGAAGTGTATGTAACCTGAAGCGTATGTAACATGAGGTACCACTGTATTAGGTTGTTTTTAACTATCACCTTATTTTACAGTAGATCAGTAATTTCTTGTTTATACTGAAAGTATGTTTCAGTTTTCCATTGGAAACACACCATAGTAAAAAAACAACAACTGTGGTACCAAGTTGCTTTGACCATGGTTATAACCTAAGCAAGTACACTGATTTCTCTAGAAATGTAGACTATATTCAAACAACTGGCAGGGCCCAGAGACTATAAAAAGCAATTAGATTCTAGATAATTCCCAGAATAAAAGAGAGAAGGCGGAAGAAAAGTGAATTAGAGCACTAATAAGGAGGGTCTCCCCCCCCCCCAGCCAGTTCCATAGTGAAAAGTATGGCATTATGTGTATCTAGGTGAAAGCAAGGGGAGGAAGAAGTCTACTGTCAAATACTGAAGTAGACAATGGAGGTGTCCTATATTTCCGGTAATTACAGGAACACTCAAAGGAGCATGTGCTTCTGCAGCTAAAGCCAGATCCAGCACTGGCCATTTGAACAGTGACCTGGTTGCTCTTAACTTGCAAGGCAACACTTTATTCTTCTCCTTACTTCGAGTTATGGTGAGGGCAAAATTTAGTTTTGAAAACCAGTTTTATTCAATTAATCCAGAAATGGCTATATTATACTGTTTGTTGCATTTATAGACAATGGTTACCTCCGGTTACAGACGCTCCAGGTTACAGACTCCACTAGCCCAGAAATAGTACCTTGGGTTAAGAACTTTGCTTCAGGATGAGAACAGAAATCGCATGGCGATGGTGTGTCAGCGGCAGTGGGAGGCCCCATTAGCTAAAGTGGTACCTCAGGTTAAGAACAGTTTCAGGTTAAGAACAGACCTCCAGAACAAATTAAGTTCTTAACCCGAGGTACCACTGTAATACCTTTATACTGAAGCACCAATGGTGGTTTACAATTTAAAATATTGACACAAACGAATGGTGCAAAATATTCTCAGACTGATTTCAAGATCTGATAGCACTCACTCTCTGAAGTAATTCCAGCTTGGTGTAGTGGATAGAGTGTTGGACTAGGACCTGGGAGACCCAGGTTCAAGTCAGTGCTCAGCCTAGGTTGCCATCTTTCAAAAAGTAAAAACCAGGACACCCCAAAAGTTGAGCTTTTTTAAAAAAGAAACCCCCAAAATTGTTGAGCTTTCTTTTACAAAAACACCAAAAAAGTAAGTTTGAGACTTGCCTAAAATCCAGTACAAAGTACAACATTTCAGAGGCATGGTAGGCCTAGCTCAGCCGTGAAGCTCACTGGGTCAACTTGGACACTGGGTCGCTGTCTCTCACCCCAGCCCACCTCAAAGGGTTATTTGTGGGCGGTAAATGCGGAGCTCCTTGGAGGAATAGCTGGGGTATAAATGCAAATAATAATAATGATGATGATGTAATTTTGACCATTACATTCTTTATTCTTTTGCAACTCTGATACTGTTCTCCTCTTCAGTTGGCCAGATGTACTGTACAGGCTGCTGTGCAGGATTTGAAAGATTCTATTCAGTTCAGGAACACAAACTCTCTTTCTGTTTGATCATCAGAAAAGTAGCTACCTAAGTCTGTTGCAGCAAAAATGACAAAGAATTCTGCAACGACTTAAAGACTAGTTTATTTATGAGCTTTCATAGGCAAAATCTCCCTTCATCAGATTTAAGCCTGCTACACCTAATAAAGCAGATTCTAGTCTTCAAAAGCTGACACTACAATATATTTCCCGGTCTTTAAGAACTCTGTGTTGATGTATTTATGTTCACCTCTGTAGAAAATGTGTTTAAAAAAACCAACAACAGGGAGGCGAGGTGGACAGTTGACTGATTCTGGTTGGGTGATGGTGCCTAAAGAAGCTTCATCCTACAAGCAGTGTTAACTTATTCAGGAATCAAGATGTACAGTTTTCATCTTGTTCACAAATTTAACTGTAATAGCACTTTCTCTTCTGTGTTAAGCATTCAGAGTCAAAGGGATGAGCACAGAGATGCCCACAAATGACAAGTCAGCCAAGCTGCACAGCCTGGCAAGCATGTAAAGTAATGAATATAGAAGAGCAGATTGCAAAAACAGCACAACAGTAGACGAAAAGCAATTTTCCTGACTTTTCCTTTGAGCAAATTATATTATAGCTTCAGCTTGGCAGAACATCAAAACGTCTGCATAGACAACCTCTGCTCCCTTACTGCTATTCTGTGACTTGATTTGGAGAAGAGAGGTAATTTAATATTTTTCCATTTTGTTTGATTTTTGTGCAAAATGGAAAGGAGTAAATGTTTTTTCCTCTTCTTTCCTGATAGGGCATGCAATGAATTTTTGATAGAATCAGAGCTGTCAGCAGCTGTACCTTGCAAAATATTTTGCAACTTGATGGGCTTCTCATGCCAAAGAGATTACAGTCTACTTAAGGCTTTGTTATAATTAATATATCCCAATAGGTCCTCTTAGAGTCTGCATATGACCATCTACTTCAATGACATGACACACCTATAAATTATATTTGTTCCTGTAATGTAGGCAGAAGTATGTAGCTCACCAAATGTGAAATAAAAACAGAACACAGCTTTAGTGATAAACCAGTACTGGTATGATTCAAAATACTTTCCACTGAGACAGGGTAGATATCCTTCCCTCCCCCTCCCCAATTTGAATATTGGGACCTGACCTGTTGCAAACATGCAATGCACCATAGTGGAAATGGCCTAAAACTATGTTTAAAAATCTGATTTAAAGACAAATCACCCATAGATACTGCTAAGTGCTACTGAATTCAGTGGTTCTTATTCTCAGGTAAATGGCACTAGGATGGCTGCCTCAGTTCGGGACAAGAATAGATCAGGTATAGAAAGAATTGTGACCTGTAGTTTATGTGCTACGGGAATGAGCTAATAATGTAGCTGAGCTAAACCTATTATATATGGCTCAGAAAGACTAGCTCAAGAAGAGAAATGTACCATTTTTAGTATTTATGAGATTACAGAATTGTTTAATGAAACTCAAAATAAGATTAATGAATAAATTTGTGGTTATCAGACTGATCAAACAAGGAAGAATTCTATTGGAAAGGAAATTATTTGCTCTGCGCATGGGAATTGCCTTTTAAATAAAATTTCAGTGTCCATTCAAGATCTAGAGATAAGAAGTATTCCAGACTTAATTGGCAGAGAACAAACACAGGGTAATATTTTGGCTTCATTGTACCCATGATTCTGCAGGAATTCAGACTCAATAGCTTTATTTTGGAATGTACAAGAGAAATGCAACCGTATCTACAACTCATTCCTACCACTAAGAATTTAGGGATGCTAACTATTGTGCCCCAGTGTTCAGTGTGTAGTTTTAATCTAATCTGTACAAATTGATCCTAGTTCAAGTACCTTTGCAGCTGATTTTATCCACTTTTTGCTTTGCATTGTAGACTATGTTCAGGGGGATAAAGTCTCTTACTTTCCCATCTGTATTTAGGGTCTGACAGATCATGGCATCTTAGGCCTAGCTGTGTCAATCACTCATTTAAGAAACAAAGGGAAATGCTACATAGGAGCCTCCTTCCAAGGTTATGTGCATGGACCACGCTGAGAAGGGTCTGCCCTGTCTATGCCTAATGCTGGTCTTGTAATTGCACTTTGAAGGAATACAAACCACTTAAGAGTTCAACATGGTCGTCTTGTAGCAGCAGCCAGTCATTGATTTGCTGTCAGAAGATAATGAAGGCCAAGGTTATTGTCACAAAATTACACTGTAAGCTAGCATACATCTTTTCCACCTTTACCTCTTCCTTGTTTTGCTTTGTTTTGTTTTTAATTTGGCTTTCCCTCTGGATCAGATGCTATTTTAAACTGGCATTCTCCAATCTAGGGTCACAGTGTAAACCTATAGAAGTTTACTCATAAGTAATTGAGTTTGGTGGACTTATTTAAGTAGATCTAGCGTGGCAGTAATGTGACCTGGTCTGCCACCGTGTAAGATTCCACAGTTTCTGTTTGCATCTTGGTGTCCATCTGCTCTTGTAATATTAGTTGTTGTGTTGAACTCTGCCTAAGCCTATGAAACCAGAATGGCAATAATATTTATGGCAATATGTGCTATATCTGGTATTCTAATGAGAATGTGTTGAAGTGGTATATATGAGTTTAATACGGCTCTATCCCTTGACCTGCATGGCGATTATGATGCTTTATTAAATTTGTATACTGCACTTCAACTGAAGATCTCAGGGCAGTTCACAACATAAAATACAGAATAAAACAACAAAGTACTTAATAAAGACAAGAACAAAAACAAAATAAACCAAACACATGTTAAAGTACACAGACTGTTAATCAGCCAAAGACCCAGTTGAAGAAGAACATTTTCACCTGGTGCGTAAAGAAGTATAATGAAGGTGCCAGATGAACCTCTCTGGGGAGAACATTCACAAACAGGGAGTCACTGCAGAAAAGTCCATGTTGCCACCCTCCAGACCTCTTGTGGAGGAAGTACAGTGGTACCTCAGGTAACATACGCTTCAGGTTACATACACTTCAGGTTAAAGACTCCGCTAACCCAGAAATAGTGCTTCAGGTTAAGAACTTTGCTTCAGGATGAGAACAGAAATCGGGCTCCAGTGGCGCGGGAGCAGCAGGAGGCCCCATTAGCTAAAGTGGTGCTTCAGGTTAAGAACAGATTAAGTACGGACCTCCGGAATAAATTAAGTACTTAACCTGAGGTACCACTGTATACAAATAGTGATGATCACAGAGTCCGGGTCAGTTCATATGGGAAGAGGTGGTCCTTGAGGTATTGCGGTACTGAGCAGTTTAAGGCTTTATAGATTAAAACCAGCACTTGGAATTGGAAACCCTATAGCTACTGCAGCCTTCAAGAAGGGTAGTTACACAAATCATCAAAAAACCCCACCCACCATGACCTTCGTGTAATTCAGCAACTATGGGCATCTCGCCCTTACTTACTTTGTGTCTCACCTTAATGTAATTTACTTGTCATTTTTTCAAACAGCTTCTGATAAATTGACAGATAAAACATTATGTTTGTGAGGGGTGGTGTGTGTGCAATCAACCACATTTGAAACAGAGCAGGCAGGAAGATTCCATGAACTGACTCAAGGGCTCAGTCAGAGGAGAAAGAATGTTATTCTAGGGTGGAACACAAATTGATAATAGGAACAAAATTGCCACATCATTTCCCAAGAATAATCCCATTAACTGGAGCAGAATCTACTTCTTTCTAAATTGATTTTGGCATTATTATACTCCATCCACCCAACATTATTCCAGAAGTCTGGTACCCTTCACCATAATGGGGGGCATGGGGGGTGAGGAAATACCCTGCTGTGTACCGTACTTCTTCTTTTGTGTATTCTTAACTTTTAGTGAGGTGTAGTATTATGGACTGTATCAAAACCTTCGCAGCTTCGGTGACTCTGGAATCTTCTAACAAGCATTTTCTTCCATTATAAACTCACAAGGCTTACAAATCGTGTGTGTTTGAAATTCCATCAGGCTGAAGGTGGAGGCACAAATGTTGCTTTGCAAATGGGTTTACGGAGAACATCAATTAACCTATTTTAAATTGTGAGGAATTGGAAATGTTCGTCATTTTCTTTGCCCTGTACTAAGCTTTAATCTAAGCTCATGAGAGGATAAAAAAGCTCTAAACAACTGACTTGGAAAGCAAAGAAAAGAGAAGTTCTCTCAGATGTATGATTTTAAAAGATTGTGTTACATATCTAGAAAGCACCAGTCCTCTCCTTTTTATACCCTTTTATAATGTGAAAACACACAGGATGCTCAAGGAAATGAATGACAGGTGCATTTCAAACCAAGTAAATGAACCGTTTCTTCCCAGAGCAATAAACCAGCTAGTAATTTTGATTGTCACAAGAGATTATCACGGCAAATATGCAATCCTGTTTCTTCATTTAAAATGAAATGATAAGGTCCACAAACATTGGAAGTATAGATCCTTTCCCCCACCAATGCCTGTGAAATGTATTTTTCTGCGATATGTTGAGTTACTGGCCTCAATGTAGACAATGCTAAACTGGGCTTACTGGGTTTCCTAGCTCAAAAGGAAATTGCACTACGAATGATAGCAGAAGGCCGAATGTCGGGGAAGTCAAACATAGCAACTGCTTTCTCTTAAAACTCCTGCCAGAATACTGCAATTCTCAGCAGCACCCTGGAATACTGAGAACAATGGGAACTACATTCCCCATGATTCTCTGCATTCTCAGAAGGTGTTGTCATCATGTGCATCCGTTTCCAGGGCTGCGGGCTCATTTCACTAACCTGGTGCCATGGAAGAGCCTGATGCCTTGAACCCTTGGCAAATAGTTCAGGCCTGGAGACATCTGGGCTGTAAAGATTAATTTCAAAATTAAACCAGAATGGGTATGGAAGGACACATAAAATACAATGTCTGAATCTTCCCACCTTACCAGCTCAATAGTAAACTATAACAATAATATCTGAGCTCAAATGGACATAGGAAGAATGTAAAAGAAATTTAAATAACATTGAAATAAATGACCCCATCCTATCTGATCCTCCAAATGTTTGCTCGCATTGAATGGCTTTATTTTGCACAGGATATGGTTCTGGGTAGCATCAATGAGAAGGAAGTTACTTAACTGAAGAGCAGCATTTTAATGTACCTTTTTACATATCCACATGGTGTTCTTACCTTGCTTAAGGTTCAAGCTAGTGCATGCCGCCTCTGAACCGACGTGTCTACAAATGTAAAGAACCTTGTATTGTCACAAGCTGGTAAGGTTATAGGTACATTTTCCCTTGGCATGAGATCCAGAGAAATTAGAGATGGCAGCCTAGCTAGGCCCTGTGCCAAGTGAGAACCAGGATGATGGTTGAACTTTGGTTGGTGACAGGAACCCTTAATAGAATTGGTTCCATGTAACAGCCTTACTCAATTGTCCTCTGGGGCCAGTCATGCTTGTGCTCCTCTAAATGGTTTAAGCACCTCCTGGATTGAGGTTCTAGCCTTCCTGGAGCTCATATTGGTAACTCATTTAGTATGTTGACTTAATTGAGGTGCTAAAAGTATTTTCTGGTTTGTTTGCTGTTTCCAATAGGATACATGAAGTTAAACGGAACCAAACCTTAGCACATTTCCCCTCAAATATCTTCCAAAATATTTACATTGTGCACTTTTCCTCAGGAAGGTGGTCCGGCAAATGTGCTTACACAGAAGATGCTCCAATAATTTAACAGATTTATTACAGAAAATGATACTAAACAGCTATTTTATATGTCAGCTTTAAAGCTTGTGAAAAGCAACTAAACACATGCATAAGACCAGTACATAAATCAGCCCAATAAAACAGCTTTGTAAATATTTATGCACTCAGTGCTCTCAGTTTCACGCTCGCTTCCTTTACCTCCACCTCTTAAATTTCCTCTCTCTTTAGTTTATGGCTGTGAGTGGTTTTGGTTGTCTGCCTGGCATTGCTTAATTACTTACTGCTTCCTCTGGTATCATGTACCATAATCCTAAATCTTCACAAACTCTGATTACCTTAGGAATTGGATGCAGTTATTCCATTAAGTCTAAATGGAACCCTTGTGGGAGTAAAAGGGGACTCTACAGGGTGAATTTACTGCCTCGGTGGTAGTAACCCATTGGAGGTAGTGGCCAGGCAAAAGTGGGCAAAGGGCCAATCTCCACTGCTAGTGAAAGAGCCCACAGTTCTGTGCTGATTTCTTCCTCTTCCCCACATTAGCTCTGGTGCCTTCTTGCTCAGGAAGCTGGAGGGCAGTTCACTCAGTCAGCCTTTCCGTTTCTTTGAGGCATTGGAATGCTAATGGAATTGAGATATTGAATGGGGGTGTACAGAAATGGGGAACCTCCAGGCCTTGTTGCACCACATCTTATTATCTATGACGACTGGCCATGTTGGCTGTGGCTGATGGAAGCTGGAACGAAGGGCAGGCAGGGCACAGTCCTGTTCTCAGTCAGTGAACACGTGGCGCAATGATAGGACAGTCTGCTTTGCACCTCGGTATAAAAGGCTAGTTCATATACATTTAGGAACATAGGAAGCTGCCATTCACTGAGTCAGACCATTGGTCCATCTAGGTCAGTGTTGTCTCCAATGACCACCAGCAGCTACAAGATTCTAGACTGGGTTCTTTCCCAGTTCTACCTGGCAGTGCCAGTGATTGAGCCTGGAACCTTCTGTATGCAAAGCAGATATTTATCTCTTTAAATTTCTTGATGTGTTATTACTTGGTTCCTCAACACATTATGATTTGTGACTGAATATGTGAACTGAATCTACTGCAGAGTAATTTTGTTCATTTATTAATCACCCCCTTCTACCTTTCCATCCAGTGGGCCCACAAGATGGTATACAATTTGTGTATGCAGTGATTGCTCTATGGTGGGTCACTGGCACATGCAAGTCAGTACTTAATGTTGCAGTTGCCAGGTGATGGCCACACATGTGCAGACCAGCCCAAAGTGCCGAGAGGTCTCCCGTATGATAAAATTGCCAAGTATCACACCATGCGAAAGCTAGAAAGCAAGGATCTCTGAAAAAGGTGTTGACATGATCTTACCATGTTGCATGTGTTTCACTCATTGGAGCATTTTTACTAGTAAATATAGAGGGGAAACCACCTCATGGTGAGTACTTAACCGAAAAGGTAGATCAACCCCTGGGCCATTTGCAAATGGTTACTATTTAGTTTCATAGAAAAGGGTTGGTGCCGTTTCTTGTGGGGAAATGGGGTGCTCCCTCCAGTGACTTAATATGGCACATTCTGGTTGGACCATAGTTTATTATCACCCTGTGCTGGAAAAACACAGCTGGACTATTCATCTAACTATGGTATGAAAAGTTCTGGAGCTTTGCCATAATGTAAAAATTAACATGCTATCTAAGAACTCTGAGAGATAATAAAACTACAGACTCATTCTGCACAAACTGGCAAGATTTTATTTCGTTTATTGATAATAATGATGCATGCATACAGGTGCCAGACCAATACACCTGTTTCTTCTTTTAGGAGCCAGTGGAGTAAGCAGCTGCTTTCAAACCAACAACGTGCTGATCTCTTACAAAGCAAAATGATAGTTTCCCCTTTAACTATCTAACCCAGCTCACCTCCCTATATTTTCCAACATATCCTCTTGCTTATTCAACTTTTTGCTATCATGGGCTCCTTGGGGAGGAAGGCTGGTGCATAATTTCAATAAATAATATGCAGATGGCTGTGCTGATCCTATGTTATTTTTGTTTTGTATTACGTTATGTGTTTGTTTCTTTGAGATATATAATTTTCAAAATTAGCACACCCCCAAAGGAAAAAAGAAAAAAGAAAAGCCCTTGCACCATTTGGGGTTGTATCTAAGTTTCTTCCTGCTGCCGTAGCTACACTACAAGATTATTTTTGTAAATAGCATGAAGAACTGCCAGCAAGAATTGATAAATGTTTGATCAAATGGGTTGTTTTCCTTTGCTGAACGACCCTGATCCTGAATAGTTTACACCACTGTATAAATCTTGCAGCTGCAGAGTGATTGCCTTTAAAACACTGACATTTCCAGTACATAATATTGCAAGTAATTAGTGACACCAGGGCATTACATGTGTTCCTTGTGCTACAAACAAGCAGCCTAACTCTGTCTTCATCTCTGTGTATGAATGTAAATCAGGAATAATGGCAGTGCAGTTAATAGGGAGTACTGGTCCCATCAGATTAGTGGGAAAGAAAGCATAAACTGTTATCAGGATAGATCCATCCTGTATGCTAGTAAAGCAAAAGGTGCTCAGGTTTGTTTGGAACGTTGCCGTAGAATGAAATCCCATAGTCAAGAGATTCTGACAGGCATGTAGGTCTATATAAAATGGCTTTTTCAGTTGCTGCTTTCTAAACATGTGTTGAGAAGTATCCAGAAAATGAATAAAGGTGGCTATTTCACACCAACACTGTAGCTGCTACTACAATTGTTGACTAGATGTCTATTATCTTTACAGTGTTCATTATTTCAGGAATCCTCACAATGCTCCTGTAAGGTTGGCCAGTATTAATGCTCCCAAGAAATAGTATATTTTCTGGAGCCAATTACTGAGTTTGTGGCTGAGGAAGGATTTGACCTGGGGATTTAACTGGCTCACATTCTTAGCCACTATGTTTTTGAGGATCAATTTGCTTGTGCTGGGCATTTTAGGTATTGCAAGCCCCTTGGCCATTTTTGCAGACACATATTGTATTTTATTGTGTGGCTAGGGAAATGGAAGCCCTCAGAATTGAAGTTGTGAATACGTTTCACAGTTGTGTATTCTGCATCCTGCTGTCCCGCATGGACTCTTCCCCCAGTCTCTGTGAAGATTCGGAATACAGACCCTGTCTCCACATTGAAAAACCTCCCATGGAAATGAAACTGTCTCAGCACTGCTGTGATAGAAAGCCTCTTTGTTTAACACGAAGCATAGAGAGAGCTATTGTGCTGCCGAACTGAGGTGTGCAAACTGCTCCCACCCCTGTCACTTTCTAACAGGATAATGTAAAAGTCATTCTGCAGGGACAGGAAAAATAATAATTTGTTAATTCCCCTCAGTATTCCACACTTCTTCGCCGTGTAGCTAATTTTCTCTGAATACCTTATTAACATTCACAATGGCTTTGCAGGCCCACTCTAATAGCTCTCCGCTGAGGCAGGAACTGTGAAGGTGAGAGCTGACAAAGATGCTATGATGATTTTTCTCCCTTCCACGCTTCTAGGGTTTATTATTCTGGCTTCCATCCTTTGAGGGCCGTCCAGATGATGAGAGTGGCCAAACTCCAGTGCAGTCACGACTTGTTTCCTCAGGCCCTGGAAACCTTGAAGGAGGTTAGTTTTGCTCGCTCTGCTTCTACCCTTTCCCCTTTCCTTCGCTCTCTAACTGCTGCCATTTTCCTCACCCTCCCAGCTCACCCCCGCTGCTGAAATATTAACCACCAGTCGTTTTCCACCCACCCCACCTCCGCATTTCCTTTTATCCACACTGGTACCGTAGGCAATAGCTGCGCAGTGAGGTGATGGGTCATTGCTACTTACCTAGTTTCCAGGGGTGACTTCCTTTAATATCAGTTGTTGGTAATTACTGTTGAGTAGCTGGGGGGTATCATTAATCACCCCTAACCTTGAGTGGCAAGCAGCTATTAAGATGGACGAATGAAAGAGTATTTCAGTGCCTTAGTCTGCTTCTCATGCTCCCTTTAAAATATTGATTATGTTCTGCCTAGCTGCGTAGGGAATACAGACTAAGGAGTAGGTGAAAACACATCTATGTGTCGGTAATCCTAGACAAGGAAGGGGTACTATATCGATCTGAAACTTTTAGATTAGGATTTTAACATAAAAACGGCAGAGGGGGACCAAAATCTTAAATCGGCAGGCTGGTGTCAGTAGCAGTTCACGTCTAACATTTGATTTTTGACAAACGTCATGTTCAAATGCTGCCATTGACAATAACACCTGATTTTCAGCTGGCAGTCTGAGTTGGAAAGCAAATGCCCCGTGAATTCTGGCAAGTTTTTAATTAACAATGTCTTTTAAAAGTCACTGTGAGTGGAAGACAGTGGTGGCTGTACTGCATTTTATATTGTCAATTTGCCAGAGAGATTCTAATTGAATCAAGTGCAAAATGGATTTTAGGATAATTTTTGTTTTTAATGGGGGGTGTTATGATATTTGATTTTTTAAAAAGAAATAAGAAACCTTAACAGACTTCCTTTTAGAATTGTTAATAGTTTGCTGGCAGATTCAGGATTAAAATCTGTCTCAAATGCACAAATGTTCATTATATTTGGAGTGGAACATTTAGTACTTCTGCTTTGTGGACATGGTATGTGCATTCTTGCATTGTGATCACTTCATATTTGTTAAATCTGTGACCCACCTCATTCTAAGAAGTAGCAACACTCTGTTATCCCCATTGAACAAAATACCTTCCTATATATTAATACAATATAGTAAATTAAAATTATCACCTTAATCCTGAGCTTTAAAGGTAGCCCAAATAAGAATATTTACAGCACCTAGGGAAAAATATTACAGCTTTACACACACACACACCCTCTCTCCACACATTCTGTTACGGTAATAGTGTGCTATTCCACATGAGCTCAATTGCTTGCTATTCCTATGCTTAATTCAGCCAGCAGCTGCCTTATTTGGAGTTTCTCGTCATGAGTTTGTGATAGAGTCACAAAGTACAAGTCACAAAGTGTTACCAGATGTCCCCGGTTCCCGGGGACAGTCCCCAGATTTGCAAATCTGTCCCCGGAATGTCCCCAGATTTGCAAATCTGTCTGAGGGAAACGTGGCAGCGGCAGCCTCATCAGCCCGGAGCCAGCCTGGTAGCGCAGCTGGCTCCGGCTGGCTTCAGGAGCTGCTCGCTGCGGTGGCGCCCGCCATTTTTCCTGC
This sequence comes from Podarcis melisellensis, assembly GCF_964234715.1. Taxonomy (NCBI): domain Eukaryota; kingdom Metazoa; phylum Chordata; class Lepidosauria; order Squamata; family Lacertidae; genus Podarcis; species Podarcis melisellensis. The sequence continues at coordinate 42,672,206 of NC_138530.1, forward strand.
GCCACGGCAGCGAGCAGCTCCTGAAGCCAGCCAGAGCCAACTGCGCTAACAGGCTGGCCCCTCCTGGGCAATTGCCGCCCACCCATGACTCCCGAGCCTCCCCTGATCTGTCAGAACGAAGGGGGAAGGAGATCAGGGAAGGCTCGGGAGACACAGTTGCCCAGTTTTTAAAAAAACTCTGCGCATTTATGTTTCACAGGGTGCAAAAGAAGGGCTTTGCACCTTTATACAATATGCATGCGTGCTTGGGCCCAGGGTCTTTTGCCTCACCATCCCCACCTTGTTGCTACTCAGCTTCAAAAAAAAGGGTCCCCGGATTCATTGAAAAAAATCTGGTAACCATAAGGTACATAGCACATATTTGTGAATACACAGTATAGCATTCTGACAGCTGCCTTGCTTACTGCACTTCACTAATTGTACCTTTTTAAGCTTGTAAATGTATCCTAAGTACTAGTGTGACTTTCTTCGCTAAGGACTTAGATCAAATGAGGATTCTGAAATTCAGTTGAACCAGTGCAATGCTTATGCATGATAATGGTTAGAACTTGAATTGTTGTTGGATTTTATGGTGTTCAGTTCTGTAATAAATCACGGATCCAGTTGAACTCAAGACCGTGTGCTTACAGAGTTGCAGGTCGCCTCTTATCTAGGCACTGAACAGGCCTCTCCTTCCTCCTTGCACTGTTTTGGAGATTCTCCTGACCCTCCGCCAAGCCATTTTCGGGGGAGGGAGTGGGGAACCCCCATTGCGCTAGCAGACGTCCTTGCATGGGCTTCGACTGCCGGGTCCAGTTAATTGAAACCGGCTCGTTATTTAAATAGTGCACAAGAGAAATGGCATAGTCCTTCCTGAGCTGCACTGTTTCAGACTGCAGCTGGGAGATGTCAGAGATTGCAGTCACATATAACCTCCCTGCACATGGAAAGGGATCTAGTCTGCTACCACTATACCCCGTGATACAGGAAGGTTGGTTCTGAGTGATTATAATAATATATCAACTTGTCAGCCGAAATATATATTCCATCTGTATCAATCCCCTGCTGGGAAAAGCTCAAAGGAACATGAGCAAAAAGCCCTTCTGCTCCAGAGTGATGCTGAACTCTTTCTGACTATATGTCATTTGAACTGGTTCTTTCCAGCTTGCCCTGTGCATTATTAACTGCATGTGTGATTAAAGTAAAATGAGTATGGCTTTCTAGGCATTTGTCCTTCCTTTGCTGCCTCTAACAGGCATTCATTTTAATCAAGGGACAAAGGAGAAACAGAAATGATTTCCTCAATACTCTGTCCTTTTGCTTTGTAGAGCATCAGCATGATGGAGTTTGCTTCCTCCTTTCATCATGACTGAGCGGTGCGGCAGCATATTTGCATACTGTTACATACGCTGATGTTAGGTACCCTGTCCAATCCCAATGCAAATTAGACACAAATGAATGTGCTGGGCTTTTATTTGCATTCAGAGACACATTCTTACCAATTATCTAATGAGGCTTTATATTCTTGGGTAAGACAACTGTGTGGCTTCTGATACCGTGGCCTGTCTCGTATTTGTTTGTACAGAACAGTAATAATAAATAATAATAATAAAACCAGTTCCTTAAATCATGAGAGAAGCCACTGGTCTTACGGTGCTCAACAGTTGCTATGATTGTTTTATCCTGTGGAGGAAACAGCTTTTGTGTAATGACTTCTGTATGCACACATTGTAATATTTAGCTTAGGCTGCAATCCAAACTCCTTTTTCCTGGGAGTAAGCCCCACTAAATTCAATATGACTTACTTCTGAGTAGACATGGTTAGGATTGCATGGTTAGTGTGCATGCATTTTCTGATCAACCCATACACATAGCCCAAACCAGGTGCATAGCTCTAGCTCCCACAGTCAGTTCCTTGGGCAGCATTGCATGCAGATCAGCGCATGATTTGGGCTACTCTTGCTATCGGTTTAGGTTTTTATTTTCCTTCAGTTCCTTTGCACTTTGTGGTGCCCCTGCTGTCTTCACAAATGAGCTTCTCTGGAAGCAGGACCTGCTTATGGAAGGTGCCACGGCCATGTTCTCCACAGCTCCTAAATCTTCATGACTCCGCTCTAAAGGCCTGTTGGTGTCATCCTGTCATCCTGCACTGAGTAGCTGCTGATAACGTGGCAAATCTCCTCTAGTGTGGCCACCTGTGTCTATATTCCTTTTTGGACATCTGCAGATGAAGAGTGTTGCAAATGCGCAAAAGAAAAGAAAAATTAAAAGAAAAAGCAGAACTTTCCAGCCAGAGCAGCAGTTGAGAGGCATGCAATAAAGAATGATGGATTACCTGTCTGTCTTTTCAGGCTTATGATATCATGAAAGTGACCCATGGGACAGAACACAGCCTAGTGCACGACTTGATGATGCTCAAGGAAGACTGTGAGGCTGGCCTGCCATTAGAATGAAGAAGACCTGCAACTCACTACTCTGCAGAAAGGGAATGAAGAGAAGACACGGGAGAAAGAAAATGTCTCCCTACACAACCTATGTGGCTGTCATGATCTCATTAATCAGAGAACAGTTAGGAAAAGGTTCCAGTTGTTTTGGTGTGTAACCTGTATATTGTTTCTTCTGCTAATTCTTCAAAGGACCTTTCACACCAGTTTCTTGATATTTCCACCAGAAGTATGCTGTCTGCAAAACAACGTGTTGACAAAGGAACTTGGACAGTTCTTGGTAAAAGTACAATATACTGTTTACGACGTAGAAAATGATAATTTCTGGAAATGATTTTCTTCATTTATCATGGTAGCTAAGGTACTCTTTATATGTCATGGTAACCAATATTAAACAAAAATAAAATCTTATATCCAAAGTATTTGAATTCCATTTTTATTGCTGCTTTCTCTCCTGCATTGCATCACTTCTTTTCCTTTCACATGCTGTCATTTTGAGACATGGAATGATCCTGTGGATGAATTTGTTTTACATCCTTTCCAGTTTTAGTTTGCCTAGAATATCCACCATTAAGTACCATTAATTTGTTAACTGTGGAATTTGCTTATGCATGTTGAATCTGTTCTTCTAAAGCTGTACATCGATTCAGCTCCTCCATACTGATTCCTTTGAGTTATACAGACTTAATATCATCTGAGCTTGATTGGTGCATGTCTTAGGGTAGTTCTCTACCTTTGTTGGGTTCAAGAGGGATGAGGTAGGTTTCATAGGAAGGAAGGAAATCATATACACACTGATTACTAATGAGTAAACTCAACTGAACATAATTAGATTTTCTTCTGTCTTAACATGCATAGGATTAAAATGCAGCCTTCTTTGTCATTCAAACACTGTGTTTAGCCTTGTACTGATACCCAGGAAAGTGATTTCATGTACGCAGCATTTGGAAAAGTGGTTACCAGTTCTTACCATATGTTTTTTTAAAAATCTGCATGCGTTCATATCTTCCTTTGCAACCAAGAAACAAGGAAATGCCTTATTCCAATTCAGACTGTTGGTCAAGCTAGCAATCTGACTGGCAGCAGATCTCCAGGGTGTTGGGCTAATAGACCCTGCTAGAGATTAAATCTTAAAATTCCCAAAATCTGCAGTGGCTACCAGTCAATTCACTAATAATATAAATACAGCATGTTGTTTCTGATAGCAGCTACCGTGGTACCTCGGGTTAAGTACTTAATTCGTTCCGGAGGTCCGTTCTTAACCTGAAACTGTTCTTAACCTGAAGCACCACTTTAGCTAATGGGGCCTCCTGCTGCCGCCGCACCGCCGGAGCACGATTTCTGTTCTCATCCTGAAGCAAAGTGCTTAACCTGAAGCACTATTTCTGGGTTAACAGAGTCTGTAACCTGAAGCGTCTGTAACCTGAAGCATATGTAACCCGAGGTACCACTGTATTTGTTACCCCAGTTTGCTGCGTTCTTGGGAAAGTCTTTTAGCTTCACCTCCTATTTAGTATGAGGAAGGGCCATAGCTCAGCAGGAGAGCATCTGCTTTGCATGCAGAAGGTGCCAAGTAGGTCTGGGAGAAATCCCTGTCTGAAGCCCTGGAGAGCTGCAGCCAGATGGTGTAAGCAATGCTGAGCGAGGTGGACCAATGGTCTGACTTAGCATAGGCCGCTTTCTATGTTACCAACAATAATGCATTGGAAGAGTGAGAAATTGCCACTGAGCAAGGGATGCGGTGGCGCTGTGGGTTAAACCACAGAGCCTAGGACTTGCCGATCAGAAGGTCAGCGGTTCGAATCCCTGCAACGGGGTGAGCTCTCGTTGCTCGGTCCCTGCTCCTGCCAACCTAGCAGTTCGAAAGCATGTCAGAGGGCAAGTAGATAAATAGGTACCGCTCTGGTGGGAAGGTAAACGGCGTTTCCGTGCGCTGCTCTGGTTCGCCAGAAGCAGCTTAGACATGCTGGCCACATGACCCGGAAGCTGTACGCCGGCTCCCTTGGCCAATAAAGCGAGATGAGCGCCACAACCCCAGAGTCGTCCATGACTGGACCTAATGGTCAGGAGTCCCTTTACCTTTACTTAAGACATTTTAGCCAGTGCACTTAATTTTTTAAGCCTTAAGTAGATGTTAACAAAGCCAAATATTTCTGTGAGAAATTTAAACAGAAACCATTTACATGTTTTGAAATCTTTACATAATAATAATAATAATAATAATAATAATAATAATAATAATAATAATAATAATAATTACCAGTATTTATCTGCCAACCATCTGACTGGGTTGCCCCAGCCACCCTGGGCTTCTCCGAACAGAATATTAAAAACACAGTAAACATCAAACTTCTAAAACTTCCTTATACAGGGCTGCCTTTAGCGTTTGTCTCTGTTCCCCTCCTCCACCAGGACAGTTTACTGCTTCCTTCCCATCCATGACTGTCATTTTATTAATCTCTAGTCAGCTTCTTCACAACAATAACTTGACACCATTCGGTGAGAATACATTTCTGAGAAAATGAACACTCCAGGCCTGCTTTGCAGCCTCATCTCATGAATGCAAACGCTGGAGACTCATCTCCCCTCAAGTGGTTTGAGAAAGTTATGGTGAGTGTAGCATTGTGCACTTGAAAAATTGAAATTTCGGGAAAGGTTGAGTCATGTCAGCCACCCAAGGAGTGCAATAATCCAAGGAGAACTGTTGTTGTTGTTGTTGTTGTTGTTGTTGTTGTTGTAATGGCTAGTTAAGAAAGGGAAAATGTTCAAGGGGAAGGCCAGATCCAGGCATTAAGGACCAAACTGGAAGTTTAGTAAATTGCATCAGTTCAATTAATTTGCATGTTAAAACAAGTGCTCATAGAATATGTGTGGTGGGACACTTAATAAGCTTAGGACCATGCGTGAGCCAGTAAAGGGAGTTTCTTTTCACCATAGCCTCAGTGAAAATTGTCCCAGCAGCTGCTATTTGCAGTGGTGGGAAGCCTCTGTTAAACCTGTCCCCGTGGTCCTGCTTCTGCCCTCACAGCTGCTATTTTCATTTTTTAATGGTGCCATGTTAATTGTATCCACACAGTGGCATTTCTAGTTTGGCTCTTAGCAGTGTTACTGCTGCTGCAAAGTTTTAAAGAGATGGACAGCTCATCCTACCATTTAGTGGTGCTGCTGTCTCCAGATAGGAGGTGTGACACCCTGCTGAAAGGATAAGCCTGAAAATCACTATACGAATATCCCAAAGGCATATTATATTTCCTACCTCTGCTGGGCACATATGTACCTGAAATTTTGGAGATCTAGTACGCTATATGTGTAAGCAGTGCCTTTATTGTGATAGTCCTTACTAGAGTGGAGAACTGGCACCTCTTTAACCTCTTTTTCCCCCCCTCTGCTGAAGGCAGCCATCTTTTGCTGGTAGTCACAGCACATTAATCAATATGGAACTACCATCACCTCATCTTTTTTACACCCACACCCACTGTGTGCGTAAGGTGCTCACATATAACAAAGGTAGACCCTTTGATAATTATTTTCTGGAGACCTTCTGAGTGGGAGCTTCACCAAAAGTACGGTTGTACCTTGGAAGTTGAATGGAATTCGTTATGGAAGTCCTTTCGATTTCCAAAATGTTTGGAAACCAAAGCACGGCTTCTGATTGGTTGCAGGAAGTGAAACAGACATTTATTTTAGTTTGAGAGTTATTTGTTGGACAATTTAATTTCTGCAGGGTAAATGTTGGAGAGAGACAGAGCAGCAAAGGCAGAGGGGACCTTGTTGCTCTCACTGTTCTTTACACACAGTGTGGGTGATGCTGGAAAAACAAAACCAGCCAGTTATAAAGCTCAATGAGATTTAAATAATAACTTTGTGCTGACTAGTTAAATAGCAATTTGTACTCTTATCTGTTTTACTGTATTTGCAATGTGTCACAAGCCACCTCAATAACTTCTGTTAGTAATTATTATTATTATTATTATTATTATTATTATTATTATTATTATTATTATTATTTACTATTAGTACTATTATTATTAGAGTTAGAATTAGAATTAGAAATACTACTAGATAAAAAATACGTATATTGTGCTTGGGATAACATGCAGCCCAGAGATATAAATGATAAAACCTGAAATTTCAGTTCAGTATAATTTCTACATTACAACAGAACCAAATTCAGTGCAATGTATGATAATGCTAATTCTACCTACAGGCCAATTTCTGTCTTCTCACATGATATACAATTTGCTGAAGGATCCGTCTCTGTTTAAAACAGTAACACTTTTTTTGCTCCTCACACCGAAGTTTCTCAGAAACTACATTTTCTGTTGCATTTGATCTGACAGCTTCCCTTAAATTCATCACAGACGATATCAGTGGCAGCCAAGGGAGTAAAAAAGTCAGCAGAATTGATTTGTTGGAAGATTGGAGAGTGGCAGCCTAGACTGTGGGCACGAGGCTCTGCTGTTGCTTGTCAGCAGTAAGACCATCTAACAAGAGGAGATTTTCTGACTTTGTCGTATAATATCATTTATGTTGCTTCCTTTACCACAGTAGAACACTTTCTCCTTGAGTCCACGGGTGGGTCATCTGTGCTCATAAACCAAGATCAGATTCACTCTCTTAGTGACTGCTGCATCTTTATCTTTAAAGGCAAAAAGTAGGGGAAGCCATGGAAAACCACAGAACCATGGAAATTCACATGCCCTTCAGTTCAAATCATTCAGGGTTGTAAATCTTTGAAGCTGCTGGCACATTCTGCTCTTTAGTGAATGTGCCACTGAGATCCTGTTCTCTGCTCTCTCAATGCAAGATATTATGTTGACTGCTACACCAAAGACATTACTTCTGGGTAGTGGGTCCACACTTCTAGAGTGCTGTCCCCCATGAAATAATCTTCAAATTTTCTGAAGATTTCAAGATGGGAAAATGAAAAGAAAGAAAGAAATTGCTTCCCCCATTTTCCCTTTTTGATGTGTTAATCCCTACTGTTCAAGGGGTTGTAATGTACTTTTGATTGTATAGTTATTGCGGTTTGTTGTCTTTTTGTTAAATTGTGCGTATTGCCTCGGAGGGAGGGGCAACTGTGTTCCATAAGGTGGCCAGGCAATAAATAAATAAACACACTAAAACCTAATTGATTTTAGTGGGGTTGGGTACACTTCTAAGGGTCTCCAGGTTTTGCCCTGTATATTAGGACCAAAACATGAGTGGTCCGCCCCCCGCCCCCCACTTTGTGGCAAAGGAAAAATAAGTTTTATTCTCAATAGGATGGGTGAATATGTCACTTTCCATTCCTGCAGTGTCTCATTCTTCCAATGTTCCATTCAGTTTTCCACATTTCTACATCAGTTTCTGGTTTGTTTTTTTTAAAAAAATCTCATAAAATGTGCAAATTTCTCCTACTACCCATTTTTGTGTGCAATTTTGCATATTGTACACATTGATGCAAAACAATCTCCCCTCATATAATGCATTTTAGTGTGTTATTTTCAGTAGTATTTTCATTTATATGCACGCTTATCACTAGTATGTGAATTTTTGTGCACGGTGATCGGCTGCAGAACCTCATTGCAAAGTTTGAATAAGTGAATTTCAAAGGATAGCTGTGTTCACAAATGGCTTTGGAAAATGAAAAAAAAGTTTGCTTTTAAATGTGAACTGAATTGAATTTCCTGATTTTCCTGATTATCAGAAGTTCAGATATGAGACGACTTCTGTGCCTTGGGAAAGTGCTGCAAGAATCACAGGAACCAAGCTAATGACTGCTGAACTGTCCACAGGGAGATGCTGGTTCACAAATTGTGTCTCTGAATGAGTGAGCCCAGCTGGGACCTATATAATATCATGTCACACAACCTTAATATTTGCCTACTGGTCTCTCTTCTTAGAACAAAATCAACATATTTATTTTGTTTTTGCAATGGCCCTGGATGCTATATAATTCTTTACCTATAATTATTTTGAGAGATTGTAGGTTTGAAATAGGGACCGTAGAGATTTGTTCTCCAAAGAAAATGAAGAATTCAGTCTTAGTAATTAGGCTCTGCACAATCCTATGTATCTAGACCATCTAATCAATTCCCAGTAGCTCTTAATGAGATTGAGACTTCTTAAATGTACATATACATTGAGTTGGGGTTGCCACTGTAGCTCTTGTATGTGCAATGGCACCCTTGAGAGTGTCCCCTGCTGCCCCCTGCTCACTGTTGCCATTGTTTTGAGGTGGCAAAGGTGATCGCCCCATTTAAAAGCTCTCTGGGTATCATTGGAGCAATCATTTTCCTAGACACACCTACCTCACAGGGTTGTTGTGAGGATAAAAGGAGGAGGAGGAGGAAAACATTCCAACTTGAGCTATTTGGAGAGAAAGTAAATGTAATAATAAATTAGTGAATTATCACAGAGCTAGATTTGCTGATATACCTCATGCCTCTGTGCCCTCCTTTATCTCCTTTTACAGATGTTAAAATGAAGTACTGCAAAAGCCCATTCTGTACGTTTTTCCTATAGTTATAAGAAAAAACAGCATGATAGAAAATTGGCATTCCTGGAGGGTTAATACTGTTCTGTTAACAACTGCCAGAGCAAGTAATTCATCATGCCTCGCCATTGGAAAGCCGGAAGATTCATTTCTGAATAATCAGTGGCAAAAAGAACCAATAAATAATAATATTTAAAAGGTCATTGTAAAGAAGAGATAGAATGTGATTGTCCCCTTCCCCCTTTTTTCTAAAGCCTTTTATGTGAGAATTAGTCAAGAATTTATGGCAAAATGTAGAGACAATCTGAAATTGCCTTTCATACCATTTTGCACTTATTATGAATATTTATTCGGTTTGCCCTTTATGGCAAGTCTGCAACTCAAGAACATGGAGGGGAGTGAATTGAGAAATGGTCCTTAACGTCGTCTCTTTTGAGGCATTCTAATATTTTAAGATAGTTTAAAAAATAAAAAAAGTACCACACCCAGGATTTCACATGTGAGCTTGAAATGAAGCCAAGTCAATCAGTGACGAGAACACCCGATGATATGATTCTCTGTAAGCCAAGACAGCTTCATAGAAGATCCCGATTTTAGCTACTAATTGTCCATGTTTCATCACACCTGCAAAGAGCCTCGTTAAATCAACAGCATCACAAATTTTTGAAGCATCCAGATTTTTGAGGCCTTAGTCTTTTCAACAATCACTACACATCTCACATCTGGACGGGTGGAACTCCTATAACTTCTTATTAGCTGTAGATAGAGTGAAATCTCTGTCCCCATTGATGAAACAGAATCCCAACCAAAACAACAGGATTCTTTTGTGGCAGCAAACACCATGTTGTGCAGTAGAGAGATTTACTTACAATGAGATTCATCATATTTTTACGGTCCTCCCAAGTGATGATGGCTACAAATGCTAGTTCTGCTTACTACCTTTTTGTACCTCCTCCAAAAATGTTAGGACAATGTGCATGTGCAGGGTTTTCTCCCATATTATCCTCTCAAAAATACTATGAGGTAGGCTAGGCTGAGAGATTGTCACTGGCCCAAAGGTCACCCAGCAGACTTAATGGCTGATCAGGAATGTGAATCTTCTCTTCCCCTCCCCCTTACTCTTTCTGCTTATCAGAGTTTGGGATTAGGAAGTGGATAGACAGCTGTGCTTGTGCAGGCATCTGAAATGTTATTTTAATAGTATGAAGTACAAAGTCTGCCACTTGAATAATAACAAGCATCAGATGAAGGGGGAATTGGAAAGAAAGAGATCTGAAGCTGAACATAGGATTATCGAGAGTCAGAAATACAGCTATAAAAACGGAACATAAAAATCCATCGATGTATTAATTAGGTGTTATGCTTTTAACAGGGCAGAGAAGTATTAAAAGCATTCTTAATAAGGATGATTCAAAGCACATATTTTTAATCATCTTTATTAACCACAGAAGTATGAGAGTTGTGAGGCATTCTTGCTTCTTTACCTGCCACACAAAGAAACTGTACTAACAAGATAGGCATCTACAACTTTTCAGAGTGTCACTTAGCCCATTCCCAGCACTGAGAAATGTCCTTGTGTTGGCTGTGTCTGGAAGTGCTGGTGATACAGGAGCATGAATGCTGTTGTGGCCCAACTGAACTTGGCTGGAAAAAAAATCTCATCAACTCTTTTCCATATGGCAATAACAATTCCGAGTTGCATCAGTCAAAATAAAGCTTCAGTCTCTATGCAAAATCAATATTTTGCCTATGTACATTACTCTAGGCCTAGAGGCAAAAGACTTGCTTGCTAGGCTGGGATTTTAATTTAATCTTTGACAGATTTTGTTACTGAACATGTTCTGTAAATCACATTGGTCCCACTCACATTGGTGCATATTTCATTGTCAATAAATCACACTGGAAAGTGTTTTGAATTGCAAACAGAATGGGATTAGCCACTGCCTTTTGGGGGTTGTTATTGTTTCTGCTCACAGCCCTAAATAGAGATCAAATGAGCACTGGAAATTCCAAGGATTAGGTGCCTTCCAACAAATTTCACTGCAAACGCCAGAATTTTAATTTTTATTTAGCTGGTGGCTTCACAGATAACCTTTGGAAGGCAAGCGGCTTAGGCTGCTGAGGCCCAAAGATGCAGCCTTGGCCTCAATCCAAGCTGCCCTCTCTTAGGGCAGCAAAAGTCACTCAACACAAGGCATGGCATACACTTGTTCTTTATTAGGAGTGGAGGGTTATTGGTTTTTGTTTTTTTAAATGTGTTTTGTGTTCTCGTTTTGTATTTTTACGTTGTAAACTGCCCTGTGACCTTTGAATGAAGGGCAGTATACAAATTTAATAAATAATAAATTATTACCTGTTAGGGATGTTTGCTGCTGATCTTGGAAAAAAACATTTGGTGACAGGGTGGTGGGATAGCCAGTACAGAAATACTGTTGCTATTCTGCTTTGCTATTTTCCTGGTTGTGCTATTTTCCAAAGTATATAATCTTAGCCAATGAAACAGGAAAAGTGGCTACAGCTGTTAATACTGGTCATTGACTGTAAGAAATTGATTGATTGACTACAGCTGTCACCAGGCTGTTGAGAATTGTTTTTGTCTCTTCTCTCTCTCTCCTCCCACCCATGACATTGTTCCTTATTTTTCATACTTTAGCATCAGTGCTAGTCAACATGCAGTTTTAAACGTATGTATTAAAACATTGTGTGCTTGGGATTAAATGTTTTCTTGCTCAGGTGTTAGCCTGTTGAGGTAGCAGTCTTAATCATGGGTCTTCCATTCTGCAACTGGAATTGCAGTGGAAGGGAAATTAAGTGTTCAACTCCATCACTACCATGTATTGAGCAGGCTGGAAGTCTGGACGTATTTGAGTATATAATGTCAGCAATGTTTAATACTGTACATGGCAAGGCTTGCAGGCAGTGATCCTTGTTGTGTTTCTAGGGGTGCTATAAACACCCGAGGGTGTGCCTGTTTTCATTAATGAAAAGTTGGGAGATGAAGTGCTAATTGAGGCACTACTGGAAATGAGTTTTCTAGAACTGATGTGATCACTTTTCTCCTTCCCTCATTTTTTTGGCAGGAGACTGATTGGTGGATGTGTGAAGCTGTGGTCCAGTAGCACAATGTTAAAGCAGAGAGAGTGTTTCTTGATGCGGCTTTCCTTGTGGAACACCAAGTGACTGGATTGCTTTTTATGAGGCCAAATCTGAGTGTTTTGGCCTTACCAATATACATAGCTGAGGATGGGAGGAAATGTAGATTTGGTCATCATCTTAGTCCTTCCCAGCAATCTTTTGTTTAGATCCCCACAGTGGTATCAACCAGTGATCTTGTAGTAAATAGTAACCTTACTGGTAAAATCTTTTAATCCCTTAAAATGTCTATTACTTGACTCTTACTTCCTTGGGGAATCATTTAATTAGCCAGCCTGTGGTGGAATCAGCAAGAATCCAAATCCTATTGGATGTTTAAGGCAGTGCTGGCTCTCATGTGCACATTTCCTAAAGTCACTTTGTAATACTGCATTATTCGCCGGCAAAAACCTGCTCCAGAAACCTGTGGGAAGGAACCAAGTGTTTTCACTGAAGGAAGACTTCCAGGGAAGCACAAGAATTGGTAAGATAAAAGTAAACATTTAATGCCACTATATTTTGATATCTTTTAAACATCATATCTTTGACAATATGTTTCACACCTCATATACCACAAAAGGTAAGAGATTCTTTTTTTAAACCAGCAAACAGTGAACTTTACATTTTAATGGCAAAAGGCTTGACATATTCATTCATTCAGTTTCCATTTTGTGTGTGTTTCTCGGTTACTTTTCCATTCTTGTCCTCCTGCTGTCTGGGTCCACCCCCTCCCTGTTGGTTCTTTTTCCAGCAAAGCGGAGGTGAGGAACCTCAGAGGCTCTGGGGTCAAGTTCCGGCCCCCAGCCCACTCTGTCTGGCTCCCAGGACTCTTCTCAGGCCACATCCCCTCTCTCTAGGCCAACCCTCGCCAGCCCTCCTTGAGTGATCCTACTTGACTGGAATGAGTCTTTGAACCCCGACAATGGCTCTTAGTTGCCTGGATCAAGGAAGCTAGCATGTACAAAGGTAACATTTACATTTGTCTCTTCAGCCACTTTTGTCTCTGGCCCCATCCATTGCTGGCATGTGGCTGACCCCCTGGAAGGTTGCACAGATGGGAATGTGGCCCTGGGTCTGGAAGAAGTCCCCCACCCCCGTAATGGAGCTTAGGTGATATAGCAGACGATTTGTGTGTAGATCTGTCTTCTTGTGGAACTTCTCGTGACTGACTCAGTAGAAGTGATTCCCCCTAGCAGGGGTCTCTCTCCAACCTTACGTGACTTTATTATACCACGGTTACTATGGAAAAGGACATAGCCACAGACAGAATGAAATGGATTCAGCAAATGTACACTTCAATGCATAGCACTTAGATAAGCATTTCCAATCATGATGGTTAAATAAATTATAAAGTACAAGCAATTCTATAAAGCAAGAACATCCTGAGTTTACAAATAAATTATGTCCTTCATACGTCAAATAGGTGATGGATGTCAGATAGCAGTTTCAGCTAGGGAAATTGGGGAAGGAGCTGAAATTTAGAAAAAGTAGTATCTATGTGTACATAAAATCTTTAGGCGAGTGAGTGTTTTATTCAGATACCCATTCACACGCATATTATACAATATATAAGGTGGCTAAATTCATATAGAGAGTATATGTCATATAGATATAGCTGAAACTGCTTTAAGCACCACTTTTATTACCATCATTTTATTATAAAGTATGCTCCAGAGTTGAGTAGGGCCACTCAAAGTTTTACAAAATGCATCCTCTCCTCCATCCTTGGGAGATGTTGAAAGGTCTGTTTGAATGGGTGTTGCTTGGGCTCAAATAACCTACCATGGATTTTTTCCTGCAACAGGAACATCTTGGACCACCTTGATCAAGCAGGCTGGAAGTTAATGCTTGAATCTGAGTACCAGGAATTCAGTAGCAAAAGGTATTCTCAAGATGGTACGTAAAAGAAGTTCATATCAACTCCACCGGCAAATTTGTGGCTAAGTTTGGATAGTCTGACAACAGAAGTTTGAGAAACATGCCACATCTGCTTAGTTGGCCAGAGGCAGATGCTCCAATAAAATAAAATAAAAACTTTCATCTGGAAATAGTTTAGAAAAAAATGGGTTGCTCTCATTTCTTGACTATTAGCTAGAGCAGAGGAAAAATTCTATGAAGCATCATAGGTGCTCAGCTATTATTTTGCAACCTTTGTGCAAGGTGGAAGTTATTAGCTAAAAATTAGTTAGGAAATTGCCGAATGAGCCAAAGAATCACAGCCAAGGCTTCTCTGGCTCTGAAGCATATGATCGCCAAGTGCAGTCACCAGAGCATATGGGCCACTGCTTTCCCCGCTGACATCTGTGGTAGCGAGTTACCATTTAATGAGAGTTTGCTTGATGTTTTACATGATGCTTATGATCAACAATAACCATTTTAGATGTTGCTTGCATGTGTCTTTCATCATATATGCCATTTGCCATAGGCACATCACTGTTCCATGCTTTGATGCCAAAATGTCTTTCCCTCAACACAGATCAGGGAAATATTTTGTGAGCTAATTTAGCTCACCTGCTTTCCTTCAGTCCTCTGCCAATTAGAGAAGGCCTGCATGGGGGCTCAAAAGGCACAGGGGTGTTGTTTCATTTTATAAGGAGTAAATAGTCACTCTCCATTTTGATCACACATCTGTTTATATTATACATATAGTGGCAGAGTTAATCCTAGAGGTCTAGAGTGCACCTGACCTTAAATTATTGACACCTAAATGCATTTTTCTATTTATTTTTATAAATGTTTAAACCATTTTTCAACGGTTTATACGAGGCAAATACAGCCACACAGCTTTATAGGCAGGAGAACATGCATAGATAATAACACAGCCCTCGTTCTAAAATATAGTTTCTATAAAATACAGTGGCATAAATGGCCAGCCTGCTGGTGAGTGGGGGCTGTAAAGGTTTTATGGACAGAGTTTTGCAATGAGCGTCATAAGTTATGCTTTGCTGCTTGTAAGTAGCTGCCCTAACTCAAACACATAAAACATAGCTGTACCACCACACAGATTTCCATTGGTTTATCTATGCACCCTCTTAACCTTATTGTTTTTAACTCAGGAAAGTGAGAAGATGTGTGTGCTATGGCTCTCACTTGTTTTCTGATGTCAGTGTTTAGGAATGCAAATAAGGAAAATTGGAGGCAGGGTTTGTTTGACATGGACAGCAAACAAAAAAATACCATACTAATCTACAACATTGAATATGATGTGGACATATGAATGGTATTTCCACCACCCTCCTCTACCCCTCTGGAGCTGCATTTTGCCCCATGGGGAAAATAGTTTCAGATGTTTTCTGTGTTTAGAAAATAGCTTGGGGGAAAGTGTTACATTCCCCAATTCCCAAAGAGGATGCATTGGGGCACCACCTTTAGCCTTTTAAGACACTGCCCAATCCTCCATCATCACATCTCATTTGACCCTAGGATTTTGTGCTTCCAGGTTATGCCTGTAATTCAGCAAGTGACACTTGCACATGATGCCTTCTTGGTTTGATCTAGCGAACGTATCTTAAGCAGCACATGTGTTCTTACCAGGCACCAAGAGGCCATGAAGTAGCTTTGCAAATGTTGCAAGCTTGGGCCTTGGGAAATTACCTTACTTGCAAATATTTATTTTGCAGGAAATTTCAAGGAATGTGAAGGCGGGTCAGAAGAAAGTGAGGTGAGAACATATTTCAGAGGAAGATCAGAATTTTACCATTGTTATAAAAGACTTTGTTCATGCACTTGGATCAGGTAGGGAAGACCACATGTTTTTAGGGCCAGGCTTTTGGTAGTCTTTGTCTGTCTTCACAGGACACAGAGCTGATGTGTGACATTTGTGCCATTGTTGTTGTACTGTAGATTCATTTAATGACTCATGAATAATCTGATGAACTTTTAATAATGCAGTTGTGACAGTAAATTGTGATACTAGTTGTTTAATATTTCTGAATGCCTTGTTTTGCGTCTCACAATAACTTACTGAGAAAGAGAAAGCTGGATCAAGTGGCGTCTCATCTTGGCATGACTACTAAAAATAAAATTGGCAAATTTTGGAGTTTGTTGATAGAAGTGTTTTGAAGAGATAGTGGAAGATGCTTATCAAGCGGAGATGCAATAAGGTGTTGCTCATTTAACTCTCCCCCTTTGAAGTATTATGTTCTGATCCATAATATATGTACATGTATACAGAAGCAGTCCTCCTTGTCCCCATCCCTAGCCTGATACGAGAATCAAATATGGCAAAAAAGTGTCTCCTACCCAATCCAGCAGATGGAGCAGTACATATGCTGTTCAATTCTTTAAAAATGTATCTCACAGATCAGAAAGGAGAAAGGGGGCTGGATTCATTTTTTGCAGATCTACTTTTTCTACTGAGCAGGTTTTGCAGCTTTTTAAAAGGGCTGTTTGTGTATTGGTGCTGTGATGTGTATTGATGTGCATCTAAACACAATGGTCCATCTAGTCCAGCATCCTGTTTCTCATGGTGCTCAACTGGAAGTCTCTGAGAAGCAGGGCATGAAGACTTGCCTTGTTGTGGCTTTAGCACCTGGTATTCAATGCCTATTGACCTCTCAACTGAAAGGTTCCCTATAGCAATCTTGACTACTCTCCATGAATTTGCCTAATCCCTTTTAAATCCATCCCAACTAGAGGCCACCACCACACCTGATTGCTGTAAATTCCACAAACTAGAAGGATGCTGGTCTGATCTACCATAACCATTCCAATGTTCATAGACCCAGAGCCATAACAGGTAGGGAATCATTTGCATTATCTCTGTAACCAAATGAAGGCAGCTCTAGGACAAACGTAGACACACCTCTGAAAAAAAGAGGCAGTGGTCAATCAACATCACTGGTCTTCAACTGGTGGACTGAGATGTGGGTTAACAGGAGCACCATCACCATGCAATATAAGGTAAAAGATTAAGAAATTGGTCCCCAAATTCATGCTTGGATTAAAAGTGGATCCTGGGTCTGAAAAGAATGAAGATACCTGGTCAACATAAACTAAGAGAAATAGTAATTATCTTCATTTGAGCATCCATGTAAATACCACAATCTGAGTACAAAAAGTAACAGCTAAAAAAAAAAAAAAGCCGTGAAGACTTCTGCTTTCCTAGTGATGTCAACTGAAGTCTTGTTATTTTGCCAGAAAATCCACATTTATGTTCTTTAATAACAAAGTGGACCTCTCCTCTTCCATTACTATCAAATATTTTGGGTTTCATGTACACGGTTTAATATCTTTTTTCTCTTTGAGTGGCCTTACTCTCGTGTGTAACAATAAATGACAGTTAACATTTATTTATATGCTGTATCGGTTAAGAAATATCTCTACAAACACAAGTTACGTAGAAACAGCAAGTCAGAAATAGGATAAAACACCGAGGGAGGGGAAAACAGGCTGTAAATACATTTCAGAAAATGTGTTTTGATTTTTTGTCTTTTTCTTTTTCTTGACTAGCACCATCTGTACACAAGAAAGTATGAACATAAATGTTTGGATAATAAAGATTTGCAAGGCACTTAAGACAGTCTTCCTGTGTATTTTTACTTCAATGGTGCTCTCAGCAGCAGTCGGTCCTACATCTGCTCTTCCTCCCTCTACAGCTATTGTTGAGGGGTAAAGTCACTTCTGCCAGCAGTTCCTATTTACAAACATGTCCTTAAAGATTTCTCAAAGTGCTCTTTCAGGCTAGGAGATTCCACGTCCTTATTTCTCAGCATCTTTGCTTTTCATCCTCATCATCTAGTCAATGTACGCACCACTCTTCAGCATAGTAAGAGGGGGGAAATCTCTTCCACACACAGTCAAAACATGACACCAACCTTCATCCTCATTCTAGGTCTTTGGGGTGCTGTTCAAAAGGGAGAAAGGGGAGTGGCAGTAGTCCAAAATGTTCTCGAGGTTAATTCTTCACCGACGCCCAGAAGTGATGTCAAAGCAGGTGATCATCATGAGGTGGGCCTTGCAATAGTTGACACGGTTCTCTAGCCGCTCAGTCACGCACTCAAGAGCCTCCAAGTACTCCAGGGAATCCAAGTCAAATACTTGCTCCAGATCAACTGCGGGAAAGGAAGCAAAAGGCCCAGCACATTACCCAAATTGGTAGCGCAAGCCCTACATCACTGTTATCTTTAAGGGCTCATTCACACAGGTGTGTATATTACTCAAGGGACTGGATTCAAAGAACTGTGAAAGGAAAGAGTTTGTGCAAGAAACGGGCAATGCTATGACAGGTAGGTTCTATAGCAGGCCTCAGTGGCCTCAGTGGAAGAACATGGTTAGATTTGTTTTAGCTGTCCTCATACAATGATCCTGAGTTCAGAAGTCACCATTTGCATGCAGAAAGGCAAGTGAACTTATGAACAGGCTCTGCTGAAAATGCTCATAACAAGTACAGTGGTACCTCGGGTTACATATGCTTCAGGTTACATACACTTCAGGTTACAGACTCCGCTAACCCAGAAATAGTACCTCGGGTTAAGAACTTTGCTTCAGGATGAGAACAGAAATCGTGCTCCAGTGGTGCGGCGGCAGCAGGAGGCTCCATTAGCTAAAGTGGTGCTTCAGGTTAAGAACAGTTTCATGTTAAGAACGGACCTCCAGAACGAATTAAGTACTTAACCCGAGGTACCACTGTAATATGAAGTTCCCTGCACCACATGATAAAAAGTAAATATTTTATGGACCTTTCATAGTACATAAAAGACTTAAGACCACAATCCTAAAGCCACATCATAAGAGATGTGGCAAAGAGGGCCTCCATCAGTGGGATGGTGGAGTGCCTGGTACATCTACAGGAAGCTCTGTCCTGTCAGTGGTGCATTGTTAGTGGTAGGGCATATTGACCCTGAAGAGCAGAAACTACACCAGCCCTGGAGCTGGCATAGAGATTTTCCTTCCTACTGATGTCAAATAGTATTTTCTCAACCATGGGAGCTCACCACCACCACTTTAGGATTGCGCAGTAATAGGCTGGCTGCAACACGTGCTTTTGTGGATCAGAGCCCTCTTTTTTCAGGTGCCCAAAGTCCTATCGTTAGTGTTATTCTCTGCTCTAAGTAGCTAGCAGCAAAATACTTTTCCTTTATAGTTGAGGTACCCTCACCTATTAATTTAGCCAGCTTTGGCTGTATCTGTTATACATTTTGTTTGCTTCTTTAGAAGAATCCTTCCTAATTTGAATATGGGATTCTTTAATCTCTTTATGAATGAGCTGTATGAACTCTATCCTTTTCTAGCTATATGTAAAAGGGGGAAAAAAACAAATTAATGTCTTCATAAGTCATTTCAACCAAATTTGCCTGAAAGTATTATTTCACAGCAGGAGAGCAGATTTAAAATATAATTCATATGTCTGAGTGATCTGAGGGCAAAGGGGGGTGGGGAGGGAAATCTAATTTTCAGAAGCTCTGGAGTGAGACGCCTAAGCGTTAATCTAGTGATGGCAATATTCCTCACTAGAATGCTGCATAATTCCTGGCTTTGACTCTTGAGCAAATAGGCCCACTTGGTTCCAATGTCACAGTTTAATAGGAATTATGCAGGAACAGTTTTAGAAATGCAGTCGATCCAAATCTGCTCCAGATCAAACATCAGCACAGGCTTTGCTTATAAACATAGTAGTTCATGACTTAGCTACAGCACCAGTAAAGTTTTGTGTCAATGAAATAAACCAACTATAGGCAGTAAAACCTTACATTCACTGAGCCATTTATTAGGATCCAGCATCAGGTACTGTTTGGTCACTTCCAGCTCCCTCATTAACCACTCGTACTTGGCCTTGACCTCTGCAATTCGCTGCTGCCGGTGCTCCAAGATTTTCAGTTTAGCGTTGAAGCAAATCACCTCCTGCTCAATAAGATATATGAAGGGGAGAGTCAAGGGAGGGGTGTGTGAAATAAAGGCCAGATTAGATCTTTCCCCAGCCAAATTAACTTTAATTTGGTAGCAACAATCACAGAAACTCAGGAAATGAAGCAAAAAATTAAAGAAATAGGCCTTTGACAATGAAGGGTTCATTGGTTATTGTGGTCTTTTCAACGGCAGATGACTTGTTAAAATATATTATTCAAATACATTGTACTCCACAATACATTTCATTAGATGCTCTGGTTGTTATGTCACTGCAAAAAGATTTAGGAAAAGTGGAAAAACTCAACTTTGAGGCTACAACTCAGAGGGGCTGAGCTAGAAGTTAGACGTTCCCAACCCCTTATTTTCTTCACAGAAGTAATATAGGTATTTGTAGGAATATTCAGTGGATATGACAAATGTACTCAGCCAATCAAATATCACCTCTTCTTCCTTGCAAACATACCACCTCATCAGTGTTTTGTCATGGCTGGTATTTAAAATCAGAAATGAACTAATCGGGGAGAAAACAGCCCAGGGAGGGGTGGAGGTGTTTATGCAAGGGAACAATAGAGATGCCTTATGTACCTTTTCCTCCTGCTGACCAATCCTCCTTGTAAGTACCGGTATCTGCTTTCATAATCCTATTATCTTAGATGTGGGGTTGGGACCATCCATTAGTCAACAAAATGCCTACTTCTGCTGTGAAACCTCTTCAGAGTGCACCTATTGAGTAAATACTGTACTGCAAGGTAAGAGCTCTTGCTGCAAGACCCACATTTTTTTTTATAAACTGCCTGTAGAACAGGAATAGCCAACGTGGTGCCCTCCAGATGTTCTTGTACTCAGTTCCATCATCCTTGGCCAATGACCATGCTATTTGGGGGCTGATGAACATTGGATTCAGAGGGTGTTATTGCTGGCCACCCTTGGAGTAGAGTTCAGGCCATGTGTGCGCTTTGACACTCTAAAGATTGGAAACCCAGCAGCTCAGCCTTTTGCCTACACAGCTGGCCATCTCTTCAATGGTTTGAATTGCCTGGGACATTCACAGTTCTCAGACCAGAGACTTCTCATGCATACCTTGTGCAGAGCTCTCCTCGCTGCAAAGGTATTCAATTCCCTTCAGTGGGAGTCACAACTCTGTGCATATATGAATCTGCACATGGGGCTATTTGCTCTGATGAAGAGAACTGGAGCATGAGGAAGCTCTCTGTGTACAGAAGTAGACATGGATATGTGGTTTGGGGACCTCAAATTTCATCTAGGATTGTAGTTGCTGTGCGAATGCCATAATTATTGGATTCTTGTATAGATTCTCTTTTGGAGGTGTGAATTTGGCCAGGTATTCCATCTCTGTGAGAATTACATTTCTGTCTATTCTATTGGGTTTATTCATTTGCTTCAACCACCCACCCCCCGCCCCAAGGGAAACCCACTTATATGATGAACAAGTTATAGTAAGATTGAATCAACATCTTCAGAGTTAAAGATCAGAAATAAATTAGGAATGCCTCACATTGTTGTCCCCCATGCGCCGTCGTTGGAGCCGCTCCACATCATCAATCTCATAGACTTTGATCTCAAAGGGCTCTCCCATTCCTCTCTGGGAACTTCTCAGAGGTCCATCTACCCAGCGTACTGCTGGGCTGGTAGGTTTCCTTATAGGAGATGTTGTGTCAAGCGATAAAGCTGGGATGAGTCTCCGTCTCTGAGAACCTAAGCAAGGTCACAGTTATAAGGTTTTGTTATCAAAGGACAAAACTCTCATTCTTCTCTTCAAACAAGAGTTTACAACATGCAAGGAAACAAGACTGAGGAAAGCTGCCTATTAGCTCTGAACATTACCATCAAATATACAATAATACTGCAGTCCACAAGTGCTAACATATCTGTAATGTATCACTAAATTTATTTCTTGCAAAATTCTAGTGTTGTTTAGCACAGCATAATCTCACTTAGCATCCAGTCAGGATCCTTCTCTGGTCTGAGCAATGAGCTGCTTGCCTTTGCCTTGCCCCACTCTCAACAGCTCAGGAACTGGGTCTGATAATTAAGAGTGAACAAATCTTCAGAGTATACATGATTCTCACAAAGAGACACAAAGGGACAGAAGGGAGGTGAGGAAGTGCCTCAGGTAGCAAAATGTCTTGAGCCAATCATGAGTGGGCAGAGCTGAAAGGGAAGCAAGCCTAGCAGGTGCAGACCCCATCTCTCCCCATAAACCCATACAGACCTAAACATGTTTAACCTAGCACCACTCATGGTGCACTAGAACCACTCTTGTGGCATCTCAGACTGACTTACATTCATAAACCACTAGCAGAAAGAGAACTATAATCTTTTGACAGATTGTTCCTTTTTAAAAAAAAGTAGCATTTTTCACTGCATTTACCAAACGAGGACAACACCCTTTCACAATATTGTCCACCATACGAATCTCCACATGATCCCACCTGCAGATAAGGCTAGAATTCACTTTGCTACTGCTTTTTAAATGTTTCTGCTCGTATCAGGGGACTTTTGTTTTTCCTATTGATCATTTTGTCCAATACACTCAGGAACTGCTAGCCTTAGAATGACATGAAGGTTTTTCTCAGGAAGGGAAGAATAGGAAGATGGCTAGCTAAGACTGGTGGAGGGGGACAGGTCCAACCCACTTCTCCTCACAAAAGATCCACCCATTTCTATTATCTCCTCTTCTGGAACCAGATTCATATTTCACCTCCTGCTAAAGATCCAGTATTTTGCCTCTGTGAGCTTGACTGACCAGAATCCTGTGTTTGTGTTATTTTGATCCTCACATTTTGAACTACATTTGCAACTGCTCATTTGTGTTGCTGTAAACAATGAACAACAGTGTGAGGGGAAATGAGAAAAAGCATTCCTCTCCTACCTGTAGAACAACAAGCAGAGAAACAATTCTCTCTTATTTGCAGAGAAGGTGATTTGAAACTTAATCTATTTTAAATAGGCATTGATTAATGAGCTGGTTATTAGTCTGGATACAGAAGGTATAGGGTGACTTAAGAGGAATTCCTGCTGTCCCAGAGTCCCTCTATTTAATCTCTGTGGTTTATCTGATTTCACTTGAGATGGGTTGTGTAAGAAAATATATCTATACAGTAGTGTTTTATGGTGAGTGCCACCAAGTTTTCATGATACCACAGAAAGGAAAGACTTAACTGGTTCAAACAGCAAATGCACATACTCTATAGTGCTGAGCATGAACCAAATATACTTCTATATCTATATAAAACACACAGTGGACATCTGCTCTACAGCAAGCAGAGAGCAATGGGAGTTTTGGCAAGGTTATTGTCCATCTGTCTGTCTATCTATACACATATGCGCTTCCCAGCAAAACTCACCCTTATATCTCTATTTCTTTTGCGAACTGAAAATGAGTGAATCCCTCTTTATACAGTCTAACTGAATCAACTGCCAATCTCAGAAGGACAATTTTATTTTATCATGCTGTTAAGAACAGCATGCATTGCACCTGTTTCCGAGAGGATCAAGTAATTTATTTTTTAAGGTTCAGATGCATTGGTTGTGAAAAGTCTAGCAAGACAAGAAACCTGGGCAACTTTAAAACAACAATGGACAATATGTGATAATATTCAGTTACCCCATAGGGGTAATGCCACAGCTATGGCTCAGCTATAGGGTGCAAACTACATGACCACAACAAAAAGTTACAACAAAAAGACAAGGAAGGGGTTGGATATGCAACCACGTTGTATAAGATTATGCATGGTAAGTTGAAAGTAGATACAGTGGTACCTCGGGTTACAAACACTTCAGGTTACAGACTCCACTAACCTGGAAGTAGTACCTTGGGTTAAGAACTTTACCTCAGGATGAGAACAGAATTTATGCAGTGGTGGCGCGGCGGCAGTGGGAGGCCCCATTAGCTAAAGTGGTACCTGAGGTTAAGAATGGTTTCAGGTTAAGAACAGACCTCCGGAACGAATTAAGTTTGTAACCAGAGCTACCACTGTAGAAGTTTTTTTCACCTTTCTTATAATACTTGGAGTCATCCAACACTGAACTACTAAGGACACACAAAAGGAAGTATTTCTTTTAAAAATGATTAAAAGGCATATTAATGGTGAACAGGACCATCAATGGCTCCAATCCACTGCTAGAGGCAGCGTGCCTTTGAATTCCAGTCGCTAGGAATGACAAGAGGGGAGAGCGCTGTTGCACCCAAGTTCTGCTTGTAGGATTCCCATAGGCATCTGAACAGGATGCTGAACTAGATGGGCCATTGGCCTGATCCAGCAGGCTCTTCTTATGTGTCTCATAAAAAACAAACATCCATCTTTGATTCTGTTTTCTAGTATTTCTACCTTATGACCCATCCTGATGCCTTTTTCTATGGGCAAAGGTAACTGTCAACAACCATAGTCATGAATTGGTTCCAAACCTTCCCTCATAAAAGGGGAGTGGAGTAATTTGATTCTACCCTGAAAGAGTCAGAATCATATTGCAACAGGTTATGGTACAGCATTTAAAGCCCTGGGTGCTGACCTTGATTTGAGCTTGGTAACATGGCTGATAGTTGAAGTCCTTGTAGGGGCAGACAGGATAGCAACAGCCAATGAATAAATGTGATAATCATAAGGAATTGGTGAAAAGTGTGAGATTAGAATAACATGGCCATATTCCCATACATATATTTATATGGATAGCGTATCATTTTCTAATTAATCAAGGGGGATCAAGATACGGAGTCATGGAATCGTGAGACAAACAGCACATGATAGCTAAAAGCAGATAAGAATTTACAACATGAGGTGCAAACCAGGGCATATAGGAACATCCTTGGGCAAGAGTTTTAAATAGAAAGGTGATGCACAGAAGGGTGTTTTGTTTTGTTTTTTTGTAAGAACAGTGTGGCAAATGTCTAAATGAGGAATCTAAGGGTGGGACACGGTGTACTGTGTTAGGGTTCCAGATTTGCTGATCAGAATGGAACAGCAAGACAAGTAACTGGGTGTGAGTTTATGACCAAAAAGCAAAGATCTGGAGAGCCAATTGGAAAGAGACACCCAAAATGGGATGGAGACAAAGGAGATAAAAGGCTATGATCAGATAGATACAAGAGTGTGGAAAGTATGTGTTGACCATTTTCTGTTATTTTTTACTTGCTCTCTATTCTGTTATCAGACTCCAATGAACTCCAGGTTTGCATCTGCAAGCAGGATAGCAGCATCCCTGTTAGGGACGGCTGGAGTATCTCATGAAATAAAACTTTTACAATATGACTATTTCCTCCTAGACTGACCAATAATGTGGACAATTCTTTTATTGTCACACTGAACATCATTTCACATGGGGGAAACTGAGTAAAATCTCCATAAAAATCCCCATTATTTTATCTGCCATTATTTTATCAGTTGTTTAATTGTACCAAGCAATGCTTTCCGCCATCACCCCCAACCTCTCCCACAACCGCCCTGTGTTCCCTGGCCTAGCATCATTAGTTTTGAGGCAGATCATTTAGAGTCTGTAAATGAGCACTACTGGTGCAATGTCAGGAGGCAGTCCCTCATTGAGCATGGCAGATTGACAAGTAATTTGGGAGAAGTCCCAGAGAAGATGTAGGTCACAGCAGACAGTGTCCAACAGCTACACATCTCTAGCCAGCCATTGAATAGCAACACGCCTCCTCACCCCCATGCTTATCTTCACTGGGGCTGGATTTCAACACACTATTGCTATGCCAGTTGTCTAATGCTATTGTGTATGGAGATGATTCTGAGCTGGTTATTGTCCAAGGCATGCCTTAAAAAAAATGAATTAGCTCAGTCCCTTTCCCAGCTTTCCTGAAAGAGATGGGGTAAGGTCCAGACAAGCTAGTGGCAATTGTGTTCCTGTAAGCGAATTCCTAGCCAGCCAAGTTAGCAGGTTTTATTTACAAGTAGTCTAATGGTGTCCAACTCAATCATGCATGTTCCACAGAGCCTTCAACATGCACAATAGCCCACTGCTACTTCCTCTATTAAATCATTCCTATATTCATGCGGTCGAAAGCTCAGTGCCAGCACGTGGTAGTCAAGCGTGTAAAAAATGATTACTCGGATCCCTTTCAACACAGATTTGCTGCTTGAAATGGCCTGGCTGTGACCTGGGAAAATCAATGCTGTTGTTTTTAATGAACAAAAAAAATTGTGATTGGGGCCCATTTCACCATCTCTGCTTTCCAGCCAGCAGTTAAGTGTTTAAAAGGGTCACCAAACACACACACAGCAGCTCCTTTTGCTACTGTGAACATCACCAATAAGATTAAGAAATAACTTTTATGTATGAATTGCCATCACTGTTGCCATCATCAAAGCAAGTACGTGAGATGCTGCTTTGAAATGCGACTAAGTTTCTCTTGAACCAAACACTGCAACTGCAATCCAACACAAGAATTTAGTGTGTGTAACTTCACTTCAATCTCTGGTGCCTTGCAGCTCATCTGAAACTGGGGGTGAATTCTGGCACTTTTGGATGCAAAGAGAAATGATCTGCTTGTTTGTTTCTTCATTTTTGACAGCATGTTTTCTTACGGCATATTTTTTGGCATTAGAACTAAAGGTCTTTAGTGTTTCACAGTTTCTGTTCAGATAATCTTGGAGGAGAAAGTTTTTTCCTGTGCAATGTGTGGAACTGCCTTGAGTTTTTCATTTTGATTTTATATTTACATCTGTGTAAGTATGTGTGCATTTGATATTCCATTATTAAAATGCACAAAGCAGGGAGGTGAAATTGGAAGGAATCCAAAGACCTCTTGGTCCAATCGCCTTTCCACATCTCATTGCAAGGCTGAATAGTCTGTGTTTCAGCTGCACCGGTCATGCAATCCAGATCACAGTCAGATCACAGTGTTGTGCAAGCATTGCAGTCAGGGGGATGGTGGAGACTCCAAATATGACACTTCTTAGTCTGCTTGTAGTAACTCATTATCAAGAAGCAACAGATGAAACTGAAGGCAGCCCTGTTTAGGGAAGTTTTTAATGACCAATGTTTTAATGTATTTTTAATCTTTTGTTGGAAGCCGCCCAGAGTGGGTGGGGTATAAATAATAATAATAATAATAATAATAATAATAATAATAATAATAATAATAATAATTACTACTACTACTACTATTAAAGTTTGGGTGGAATGGATATTTTCAATTTGGGGTGGATGGCAACACTTAAAGACAACAGCAACAAAACACATAGTATAACTATCTCCACGTTCTATGCATAACTATTTTAGAAATTATTTTGTTGCTTCCAGTGACCCTGATATTGATAGATTCCAGCTTTCTCAGAAGATGCAATATCTCCCCCTACATTCATTCTCAAATAAACCCGGTTGGTATTACAACTTATTTTCAAATATCCATTTTTGAATTTGTATTCCTCTGTTCTTACAAATGACACCATTAATTAGAAGAGCTTAAAACCAAGATGGAGGTGGAGACTAACAATCTAACTATTGGCACTTTTAGTCTTTTTCTCTTGTGACATTCAGCAATTGCTTTGCCAAGGAAACTCAGTATGAATTGCAATATTTAAAAAAGCTACACTGTTCATAAAACGTTTTAATGTGGAAGGAATCATAAAGGTTCCTATGTAAAGCAAAGTGAAAAAGAAAAGTCTCTGACACTGTCCTAAAACACTCAACACTGTCAGGCAACAGATATGAGCACCATGGGCCCTACACCTGCGTTATTAAATATTAGGAAATGTTGCTTAGCACTTATTCCAATAGTGAACATAAGTGATGAATACTACCAGAATTGTAGTCACAACAGAGGTACAACATAAGTATAAAAACGCTTTTAAAAGCCTAAACCTACAATCCCTGAAGTGTTGGAAGTGAGAGGGGGAGAGATTATAAAGGTGCTGCCTGCTGGGCTCTCACTGGCAGGCAAGGGTGGGGGAAAATCAATTCAGATTGCATTTAAAGGCTAGTTTACCAATTCTACACTTTCTGAAACCGTATGTGAACCCAAACACAGCTATGCTTTGAAATTAGCACTGATCTGAATTTTTCAAAGCAGTTACCCACTAATTTGTACAAAAATGCATACACTATAGTACACATATTAGTAAAAATGACATACAAGATCCATTGTGTATTTGGCAAAACTGCATATAAAAATGTGCATAGTAAGAGAAATAAGCAGCAAAAAGCTGATGAATTTTTAGATGACTTTAAAAAAAAAAATTAAAAAACTGATGTAGAAATGTGCAGAACTATGACTGGAAAAATTAGATACAGAGAGAAACAAAAATTAACATATTTGCCCATCCCTACTAGTAAAGCAGAACCAAGGGTGGTGTTCTTCTGTCCATTTCTGGTCTCAATTCACCTCCATCCTATTTCCACTGAAAACAACAGAAGGCAAAGGGGAGGGAGAGGTTTAGCACTCATGGAAGAGTAAAATTGGAAGGGACCCAATGAGTCAGCTGGTCCAACCTATTGCAAGGCAAAAATATCTCAATTTTTCTTCAGATTTTTTTTTTCTTTTAGGGATGTGCAAGAGGACCGGGAGGGTTTAGGATTCTTTAAGAACTTAAGAACAGCTTGCTGGATCAGGCCAGTCAAACATCCTGTTCTCACAGTGACCAACCAGATGCTTGTGGGAAGCCATTAACGGAACATGAGTGTAAGAGGCCTCTCTCCAGCTGTGATATCGAACATCTGGTATTTCAGCCACACCCAACACGCTCCCCTTTTGACACCACCTAGGCCAGCTCTTTGGGAGGAGCTGGCATTGTCAAGAGAGGTAAGTCTGGCCAATGAAGACTGTGCATGCACTAAGGAGCTGCAGAATGTGGAGCAATCGTTGGAAAAGAAAGAGGAAGAGGAAGGAGGAGCCTGAAATGCCCTGCTTGGAGGAAATGGCTGGCCAGAATCCTGTACAGAAGCCTCCCTTTTAGGAGGGCAGATAGACCTTTGTTGCAGGTTTCACTTGTCTGGTTTAATGTCATTTCCTGAGCCCTCTTCTGTTTTCTACGAGCCACACTGAATTGAACAGGTCTCTCTTTCTAAGAATGTGGTCTTTGCTGCTATGTGACATGTCAGATCAGCTGAGGCCACGTTAAGCCCTACTAACCAAATCTCAGGAACCAATAGCTAGATTTTCTCTCCCAAAGCAGCCAACCATATAAGCTATTATATGCTCCAATATCCCTGTGCTTGATCTCCCTTCCAAGTGCTCTAGCCCAGCCCTTGCCAGCAGGCAGGCAGCCAGGAGCAAATTACATTGGGGCCCTTTGTCCATCGGTAACAAGCTGCTCTCTAAAAGATTGACCATGAAGCCCCATTCTTTAAAAAGATAAAAAAGGAGAAATACCCAGCCATGCTGATTCTGCTGTACTGAGCTCTGTCTTGTGTACTTTGCACATTTTCAGTTCCGAGCTTGTTGCTTTACTGAAAAGCAAATATGAAAGTGCGCACAGGCAATTTTCAAACCTATGCAGCCACATGCTCCTAATGAAGGGAAATGGATTCTCCCTTGAACCAGTATTACAGTCAATAATTAGTCATAGTTTCAGGCAGACCCAAAAACCCTTTGATCTAGCTAACTATATATAAAAAGGGACATGAGCCTGTTTTATACAAACCAAATAAAAGTTGCAGGGAGGGGAGTCGCCTAAGGAAGATCTTCCTTAGAAAACCTCATCCTGTTGCAAATGATACGCAGTCTGTGCTCGAGGGCTTGCTATGGATTAGAAACGCCACAGGGGGACAAGAACTGGAAGCCGATAAATAGCATGTATGAAAAAGCCAATGCATCTGTGAAGATTGTTTGAGAGCTTAAGTGTATGTCTGAGAGCCTGTTGTATAATGTAAATCTAATCACAGGTTTGCCTTCTGTGGCCTTCTTATATTCTTTAGCTCCCAAAGACTCATGAGCTCATAGCATTGCACCTGGGGAAAAATGGATATTCAGACTAAGGCTACAATCCTATGTACACTCCCCAGGTCTTAGTCACACTGAACTTTTGAAGAGCGATGAACAGAATTGCATTGCAAGAGAGTCAAATTCACCTCTGAAAGAGCATTGTAATATATTGGACCCTCGAGTTATGTACCGCTCTGGATACGTAACTTTTGGGTTGCGAACGCGGCAAACTCAGAAGTTTGGCTGCACGTGCATGTGCAGAAGTGCTCTGTGCACTGCACGCATGCAAAGAAGCGGCACCTCCAGTTACGGACTTTTCAGGTTAAGTATGGACCCCTGGAATGAATTTTATTTGTATCTGGAGGGTCCACTGTAGCTCATTCTCATGCCCGTTTGGATTGGCTACGATTTAAAAATGAACATGATATTTAAAACTATTACCTAACCACCAATGACCTAACAAAACATGATATTAACATATTTAGCTATCATGTCATTTTTTTAAAAAAAGAGATGGTGTGTGTGAGAGGGCTGCCTTCACCTTAGCAGCAGCAGAAACAGTTCTGAAGTGAGGGAATCAGACCCTCAGATGCCTAAGTGCCCCCTAGCCCCACCCTGATGGAATAATCTGACTGTGGATGATCACTCTCAATGTGTTGTTATCAATTTTCAATTGGTTATGAATTGCATTTGTATGAATGTGGTTATTATTAGACGTTATTAGAAATTATTATTTTTAAAAAATGGTAGAAAGTGGCATATGCCTCAAATAAAATAAAAATAAGTCATGGTATCTAGACCACAGCCTGACCTCATTATCGGAAACAACATGATTCTGGCACAGACCTAGTTTCCAGAAAAGTGATAGCACTGGATTATCCTTCAGAATAGCATCCCTAATTTTAAAATGGCAAAGCATGATCTAGCCAAAGTAAAGACCTTTTGAGTTCTGTACTGTTTTCAAGGACAAAGGGTGAGGGAGAGAAGCATGTACAACCTATTTTGGGGGAGGGCTATTGGGTTGTTGTTTTTATTTTGATTATGTATTTTGTGGTTTTATATTTTGATTTTATTCTGTGAACCGCCCTGAGACCTCTAGGTATAAAGGTGAATATGGGACCCCTGACTATTAGGTCCAGTCGTGGCCGACTCTGGGGTTGCAGTGCTCATCTCACATTATTGGCCGAGGGAGCCGGCGTACAGCTTCCGGGTCATGTGGCCGACATGATTAAGCCGCTTCTGGCGAACCAGAGCAGCACAGGGAAACGCCGTTTACCTTCCTGCCAGAGCGGTACCTATTTATCTGCTGGCACTTTGATGTGCTTTCGAACTGCTAGGTTGGCAGGAGCAGAGCCATAGCAATGGGAGCTCACCCCGTTGCAGGGATTCAAACTGCCAACCTTCTGATTGCCAAGTCCTAGGCTCTGTGGTTTAACCCACAGCGCCACCTGCATCCCCCTCTAGGTACAGGGCAGTATATAAACTCAATTAACAACAAAAACAACAATGACTGAAATCAATGGGACATGAATGTATTCAACTGCCTGGGCCGTGTCCACATTTAGTACATTCATTGCCTTTCCCACCATCTGCTATGTTAAACCTGGTGTACACCAACCTTTTTCAACCTGGTGCCTTCCACATTTTTTTTTACTACAACTCCCATCAGCCTCAGTCAGCACTGACTGGGGCTGATGGGTTATAATCCAAAGTATCTGGAGGGCACCAGGTTGGTGAAGGCTGGTGAGACAAAAGCCTTATAGCTTGCAGAAGCCAGCATTGTTGCACAGGCCATACTGAGGCTTCTTTACAAGGGCTCAAACTTTTAAGTCAGGATAAATGTAATTGTTTCCAATGAATGGTTTGTGACCAGCCTAATATATGTGTTTGTCTTGCCTCCTTGGTTAAGCTATCTTGTTGCTATTTAATCACACCTTCTTATTTGGACAAAAAGTGGCCATGGTGCCC
Source organism: Podarcis melisellensis (assembly GCF_964234715.1). Classification (NCBI taxonomy): domain Eukaryota; kingdom Metazoa; phylum Chordata; class Lepidosauria; order Squamata; family Lacertidae; genus Podarcis; species Podarcis melisellensis. Next base: position 42,703,953 of record NC_138530.1, read on the forward strand.
ATTCACTCTTAGAGGGCAGAGGTTAACAGGAGGGAGGAGGAAACCAGAGAATAAATAGCTGCACAGATGCTAGGAGGTAGTGAGGGAGGAAAGATCTGTCACAAAAAGACAATTATAAAAAGGCACTAGGCTGCTCTAAAATGGCGATGGCATTAGGATATGTGTGGTCCAGTTAACAGAGTCCAAGGTCAAACAATCAGGAACAGCTGAAATCTAATTGTGAGCTTGACTCTTACTTTCCTTTCAGCCCAGTCCTAGTAATGTTTATGCAGATGGAAGTCCTGTGGAGCACAATGGAGATTAGAGTTCCCTCTATCTCTGCTCACTTTCTGTCTTCTGCAATGAAGCAGTAATATTGCACAGAAGGGGGGAGTAGATGCCAAACAAGTCTGAAGCCCATACAAAATGAAAAAGGATGAACAAGGGTTAAACGTTATTTACTGCATCTGAATCCTGGACCTGCCATGAATTGTCCTTTCATTCTTCCAGCATAGTGAGTGGATAATACCAGGGTTCAGCAGCAAATAATGGAAGGTTTAGACCCAATGTTAATAAAGCACTACGAAAAGTCAACACATAGTTATGGTAGGTGGAAGTTGGTGACTAACAGGAGGATGTGTTTGTATTTGCCTGTATGTATGATTAAACACTATGTGTTAGTTTAGGCTATGTAACAATCAGGTAGCTGCAAGCAGTTTCCTGTGCTTACGAAATTTAGAACCTGAAATTTAAGCAGGACTAAAACTGAAAGGTAAATTGCTCTTGTCTTTCAAAACCTGTTGCGTACCCTTTGATGCTCAGGTTCTAAAACCGTTACTTAAGTGTATAGAAGTACTGTAATGCACTTAAGGAAAACCAAAAGAAAACAAAATCTCCAGGAGGCAGGGAGAAGAGAGGAATCTGTCTCTTCTGTGTGTGAGAACTTCAAAAGCAATCGTGAAACCTCACAAGACTGCTGGCGATTTTCTTAAAAGTCTTTGTGGCCTCTCTAAAAGGGGTTTTCTGTTGATTCATGTTGATCACGCCTGACAGCTAGCATTTCCGTTAATAATAATCATAAATAAACCAGACAAGGTCACCTGACCTGAAATGAGCATATCTACAGCACCATATCCATTATAGCAGTGTGTATCCATGACAGCAAATCAGGAAGGGTCCAGTGCTCTTGACACCATAGTTTAAAATAATAGGAAATGCCTTGGGTTCTTTGAGATAGATATGTATATTTAAATCGCAATGGCAATCTTTTATACATGGACAAGGATTAAGGGAAGGAGATCTGCCTTTAAGAGGGGGAAAAACTGAAGCAAGACTATTCTTGACCATAAATTAATGCCAGCAGATTTCCCCATTCCACTCCAGTTTGAGCCTGGCCCACTGCTGCAGTCATAATCTTATGTTTATGTCCTCATAAATCTATTGACATGTAAAAGATTGTGCTTCCATCCAATACAGAATTATGACTTTATTGCTGGGGGGTGGGAATTCAATGAGAAAACATGCTATAAAAAGTGGAAGGCTTTATTTATTGACAATTGTTTAATGAGGAAAAAAAGATATTTGCATAGACTTTTTTCTTTTTTTTAAGGAATGACAAGGTGTTTAAATATGACCTGTTACTTCCAGGCTTAATTAGAAATGGGTACAATTCATTAAAAATGGTGGTCTGATAAAAATAGATGCATCGAAGCTCAAAATTAATATTTAACCCCTCCCTCTTCCATTTCACATCCCCTGCTTTGCACGGTTTAGTAAAGATGAGCTGCACACTTTGTGCTGAAGGCCAATGGATTCAAGATCTATCAGGGTAACAGGGCAAGTCATTTCCATCGAGTGTGTCTGAGTGCTGGAAGGGAGCTCAAGGGTCAAGCTGTCCCAACACCTGCATTATGCTAGGATTTTCTAGATCTAAACCATCCCTGACAGATGCTTATTCAACCTCTTCTGAAAAAGAGGCGGATCCTGTATCATAGCAGGAGAAATGTAACTAAAGTGTGCGCAGGATCAAATATATAACCAGAGTGTGCCAGCCTTGTAATAGAGCAAGTTCCCTTGTAATAGAGCAAGTTCCCTTTCTTGAGGAAGGATTTGAGAACATGCTCAGAAGAAACATGACTCTACCATCTTGGCGATAGTAAACAAATCCTTTTTGGATAGGCCACTTACCTTTTAGACCAGCCATGGCCAATAGAGTTCATTTGCAGTTATAGGAAAGTAGGGCCTCACATGAAGTGAGCTAGAAATGGAAAGTATATATTCCCCTCACTTATGAAGCCATTCCACAAGGTCAGGCAAAAATCAGCTCTATCTGATGTAGGTTAAAATTCTCCTTCCTACACAGCCTGCTATACTTTGGTCATTAGTATGGGTGCTAGCTTTGTATTCTAGGATTGTCAGCACACTGGGAGCAAGAGGTGAAGGGTGGGGTGGCTTCTGTCTTGTGTGATCCACTTTTGCTTCACTGATTAATGAATGGGTCTCAGCTGGCACATTTGAGGGATATTATTTTACACTCAAAGTGGCAGAAGAATGTCTATGGCAAATGATGTTAGATTCATAATGCGCCTGAGCATTAGAAATACATATTCTGAACCTGTAATTACAAATTAAGGAGTAATTGCTGGATCAGCCTGAGGCCCATCTAGTTCATTATAAGAATCTAGGTGGTCTACAAGAAATTGACCAAGAGTCCACTGCTGGAATGTGATCTCTCTTTTGCCTTGTTGGATCAGTGGTCCAGAGGAAAAGGATTGGATGGCCTTTCCACCTATGCAGCCCTTCTAGTGGAACATCTACTTCATTTCTTGTCAATCCATCCATGGGGAATGCTGAAAGGTGGGGCTGGATCACTAGCGAAACCCACAAATAGCTGAGAAGAGTGTGTAGCCAGTTGGGATCAGAGGAAGGGAAAGAGCAAAGTTGAGTTTCAGGCTGTCCATTGAACAGGGACATGTAGCATATCTTCCCATGGCTGGGCTCCCAGCAACATCTAAAATATCATATAACCCCCACTCCAAATCTTTGTAGTCAATACTATTCGAAGAGTCAGTATGGTATAATGGAGAGAGAGTTGGATATTTTCCATTACACTACAGAGGGGTTTCTATGACTTGGGACTAGAGCCATAGGTTGAATTCCTGCCAAGGAAGTTTTGGGTGAACATAAGGTTGTTATGAAGATAAAATGGCTCATCTCCCACATACTGTCCTAAGTTGTTTATCCCCTGAGGAAGAGGATAAACATGTGATAAATAAAACAAATAAGACAGTAGGTAAGAAAATGTCCTCTACAGAACCTGCTTTTCTCATTAAAACACATTCATTGGTAAGAACAAACAGGAAGAATGCCATTCTAAAAGGGACACTGGGCTGGGTTGTTGAATATAAGGCAGAAATGACAAAAATAAAACAAAACCCTAAGATAGCCTAGTGATGGAAATTGGAAATAGTTATGTCTTTTGAGAATTATTCTTGATGGTAGTCTTGAAAGAATAATATTCTCGTGCTCTTGTTCAAAATGCTTTGAGTCTTTGCTTTGGGCACAGAACAGTAATTTCCATCTGTACAGGTGAAGCAAAGTCTAGACAAATGAAGAATGGACCCTGAAAAATGCCCTTCCAGAGAAGAAGTCTGAAATCAGCAAAGTCAAGTTGGTGCCCACCAGTTGTTTTGGTTTACAGTTCCCATCATTCCTGACCATTGGCTATGCTGACTGGGGCTGATGGAAGCTGGAGACCAAGGCATCTAGAGGGCAGCACCAGGTTGGAGAAGGTTGGTTTAACAGAAGAACTGGCATAGTCACATATTTACTCACCTAACAAAAAGGACAGAAATTCTGTTAATTTCTCCCAGCTGAACTTCCATGCCATGCAAGCAGTAAAGATGTTCTACAGTGTCACATATTATTCTAGTTCACAATTTGGGCACGTCTTGGTCTCCAAGGACCGTTCATCCTCTTCTGCCCAATTCCTCCTGAGTTAATCACCTTAAAATGCCTTAATTTCCAATGGAAAAGTTTTTAGCATTCCCCCCAATAAGGTAAGTAACTCTGAAACCTACTTAGCAGGTCTCGGTGCTATTTCTCAATCTAGAAGTCTAAGGACATACCTGTATTTGAACGCTTCTTTGGATTTTTGAGACTTCGGCACCTCCCACTGAGGGAGCTGCTGTTCTCGCTCATAGAGTCTTGTGCTGAGGAAGCACTTCCCGTTGCTTCACTGTCTCTCATCATGCTTTCATACCCGCTGCTTCCTCCACTGTGGTAGAACAAGGCTGTTTTCCCCATGGCAGGTGGCAGCTCCCCACTCAGGACACTGCTGTTGTCACTTCCGTGGCCACTGCTACAGCGGTGAGGCTTCCGAGGTGGAGTGATCTTGCTGTAAGGTGAAGGCAGCAGGTGAACAGTTGGCTTCTCTTCTCCGTGGACGGCGCTGCGGTCATCTGTGTCCGAGTTCCTACGCAACTGCAGCCCTCTGGTGCCTGTGCTTCCTTGCAGAAGTTCTGAGATCCTCCCATTGACGGCTCTGAGGGGCAGTTTTGAGGAGAGCCCAGAGCCCCTGTTCCTGCTGAGAGACTGAGTAGACCAGGACATATTCTTTCCATTGGGAGGCAAGCCTGAACTCTGCCCCACAGACTGAGGGAGGGACTTGGTAGAGAAGCTAAGTGTTTTGGTGGTTGAGGCAGCCAGGCTTCGAGCCTTAGGACTTGCCAAGAGGAGCTTGCTCACTGCAGAGATCTTTGATTGACTGGCCTTTGGCGAGGCCCCTGCAGACTGAGAAAGGCCTGAGTTTGTGGGTGAGGACATTGCACTGCGGTTGAAACTTCTCCCAGCTCTGGGCATTGTGGTGTCTTTCCCAGGACCCATCTTGGAGCTGACAGAGGACAGACTCTCTGCCCTTTCCAAAGACAGGCACTCATAATGGCTCCCATTGGGCCTTCCCAAGGAATTGGTTCTGCTGGCTAGCTGCTCAAGTTTGGCACTAAACAATTTACTGCTACTATTGTTACCGCTCTCCATACAGGAACCCTTTTGTTTCCCATTCAGCTCATCGGGAAAACTAGCCAGGAAAGGTGCTGGTTGGTTCAAAGGGCTGCTGGTGCTGCTACTGCATGTGCTGTGCTGAGGGCTGGCCCTATTTTTCTGATCCAGGCTAGATTTCCTCACGGGAGGCAACGGCGGAGTTCCTTTTGGACGTGTGAGAACGCAGTGTTTGGGGGACGCAATCCTTCTTTCCAAGCTAGCTCTGGATGTCTGGGACCCAACAGAACAGCTAATGGCACTGTTCTCCTCAATGTAATGATAGGAAACAGCATCCAATTCCTCCAGCTTGCTGGCCTTCTGAACGCCTCTCGTGAGGCTGCCATTTTTAAAGCTCTCCGTAGTGTGTGCTGGGCTGTGGGCTGTGGAACTGGGAAGTCCCATTTCACATCCATCTACAACCCTCTTCAGGTTTTCCGTTCCCGGGGAGCTGGAAGTCTCTCCGCTACTGCTGCTAAACCTGTCTGCTGACTTCTGCTTCTTATTTTGTTGAGTGATGGCTTCAGCCTTGGGGCCACAGCTTTCTTTTTTCACACTGTCTTCCCTCTTTAGCCAAGGATCATCAAATTTTATCTCTTTTCTTACACTGGATTCCTTCACCTCTTGAGACTGGGCAACTTTTGCTGGTGACGACACTGCAGATATGGTCTCAGGCGGCTCTTGTGCCTTAAAGGGATTAACAGCAATACATGGATACACAGTAATGTTGGTCTTCATTGGAATGAAACCTTCACAACTGCTTAGGCTTGTGGTGTTTGATATGGTGACCATAGTCTTTCCCAGGGCTGATATTTTACAACCTTTGATAGGTGACATTTTATTAATACTTTCATCGGTAACCTCTGGCAGTACAAATATTTCCTCGGTGACTGGCTTTTGCTTGTCATTTATACAAACCACACTGCTGTTCTGTACGCCTCTTGCCAGTTCAGGAATGGGCACATCTGCCAGTGCTTCCCCATGCCCATAGCATGCTTGGGCTATGAAGCTGTGGCATGACTGTTCGCCATCACTTCCAGTGCTCATTTCACTCAACCATGAGCTGATAGAGGAACGTCTGCTTTCAGCCTCTTCAGCTTTGTGATCCAGTCCCATTTTTGGAAGAGGCATAAACTGGGTGATACTGACCTCAGACACAGGAGCTGTACTGGCATAGCATTCAAGATCTTCACTGATGCTGCTGATAATGCTAACCGGCCTAGACCCGGAGGCCAGAGCTTGCACAGAACAATCACTGTTAAAGCTGATGATACTTGTTGGACGTCCGTTCTCCAGAACCCCACTAATGGTCAGTTCTTCAACCAGGGTGAATACCAGCTCATCTTCTCCGTTCAGCTCTAAGGGCTGCTGCACCGTGACCATGGTGGTGCTCAAAATCTCCTTCTTTGACTCAGGAGAAAGAGGTGGCTCTTGCTGCTCCTCCTGCTGCTCTTCGTTGTCAATGGGCTCCCCATAATCAGCACTGCTAGAAGACACAGACTTTTTCATGAGCTGTGGGCTCATGCCAATGGGAGGAGTGCGGATCTCTGGCTGCATCAGAGACTCACTGGACACCATCCCGGAGTCCTTGCTTAAGGATGACGGCGGTGGTGCAGGGTTGGGCAGCACCCCTTTCTGGGTGTAAACCTTGCACCTCTGAGAAGGAGAAGTGGGCGGCTTGTACTCTGATGTCTTGGAAAGGCTTGCAATGCCAAGCCGCGGGGAACCCATGGGCTGAGGCTTGCTTTCTACAAAGCCGCAAGTGTTCAGGCTTTCTCGGCTGCTCTGCAGATCCGTGCTGTGGGATTGCTGGGAACAGTTTGTGTGGCTACTTGGACTGCCTGTAACACTCCTAGGTGATGGAGGGGTGGGTGCCTCATTAAGCACCCCGGTGTGAACAGGGGAATGGCTTCCCTGAATTTTGTTGGCTGTTGCATTCAGGTTTTCCTTGAAATCTTTATCAGGTTCTTGGCAGCCTGCCAGGCCTTCTTCTGATGTACTAGTGAGCTCTGCTGCTTGGCCTGACACAGGGCACTTAGTCACTTGGTCGGAGCTGAACTGAACAGGCAGTTCTTCAAAAGGAAACGTGTCAGTCTCCTCACTGCCGTCAATGCAGTCCAACCTCTCCTGGAGTTCCGCAAATGTATTGCACTTCAAGCAGTCTCTCTCAGAAGTGCTGGGGGCTGTCTCACTCATGTCCTCCAGCTTGCCTTCAGTTTTGGTCTTCTGAAGGGCAGGAACTATGGGGACAAAATCCGGGGGACCTTCGTTGTCAGTTAGTTCCTTGTCCGAAAGGGCTGTGCCATTGGGGCCAACATAAATGACGGTGTCGCATGACTGTTCGCTGCTAGAAGAATAATCTGGGTCACTTGACAAGTGAAGAATGGGGAAGTCTGGATCAACAACGTTCCGAGAATGGAAGGGCCTCAGCTGGGTTGGCCTCCGCATCCTCCCTTCTTCACAAGAACTTTCTCCTCCAGAAGAGCTTGACGTGTACTGTTGGGTAGGAAGATAGGGGAAAGGTTAGCATTTCGAAGAACCCCCTTCCATGGAGCTGAAATCCACACCCCATGCTCTCATATAAGCCTTCATGCATACAGAGGCTACTGCAAAGGCCACCGGGCATGGAGATTGCCTCATTCAACATGCAATAGATTGCTTCATGAAGCTGGTGGCTTCTGGCATCAGGGATAAAGCCACAAAGTCCACGTGGCAGGTTGCTGTACAGAAATGATTTAGCATTTCAAACAGCTCCGTGGGCTTGGGTTTAAGCAGCTGTCATATTGCTCTATTTGTTCATACAGGAGCAGTTGGTGGGAAGGAGACTTGCTTACTGGGAGGGAGAAGGGTGAGGCAGTGGGGAGCTGGGCACGGTGTGGATGCACCAACAGGAGGGGCAGATTGGCTCTGCAGGTGCAACTGCACAGCACTGACCTCCCCCGGGCCTTGCCCTTCTCCGTACTGGGAAGCTGCAGTGACTCTGGACCACAGGTGCAAGCAGACTTCCATCCTCACTCACGGCTCCTCTGTTCATGCACACTGGGCTTTAGCAGAATCACAGAGAGTAAAAACAAGTTCTAAAGTGACATGAAAACGAATTTATTTCAAACATGTTACATTTATAAGGTTCTCCTTCATTCCTTTGTTGTGAGTTTTGTCAATATTATTCCCATTTTTCATATGAAAAACTGAGGTTGGACAGTAGTGATTTGCCCAAGATAACAGGGACCAGCTCCTTATCATGGAGAGCTCCAACTCATGCACTGTCAATAGTATGGTCTTCATGCCTGTTTATAAATAAGCTATGCAGTCAGACAGCAATGTCACCTACTGGGGTATGTTGTTGTGCAATCATATTGAGGAAAAATGCCTGATGCTGCAATTCTTCTGCTGAACTCAGTGAGTTGCTCTACCAACTAAATATGTGTAAGACTGGGCCGCATGCCACTTTGATCCCAGTGTTCCTTTTGACAGTTGTTAAAAGAAATTCATTAAAAAGCCTGCCATGGCATTCTTGCAATTATTTACTCTGAAATTCATTCACTGATCACAGTGGAGTTACTTTAGATGGATGACTGAAGTCTACAGCTAAAACCAAAGGCTAATGATGTTGAGCTGAAACATATAGTTGAAAGTGGATGAGCATTTAGTAAGCAACACCCATCACTTAATTAGGTGGCTGGGATAAGCACACTTGGAAGTGTATTTCACTAGAATCAAGGGGGCTTACTTCTGTGATTACAGCGGTAGAGATGAAAGCAGAAAAGGAGGAATGAGAAAAAACAAACCATGCCTCCCACGTCTTTCTTCCATTAACTATATAAAAGAGGGTTCACCTTTGCATTTCAGGATGCAGGGGAACACATTGATCCTCTAGTCCAGTTTCCAGCAACAGAAGCTCAAGTAATACTAAAATTTCCTAGATTTTAATAATGCCAAATAGATGCGCTCAGTAACTTCCTGAAAAATCTCTAAGAAAGGAGTCCACTACTTCTCTGTCCAAGTTATCATTTTTTTATTATTATAGTTAATATGTGTTTCCTGATACACACTTTAACACAGTGGGACTTTCATTTTATTCCTTTATACATTTTATGAGCCTCCTTTCAAAGTGATTTCCACAAACTACTGAAGCCAATATCAAATGAAATAACAATTAAACCACTCCCAGAAATAAAATATAAGCAGCTAGCAGCATAATACATGTTGGCACAGAAGGAAGTCCTATTGAGGTAAGTATTGGATTGCAGCCTTAAGCTGCAATAAAAGCTGATTGCTTGCTTAAGAGAAGGAAGTTTCCAAAATTAAAAAGCCGTTATCTGCTGGCAGAAATTGTCCAGAGTAGGAACAAGGCAAGTCTCCTTAGAGAAGCACTTCTACCAAGTCCTGATCCCACATGTCTAACTTCAAAAAGAAGTAAAAAATCTCAGTGACTGTGAAGGAACATACTCTCCATACTAAAGTCCTAGGCAACTAACTTTCACAGTTTTATTTAGTTGCTGCAAATTTTAATTAATGTTCAGTTTTATTTAGATAGTGGCTAGAGAAGAAGAGATATAAAATAATGTGTGTTGGATCAACCTTTTCTTGCTGTAAATACATGTTAGCTTCTGATTTTTATCAGAACTAAGCATTGGTATATGCAATCTTCTCTGAAAGAACTATATAGAATTCAGATCGGAACACCAAGCTTCTCAATTTTCACTCTCAAGATAAAATATAATGTTGGCTTCAAATGAACTGGCTGAATTAGTACCATCCAGACCACATCAGCTAGTCTTGTGTTTTTTAAAAAAAGTTTGTGCTCATTCATTGTAAGGTTAATGAGGGAAATGCTATCAAAATTAACATTGGTGTCACACACTACAGCATGCTCTGTTGCAGAGATTTCTTTCTGGGAAGAGATTGTTGTGCAGTGATATTTTACAGAATCTATTAATTGATCTCAGCTCACATTTAACAATCCTTAGGCTGCTAATGTGAATAATGTTAATAAATTATTCCAGCTTGACTTTTAACCAGGATTCCATGCTACATAGACTTCAAGAAAGCAACATGAGAGTTTGAACTCTGCCATTTCTGTGCTTATTATAACCAATCATTCATCTAACAATGAACGTATGATTTCCCTCATGCACTCGGATGTACTGCCATACCATCAGAAATTAAGAATATTGATTTTTGTTAGAAGCTGCACTTTCAAGGCCTCTCCCATTTCTTTCGGATCCCTAGCTTGCCATGCTCTTTCCAGAGCACGGCAACAAAAGAGTTCCCCCCTTGTCCTTACCTTTGTTTTCTTTTTCTTCATTCTTAAAACCCTGGATGCAATCTGGATGGTGGAAAGTGTTTCAGCATAGTTCCCTGCAGCTGCCGAAATGTGAGCTATCATGGTAGTACGGCAGTTCATGTTCCCAAGGGACTCCCGGAGCAACATGGTCAGCTTGCTGTCTCTGCAAAATAAAAAGAATTAAGGCTACATTAGTGAGCCATGTTTCACTTCGACTGTCGGGATGTGACTCCAGGTCTCAGCAAGATTTCTTCCTTTTTAATGGAATACTAATTAGCATTGTTCTTCGGGATTCTAGTGCACTACATCTGCCTCTGAACAAGCTGGAAAATCCCTGCACTGAAATGGAGAGGCTCTTATCTTTCAAGGGTTTTCTGCCTGTCTTGTTTTCCTAGCACATTTTCAGCAGTATTTTAGCACTGGAAGCCGCCTCATCACCAGGAACCTATTCTGGGCTAACTAGTTTTAAAAGAAAACCCAGCTGTATTTAAAGGCACAGAAGGATCAGGCCTTAAAACACCCCACGAGTTTCACCTCTGCTCATTCTTTTTGATGTCTGAAGGTGGGATGAGTTTGTCCCATTTTCTCCCTGTCACACACTGAGTCACTGAACGGACTCATTTTTAGAAGACCTTGCCACCTCCGCCTTTCTATCACTTCCTATGAGACCTGCAAATGTTTTGCATGACAATTGCTTTGGCAATGAAGAAACTCTGCTAACATTATCCATTAATGCAACCCCAATTATTACTGCAGGTGATGGCGTGCCATCAAAAATTCAACAACAAAAACTTATTTAGAATGAATTTTTTTCAAAACAAAACCCTGCCTCTTGTCAGCAGTGCACAAGACAATTCAGGAGGAAAACAGTCACTGTGTTATGTGATGGTAGGAACCATCCATTCTATTAATGCAGTTAACAAGAGTACAATTCACCAGGCACTTGTCCTTTGAGAGCCCTATGGGAATTATGCTCCCTCCTCAATAATAATAATAATAATAATAATAATAATAATAATAATAATAATTTTATTATTTATACCCCGCCATCCATAGTTCCCTGCAGAACTCAGCAGGGAGGAGAATATGGACAAAACTAAAATTAGTTGGCTCCAAGGCCAGCCATGAGACAAAGTAAGGCAACTGGGTGTCAGGATCCACAGGGGCAGCAAATCCAGCCTCCAATGAATGCACTGCCTGAGGTTGCTGCAGTGGCACACTCCTTGGAAGTCAGATCTGCCTCCTCCTCCTCTGCAATGTCCACCCAATGCTGCCTCTACAACTGCCTCTTGGTGAATAGTAGGCTCTGCTGGTATCCTCACACCCCTAGGGAGGAAATAGCAAAGGCTGCCCTCTGGGGTCTCCTGGGGCCTGCACCCACCTGGTGTGATTGGTTCTGGTGCCACCTAACATTGGCTTCCCTGCCCTACCAGAACCAACTAGCACCAGCCTCTACTGGTACTTCCCCCTGCTGCCATAAGGGGAATTTGCTGAAACTGCTTGCTGTGAGGGAGTGGGATACTAACACACACACAATAGAGTTACTATGTGCAGATATAGTAGCTCTATTGTGAGTGTGTGTGTGTGTGTGTGTGTTTGCAGATAAAGTACAAGATAAGCAAATTGTTTCCTGATTATTTTTCTTAAGAGAGAGTCTAAAGACATATTGCTATCCTAAGTAGATCCATTCAGCAGCAAATAGCTCCATTTCATCATGTCTAAACAAAGCATCCACCAGAAAGTCTGAAAGTTTCCCCAGAAAGTTCAAGTGCAACCTTCTGTTTTGCACAGAATCTGTCGGTTCTCAGCTTCCTGTGGGCAGAGCTAGTCAATCCCTCTACAGTATTTGATGGCATGTGATGTAAACAAAAGTCCATTAAGATGACAGCAAGGGAAAATGCATTCATTTCTCTGATTCAGCTTTGAATCCACACAGACCAAAAGATAAAAGGCTGTTGTGCAAGCTTCGTGCATCATCTCTTCAATCAAGGAATACTGCACTATCAAATTCTGTGCAAGAGTAACCACTATTCCATGGATGATGTACACAGAAATTATTAACATCTGTATGGAAATCGATACCAAGCCTTTCATTTACTCATGCGTCCATCAAAGCACAACATGGAATGACAGTGCAAAAGGGCAACAGACTATATCTAGGTCTCATGAGAATAACTAAGTCATGCAGCCATCATCAGCAAACTGGTGTGGTCTTCCTCGAGACTTATAAATGATGGATGTCTGTAGGTCACCTGAACCCTGAATTACGCTGAAGTGCATTCTTGCTGTTGGAAGAGAGATGATATTACGCACATTCCTGTGCTACATCTATTGAGATCATGCTTATAAATAACAACAGATGATTTTAAAAACCAGCAATGTTTCATATTTGACTCAAAAAAAGTCTAGCATTATCTTGATAATCTTCCCTTTGCTGTGGGCTACAGTTAGCTGCCTCCTTTCTTACAGCTAGCTTAACAGCTTCCCAAAAGAAAACTACAAAGGAAAGGTTACTAATCATGCAATTTGCAAATATTTTGCATTTTATATTCAAGATCTGGACCTCCCAATTCAATGGTTCAATTATCTCTTTCAATAAGATATGCTAATGATTTTTTAAAAACCCACACAAACATAAAAAATGCCATCAGACACAAGCCACCTAGTAGCTGCTGCCTCTGTTCCTTTGATCTTGCAGCAGTTTAAATCTCTGGATTCTTTTTTCTTTTTTAATCACACCTATTATATTTCAAAATATACCGGTACCCTACAAATAGGTATACAAATGCACAGGGCATCTGTATTTTTTTGAAAGCTGATTCTATCCCTCTGTCAGAATAAAGGAAGATGGGTGCTTTATTTCAATAAGGAAAATAAGCCAATATTCTTCAGAAGCTAGGTTATTTCTAGTGGGGTAATCAAAGGTACTTTGATAAAGGATAATTGTTATGTAAAAATACCCCACAAAACATTTTATATCAAAAGATATTTCTGCTGACTTCAACTTTAATAAAAGTAGCATACAAAAATATGGATCAAAACATTCTGAAGATAGCCTTTCAAGATGGCACAAATCCCCTGTCCTAAATTACCCTTGTGTGACAGCAGTTCAGTAGCTCTGTTCCCAAAGATGCAGTTAGAATTCTGTGTTATGAGGAATATAGTTATTATTAATTAATTAATTTGTACACCACCTTCAGTCAAAAATCTCAGGGTGGTTCACAGCATAAAATTATAAAATAAAAACACATAATACATAATAAAAATAAGAACGAAAACAAAACAAACCAATAGCATGCCCCCCCCCAAAAATATTTAAAAGGACACAGAATGTTAATCAACCAAAGACCTGGCTGAAGAGAAACATTTTTGCCTAAAGATGTACAATGAAGGTGACAGGCAAGCCTCCCTGGGGAGAGCATTCCACAAATGGGGAGCCACTGCAGAAAAGGCCAGTTCTCATGTTGCTATTCTCCAGACATCTCGTGGACAGGGCACACAAAGAAGGGCATCAGATGATAATTGCTAGGTCCAGGTTGGCTCATATAGGGAGGGGTGGTCCTTGTCGTATTGCAGTTATGAGAATTATGTCTGCTGACTTTGATGGCTGTCACCAGGCATCCTTCCTTATCATTAGATGATTGAATATTTTGGGCATATGCATGGCAGATGGAAGAACCTGGATTTAGTTGGTAAATGCTGTCATTTAGGCACAGTACAGGCTCAACTATCTCAAGCCCTGTAATCACCTGGTCCCTGCCCACCATCTAATGTTGTTGATTATTCAGCCAGTTATTGACTATAGGTAAACTACCTTTTCTAAGGAAGACTCTTCAATATTGTTGATCACAGATATTGACTTTCTGGCAGTTGTGAGACTGCTCGAGTTATACAAGGGATACTGCCTCCTGAGCCAGACTCCTCAAAGGAATCAAGGGCTTCCATTGCTAACAACCTGACAAATGGTGCTGGGACCATGCCAGATGGGACAAGTGAACTAGTGCTCCTTTGCACACTAGGAATATTTGGCCCTTAATCTTCTTTAGCCCAAGTGGGGTGGACCTTGGGGAAGGTGGACCGGAGGAAGCAAGGCCTTAGTTCACCTTCTGTCTTTGTCCTGCCTTGCTGCTGTGGGAATCTGGTATGGACAGGTCAGAACAATTAGTTCTGATACATATACTTCTGCAATCAGAAGCCCAAACACCAAGCTGCTACCTCATTGAGAACTAGGATTCAGTATGCTTCCCTTGCATTCAGATGTACCTCCCCCCACCTTGAGCTGAATGTGAATGATCAGAAAGGAGTGTTCTGTCTTTGTGATTGTCAAGGTGATTATTAAAAAAAGAAGATGAACAGCACCAATTCCATTTCCAAATGAAAAGGAAATATACAAAAGAATGGGAACCAAGTTAAAAACATTGGCTCAAAATTCCCCTGTCCCTAGGAGATTATTTAGACAATTTTATGTATTTATTCCAGGTCTCAAACATATTAAGTCATAAATATTTTATCTTTCCTCCCCCCTCTCATTCCTCCTTTCCATTTCTCTTAGGACTCTAACCAATAAAAAAAAGGAATGCAAACATTGGTGACAGCAAAATTAAAGCTGAAAACAGAACCTTATTTTTTTTATTAAGCCATATAACATGCCATGGCATGTGTCCCTACTCATACAAATCACATATCATGGTTTCTTGCTAGGCAGCAGGCCAATGGCAAATGCTATTAACCACCTAGGTGTGTGATTATTACATGATAAGGCGTGGTACGCCCTTGAGCCTGCTGTCATACAGTAATTTATTGGCAGAAAGTGAGCAAATGTAAATATATTTCATGTAGTCAGTAAATATAAACATTATGCCTGCTCCTGCTTCTGTCTTTATTAGTCAATTAATAAGAAAAAGTATAATTAGGGAAAGCATAGGAGCATTGGGTTGGTATGGGGTGCTAAGTCTTCTCTAAATTGTGAAACATCATGGTTGGATCCCAGCCCTATTCCTTGTAGTGCAATTGTCAATACTCTTCAATAAAAGGGACAGGTTAAACATCATATTACTACACAAGATGTTTGTGGTGTTGTCTTCAAGTTTAGATGCCTTTGATAAAAAAATTAGGAAAATTCATGGAAGTTGTCTGTTAATGGTCATTAGCTATGATGGCATAATGGAACCTCTGTGTAAATGGGCAAAATTCCTCGGATTATTAGAAGCAAGATACAGTGGTGACCCGCAAGACGAATGCCTCGCAAAACGAAAAACGCGCAAGATGAAAGGGTTTTTCGGTTTTTGCGTCGCTTCGCTAGACGAATTTCCCTATGGGCTTGCTTCGCAAGACGAAACGTCTTGCGAGTTCTTGTGAGTTTTTTTCCTTTTTCTTAAAGCCGCTAAGCCATTAATAGCCGCTAAGCCGCTAATAGCCGCTAAGCCGCTAATAGCCGTGCTTCGCAAGACGGAAAAAAACGCAAGACGAAGAGACTCGCGGAACGGATTAATTTCGTCTTACGAGGCACCACTGTATAAATAAAACAGAAGATAAGCATCACTTTCACAGCATGCCCTGCTAGTGAGCTTCCAGAAGAAAATGCTGGACTAGTAGAACCTCCATTTTCTGCTGAGCCTGGCATATACATACATACTTTTAAAGATCAGTGTCAGCTTGATGATCAAGAGATGATCAAGAGATCTACACAGCTCCATTTTTTTGTATTGAGGTAGAACTTTTCGATTCATTAATTAATGTTGCAACCCTGCTATCATCCCGTTTTATAGACAGGAATTAAGAATAGTTGTTGTAAGAGCAGGAAGTCAATCTGGGGTTTTGGGGTCCTCTACAATGTACCCCAACAATGATCCCATACATCTGTCAGGCCCAGACCTACCACTGGGCCGAGTGAGATGCTTTCAGTACTATTTTCACCTCAGGAAGCAAAATGTCTTAGCCCAGAACAGTAGACATTCCTGCTTTAATAAATATTTACATTGTGGAACAGAATAAAACTATGCTTAGTTATGGGGTTTAATTGTTTTTGTATGCTGCAGAAACAGAGATAAGAGGTAATTCTAGTTCTTGAAGGATTACTGGTTAAAAGAGAAACAAAATAGAAAAAGGGAAGAGGGAGAGAAAGGAATTGTGACAACTAATTGCACTGAAAAATAGTCACAGTCTTGTTTGCTAAAATTGCCTGTATGGGGTTTGTCTTTCATTATGACATAGTCATTTCTGGTACACAAGCAGTTCTATAAAAAGGAAGATTAAACATGATTGTCAGAGTAAGCTAAGGTGTTACTAAGACATGAAAAACAGACCTGGTTTTGTAAATTTCATAGAAATGGCATGTTTAGTGGCTTTGTTCCTAAAAAGCATAAGGTGTACTGTCACTTTAGTACAGGTCAAAGCTGGGATACGCATGAATATCCATTTGAGATATGCAACTCAAACAGATACATTAAATGTAGTCACACATTCAATGTAACATACAGTTTGACCTTATGGTAAAATAATTCCCAAATGTTCTTCACTCATACATTTTTCATTTGGTTTGCTCTCATTTTCTAGTACTTAGACCTTTTAACAGCTATTGTTGCCATTATTAGAAGACTCTTTCCAGTAAATTTGGGCAGTAACACTTGCCTACCACCAACAGTCATACTTATACTAAGTTTCACATAATCTTACAACAGAAATTAATTTTAAATTATTCTCAGTCAGCATGTAACAAACCCCAATATCAGATAATTGTGAACCCATTACAGAGCTAATACAGTCCATAATTTACACAAGATCTATATTGTTCCCAGTATGCCACATTGCTGTACAGATTTCTGTACATTCAGTAAGGCATATTTGCATGTAAGCATCCAGAATATTTTAGCCTAAATATCTTTCAATGAGATAGCAAAATCATCACTGAAAATATTGGTAATATGAGAGCCTCCTGAAAAGAGATGATGAGAGATAAATATGCATTGTAACTAAAATCTCAATGCTTATACCGTATACATAAATATCATTACATCAACCTTCATTTGATATAAAACACACCACACAATTGTACAAGCAATGTGTTATTACAAAATATCTAAACAGCCAGTACACAACAGATGAACAATCATCAGAATGACTGATGTTTATGATGACTAGAACTTTGGAAGCAATTTTGCCTGTCATTATGTAAATATTGGCCTATGTTTAACATTATCAATGGAATCTTATTATTTATTATATACTCATTTTTACACCATATCTTTTAAAAAAAATCACAGAGGACAGACATTTTCTGAAAAAGACTCATGTTGAAAATATAACAACATGATTTTGTAAACGTTCGCTTACCAATTGTCCATCAAAATAATAATGAATTTTTCTCAGATCTTTTTAGACGGATTACAAATAAGGTAAAGGTAAAGGGACCCCTGACCATTAGGGCCAGTCGTGACCGACTCTGGGGTTGCGGCGCTCATCTTGCTTTATTGGCCGAGGGAGCCGGCGTACAGCTTCCAGGTCATGTGGCCAGCATGACTAAGCTGCTTCTGGCGAACCAGAGCAGCGCACGGAAATGCCGTTTACCTTCCCGCTGGAGCGGTACCTATTTATCTACTTGCACTTTGACATGCTTTCGAACTGCTAGGTTGGCAGGAGCAGGGACCGAGCAACAGGAGCTCACCCCATCGCGGGGATTCAAACCGCCGACCTTCTGATCGGCAAGTCCTAGGCTCTGTGGTTTACCCACAGAGCCACCCGTGTCCCTTGGATTACAAATAGATTGTGGCAATTTCTGAGTGGTACCAGTGATACTTCCCACTGAAATGGGAAGAACAGCCAGAAAGTGTCTCCTGAAATGGGAAGAACAGCCAGAAAGTGTAAATAATTCACTGGAATCCTGACATTTTGACTGACTATATTAAAGGCTCAATTGTGTAATTCGCACAACTCAGCTCCCATTTTCTTGCTGAGCTCCTACAAGCTTTACTGAGTCCTCAGAAGAATGGCCACCAATGAGCTCCTTGGTCTTTCTTCTTGTCTGTCCTTTGAAATTGACTTGTGCCCTGGGCAAACCACTGAAACAGGAGACAAGCTTAGTGGAGTTTCTTCATCTGTGAACTTTATTTCTGGCAGTCAAATACATGTGTCATAATGCCACATTTACATTATGTGCAATTTCTCTCCAGAAATACAGAAAGCAATTCATAGCAGGAGGAGAGAGGTTAAGCACAGAGGTTCTCAGTGCTTTTCCTTTTAACTTCAATATACAAGATCCTATTCAAAAGCAATAACTCACTCTATAATAACTCTCTTTTCTCCAAGCTGGGGTGGTGGTGGTAGAATCAAAGAGTTTTAGAAAGAATCCAAAGGGCTGGGTCATTAACCACTTGTGGCACAAAACATAACTCTCTTAGAATTCAGAAAAGAGTGTTGAACATTGCATATAAATGCCAGAGTCTTACAGTAAAATATTTTCTCCTGATCAAGCTAGGAGTCAGAGATGTATTGTGGATGTACCCTGAACTGGAAAAGTAACAGAACATTCAAATGGGTGTCATGTACAATGGCCATTTCTCTCCCTAACCCACCTGCAAGGGCTATGTGGGTGGAGCCCTTTTTAATAAGCAATAATCCTGTCTCTGAATCTATTCAGGGTTAAAAGTAGGCTAAAGTTAATACCCCTCCACATTTCCTCATCTTCATAACAACTGATTTCTTCTTTTTGAAGAGAGTGATGTATGTGTAGCTCCAGCAGCTAAATTCAAGAGAAAAACTGTGTGAGCAGAATTTGGGGCTAAACGACAGTGGACATCAGAGTTGAGAAGGGTGATTTTTAAAATAGAAACAAAATAATCTTACTAATGGTTTCTCTCTACAATTGAAAATATTACTCCCAGTTCTTAAATAACGGAAACACGTTTATGGGCCCAAATGACAAAAAAAGCATCAGAAGAAATACATTTTTTGCTTCTTAGCAAATACATTATTAATGGTTTGGTGTTGAACTAACTGGTGATCTCTCAGGGTCTCTTCCAACCCTGTGTGCTTGTGATTGTAAAAATAAAAACTGTAAGGTGGTAAAAAAACCACCCTGGCTGAACAGGTCTAGCTGGTGATCGGTTGCCAGCTGGGCAGGAGTGGAGATTTTTTGGCCCTCCAGATATTGATAACTATAATTTCCATCAGCCCTAGTAAGCATGGAAGTTATCATTCTCCAACACCTGGGGGCCAAAGGTTACTACACCAGCCATAGGGAATAACTGGTAGACCTTCATTTAAATGATGACTGGTAAGTATTCTGGGAGAGGAGAGCCATTTTGGGGAAGGGGGCGTGCATTTCTTCCTGCACCTTCATTGAGAAACTGATGTGGGAGTACTGAACCTAGGACAGCCATTGGAGTGTTTAATACTGTACTTCCACCTATGCTCAACCTTTATGCTTCTAAACAAACACAAATATTACAGAGCACCAGCAAGCCTCCAGTAAAGTTACGCCTTCCCTTGTTAATTTTAAAGAGCCTCAAAGACTCCTTTCTTCATCATGGCCTTTGGGGGCTGAGCTATTGGATGCTGTTCTCCAGAGATAGATGGACTATTTGTATTTTGATTCTTTTTTTAATGGTTCTGTTGTTGGATTATATATATCACTTTGGGGCAATTTTTGCCTAAAACGTAGTTGCACACCCTATTAAATAAATAGTTAAATTCCAAAGGAAACCAAGCCCTGGTAACCAATGAAACACTGAAAATCTTATTGTGCAGAGAATTTGGGAATACCTAACAGTATGTATGAAGTTAAAAAGAATGGAAACTGACAAGCACAGTTCATATGTTACCAGCGTGTCACAGGTATTTTATTTTGTTTGGTTATACCATTTATATGCTCATTTTACATTGAAAGGTTTTGAACACACTACTGGTAGATTCATGGATCTTCAGTTCTGTTTTAAATTATGTTTTTGAGTATGATTTTATCCCTATCCCACCAAAAAAGGGGTTCCCTGCTTTGCTTGTTCAACATTTCATTATGTAAGATTAGCCTATGGCTAGGTACTTTATAATTTGCATAATTTTACTTTTTATTATGCTATGGGCTCAACTGTTCTTTATAATTCTTACAACTCAGCTCTGATTTTATCACTGAAACTTATTGTCTAACAAAAATTATCCCCCCCACCAGCTCTGATTGTAGCATGAGTCCTCAGAGCAGATACCAATGAATCTCTTCATCTATCATTTTGTCTGTCCTTTGAAACTAACTTGTGCCTTTGGCACATCATTGGAAGGATTAGCGGAGTTTCTCTATCTGTGAACATCACTGCTAAAATAAATTTGTAAAAAGCTACTTATGTTCTATCACTTAATCATCCAGTCCACCAGTAGGTGGATCCTATATGTTCTACTTGTTTAACCATCTCACAGGCACCTACCAGAAAACAACAAAAAATCAGGATAAAATGCAAAGAAACAGATTATATTGTACATGTGCCAACATCTCTATATTGAGGGCAGCTTGTAATAAATTTTATCATAACAGAAGAAATCTCAGTTAAACTGAAAACTAATTTGGATCCATATGCTTATGTCAGAGAAGAGTCAGACTGCTAAAATACTGCTGACTGTGAGTGGATCTTTAAAATAGTGCTGATGTTATACACTACAGACAACAGATGACTAGAGTAATTGTGTTTGCACACCAGGCACTGCAATATTCACAAATAAATGGCATACATGACTCATTTTGTACTCATAAGTATCAGAATATACTCACAACCAACAATCTGTTAATAGAGGTAGTCTCCTGATATGGAATTAGAGGCAGAGTAACAACAGGCAGAAAGGACCAGGCCTGTACTATGGCCTGCCACTGTTTCAGTGGCTTGCAAACTGAATTGGTAGGACAAGCATTTAGAAAGCAAAAGCCACATTTCAGACACAGTGCAGGGTCAGTGCAGCTGCACAGTCTGCAAGGCAGAACGTGGCCTCCTACATAAGCTGGTATCTCCTTAGGAGCAACTTCCTGAACTTGCTGAGTTGGTAGATCCTATGTGGAGATTCTCCCTTCACTATAAATCCCATGTCACAGCTCTATACAGAAGCACATGGCAGGAGTTAGAGGAACCAAACAGTTTTTAGGGGTGGGGGAGTGGGGAGTTTGTCCAGGGCATGAGTGGCCAAAATAAAGGGAAGCACTCACATCTCCACAAACAGGAATAAGAGGCACCCGCAAACCTCTAGCAGGTAAACCATGGAGGCATTTTAACAGCTGTCCTTCCTTGCATGTTTCATTCATGGCACAAACATCAGCTACTGTGCAAACAGGGTAGCACAGGCACTGGGCAATTACAAAAAAGAAAACTCCAGGAGGAAAATGAAAGTTTCATTTTCTCCACCTGATGCCTGACCATGTTTGGAACAAGAACGTTAGAGATTGCTTCTAAGAGCAATGAAGCACAGTTGCCATGTCATATTAATGCAACTGGAAGGCAAATTTCCTCAGACTTATGGTAATCACATGATAGCTTTCATGTAGTCAGGCTATCATAGAGCAGCTGCTATGTTTGGAATTTCTAATGTATCTATAAAGAGTTAGACATCAGGTGATACTCCTGCTATACGATAGTTATTACTTCAGCTGGTCAAGTGAATTACTGCTGAGCATACGTTTGTGGGTGTACCTTTCTGACTGATTACATTTAAATAAATTTGCATAGTACCAAAATCAGGAATTCTCACAAAGTCAAATATTCACCACTTCTTAAATATACATATGTGAAAAGCAGTTCCTTTCATCATTAAATACAGCCGACATCTCATGGCACACACACAAAGACTAGGGTCTTAATTTTTTTAAGATTTCTTGCCTTTATATTGAAGGAAAGCTCTGATCCTGGCATTGTCTCCAGAATCGATGAATGCATGTATAAACATAACATTTTGTCATCACAAATAAATGTCCTGGAATCACAATAGCATTCTTTAGGAGGCAAGACAGGACAGTGACCTCTTCCAAACTCAATCAGTCTTGACATTACTTGGTAATGCTTGTTAAAATTCATTGGCAATAAATGGCTGGTTGTAAGCCACTGGAACATTTATTTGGTACCAGCTGTATTCACAGATGAAGCATAGAGCAACTTCACATGCTAACCATGAAACACAAAGAAAGTCCAAGTGACTTGTGTGTCTTTATTTGTATATTGATGCTTCCTGCACATTATCCAAAGAAGGTACCCATTCATCTCCTCGATGAGATATGTTAGCTCCCACACACAGAGCTACTGATCATATTTCTCCCCAAAGTGAAACTTCAAATGTTACACAGAAAGTGCACAAAGAATGTGTGACATGCACACACTTCCTCTGCCAACTCTCCTTCTTATTGTCCAAAACAATTCATAGTCTCTGCCCAATTTTCATTAGACAGAAATGGCAGGAGAAAAGGGAAAGGTTAATGCTAAACTTCATTCACACCAGTGGGTGTGTTGCTCAACAACAGGTGCCATTGGACACCATCAGTCCTCTCTTACCATTTCCGCACATGCATGCTTCTGCCTCCTCCCCACCCCCCAATGATTCCGCCATGAAAACAGGAAAGAAATGTATGCTGGTATGCCAAACCAAATTTCATCACTTTACTCTCACAATTTTCTGGGTTAAGGAGACTGCAAGTAGATTTTTTTCTGGAATCAGATAACATGGAAATGAGCACTAAAAATGGGTTTTATTCCATTAGTTTTCTGGAAGTGGCTTTTACACTATGTAAAAGATCAAATATAGCGCTGGGATTAAGTTAGGGAAATGTAGGGGAAATGGACAAAAGCACTGTGTGAATGTAGCCCATGAAAACTCCAGGTGGCCTCATATCTGACAGTGAAAATGCTGCCAATATCTTATGACCTTAATGACACAGCATATACTGGACAACGTGTCTCACAATACTGTCTAGTGTCTCTGTTCAGGAGAATACAACATTTTTTTTTTCTGGGACTCCCCTGCTGTGAATCATTACAACTCAGACGTGGAATATCAGGGTTGTTATTTCCTCAAGTGAAATTAACGTCAAATATTGGTGATTGTGTCATGCATATTCATGAACTTTTGAGAAGGTTTCATAATTAGATCAGTTGGGTGAGATTCCCTTGATCTGAAGTAGCAGGGGCCCCCCATCAAGACGCCAACCATCTTGTAGCGTGACCTTCCCAATTTCCTGCACTAGAGAACTGATCTTGTTATCCTAATTGCAATTCCAAATGGAGTGGTACCTGAAAATAAATTGACTGCTGTTCAATTTCACAAACCACTCGGATTGGAATTGCAACCAGTATAAATAGAGCAACTCTCCAGGAAGCTGGGGAGGTCACTCAGTAGGATTGTTGGCATCTGCTGGAGAAAACCTTTGTGTGCCAGCCTCCTGGTGCTTTCAGACCGTAGCACAGCAGTAAGGAAAAGCAGAACTATTTCCATGCTACAAATTAAACATTTTTCTTGCCTATACATGTGCCTCAGTTCATACAGCTTATTCCTTCAAATAGAAGCATGCTTTTACAATAGCCCCAAAACATTATATACAGTAAGAATATCGAAGTCACTAACAGAAAGCCCTTAAAAAAATTCTGTTATCCCTAATTATCTCATAAATACAATTAATCAATCCTCAACATCACAACTGGCAAGTGTGATCTTTTACAGAAAAATGGAAGAGGAGGGAAAACATATTCCAAAGCTTTTTGATCTGTGGTGACCCATAGCACTGTATGTCACATGGAGGACAACACCAAGGGGGTCAAGTCCAAACGGTCTCTCGCCTCCATTAACCACAAAACATCACTTTGTATACCAACTTAAAACTTTAGGGGAAATCTAGGGTTAGACAGATCAGTCTGTTTCTGGTCAGTGTCAGTTTTGCACATGTTCACTCATAAGGTAATTATTCGGTTTTGTGTCTGCATCAATGAGTGATTAAAAATACAAACATGAACATCTATTTACATTATTTTCAAATGTATTTTTGCACTTTTTAAAAGAAGAAAGTGCATACAAAAATGCAATTTATATTACAAGGAATTTCTGTATGCATTTTAATGTGCAAGGTACATTGTCATATGCAGTTCTGATCAAAGAACTGCACTGCAAAATTCACTACTAGGTGCAAAAATAATTACTGATCCTTGTCTGGGAAGTACAAATCAGGTCGGCTTCAGATCAAGCAACACCCTCAAGTATCTGTATCTAGAGATCATGACAAAAACTGAGATCATTCAACTTTCTCAGAAAATCAGATTATACATAAAAAATAACCTCGTCTGAATAGAAGTAAATAATGTAGGGATTCCTATCTGAAACATTCCCATTCTTGGGGGTGGAATCTGAAAAGCAAAAGAGTTTCATTTGATAATTAGGAAACTTACCAGCAATATATAAGTTATGTATATACTTGGAAACTTAATGGACTTCTATTATTTTCACCTGGAACAGGCTTTGTATATACCCTGAGCCACCACACACAAAATGGCTGCCACATGAAGACTGCTTGAAATCACTCTCCATGGCAACTGTCTGCATGTAGTGAGCCTTTCATGTGCTGTGGCTCAGCACACAAATCAGGAAGTTTCCTATGTCATTTTTAGTCTTAATTTTAATTTTTTAAAATTTGCCTTAGTGTCAAGAAAATTTTCTCTGTGTACCAATGGCAGGCAACATGTCAAGCAAATTAAGGCAGCTTCTAATGGACAGTTTTCATACCCACTGGCCATTAGAACTTGGCTAGACATATCAAAATCCTTCAATTATTTGTTTATTTAGTTATCACATTTGTATTCCATCTGTTCTCCAAAGAGTTTGGAGCAGCATATGTGGGGCTATCCAAACTTATTTTTTCCCCCCAGCAAACCAATGAGAGGCACAGGCTGGTTATGAAGTGTACAAGGCACAAGGTAACCACATACACTTTACGGCAGAATATTTTGTAAATAATAATAATAATCCTGGAACTGCGAATCCTTATTTCATTTTAGTTAGGTCTATTTCTGCCATTCACTTTAATGAAACTGGTGTGAATAAAGATCTATTTCTACCATCTGTATTCATCCCTCAATTCTAAAACTAATTTACAACACTTGCCATGAAGCTCTTAGTACCCTGCTTTTGAGTAGTTCCAACTACATTTACCTTCATCTTTGTGAAACAATTTAAGTATAGAAATACTGTGTGTCGATTTTACATGTTTTCAGAATTTCATTCTCCTTAAAAAGCAAGCAATGTTTCTTCACTTACTATGATACTTTCATAAGATGTGTGGCATTGAAGTTCCAAAGATTACTCTAACTTTTGAAAACTAGGAGAAGGAATTCCCAAAAAGCATTTGGCAAGATTGCCGCTCTCTTAAATTTTTACCTGAGCAAGCCATAAGAGTTCAAGAAGCTTATTGTGAATCTAATGTTCCAGGAGTGCAGAGTCAACAGATTTCAAAAGATTATATCAAGAGTGGATTAGAAAGTATTAAAACATGCCTTGCTGTTCAGATCAAAAGTTCATCTGTTTCAAACTGCGGCCTGGTAGATGCCCATGAAAGCTTACAGCTCAGCAAGTTGGTGAAAGCTACCATCAACTAGTACAGAGAGGTATTCTTGTTTTTTTTCAATGTTCATTTTTACATGAAATAAAATGTATATTTGTCACATTTATACACCATTCCTCCTCCAAGAAAAACATGGTAGCTTACATATGGTTCTTAGTTTGTCGCTTATCTGGACGTTTCTCAAAGTCTGATTCCCTTTAGCTTCAGCAGTTGAACTGTATTGTGTGCCTTAAGAATATATTATTTGGTCCTCTTAGGGGGGGAAACAGCAGGTGCCACTACTACCTGTCCTCTCTCTCTAGGATTGGGTCCCCTTTCTGCCTGCCTGTCTGCACAGAAGTCAGAATCAATTGCATTGGTTGCTTCTGCCACTGATTGATCACCTGCTCAAGTCGGCAAGCAAAGAACGAGCAACGAGTGTGGGTCAGAGCAACGGCCAACATTCACTCAACAGTACTGTCCTGGGAGGTTTGTGCTAGTGCCGTACTGAAGCCTGTCCTCTAGCTTCTCAGAAGTTTACTTCCCCTGCAAAATGGGCTTCTATTTTTCTGCCTTCTTCTCAGGGCACTTTTGAATTTCTTCAGAAGCGTCCCGAGAAAATGATGGGGAGGATGAAGAGGATCCCAAAGAAGGGTGTAGCCATGACTGGTACACCTCAGGGCAAGCTGGGAATGGAGGAGGAGAGGTTGGGGGCACAAAAAGTACTCACGGGGCAACAGAAGATGGTGAGGGGATGGGAGTCAGTGCACAGGAACCAGAGGAGCAGGGTCCATTACCAGAGCCAGAAGAGCCCCCGCCTCCATGAACATGGCAGGCTCTGAGGCATAGGGAGCAGAGGGAGGGACACGCTAGGAGGCTGAGGCATGCAAGGGTCCATAGCCCAGCTTCCTAGCTGGCCAGGTGGGGCTCACTAGCTCTGGGAGGAGGAGTGTGATTCCTCAGCTGGCTTAGGCTCAGGACAGGTGAGGGTCACCTGCCTCATCAAGCCCAGATGCTGCAATCAAGATTCAATGGATAAAAGGGAAGCAGAGCTGAGGTGCTGTGTCTGCTCAACTTCCCATGTTGAGGGACCATGGTTTGGGTATCCTGGGAGTACCACAATTTATTCATTTTATTTATTGAATTTGTATACTGCTCTGTGCCCACAGGTCTCAGGGCAGTTCACAGGATAAAATCAGGATATAAAACCATGAAGTACATAATCAAAATTAAAACAACAACCACCCAGTAACACCCCCACCACATTTTTAAATAGCATAGGATGTCAATTGTGCTTTTCAGGACTGAAATCCAGATTCCCTGACCCTGGATAGGCTGCAGAGGTGGGAACCTGGCTTGACTGTTGGACTATGGACTGGGCTTGCTGTATTGAACCTGGACTGTGTTTCCTGACCTGTCAGATTGCTGGACTACTTGCTAGCATTTGCCCTTGGAACTGTATACACCAGCTGGACGGGTCTCCAGGTACGGTGGGGTTCAGGACACAGAGTTACCTCACAGTGCCTTCTCCGAAGCTTTAATTGAGTCATGGGTAGGGAGGGAGGCTGGCTACCAAATGTCTGAGATTGACAAACTCTCTGGTTTTGTTTTTAAGAGGAGTCCTTCCTTGAGCCTTATGGGGGGAAACCTTTGAACACTGATGCCTGTTAAATTAAAATAAAAAAGACTTCACTTAAAAGCCAACAATGACCAGCTTGCAGGTGCACAGTTAGCATCTTCCCTGCTTTCTTGTGCTCACAGGAAAGCCCAATTGTGGATGTCATAGGGTTTTTTGGAAAGGAAAGCACCTGGGAAGACTGCAGAGTGCAGCCCACCAAAGGACTGATTGGCAGAATAATACAAAGAACACTTGAAAATGTCTGTTGTCTTAAGTAAGGTAAAGTAAGGTAAGCACCCAACCATGATAATTTCACTGAACTCTTTTCTTTTTGATAATTTTTGAAGGCAATTTCTTTTCTCATTAATTGATGGAGAATAGTTTTGGGGTTGTTGCTTTTTTAAGAAACACAGGACAAATTTCTGGCACTCTTCCCACTCTACCAGTTCAGCGAGCAAGAGGGCACGCAATCTGTAGCAGCAGAAAGCACAGCTGTCAGTGCCAGCCAGAAGAGGGCAGATGAGTGATTATCACTGCTCTTTCTGCTGATGCAATCACTAGGCCACCCAACACAATTGGGTGAGCAGGTGGGGAGGGGTAGCTTGGAGCAGCCACTGCCACTTGCCCTTTCTGCCTGTGGGGTAGTAGCAGGGCATGGATGGGGGAAAGAGGGGGTACTGTGTCCTGTTCTTTGTCTCCAGCAACTGAGAATCCAAAGTATACCAAGCATTAAGATTCTATTCTTGCACTAATTCTACTATTCAAGTCATGTAAGAGCTTCAGGGATATCTATATATATTTACAGAAAGGTAGGTGCACTAGGCAAGTCTATCCCTGATGATCAGAGAATAAGATCAAGTGAACTGCTTTATAGATGTTTGTTTAGCGATAAGTTACAGGGGAATCATTACCTCCACATAATTACATCTCACCACTGACAAGTCGTAACACGTGTGTTAAGTTGTACACTGATTTCCTGAGACTGTTGTGCAGTCCAATTGTGCTGGTAGGCTCAGCAGTCCTTTAGCTTTATATCCAATTAATTCTGAAAGATAGCAAGTTCTCCAATGAACACTAAATAAATAGAATCAATAACTAAATGACTGTTTGGAGAGTATAATACATGATGGCTTTGCTAACATCTTCCAATAGTTCAGGTTTACTTATTTTTCCCATGTGATGCATGCCTCTTGCAACAGTGTACAACAACAGCTCCTTTTGACAGCATCTACTTAATCACTTTAAGTGGGTTTATGATCACACACAAGAGAAACAATTTAATCCCCTGATTTTTATCCTTTGTAACCTCATAGAAACTACTGGAAGCACATGGCGGGTAAGGTCTCTTTATATCATGCCAAAGTCACATGGAAGGAACATCCCCAAAGGAGTGCCATTCTGGCTTCACTGCTGTTGGTGATGGTTTTACCCTTTTGAATGTTGATAGTGATGAGGTCATCACTCACCCCTTCTGTAAACTATCATCATCGCCATCAATGATTTATTAGCTGCATTCTAACCGACTGTTGCAAGGCAATGTACAACAAATATAATTAAAACCAGTTTAGGAATACAAAAACAGCAAGTAGATTTTAAACAAAGCTAAAAACACTTGTGGTAAAGACCCATTTTTCCAGCTGGGAAAGCCTGTCAGAACAATGCTGTCTTCAATTGTTTCCAGAAAGTGTAGATACCAGGCACTTATTGCATCT
Organism: Podarcis melisellensis; assembly: GCF_964234715.1. Taxonomy (NCBI): domain Eukaryota; kingdom Metazoa; phylum Chordata; class Lepidosauria; order Squamata; family Lacertidae; genus Podarcis; species Podarcis melisellensis. The sequence continues at coordinate 42,733,127 of NC_138530.1, forward strand.
TGACAGGAATCCTATTCACATAACTGGGGCAGCCATGCTAAAAGCTGTGCTTCAAGTTACTGTAGAGAGGGCTTCTGTGATCTTTGGAACTTGCGGGAGAAACTCTCCCGCAGCAAGGCTAGGTTCTAAAAATGTAGAGTTCTGCTAGTTTTATTTATGTAATGGTGCTTAGGGCTTAAGACTGTCAAATGAAAAACATCCTCCCCTTTCCAGGCCAAGACCTGAATTTTTATCTACTTTATGCTCTAACAAAGGGGAAGTATTTGGGTACCATCTACGAATGCAGATGCTTGAAGAAATATGCCCAGATTAGAGGCCCAAATCTTCTACTCTGCCAGCAATCTATTTTCCAATTCAAGGCCAGAGGAGCAACAACAGCAGTTGTAGACCTCAGAACACTCTGAGGTGGCTTTAGAAGGTACAGTGTACAGAACTATTCCTGCCACTCGCCAAAGGAGGAAGAAGCATATGATAGCCATATTTCACCAAAAAGTGGAAGTATAGTGTCCAGATCAAGGGAAGTAATAGTACCACTCTATTCTGACTTGGTCAGACCACACTTGGAATACTGTGCCCAGTTCTGGGTGCCACAATTTAGGAAGGATATTGACAAGCTGGAATGTATGCAGAGGAGGGTGACCAAGATGATCAAGGGTCTGGAAACCAAGCCTTATGAGGAACGGTTGAGGGAGTTGGGTATGTTTAGCTTTGTAGAGAGGAAACTGAGAGGAGATGTGATAGCCATCTTCAAATATCTAAAGGGCTGTCTTATGGAAGATGGAGCAAGCTTCTTTTCTCCTGCCCTGGAAGATAGGACTCAATCCAATGAAAACTTACAAGAAAGGAGATTCCGACTAAACATCGAGAAGAAAATTCTGCCAGTAAGTGGGGTGGACTCCCTTGGGAGTCTCTATTCAACAGTGGGGTGGACTCCCTTGGGAGGTTGAAGACTCTCCATCCTCTGCTTAAAAACCTCCAAGGAAGGATAGTCATCTGTCATGGATGCTTTAGCTGAGATTCCTTCATTGCAGCTCTACAATTCTATCAGGGGTTGCCCATCACCTTCTGCTGCCTGGGGTAAAGGACAAATGGGCTTCCTTAATCTCACATACAGCTGAGAATCAGCTGATCACAGTGGTATTGCAATAGCATCCACAATCACACCTACACCTGAAGACAGCAAGCTAGTTTAGGGAGCATAGATCATTTTACTATTTTCCAACACCTAGTCATTGCCACCCAGCCCAAGCATCCACTGCTGAGGTGGCCATTTCACTCTGCCTAATTGTAGAACTCTAAGATTAATTGAGAAGTTGGAACAGTTGCTTCTCCTACCCACTGTGCTCTTTTCTTGAACCACCATAATAATAAAACTGGCACGTGAAGGCTCTCGTGACAGCAAGATATAGCTAAATACAACTTTTCCCTCTGGAACCATAGTATGATGACACACCTGGACATTTCTCACTTAAGTGGTTATGCAGTAGCCATCCTACTGCCTCACTAGTGTGAAATCCAGTAATGTCTCTAGCTACATTGAAAACAAAGGAAAAGAAAGATGAACCAAAAGCAGCCATGATCTTCATTTTCCCAAGTTTGTCAACGTGTCTAGACAAAGTAGTCTTTGAGGTGGGTGTTACTGTAGTCCTCAACTGATGTCAACAAGACCAATGGATGGGTTGCAGAGTTATGATGAGTGATTGATTCTCTTAGTCACATTTTTTGAATTTAGTTAGCTCTTTGACAGGAGTATTTTCTTTCTAACAAGTCCGCCAAATTACTGGATCCAAAGTGCCCTCTGACTCCCTGAAAAGAAAACCTAAAAGCACAAAGCAAAAAATGAAACTTGCTACAAGCAGAATTTCAAAGAACTACTACATCAAAGAATATTACATCCCAGACAAAGCCTTAATTAAGATCATTTCAAAATGTGGTTCCAATACAGGATTCACCCTTGTATTGTAGAACTATATAAGTCACAAAGAGCTTCATATACTGAAAACAATGTTCTCAAGAGACTGCTGCTTCAGCAGTATTCCCTCTCCATTTCTTTCCTATTAGATGTTAAATACTTTAAGAACAAGAGTAGGAAAACTAAATTAAAGAGCATTCTCGAGGTTTCATGAAATTGTCACTTATTAATTAGTAGATCTTCTGGACTGGGTTTATCCATGTTCTGAAAGGTAACGTATAAATTAATTCTGCAACTTCTTGGCCTCTGTCTTGGGAGACAATGGAACAGTGATCCTTCAGGGATATAGCCAAACCATTGGAGAGTTACAGTGCCTGCTGTGGTTGTAGAGACTGATAAGGGAGAGATGTTATTGCAGATTAGCTTTCCTTTTAAAAAGCCTTCAAAGCCATGTTTGAAAACAAACTTAATGGGAATACATGGACAGGGACTGAAAAAGTGTGGTTGGTGGCAGGAACTAGGTTTCATTCATTTATTTCTAGAATTTAGATCCGGCCAAACAGCCAGGAATGTCTCCTATGCTGGGCAATGATTAAAAGACTGAAATACAAATTTAATCCAATATAATTTAAAATGATAGTGACGTGCAGACCTTCCTCAAGGATAGGGGGGGAAATTGATTGTTCTGGAACCCAATTCCATATTTGGAAACCCTATTGCACTCCAGATGACATCACTGACCACTTCCCAGGCATGGCAGTGTCTACAGCATAAGAGATTTAAGGGTTGAGAAGCCCCCTACTTCTCCTCCTCTGGTGCCTGGAATGTTAGCATCCTAGGTGATGGGACCATGGGAAAACAATTTCATCTCCCAGAATTCCTGGGGAAAGCATATCCCAGAATGTTTCTAGGTATCTCTAGATCTCTCTATCCACTACGACTATTGAGGCAGCCACCAGGTAACTAGAAGGGGTACAAAAGAAGAGCCAGGGAGGAGGCTTTTTTAGGCCTAGATTATGCTAAATCCTGCAGGAAAATAATTTAGGGGGAAATGGCACTCAATTTGGGATAAGACTAAGAACTACAAAGTCACATGCCAAACAAATCTTGAACCACAGCAAATTTGGCAGCATCACTTAAAAAATAAAATAAGCAAATTATGCTTTAAACAAATACACAACAAGGAGGTCTAGTGTCTTTACAGTAACCACTGACAGTCAGATTAAGTCTAACTTTTGCTGGTTGTCCCCTGCCCTCTTGTGAAAAGGCTAACGGATCAGCAGAATACTTTGATTTATGTCATGTGGTAGAAGAGACTGAGCAATGTTAAAAACCATTGGGACTCTTGATATGGGAGATGCCAAGAAAATGGCCATGTTCCTTGTCTAACAGAGTTGTGAAGAGAGAAGTATGTTAAATTGAAGTAGTGCTCCTTATAACTTAACACAGCCATTGTAAGTAAATGGCACAAAGAACAGTAGCTCCTGTCAATTGGAATGAAAATTTATGACGAATTAGTACAAATCAAGGAGCATGGATAGGTGACACTAAATCACAACAATGCAACTCATGCAGCTGATAAAATGCAGAACACAGAATGTGCTGTGGTCTTTTTGTTAGTATTCTTTGATCATATTTTCAACTATCTGTCCTTCTAGCTGTTTTGAATTTCCTTGGAAAGAAAAATGCCACAGAAAATTTAAAAACCAATACAAGTAAATAATTTAGCATTTTCCACCATCCATGTTATGTCATTAAGCAACACAGAGAGAGCAGGTTCACACAAACGTGTCTCCGTAATTTGATTCCTCTACACTTGACTGGACACTTCATTAAAAACTGCCATGCAGATGATTTGTGTCGATATAAAACATCTGCCTGTTATGTAATGGCACATTCACCTATGCAAGCTATCACTTTCCTATGCCTGCTGCTCTAGAAGCGGCTGTGGTGGCAAGTGGCTTTTGCAGCCGCACAGGGGAATGAGGGAGGTCTGACAAAAGGCTTCAATGCGCAGTCACTTGCTGCACCAATGCTAGGGAGAGGGTAGGACCAAGGTGGGCTACTTAAGCCCTTTCTGCCCCTGACCTCTTCATTCATTGGGCTACCGCCACTTCTGACCCTACAAGCAGTGCAGGCAGTGGCTGATTAGCATTTAGAGGACAGAGTAGGAATGTTTTGTTTGTCAGCTGATTGGCTTTGCTATCAGAAGTTTTCACCTACTCTGTGCTGATGTGTGATGGTTGTATATAGTGGGTGGTAGTCATGAAATAGGTTAATTGGCCCCATTGGCAGGTAGGGGCAGGAAGTTATGAGGTAGATAAGGTTTGGTGGCACCCTTTGGCACCTGGAAAGGTGTCTTGAGAAGTGCCTTCAGGTTGGCCCCAAAGGTGTCTTGGGGTCAGAAGGTTTCTGTGCCCACATGCTTAATGCAGCTCCTGAATGGGGGGGGGGGAATGTAAAGCATGTTTTTGCTTATCACTATTGTGATAAAACATACAACTGAAAAACATGGAACACAAAAGGAATTGTAGTGCCAAACAAGATGACCAACCATACTTAGAAGGAGCCATCGTTGTTTGTCATGAAAAGTGATTCTTGACAGGAGGTGGCTTGTAGTTTGGCAGGAACGTCACTCCCTTTTACATACTGACATTTGTGCTGAAACTTCACAGAAAACAGGTAGTTGCCTGCCCATTGGGTTTCCTGCACATGACTAAAATGCCTAAGACATCATACCTGTTTTCAAAAGAACAGTTTTTGAGTTCTGTAATCGTTATGCCTGCCCAACTGAAGAATTATGTAGCATGTAGGGAAATTATTCCAGATGGGAAATATAAACGTAGGATTTGACTACATAGGAGACTCATATAAGGCATTATAAAAAGCAGCTTTGCCAAGTTTCAAATGAAGTTTCTTTCTTATAGCACTGTTAATCACCATATAAACATCCCCAGTGGTATAAATCTCTCACTGGGGGCAAATTAAGGGAGTGGGAATGTTTCCAGTTTAATGGGTTTGATTTGGCTACTATATCATGGAATGTTCTAAGAAATTGGCTATAAACCAATTCAGTAAGAAACAGCCACGAAAAATAATCCAAACAACCTATAGACAAGTGAAAAATAGGTCCGTTCCTTTAAACATACTTTTTGTGCCAGGAGAATGGACAGAAGTAATGGGAAGAGCAAGCAGAGGATGGACTGGCAGGGTTGGGAAGCTGGCAAACCCTGCAGATTGCTTCATTTAAAATAACAATCAAAGGATTAACTCTTGGTTTCTGTTTGCAACAACTCAGTAGGTTGTAGTAAAACCTGTCCCTATTCAAAATATTCTACCAATGAATTTTACAGATATTTCACAGACTCGTGTAATTGTGCCGTTGGAAGGCACCCCAAGGGTCATCTTCTTCAACCCCCTGCAATGAAGGAATCAAAGCTACAGAATACCTGACCAAGGGCCAGCCAACATCTGTTTTTAAAAACCCAATGAAGGAGAGTCTAGCACCTTCTGAGGTAAGATCTGAGGTATATTTAATCAACCTCAACTCACCTTTAGGTCAGCATACACTATTAAAAGAGACTAAATATAGAAATAGGGCATTGAATAATTTGTTGTGGCTATAACATGGAAAATCCTGCATCTCTAAAGCTGACCTTCAGGTGCAATCATTCTCGGTTGACAGTTTATTTCCCTTTGCTTTATTTGTTTCTGTTCCTTCATCCCAAATGGATTCCACTTGCAGACATACAAATAATGATTCCCTGTCCTCTGTGTTGCTACCCTTGAAAATCTTGTAAACTGTTCACATATCTTCTTTAGTCATTTTTTTTTCCAAAGCAAGGAAGCTTTAGTTCTTGTACTCATTGCTCATAAATCAATCAATCCCCTCAGACCTTTAATCATGCTTATTTCTCTCCTTTGAATCCTTTCCAATTTGTCAACATCATTCCTATTCAAACATACCCAGAAGGGAACACGATATTTTAGAAATGTTCTCCTGGCGCTGAAAAGAGAAAAATGGCTGCTTCACACAAATAAACTGAAGGTTTGATTCGAATATTTCAGCATTACTACGAATATCAAATGCAGAATTTGGAGAGTTGAAAAGTAACCTTGCAAGGCACAATGTATTCTCTAGCTTGTTTTCCACATGGCTGAGCTTTTGGAAGCAGTCAGAGAGGAGGGCGCCAGGTCTCAAGAGTTAGGTGCCATGTCAGGGGGTCAGAGTCAAGGGATCAAGCCAAGCAGCGGCGTAGCTAGCTGCTCAGGTGCTGGTGTGGTGCACGCATCCTGCAGCTGGGGGCAGGGCAAACCGCCCATGGGGGTGGGGCGACTGCATGGAGCCTCTCTGCAGCCTCCCCTCAGCTGTAGGGTGGCTGAGCGAGAAGCAGCAGGCAGACGCAAGCTCCATGCTGCCGTTTCAGGCAGCGCCGAGCCTGCAGGCGCTCAAGCCACCACATCACTCCCAGGAGAGATGCGTGGCTCAGGCATGCTGCAGGCCCCACGGTAAGTGCCGGCCCCCACGGTGTGGCACCCAGTGCCAGTCACATTTCATTGTGTTTGTTGACTGAACTAAAAAGTTTCATGAGCCCAATTTTTATTTTTTTATTTTTTAAAACTCATATTTTTCTCATTTTGTCACCCCCCCCAGTGATGACACCCAGACCAGCCCACACCCGCCGCACCCCACTTCCTCCTCCACTGAAGCCAAGTGTCAGAGCAGAGGAGCAACATTAGGAGTCACAGAAGAAGAACGAGAAAACCAAAGGATGCACCAAAAGGTCCTAGAGCCAGGGAGAATACTTGTTTAACAAAATCTCAGCCCAAGTTAGAGGCATTTTCTGTGTCTTCCTGGAAGGGCTCAATAGTCGGTGTGGATAGGTGGGGCCGTTCAAAAGCCTGAGAACCCTACACTGTCTAGGGCAGCCTTTCTCAACCTGTGGGTCGCCAGATGTTGTTGAACTACAACTCCCATCATCCCTAGCTAGCAAGGCCAGAGGTCAGGGATGATGGGAGTTGTAGCCCAACAACATCTGGGGACCCACAGGTTGAGACCTGCTGGTCTAGGGAGATGCTCAAAACTGCAGTTCTGTGGCTCATCATATGGGCAGCTGTGAGGAGAGCCAAGTGCTTCTAGTGCACTGACAGGTACAACATCACATATTCTGTGACCCAACAAAGCTCTTTCCAAGCACACAGGCGATAGCACAAGAGTAGTAAAGCAGTTTCCCCTCTTTTCATTTCTTTTCCTTAACTACATCTCCTGCCTGACATCATTTTTAACTCGGCAGAACTTCAAAGCATCATAGGATCAAATGTTACTCAAACAAAATGCCACTAGACATACAATTCTTCCTATGTATCCTGTTGGAATGGATTCTCTATGCACCTTCCTATGTGTAATAATGTTCCAACCAAGAGCCTGCAAGCAAATCCATCCACTTTCTAAGCCTGAACCACTTGGCTTGAACAGGAAGAGAAGGTACCTCACATAGAGGGAGAGCCTGAACCTGGCCCCTGGGCCTGAGGTCCACACCTCTTCTGTGCTGCAATCCATTTTTACAGAGTATTGCACCACAAGATGAAAAATAAATGCCGTTCCTCTATAGTTTGCTTATAGAAATGCACCCCAATGTAGTCCCAAACCATGTCGATGGGTACTACTGGGGGTAAAAAATGCAAAAGGATTCAAATGCATCTCCAGAATAAAGATTCATGCACTAGAATAAATTTAAACTGATGCTATTTAGTAAAGGATTCATAAATTCTTACACTTTTCTAAACGCATCTCTTGCATTCCAAAAGTCATTATGCTGTATAAAATGATTATTTCCAAAACAGCATTACCATGAATTATCACCATTGCTGCCTAGCAACGAGCATCTTTTCTTTTCTTTTTTTAACACTAAGCTGTATAAACTAGTATCTGGAATTTGTGCAAATGTGTATTCATTTGAGGGCCACAGAGACCCATTCATCTTAGAAATCAGACACAGATAATATAACACATTTAGAGAAACAAAGCAGCAGCAACCATTTCCACACACATCTTAGTAAAAATCTTCTCATTACTGCCTTAACTAAGTTCTGTAAAGCTTAGTTATGACAGACTGCCTTTTTTTTTAATCTTCTCTTGAAGTTAGTGGGGATTTTTTTTAGAGCTTGGTATAGAAACAATGGACCCTTTATTGATAAAGCTTCATGATGTAAATGTTTGTATTGGTTATACCTAGAGCAGGCTTCCTCGTTCATGTCAATAAATGAGGCAATGTACTGATTTGAAATGTGTGCAGGAAAAGTGAATCCTCTGAATTTGAACCTCTAGGTTCCAAATCACGCCCAGACTCACTCCTTGGGCGTCCAAGCTCAACTCCTAACCACCCATGAGCCCTTCCTGCCCCCTCTCCTCCTCCTTTTCCTCACAGTGGCCACTTACATATCACACACTGCCAAAAAACTGGCTGCAGATTTGCATAAAGTTTGCATATGATAATTCATAGGGACAGATACAATTTTTGAAATAATGGTTATAATGAAACATAAATATAGTGCATCTCACCATAGTGCAGAGGACTGTGATGAGGTGACCTGTGTACCTCATCAGTTTGACGTCCAGGTGCTAAACTATTGGTGGCCAACTTCCAGACCCTTGATTCTTGATCCATAAATTAGTCTTGGACTGGGCAGTTTTCAAAGAGAGGATTTCTTCAAATAGAAGGCTGTCCTATGTGAAGGAGGATGAATAATGCTCTACTTTTCTCTGCCCCAAACGTGACCACTAGCAGTGGGAAGAGTGTGCAATGCAATCTCCCACTATTCCCAATGACCCTCAGTGGTGACACAAATGAGCCTTTGTGCCACAATTAGGGGAGTAATGGCCTTATCCTTCTCATTAAGTCCAGGGAGTGTCTCCTCAGTTGTTTCTGTGCAGAGAGTTAGAGGGATTTTTTTAGAGGAGATATAGGCTCTTTGTGAGGCAAAAGTTAATCGTCCAAGTTATTCTGCTTGAGTGCTAAAGGCCCTGTATCATTGTCCATATCGGGACACCTGGGTCTTTTTGCTCTTCTCATTTCTGGGATTCTTTGTATATCAACAGGGCCTTACTTTTGGGTCAAATGGTAGAGTTCCAGTCCAGATAGGTCTATAGCTAACTTGTGGGTGGCAAGGAGATAGAAAGGAGGCTAAAGAGATTAAAAAACCCCAAACCAAGCAGAATTTTCCTTTGATGTAGTCTCTTCAGCAATGGCAATTCTTCCTCTCCCTCGGTTTGTTTAAAATATTTGAAAGGTTTAGGGGGATCAGAGGAGTTTAAAAGGGCTTTAAAAGATTAAAAGGTTGTGAAGGTTAAAAGTCCTTAAAATAAGTTCTAGCAGTGTGGAGATATAGCCGACAGGAAACCCAGGTTGTGGCTACAAGACAGTTGGGTTTCGTTAAAACTAATTTACAACGCTGGGGTTGCCGGAACAGATAGAACATATAAAATAACATTGCTTTCAACAAAAGAATAAAAAGGGAACAAGAAGGGGGGCAGCAAGGCAACCGCCCATCATCTTGTAATTAAAAGGAATTTTGCAAAGCTCTGATAAGCACGTCCTACCTTGGCGCCATCTTAGGAGCTGACATGAAAAAGCAACAAATCAATCTCTCTCTCTCTCTCTCTCTCTATATATATATATATATATATATATTTGTTGTTGTTGTTTAGTCATTTAATCGTCTCCGACTCTTCATGACCCCATGGACCAGAGCACACCAGGCACTCCTGTCTTCCACTCCCTCCCGCAGTTTGGTCAAACTCATGCTGGTAGCTTCGAAAACACTGTCTAACCATCTCGTCCTCTGTCATCCCCTTCTCCTTGTGCCCTCAATCTTTCCCAACATCAGGGTCTTTTCCAGGGAGTCTTCTCTTCTCATGAGGTGGCCAAAGTATTGGAGCCTCAGCTTCACGATCTGCCCTTCCAGTGAGCACTCAGGGGCTGATTTCGTTAAGAATGGAGAGGTTTGATCTTCTTGCAGTCCATGGGACTCTCAAGAGTCTCCTCCAGCACCATAATTCAAAGGCATCAATTCTTCGGCGATCAGCCTTCTTTATGGTCCAGCTCTCACTTCCATACATCACTACCATAGCTTTAACTATATGGACCTTTGTTGGCAAGGTGATGTCTCTGCTTTTTAAGATGCTGTCTAGGTTTGTCATTGTTTTTCTCCCAAGAAGCAGGTGTCTTTTAATTTTGTGACTGCTGTCACCATCTGCAGTGATCATGGAGCCCAAGAAAGTAAAATCTCTCACCGCCTCCATTTCTTCTCCTTCTATTTGCCAGGAGGTGATGGGAACAGTGGCCATATTCCCCATACTACATTCTACTCATGAAAAAATAAGCTGATTCCCAGACCATCTGCGGACCGGATTGAGAAAGCGATTGGGCCGCATCCGGCCCATGGGCCTTAGGTTGCCTACCCTTGGTTTAGAGGGAAGACACTCCAATGAAAATTTCTGATACTATATTTCTCTCTCTCTCTCTCTCTCTCTCTCTCTCTCTCTCTCTCTCTCTCTCTCTCTCTCTGGATGTTTTAAGATGGTCTGTATCTGTAATGCCCAATAAAGCTTTGGAGAAAGAAAAGGTGGCACAAATGTTTGCAACATTTTCATGGGGCTACAAGTGCAATCGGGGAACCAGTGCAAAGAGTGTATAGGCCATAGCTGTCAACTTACAGATTTGAAAATAAGGGACCAGCAGCCTTGAAAATAAGGGATCAACAGCCAAAATAAGGGACCTGCAGCCTCACCTGTTCCAGGCACTCCAGTCTTCCTGTCCTCCTGCAGTCTGGTCAAACTCATGCTGGTAGTTTCGAGAACACTGTCCAACCAACTTTGTAACCAGAGGTCCAACTGAATAGAATCTGAATCACATGCACCACAAGGCCTATGCAGCCTCAACTTAAGATGGCTCCCCGGCCTGGCTTTGCACTGCAAAGTTTGCAGCAGCACGTGCAACAAAATGGTGTCAGCATTCAAAAAACCCTTCAGCTTGCATTAACCAGCCACACACAGCCTCCCCCCCTCGCCACGAGATTGCCAGTCACACACCATTTAAGTCAACCAGCTCCTTTCTTTTCCTCCATAAGTCAATCGAAGGAGCCTCCAAAACAAATTCAAAAGCCCCACCACCACCACGAGATCTCCTTTCCTTTTCCCCCACCATGTGCCCCCGCTCCAGACAGACCTTTTTGCCGGCAAGGGTGAGTGGGCCGTCGATGACGTATCCATCTGATTCCGATCCGAGCACTCAGCATAGGTATGTTCAACTTGTGAGCCCCTCTGAGCCAAAGGCAGAAAGCCCAGCCAGCAGCCAAATGAAGCCTCAAGGAAAACCACCGTCACCTCTCCGCTGGGAAGCGCTGAGCAAAGGCGAGTCCCCAGGCAACGCGGCCGATTTGATCAGCACAAGGCATGCAAGCTCCACCCCCCAGTCGTTCTTAGACTTCTTATTGGGTGAGCAACGCAGCCAAGCAACACAGTTGGAGCCTCCCTCCTCCCTGGCCGGCAGGGAGGGAGGGAGAGGAGCTGCTTCCTTTGAAATTTAAGGGACATCATTTAAGAGACATTTAAGGGACATCCATCAATAAGGGACAGCAGCGGGACATGGCGCTGGAATAAGGGACTGTCCCTTCAAATAAGGGATGCTTGACAGCTATGGTATAGGCTCCAATTAATGTAAAGCGCTTTGCAGGTTTCCCACCACTTCAGTGAAGTTGACACTGGGCACTGTATCTCAAGCTCTGTGTGCTCTAAAGTATATCCTTGGGACTGCTTCTATACGATGGCTAACAAGCCATATGAGCAGGCCAAATGTTTCTTTTGGGAATAGATTCCGTAACAGCTCACTGAGAGAAAGCTTTGTGTCTCTTTTCATGAGATAGATGCAAACATGAACAAGTGTTCTGGCACCTGTATGTCTGCAGAAACCCAGAAGAAGTGTAGAATAACAGCTGTGAATCACAGCAACAAGAGATATGCCAGCATGAGGAGTGGAAGACATTTTGGGTGGTGCTTTTCTCCCTGTCCAGAAAAACAGCTGTTTACAACTTAATCAACATCAATGTTCTGATAAGTTTAGCCTAATTGTGTACGCCACCCCTCTCTCTCTCTCTCTCTCTCTCTCTCTCTCTCTCTCTCACACACACACACACACACACAAACACACACACACACATTTTCTTCAGCCTGCCTTTATTCAGGCTCAAAGGGGGAAAACATGCAGATATTACAGAGATGTTTCAACTGATATTATCAAAAGCCTAATCTAGAGGTATTGTTTTTAACTTCAAAGGGCTAGTGAAACCACAACATTTTGTTGTGTGGAATGATTTTATTTCTTATGCTACAAAAAGAATACAATGAGACCCCATTTATCCCGAAAAGTATGTTCAATTTGGAAAATTAATAGTGGGCAAGATCATGAATAGAAATTATGATAAATGTTAACATATAATTTGGTACTTGTGGGGTTCAGTTCTTGTTATTACTGTTTTGAGGGTTTCATTACAGTCAAATGGTGTATAAACTTTATGAAATAAATTAGCAATATGGGACTAGAAAAGGGTCTTCTGTTCAATATTCAATGTTATTATTCTGTATGTGCTGTTTGCTGTTTATAGCTTTGTCTCATAAAAGTTGCATCAGCATCATAAGCAAAAAGATCAAATTTCTGCAGCAGCTCTGGCTGACAAACAAGATGAAGCAAATCTAGGCCCTGCAAATAAGCCAACAACATTTATGAAAAATTTGTATCCCACTGCCTCGCACATACCTGTGTTTGTCATTTCACACTTGAAAGAAAAGAGACTCAGCTCTCTTCCGAATGATAAAAAGCTTCTATGGAATACCTAATCACCTGAAGGTGATCCTTACTACTTATGGGCAAGCATCCAAAAGATTGTTGAATGAGACTAAGTAGATCTCTCTTGGTACTGGAAAGGCAAGTCTCCAAAATGAATCTTCTCCTGTGCTTAATAGCTGACAGATAATATGCAACCACGTACTGCCCTACTGATTTTTATAATTATTTTCCCTGCCACTTCTTGAACAGAGCTGAGGATATTAATGAATATATTTTGGAACGATACACTGCTCTCCCCTCTAATGGCCTCTACAGCCTCAGCAGATGCTGTAACACTCCAACAGTTTGACTTTACCCCCAATGGCACACTCTTCCATTGTCTCTTGAGACCGACGGATGCCAACAATACAGAGAGAGCTGACACAGTGAGAGATCACTTACTTGTATGGAATGTGTTTGCTGCCATTGACTAGGGCTAGGATCACATTGCCCAGTGCAGACAATGAAAGACAAAGTCCAGAGCCTCCTTCACGATTTTTGCTGAGGGGTTTAACACAGCTGCCCAGGTCGATGAGGTGTAAGCGGCTACGGCCTCCTGACACTGTTAGAGAAGAAATGAGAGAGAGGGATATTAAGAGCCGGCTTTCTGATTCTCATAGGTTAATGTAAGTATGGTGTTGGAATATATAACTCTGGAATACGATATGTGGTTTCCTGGGAATAAGGCCCCTTGAAACCATGAAACCAATGGGTTTTAAGACTGGAGATACAGAGAAAGAAAGAAAGAAAGAGAGAGAGAGAGAGAGAGAGAGAGAGAGAGAGAGAGAGAGAGAGAGAAATTAATGATCTTTATAACCTACTGAGTAGAGACAGCAAAAACAAAGAAGCCAGCATTAAAGCAATAACAAACATGAGAGTTAAACTCATTCCTCTCAACCCTTTCTTGTTACTAACCCCAACTCCTCCATATGTAGGCAAGTGAAATTGCCTGTTGTTTTAATACAGTACTTCATTTTCCTCTGTTATTGCCTCTTTTAATATATGTGCTTGAATTCCACATATGCTTAAAAAAAAGTAACGCAAGAGACACTACCTGATAAGACAGGCAGTTTTTAATTTTCACTTCTTAAAAAGCTAAAGACCATTACCACTTGATATTCCTCAGTTCAAAAATGTCTGGCTTCTGAATATTTCATAAAAGTATTGTTGGAAATGCTGACACACTACTTAAAGAGGCCGGTGTTCAATGTGTTATATGCTCAGAAATAGAGTGCCATCTAATGTGAGCATGAAAGGGCATTATTCAACAAATTTTCATGATTATAAATGTCATTATTTGTGTTCCGTATACACACAAAAAGCATTTGAGAAATACTTAGAAATTTAATGTATCTGATAAACTATATTTTGCTACCCATAGTTACTCCAAAGTACAAAAGAAAAAAAGGTACCGTAGATGTTAGGTTCACGGAAGCATAATGTTTTATTTATTAATTTTAAGAATTTATACACTGCTTAACATCATGGCCTCTAAGTGGGATACAGTAAGTTTACAAAAGATAAAATAAAGATAAAATCAATTTAAATTAACCATAAAATCTGAAAACTTGCTTAAAATGCTTGCTGAAATGAAAAAGGTCTCCCCAAAGTTCATCCGGGAGGGGGTCTGTCTGATCTTAGTCAGGAAGGCGTACCACAAAATTGGGCCTACTATACTGAATACATATGAGCCACATGTCTGAGTCATGAGAGTGGCCACTACCAGTGACATGAGGGTGGCCACTACCAGTGACTCCTCCAAATACCTCAATAACTGGGCAGGGATATAAGGAATCAGGCGGTTCTTAGTGTATCCTGGACAGAAGTTGTAAAGTGCCTTGTAAATTTATACAAGAACCTTGACCTTGATTTGGTAGCATATGGACTGTGAGTTCAAGGTTTTATACACCAGCATTGGTATGCCATCTTGAATATAAAGAGTTGTTTCCTTGGATTGCGGATTACAAAACATTGGCTGGGAGATTAGGCTTTGCTTATAATGTTAGTGGTCAATTTTGTAATGTCTAGCCCTGCCCTCAGACTACTAGATTCTCAATGAACTATTTGTTTTTGAGAGCATGGCGTGTAGTACAAATGTTACAATTAAGTGAACATGTTACACTAAGAAATGGAAGTCAAAAAAATAACCCTGGGTGATATCCAAGGTTATTCTTAGTCTGAGTTCATTAATTAAGTCCATTATTTTCAGTAGGTCTGCTTTGAGTATGACTTAAATTGGATATCACCCACTAACAGTTTTGAAGAATTGGCACCTATTTATTTATTGTTAGATAGATAAGATTCTGCTTCCAACCGTTCTACAACATTCTATTTATTTATTTATTTCAATTTTATACTAAAAAATGTTACTGAGCAGCATTTTAAAAAGAAATTAAGGGGGGCTAATCACAACTAACTTTAGACTAGAACAGAGCTTATCTCAGGCTCTAGCCAGCTCAATAGGTCTCCCAGAGGGGGAATATGAATGCAACCCAGGGGGACTTTTCTTTGATATAATTTATCAAGCTTTGAGAAAATGATAGGATTTCTTCATTTAATTGCATTAGAAAGTAATTACAAAGTGTGTGTGCGCACACACACATAAAAAACATAGAAAAGTACATGACTTTAATGGCAATCTCCTTAAAGCGGGCCATTCTCATTCCTAAAAGATTACGCATCCATAGTCCTCCTTTTCCCTGAAGGGGGGAAGGTCAATAAGCCCATTGTGAGTTAAGTTCTGTCTGGCAATTCTATGTGAGTTATTACTGTAATGCATACAAAAAAAGATATCAGTTGCATGATATGTTTGGACACTTTGATTCATGTACATTGTATGTGTACTATGATACTGTGTTTATATTTATGTTGGGTGTTATTCAACCGATTTATAAAAATCAGCAGGTCTACCCTGTGTATGACTAATGCTGGCTATCACCCATGCATGTATGTATTTGTACTGGATAATTTTCTGAATCAAAAACAATCCAAAGGACTATTAACAACAAAAATATTCATTCAAATTCCTATTAGAGGGCATCAGATGTAGCAATTCAAACTGACATAATACAAAAATTGCTAACCTTTGGGATTAAGTGGTTCAGTCATTTAATGATACCCATAAAGGAAATAGTGGCTTTTCAAGTTCCCAAGGGAATAAGGAAGCCACCCTTGGTGGTAAGAGAGCGGATTTCATTTATTAGATCTACTGAATTAATGCCCCTATTTTAATGCTGCCAGAAGAGAGATGCCTTTGGTTGTGCTTTTAGTTTTGGCGCAGTCAAGTAGTAATCTGGAAGACAGGCAGCAGGTTGCAACCAAGTAAACAGAGGAAAGGGGAGGCAGTTGCAGGGCAGGGAGAAAAGTTTTTCAGTTGGAAAAGAGTTACTTAGCCTTATGAGCCAATGCAGAGTTTGGA
Source organism: Podarcis melisellensis (assembly GCF_964234715.1). Classification (NCBI taxonomy): domain Eukaryota; kingdom Metazoa; phylum Chordata; class Lepidosauria; order Squamata; family Lacertidae; genus Podarcis; species Podarcis melisellensis. The sequence continues at coordinate 42,749,340 of NC_138530.1, forward strand.
GATTTATAGGGTAAAGTGACACGTCTGAACAGACATTTCATGACATAGTGTGGCCACAGTGGTTCATGTATTGGAAACATTGCAGCTAGACTGCTGATGGGGGCAGACTGTCACCAGCCCATAACTCTGGTACTCGAAAGCTTACACCACAAGACCAGGTTCAAGGATATTGTATTAATTGATCCCTTATAGCCCTGGATGATCACTGACATCTTTGCAGGAGTCAGTACCAGTGCCCTGCTGCATGGCTCAGGTGCATAGCTCGTATTCACCAGGAGCTGTGCATTCAGCATTGTGCACCCAGTTTTATGGAACTGCCTTGCATATGCATATGTGGACATTTACAAGGGTGCCACTGGAGATGCATAGTCATTAAAACAACAACAGTATATGCATATCTTAGAAAAAGATAGGGAAACAGTGGAACTTACTTCCCCCTTTTCCACTCTTCTCCATTCGGTACTGGTAGATGTGCAGAGTGAAGAGCATATGGGAATTCTTGTGATCTTCCTCCCGGCAATCTTGCTGGCTGCTACGACGCGAGGCAATGGCTGCATCGAGGAAGAAGGCAGCTTTCTCTGCAGTAGGAGCTCGGAGTTCGCTTTGATTCTGCAGCTGCAAGGCAACCGGCAGGATACAAACCACATAAAATGTGCTTATTGAGATCCAGTACCAGCAAGGTACTTTCTGTTAGCACCACCAAAATACAGCATGCTCAAGATTAGGGAACATCCTGCTTTGCAGAACATCTCTGGCAAAAGAGAATCCCCATAGTGGAATCCCTCCACATGAACAAAACCCAAAAAACGAAGAAGCAAGGTGTTTCACTCTAGATCTGTGATGCTGAACCTGGTGTCCTCCTTTGGATCTGGTTTTTGTTTCTCAGACCCAGTTAGGCTGGTTTTAGTCACTGACACTTTAGCTTCCATCTGCCTTCAAGGTGACCATCAAGCAAGCCTACCTCCACACTTCCCTGTTCTTTTCAGTAAATATGTTGAGAGGCTGGATGTCTTGTAACGGACAATGTAAGACTCCCCCAACCCTTAACAGTTGCTTTGCAGATCTGCTTTCTCAAAACCTTCTGCCAAGTCCAAACTAGGTGTGATAGTAAACACAGGGTTCCTGCTTAAAATGACAGCTGTGGATATAATTTCTATTTCCCCGGAGATCAATCAATCCTGCTTTCCTCTATCCCTGCTGCACATCATTTGCTGTTCCTTATGAAGAGTGGGGAAACATGGAGCATCATAATGTCAGGACATGTGTATGTTCTGTTAGAACAGAAGTGGAAAACCTGTGGCTGTTGAGATGTTGCTAGACGACAACTCCCAACACCCATGACCATTGGCCATGCTCAAGATCATCTCCATCCCTAATCAGAATTCTAACTTGTCCTCTAACTTTGGTGTGCTTAGTTATCATACATGCTTGCCAATAAACTGAAGTCTGATGTGTAGTAAAAGGGGCAACTTTATATTTTCTGCAGGCACTGAATAAAGCTTTGAACGATTTTTTGGCATGATTCTCTATGGACTGCACAAGTTAACTGAAACCCCGAATGAAGTCTGTGTGGCCCTTTGTGTTTTCAGGATTTCTGAGTATAATTAATGTTTACTTTCTCTCTTCCTCTTTTGCTGGAAATCTCTCCAACACATTCAGTGCAAGGTAAAATCCCACACCATAAGGGCAGTAGTCACTGTATGCAAGGAACAGTAGGTATTTTGTTTCAGATGTGAGGACTACAAGGAACTCCTGCCAGCAAGGGTGCCTAGAGGATTTAGCCATAATTTAAAGGAGGGGCAGGGAGTCAAACGGCTACTGCAGCTCATGTATCTTTCAACATGGCCAGGAAGTGTTGTGTTGTTTTTTTAAACCAGTTGGGTGTTCCTATCCGAAGAACACTGGGAGTTGTTCTTGGCTTGGCCAGGGCTCCCATTCACAGCTTGGCAGCAATTAATAAGTAGCTATTAATACTTCCTACAACATTACTAAGCCTAGTACTATAAATAATGTAGTTTGTGAAGATATAAACAGCCATATTATTGGCCTCCAGCTATTTGTGCAATATTGTAAATATTTTAGTGTGTTGTTATACATTGGAGAAATTATTATAGGAAGGAGACAAATTTTGTTTGATCTGAATCCTTTCACATTTTATAGCAAACAGAGGTCTCTGCTCAACATCAAGTTATGCCAAAGGCGCAAATATTTAGGCCAGGAGAGCAGATGGCCCCTGCAGCTGCAGGTCATAAAGTTTCTTGTGTGCCTGAGAGTAAACACTTCCAAGTCAGAAAAAGTTTGTGCTTAGAGTTGTTGGGTGTGTTTTTTTAAAAAAAATTGAACCCATTGTAGTAAAAACATGACACCACTTGGTATATGTCATAACTTAAAAGAGTTTTGTATTCACCTGCATGCCACAAATTGGGTCCTCACAAAGGTAGACCCCAGGAGACTGGCCGTCTTGTAAGCTGCCTGTTGCCACCTCTGACAGCAAGTCTCTCAGGTTTTCTTCTTTTCCCCACACTTCCACTGCTGAGATTCGGACAGAAAACCGGGCTCCTGTCTTCTCTTTCCGTTCATTAATCAACTTAAACAGCCAGGATATGGCGCAAGGGATTATGCCAAGGTTCTGCATGGAATCATCCTTTCCAATCATTGTGTAGGATTTTCCTGTTTGGAATGGAGTAGAGAAAAGGAAGATAATGACTGCAAACAGAAAATGTGAAGAAAGGAACCCTATGAGTGATCTTAAAATATTGCACATCCTGATCTGCAATTATGTGTTGTTCAGTGGTATTCACAACTGTGTCCAGTCAATGGTTGCCCAACATCACTTCTCCCCTCTCCTCCCCCCATGCATGGTTCATGCCCTCTCCAAATCTGCTCCTAAGGTTTGGGGGACCACCTAGAACAGATTTAGGGTACATGCAGGGGAAGGAAGGTGCAGAACTTTATGTTGAGCAAGGGGAAATCCTTGCACTGATTGAACAAGAGACTTAGCACTATGTTGGATTCCGCCCTTTGATTTGGAATACACTTGAAAAGTAGTTGCGTGTCGAGGTCCCCAGGTCCACCCCAATAACTCACACATCACACAGAATTTTTTGTTTAAGATTTTTGGCATAATTTTGGCCACAACTTTATTAAAATACAAATTTGTGAGTGGTTGCTTAGGCATTGGTTGCGACTATCTGCCCCCACCATGGGGGACAGACTGACATTCCGCACGATGCGAAAGTCAGAATGGGGGAATACACTTGGGGGTTACACGGAGCAGGGAACCTGCCCTCACCCCAAATGCAACCAGGAGCTCATTGCTATGGCCCGAGCCCCCTTGACAGAGTGGACAAGCAATAGTTAGCCCCCAATTCCTTTAACGGAATCCCTTGCAGCAGCAGCATTAGAGGGGCAGGCACAGCCAATCCATGCCCCTCAACCAACCAAACCATAAACCAATGCCTAACCGCAACCTTACAAGTTGTGACGACTTGCTACGCAGTAGGCAAAAACCAAATGGCCCCAGCCAATCAGCCAGATGGACAAAATTCCACCAGGCCCCCGCTCCAAAGCAGACGACCCCATGACAGGCATAGCAAGGTCAAAGCGAACAACCCTATTCTAGGGAGGGAGGGACGGGCAATCCGATGCACGGGCGAAAAGAGGAAGCCCTAACCTCGTGCAAGGAGTTTTAGCATTTCTGGCTGTCAATCAATAAATGGCAACATTAACTTCTTCCCAACAACAAGGGAAGCCCCAATCGCATCAGTGGCCAACGATCAGTTAGCCCGCCCCCAACTTTGGAGTGTCCTGGTGGCCCCCACCGCAACACGTACTCTCCATGAAGGAGAACACGCTTTGTAGCTATTGACTGGATATTCTATTAACTTTTCAATTTCATTTTTGTACCTCAGTCTTCTGTTGGTAAAACTGGGCATGATACAACCTACTTTTAATTGTAAAACTGCAAGTAAGGCTCACTGCTTTCATTTTCATGTATAGGAAATATGAATCAGCATACAAACAGAGTCCATCCACATAAAATTTACAATCCCAAGTTAAAGTTAATACTAGAGATAAAATTTCCGAATGGTATATCCATTCAAGTGGTAGACCTTCGGATACTGCCAACCATGACAATGAGAAGGTTTTGAAATAATATTCTTTTAAGCTGATTGATCTGTAAGTGCAGTTTTTATTATTATAAACATTCATTATCTTGAATGGATACCATTTTCTCAAACTAATACTGGCCACTAGTGTTCAACCATAAGCACCCCATGGAATTTAAAAGTGGCTACTACCTTCATCTAATCATCATGATTTTAAACCATTATTATAAAACAATGGTGAGGAGCAAGTGGGGTGGAGAATGACACATCCCCCCACCCTGGTCACTGTTAAGTATTCAGGGAATACATCAAAATCCAAGGAAGTACAAGAGTGACTGATATACAGTGGTGCCTCGCAAGACGAAATTAATTCGTTCCGCAAGTCTTTTCGTCTTGCGAGTTTTTCGTCTTGCGAAGCACGGTTTCCCATAGGAATGCATTAAAAATCAATTAATGCGTTCCTATGGAAACCGCCTTCAGACCAGGTCCGGGGACAGTCTGTCCCCCGACCTCTTCTGAAGGCTGGCGGGGGGCGAAAGTCTTTGCTTCCCCCCCCCGCCTGCCTTCCCGGGACAGCGGAGACTTTTCCGCTGTCCCGGGGTGATCTTAAAATGCTGGCGGGCGGCAGCGAAGGCTTCGCTGCCGCCCGCCAGCATTTTAAAAGCCCCCGGGACAGCGGAGACTTTTCCGCTGTCCCGGGGCGATCTTAAAATGCTGGCCCCCGGGACAGCGGAGACTTTTCAGGACCTCTTCTGAAGGCTGGCGGGGGGCAAAAGTCTTTGTTCCCTCCCCGCCTGCCTTCAAAAGCCGTCCGGGATAGCGGGAAGCGCTTCCCTGCTATCCCGGACCGCTTTTAAAATGCTGGCGGTGGGGAGCAAAGCCTTTCGCCCCCGCCGGCCTTCCTGGACCTCTTCTGAAGTCCGGAGGGGGGGGAAAGGCTTTGCTCCCCACCACCAGCATTTAAAAGAGGTCCCCGAGATTTTCCTATGGGCTTTCATCTTGCGATGCAAGCCCATAGGGAAAATCGTCTAGCGAAGCGTCGCAAAAACCGAAAAACCCTTTCGTCATGCGGGTTTTTCGTCTTGCGAGGCATTCGTCTTGCGGGGCACCACTGTATTGAAGGAAACAAGATACAGGAGGTTATAGCTGACAAATTCCTTCTATATTGTCCTTTGAATATGGAACTTACTAACCTAGTTTGGTGTGTCCAAAACAAAATACACATCCATCAGCACCGTTCACCACAGACTGGATCACTTCAGCTACCGTTCCTGCACATACTTCGGCCTGTTATAATGGGGAAGAATATTATATATTCATGAGGAAATGTGAATATAAATGGGATTATCAATATCTTGCTTAAAGAAAACTAGGTTAGATTTGTTGTTGTTAATAACAGTTTATACGTTTGAATAATATTTTTATCCATATACTTGAAACAATTTTTGTTATAATAGTTTAACAAAATCTCTAGGAAAAATATGATGAGGGTTAAAACAGCTTCAAACCAGGAGATGGCTGGTTTCTGCTAAACCTCCCCCCCCCCCGCTGCAAAAAATTATCAGCAACAGAATATTTTCCTATCTCCTACCTCATTTTTATGATGTAGATTTTTTAGATACTACATTACAGTTGGGGGCAGGTGTTTTACAGAAAAGATCATAGCCTTCTCATTATGACTATCACTACTAATGAGAACAGATAAATTAGGAAGCATTATAAGACTGCAAAACTGAGGGATGCTTGAGTTACATACTCAAACAGATGGCCAAGGAGAAAGAAGGTAGCAGGTAGGCTGAAACCTGAAGCGGTTGAATTTTACATACTGATATTGATTTGTTTTGCTCCATACATACACACACATTCCCACACACTTGTTTCAGACTAGACATTTTGAATTGGGTAAGGAATGCGGGTGGCACTGTGGGTAAAACCTCAGTGCCTAGGACTTGCCGATCGCATGGTCGGCGGTTCGAATCCCTGCGGCCGGGTGAGCTCCCGTTGTTCGGTCCCAGCTCCTGCCCACCTAGCAGTTCGAAAGCACAATTAAGTGCAAGTAGATAAATAGGTACCGCTTTATAGCGGGAAGGTAAACGGCGTTTCCGTGTGCTGCACTGGTGCCGGTTCACCAGAGCAGCTTCGTCACGCTGGCCACGTGACCCGGAAGTGTCTGCGGACAGCGCTGGCTCCCGGCCTCTAGAGTGAGATGAGCGCACAACCCTAGAGTCTGTCAAGACTGGCCTGTACGGGCAGGGGTACCTTTACCTTTAAGGTTTTAACATTTACTATATACGCTACAAAAGAAATTCATTCTTGACCTGATATTAATATATAATGAAGCTTCTGAATAACAGTAATGCAATTCTTTGAACATTATCCCCATCACAGTTTGCCTACCTGAGATGCGTCTTGAGGGAAAACGGCATCAAACGCAAACATCTTGGGTGGCACTTGACTGCTCCTTTTTTGGAAGGCATTCTGGCCTCCGCAGGACAATGGGTCATACAGAGTAATTTGCTTCTTACGAGGATCAACCTTTAAGAAGGAGCTGGATTCAGAGGAGTCCCTGGCCAAGGTAGAACAAATGCGGACCATGACCTTCACCTATAACCAAACAAAGGGTGGGGGCAGGGAAGGAGAAATCCCACACATTTCATTAGGCTATATATACATATATCAGCAGCAATTATAATTAGACTCTTGAGTACTTTGTATGAAAGTGATAAAATACAAAGTTTTGGAAGCAGGCTGGTTTGGAACAAAATTTTGGTAACTGAATGTTTCTTGTGATATCACGCATTGCACTCACTCCAGTGATATCACCAATGTATCTAATGAGTGAAGCACTGCCCTCATGCTCAGTTTCCTTCATGCGCCCTCAGTGATGCATCAAATAACCAATTTGATTAGCAATGTACCACTGTGATGTCATTCATAATGAGGTTCCAAATTGGCTGAGATTGCCAGGTGACTTATCCATGGAGAAAGAAGTAACAGACAGGAAGAAAAACTGTACAAGAATTTTTATTTTAAAATTAAATTAAACAGGAATTTTTATTTTAAAAAAGCTGAATTTTCATACACTCAATGCTTTTTCAAAGAATGCAATCCTATACTCACTCACTGGAGAGTAAGTTCCTTTGAACTCAGTGTACAGAGTTGAACTGTTAAGACAAATTTGTACCACTCTTAAATAGTCATTTTCAACCAAAAATGGAAACTGGAGAATATTCAATGCAAGCGTTATTTCCAGTAAGTGGCCCTATCAGCTTGTGTTGCATTTGTTTTGCATCAAGGGAGGGGAAAATCCCCCCAAACTCTTTTTTGATAGGTGTACCTTCTGCAACAAATGCTGTAGAAAATAAGATTGAATAGCTCCTCTTAATCTCTTTGGTTCACTACCATGTGAGATCAAAATATATCCCTCTTGCTGGGATTTATTAATACATTAGAAGACAGGTCACACCAAGAGGGTTGTTTAAAAGAAATCCATGCAGTATATTCTCTTGGGGTTTTTGTTTTTTGTTTCTTCTTCATATATGAAGCCAACAAAATCCCACATTGTCACATGGGAAGCTTTCTCTTGGCACCGGTTTGCGTAAGGCTCATTGAATTTTATGAGATGTCTTTAAATGTTTTATGTTTCTTGTTATTGATCCCAGCAGAGTTACACCTGGGTTATACCACAAAGCAGAACTCAATCTATAATTCTTATTATTTCTGATCTTTTCAGTCCTCAAGCTCCGTCAAGAATTTTGAAGTCCACTCGCAGTCCACTTAGGCTACTGTCTTGGTGTCGGAATATATTAAGCATATCAGAAATGGAGGCTTCAGTGATCTCGGTCAGCAGTATTTGCAGCTCTAACCCGCACTGCAAAATTTCATTTTGGGATTATATAGTTGCTTATGTGATACATAAGGCTGGAGCACTTTCATTTTGAGCAGTGTGTCTTTGTGAACTACTTGTCCCATCAGTCATTTTGGCACATTTTATTGGACATGCATTGCATGGGAAGGGGGCTGGCAGGAGTCCACTGTCCATGGAGACAGAGGCAGAGCAGAGCTATCAAGCTATATTAGCAGTCTATCAACGTAATGGCAATTGCTGACTATAGGCACAGACTTATTGGAGGTTAATGAAGAGTAGGCTTTGTAATTCCTCATTGCCACTGCTTTAAATAACAGAAAGGAGCATAAATTTGTGCTGAGAGCAGCCGCAAAATTGAATGGTGCAATAAAATCTATATCTTCTTATGACTTACATACATTTTCACACAAAAGAAGCTTGTTGCAAAGGAGTGGGAAATGAACATCATAAACAAATACCGCTAGATACTGGGATCTTATTTCTTTATCTTCACTTTGATGTCATTCAATCGGTAGAGTTCAAGGTATCCATAATTTTGCCAGCACAATTAGGATGAACATATGGGAAAATGTGAGTGTTCATTTTTAAGACTGCATTTTTTAACCCTCTGCATGCCAAGCAGACTACTGAGCTGTAGCCCTTGGTTGTAAAAGATGCACCTGATGCAACCCCCCCCTTTATTTCAACTCTTCTTCATCACAAAGCCTACACCTTCAAAGTGATCAGCCTGTTCCAGAGCAATAGCTTTCTTCGCATGCTCAAGGGCACTATGTTCAAGTTCTTCATTTAAAAGCAGCAGCAACAACAACAACAACAACCCAACAGTTGGTTAAGTTTTGAAAAGGGAAATCAGAGGGCAGGATCAAGGGTGTTAGGACCTATACTTGGGGCCAGATGAAGCAACAGAGGGCCACATGATAATTCCAATCTCCATGGTGTTGGAAGGTGTTGATTCCTGCATATCAAGCTGCTGTTAAAGAAGTAGCAACAGGCTACGACCTTTTTAAACGTCAGTTGGCAACCATATCCTCTCCTCAACCCACAAAATGCTTTCACACATTCATGATTACATGCAAAAGCAGCATCTGTCTAAAGCCTGTCTCCATGTTCTGAAGCGACAGTGATAAAATTGGTACAGTACTATGAAGTAGGTACACCCAGAGAGTGTGTTGATGGGTTGTTGTTTTTCTTTCACTTCTCTTTTCTATAAAAATGGAAATAAAAACTGGTCGCCCTTTTGAAAGGTCGGTGACCCTTGGGTCTTTGTAATACCTTCAAAACATTTCAGAAAAGGTAATTATGCTGTAATTCTTTTACAATTATTATTCACTTGGTGCTTTAATGCATCATTCTCTTTCTTGCTTTTCATAAAAAGTTCATGGCCTTAAAGCATTTCAAAATACACTGGAGGGAGAAAACAGATGTAAACACATTCAAACACTAAGATATTCACTCTTGCAACTTCATCTGCTTGAATTCCATTGCTACTTATCATGAACAAAATTTATTATGCTTCTTCAGATAATAGTCTTTTAGAACACTTGAAAACATGAAATCATAAGATAATCAAAAGTTGTGTAAAAAAAGAAACCCATGAACTGCAGTGTCACAAGTTCCAGTAACAGCCAGATTACAAGAGTAGGGGCTGCAACAAAAGTATGTATTAACACAATATTCCTTTTAACACATAAGGCACATGGTCCTCACACAAGTTTTTAAAAATCAGCTATGTCTTAACTCTGACCACCAGGAATGTGGAAAGGTATCAAAAATCTTTGAGTAAAAAAAAAAAGAAAGAAAGACTGAGATAATTAGTTCCTCTCTTACATCTGGCAAGTGTCAAATTAGTTCCATTAAATTCTGCCCTGAGCCCTAGGCAATTGACACAAAATATACAAGAGTATTAAAATTCACCTAGGGATTTCCCTACTATTATAATGTTTGCATAGCCTATCCCCTGGCATGAAACCAAATGATCACCACAATGTATATAGCTCTGCCTGGTCTCATAGAAAACACAATATTTTTTACACCAGTACTATTAAATTCTTCTTAGGGTGTTCAACTGGCAAACAACTACAGTAGTGTGACGTGGGTGGCAGTGTGTGAAGGAGTAAAGAGAGCATTTTCATCACCAGAAGTGCTTGCATTCGAATGATCATATGAGAATGGCACCACATACACAGCCAACAGAGCTTCATCCCCTCTGGTGTGGCAGAGCTCAAGTTACCAGCTTTATGCTGAGTCTGACCACTGACTGAGTCATCTGCTCCAGTGCTGTGCCATGTGACAGTGGGTTGGCTGCTATTTACTACAGCTGCCAGAGACCACAGCCTGCAAGTGTCCCAAGAAAGCCAGAACATCCTGTGTTTTTTTCTGCGAGAGCATGGCAGCCATTTTGAATGGAGTGATCTTGTGCATTTCCCCCCATGATCTCATGCAGGTCACGTGACTCGTGTGGAAGCATGGACGGGAAGACGTCCATCCCAGTTTTAGGACTCAACATGTTGGAGGGTATGAGAGACTGAACCTGGGACATGCTGAATAAAAATAATGAATGTGGAGAATGGTGGGGGGAAATCAATACATGGATACCTCTTCCTCTCAAGCATGCTAGGTTGGGCAGGGCCAAAGGCAAAAGTGGGCAGATTAACAGATTTGACTCTTACCTTTGTATGGTAAAATGTGTTCAAGACATAAGAAAGTCAGAGGTTTCTATACACACACAAATACCACTCCATCCTACATTGTGGCAAGGAAGAGGTATTGTCACAGTTAAACACTCAAGGAGGGGAAGGAGTATGGTCATTGATGGGTGTGGCCTGGAGACACGTTGTGGTCTAGTTTAAAGAGCCAGAAAAAAGAGGTATTGCAGGCCACATTTGCTCCCCAGGCCTGAGATTCTCCACCCGTTGTAGAGAAATGCCTGATGCTCTCAAAGGAAGGCCTTTGGCTTTTCGCTCTGCAGATGTGAGCCAATCAAGGCCTAAATTAAGACCCTGCTATCCAGTTACTGCAACTCTTAGGTTCTTCGTTGAGCGGTTAGCTGTAGAGTAGGGTCTTAAACGAGATGGTTGGATAGTGTTCTCAAAGCTACCAGAATGAATTTGACCAACCTGTGGGAGGTAGTGGAAGACAGAAGTGCCTGGCGTGCTCTGGTCCATGGGGTCACGAAGAGTCAGACATGACTAAACAACTAAACAACAACAACAGGGTCTTAAATTATGTCTTGATTGGCTCACATCCACCGAGTTAAAATAAATCCAAAAATTAACCTCTTCTGGTCGGAGGCAAAGAAATTCTGGACTCAAAATTTATCTGAAAAGAACTAGCTGCAATAGTTAGAATTAGCTACACATGTACCCGACTGAGCTGGGAATGAAGTACTAGAGTCCTTATAGCGCAAGTAGGGGAAAGCATATTTTTGAGTGCTCACCTCTCTCTAAAGCAGCAATGGGGAAAGTGTAGCCAGTTGTTGTTGGGACTCCAAATCCCATCAGTGCCAGACAGCATGGTCAACAGTAAGGGATGATGGAAATTACAGTCCAGCAATGTCTATTTGGCCAAGGGTTCCCCATCCCTTCTCTAAAAGTGGGGGAAAGGAAACACCCACCTCCAAGTGGAAAACTGCCAAAATCAGGAGTTGATTTTAATGGAGGTGAGCATTCAAATGCAGCATTTTCCACCTGTAGCCTGAAGTTGTACACAGTCCATTCTACTGCACATTTTCTTCAGTGTGTAGACTAAAACATATTAGGGATTGTATACTGGCAAGTTTTAGTGCGCTCCCTCTTTCTATATCCTGCACTTCTTCACCCATTTGAAATATTTTGAACTGAAAGGTCTGTGGAATTCATTTCACCCCACAGACTGTAGGCTCCAGTGCAAAGGGCCAGAAAAGCCCAAAAGGCCATTCTCAAGACAATCTTGCCTGCATACACAGAACTGATATGTCTGCAGAGTTGGCTGTTGTGAACTGGCAGCCAACAAAACAGGATTCACTCTTTTAATTTTTTCTTGATGCTTCCAAACCTCCGCATCCTATTCCAAAATGTTTTAAAAATAGCACTGTGAAGGAGCCGTTATATTAAAATCAGTCTGGTTGAATGAGAATTTTAATTTGGGTAGGTGGAAGAAACAACGATAAATCTCTACTCAGCTATTCCACTGCAGCATGAGGAAGGCAAAGGATATTGAGGCTCTGCATAAGGAACAGAGTATCCTACTCAGTGTTGTTACTTACACCCATATAGTTTCCATGATTACATGCAAAAGAAGGCTTCCAGGTCTGCATATGATAGTCTATGCAGCAAAGAAAATAATGAGTACCGATGCAATCAGATAAGGATTCTTTAAAACTAAAATGGAATGAGGTGGCAAATTACAATTTAAGACAGACAGATTTGTAAGAGTATGTTCCAAGCTGAAGAACGAAGGGTGGTAATCATATTCACTCAATAAAAGGAGGCTGATTCAGGGGATTGAGAGGTGGGGGGGAGGTGTAGGAGTTCGCTAGATGGAAAGCAAATCTGTTGTCTAGACCAATAAACATCTGTCAAGAAGAACACAGGCAGGAGGACAGAACTGCTGTTGGGTTTCAATATAAATCCAAAGGGGTGGCATTACCATAAAGGTAGCATACATGTATATATACAGGATTGTGGCTCTTGAAGTGGAACAGTCTTAAGATGATGTTCAGTAAAGAGCAATGAGATTTTTAAAAAACAATGCCTGGATTGGAATTTTTTCCCATAAGGAAAAGCAATTCTGTATTTATATCAGAACAAGGCTCAAATATAGATATTAAGCTTAACCACACTTGCCTTTTGCCCCACTCTTTCCAAGTGTAGGGTGTGTTTTATTACTCTGAGCTTTCCCTGTGAAAACCCACTCTTTAAAGCTGAATCGGAGCAAACGTCAATTCAGGTTTTCTACAGATTGACATTTGCTCCGAATTGAGGTTCAAAGTGTGCGGTTTTTGTAGGGAAAGCTCCAGAGCAAAAAGAAACCACCTTGGATGCAAAACTTTAAAACACCTGGAAAGAGCACAGGAAAAGTAAATCTGGATAAGTCCTAAGTTGCAAATAAAACAAGTCCATTAAAACAGTTGCAAAATAAAACAGTTCTGACGATCAGCTTGCTAGACCAAAACAGGGACCAAGTGAACTGTTAGGGACTTCCCCTGCGTGTGAAGACAGGCTCTGGTGGATTGAGCGGATGGGTCCAATGGTCAAGATGGCAGTAGTGAGAAGTGTGGGGCAGATGGGCAGATGGGCTTGTCAACCTGAGAAGGTAGCCCAGCTAGGAGAATGAAAACTCTGCTGCCTTATGAGAAAGGCCTCAGGGGACTAAACCCCCAGGGGAAAAAATCTACCTGCTGCTTTGTGGGACATCTCCAGGAAAAGAAAAGGGTAAGGAGTAAACCCTACACAAATCCCAAGTGGAGTCCTTAAGACAGTTGGATAGTACCTTGTATGTCTCCTTCCAACAACTCCTGCAGCCAAGCTGGTGCCAAATGTATTGCTCTGCTTTCCTTTCGGCCACATCAGCAAGGCTGAGAAGAGGGTCTTATCATCTGGGGACCTTCATACCCTAGGGTTACCATACGCCCAGAATTTCCTAGACATATCCAGAATACTACAGTCAGAAGCAGTGTCCAGGTGGACCTCCATACACACTGCCCAGGCTTGCATCCTGGAGAGGTCACCTCAGTGCTGCAAACACAGCAGCAGTTACAAGTTACTGGTTGCTGCAGCCACAGCAGGCGCTGTGATTCTCCAGTGGTTTGGCTTCATTCCTGGAGGCACACTCCATTGTCTCTCGAGGCAGACAGATACCAACAATGTCCTGGGAATTTACAGTGGGTAAGTAAGAGTCGATAAGTAATCTTAGAAAGAAATATCCCAGAGGAGAGACTGTCTTTGGAGAAATGTGTGCCAGCAGGTTAAAAGATTCCCCTCTCTATGTACTATAACATGATGCTGAAAAAAGAAATTAAGGGGGGAGACACCCTCCCAAGTTTTTTTTATTATATTGTACAACTGGAGTACTTATTCAAGTCTCCAGATTTTGCAACCAACAAAAGAAAACACATGTTTAGTTGTTTTAAAATCATCAGATGATCTGATACAATTCATTCATCTAACTAATGTATGGTTATGGAATCTGGTTCCTAAGAACATCTTTGAATATTGAAGAACTGAACAGAGTTTAAATCTAAGTTTGATATGGTTGTCACAAAAATTACTGAAACATTTCAGTTTAAATATTTATTTTTGTTTGAGCTGCATAAAATGAGTAATTCACTCCTTACAGGCCAGAGGATTTACCATAGTGTAGATTACAATTTGACCTTTCCACCGCCAGAAGCACGGGATTGTCAGATTAAGGAAGGTTAAATTTAAGTGCAAAAAGATAAGTTTGAAAACAAAATGAGCTTTACTTGGCTGTGTGCTGCCAACCTGTATTCTTGAATGAGATCACAGTGTAACTGGCTCTTAATCCTGATGACTGCAGCAGCCCAGTACGGTGGAAACCTAAACAATGGATCCAGTCTTTCTAGCCAGAACTGGAGTAAATAATCTCCAGCACTGCTTAGTGCCTTGTTAAGTGCTATAATAAGTTACAGGGTTGCTGTGAACGACATAGAAAACTAATTGCCACAGAATGGGATGTATGGCTTGTTAGCATTCACTGTATAAACATTGTCTGGCAATCTGTATCATTCTCTCTCCCCTCCCCATTTTAATAATTTGGTATGAGCAGATGACACAAGGTTCTCATCAGGCAACCTTAATATGATCTCAGGGAAGCTCTTCTACATGGAATAATTCATTACGTTATGTGTAGCTCAGGGGCTGTGTCAGGGGTTCCCTACCGCCCTTCCTAGTATGTAGCAACCTTTAATGAATGGCACCTGATCAATAATGCAGAATCTGACATCTGAGAATAAATAAAAAGGCCTTCCATGTGAGTTCTGCCTGTAGAAAATGTCAGAATCATTTATCACAGATCCAGATTGATGCCCTGCAGCTGCTGTCCACAAAGACTCTAAAATCTAACTTTGCTGAGTACCACAAATGTGTTTTTGTGTCGCACATAATTAGCTTTCCTCCATGACAAAAACGCAAGAGAAAGTCTGATTGAGAACGCGTGTGATGGTGATTATCAGGGCTTTATTAGAAGGACATTTTGCCATAATGGCACTTTGTTTTCAGGCTGCTTCTTACACAGAGTTACTTTATCTTGATTTCCAGGTGCGCTTTAAAGCAATCCTCTTTGTAACTCTATACAGTCTGAGCTGTTTAATCCAAATCAGTTTGCAAACTGCCTTTACATTGGGATTTTAAAGCCATAGATTAACAAGTCAATTGAGTGAACAGCACAAGCCAAACAAATGGCAAATAATACTTTGGGCTCTCCTGACGTCCAGGCATACAGCTGAAGAATGCAGGCCCAACCAGGTCTTAATTGCCTCAAAGAAAGCTACACTTTCACATCAAGCAGAATGGCAGAAACTAATTGTTTTTTTAAGTCATGCACTTTAATCCCAGCAGAAAGTACAAGAGGGGTTTGAGATAGCAAGGAATCATCTCTACCACTGATGTAAGTTAGCTGAAGAGTACAGGGGGGCTGGTCCACCAGGGCAAATGGGGCCCTGCAATATCAGCCAACTTCCACCCACCTGACTACTTACTGAAAACCAGTCCAGGAGGCGGCCCTGCCTGTCAGCTTCCTCCTCCTCAGTCTTAGTGTTATGCTATTTTTGTGATAGACAAATTACACAAGACTAGGTCTATTTAGGGACGCGGGTGGCACTGTGGTCTAAACCACAGAACCTAGGGCTTGCCAATCAGAAGGTCAGTGGTTTGAATCCCCGCGACAGGGTGAGCTCCCGTTGTTCGGTCCCAGCTCCTGCCAACCTAGCAGTTTGAAAGCACGTCAAAGTGCAAGTAGATAAATAGGTACCACTCTGGTGGGAAGGTAAATGGCGTTTCCATGCGCTGCTCTGGTTCGCCAGAAGTGGCTTAGTCATGCTGGCCACATGACTGTATGCCGGCTCCCTTGGCCTATAGAGCAAGATGAGCACCGCAACCCCAGAGTCGTCCACGACTGGACCTAATGGTCAGGGATACCTTTAACTTTAAAGTGGGAACAAAACTGGAATCAGTTGGCTCCGCTGGCCATTGGTTCTGGCTCCACCTACTGTTGACCTCTCTGCCTTCCACACCACCAGTCCTAATGGTCACCAGCCACCACTGGAAGCATAGCATGGGGGGATCCTGGGAAGTTTGTGATTCAGTGATAATCAAAGCAAAGAAATGTATTTTTTGAGGGGGAAGAGATTTATCAGCAATCCTGATGTCCTTTATCAGCAGTAATTATGCAATTATTGTGCAGCCAGTTGTCTTCACATGTGTCTTGTAGTTGAGGCAGAAGATCCTTAGTGTTAATTGCTTAAAGGTAAAGGTAAAGGTACCCCTGACCATTAGGTCCAGTCGTGGCCGACTCTGGGGCTGCGGCACTCATCTCGCTTTATTGGCCGAGGGAGCCGGCATACAGCTTCCGGGTCATGTGGCCAGCATGACTAAGCCCCTTCTGGTGAACCAGAGCAGCACACGGAAATGCTGTTTACCTTCCCACCGGAGCGGTACCTATTTATCTACTTGCACTTTGACATGGTTTCGAACTGCTAGGTTGGCAGGAGGTTAATTGCTTAGGTGCTGTATAAATAACACCCCTATGATAATTCCATTTTTTTAAATTAAGTTTTGTCAACTTTTTATTATTTGCCTGACCCTAGTTCCTTGTAACAGCTTGAGCTGCATGACTTTAGTGGGTAATAATGTTAAATCTCCATGTCATGAAAAGTTTCACAGAATGATTTCACCCGATCAAGCTGCTGTTGAAGGCACTAGGGCAGCTCAGGTTGACTTTATTTTGGTCAGTTGGCAACCCTGTTTCTTTTATTTAAATTATGCATCACAGTAAGAAAAAAGTGGGGGCTGTACAGATTAAGCTTACATAACATCATTGTACATAACATTTCCAGTAACATTGAGCTTTCAGTACTTCTCCTTTCCTTGGCATTGATCATTATTCTCTGTTTGAAGAGGCACAAACTCATTATATCAAGGAAGAGCGCAGACCTGAAAGCATTAACATTAGATACAATATGAGAGGCTCTCGTTTTAGACAATTCATAATGCAGTACTTAAATGCAAATCACTTTTTTCCCTACAGACTGTAATAATTCTTCAGAAATGTTCTGGTATATGATTCAGATTTTAGAAGGTTGTGGTTCTTTTGTTACCACTCCCTGGTATGTACAGTAAGGCAAATGTATTTAATAGTTCTCTTGAAGAATATACATCCACAGGCTAAAGCTTCTTCTGAAATTTATGTGTAATTGCAACCGACCAGGCGGACTTAGCCAAGGGGAAGAAAGTGTGATTTATGTAAAAGCAACTTCCCGTTATGAAAAACTTGGAATCTCTCCTAGCAGCTCATCTGGGATTTAGATTTCTGTTTAATTTACATCTGATACATGAAATCTCAAGGCTGTCTGTTCAGATTTCAGCTGCTAGGGTTATACAATGGTTACTGCTACAACCTCAACATCCTATATTTCAGGGAAATTTTGTCATTGCTACATTTGGCATTGAACTCCTTCCTCCCCCAACACTGTTGGTTCCATCCTGCACAGTGAGCGTAATTTGAGAAATATGTAATTTTCTAAACATTACACCTGACTTTCCGGTGTAATCAGAAACTTAAACTTTGAACAGGGACATGTCCACATTTGAGCATTATTTGTTAATCTACTTTTCCCCCTACACAAAGTAGACCAGAGTAGTCCACACCAGCACATGTTTAAATTTGTACAGGAAAAGCAACTGGTCTTTCCTGTTTATACCAGTAAGAGGTCCCTTTTGTGTTTGTCCCCACTTTATAATTTGTTGATTCCATTATGCTAATTAAGTATTGACAGGACATGAACAAAGATAGCTGTGCTTTGGGGGGGGGACCTTAAAAAAAAACCTGCCCAGGAAGTGTGCAAAAGTGCACATTCAGGTGATTGTAATACTTTTGCAGTTTTCTGGTTTTGTGCAAATCTGAGGGATCAAACATACACATATATACACCTCCATTGAACACCACTCCAGAAATAGTTACCGGCAGGGCTAGAAAATAACTGAAAGCAATTGCTAATTTTCAACACACACACATTTCAGATTGCTTGCGATATCTGGTCTAGAAAGTTAGATGTGCATTTAACTTGCTTTACATGCCTGGCAAATAAAAATAAATAGAAAGTGAGTGGGCATCTGGGGGGAAAAACTTTGGCAATCCCTCCCACCATTGAACCCAATGTGTTTTGGACATACATGATGTCTGGAATGTAACCCCCACATAAGTTGTGGTCTTGCTGTAGTTAAAAGCATGACTGGAAAGACATACAAGGACTGATGAAATAACATGCATGGAAAAGGGAACAGCAGAAAATTATTATTAATCCACCCACACAAAACTCCAGAACAAATAATTTGCAACCCATGTGGTGGAGTTTGAGGCCTAATTCACCCCAGTCCCTCTATTCCGTAATCCTAAATTTATGGACAAAAAGCATTGAGATCCATTTCTTGATTTAGATCAGGCATCCCCAACCTTTGGCCCTCCAGAAGTTTTGGACTACAATTCCCACCATCCCTGACCACTGGTCCTGATAGCTAGAGATCATGGGAGTTGTAGGCCAAAACATCTGAAGAGCCGCAGGTTGGGGATGCCTGATTTAGACCATCACCTTCCTGTATGTTACAAAGAGGTTAGAGCCACCATGATGGGTGGCAGCCTCTTGTTGAATTTCCTGTGACCCCTCTAACTTCCAGTTCAATTTATCCCATGTCATTACAGTTCACTGTAGCAGGGGTGGTGAAACCCAAATCATAATGGCATCAAGGAATGGAGAAAACTGAACTACATGTTACAAAGATTGGAGGGAGAAATTGTCACAGAGCAGCTGTTTCCTCCGTATCCATTGCAATGTATAGCTGCACGTCTGGAAATCTATATAAACTTGTTAAGCCACACAAGAAATAAACAGGATTTTCAGGTCAGATAGTGGGTCTCCCATGCCCTTCATTGTGCTTTGCTATTCCCTGTGAACAGAACAGCCAAATACATGCAAATGTGCATTTTATGATAACCAATGAATTTAGCATTTCTTGGTACAAAGTATATACAGTTGTACATATGGATGCAAATGAAGACTACTAGATGGAGAACCTACCAGAGAGCTATTGCATTTTCCCTTGTATCTAATTTTCATTGTCATACAGATGTAAAATACACAATATGTTATTTCCTAACTTTCTCTGTAACAGCTGGCAAAGGAAGCATTTGACTTAGGCTATAAAGTTGTTTGACTTTTTGCCATTGATAAATCCCCCACTTTACTTCACTGAAAGCAGAAATAAATGCAGGGCACTTTTAAAGCCTCGTGTACGTTGTGCTATACCTACACTTGTACTAGTCTAAAATTACTCCATGTCAAACATTACACTATACACACATATACATATCACATAGAGAGACACACATTCTCAACCTGTACATATAAGCCCCTTTGAGCAGCATTCTGGAATTTGTTAACTCTGAAATAGCGAAAACATTGTCAATGAGAATCAGGTCTTCCAGGGCAAGAGGGAAAGAATAATCATTCCCATCTGAGAGCACAGACTTTTTAATATGATCCCTTAAAGAAATATAAAGACAAACTGTTTACTGAATGTTTCTAGCATAACATGAGTTTTGCCGCCAACTGACAAGTAAATGTATCCAGTGAATTCCATTGCTGTGACCTTTTGAAAAAACAGAACTCCATTTTATTTTATTAGTGCTCTTTCTGTTTTATTAACCAAACTTTATGAAGTCTGTGCCATTCAAAATGCTAATCTAATTATGCAGACTTTTACGGTTTGGTTTGGTTTTGTGCATTTTAATGATTTGGGGGTGGGGTTGTATGGGTTTGAGAGCAAGGGAGGGCATTCATAAACTCATAAAATGCAGGAGCTGCACACAAATGCTCTCAAGAGGGCGCAAAGAATTTCAGCGCCACCATTTTGCTGTGGTTTACACACAGAGAAAGATCCATGCACAGGACACAACAAAGCCCACCCAAGTCATGTGTGAAGGGTATAGTGTCCATGTCAGCACAGGAAGTCTGGTAGCCAGGAGGAGTAACAACGTACACACTCTTCACTGACAAGTTGCATTGCCCAATCAGAGACTCAAAGGAAAGGGGCTTTCATCACAAATGAGATAGGGGTCGCCTTACCTTGGGACTGTGCACTGGCTGGAGGATATAGGAGGCCTCTAAGGCAATCAAATGACCCTTCCTACTGCCTCCCAGTTCCCAACATGCAGCTTAATATGCTGGTGATACCAAAGGTTGCATTCAGCTAAACTTCATCCAGAGTAGGCACAATTAAATTAATGGCCCTACCCTGCCATGCTCATTAATTTCAGTGGGTCTACTCTGAATAAAATTTAATTGAAAGCCACCCCAAGTGAGGGCCCTGGGACCCAAGACCCTCAACCCTCCCATACAATATTACCGTATTTTTCACTCCATAAGACACACTTTTTACCTCCTAAAAAGTATGGGGAAATGTGTGTGCGTCTTATGGAGCGAATGCAGGGGGGGGGAGGCAGGCAGGAAAAGCCCCCAAGAGCCGTACACAAACTCCATGTGGCTCTTGCAGGCTTTTCCCCAAGGAGGGAGAAGGGACTGACTGGCCGCGTCAGTCCCTTCTCCCTCCTCGTAGAAAAGCCTGCAGGAGCTGTGCACTCCTTAAAGGGTGCGTGGCTCCTGCGGGCTTTTCTACGAGGTGGGGGAATTCCCCCACCCCCGGCAAAAGCACACAGAAGCCATGCGCTCTTTAAAGGGTGCGTGGCTCCTGCGGGCTTTTAAACGAGGTGGGGGAATTCCCCTACCTCGTAGAAAAGCCCGCAGGAGCCGCACACCCTTTAAAGAGCGTGCCACTCTTGGGGGCTTTTCCCCGAGGAGGGAGAAGGGACTGACTGGCTGCGTCAGTCCCTTCTCCCTCCTTGCAGAAAAGCCCGCAGGAGCCGTGAACTCCTTAAACGGTGCTGCTTTAGCTGCGGGCAGCCTCTCCAGCCGGGAGAAGCTGCGCGCAGCTAAAGCAGCCAGCACAGTGAGCGGGATCCATCCCGCTGGCTGTCTCGGCTTCTGCCATAGCCGCGTGCAGCCTCTCCTGGAGAGGTTGCAAGCGGCTAAAGAGGATGCCAAGACAGCGAGCGGAATCCCGCTGGTTTTGCTCTTTGGGGCTGGGGGGTAAACCCAGGCTTCCCCCGGCAGCCCCGAGAAGCTTTGGGAGAAGCGGACAGTATGCAACTCAATTTGTGATATATGCACACTATTGCTTTTGCTATACCTGCACATCCCAGAACTACCTGATACTGTGTGTGTGTGTGTGTGTGTGTGTGTGTTTCCTACTGCTCATAGCAGTGGCTAAACATTTTGCATTTTTTCTATCACCTGCCTATCTACATCAGCCACCAACAAAGACACAGAGAACATTGAAGACTGATCATCTAGAACATGCAATTTTTCATATGTTTATTAAGCTTATACACTTCCTTTAGTTCCAATGAGCTTAAGCCAACATAAACAGCACTCTCACCCCATTTTATCTTCCAAACAACCCAATGAGGCAGGTTCAAGTAGAGAGACAGCGGCCAATGCCCCGATCATGCAGTGAGCTTCATGATTGACTGGTGATTTGAATAATGTTTCTCAAATGTCACCTTCTATATTTCTTTCAGCAGCAAGTTCAGTTGTCAACTGACCACTGCACAGTTCTGTGGAATTAAGTTTTTGCTGTTGCCCCGGAGCTTTCAACTCATATCACAAATCATTTCCAAAAATGGAAGTAGGCATTACCACCAATCAAGCAATGTACGGTCACTACTATTGCTCTGGCACACCTACAAAGCTCTCTCATCTGTAACAGCATACCCATTCATCTCAATGAAGCATATTTGCATGTTTATTTTGTTTGTTTGTTTGCGTACATAATTTCTTCCATTGAAATGAATAAGCAGATCTTTTTTTCCAAGTGATTCTCCCACACTCCTAGCTATTTTCCACTCTGTCAAACCAAAAAAATAGAGAATGGCCAGCTCTTTCTTTTGGCTTTAGGCTTGAGCGTGCTCAGTGCATGCCCTCCAATGAACTGTTTAGTGTCATGAAATGTGATTCTCCATCCTAAAATGCCCATATTTAACTCCTGGCCTTTTTCTACTTGGCACACTATTTGGACAAAGAAAACGTTGTATATTTTACCAACTAACCATCAATTTAATGAAGACAAATACTGGTCTTCAGGCTAGGTGAGTCCACGCCCTCCCCCCTTCTACTCTGAATGAGAGCCTTGTTGAACACTCTGTTGATACAAGGCTGAAAAGTGTATTATACCATAAGGGACCAGTTTACATACAGCAGCATACCCTGCCTTTTTATTATTAAGGCAATCCATCATTCAGCATATACACCATGTTTAAAAAATAGATGGATCATGCTGATATGTTTTGATTAGGCATGAAATTCATAAAGTTCATTTGTGAAAAGAGATACTGACAACTTCATAGGGGGAAAACGAATTAGTAACATTTCAGAAGAATTGTAAGGAAGAAAAAGAGTTCATAGGTGAGAAAAACACAGAGCAGACATGGCTGAATGAAAAGCAGGGAGGAGGCAAACATAATTCCAGGGTACAGATAACGCACACATATGCTTGCGTCAAAGTGCAAAACATAATAAAAGAATAACATCTCAAAAATATGCCTAGAAAGTCCTCATTATATCAATATGCACCTGGGCCAATGGAATCTGTCCCAGCTGCGCATCAACAGACTTGATCACTGAGGCT
Source organism: Podarcis melisellensis (assembly GCF_964234715.1). Classification (NCBI taxonomy): domain Eukaryota; kingdom Metazoa; phylum Chordata; class Lepidosauria; order Squamata; family Lacertidae; genus Podarcis; species Podarcis melisellensis. The sequence continues at coordinate 42,772,271 of NC_138530.1, forward strand.
GCTTTAGTTCTAATCATAAGATGCTTTGCTTGAAAAGAAAGATGCAATGCATCTAACACCATTTTTTTTCTTTGTCAGGTAGAAGTGGGGCAACGGGGCATAGAGTTTGCTGTTAAAGGAAGGCGTGGGGAACCTGTGGCTAGACAAAAGCTCTCATCATCCCTGACAAATGGGAGTGCCACAGGTTCTGCACCTCTGTATTAAGGTTAAGATTTCTATTACGTGTGATGTAACAATACATTAGTTACATGTAATTCAAGAAGAAGAAGAAGAAGAAGAAGAAAAAGAAGAAGAAGAAGAAGAAGAAGAAGAAGAAGAAGAAGAAGAGGAGGAGTTTGGATTTGATATCCCGCCTTTCACTCCCCTTCAGGAGTCTCAAAGCGGCTAACATTCTCCTTTCCCTTCCTCCCCCACAACAAACACTCTGTGAGGTGAGTGGGGCTGAGAGACTTCAAAGAAGCGTGACTGGCCCAAGGTCACCCAGCAGCTGCATGTGGAGGAGTGGAGATGCGAACCCGGTTCCCCAGATTACGAGACTACCACTCAACCACTACACCACACTGGCTTCTTATTATGCTTTTATTGAAAATACCCCTAATTCATCAATACATAAAGCAGTGAAATAAATATGATGGGTGCTACAATGCTTAAACTATACAAAGTTTGTCATAAAATAGTAGCGTTCTTCCATGCTCCAAACTTTAGCACACAACTGGGAGAGACCCTTGGCCAAAAATCCACAAAGTACATAATCAAACTAAAATTGCCACACTAACCCCTTGGATAGAGACTGAGGGTTGTAGCAACTAAGATTTCTCCGAGTAGACCCATTGAAATTCATATACTTAAGTTAGTCATGTCTATTATTTGCAATGGGTATACTTTGAGCAGGACTAGCATTGGCTGCAACTGAGATAAAAATAACTAGCAGGGAACCTCCACACATCCTGCATGTCTGTAGCAACTGGAAATGTTGGAAGAATTATTGTGCTTCCATCAATTACATTAAATAGATATGCATTTCCAAGACACGCACCCAATATTCTCTAACACGAATAATAAGCAAATGTTGCTTAGGAAAAGATAAAGTTCTCTTTCTGTTATGAAGACATCATCCCCCTAATGCACACAAAATCCGATTGGAAACTCAGCACGGCTATACAAAAGAACGTTGCTTACCAGAAGCAACAGAAGCCTCTATATTCCAGCTTTGTGGTTCTCTTGTATTAAGGCTTGGCATCATGTAGAAAGAGAGGCCTGCAGGACTGGGCCTTGTAAGCAATTTGCTACACTTGTCATCCCTGGAGTATAAAAGCCTTTTCTGGAGGATATTGTTCTAGCAAAATTACCCACTGCAAAAGGCCAGCAGCAGGCTCATCTTGTCTCAATCAAGGCTGGACAAAGAGGAAAGCTCAGCACGTGTCTCTGTCATTTGTACGATTAGCCTTTTTGACTGCAGACACTAGTTTTCAGAAGTACCTAATTTCTCATCGGAAGATGCTTCCCCCCACCCAATCTGTCAAAGGCATACAAGTGTGTGCTGCTTAAAGGAGCATGCAACGAATGCCTTTCCAGAGCAGCAGCACCAACACGATGACAATCAAATTAACATTCACATCTATATCACATTTCTGAGATGTTATGTCGCCAAATGTGAAATTAGAAATAGAATGTAAGGGACAGGCAAGAGGGGGGGGGGAAATGTTTAAAAGACTGATGTTGTAGCCTTAGAAAGCAGTAAATAAAATATCAGTCTCCATTTGCTACTTAGTTTTTCCCTGTTCTGCTTAGCAAATGTACCAATTAATAAATATTATAAAAACAAAGGCTGTAATCATAAAAGATGCTTACAAGGAAGTATGCCCCATTAAACACAATCACATTTACATCTGAGTAAACACACCTAGATTTCCACTAAAGGAGAATCAGTCCTCCAAAGAAATCACCCATGGCTAAAGACTACAATGACTACAACTACAATCTGCAAGGTTCGCACTATGTTCCTTGAAACTTGAATTATATGGTGAGTTCTGGTGGTAATTGCACCAGGCAACCAAGTACATGTGGACATCATCTAAAAAAACCCCAAAAACCCAGAGAGACAGGGCTCAGGGCTCAGACAGTCCACACTTCAGCCCTATCCCCTTCCTGGCATCGGCGCAATGTGCAACCGCACGCTGATGCACCTTGCCAGGCCTCCTCATTCCCTGCTCAGATGCAGCAGCTGTTTGGTGCAATGCAAGGGCAGGATTACGAATCTTCTGCTGCCATCCTATTCAACTGCTATTAAGCAAAAGGGTATCTGCTGCATCTGGCTTTAAGGATGAAATAAAATGTGGCCAGCAAACACAGGCAAGTAACAGAATTATCAGAAGATTACCTTTTTACAATAACTCTAGATAGTAGATTTGGGTTTGTTTTTTCCCTAAGGTAACATAGCCAGGATGGAGCAGTAAATTCTCAGTTTTTCGGAGCCTTAATCTCTGTTTAAAAAACTGCACCAGTATGCATTATTATTATTATTATTATTATTATTATTATTATTAGCATCTCAGGGTGGTTCACAGGACAAAATCAGAATATAAAACCACAAAGTACATAATCAAAATAAAAACAACAACAACCCAATAAACAATGTCAATCAAATCAAGGCCTGGTTAAAGAGGAACGTTTCTGCCTGGTGCCTAAAGGTGTATAATGAAGGCGCAAGGCGGACCTCCCTGGGGAGAGCATTCCACAGATGGAGAGCCACTGCAGAGAAGGCCCATTCTTGTGTTGCCACCCTCCAGACCTCTCATGAAAGAAAAAGCTGTGCTTCTTTCCACCTATTCTGGTGACACAATCTAAATATTTATAATAAACCCAACGATTCATTGAAAAAAGGAAGTTACCTTGTTACATTTTGTACCTCTTTTTTAAAACTTCTTTAAAAAATCATAAAATTAAAAATTCAAATCAGAATTTGGATGCTCCTTGCCATTTTTAAATTGCTCCAATCAGAGAAAAATCAACACAATTTCCTATTATATTATTGACTTGAATGGGAACGCTCCTTTAACAGTTTGTGTCAGAAAACGAACCTCTTAGCTTAAACCAGGCCTGTATGGTGGAAAGGCTCCCCTTTGGTGCTGGGCACTAAGCTCCTAGGCACACAGCAAGCACAAGAAATGCCTCTGAGCATCATTTAAGGCACCCCAGGGTGCCAGGGCACACTGGTTGAAAAACCCTGCATTAGAGACATGAATAAAGTGGGCGCTTCATTGGCCTAGGAACTGCATAGACGGAAGACTAATTGTATGCAATGCTTACAACATGATGAACAATTAAATACTAGTAGTGGGTAATAGTCATCAGCAGCACAATGCACAGGGAGGGGAGGTTTAGGCCTTCCTTCCCCAACTGCAATCTCAGGACAAAACAAAACAAATCCAAAAATGCTGTCATGATGTGGCAATAAATAATATGGTTGCTAATCACATGGTTAGCTGTTTGTGTATGCTGTAAGGCCCACAGAAGCTGGTGGAGAATAAGGTTGCAATGCAGCCCTGGTGTCACACCCCCTTCCAGGAAAATCCTATCCTTTCCAACACAGAGAAAATCCCCACACATAGTTCAGCTGTTCATGCTTGGAGAAGGATTTAAGCTATTAAATTTATCTCCCTTTTTCTTTTTTGCAATGTCTTCTATTGCTCTGCAGACAAAATTAGTATTTGCTTCCTCCACCCATTTAACCTACTGAGTGTCTGATATAGACCTTGAGGCTTTAAAATGGTTCGTACAAAGAGTATTTCTGTAGCACTGGGATGATCACAATGTATTATTTTGCAAAGTAAATTATGCCTTTAAAGGAACAAGGGGAAAGCTCTTTCGGCTGCTGAGCATGCTAGAGGGAGACTATGGCTGACAGACTAATTCTGAACCCCTATACCTGCAGCCTCACAAACGGAGGAGCTGCTTGCTCAGCCTATATGCCAATTCTTTTCTTTTCATCTTTAGCTGCATTTTTGTATTAAACATTGAAACCAATCAACTTATCTCTAAGAAAGTCAGTGTAACTCAGAAAGGGCTGCATACAGATAGGGAGATGAGTAAAGTGCTTCAAATTTCCTGAGGAGTCGCTCTGTTCCAGCAGAGTATTCCGTCTACTTAAAAGATGAATAGGATGTCACTTCTTTTTAAATAAGCAGAGCTTCCGTTTGCATATGGGTCTATGCTCATAGGCTACCCCACTGCAGAAATCTATGATCAATGCTTTGATATTGATATGCAACAGAAGGGCAAAGGCCAACTGCATTGGCCTGAGCAGAACTCCCTTCATGTGGTTTGCCTTTATTGTACATGAACTTGTTTTTTAATGTTGTATTGTACTGAATCCTTTTATTATACATCCGTGCTTCTCAAACTCTCTGATGTGGTGGATGAGCAATTCCTGTCCCCTTAATATGCCAGAGACTGGTCCCATATTTGGTCCCTGAAGTGTCCCACCCAACCTGGGCTGTGGGGGAGTCACTGTAGACCAGCAGCCAATGGCACAAGGGCCGGAGCAGGTCTGTGGACCACCATTTTGAGTAGTACTGTTGTGCATCATGTTGATCTTATTTTAATCAGAGGCAGCATATATATATAAAGGTAAAGGGACCCCTGACCGTTAGGTCCAGTTGCAAAGGACTCTGGGGTAGCAGCGCTCATCTCACTTTATTGGTCAAGGGAGCCAGCGTACAGCTTCCGGGTAATGTGGCCAGCATGACTAAGCCACTTCTGGCGAACCAGAGCAGCACACGGAAACGTCGCTTACCTTCCCGCCGGAGAGGTACCTATTTATCTACTTGCACTTTGACGTGCTTTCGAACTGCTAGGTTGGCATCATGTTGGTCTTATTTTAATCAGAGGCAGCATATATATATAATCACACATAAAGGGAACTTGGGAGTGCTTGGGATGTTGTATCCTATTTATATTGTTATTTAAGGGTATTGTGGGATTCTCTGAAGTTGATCACATCAGAACACAATAAAGCAATGTGGTGAAAAGTTAGGGGATGAACCATGAATGCTCTCTTCCACCCTCCTGGTCCAATATACCTGCTTGCAACTACACAAAGGAGAGAGATACTGGGTAATGAGTGGCTCCTTAGTCTACAGACAAAATGAAGTGCACAATGAAGTGCAAGGCTGCTAGGATTGGGGTGGGCAAGCTATGATAATGCCTTGCCTATATAGAAAGGGTGTGTGTGTGTGTGTGTGTGTGTGTGTGTGTGTGTGTAGAAGCCTCTGACCTTGCTCTATTCACATTTGGCATCTTGTGCCAACCAGTATTGGCATGTAGTCCCCAGAAAGTTGTTCAGGGTGGAATGAAGCCCTCCACCTGAAAAAGATTATCCACCTCTGACCTAGAGGATGAGACTATGGAGAGCTGGTTAAACCAAACGTGTCTACCTAATACAGCAGATACCTAATCCTAAGCCTAAACAAATATATATTTTTATCCAAAAGGAAATACCAGTAAGTAATGCTTAGAGAGAAATTTTTTACCAAACATAAAGAACTGAGTAAGGGAAGTGGAACATATTTTTTTTCCTCCTACACTAATTGTCCTGTCCTGTTTCATTGAAAGCAATCTCAGTTCCCCTGAGTCTCAAACCTGCTGTTTATCTTCCCTATCTAGTTATTTTTAATTTGTACCTCTATTATTATCACTGCATTATTAATATGCCACGATAAGCTGGGAAATAGCTTGGTGGAGTTCAATTTCAGCAATGCCTCGCACCGCATAATAGTCGTCATGATAAATTGTTCCCTGCAATCTGAAAAGATTCACGATACCCACTGCACACTGAGTACGAGTCTCCTGGGGAGCTCAGCTTCCTCGTTTGGGTTGCTGTTCAACTTTCCCAAAAGGAGTGTGGGCCTCCTTATGTTTATCACATCTGCACATGCTGTTATCAATCAGTGTGCATGCCTCCACCTTCTGTGTGGCCAGACAAGCACACACATCCCTAGTGCCGCTGTCAGATCTAGTGCCAACACATACTTCAGCACGCTCCTAAGAGATGACAGTAATTTAAAGGCAAAACCCAATGTTTAAATTATTTGCATGCGCGGCAAAAGCTTTTGGAGAAGGGCAAATGCCAGAGAGTGGGATTAAGGTTTGCGGGCTGACTTACGGTAGCCAACGACAGAATTTTATTCTTAATCTTTTGTACCTGGGCTAAAGCCATCTAGGCACAGAGCCGGAAAACACAGCTTCACACTATTTAATAGGCATGTTGCATTTTCCTGTGGGAGAAACCAGGACAGAATTTACAAGTCTGTGCTGGGCCATCTCTACATATTTGGAATATTGCTGTCTGGTAATGGAAACAAGTATACATATATTGCCTACATCAGCCTGGAGATATCATGGAGAAGACATTAAACTTTTTAAAACAATGTACATGCATCATTCAGCTGATTACAATATTTGTTTTCATATTTAAAAACTAACTAAAAAAGATGTACTGACAATAATATTTCTGAGGTTCCTAACTTACACTTTGTTCTTGCTTACACATATCCTGATATTTAATCATCAGCATTCTATAAACTAATTGAATGTGTTAACTAACACTTGGCAATAGGTGTTAACATTTAGTGCGTCTAACTGCTGAAGAGATGTCAGCTGACAACAGAAAAAGTAAACACATGGGTGTCCTTTAGGAAGATCATTTTAACATGCTGTGGGTGGGCTGAGAAAGGATGAAGAGAGAGGCAAGGAGTTAATATTTTAGAAGAAGCCAGTTAGAACAAACTTTTCTGTGAACTTTAAAAGGTATTCTGCTTATTTAAATGTAACACCACACCTTCTGAAAAGCTATATCCAAGGGTCAATGTAGAAATAAATGGCAACATTTCCCCAGAATGGAAAGTCCCCAAGGGAAATCAATTCAGAATGCTACAATATAGTCAATTAAAGTCCCCAGAGGATTTGATGAACTACAATTTAATACAACAGTAAAGCAGCTTCACAAAATCCTCACACACCAAGTGGCATCTGCTGAATAATTACAATATACAGTACTACAAAAAAACCACACAACTTTAGCTATATATTTATTTATATCCTTTTTTAAAAAGGTCATCTAGCTCTTTCTTATAGTTATTGTACTTGCATGGCTACTTTGTAAATAATCATTATCACTAATGGAAACCACAGCGAAGAACAAATATCTAAATAACAGGTCTGGGAATTACCCAAAATGCTTTTCACCCAGGGAAGCAAAGGAGAAAGCCACACACTCTTCAAAAGTTGTCCAGCGTCACATATTATTTATACCCACCACTAGTGAGTTCTACATGAAAGCCATGATTTTGAAAAAAATAGTTGGACTCCACAACTATTGTGGTAATAGTGTTATGAGATCACCAATCAGCAGAATGGGGTCAAAAGATGAGGAAGAGCACATGAAGAGTACAGGAGTGTGGGCAAGTGAGTGGACAAATAGTTGGCGACTAATTTATTTGATAGGGACGCGGGTGGCGCTGTGGGTAAAACCTCAGCGCCTAGGACTTGCCGGTCGTATGGTCGGCGGTTCAAATCCCCACGGCGGGGTGAGCTCCCGTCTTCGGTCCCAGCTCCTGCCCACCTAGCAGTTCCAAAGCACCCTTAAGTGCAAGTAGATAAATAGGTACCGCTTTATAGCGGAAAGTAAACGGCATTTCTGTGTGCTGCTCTGGTGCCGGTTTGCCAGAGCAGCTTCGTCACGCTGGCCATGTGACCCGGATGTGTCTGCGGACAGCGCTAGCTCCCGGCCTCTAGAGTGAGATGAGTGCACAACCCTAGAGTCAAGACTGGCCCATACGGGCAGGGGTACCTTTACCTTTATCTGTAATTTATTTGATTTTTATACCACTGCTTCGCTCAGTTTTTAAAGCAGTAAATAGTAAACCTATCTCAACAACATTAGAATCATATTTTTTTAAAAAAACCTATCAAACAACAAATAAAAACAACAAACCTAGTAGGAAATAAAACAAGGAAGGGAATATTTAAAACCAAATTTCCAGATGTATCCACATGTCAGGATATGAAAAGGAAGGTAATTACAGGAAGGCAATTTTTACAGGTTCCATCTTCTTCTGGGAGTTACTGTAGCCCTTTTTTGCATACGCTTCCTCAGAATATAAATTCTCTCTTTGCATGCACTAAGGAACCACTTTCCCAGAGTATATCTTACCCAATGGCTACCTTACTGGGATGCAACCATCAAGAGGAAAGCCTTGCATCACTGGCATTACACATTGTAATAGCAGAAGTCATATACCGTATTTTCCGTCTCATAGGACGCTCCGTCCCATAGGACGCACCTAGTTTTTTTTGGGAGGGGGAAATAAAGGAAAAATTTTTTTCCTTTATTCCCCCCCCCCAAACCAGGTCGGGGAAACCGAACCAGGTCGAGGAACAGTGGGATGGCGGCGCTGCACCTCCTTGCTGTCCCCCGAGCTTGTGGGGCTGGCCGATGTCTGTCCGGCGGGCAGGGCGCTCTGCTTCAGGGCGCCCGACACTCCGGGAAGCAGGCTGCTATCCGCAGCCTAGACAGCCCTGCGGGACCTCCCACAGGGCTGCCTAGGCTGCGGATGTGTTCCTGAAGCACTGGGCGCTCTTCTTTCAGCACGCCCGGCGCTCCGGGAAGCAGGCTGCTATCTGCAGCCTAGACAGCCCTGCGGGAACTCCCACAGGGCTGCTTAGGCTGCGGATGTGTTCCTGAAGCCTGGAGAGCGAGAGGGGTCGGTACGCACCGACCGCTCTCGCTCTCCAAGCTTCAGCGAAAGCCTGCATTCGCCCCATAGGACGCACCCAGATTTCCCCTTCATTTTTGGAGGGGGAAAAGTGTGTCCTATAGGGTGAAAAATACGGTACATACCTGGGCCATCTGGAGTTGCACCATCAAAAGCTGGCCGTGTGCATTTGAAGGAGACCTATATCTAGCCATCCTCTCAAGCATGCAAGCATAAACCCCTCTCAGGCAAATTAAAAGTAAAGTGCCACACTTCCTCCCTAGTATTTAGGTATATCTCCAGATCTTCTTCAATGCACCACCAGCCATACATTTAGTCAGGATGTCTTTAAGGAAGTGCAAAGCTGAGTGACCTTGTGGCTGAATCAATAGACTCAGTTGGATCATTAGTCTCTGTTATTACAGCACTGCTATAGCGAAGCTTCCAACAGTTTTACCATCCTGCCACTTTCCATAGAGCAAAGCTCATGGGCACATGCAGAAAGGAATCATATAACAAAAGAAAAGTTCTGAGGTCTTGGGGAGGAGAAAGGCTGCAGATGCATATTCAAGCCTTTATTTAAACACTTACTATACATACTGCACATGCTTGTCTATTTTGCAAGATCCCAGGTGTGGAGGAAACCAAGTTTAAAATCTATACCCACCATCTTACTAGAATGACCTTTTCACTTTAAGTCTATTTGATCATGACTTTCCTAATTTGTAATAACCTTCTCCACAGGGATTTAGATCTCAGCAAATAATTAGAACTGTGTTCAAAATGCAGCTCCAAAAGCTGCACAGCAAATTAGAACTGATTAACTAGGCCTAGGATAGTGCAAAGAAAAAAGCAGATATATTATGAAACATAGAATGTAGAAATTGTGATCTAAGAAACAGAAAAATAATAGTGTTGTGTGGTTTATTAAAAAAAAGAAATAGCTATAGATAAGTGCTGGAATATGTAACAACATTCCAAAGGTTTTAATTTAACGTAGCAGTTTGCTATGTTCAACTCCACTGTAGTCTGTACTCTTCCACTATTTAAAGAGAAAATCTGGAACTGTAAAACAAGGGTGGGCTTGGGGCTTTGCAGGCAATCTTCTGGAGAATGTGTGCCAGCAATAGGCTAGGTGAGAGGCAAAAGTGGCCACAGCAATAGATGTGATTTTTTTTAACCTTTGACCAATAGGCCTCATTCCAGCCATGCAAAAGCCAGAGATTTTTTTTAATTATTATTTATTTATTTTACACACAAACATGCACTCCTCCATTCTCCATCACGGCAAGAATGTCCCTGTTTCAGGGCACATTCCAGCTAGGTAAAAGCGCTGAAGTAGCAGGGCCAGTGAGAAATGTATCCTAAAATGTGGGGAGTCGCCTGGAGAGAGTCCTGAAGGCTAGACAGAGTGGCCTGGACGGTCGCATTCAGCCCCAAAGACTGAGGTTCCCCACTCTGTCTAAAAGGAAATGCCATATGGCTACCACATTTGTAAGACAGAACACAAACATGCATGTCCAGCAGAGCCCAGGCATCATTTGGTGAGCCTCAATGCCAATTTGCAATACATGCCCTCTCCCCCACCCATGCCACAATCCCATCTTATAGATGTTATCTTGTAAGTCATGAAAAAACATGTTATATTTTTATTCTAAATCATTTTTTTCATTGTTTTTGAAATTATAACTTGGCCTCAAACTGGGGCTTTTCTGCCATGCCCTCTCACACACACACAACTCCTGGTGTAGCCAGGCAGAAACACAACCTAGCCCACACTATTTGGGGGGACATTGACAGAGGCTTTTATTTAGAAAGAAAAAGTTTACATTGAAAGTTTGGGGAAACTAATGAGGAAGGTGAAGTCAGAGATTAAATCGTGTTCATGGCTCTTTTCCTTTATTTAGAAGAACTAAAGTTGTGTGTGTGTGTTTTTTTTTAAAAAAGTGTGTAGGGGTAGGGAAAGGTATTAAACATTTTCCGGAAAGTGCACACTGAACTTAGCCAACAAAAGCCTCAGTCAGATCCATCAAACCTGTTTCCTGACGAATATCTCTGTTACGGGGCCACTCTGACTTGAGGGCTAAAGGCCACCTGGCTTTCATTCCAAGTGGAACTAACTGTTTAATTTATAGAACAATCGGTTTGACTACAATGATGAACGCACATGTCTTCTTAAAATGCCTCATGGGGTATTCCTTCTTTTTCCTACATCAGTAACCATGGTAACTCTGAGGAGAAACAGTTTTTGTTCTTCCTCTCAGAAATTGTTTCCAAGGGATAATGGTTGAAGCTCTCATTTGTCCTACAGCAATTAACTTTTGACTTACTATGTGTCCCAATGCTGAAGCTTCAGAAGGAAAGATAGCTCTCCCTCTTGCTTCCTTTTTAAGGTTCTCAAGATGAATATTAGCAGCACATGTTTCAGAAGCTGGACACAGGTTTCAGAAAAGCTTAATACACTGTGAAAGATATTTGTGGCCAAAAAGAATAAAAAAGCTCCCAGATCCACAAACCCTTCTGCTAGAGCCTAATCTCCCCCACAACAACCAAAAATCTGGAAAAGTGAACTAACATCTCCCTGAAAGTAATGCTTCTGAACCAAAAATTGAAATGAGAGAACATTCTGTGATTCCCTGCCAGTTCCTGGCCTTTCCTCTCTCCTGTTGTTTCTCTGTTGTAGATGGATGGTAAATTCTCTCTGCAAGCATGCACACCATTAAAATAATATAAACACAGCTTCTAGTGTTATCTAAAATGGTGTTGAAATGTTTTTTTTTCAATATAGACAAGAATTCAAAATCAGCTCTAATTTCTGCACTTTCTGATAGAATAGCTTTCTTCACATCCAAAATCCAAACTGTACATTCTGTCACCCAGTCACATACAGAACAGGCCAAAGAATAGCATAGTGACTGAAATGCAGAAAAGATGTGAATGAAAAAGCACAAGCTTTTTGTTATGGAAGAGGAGGCACTTGACGATAAAAGAAAATTAAATTCTGTGGGAATCCCTTACAAACATCTGGCTACAAGCCTGCAAGCGTGGCCTGCAGATACAAATTGAAACACCTCTGGACAAGATGAGTGTGCCGAGATGAGTGTCATTGTGCGAGATGGCAAACCAATTTGCACTATACAGCTCATTGCAGCATACACCTCTTACTTTAATTGGATTTGGTTGGGAATTGATCCAGAAGAGAGAGAAGGATCAGAGAAGACCCATGACATGCAATTTTCTTCTCTCGTTGCTCCTCATTAAGATTTTGAGTCCCAGCTGCAGCAATGACTTTGACACTGGTGGAACGTCATTAAAAAGCAACAGAAGGATGGCATTAGAAGGCAGAGAAAGTGAAATTAAGGTAAAATAACAGTAAACCAATACTGCTTTGGGATCCCAACCAAATTTCAATATACTTTGCAAAGAGATAGTCACAGCATGGAAGACGTTACCCAGTGGCAACGTGTGAGCCAGTACATACTTTTCTATTGTGTCTCCCTCTTTTGAAATAAAAAGAACCTTTAGTGTCTCTGAAAACTTGGATGATAGCCAAATCTTTATTTGTATTGCAAATATATATCAAGCAGGTAGGGCTAGCTGTGTCAACAATTCACCACCAATTAAAACAGAAAGTTGTTAGATTAATGTGGTTTAGTACTTACCATCTGCTAATTATTCTGAAACAGTCCACCCAATATCTTCATCCCCTAGATACACACTACATTCTCTTAAATCCAGATCATCCTGCAGTATATATTTTATATATGCCGTATATATTTTAGTTGTTTAGCTATATGTTTCATGGCCATTTCTTATGATACCTATATTTACTCATATATAACAATGCTTTTAGAGATATAGACATACAAAGTCAGCATGCTGTTCCTTCTGTAATGATGGAAAGGTTGGATAGAACTACATACATGCTAGAAAATGCAAGTACAAAGCCAAAGGGGTTTTTGTGGGGAGAAGGGCACTACAGCTGCTCTCACCATTGACAAGGGAAGCTTGCCTCTATCAGTATGAGCGGCTAATGACAGAAAGTTCCAAAGACAATTTCATTTGCTTTCAAAGTTCTTTAGATTGAAAACACATTTAACACACTTAAGGTTTTTAAAGTATCGCGGAGTTGTCCATAGTTCATGCATCTCATCATTGACATTACTAAATTGTGTGGAGCATTTTCTGGCCTCTCCATTTCAAGAAATGAAAATAGGGAAATATAAAGTTAGATTTCACCTTTACACTATTGTCAACCAAAGATTAGTCACTTGATACTTCTCCTTGACCAGGGGTAGGCAACCTAAGGCCCAGGAGCCAGATGCGGCATAATCGCCTTCTCAATTCAGCCCACGGATGGTCCAGGAATCAGCGTGGTTTTGCATGAGTAAAATGTGTGCTTTTATTTAAAATGCATCTCTGGATTATTTGTGGGGCATAGGAATTCATTCATTCCCCACCAAAAAAATATATAGTCCAGCCCACCGCATGGTCTGAGGGGCGGTGGACCGGCCCACGGCTGAAGAAGCTTGCTGACCCCTGTCCTTGACTATACAAAGGAGAAGAAAGACTGGGAAAAGGCATTCCCAGTCACTGCTCCCTACCTCTAGAAATTTTCCTCAGGGTTTCTACCTAAAGCATCTGAACATCTTTCAAATGTAACATATAAAGGCTTTTGAGTGGCGTGCTAGGGAAGAAGAGTTTGTTTATATTTTGGTAGACACACTTTGTATTTTTCAGAGATACATCAGGGAGGAAATCAACCTTCTGTCTCTTAATGGGGCAGTTTCTCTTTCTTCCTAGTTCCATTTACTGGTTATCCCTTTTCCCAGTGTCTGAGCTATGTATTGCTATCCTAAACAGCTACTAGTCCTGATATACTCACCCTATCAGCCTTGCACAAAGACCTATTTCTATTCTAACTTAGAACAAGTTGCAGAAACATCACTGATAGAAAACAAGGAGAGCAGGATGGCATCATACCCCTGTAGAAGTTTTCAAAGAGCTTGACTGCTCAGACATCAATAGACACAGGCTAGACCAGCTCAGATAAAGAGATTACATTTACCTTTTTCTGTTCTAAGAGGAAATTAAATTACCAACTTACACTCAGACTTTGAATTATGATTAGCTGAAAATACAGGTTAGTTTACAGACTATGTAGTACATTATTAATTCAAATTCATATACTAAGCAATTGAATTAAAGTATTTTGGAATGTATTAAATTAGATTTGTCTGTAAAAGTGCATGGTGTCCCAGTACACATGAAGAAATGTGCCAAAACACCCTCTCTAGAGCTGCTTCTCACTTTATGCAGCAGGCTTGTTTGCCTGAGGCTATATCACTGTTATCTGGCATTTTCTGTAGTAAGCATACCAAACATAAATAGCAGTGCTTATATATTATCAGCATACATGTTACAGGGAAACCATTGTTCAAGTTATAAGTTTAACGTACATAAAATGCTGTGTTTGAATGCACTGTATTTAAAATGCTGTAATGGCAAGTTTGCCTTAGGCAAAAAGGTTCCACTCTGGCAAAAGCGCCGTGGTATTTTTTCAATGGTATTTTTTCCATTAGAATGAGATAAGCTACCTGATGACTCATCTCTGGAAACATGGAAACACCAGCTGCAGAGCTGTCGCAGCAGGAAGATGAAACTTAAGAAGCCAGTGTGTGCTTGTTGGAGATGACTAGTAGCCACAGCCGCAGTAGTTGTAGAGAAATTCTGCAATGATGAACAAGCTTAGGATCTCCCTCTGGGACCAGAGAGAGGAAAGTTTTCTGAACTGCATAAATAACTGAGCGCCATTGCTTGTTTGCAATGTGTTGCTTTGTTATTTTGTAATACCTATCTTATTGTAACTAGTACCTAAGACTGTTCCGCAGTAAAGCTCTGAAGTGCATTCTTGCAGTAGAAATAATTCATTTCTACACAAGGGCCAGATTAAGTACTCCGCTGAACAACTCTAACAATCAGTATAACCTTTTAATATACCCTTAATGGCTCGGGACAGGTTTACTTAAGGAATCACCTTCATACATGCCTACTCAATTCCTGCAATTTTTGGAGTTTGCACTTTTACAAGTGCCACACAATTCCACATTTGTAAGGAGTTGTTCCTTTCCTGTCTCTTGACATTAGACAGGTGTGTAACTATATTCTTCTAAATGCTAACTGAACACTTACCTGTTTCAGCAAGCCTATTCAAACACACAATTTAATTTGTTTTAAAGTGTTATTGACTTATATATTTGTTTTTAATGATAATGCTTCTATGTATATTTCCTTTTAACTGGTTTATGGGCTTTAGCCATGTTTGTACATAAATTGATCTGTACGCTGCCTGGAAAATTGATCAATCAAATTATAAATTTTCTAAACAAATATATAAATCAAAGGCCCCAGGTTTTGTGTGTATGGGCACTGTACACAAACATGAACATTTTCTCTTCATAATTTTAGGCTACAACCCTAAGAACGCATACTTGGGAGTCAGTTCCACTGAGACTTATTTGCAGTGCTTTTTTCCCCTAAAAATATGTTTAGGGGTATTCTCATTTTGGGGACACAGGTGGTGCTGTGGGTTAAACCACAGAGCCTAGGACTTGCCGATCAGAAGGTCGGCAGTTCGAATCCCCGTGACGGGGTGAGCTCCCGTTGCTCAGTCCCTGCTCCTGCCAACCTAGCAGTTCGAAAGCACGTCAACGTGCAAATAGATAAATAGGTACCACTCCGGCAGGAAGGTAAATGGAGTTTCCGTGCGCTGCTCTGGTTCGCCAGAAGTGGCTTAGTCATGCTGGACACATGATTTGAAAGCTGTCTGCGGACAAATGCTGGCTCCCTCGGCCAATAAAGCAAGATGAGCGCCGCAACCCCAGAGTCGGGCACGACTGGACCTAATGGTCAGGGGTCCCTTTACCTTTTTTACTCTCATTTTGACTCAAGAAAATCACCATTTTATAGTTAATATCAGGAAAAATAAATACAATAAATGGACAAAAGTACAAAATTCACAAAATGTTTAGGGGTATGCATATACCTGCGTCCTCTCAGAAAAAAGCGCTGCTTATTTGTAAGCAGTTGCACATGGTATGTACTGTAAATGTTTGTTACAATCAATTTTCTTTTTGTTGTTGTTTTTTAAGTATATATTGATAAAAGTGTCCTGGGTGTGTGATCACAAAATGGCTGACATAGGCAGGAAAAGAAGAAGTAGCGCTGGCACTCCATACCAGCAATGACTGTCACAGAAAGAAGCTCTGGTTACAATAAACATTGGTGAAGCTGCAACAAATATGCTTACACATATGTTTCCTCCCATTACCAGAAAAATAAAAAAGATGTTTGCTGTGGGTTAATCCTTACCTTGCCCAGTCCTGGAGTGTCTTTGACTTTGTTGACTGCCCTCAGCAAACATGGTGGAGCAGGTGGAGGAGAAGTCTGTAGGATGGTGCTGAATTTGGTAGCAAATAGGTGAGATTCAGAAACAGAAGACGCAGAAGGCCGGTGTTTCTTTTTTTTGGATGACAAGTTCAACTTCTGAGCAGCTCTGGAGAGGAAAGAAATCCAAAGGGAAATCAATATTTTACCAAATAGTTACATAAAAGAAGAGGCTTTGAAGATTTCTGGGGGTTCAGACTTTTGGTAGGGCAATGTCTCACTTTGCCCATAAGAGGAGCTTCCCCTGTTGTCTTCAATGGAAGTGGGAATAATCCAAATAGATTTATTTGTATAAACCAGCAAATAGTTAAGCAAGGTCCATGTTACATACAATCCTCTTTTTCCATACAGTTCTTCTGTTTAGAACACAAGTCATGTTGTAGTCTATCAGCAAATTAACAAGGTTCACAAAGAGCTATTTGTGTTAAACAATTCAGTTTCATAAATTCACTTTTGGCTCACAAAGAACTGTTTGTCGTTCCTAAGTCTTTGGGTGCAGTGTGATTACCTGTGGAGCATTTTGGTGTAAGCAGCCAATCATAATTATGTTAATACTCATTATTAAATGCCCAAGTGAAATTAACAAACATATAAGAAGCCTAGCACTAGCTATTTTAAACTTCCAACACCTCATAAAAAATCCAGCCTACTTCCTGACATGTGGGACCCAAACACCTTGGTGCTATTTGCAAAGCTGTTGGAGAATCATACAAACTAGCAATTTGGTAGGTTAAATAAATTATACTTTGGTTTTGAGACTGAGAGCTAAGGTTTGCCACATTTTCTATTTAAAAAAGAGACATTTTCTGCAGTCCAACTGTAAAAATATTAAGCTGTAATTTTTATATACAATGTGCAGCATTTGATAATGAACTTATCATTGAAAAAATATTAAATATCCCCCAGAATTTCTTATCCCCATACTCACATTTTCTATGGTGACAATATTATCTGGATATCCCAAATGAAGTCAGCTTTATATTAAACATTTTCACATAGCACACTTCCTATTATAACACCGCACTAATAATAAATGGTTGTCTTACAATATCATTAACTACTAATTACAGAATATACATCAATTGAGACTCTTGCTAAACTATTCAAAAAGTGTTATGTTAGTCAAAATAAATTATAAAAACTCTATAGAAAATTAATCACAAAATAGTAAATGAGTACCCTAATAATTTCACCCTACAAGCTGTATACATTTTACCCTATGAGCTGCATACATTGTTGTCTATTAAAGCAATCTTAATCCCCAAGGTTGATGGATGAATGGGAAGATTAGGATGGCATACAGTCCCCTCCTCTTCACATTCCTTTGGAGAGAAGTTGTAATCAGTGGAAAGCCCTGAAACAAGGCCTTGTGGGCTATGGCAGTGCCCTTGGATTCTTCAAAGAGCCCAATCCTCGGACCTCTCACCAGCCTGAATTCTGTGTGTCAGAAATAGAAGAAACTACCACCACTTGGTTGGCTGGCTGGCATGAAGCCCTTCTCATGACATGGGCTGACATGAGTTGGCATACTACAATTCTAAGAAAAACATACATGTAGATGCTGTTCAAATTGTTTCAAGTGTAACTAAATGATGCAAAATAAGGTTAGCCGGTTGGCAAAACTCACAACACAGAAACCATACCTTCGAACATTTCTCCGATGAAAATAGGGGCATCCCATTCCATAATGATAATTTTACTATTTATACCCCACACGTTTTACGGGGTTGGCCAAGCCACTCTGGGCAGCTTACAACATATATAAAAACATAATAAAACATTAAAACCAACTTAGCTATACAGGATTGCCTTCAGACAGCTCGGGGGTCGGATAACTCCATACCCTCCAGCATTTCTCCAATGAAAACAGGGACATCCTACCATATGCTGCCAGTCAAGTGCAGGTCCTCCAAGTGTCTCTATTATCCAGGGATGTCCTGGATTTACAGAAGCCATCCTTGTTTCTGATTTGATCCCAGAATGTCCTGCTTTTCCTTAGGATGTCCCTATTTTCATTTTCCAGCATATTCAACATATTCACAGAAGTTGGACTAGAAGAAGGATAAGAGAAAAGCTTGCATTGCTCCTGGCAGCTGCCTGCACCTATTTTCCCATCTTTGGCCAACCTGCCTTCATATAGAGACTAGGTACAGTAGTTTAACAAAGGAGACAACAGAAGTTGGGCACTTTGCTTATCTGACTCTGTGTGCTCCAAGTGAATCCCTAATCCTTGACTACCACCTTCCATTGTTTATGTCTTTTGTCTAAACATTATTTCAGTTGCCCATTTTTCAATGCACTGCTCTCTGATTTCCTATTTTGACCTAAATTTAGTTACTTAAAGGGGGGGAAGGGTGGTTTTCAGTAAACTTAAACACAGGTCCCCATACGAATTTGAAACCATTTTCTTTATACTGTATCATGTTCGTTTGTCAATTACTTTCCAGGAATGACAGCAGTTCTGTTTACCTCAGTCAAATTCTACTATTAACACATATTCATACCTACATTAAAGGCCAATATACTACTATTGTAATATACCCAGTAAGCTATTTGATCCATCCCTTCTCTCCTGTTACTTCAGTCGAACACTCTAGCCCTATGTTGCTTAGCTTCCTTAACTAGTGATTTAATCTTCCTAAAGCATTTATTGAACCAAAAGGTCCATAGCTGACATTTTTCCTTAGTGAAAAAGAAACATTGTTGGAAGATAACTGGCCTTTTCAAAACTATAGAATGATATGCTTTTTTGACAGTGCTAACCTTTGGGATGGCATTAAAACAGAAGAACCTGGATTCATATTGGCCAATAATTGGAAAATTAATGTAGAATGTATGTCCTACATTTCTCTCTCTCTTTCTCTCTCTCTGAAGTAAGAAACCAAGAAAGGAAGGTAGCAAAATGACAGCTACACACTTCCCACTTTTGGCAAAGAGGTCCAGAAAGATGTCACTCTCCAATTTCAGATGTATCAAAGTAGAAGATTTCTACAAAGTGGTTGATATTTATATCTCTATAGTATTTATGAAAACCTGCCATTTGCTTTGTATACAGTCGACAACCATTTTGCTCATGGGTTCCTGGCCCCTGAGCATGTCAGCGGAGCATGTAAAAACACACCTCAGCCCATCAAGCCCTGCCCCACCCCAATTCCATCCCTGTTCTGGCCTTTTAGTAAGGCATTTAGTGAGGTTTTTGGGTCACTTCCATATTCAGTGTTGTATCTTGTGCAGCTCTACACAGAAATAAGCCTGTTGAGTTCAATGAAGTTTACACTCTAGTAAGTAAATTTAGGGTGGCCGTCTAAGCAAACAAGGAAAGGGAAGCTTCAGGATTCTATGTATTGTGTTAACCCTAGTTATGAATCATGAATAACTGGAAAAATCTTCAGATGAAAATCACCTCAGTCTCTAAATTTCTTCAAGCCCTGAATCGCTTGCATTTAATGATTCCAAAATATCTGGATATAATTTTAGTTTCTGCATACATCATGGTGCGTCTGTGAGGATCTATAAATATGTCTCCTAAAAGCCCAGTAAACACTTGACGCTTGTTGTTCTTCTTTTTTTAATGCATGTATTCAATTTCATAGCAACAATAAAGCTATCCAAGCTGTGCCTTTCAGAGCTATTTCTATTTTACGTCTTGGGTGGTTTAACTCATTCGCCTTTTGGCCTCCAACAGTACCTAAGTAGGCTGGAGGCACTGAAATTACTCAGCAAGTCATCGCCATGCTTGTTACATAATTAGTGCACCAAGCCAAGGCCAAATTCATAGTCCTGTTATAGAGCCTTATGACCCCCTCTCAAAAATGTTGAGGCTGCTTTGCAAAACAAGCACATACTGAAATCAGTGGGGTTGTTCCTCGAATTTGAGACACAAATTTCAGACCTGCTGTGAATCTGTTGATTTGGAGCATCATTCACATGCACCATTTTAATGGAAAATTGTGGGCTGTAGGATTTGTTTTTAGAGTCCTAAATAAAATCAAGAAACTACTTGCATCCTTGCTTTTAAACATAAGGCAAACGGGGACCTGAAAATACCATTCAAGTTATACAAGAAAGACTTGGATGTAAAAAGTTATATATATATATAATAATATAAACATATAAATGAAATTAAATATACCCAGAAGGCATATCAGGATTGATAAAGCACATGTTGGCCAGTTTCCTTGTTTAAGAGTGCCCATATTCAATGGTACACTTTCTACTTTGCATTTGACTTTCCATGCAAGTGTTTTTCATGTAGTGGGGAGTGGAATTATGGACATTAAATGGGATAGTAACCATATTGTTGTCTTTGTCCATGGAGTTTTCTTGGCAGGGATACTGGAGTGGCTTGCCAGTTCCTGCTCCAGGTGGATCACGTTTGGTCAAAACTCTCCACTATGACCTGTCCATCTTGGGTGGCCCTGCACAGGATATCTCATAGCTTCTCTGAGTTATTCAAGCCCCTTCACCATGGCAAGGCAGTGATCCATGAAGGGCTCCAATACTTTGGCCACCTCTTGAGAAGAGACGACTCCCTGATGTTGGGAAGGATGGAGGGCACAAGGAGAAGGGGATGACAGAGGACGAGATGGTTGGACAGTGTTCTCGAAGCTACCAGCATGAGTTTGACCAAACTGCGGGAGGCAGTGGAAGGTAGTGCCTGGCATTCTCTGGTCCATGGGGTCATGAAGAGTCGGGCACAACTAAATGACTAAACAACAACAACAACAACAACCATATTGTTTCCATATTGCATCTGCATGGTAACGTACATAACCTTCATAAGCTCTTCTATAAAGTTATTGCCCCCCAATTATTCATATTGCCAATATGAACAGCTATAATTATTAGGCAAAACTGATCCCAAATCAATCTGTTTGAGATGTTTAGCTTTTTATATGAAGTATAAGAAACTTTATTAATAACAAAGAACTGAGATTCTTTTTGTGCAGTTTCCACACACTCAAAACTAGAATTTAATAAGCTTTATGCATGGAGTTTTGCCCTTGGCCCTTGGCCATAACTTTCCTTTGGAGCTTGTTATGCTGATTGATTTTCTTTCTCACACCTTAAGCGGAACCCCTGTCATCAGTGGCTGCCCAGAATGATCAGTTGTCCCATCCATTTGCATTTACTTGAAAGCAGTGTAAAAATAAATAAATAAATAAATAAATAAATAAATAAATAAATAAATAAATAATAAAACAAAGAAAGAAATCTCACCATTCTTAGCATTTTAGGTCTTCAGATACTTTGAACAGTCAATAACCAGGGAAATGAGCAGATAGAGGGGTAGTAGGATGATGTCCACTACCCCAATCTCAACCTGCAAGTACATTATTTGGGGGGGGGTGGCAAACAGAGCCTATGTATGTACTGTCAGGATCCTGAATGCCTAGGCAGACCCTGCATGTACACAACTTGTGTTTTGTATTGTACATGGATTTCACTTAACGAAGATTTCTCTTATACCATCAGAGTTTTATGTGGATTGCTGAGAAATAAATAAAGGTCCCTTTACCTTTACCTTACCTTGAGCATGGTTTTAACTTTGAAAAGGCGGCATACAAATAAAATGATTTATTGACTGATTGCACTTTTCCACTACCTCCCATGAGAAAGCTTGGCCACACACATGGAAGATTTTACTTTATCCCTCTAACCTAACTCTTTCATGATCTCTGAAACAAAGAGCACAATCAGACCCAACGCTACATTTCTATCTCTTATATTTTAATGTTCTTGTTGAAAGAAAAACTACATGGAACTGGAATGAGGCACAGTAGATATATATCTCTGCGTTTTAGCCAATCAAATTTGTGAGAGCCACTTTATTTTGAAAGAGGCTTTCATTAATTTACACACATTAAAAATGCACTTAAGACCACCACTGCAAGCCAGACTTCTGCGTTGAATTACAATTTAAAACTCTGTCCAATTTTTTTAGCAGCTTAATATAGTTATATCTTACAGACCCCACACTATGCAGTTACTAGTATTTCTTAATAACAATGTGTTGCAATTACTGCATTATATAAAACATTTAAAACAAGGGATGGGGAATTTTGGCTTTCCAGGTGCTGTTGGACTCCAACTCCCATCAGTCCCAGGCAGAATGGTCAATGGGCAGGGATGATATGAGCTGCAGTCCAGCAAAGTCTGGGTGGCCTCAAGCTCTCTCTTCTGGTTTACACTGACCCTATTCAGATTGTTGTCACATTCTTTTCAAGCAGAATAAAATATTCCTGTGCCTTTCATTTGCCCTTAAAATAACTGGCGTTATCACCAGGTCCCGGTTTCACTCCCCAGTGTCTTTAGTTAGGGCTGGGAGAAAATTTAGTCCGAAATCTTAGAGAAGTGCTGCCAGTCAAGTGCAGCTCCTCCAAGTGACCCTATTTTCTAGGGACAGTCCCAGATTTACAGAAGCCTTCCTGGTTTCTGATTTGCTTCCAGAATGTCCTGCTTTTCCTTAGGATGTCCCTATTTTCAGTGGAGAAATGTTGGAGGGCATGGAGTTATGCAACCCCTGAACCAAGGAGATAAATAACTATACAACCTTTAGAAGACATCTGAAGGAATCCTTCTAGGGAAGTTTTTTTAAATGATTAATGTTTAATTCTGTTTTTATATGTGTTTTAAGCTGCTCAGAGTGGCTGGGGCAACCCAGTCAGATGGATGGGTAGAATTATTATTATTATTATTATTTATTATATTATTATTATTATTATTATTATTATTATTATTATTATTATTTATTATTAAATGGGACATCCCCATTTTCATCAGAGAAATGTTTGAAGGTATGCAAGTCTAGACAATACTGACCCAGATGCCCCAACTCAGTACAGTGGTACCTCGGTTTACATACGCTTCAGGTTACAGACTCTTCTAACCCAGAAATATTACCTCGGGTTAAGAAATTTGCTTCAGGATGAGTACAGAAATCGTGCTCCAGTGGTACAGTGGCAGCGAGAGGCCCCATTAGCTAAAGTGGTGCTTCAGGTTAAGAACAATTTCAGGTTAAGAACGGACCTCCGGAACGAATTACCTGTACCGGAACGAATTACCTGTACCGGAACGAATAACCTGTACCGGAACAAATTAAGTACTTAAGTACTTAAACTGTATAAGACAGCTTTTTATATTCCTATAAAGAAGAAACTGCAATCCTGTCTTTCAGGAATCATATCATATCAAGACATGCATAACTGAACCAAACAGCTCAAAGGTGACTATCAGTTACTACTAGTTACAATGGCTGTATACCACCACCAGCATGATTCTGAATATCAACTAAATACAACTTCTGTAGGCATCTGGCTGGTCACTGAGAGAAACAGGACGCAGGAGTAGATAGAGCTTTGGTCTAATATCAGCAGAGCTTTTCTTATATTCTTAAAAGGCGGAATATTTGATACTGAGGTCACCGAGCTATGGGCTCTTGAGCCTACATAAGAATTAGTTCAAGTAATGTCTGGACAATTCAAGGGACTGTTAAAGATGCAACATAAAGTGATCCATTTTTCTCGAGCTGATCCTGGTCTAATTTCTCTCCCCATAACTGCTACACCCAAAATCTTAATCTTTTTTTAATTATTTATTTTTAAATTCTTTTTATTAAGTTTCAGTTACAACATCAAAGAAAGAAAAAAATCTTAATCTTAAAGGACTGAAGTGGAAAAGGAAAGTCAGGAGGGTCAGGGAGACACAAAGATTACCGGTATAACTTCCCAGTAGCTCACTACCGTTTTCCCTTAAATTAATTCCTGGTCAAACGATTCATCCTTCCCTTTCTCCAACACAAGTGAAGATTGTCCAACACAGTCACATTTTACTTCAAATAAGGACATTTTCACCAGTCCCCTCATTATTTTGAAGTAAACTGTGATGTAAAGTGTCCTTATTTGAAGTAAAATGTGACTGTGTTGGACAACCTTCACCATTATTCACTTAAATGTATTTTGAATTTGATAGCAATATGATCACTGTTTCCAATCAGTTCAAGGACACCATTTTGAATTAAGTACAGATTTGCCTTCCCTCTACTTGGTTTCATGATCAACTGTTTAAACAATAAGGGCAGAGGTCCCTAATGTGGTACCTGTAGACCCCAAAGCTCCACAGAAACCTTCCTGGCACCCCTGTGCCACCTGCCACTCCCATCTTTTTAAATCTATGTTTTTGTTTGTTTGGATGGGTTTTGGTTCTGGGTTTTTATGTTGTGGTGTTGCGTTTTTCCTGTTTTGGAGTATATGAGCATTTCTCTGAGCATCATCAGTTTTCCTTGCTATAAAGTGGGTGTTGTGCTAGTGCCCATGTTTTCTAAGTTTATCAAACATAGCACTGGGTCTTCAAAACCTGGAGACCACTAGTTTAGTGTATTTAGGAACATTACCTCTTTTCCTTCTTAAACGTGCCACAAACTAAATTACCTGGGGGGGGGAGAGAGATTATGAGTCTGTAATGCATTGATGTTGTTAGCTTTTAGTGCTATCATTTAAATAAACTCTTTTCTCTCACTCTTCTATTTTCAATCAAGTGAAATGAAAAATGACATGAAATTAAATACGCTGTGCTCAAAAGAGTAATTCATTGCTCGAAAGCAGCAAATTGTATGGAGGTGTGAAAGATACCAACAGGCAGAATTTGCATAGCTTTTTATAATTTGCAACTCTTCCCTCATTACCTTTCGGTCTTTTAGTAAAAAGCTAATTAATTTCAATTATGGGGGATACTACCCATTGATTTGATGCCTGCTGGATAATTAAGGAAAATTTTGACATTTAGTTTTGTTTCCGAAGGAACAGCTGTTTGGTTTATAAATTGAAATAAAGCTATTTGTAATGGGAGAGAAGGTCTTACAAGTAAATGTCTAATTAAAAGAGAGGAGCACCATTATGTAGACACAAATGAAGCTCTGCCTTCATGCTAGCAATCACAGATGTAATCAGAGGCAACTTCAATACTGTGTGGACATCATCTTCCCAGCTTTCAAACATCTTGGGCCCCAAATATCTGGAAAACTGCCTCCTTCCCTGCACTCCCTCCTGGGGCCCTCTTGGTAGTTCCACTGCCGTCAAAGGTTTGGGGTTGGCAACCCAGGAAAACCCCTCATCTGTGGAATTGTTGAAGGTCACCTCTTTGACACAATAAATATACATGTTTAGGACCCATCCCAGTCCTGTGATTGTAAATTGTTTAATCAGCTTTTAATTTTGTATTTTAGTATTGTTCCAATCTACCCTGGGACCATTTGCTGAAGTGTGGGTGAGAAATCAAATAAACAATAATAAATACTCCACTGAGAACAAGAAAACAAGAAATCCCAGAACTGCACACCAGTACGTATAGGCCCTTGAAGGAAATATCCCAAAAGTGAATACCTGGAGAAATAGACTCGTGAGACTCCTCATGATCTATGGCCTTAGCTTGCCCCAAAAGTTTCTATGGAACTTCTGGAAATTTCTCCTGGGGTTTTGTTTTTGTTTCTCAGCTGGGACACGACAAGTCTGTGCCAACATGCCTTCTCTCCACACAGGCCAGTCTCAAACATTCTGGCATGTTGGGTGAAATAATATTGTTTCCACACAATATTCATGCTTGCCCAACAACCAAGACTGCAAGCACTGAAGGAAACTTGATGATCTAACAAGTCCTGCTAACCTTCCACTTCTGTACATTTATCCAGGGAAATTAATATTTGGAGGTTGTATTTTTGCTGGATATTCTCGTATGTTCCACTACATCTGGTGTAGAAATGATCGGGAATGTGTGGAGAAAAGGGGGACAATGAAAGCATAAGCAACCAAGCGTATCAGGAGGAGCCAAGCAAAATTAAAAAACTCTTCTTATTTATCTTTTTTTAAAAAACACCCTTAGATCAAAATGAAAGCTTCATCCTATCTGCAAGGTATTGATCAGCCTGAGACTTATCTTGCTGGCTGCTTTTATCAGTTCAGAGCTTCTGGAACCTGAACAGCACCACATGCGAAACTCTTTAGAGGAAACTGCAGCTTTTTTCCTTTCCCTATCCTCTCACCTTGACTCTACCATTTTACCGTTTGGCACTTTTGCTGATTTCAATCAGTGCTTTTCTGAAAGACACTTTGAAAATAGCAACGTATCTAAACTCCTGCTCGCTAAGAAAAATTGCTCCGCAGACTCTCTCAGAAACAGTGCCCTTGGCAGCTAATCATTTTACTTTTAATAGCAAATGTAATGGGCTTCCTGGAAGTTTAATAGGAAGCATTAGGGGCCATTTATAGATGGCACAGAACAGATCTGAAGAGATAGCAGCCTGCTATTTGGGATCTTAAGTTATTGTGGTCGGTCTCCCTATTTCTCACTTGTCTGTTCATATTTTCTGTAACAGAACGCAAACACTAAGCAGATTTATTCAAATGCTAACGGTAAAATGAATAATAATAAATTATCAGGCTGGGGGCTATAAGGAATTAAAGAATTGAAAACCAGTGCTAATGCAGCAGATGAACAAAATAATAATAATGACTGGATGTGCTCATACGTCCAGCAACCTTAGCTGATGAAGAAGGAAATTATACTGTTTTGGCATTATTTATTTGTGGGAAGTTAGAGGGGCAGGGTATAATTCTTGTTGTTGTTGTTTGTTGTTGTTGTTGTTGAATAGGACGTCAGACCATTTGCTCATCAAACTCAGTGGTGTCTATACCAACTGACAGTATGTTTTCAGCCTTTGAGACAGGAGGCTCTTCCAGGCCTACGTGGAGATGCCAGACTGAAATGTGTTGATCCAACATTCTGCTCCTTATTCAGAACCACTAAAGATGTATAAAAGTAAATGGCATTGGAACTTTCTGATAACATAATATGAGTTGAGCACAAGATCAGCCTTTTGCTAGGTTTCATGCCTTTGCCATGACAAGGAGATCTAGCTCTGATTATGCTTAATTTTACTCAATGATGAGAGGAGTCATGCCAGTAAATCTAGCCAAGATCACATGAAAACTGATACCATATCCGCTCCCTTGCACAAACAAACTTTTTACTGGAAAAGTAAACCCTACCAGGCACCGATCACCTGTTCCTCGGTCTTATGACCAGGGTAATGAACTACTGTGTTAAGTCTGGACTGAACTTCTGTAAAGCCAGATTCTGTGTTTTCTTTACTATTTTGTCCTTTGTGAGGGTTTGAACATGGACCCCCTCAATCACGTAGACAAATAGATGTTTAAGTGTCTTGCCTAATTTAATAAAGCCATGAAGGCTCAGTAGCAATGTGTGCTGCAAAGGGGATCTTTACAATAAATGGACTCAAGTGCCTTGTAATGAGATGTTCACTGGACACAGCATGCCCAGCTCTGTCCTGGCCCCAGACCTGATATTCTAAGGGAAAGCAGAATTAGATAAGCATGTACTAAACAGTGTTTTTCCCCAAGCCAAACTGAAACGCCAGCTGAAACTACAGTATAGGCAAACTGTATTGCATTTCACTGTGCCAATACCCAGATATTTTAAGTGTATGAAAGGGGGGGGTCAGCGAGAGCCCAAGCTATTTTAAGTCATGTTTTGAAGCTGGAACCCAGCCAAGTTATTTCAAAAGTGTAAGTGCAGACTCAAAGATTGCCCTATGAAACTAGTATGCCTGGCCATTTGGAGAACATTATTTTTAATTAGTCTCTAATTATATTGGGTGCAGTAATCTTTTGCATGATAAATTTAGCAGCAGTGGCAACAACATAAATACATCAGCGAGAAAGAGAGACAAGAGAATGAAAGAAAGTCCACATTGGTGTGTGGGGGGGAGTCTGAATAAGGGAGAAGGGCAGTGGCGGTATGGTTAGTTGGATGCACCAAAATGCGATGTAGGGAAAAGTTCTTATACACTGCCAAAACAGATCCCAAAGCATCATGGTGTGCCCCCTAAGGATGCTGTAAATTTTACATTGCAAAACAACTTCTCACATTAATGTTAGTTTTGGTGATGTCCAATATTTTCATCAATGATCTGAATGTTGCAGTTGACGAAATAGTGAGAGGAGTGGCAAACAATCTAGAGCAGTCTTCTTCAACCTTGGATTGCCTGATGTTGTTGAACCACAACCCCATCATTTCTGTCCTTTGGCTAGACTTGCTGGGGCTGACAGGAGTTGAAGCCCAACAACATCTGGGGAATCTAAAATTAAAGAACGCTTCTCTGGACGATAGGCTAAGTATTTAAATGACATCAATAAAGTCCTAGAAAACTGAGCAGAAAGAAAGAACATTAAACATGTGGAAATGTAAACAATTATACATTGGGAAGAACTATTTGTCTAGATTCACATTTTGAAATGTTTTAGTGGAAAAGCAGACTGAAAATCACCAACCTTGTCCAGTTCTGGGCACTGATTTATCAAGGACATACCCCTCATTAGAGATGGGGGAAGCTTATTTTAACGAAGAACTACCTAATTCACATTTCTCAAACCAATATGTGAATCAAAACAAAGGGTTTCTTCAAAATTCACACTTATTGAATTTTGTGGTGCAGTTCTCCAGACAGACCATGTTTATAAAAATGCATGTATTCGAGGAAAGTGTACATAAAATAAATATATTGGTGAAAATAACTTTTTTAAAAATACAGTATTGTCACCATATTGGGTTAAATAGCTCACAGAAATACGTACGTTAGTCAAAACTGCATACAAAAATGTGTTTACCGGGGGGGGGGATCAAACTAAAATGCTGATTAATTTTAATGAGATTTTTTTGGGGGGGTGTCACAAATTGCCACAGAAATGTGAGGAACTGGATTTACAATTGGAAAAATGAGAAACTGAGAGTACTGGAATTGACAGTGTGGTCCATCCCTACCCCTCACAAAAGCTACAATGATAAGACAGTTTAGCATGAGGATCATATGAGGACAGGATGAAGGAACTGGGAGTGTTTAACCTGGAGAAGAGCTGTACAACTTTGACCCACCAGGAAGAAAGTGCCACATAAATAATGGCCTACCATGGGCTTCAGAAACTTCTGCTTCCTAACTATGACTTGAAAAATATGTTTGGGATAAGGAGCTTTCGCTCACCATCACGGCCAACCCTGTGGAAAATGCATCACACTAGAAATTGCTGCATGCCATTTAAGCATAAACACAGTTGCACCTCTTCCCCCTCATGTCTGGCACAGGACATTCTAGATGGCAAAAAATGGAAGGGCCCCCCTCTTCCTTCTGTACAGGCAAAGAACATGTGTGCTGCTCTTGGTTGCAAGATTAAATTATGAGATTCTCTTCCCCTGCCAAGACACTAAGAGTCCTAGACATTGGCCATAGCTCAGTGGTAGAGTATCTCCTTTCTATGCCTGAAACCCTGCAGTACCACTGCCAGTCAGTGTTGACAGTGCTTAAGCAAGATGAAACAATGGTTTGGCTTCCTATGTTCCTAGACTATGGCCATTGAAAACTCTGGGGTCCTTGATTTTTTATTCACCTTGTGACTCAAAACATGAAAAGAGTCATATTTTCCCTACTTCAGATTTGCACAGAATAATCACCTCCACCCATCTAGCACTAAACTTCTGTCCCAATTCATGGCTGCAAACTGGTCCTGAGGGAATCCTGTAGTAGACGGCATAATGGCTGCTTCTGGGTGTATGAAGTTATTCCCAAGCAACGAAGAGCAAATGCAAGTTGACTGCAATCAGGGCCATGCTTGAAAGAAAGGTTTAGTATAAAAGTGTACAGAGACTCCCAAAACCTTCTTCCCTCTGAACAGGTTAGTGTCAATATGCGTTGTGTCAATAATCTCAGTTATATGACGCAATAACCTGGATCTAGCCATTTTCATGGAAAAATAAGAAACCCTTTTACTTTATGCTGGTTTGTAACACAGTCATACAGTAAAAATATAACAGAAACCTGTCTCAGTGTTTGAAGGTGCCTGCTTATCTAGCAGAACCGAGACATTCTCTGTCTGCAAAAGTGTCTTATGTCAGTTGAAGAGGAAACTATTAAAAATTAGCTACATCAGATAAACAACAATAATTTTAACAATCATTTACAATAAATCTGAGTGTTACATCTGGCTGCTTTTGATCCATCCAAGCATATTGCAGATTCTGTACTAAAAAGATAAGGAACAGTATAGATTCAAGCTTGTCACTTGCATGCATTATTCAGCCATCCATTCAATAACAAGGCTGCACAGTTTTAGCACTCCTAACATGCCAGTGTCAAGCGAAGAGCAAAGCCAAGAATATTTTAATCATATCTGTAAAAGATATATGCTGAGAGATGTTGGCGGAGCTAAAAGGAGGAACCAAACCCTTCGATTCACTGACTGAGTAAACAAAATCATATCCACTTACATGGGTCTCCAGTCCATCATCTGCACTTTTACATTATAACCTGAATAAAAAAATGTGCAATCCTTTTCTTCAGTCCAGTTAAAATGAAGGCTTGCTCAAATGTTGCTCGCAGATCCGCTGTCATGTTGCCAGGAAGTGCAACAGTATGACAAGTAAAGGAAGAAAAAAAATTAAAATCCACAGGGGGTGGAGTATTCTAAGGAGGAACCCAGGAATCCTGAGTGCTAGGGAATTCTAGTCCTCCTAGGCTGCCTCAAGCCTCAAGATACTGCCTCAGGCTTTTAACCAACTGTTACTTCTTATTTCATACAGCACCTTATCCATCACCAAATTTCCGCATCTATTGCAGATCCCGTTAACATGTTGCAACCTGATCTCTCTGCAGTTGAAGAGAAACAGCACCAGTCTCTCTCTTCCCTGTGATCGGAGAAGTGTGTGTGACTGAGAGAGAAAGAATGCATGTGCATGCCTGTGTATAAGTGTGTACGGGGGGGGGGTTAAGATTGGCTGTGTGTGTGTGTGTGTGTGTGTGTACGCTCCCAAGAGAGGCAAAAAGGAGGAAACACCTTGTTAGATCTCCCATTACTATACCAGAGCCTAGGAGTTCTCTTACAAAGCAATTGCTGGGGGGGGGGGGAGCGAACCATCCAACTGCATAGTCTGATGAGGCTGCCTTATACAGAGTCAGGTTATTTGTCCACCTAAATCAGCATCATCTGCACTGATGGGCAGCTGTGCTTTAGAGTTTCAGACAAGGTCTTCCCCAACCCCACCTGGAGACATCTGGGAATGAATCTTGAGTGCTGGATTAAAACATTTGGCCAGTGATTTTCACAGGATTTGGAAGGACTGCCCAAGGATTAGATTAATCTTTTGAAATTGGGTAAATTCTATGACTTTGGAGATGGAGCTGATCTGCAAATACAAGGTGGTCAAGGTTCCCCTACTTTCTTCCCTTGCTCTTGCACCTCTTGGAATGATGCCATATCAGGATGTATATGGCTATGTAAACTCAAGCAAGAGCAAGGGGAAAGGCTGTTCTTGTACTGTTGCAAGTCGGGTGCTCGTCTGTGATGGGGGACCACCAAGGGAAACCTGCCCAGACTTCAGCAAAATCTGGAGCTGGCCGGATTAGAGAGAGGCATAAACATTCCTGATCTTCCTGGCTTTGGGGGATTGAGCCTCTTTGTTTTGGTTGCTGCTTGTGTTTTCATTTATTATTTTAATGCCTTGTTTGTTTATTTATTTTAAATTGACATCTATTTTGTCAAGAAAACCATCCCGGAAACCGCTGCTGAAAGGTGGTCCTAAAATCTGACAAGTAAATAAATAAGCATGCTGTTGGAAGCCAGAAATGTAGAATCTAAGGGGCCTAGCAGTTCTAATAGGTAGACTTGATGTTGGCTAAAAGAGTCTGGGGTTTTCACTAACCCTCCAGAGTAGTTTTTTTTTTTTTGCAGGCCACAATGTGGGAAAGGGGGAAGTTGTGTTGAGCAAGTAGAAGCTAAGGAGTTCTGGGTCTGTCAGTGCTTGGATGGGAGGCCACCTGGTAACCATCTGTATGCCACCTTGAATTGCATGATGGAAGAAAGATGGGACGTCAATGAACTAAACAAAGCATTAACTATATGGTAGCTAAACATAAAGGGACGTGGGTGGCTCTGTGGTCTAAGCCACAGAGCCTAGAGCTTGCCGATTGAAAGGTCGGCGGTTTGAACCCCCGCGATGGGGTCAGCTCACGTTGCTCAGTCCCTGCTCCTGCCAACCCAGCAGTTCAAAAGCACATCTAAGTGCAAGTAGATAAATTGGTACTGCTCCGGCGGGAAGGTAAATGTCATTTCCGTGTGCTCTGGTTTCACCAGAAGCGGCTTAGTCATGCTGGCCACATGACCTGGAAAAACTTTCTGCAGACAAACGTCGGCACCCTCAGCCAGTACAGTGAGATGAGCACCGCAACCCCAGAATTGTTCGCGACTGGACTTAACTGTCAGGGGCCCTTTACCTTTACCTTTAGAGAAACATAACTGAAAGGTATGAAGAGAGAAACAAACGAGAGTGCCTGGCATCTCTTGGTCACCAACACGCTGTTGAATGGGAGCATGGTAAGATGGGGGAAAGGAAGATGTGGCAGCAGTGGGCAGACCTGCTTGACGATGTAAACTCATTTGAGATGCAATTTGGAGGCTTCATAAGACTTTCCTATGTGGCTGCTCTCCCACCCGCCACCCGCCATCACCATCCTCACATCCCAGTCGCACTTTAACCATTTATGACACAGCAACTCAGGATAATTGGGGGGGGGATAGAGCTCATTTGCAGTGCTTGAGTTATAGCAGAAAGGTAGTGGTTCCTTTCCCTCCCAGAACTCTGGGAGAAAAACAAGACAAGATACCCCTGTAAGACAGGATGGTTTCTGCAAC
Source organism: Podarcis melisellensis (assembly GCF_964234715.1). Lineage (NCBI taxonomy): Eukaryota > Metazoa > Chordata > Lepidosauria > Squamata > Lacertidae > Podarcis > Podarcis melisellensis. The sequence goes on from NC_138530.1 coordinate 42,805,221, forward strand.
TGTAGTATGCGAATCAGTCTGTGGTTGCGTGTTGAGTTCCACAGTACCACCCCCCAAAAATTCACACATCACACGTTAATTTTTGTTTAAGGTTTTTGGCATATTTTTTGGCCACAACTTTATTAAAATACAGAAAATGTGAGTGGTTGCTTAGGCATTGGTTATGACTATCTGTCCTTGCCCCCAAGGGCAGAGCTGGTCCCTTCCGGACACCACCGGAAGCCAGAGGACAGAGCTGGTCCCTTCCGGGCACCTCGGAAGCCAGCGTGGGAAACAAGTATTGGGTGAGAAAATGAGGCTGGGACACAGACCATCACCTCTCACCCTCATGTTCCGGTGGGGCTTGCACGGCCCAAGCCCGGCACCACGGACAAGGACGAAAGAATGGCAAGCCCCTGGATTCCTTTAACGGAATTCCCTTTCGCATCATTTGGAGGGATAGGCACCTTACCCCTCCAAGCACCAATTTAACCAATGCCTAACCGCCAACCTTACAAGTTGTGACGATTTGCTACGCAGTAGGCAAAAACCAAATGGCAACAGCCAATCAGCCAAATGGCAAAATTCCTACCAGGCCCCCGCTCAAAGGCGAACGACCCCATGACAGGCATAGCAAGGTCAATTGAACCCAAGAACCACCCTATAGAAGGGAGGGGGGGCGGGTGATCCGATGCAAAACGGCCAAGAGGATGTCCTTTCGTCTATCTCCTCTACTTATAGACTCTGACCCCTCCTCCGAATTGGCAACACTCAAAAATCCCCAGCAACCCATTTAACCCTTTACAGGCTTGGGTTCCCAACAAATTTGCCTAGTCATGATGGTGGTCTGTTCCCCAACCGCAACACGTGCTCTCTGCTAGTGAGAACACGCTTTAACACTCTATTCCTTGGACACACCCCGAGCTGCTTCTAAAGGAATCTACCAGATGAAATAGTGAAAATGTGCACATTCTTTACAGGGTGATTGTCTGTGGTCAGAGGGGATGACACTTAGGCAGACTTTTAAAATAGAACATCACAGGGTATAGCTTTACAGTTTTAACAGAGCTGGATACTCATTCAGCTGTTGCTCAAGAAATATGAGATATTACTGTACAATAGAAGCTTAGTGTGCTTTTTTGTTGTTCTGCTGTCAATCTAACGTGTTTTTCTGAAAAGGAAATTGAAAAAGCAACACTCGCAAAAGAATTGGAACATGTAGTCGCTCTCTGTGTGCGCATTATTTATTTCAAGTTTTTTTTTTAATTTAAAAAATAGTTTGCCTGAGAAAATGTTTGTTCCTCATCCTTTTCGGGGTCCACACTATCCCTTCACCAAGGAGATCAGCCGTGGCAGAGACTAGAGACGCTCCACCTAGTACACACTTATTTTGGGACTAGACAGAGTCTCACCCTAACAGAGAGGCATGTTGCATTTCACGTACCAATTTTAAAAGGACTTCCAAAAATATTTAGTCGCAATGTAGCTAACTCTTCAAGGAAAGCCTCAGGACAGTATCAGCTACAAGAATATTTAGTTCAGAGGAGTCTGCTGCCTCTCAAATAATAGCAAGTTGCAAGGCTCGAGACAATGATGCAATGCCTAAGGATAAACCCAGTACTTCACCAGGCCCAAATTTAACTGCCAGTTCAACAGATCTTTTCTGTATTGTAAGAAATACTCAAGGGACAGACTGCATCAGAAATTAGTCTAGGACGACAAGTCAGCAAGCGTGCAAACAAATTGATTTTATATTGCAAAGGCCATTAAGTCTATAAATATACAATTCTATGATTCTTTGTTGAGATTTCTGTATAGCAGGGGGTTGAACTCAATGACCCTCGGAGGGCCCTTCCAACCCTACAATTCTGTGATTCAATTTTATAAATATTTAAATAAATTATGTACACTTTTTGAGTGTCTTCTCAAAAATGCTTCAAATCTTTGGAATTAAACTACTGCATCTCCAATTGCTAGTACTTAAGTTTTGCATTGATGAAAACATTATTTATTTCAATAATATGCAGATTAGGAGGAAGGGATGATAGAAGGGAAACTGTTCTCTGGATGTCCCCAAAGAAGAAGCTATGGGAAAGTTGGATGGGAAGGAAAATGTCAGTTAGGGACTGCTAAATAGTGGTCCGTAGAAGAAAATACCTGCTTTGCTGACTTCCACATAAAGCAACTAATTTAATTGGGGGGCAGGGGGAGAACATGATACAACACAACATGCATAGTCAAAGTCCTGGCTTATCATGGCTCAAGACAGAGATAGCAAAGGAAAGCTGAATGAGGGAGAACTCAGGTAGGAACACAGAATCATGTCAAAACTTAATTCACTATTGAACACAAAGATGCACACTGGGACTGTTATGACTTTCTTGCACCAGATGATTTATATGCTGAGGCTGCTGATATATATTACATTCATCCCCATGACAGTCCACTGTCACAGAACATTGTCAGTTCAAAATCCTCTGTAAATGGAACACTGCTTGTGGAAAAAGCTGCTTTAGTTAGACATCCTTTATTGTAATCATTTTTTATTTTTTTTGCACTCTGGAAATCTTTCATGAAAAAATAAGAGTTGACATCTAAAAAGTGGTGAGATACGTTGATTCCTCTTAATAAGCCTTTCACTACATATTTTCTGAATCAGAATCCAAGGAGAATGGCAGAACATAGTCAATGAATGTGTGCTGTTAATCATCAGCGCTTCTCCAGTGGTACTGGCTAAATTGTAATCTAAACTGCTTCATGAAGTTACCACATAATACTATGGGACAGGAACAGAGGAGGTCCTCTACTAATTTTGACCAGCCACCTTTTTGGTTAGTTAACCCCCTGCAGTCCCCAATGCTAAGTCCCATGCTGTTCTGAAGGGTCCCTTTAAAAAGTTGAACTCGAATTTCAACATCACTGCTCACAAAATATATTTTCTGCACTGCTGCTACTGCTTTTATGGCTTTTCCAAAGCAAGCCTTTGTCTGTAAGCAAAGCCAGCCACCTTCCTCCTATGGCCAATAAAAATGCACTCTGCAACCTTCACTTGAGCACTGTGTCAAGTGAGAAAGCCTTCACATTCCATTAAAATACTTATATTTTTCCCCTCTTGGTTTTATAAAGCAGAGATTTTTAGAATCAGACTGAGCAGGGTATTGTGATATTAGAGAAAGCAAAGCAGAGCTCTAGCTGCAACAAACACTTTACATCTCGTTTTATTTTTACATCTGGTCCTTCTTTTTACCCTCCCAATGCCTGCCCCGCATTTACTTACTTACTTACTTACTTACTTACTTACTTACTTAATTCATTTTGTTGAATTTGTATACCATCCTTTATCCAAACACCACAGGGCAGTGTGCAACATAAAAATACAAAATGAGAACACAAAATACATAATAAAAACAACAAGAAGAAAAATAAACTAATAACCCCCAAACCAATAACCCTCCTCCCACAAACACATTCAAAGAGACATGGAGTTGTTGATCAGCCAAAGACCTGATTAAAGTTTTGCTTGGCACCTAAAGATATGCAATGAAGGCAGCAGGCAAGCCTTCCTGGGGAGAGCATTCCAGAAATAGGGAGCCACCACAGAAAATACCTTTTCTTGTGTTACCACCTTCCAGACCTCTCGTGGAGCAGGAAATGAAGAAGCACCTTAGATGATTATCACAAGGTTTGAGCTGCTTCATATGCAGAGAGGTGGTCCTTAAAGTATAGTGGTCCTAGGCCATTTAAGGCTTTATAGGTCAAAACCAGCACTTTGAATTGGACCTGGAAACTAACTGGCAGCCAGAGCAGTCAGGCCAAGACTGGTGTAATATGCTCAAACATGTAATATGCCCTGGTGAGCAACCTGGTTGCCAAATTGTGCAGTAGCTGAATCTTCTGAACTATGTTCAGAGACAGCCCTACATATACTGCATTGCAGAAATCTAACCTAGAGATTCAAACCTAGACAGCATCTTAAAAAGTAGAGACATCACCTTGCCAACAAAGGTCCGTATAGTTAAAGCTATGGTTTTCCCAGTAGTGATGTATAGAAGTGAAAGCTGGACCATAAAGAAGGCTGATCGCCGAAGAATTGATGCTTTTGAATTATGGTGCTGGAGGAGACTCTTGAGAGTCCCATGGACTGCAAGAAGATCAAACCTCACCATTGTTAAGGAAATCAGCCCTGAGTGCTCACTGGAAGGACAGATCGTGAAGCTGAGGCTCCAATACTTTGGCCACCTCATGAGAAGAGAAGACTCCCTGGGAAAGACCCTGTTGTTGGGAAAGATGGAGGGCACAAGGAGAAGGGGACGACAGAGGACAAGATGGTTGGTCAGTGTTGTCGAAGCTACCAGCATGAGTTTGACCAAGGGAGGCAGTAGAAGACAGGAGGGCCTGGCGTGCTCTGGTCCATGGGGTCACGAAGAGTCGGACATGACTAAACGACTAAACAACAACAAAACCTAGAGGTTACCAGAGCATAGCCAAAGCTGATAGAAGGTCAAAGGTTCTGGATCAGTTGCTTTCCCTTGAAGCTCAAGTGGCCAAAGCTGTGCCACTGAGGCCATTTGAGCCTCAAGTGACAGCAACTGCTCCAGAAGCACTCTCCAGCTATGCACCTGCTCCTTCAGAGGGAGTGTAACCTCTCAGCCACTAACAGGGCCTCAGTCTTATCTGGATTGAGCTTGAGTTTGTGGGCTCTCATCCAGTCCATTACTGAGGCAAGAAAACAGTCCAGCACATCCATTGCCACACCTGCAGATGTAAAGTAGAGGTAGAGCTGTGTGTCAACAGCATATTGCTGACCATGTACTCCAAAATTCCACTCAGCAGTTTTGTGTATCTCTTACAAAGCACAGGGGATAAAACTGAACCCCAAGGAACCCCACATGGAAGGCTCCATGGGTCAAAGAACAATCCCCAAGCATCACCCTCTGGAAATGACCATCTAAGTTGGACCGGAACCATCACAAAGCGGTGTCACCCACCCCTATCTTGGACAACAGAGTTATTACACATGATCATATTTAGTCACCCTTTTACTGTTTCTATAGAGAACAAGTAAAAGCTAACAAAGAAAATTTAGTATGCCCTCATATAAAACTTACCTTTTACTTCCCGCTTTCTGTAGTCTATCACTTGACATTTCAAAGAATGCCAAGGCAGATTTGAAAGGAAAGACAATAACATTCCACTTTTCTTTTAGGCTATAATCTAATGTCAATTGTTTTAGTATTTGCCTGGCATGACTCGTGAACTTCAGTAAACATGTGTAAACTCCAGTCTCATGACTTACAACAAATACCAGTCTCACTGAGTTCAATCGGTTTCACTGGCAAATAAGTGTGCATCAAACTGTGTTGCAAACCAGTATAAGTGGGGACAAAACTGCAGCCCATGTGCTGCACTATGTAAATAGTCACAAACAATGTATTTAACTGTTTAATATTTGGCAGCAAACATAAATACACACACATATATACCCTGGCATGCAGAATTTATTTTTAGAAAATATGTCATTCTTTCAAGTCACAGTCAGTCAGTCATTCATTCATTCTACACCCTTGCTTACAAAAAAGCAACACAATCTCACTAGACAATTTAAGTTTTCTAATCAACTCACGGATAAAAGTAGTACCCCCAACTGTGTATAGTAAACAATGCACTGTGTCACATAGCTTAAAATTACATAAACTGGCGAAGTATCTTACATCTACAGCAATTTGTTCAACTGCACACAAAGTAATTAACTGAACTCTGATGGAGAGTAGGAAGGGGATCAGGATGCCTGTACGAGTTCATCAATAACGGAATATATAATATGTTGGCTTTACTAATCCGTGTTTATCCCCACACTGGATAGCAGCCAAATTTCTTACAGCCCAGCCCAATCCTCAGACCAGTTAAAACCAAAATATTTGTACTGAAGCCAATTTAGCCCTGCTAAGGTTAATGAACGAGATCAGCTTAAATCCTAGTAACCAGGTAGTACGCTGCGCTGCCCACAATGGATGGTAGGGCTACATTAGATACAACACAGTCCTGAGAGAAACCAGAACATTTCTGACGAATTATTGGCAAAAATAATGAAAAATGCTGCCAACATGTTCTAAGTCAAGGCATCCAGTATGCCAACAGCTATTAAACCAGATGCCATTAATGCTGCTTACCTCAAAATTATTTCTCATCCCATTATGTGACCATTACGGGTTAGGAATTTAGTTCAGGGAGCAGTAGCATTTCCACAGAACATGGAGGCATGTGTCCAAAAGGGGGAAGTAAATCATCCGGGGGGAAATGATATCACTTAGACTTTCATGTTGATTTAAGACAAAAATTATTAACACTTCAAGATTTCCAGCTGAACAAAGGCAGGGGAGGAATCCTCTTCCTGCATCTCTAAAGGGGCAGAGAAAGGAACTCTCATCACTGACTAAGAGAAAGTGCAAAGACCTTGGGAAAGATTTTTGCTGTAGTCTTTCTAACAGTTAGGAGTCATTTAAATTAAGCTATATAGAAAACCATATGAAAATATAAAAGATACAGGATTGACAACAAAGGCCAAAAGCAGCTTTTAACGTCATCAAACTTTTGTTTTCAAAATAATATTTGATCTAATCTACAGTAACATTTTTAAAAGGGGGAAACAAGGTCATCAGCCAATCAACACAAATCAGTAACGTTAGGAATGGAACTGGTAACTATTTAGATATCACACCGAACAGCAAGGAAGTTTACTACAAGGAAGTTTTCCTATGTTTAAATCATGCCACTGAACTTCAGTAAAATATGAATTCCCTGCAGATGCTATAGCAGTGAACACAGATCTGCCATAGATAAAAGTTGTACTAAAATTTCAATAAAAATTCCTTGGGCAATTCCGTTCTAGCATCCTGCACATTAATGGCTTTAATTAGATATGCTTTTCGTAAGCCACCCAAGCCACAATTCTCTCCCATTCATATCATAAACATTTCAATTTGCTTCCCGCCTTCCCGCCACCGTCACCCCCGCCTGTCACTTAGCTCCATTTCAGTAAGTTATCTGATGCAAAGCTACTGGACTAAATCAACAGCTGGGGGGTGAAATTGCAAATGGGTTCATTATCAAAACTAACATAACCAGAAGCATCTGCAAGCTTGAGTTTATACAGCAGGATAAGATCCTTGCTGGAGCTTAGGGGACACTCCTTTAATCATGTACAAACTCCAGCTGATAATTTATATTTGCCTCAGCCACACTCATGCAGGCAGTTCATAATGAAGTTGGGAATGCTCTAATAGACCAGTCTAAATTGGAATAGCCATAGCAGAAGGATAGGAATGGTTTGTTTCCTTTCTTCCAACCCACCAGTATTACAATCCACCAGCCGTCCTAATAGAAACGGGTCATTTTTGGGGTTACTTCCTAGTGACATATGCAGTCCTGGCTACAGTTATGTGCACAACTTAGCAGCTACAAACTGTTCGTGTTCTTGCTAATCCTCTATGCCAGCCTTCCCCAACTTTGTAGTGCAGTAAGTACAGCTCGTATTATCCCTGGCCATTAGCCATTTTGACTGGGGCTTTTGGGAGTTAAGAGTCCAATAGAATCAAGAGAGTACAAGACTGAAAAAGAGTGCTTTACGTAGAACAGAATTTGCACTTCCAAAAGGAGATGCCTGCAAGGTCCAAATATTTATTTATTTTATAAAAGTTTGTTGTTACCACCGTCTCATAAAATATCAGGGTAGTGTTTCTTTATGCATATCTCTAGACTGGGCATGTGGCTTAGAACTGTTATAAACTAGCCATTCAGAACCAAACCCTCTCCTCATGCCATCCCAATAATAAAGATTAGGGAAGGAAATAAGCAAGATCAGTTAAAAATTAAAATGGGGCAAACCCCCCTTTGCTGGTTGGATACAGTTTGCAGGCTTTTATGCAAGGTAGTGGCTTATAACTAATTATTTCACCGCTTATTGCAAAGTTCTGCTTGAGAAGTGCCAGCCATGGCTTTTCCCTTCCTTTCCCTTTCCAGTGGTTGCTCCAGATAAACAGGTTTTAGTTCTGGTTCACAACCCCTGTTTTCTGCATGCTCTTTGTGATCAATTTCATTTCCAATGATGGTTTTTGACACTCTGGTGGAGTAAGAGATAATCTTCTCCTCAACTTCTAATTAAGCATGCAGAGCTGACAATGATAACCTACACATCCCTGACTGTCTTATCGCTTTGGAAGCTCTTGAGGTTTCCAATTCAATTTCCAGCTCCTCTGATCACACAAGAACAATTAGGGTGGAAATGCAAACACTGCAGCAAAGTGTGCTTCCTTAGGTTTGCTGCAGTACCCGAGTTCAGCCACAGGTGGCAGCAGTCAAATCTTTATGGGGCTGGAGGGACACATATAAAGCTACCCTCCCACAGTGGTGATACAAATACAGGTTGCATCTAAGTCACAACATTAAAAACTTCTTAGGAACAAAACATTAAAAGTTCTGAAGAACTTCAGCCTTTTACAGGGTTTCCACCAGGTTCAGCTGAGACAAAAATGCATTGATAAAGGAGGGGAAATAAAAAAATTCCTCGAGTTTGTGCTGAGTGGCATTACTAATTCCAGCATAAAGACTCTCCCCACCATCTTTCCTTTGGACAGTCTTTGTGTAGGAATTGCCTTCTTGTTGACTTGCAAGTGATCCATGCTAGAATACTTCGTTGGCATTTACACCCACAACTGCAGTTTATGTTATCGGAAAGAACAACAAAAATGCATTATCCATTTAGAGTGCTTGCTGGCTTTTCCAAAACCTACTGAAGCAGATATACAAAGAAAAATGGCAAAAACAGGGAAAAATAAAACTGCTTTATATGCACTGTGGGTTTTCAACTCAGCTTAGATTGTTTCACTTCTACAGTTCACAAAATATAGATGTGATTTTAACATCTCTGCATTCAAGAGCAAACACCTGAAAAAGGAATGGAGAAATGGAAGCAAATGAGAAACGTGGAGCTATTCTAACTTATTACTCCTAAAAGAGAAAGAAGGAGAGAGAATGAAGACAAAATACTGCTAATGTGTTTTAGTCTCAGGTATGTTAAAGGATATTGCAGACTATAGTGGTTCAAAATGACAAACACTGAACCTAAAAAGAAAAAAAGTGTATCTGAATACCAACATAGCAAAGGTTCCCCTGATTTATGAGTATACATTGAGAATACCTTTGAAAAGGGAAAACAAACAATGAATTGCCAAGGCTGAATATTAGTACTGTACATTAGTACTGGTACCTCGGGTTACATACGCTTCAGGTTACAGATGCTTCAGGTTACAGACTCCGCTAACCCAGAAATAGTACCTCGGGTTAAGAACTTTACCTCAGGATGAGAACAGAAATCGTGCTCTGGCGGCACGGCAGCAGCAGGAGGCCCCATTAGCTAAAGTGGTGCTTCAGGTTAAGAACAGTTTCAGGTTAAGAACGGACCTCCAGAACGAATGAAGTACTTAACCCGAGCTACCACTGTAGTTCGCTGCATTGCTTCCTCTCCTCATTTCTGCTACAGTTGTACCTCAGGTTACAAACACCTCGGGTTACAAACACCGCTAACCCAGAAGTAGTACCTCAGGTTTAGAATTTTGCCCTAAGATGAGAACAGAAATCGCAGGGCGTCAGTGGGAGGCCCCATTAGCGAAAGCGCGCCTTGGGTTATGTTATGTACTGAGTTGAATAGGATCCAAAAGGCAGCAGTCTGATTGGTCCTAGAACAATAGGGTCCAGAATGCAGCAGTCTGACTGGTCCTAGAACAATGCAGCAGTATGATTGGTCCGCAGGAGCCACCCAATCCAGCTCCAAATGGAAGTGAATCTGCAACCTGATTGGGCTACAGGAGAATCCCAGAATTAGCCAATCACATGCGGCCAATTGTTTAAATAAGGTATATAAAGCAGATATTTTAGGGAAACTTTCATTCCTCACTACTATGAGCTGAATAAAGAGCATGAAATCCACACTCGACTCTGAGTATATTTCAGGTTAAGAACAGTTTCAGGTTAAGAATGGACCTCCAGAATGAATTAAGTTCGTAACCCAAGGTACCATTGTACTTCCTGATTAAAGTCAGTAGAGGCTGGTGTATTACAGCAACCAGGGCTTAGCTCTACCAAGTGGAACTCCAAGCAATTTTTAGAAAAGGTTCTCTCAAAAATCTCGAAGCCACACTCTTTCCAGTCCCACCCATATTATTCCACAACCTATTTGAGCATTTCTGTCAGTCTCCCATTCTCTGACCCATCTGTTCTCTGCACCACTCAGCCAATCTCAGTCCAAAAGTATCACTATGGCCAGGAGGTCCCAACAGACCCTTGGTACCACTGGAGGAAGGCTACATATGCTGGCAAGAGGACCAGAAATGGGCTGGAGGCTGGGGATCAAAGAGCTACCTTAGAATGGGCAGGCACACCAGTAGAATAAGCACTGAGGGCAGAAATCAAGGAAAGTGACAGGTGGGATCATACTACTGCTTATTATTTATCCTATGCATGCTCATTTCACAATTCCTTGTGAAGTCAACGTAGCTTACTTTCAGCAGTTTTAATCTGCAAAGTTATATTAACTCACACGCATCGTTGGCCAAAGATAACATAGACATCAGTCTTTAGCACAGCACAGAAAAACAATCCTGGCTGTGGGCGGGAAGGAAAATAACAAGAGCATGCTCCCGGTGTGCATCGTACTGAAGCAGAACAGCATAGCTTTCTGCTATGTATGACCTGCTTGCTATTTGAAATGTGTCTGTGTCTGTTATTTATTTATTTGTCTCAAATATTTATACCCCACACTTTCTGCGTCCTTACAGGGCAGCTTGCAAAATGAATTAAGTGCAGGATTACAAGAAGCAGCTTCAAAAACTCTAGCAATAATACAGCAGCACAGCAAAGAAGGAGAAGGAGTCTAATCAAACTAAAAATAGGCAACAGCTGGGATTTTAAAACCTGGGAATCTTTAAAGATGCTTTGACTGGCACTACAATAAAAAGGCAGGTATCAGTCAAGCCTGCTTGGTCAGAGTGTTCCACAGAAGAGATGCCACCACCAAAAAAGACTCTCACTCCTTTTGGCATTTCCTGCAGTTGGCCACTGGATTACCACCACATTGGCCCCCAATGGGAAGGGAGAGGAGGATAAACCTGTAAATTTATATTGTCCCCAAATTAAATCAATCTCTGTCCTTATTTTTTGGGAGAGGGAAGCTCTGAGTTAATCTGACAGAAGCCAGGAGGCGCTCATGTATCATCTTTTTCCTGTTTCAAAGGATTTTTAAGTAGTTGGTTAAAAAAAAAGTGTTATCAACAGGTAATGACAAGCACATGTAGGATAGCCTGTTCAATTTTCCAGATCTTTAATGGCTACAAATGAGTTGTGTTGTACAGATGTTAAGAAATTGACTGCCACTCCTCCCCCCCCAAATCTACACCTCAATCAGGCGCCCAAATTAATACACTGAATACCCCCAATTAGCCCCACCGTGGGAACTGTGTATACATGAAGATTAGCAGCCCCCTCCCTGCAAACATTCAGGGTGGTATTCAACTAAGTTTTACTCAGAATAGACTCACTGAAATGAATAGACCTAACTTCCTCATGTACATTAATATCAGTGGATCTATTCTGAGCAAAGCATAGCTGAAAACCACCCTATGCTCTGTATAATATGTGGATACCAGGTGGTGGGTCTAGGTGGTACAGCCTGCTTTCTGGTGCTCATGTTTGGATTCAACTAACGAATCAAGTTGGATGAATAGGCTTATTGTGTTGTACCCTACAAAACTATTTGTGGCCTCCAAGAATGTGGAGATGGTATTAGGGGGGTCTTTCTTTCAGATCTATTGTGTCCTATTGAACAATTTGGAGTCTCAGATAACATGGAGACTTCACTAGATAGGGAAGCTGTTAGCATTTTTAAGCAAACTGATCTGATTTCCACTTCTTGGACTAATATGTAGATTTTTGCATGTATTTGATCCCTTAAAAACTGAGTCCCAAAGACAGTTGGGTGGTACCTTGTATATGCCTCCTTCCAGCAACTCCTGTAACATATTGCCCTTCTTTCCTTTGGACCACATCAGTAAGGCTGAGAGGGGGGTCTGGTGGTCTGGGCAGCTCATGACCTCCATACCCACTGCCCAGATTTGTACCCCAGGGAGGTCACTTGGGTGCTGCTAATGCAGCAGTTTGACTTCACCCCTGGAGGCACATTCCATTGTCTCTCAAGACAGATGGACAGCAACAACAACATTAGCATATCTTCCTTCCTATATTTCTTTTTGAACAATCCATGTATCACATACATACTTGTCAGGGTTTCTGGGAGAGAGGAGGAGATGACAGAGGAGACGGAGAGCGAGTGGGAGGAGGGGCAGAAGGATGAGGAAGAAGATGACGGAATTCTGAGGGAATCCACGAGTCTGAGCAGCGAGTCAGAGGATTCTCAAAAGGGGGTTACCTTAATCAAGCAAAAGGGAGGAGAAGGGAGAAGCGGAGAGGAGCCCAGTGGAAGACAGACGCAGCAAGAGGCGTCTCAGCCGGAACGGAGAAAAGGGGGTGGAGTCGTCAGCCTCTCGGAGGGAGCAGGATTAGGAGAGAACAGAGAAAGGGGGTTGGAGCAAGGTGTTCAGCCGGAAAGGGTGGAGAGCAGAACAAGGGGTGGTGTAGCGGTCGAAAGAAAGGTCAGCAGCAACGTACGCGCGCCAAGTTCAAACGTAGAGGCGCGCGGAAGTGGAGAGAGCTCAGGGGAGGAGCCCGGCCCTAAAGCCAGAAGGAGGGGGGAAGAGGCGGCAGAGGATTCAGCCTCAGGCGAGTCACGGAGAGAGGGAACCCAGGGGGGCAGGAAGACCCTGCGGAAAAGAAAGGAGAGGAAGAGGTGGTCTAGAGCCAGGCTATTAAGTTGGTGTGGAAGAGGGGAGGAGTCAGAGGGGACTTCAGCGGTCTAACGTGACAGACGTACGGCCACGATGCTGAACTGTACGAGAAGCAGAAATCTTCAATAAGCTTTTCCTGTAAATAAACTGCAACGGAGTGAGGTCTCTCGTGAGCTGGGACCCGTCCTGGGTGGCCGTGACAGTAAGTCCCCTCTCAGAAAGCAAAAAATTTTTTTTGCGAAGCTCACGAACGGGAGCAGCCATGAGCGCTGAGGAGCAGCTGGTTGCACTGCGGGATCAGGTTACCGCTCTCACATCGGCAGTCATTGCTTCGCAGAAGAAGAATGACGACTTGGAGAAGACGTGCCAGGATTTGCAGGCAAGGTGGGAACACGCGGACAGGGCGGGGGCCCCAGGTTCCAGAGCGGAGGGCATTGCGCTTGGACGGAGGGGGGGTGCCCTGGTTCCGCATTTTAATGGCAACTTGCAAGACTATCCCAATTTCAGAGCGGACGTCGTATATGCACTGCATTTACTCCGTCACGATTTTAAAGATGAGGAGGAGAAAGTGGGGTTCATTGTTTCGCACCTGCATGGGGAGGCCAGGGCTTGGCTACGCAATCTGTGGCGCGAAGATGGACCGGCCCGTCGCAATTCAACTGCGTTCATCAAAGCGATGGATTCTTGTTTTCAATCCTCTGTGGATGTGGACATTGCGCGCCGTCAAATGCACGGGCTGGGGCAGGGGAAAGCGACTGTGCGCCAATACCACTCTAAATTTTTTGCATTGCTCACCGCCTTAGATTGGCCAAAGGACAGTAAGCCGGTCAGAGATCTTTTTTGGGAGGGATTGAGCCCCCCCATCAAGGATGAGATCGCTAGGGGGGACAGACCCCAGACCCTAGAAGACGTGGTGCAACGGGCTTTAGCTATTGGAATTCGACATGAGGGACGTCCGTGGCACGAGGAGGACGGGTCCCAAGCGCGTGCGCAAGCGAGGACTCTCCCTTTTGTGCACAGGGATTTCAGCCGTGCGCACCCCTCGCCAATGGGGAAGGACAGCGAGGAGCCAATGGAGATTGGTGGTGCTAGGGCTCAGAAGCCATCCCAGAGCCCTGTCCCTGGTGCAGCCAAAGCGAAGCCTCCTAGAGGAACCAGGAAGTGTTACATCTGTGACAGTGCGCACCATATGGCGAAAGAGTGCCCCCAGAGGCTCCAGAAGCACACTGCAGCACTGGCAACTGTAACAGCAGAGGTGCAACCAGGGGAGCAGCTTCGGGGAAACGACAGTGCCTGGCTGGAAGCAGAGCTACTGGGGCTCAGCCAGGCGGATCTGTAGACAAGCCCCCAGCATCACTGCAGAGCGTGGACCCTTTACCTCCCAGACCGGCAGTTCTGCTCACAGCAACACTCCAGTTGCCTGATGGGAGACTCCTCGAGGTTCCAATAACGATCGATTCGGGAAGCAACGCCGACTTCGTGGGACTGCAGTTCGTTAAGCAGCACAACATGGCGCTCCTGCCTGCAACGACGCCTCTAACCGTGGTCACGGTAGACGGCAGGAAGTTGCTGGGGGGGCAAGTGGTGCAGCAAACCCCTCCCATGATGATGCAGATTGGCAACCATCGAGAACTTATTAGTTTCAATGTCACCCACTTATCGGACACACCCATCGTGTTAGGCATGAGTTGGCTGGAGAGGCACAGTCCCGCGGTTGCGTGGTACCAGCGGCAGATCACCTTTTGTTCATCGTATTGTGCTCAGCATTGCTTTCAGACCGATCAGGGAGGAGAAGCCGAGCAGCAGTTGCATCTGGGTATGGTGCAAACAGTGCCTCACAAGTACCAGGACTTCTTGGAGGTTTTCTGTGAGAAGGAAGCTGACAAGTTGCCGCCTCACAGACCTTACGACTGCGCGATTGATTTAGTGCCAGGGGCGCAACTGCCTGCTGCCAAGCTGTACTCCATGTCGGAAGACGAGATGCAAGAGCTTCGGGAGTTCATAGACCATAACCTCAAGCGAGGTTTCATCCAGGAATCTAAAGCAGCGGGTGGCAGCCCTGTGTTCTTTGTGAAGAAGAAAAACACGCCCCAAAAAAGGCTTATAGTGGATTACAGGTTCATAAACAGCTTGACTAAGCCCAAAGCTTTCCCCATGCCCAAGATTGACGACCTTTTAGCGACCGTCAGGAGGGGCAAGATTTTCACCAAGCTGGACCTACGTGGAGCTTACAATCTCATCCGCATCCGGAAAGGAGATGAGTGGAAGACCGCCATGTTCACCCCTCTGGGCACATACGAATACAGAGTCATGCCTTTCGGTCTCCAAAATGGCAGCCACGTTTTTCAAGCATTTATGCACCACGTGCTAGCAGGTCTCCTCTACAAGAAGTGTGTCTGCTTTCTCGACGATATCCTGATTTTCTCGGAATCGTCGGAGGATCACGATAAGGACGTGAGGGAGGTCCTGCAGAGGCTGAAGGACCACAGGCTGTACGCCAAGTTGGAAAAATGCCAGTTTGATGTCAGAGAGGTTGATTTCCTTGGCTACAAGTTGTCCGACGAGGGACTGGCCATGGACAGGGCTAAGGTTCAAGCGCTGTTGGACTGGAAAAGCCCTCGAAATCGGAAAGAGGTCCAGAGGTTCATCGGCTTTGCCAATTTTTACCGCAAGTTTATTAAAGGTTTTGCGAACGCGACGGCGGCTATCACTGACACCCTCAGTTCCAAGAAGAGGAAGTTCGTCTGGACCGAACAAGCGGAGCGGTCCTTCCGGACGCTTAAAGGTCTTTTCGCCTCCGAAGAGCAGCTGCTCCACGTGAATCCCGGCAGACCCATGCGGGTAGAGACCGATGCGTCAGACAGAGCGGTTGGGGCCGTTCTTTTGCAAGAGGATTCGCAAGGCAACTGGAGACCGGGTGCGTTCTACTCCCGGAAGCTCAGCAAGACGGAGCGCAATTATACCATATGGGACAGGGAGTTGTTGGCCATTCATGCAGCTTTCAAAGCGTGGCGACACTTCTTAATAGGAGCCAAGCACACGGTGCAAGTCCGCACGGATCACAAGAACTTAGAGTATTGGCGGACGGCTAAGTTACAGACCCAGCGACACATGCGCTGGGCGGAGTTCTTTGCGGATTTCGACTTCAAAATAGAATACATCCCAGGAGACTCCAATGTTATTGCAGACGCGCTGTCCCGAAAGCCGCAATACTTGGAGGAAGCAGCTCCAATCGCAGCAAAGCACATTTTCGCACCGCAGGCGTGGACGTGCGCTACCATCGCAGTCGACCTGGACGCGGTGCGACGCGCGTTGCAAAGGGATCAGTTTGCACAGTCCAAGATGGAGGAGCTACGCGGAGGGTCGCGAGACAACGATGAGTTCCAATTGCAAGATGGACTTTTGACTCGTAAGGGTGCCCTTTACGTGCCCACCGACGATCTTCGAGCCAAGGTTCTGCAACAATTGCATGACGCCCCTAGTGCAGGCCATTTCGGCAAAGAGAAGACGATGGAGTTGGTGGCTAGAGACTTTTGGTGGCCCCAGATGAGAGGAGAGGTGGCGGACTACGTCGCCAGGTGTGATATCTGCCAGAGGTCCAAACCAGTGCACCAGAAGCAGGCGGGATTGCTAGAACCGCTGGAGACACCGCAGCAACCGTGGGAGAGGGTAGCGTTGGACTTTGTTACGGACCTGCCCAGCTCCAGAGGTAAGACGGCGGTGTTAGTGGTGGTGGACTTGTTCACCAAGATGGCGCATTTCATCCCTTGTGCCAAGGTGGCGACGGCAGAACAGACCGCAAAGCTCTTCATCGATCACGTCTTCAGAGTGCATGGACTTCCGCAGTCCGTCTTGTCCGACAGGGGGCGCCAGTTTGTTTCCACTTTCTGGCGAAAGCTTCTGGGCATCTTGCACGTCAAAATCAACCTGACATCGGCGAGACATCCACAAACCAACGGTCAAGCGGAGAGGGTCAACGCGATCATGCAGCAGTACCTGCGGTGCTACGCCAACCAGCGACCTGCGGCGTGGGTGGACTATCTGCCGATGGCTGAATTCGCCTACAACAACACGAAACACGCATCCACCGGGGTGACGCCTTTCTTCGCGAACAATGGCCGTCATCCCAGAACCTTCCCGAGATTTGCGGCACCAGGAGGGGGGGGGGCCTCAAGATGCCGACCAGTTTGCAGCGGAGTTGCAAGAGGTGCACGAGGAGCTGCGGAGACATTTGGAGCTGGCAAAACAGGCGTATAAGGTGCAGGCCGATAAGCACAGGAGGGCGGGAGAGGACATCCAGATTGGGGACTGGGTGTGGTTAGCGGCCCACGCGATGCCGGCCAGGTCATTGGCCAAGAAGAAGTTAGGACACAGGCAGCTAGGGCCATATCAAGTTGAGGCTAAGATCAATCCGGTGGCTTTTCGTCTAGCCCTTCCGGAGGGTTCCAGGGTGCACCCGGTCTTTCATAGGTCGGTGCTCACTCCCTACAAAACCCCACACAGGTTTCAAGAGTCAGGAGCACTCCCAGAGCCACGTAGGAGGGCGCCTGAGGGGGGGGAATCGCCAAGACCGGAACCTCTTAACGAGGTCACAGAGATACTGGACTCGAGATGGGGGGAGGAGGGAGTTGAATATTTTCTAGCCAGGGAAGGCACTCCGGCCTCTGCCAATAGCTGGGTGCCGGGTTACGCGTTGGACGAACCCCTGTTGAAGGAGGAGTTCCATGCACTTTTTCCGCACAAGCCCATGCCCGAGGAGTATTTTGATGATTGGCTTTTCACGCCCACTTTGTCAGACAGCACGTTCGAGGGTTTCTCCTCACCCGAGGGCCATACGCCCGAAACAAGCCCGACCAGGGATCCGAGACTGGGGGGGGAGGAGACAGGCCCTTGTTGGTGGGTGGATCAGCCAAGGGAGGCATGGAGTCAGAGATGGATGGTAGGTCCTTGGCAGGCAGCGCCAGGAGAAGCAGTGATGGAGGAAGAGACTGTGAGGTCTGTGGGTGAGGAACCCGAGTTCGAACACACATATACGGAGATGACAGAGGAGAACGTTGAAGTGGACAACTTGTATCCTGAACCGACCCCGGAAGAACCACGTTTTCCTCAACCTGCACCCGGCGAGCGGGAGGGGGGAAGGGGGGGCTTCGAGGGGGGGATGGATGTCAGGGTTTCTGGGAGAGAGGAGGAGATGACAGAGGAGACGGAGAGCGAGTGGGAGGAGGGGCAGAAGGATGAGGAAGAAGATGACGGAATTCTGAGGGAATCCACGAGTCTGAGCAGCGAGTCAGAGGATTCTCAAAAGGGGGTTACCTTAATCAAGCAAAAGGGAGGAGAAGGGAGAAGCGGAGAGGAGCCCAGTGGAAGACAGACGCAGCAAGAGGCGTCTCAGCCGGAACGGAGAAAAGGGGGTGGAGTCGTCAGCCTCTCGGAGGGAGCAGGATTAGGAGAGAACAGAGAAAGGGGGTTGGAGCAAGGTGTTCAGCCGGAAAGGGTGGAGAGCAGAACAAGGGGTGGTGTAGCGGTCGAAAGAAAGGTCAGCAGCAACGTACGCGCGCCAAGTTCAAACGTAGAGGCGCGCGGAAGTGGAGAGAGCTCAGGGGAGGAGCCCGGCCCTAAAGCCAGAAGGAGGGGGGAAGAGGCGGCAGAGGATTCAGCCTCAGGCGAGTCACGGAGAGAGGGAACCCAGGGGGGCAGGAAGACCCTGCGGAAAAGAAAGGAGAGGAAGAGGTGGTCTAGAGCCAGGCTATTAAGTTGGTGTGGAAGAGGGGAGGAGTCAGAGGGGACTTCAGCGGTCTAACGTGACAGACGTACGGCCACGATGCTGAACTGTACGAGAAGCAGAAATCTTCAATAAGCTTTTCCTGTAAATAAACTGCAACGGAGTGAGGTCTCTCGTGAGCTGGGACCCGTCCTGGGTGGCCGTGACAATACTGCATTTCTGTAACATCACATGTGGCCACAATGTGGAGTCCATAATGTGACGATACTATGTGTCAATATTAATCGCAGCTTACGCTATTAATTCAAGGAGCTCATATTTTAGGTTTGATTCTGCTAACGTAGACAGGAAGTACCAGATTATGGAACGAAGCAATAGGGTCTCATTCTCTCTGTTCAGCTGCTTAGTAAGAAGTAGTAGTATTTGTCATACAAATACACATAAAAACTATTTCATTTAAGGCAACAACCATGAAGAGAATCACAGCAAATTTTGGGTGCACTGAAAAGTGAGACAAAGAAAACATGCATGTGATAAATCATGTGGTCCTGCCACATGACAAGACTGTAAGTAATGCCATAAGCATAATAATACCATAAGGGTGTGATTTAAGGGCATATGGTGGCAACCACCCTGGTGCAGCTAATCAGATCCAATCAGACCCAGTTCTGCCTGGATGGGAGATTTTCTTGAAAGCGGACTGTTGATTTTGTTAGATAAATAAAAAACAGAGATCCACAGTTCACTGTGACCCATTTAGCTATTGACGGGAAGATAAAAAACTAAGATCAACACTCTATAATATTCTGCTGTCACAGCAGGTACCATTTGTAAATCCATCCCATACATTGGGGTGGAATCCAATGGGAGAGCTAATCAAATTCATCTTTTCCTGGAAACACAATGAGAAAACAAGCTTTGAATCTGTCTAGCCTGAAAGTTCTAGGCTTATTTCAATTAACAAATGAACAAGATGGGGGCATGGGGGAGGAATAATTCTAGAACTACTGATGTAACACATATTGCAGCTACACCTAGCAGACCACTTATTCACCACCTTCAGCTATCTTGTTAAATCATTTTAAACAACCAGTTAAAGTTCCTATTTAGAATTTCTTGTCTTACAAGTATTTTCCTTTATTGCCACTTTTTAAAAATGCAATGTTACTTGCATATATCCAGCTGCTGTGGATTTCTGGCATACAGAAATCTGTGCATTGGACCGGCGTGAATGCGAACCTCCAGAAAGCCATTCTGCATTCAAGGCAAAAAGCTTGAGCTTTTGTAATTCTTTTTTAACATTCCAGAATAGTTTTCAAACACCGTTGTATCTCTTTTACAGGAAAACATGTGGCTTTATATATCAATCATGTTATTAAAAAAATAAATCATTTCTTGCATATGGAAATAAATAAATTCCTTCTAAGACATCAGTTCTCACAGGTCAAATTCCAAGATGAAGTAATCCATAAAAGTGCCAATGAAAATTCATATACCTTTATGGAACCACTGGTATGTCATTTTATTCAGGATGCAACTGTAACCTACTCTGGGCAGCTAGCCGAGAATATTTTTCATCCTAACCTAAGCTCGAAGGTCTTCTGCTATTTATCAAGACCTTGTGTCAGCAGTGGCGCCTGTGGAAGCTACACAAGAGTACAATCTTAAAATTAATATTTCAAAAGAGGCATCACATTGAGTTGAATAGGGTAAAGGGGCATGGGCTTGCTGTCCCAGTCACATGCCTGCTGGCTATTAAGCCTACTCAAAGTGTAGCAGTCCTATAGATCCCCTCCCCCGTTTTACATTTTTTAAATGGGCCTACACATCTCTGATCAGTTTGGTATCTGTGGGGCAGGGAACTCATAGTAGCATACTGGCACATAGCCTACTCCCCCCCTCCACCCCCAGAAAAAAGCTTGGCCTGAGCGTCAGTAAAATGTATTGGATATTTTTTTTCTGGTTTTACATGTCAAACGACGCAAGTCAAAGGTTACAGATTAATGAAAAAGAGATTCAAGTATTTTCACTGTGGAAAAAAGCCAAACAACAACAAAAGGAACAATGAAAGAGGTGTATAAAATTATGGTGGTGAAAGTGGAGAGAAATTTATCTTATAGTATTAGAACTCAGGATCACTCAATGAATTTAATGGGAAGGAGACTCAGGACGGACAAAAGAAGGTACTTTGATGGCAGATCATTAACATATGGCATTTATTGCCACAGGATGCGACTAGGTAGGAGGGTGGGGCAGGGAAAAATTCCGTTCAGTTTGCATTTAAAGGCAAACTTATGTAATTAGCACTTTCTGGAACACTCTTAGACAAATATATGGAGGATAAGGCAATCCATGGCTACTACTCATGATGTCTGCATGTGTCGCTTCTTGGATGTGAAACAGCATTCCAGAATACCAAATAACAAACAGTGAGAGAAGGCTATTGTACATTTCATACCCTGTTTTGGATTCCCTGAAAGTATCTGACTAACCACTGTTGGAAATAGGATCCTAGATCAGATTAGATTAGATTAACTTTTTGGTATGATCCAACAGGGATCTTCTTCTTCTTCTTCTTCTTCTTCTTCTTCTTCTTCTTCTTCTTCTTCTTCTTCTTGTCTTATATTCTGAACACCAGAAATAATGACTATACACATAGTGAAAATGGCAACATAAATATTTATAAATGTGATCTAAGCTATGGATCAGTCTTTACCTTCAGTCTAAGCAAGGTTACCAAATTTTAGACGATTAATTACACACTTCTCTTTGTTCATTATGGAGACAGAATTAAACCCCAAGGACTTCAGAAGTTATTTTTCTTTCTGCACTGGAAAGCACAGTTCCAGGTTTACCACACTTGGTGATATATAATCAAAGCAGCTAATCCATGTGCCGGCAGGCTTCTCCAAATATCTATGGGAAAGAAACACATTCAGCTTTCAACCAGACTGCCAGAAACATGTTCATCTGCGGACTTGGAATTCTACTTATTCCTAGCAGCTTAATGACATGGCAACAATAAATTTATTATATTGTTTTGCACTACCATGTTAATTTAATATTAAAAGTTAACCTGCTATTAATATTTTTCACATTATAGGAATGGCTTGTGGTGGCCTTTATTTCAGAGAATGCAGCCCAGGACTTGAAAAATAGGACTGTAAATCACCCTGTGATCTTGGGGTGAAGGATGGGATATAAATTTAATAGATAAAAATAATTTAGAGAATTATAACATGCTTTGAGGTAATGTGTATTCATTTGCACCCTGGTGCACTATGACTTTTTCCAGTCAACCACGATGTCTTCCCATTCATTTCACTGGGGTAAGTCAATTCCCAAGTTCATTCTTTTACTTTTTTTTTTAAACTCTTTTTATTGAGTTCTTGAAAACTACATCGAAAAGCAAAAAACGCACAAACATTTAAAAGATAGAAGATAGATTCTTTTACAAATTCAGATTGTCCCCCTCCATTTAAACCAATAGTGATCACCTGTCAGGGACGTGGCTGAATTGAATGCCTGTGAAGAGCCAGACTCTATAGATGAAGGAATGCCAGTACAGAGGAAGACAGAGTCCGACTCTGGAGATGAGCAGGAGTGGGTTAGCCTAGCCCCCTTCATCTAGAGTTCCCAGAGGAGGAAAGCTTGCAAACAGAGGGAGGGGAGGAGATAGATGGCATTGAGGAGAAAGGCAGCATTTACAGGCTTCTTCTTTTGATAGCCGGGGGGGGGGAGTTAACCCACCTTCTCCCCAAACTAGAAGAGCTGAAAGGGTTAAAATGCAATGGAAGTACAAGAGAGGAAGGACTGGACTCTGGCACCTTTCATGCTGTGAAAGGGGCAGAGATTCAGAGTGACCAACATGTAGCAATGGCAGCAGGCTCAGAGCCTCCGTCTGGATGTAAATTGTAAATAAACATACATAAAACTGCCAGAGACTCATTAATTCTTATCAGAGATTGCTTGCCTGCCTGAGATCATTACATCACCACAAACGCAAGAGAATTTGGCACAACTGACCACAGCCAAATCTTATTTGTAGTAGCTCTCCCTAAAGGAAGCCTGTTTGTTGCCAACTTTTCATTGCAAATATAGTTGCCCTGCCCTAGTCACTTGGGCAGCACCAATTACTGAGCAATATAATATATTACTGTATCTGTTTTGAATGTGTTGTGTAATATTATTATAATATTCTTTACTTGCTTGTAAATTGCTTCAGAATTATTATTTTTTAGTGATAAGCAATGTTAAAATTAAATAAACCTAACCTAAAGCACACATGTAAATGGGATTTACAGTCAATGAGATTTAATCCTGGGTAAGTGCATATAGGACTGCAGCCTTAATCACTTCATAAAGGCACATACTTCATAAAGAGAACATAAATTGTGCCCCAGTGACGACAATCCATGATAAAAAGCATTAAAAAAATATTTTCTTTTCTTTCCATTCAGCCTGATACACTCCAACCCTTTTAAGTACTCTTGTACTCTGAACACCTTCTAAAATGGCGGCACAAGGTCACTGTTTATTGCATTTCAATTACCACAGAACAAATAAAATGCCAACTTAATTAGAGCACTGCCTTTTATCTTTCAAAAAGAATCAGGCAGACAGAAAATTGTGTTCATTCTGGAATTCATTCATTGGCAATAAGCTTCTTTCAAGTGATACTTGTTACAGGCAATGGCTGACATACACCTGTAAACGTCAATATGAGAATTCTGAAAACTTGTACATAGATAATTACCTCGCAAATAATCACCACCAAAATCCCCTCTGCTTTATGGGCTATTTACTAATGCAAATATGTTTAGGCAGTTTGAGCTGATCGTTTGGGCCTAATCACAAAATCTCTTAGCGCATCAAACACATCTACAGAGACTAGAGTTCCTGGAAACTGAACAAAATGAGAAGGAAAATTTAAAAGAAGTAAATCAATGTTGTTCCCTTACTGGAAAGGCAATGTTGGAGGAGATCTTTTTACTGCAAGTTGACTAGTTACCATGGCCACTAGGTGAGGGATGTTTACTTGAAGCAAATAAAAGGACAATGAAAGAGTCTTTAATGTTCTTAGCCCCTTGCCTCTACACACACACACAAACACACACACTTACAGTACATTTGTTGGGAAAGGTGACAGTATGCCAACCACATAATCAGAAAAGGAATTGTGAATGAAGACAGGAAAAGAGCCCAATTACACATGGCATTTTAATGAGCAGGGATGGGGTAGAGATCCCCTGATACAAATCTGCCTCCCCCCACAAGCTGCTATTAGCAACAGAGTGGAAAACATACAGGCATAACAAGGTTGTGGCTAACAGCAACTCCTGCTGGTGTAGTTTGTTTGTTTATATTAGAGATTTCTTCATTTACAAAAATTCGTGCATTGTCTCTTTTTTCAAGTTGTGTTTTCTACAGATCAGTTTCATTTGTTGTGAGACATTAGTGTTGCATGCAGTGTTAGGTTAGGAAGGAAAGAGAGGGAAAGGGGGAGGGTGGGTGGTGAGTGGGGTGGGGTCAGGTGGCAATGCTTCTATTTTACTTAGTGTATGTGTGGGGGTTTGGGTCAGCATCACTTGTGTGGGTTCTCTTACTATTCACTTGTTGTATTTCCATGGTGGTGAGAGAGTTTGGGGGTTGCTTAGGATGTGGTTGGTTGCCTTTGGTTGGCTGTAGTGAGTCGTGTGTGTGTGTTTCTGTTTCTGTGTGTCTGGATCAGGTTAGCCAGATTGATTCGTAGGCTGTCATACCATTGGTCCATGCTTACTCTTGACAGGTCTCTCCAGTGTCTGGCTATTGTGGATTTTGGGGCATTCCCATCACATATGGAGGTATGTGCTTGTGGAAGTGCATCCTTTGTAGCATTTTGGTGAAGCTTCTGGGCATATTAGCACTAGTTTCCGTGGTGTTAGGTACCATCTGTAAGTGAGTCTCAGAGTGAATTCTTTTTTTTTTTTTCGCTGAGGGAGATTTAGATCACATTCTGGTCCATTGGTGGCAGGGTTATTTATGTCAGAGAATTATGGCTGATCTTCCTTGTTCTATTACATGGGTTCCTTTCTTTGGGTTCCAAACCAAATTAGTTGGGAGACTAGCTTAAATGAGATCACTCCTTAAGAGCCAGTGGTCAGTTTGAATGTCATTGTAAACCATTTAACCATACCCTCCAATACATTGAGGCAAAAAACCAAGATGCCCATGAGATCACAGTTCTATGACTGGAAATGTTTCACATGCATAGTGGAAAATGCCAGTGTTTGTGCAGTGCCATTCTCCAGCCTTGTAATGAGTACAAAGATACACACGCTAGGGTCAAGTGTGCATAAAATTTCATATAAATGAAGATAATATACAAAACTCCACTATATATAGTAGCTGATTTGCAAAAATCTGTATATTAGGTGAAATTGCAAATAGAGGTGCGTATTTTAGGAGAAATTCTCCCTGAAATGCTCCTGAACTTTCCTGAGGGCTTCTTTTAAAGAAGTTGCACGCTGATGTGGAAATGTGGAGAACAGACTTTATGATTGGAAAAATGAGA
Source organism: Podarcis melisellensis (assembly GCF_964234715.1). Classification (NCBI taxonomy): domain Eukaryota; kingdom Metazoa; phylum Chordata; class Lepidosauria; order Squamata; family Lacertidae; genus Podarcis; species Podarcis melisellensis. Next base: position 42,830,368 of record NC_138530.1, read on the forward strand.
AATAGAGAACAACCAAAATTGACAAATTTAGCCATCCCTAGATAATACATAGAAACCAATACTACTTAAGCCCTTAAAAGCTATTTACTTCAATGAGACTTATAGACTACAATCCTATACATTTTTATCTGGGAGCTCACTGGGATTTACTTCTGAGTAAACATGCATAGGATTGCACTGTGAAAAAACTTGTTTTTGTGTTGCACCTCTGATATTGGAAGATATCAAGTTGCCAGTTCCTCACAGTCTTTCCAATTGTGTATAAAGTTCACTCAGGAAAAACCCTGTGCACAGTGTACCGGTATATAAAGAATACACCATGAAAAACAGTAGATTGATTTCCTCTCCACACCGCATCATAATCCCGTCACAGACTACCATCAGCACAAATACCTCTTGATAACTATAATTAGCTTCCTCCTCCTCCTCTGGTTGGGTCAATTGAAGTTTAATTAAAAGTATCTGCAGAAAGAAGCAGAGTTAATGCTGCTCACTATCGCTTATTCAGGGCAACCTACACTCAAATAGCTGCTCAATGGCTCATAGCACTTTTCAAAATTCATAAGCAGTGCCAGTGTATGTTATAATGAGAATGTGCAGATAATGAGTAAGTGTACTTCCAGTACAATTATCTTAGCTGCTCGGTCTTGCATTCAGCTAATGGTCAGGTATTTGAGGTCCAAAGTGATAGGTTTCAGGTCAAAGGTTTAAGTAAACATACGTCACCTGAACGGGCAGGGGGACAGAATCAAATCATATTATAGGCTAATCAGGATATTAATGTTGATTATGGTAGTCTGAATATTTGTTTCTTTCAGTAGATCAATACCCTGCCCCTCCCCCAAGTGATTAATCTGTTAAGGAATTTCCAGGTGTCTCCTATAAACACTCTGTGCATTGTAGATTATTTTGGATCTTGTTCTAAGCTAAGTTTCACACTAGGTTCACTTGAAAACTGACTGTGCCTTTGGGGACTCACTGGAAAATTGAGAGTATGCAGTAGGCACCAGAATCATAGCATTAGTAAGAACTTTATGTATTTGCTTTTATCCTGCCTTTTCCATAAACTATTTAAAGGAATTAAAGATCTTAAGCGAATTGTAATAACATAAAGCAATAAATTAAAATAAACAACAAAAGAAGAAGGCATGCAAAACTACAAATTTTCCTGTATTAAAATGCTTGGATGCATAAAGCGGCTTTTGCTTGGTGCTTCCAAAGGTTTAATACGCAAATGGGTCGTTGAGGTACCACAAATAAATTCTGGCAACAGGGTTTAGGGTGGTGTGTGTTTTTTAAACAATCATTTCCCCCCAGAAAGAGGGAAGTGGCATTTTGATGACAATAACACTCTGTAGGCACTCCAAAAGCTTGCATGAGAAGCACTGATCCCACTATAAATACCTGACCAGAAGCACCGTGGAGCTCATAAGAGCTTTTTTGTACCAGGCACATGTTCTGGGGGAGGTCTTTCAAGAACAGAGCAGGTCCAACCCTTGGTCAACACCCACCTAACTAGGGGTGCCCAAAGAGGGTCTCCCTGCAAAATCTCAAGGGACTCCCCAGATTTCCAGTTCCTTGCTCCATATCCAAATGGAGTACAAGAGACTGAAACATGCAGAATATGGTGGTGGAATGTATAAATTTGGTACCGATCAAACAGTTTGCCAACAAATCTTCAGAAAAAGTTTCATTGCTTTAATTTCTCTACCATGGAGAACAATGGAGGGGCTGGAGTAAATAGGCTAAAAGAACTAAAAAGCCCTAAATGGCCTTGGTCCTATATACCTGAAAGAGTGTCTCCACCCCCATCATTCAGCCCGGACACTGAGGTCCAGTGCCGAGGGCCTTCTGGCGGTTCCCTCCCTGCGGGAGGTTACAGGGAACCAGGCGGAGGGCCTTCTCGGTAGTGGCGCCTGCCCTGTGGAATGCCCTCCCATCAGATGCCAAGGAAATAAGCAACAATTCTACTTTTAAAAGGCATCTGAAGGCAGCCCTGTTTAGGGAAGCTTTTAATGTTTAATGCTGTGTTGTGTTTTTGGTATTCAATTGGGAGCCATCCAGAGTGGCTGGGGAAACCCAGCCAGATGGGTGGGAATATAAATATATTATTATTATTATTATTCATGTGTCAAAAGCTGATCAAGCGGCAGTGTTGCAGAAATTGCAGTTCATAACCACTGTCCCTCTTTTTCACAACTGAGGAAATAGCATCCGCTCACCATCATATGCTGAGTATTGCTAAAACACACAATATATTTTCTGTCCGTTGAGAACCGATACATACAACTGCACTTTATAAGATAGAGCTGCGAAAACAAGATGAGCATATTTGCTTTGCATAGCACAGCTATGTGCTATACATTTAGTCAATACATGTGCTCTAATCCCAGCATCCTACAGAGATCAATCCTAAATGGTTCTCAGGGGAACTTGAATATTAAGTTTCAGCCTGGGAAAGGATCTTCCTCTCTAGTTCTCTTATGTGCAAGAAAGAAAGAAATCAACATTTCTTGGAGATTGTATGTGGAAACACTTAACAGTTGCTAGCTTGGAAAATAAGCTGGAAGTTCTATTATTTATTTACAGAAAAAAAATTCTGATCCCTCCTTCTATTGTTTATGTCATCTATTGCAAAATACATGATACAAGAAAATTAATGACTGATGTAGTAAGCCTCAAAGAATCATGCAACTCATTTTTAAATGGTTGTTTCTCAAATAGCAGCTCCCACCTGCTGCACCATTGTTCAAAAAGCAGCTGCTGGTGCTGCCTGAGGGGAGGGGGCACAATTGTTCAAAGGATAAAAATGGGCACTAGATGTAAACAAACATTGAGAAGCCTGTAAGTATATTGCGCCAAAAGATTTAACCCAAGCACAAAGCATGCATAATGGGACAGGATGTCGTCCTGAAATATAAAATGTTACACCCCATGTTACAAGTGACCACAACCATCTTCATTATCAGGGAATGTGAAACTATTCCAAAACAAAGGAATATCTAGGTCAGAGACAAGCTTATGTGGAACCAACTTTGGTGGGGAAAGGGCGTGTCTGGATGAATGAACAGAGTGATATCCAATTGAACTTTGTGCTGGGTAGAGTCATTTACATTAATGGCCCTAACTTAGTAATGTTCATTCATTTCAATGGGTCTACTCTGAGTAAATTTAGCTAAATACCACCCATATTGATTGAAGAAGTCCATCTCTGAGACTGGGTTTAGGTCTTTTTCTTTGTTCCCAAACACATAATTTTCATCTTCTTGGCTTGCTAATCCATGCAGGAAATCAGACTTCTGGATATTCATTCTACTGCAACTTAAAATATAATCAATGTCATTTGCAATACTAATTTGATCCCCTTGCTGTTAAGAACAGGCTTTCAGATAGTACTGATATATCAAAGGTGGCAGAGCTTTATATCTGTTGGGGTTTAGCAAAGGGGGAAATGAATCCAATCTTCTGGCAATCAAAATAGAAAACCTGAAGTCCTACATAGGGCTAACCGCAATGCTTTGTGCCAGGGACCTATATTTGATATCTCCCTTTAATTCCAGTACAGGGATATAAAGGAATCTGGAGGACTGAAATCCTGGAAGTTTTTCAACATCTGTGTACTAACTGAACAGGCATTATCATGGTGCTGCAAGGAGCCTTCATCTCTTGAACCTCTCATTGATTTATTAAATTTAAATCTGATTTCTTTGGACTGGGATCTGACAATCCTTTTTGAGGAAAAGTAATCAAGGAGGAGGAAGAGAGCAATGCTGTTGGCCAAGTAACTTGTTGTAAATCCAAGTAACTTGTTGTAAACAGCTGGAGTGCAATTCCTGAAGACTATGTATCTGTTATAATGCCATTCCTCAGAGGCTGGTAAACACTGATTGGCCTGCTCTGCATTCACTTCCCCTGTACATGCCACCAGCAAAACATAGGCTAGATGTGGGTGAGGCTGGATGGATCCAGTTGGACAAACAACATATTGCAATTGTGCAGGCAAGTTTCTAGATCAGATCCGGCGCCAGCATAGAAAGAAGAATAGAAAAGAAACTCAAATGATTTGGCAGCATGCAGTGATTTTCAGACTTCGGTGTCATCTTTGTGTTTCTCCAGCCATGCAGTGTGCACATAATTGGCTGTAAACAAAGGCACAAAAAGGAAACGTTCAATGTAAGCCACAATTAGCATTTGCCGTTGAGGCTTGTGAGCTCACTGGCTTGTATTTGTGCTGAACAACATGACACATGACCCCTTGGTGGAGGGCAGGGGAGAACAAGGACAGAGTCAAGTGGACATTGAGGGGCATTCCACAAAAATCAAAGGCAAAATACAGGACTAGTACATGGGCTAAATAAATCTCAGTCATGAAATCAAGATGGAGATACTACTAGCTCCCCAACACTCACATGTCAAGCCAAATTAATTCTTCACTTCCGATTGAAATCTAATGAGCTGTCTAATAAATGGAATACTGAACAAAAAGGCTGAAACTGCTGTTATCAGAGAAGTGAACATTGGAAATCAGCACACCCAGACAAGTATTGTGCCAGTTTAAGATTGGCAACCAAGATAGGATAGTTTGATTTAGAGCCCAGCTCTTGAAGGTTGAAATGTCTGCTGACCATGACAATGGTTCTACATCATCACTAGTATCATCACTCTAAGTACACTTTGTAAAAAGAAAGTCCCACTGAACTGAGTAGAAATTACTTCTATGTAGACATACTGAACAACAGGTTGAAAGACAATTACAGATTGTGCATAAGGCTTTGTGCCATTCCACTGCCTTCCTCCACCTGAAAATTCATTAGTTTCCCCTATTCTAAAGGGTCCAGGAAGGAAAATTCAGTTTCAGATCTAATGCTTGCAAGCATCACTTGTCGTACAGGTTATTTGAATGTGGAGCTTGCTCTGATTCAATGCCACTGCTATCTATCTATCTATCTATCTATCATCTATCTATCTATTTATGAAAATTGTATTTTATGAAGTCTACAATATTCTGCATCCATGGACTATTTGTCAACCCGTCTTCCTCTTAAGCCATCATTACTAATACTGAGCATCTCTTATGTTCTGCTTTTAGCAGGTTTCTCTGTGTCTACATGGCCTTAGTACCCATTATCTCAGTGGGCAACTTACTGAAATAAGTTTGTTGCTTTTACTGATGTACTCACAGAGGTTGCTAGATGGCAAGATGCTGTGCTGTATGTGATCCAGTGGTGATGGAAACATAACACATCAATTGCTAAGGACAGCTGCTTTCTGGGATCATATCAGATTCTCAATTGCAGCCACAAAACAAACAGAATAACTGAGGTTATTTTCTCCAGCCTCCACCTTTCCCACCAAAACCAGGGCATCTGCATAGCTACAAAGCTTAGAAAAGTTCCCATTGGTGCCAACAGAAACTTCCCCCCTAAGTCTCATACTTATATGTGTGGAGAGGTGATGGGGGGGGGGTAGGCTGTGACTAAGGACAAGAGGGAGAGTTCTCCATTGCCTCTGTACTAGAGATCCTGAATGCTCTCACAGCTGTACTGTAATTTAATAGACAAAAAAGGCTGCACCTCACACATGAAATGTAATGTGTGGTTTGAACCTGACAGGCAAAGTTATCCAGGTTTGCAGCAGAAGTCTTTCCTAGTTCTCTTGCATTGGAGAGATTGAACTCAATGGTTTATGAATTCAATGCCTGTTTTCTCCCATTGTCCTTTAGGCTCTCCCCAAGAGCTTCTACAAGTGTATTAAAAGTGCTACTCCCAAACAGAAATCAGGCAATTGCTACTATTTCACCCATCCACTCAGTCTGCATTCTCAACATGAAGAATTAATTGTGTGTCAATGGTTCTAGTACTGCAAACTTTTCCATTCCATCTTATTACTGCTTGATCTTATGTAAAACACGTGAAGAAAGCCTGGTCCCTGAAAAATCACATATATAATTGAAGAAGGGCTTTATGAATTTACCACAATATTTAAATGTCTGCTTTTTGACAAAACATACTATAGCATCACAGCACTACAAGATCTTTACATGTTTATAAGTGTTATAACAAATACAAAGAGGCAAAGGGAAAAAGCTAGATTCTGCTGTAAATTAAGAGAGGAATTGTTTCCATGAACATCTGGGATGAATGTAAGCAACCTCCTCACTGCTTAAACAAAGAGCTGGCACAAGGAGAAAGGAAGAGATCTGTTTCCATTTAGAACATTGTTCCTTCCTTGGAGCTGAGGTATTATATTAAATAATACAATTTTCTGTGTGTAGATGGGGATTGTAGTATAGAAGTTTTTTTAAAAGAAATCTTTATACATTGGATTTTAGAGGTACATGAATCTAAAAGATGAATCCATTCCAGAATATCTTCTTTCTCCTAAACTATTAAGTCAGATGTTTGTGATATCTTCAAATCTTCCATCTTAGAAGCCCAAGGCACAAAACAGGGTAAATTGATCTCTAGAATCATGGCAGAATTGTGACTTCTCATTTCCAACTACTATAGAATTAAAATAATTTTGTGCTCTGATCCGTATAAGATACAAAACAGAGAGATATAGTATGGCTTCAGTGAAGAGGCTTCAGCTTGAAATTTGGATCTCTTCTATCATTCCTCTCCCATGATCAGGCTATAGATCTGGTCTGCATGTTATTGTTCCAGATCAGAAAGGCACTTCTCTTATCTTACTCATGAACAATATCACTAGGAAGCACACATGAAATTAACACTTCTATGTTCCCAAGTTCTGATGGTCCCATGGGCAGTCTTGGAACAAATAAATCACCATGCATTGTGATCAACACACAAGGTAGAGTTGCTTACAAGTTTGCAGCCCAACCAGCACTGCATGGAAGCTATTCCTATGAACTGGCACCTTCAGATAGGAGCTTTACCCAGAAACTGATACAACTTTTACAAGCATGATATACTTTTTTTAAGCCATTATGACTGCTGTGGAGATAGCTCTCATGTTCATACATGTTCAGTGTCTCCATTAAACCCAGGCCTGCATGCTCCAAGGAGCCATCAGTGTTATGTTTGATTTGGCCGCTTGAGTAACATGAAGGCTGCAAGAAGTACCGGTACATTTTTGGACACAATTCTCACTAATCTCATGTGTTAAAATGAATTAAATATAAATGATCAAATACAAATCCCATCAAAAAATTGAAAAAAGTTAAGGATTAAAAGTAAACACATTTAACAACATTTACTTACTTACTTATCACTGATAACAAACCAGGAAACTCACAAAAGAAAAACTGATTGCATTTATGAACCAAAAAGCAACAATGGCCATAGTGAAAGACAGAATTAAAACGCCTACAATGAGACAAGGGCAAAGCAAAACAAGGAAATAATTAGAATAATCCAACAGAGATGAAAATCAAAGCACAAACTGGCAACTACAAGCAAAGGAGGCATCTAAAGATTAAGAAGCTGAAAGAAACAGACCTCAGCAATGGAAGAAATTAGGAGATAAAACAGAAAGGGAAGAATCAAAAAGCAAACCAAATGTCTAGCACAAGAAGATGAGGAAAGAAGAAAGCCCAGCAACAAGCAATGAAATGAATGAGGGAGAGGCAGAGTGGAACAGGACGCAGGAGGGGAAAAATATAAAATACTATTTTTAACTAAGTTAAATTTAATTTGAGAAAATGAGTTAGATTAACTTGGAACATTATATGCCAAAAAACCAGGGTGGAATGGAATACCCTTTCCTCAAGCATTTTAGAAGCCTTTCAAAATGAGCTTTATATGTAAGCAGATCACTAATCCAACTGTTTAACTATTATGTGAAACAGCAACTGTTCTCAGCCTATCTGAAAATCTGATACTTTCTGCCCTAGACACCTCTCAAACAAACTAGACTTAGGCCACATGGAATGGCTTAATCCTATTGACTCAGGTGGGGTCATCTTATCAGTTAGCTCTTCTCACAGGTGAACAAAGCAAATTTTAGTGGAGGCCTTTGCCCCCAGATTCCCATCATTTATGTTGACTGAGCTTTGTCAATTCTGTTTTTGCCCATCCTCAAACAAACAAACACATGTGTGTGAAGTCTTGCATTGCAGCTATATAAACTAGCAATTTGGTGTTTCCCTTATAGCAGTAAGGCTACTCTGGAGCTGACAGCATGCTTTGCAGATGATAACCTAGACTGATAGATGCTCATACTTTATTGCCTGCTAGAAAAAAAGTTGTTGAAAAACATATGTACATAAGCATTTTGGGGCACTCACTGCAGTACACTCCACACCAAGTGGCTCTTAGCATGCTAGCCAAGATAAATATCTACTAGCCAAGACAAATATCTAACTGCTGTCCATGCCTCAACTCTTCCTCTCCACATCAAGTTGCTTATTTGCTTATTTATATCCTATATTTCCTCATAGGGCATCATAAATCGGGTTAGGTTTTTTTTCCCTACCCTTGGTGGGGAAGATTAAGCAACAGATAAGTTACTTGGCACCAGTAGTGGCTCAAATGGGGGACAGATTTTCAAAACTAATATTCTGACACCAGTATTGCTGCTGCTCACACGGGTCCAGGGTGGGTGTGGAAGGTGGCTGTGAGATTTGGGGCTGCACAGCAACAGCGGCAAGGGTGCCAGATTGGCTCTGCTAGCATGCCAGAGCACCCACTACCTCATTCCTGCTCCATCCCCAACTAGGTTATGTTAGGCAAACAACTCTGTGGTTGTGCCCAATTGCATTCAGGAGATAGTTTGATGCATCTGATGAAGTGGACTGCAGTAGACAGTTACTCTGTCCAGCCACTTCTGAGCTTTGTTTAAATGGGAAATTGATGCAGCTTCATAATTTCCATAGCCCTTGTTCTACATGGTATGACTGTATACGGATATCTTCTTGTCCTGTCCTGAGAGCCAGTGTGGTGTAGTGGTTAAGAGCGGTAGACTTGTAATCTTGGGAACCGGGTTCGCGTCTCCGCTCCTCCACATGCAGCTGCTGGGTGACCTTGGGCCAGTCACACTTCTTTGAAGTCTCTCAGCCTCACTCACCTCACAGAGTGTTTGTTGTGGGGGAGGAAGGGAAAGGAGAATGTTAGGCACTTCGAGACTCCTTCAGGTAATGATAAAGCGGAATATCAAATCCAAACTCTTCTCTTCTGCTGTTTCCTGTGGAAGGTAGTGTTGTAATCATGCCACTGGTCCCTGCTATCTTCCATATATTAGCCCACACCCATTCATATATTTCTCTGAATGTGTGCCCTGTCACTACTGCCCATTCAGAGTACCATTCAGTCGAGTTGTTTCTACGCATGTAGCCATGAAGTGCATCTTCTAATGTGGAAGGCTGATGAAGTAGAAGGTGTGGGGCCTGTAATCACCACTGTGATTCCTCAAACGTCCCCTCCCACTATCCAGTATAAGCAATTCTACCACTGTTCCCCCATCCTGTTCTCTTTCTCCTGCCCCCCTGCTTGCTATTAAAAAAAAATGCTGCTGCTAATTTGATGGTGATGGCGGCAGTCTTTCTGTCTCCGACTCCTCTCTGCCTTACATGGAGGAATGACATTCACTTTGAAGAGCCCCGCCAGGGTCACATGGGTGGCAGCAGTACCTGAATGGGTGAGCCAACTGGCAAGATCAGTGAGCTCAAGGTTGCTAATCTGCCACCCGCTACATCTGACACCTAAGGCAAATTTGCCCGATGGAAGCGCCAGCCGTCACTTAAATGTTTGTATAGGATTTTTGTCTTTCTCTTTTGTATTTCCAATCAGTCAGTTCATTTTCACTGATTATGAAGATGAACAGTCAATAACATCAGTCTCTTGTCTCACTGAAATTTTATTGTTCCAGGAAGCAATGCCTTCTGGAGAACTATTTGACTGGATTTAGAGTCCAGTGATTTCCTTTACAAAATGAGCATCACAAGTCAATAGATACAAAGACTTATTATCCCATAAACTGTGGTATGTTGCAGAGCCAGCTATGTATTCAAACAGCATGGCCATTTTACCATTCCCTCAGCATACTGTGGTCTTGTTATAAAGCAAAACCATACTGGATAGACATATACCCTTGAGCCAAACTGAAAGCAACTAGACATATGTTAAATTTCTCAAAGTTACACAGAGGTTCCTTTACAGTTTCAAGTGGCCATCAGTGTTTATGTTTACCCACTAATTGCTGGGGGAAGGTTGTCTGAATGAATTGCTGTCTTAAGAAAACACTAGTTCTTTTAGCAGTCTTGTAACAGTACTCAGCCGACATGGCAGATCTTGGCTGGAATTTAGAAAAAGAAAGAAAGACTCTACAGCTGTGCTTTAACTACTGTCTTATTCAGTAATTTTCAAAATGGGAAAGGCATTATCAGATGAAAGGATTACAATTCAGATTTTACAGGTGTAAACTGTAAGGTTTAGTACTTTTTACACTGGACCCACATGAGCTTTTGAATCTGTGACTGCCTAGTGGTGGACAAAACAGAGACAACTCCAGATGTCTTTATCAATGCAGATACACAAAAGCATCAATATATTTTATATGGTCAACATATCAGCATATAAAACCATCTATGTATCATTTGCTTAATTTTTAGTATGCAAATATCAATGTGGTCAGAGGTGATTTGTATAATTAACTGAGCCATGACTGCACAAAGAATCAGATTAATGCTCTTAATTTTCATTTTTACAATCCTGAGAGGTAACATTTAACACCTAAGCTCCATGATTAGCAGGTGACTCGGGAGTCTTCAATTTTGCAGACAAGCATCTTCTACAGATGTATTTGTAGAATTGGGGAAATAGACTAGAATAGTGTTTATTGCATTAGCCTATCAACCATACCAGCAGACTTGGGGGAATATTTTTTTAAAAAACCCTCTCTAGTCACTTTAAAATTTGTCCTGTACAATCCAGAACTTGATGTTATTAGGACTAGTATGCCTAGCTTGACAAAGCAAGGTTATTTATTCTACACTCATATAAGTAGATCCTACTGATAATTGTGAGAAATTGAAATATGACATGGATACAGTCATAACAGTTCCACCTATTATGGCTGCTGAAAACAGCACAGCCAGAAATGCAGAAATTGCTCCCAGCTGCTAGGCTGTGTTATCTCTTCCTGCATAGTCTAGTTTCTCCATGCGGATACTGGAACATGCATGGCTGAGGATAGGCTGTGGCCACTCGTGTACAAGAGAAAGTGACCATGTGGTAGAGTTTCAGTGCTTAATAAAAAACAGACTCCCTTTTTCACAGACTCATGTGAAATCGCCTGAAAACTTTTCAACATTCCTTTTAAATTTATTATCCTCCAGGAGCCTCGTGAACAAACACCCTCTTGTGTAGCATCCATTCATTTCAGCAGGTTGGCGACATTGGTAGGAAGGAATCACTTGGCTGGTATACTCAGCAGCATATGCAGAGCAGAAGTTCCCAGGGCATTGTAACTGAGAATCATCAGGCCAGGTGGGGCAACTGGAGGAAAATCATGAACCGCAGCCACTCCAGCATCTTTCAAAAGCAGGAGTGGTATATTTTAATGCCCACACCCAAATAACATGTGAATTGATCAGTTGAAAGAATTCTGCTCTTGGTGGCTGGAAAATTGTTCATGAGAAGCTAATTTTATTTCTGAGTATTATTCTAGATAAGTTGTTGTCACAATAATATCACGGTTCTGCTTAAGCCCAGAGATGCTTATCAGTTAAGGCAGGTGGGGCTGACCTGTTTTTCTATATTTCTTCAGAATACAGAAGGGCCACATGCCAGTTGTGGGCAAGGCCAAAGCCAGCAGTAGTGGGAGGGACAGAGCCAAAAGTGGGCAGGGCCACCTCATTTTCTTTCTCTTTCTACTAACTTCTCTTTGTTTTTGACACCCCTCACTTCTCTTCTTCTATACCTAGCAGGCTGCCATGGAAAAACAGATCATTATTGTAGAAGGCTTATGAAAGTTGGCCCAGGGTTGCATAATATTAGGCCAACAGTTGCCTGCCCCAAACTTAAAGGGAGGGAGCTGGACTAGGGCATGCATTGTGCCCTAAACATATTGAGGTATGCAGGGCTTTTTTCTGGGGGAATGCAGGGGTACGCATACCCCTAAACATTTTGTGAATCTAAGTTTGGCCTCATTGAGGAGCAGTAGTTCAATACGAGTAGGAAAATGAGAGTACCCCTAAACAATTTTTATAGGGAAAAAAGCACTGAAGGTATGTTTTCAAGAATTCAGTTCCAGGAAATCAATGGAACTACTCCAGTGTAAGCACTTAGCAGAATGAGTACAATGGCTTGGCAGTCATTTCAATAATTTTAGGCTGAATACAAAGGGATAAGATTCAGTATTCATTAAGTTCAGAAAATTCCCTGCATGTTGTCCAACATCTTGTCTAACATGCAAAATGCAAAATCTAAGCTTAAAGACCTGTAAACAATTTCAAGTTACTTGCTGCCAATGCACATTGTCTCTGTTTGCCCTGAAGGAGCAGAAGGCTTATTTACATGACTTGGCTCACGCCTAAGTAAATATCAAAGCTAAAGCTCTAACCAACACTTATGAAGCATTTTTCTTTTTTTAAGTTAACATTACTTGATGGTGGGTTAACTTGAAGTTATTGATTCAATCTAGTCAAGAAAATTAGGAGACAATAGCTGTTTATTTCTCTAGTCCTTTCTCCAATAAAATGATGAATTCCACAAAAGGCTTTAATGTACAACATAAGTCTCTAATTTGGTGTAATACAGTTTCCCTTTTTAAAAACTGCTGAATGCCCAATGCTATAATTAAAATTAAAGCCATATTCAACTGCTAGAGGGTCAGTTAAAAAAAATCAAACCTACCATTTTTACTCTGAAAAGCCTGAAAACAGACATCTTTCAGACTGACAAAAGACACTCTGTCTGCTAGCCCTGAAATGGGCTTTAGAAATAGCAGAGTGTTATACAGGAGTTGTTAATTTTCTCCCACACACATTCCAATGGATCCTCCCCCCCATCTTATTATGTCGTATATTGTGAATTTAAATGTAGTTCATTAAGAGAGAGAGAAAGTGAAGAGAGTCCAAAAATTACCCCTATTTCTTAATGAAAGTTTGACAAGTCATCCCACAATTTTGCCATTGGATGTAGTTTTTTCAATGAAATACTGTTAGGATATGCATTCTTTGGAGAGCAAGAAACCAAAAGATTTGCCTAAGCCTTATTTAGCCGAGCCATCTTGTCCCTCCTACTGTTCAATGTTCACATTCAGCCTCTTATCAAAACACCGATAGGTTAATTTATTTACGTATTTCTATGCCGCCATATCATAAAATATCATGGCGGTGTGCAGCTATAAAACATAAAACACAATTTAAAACAATAAAAATATATAATTAAAGTGCCCAGTTAATCAATGTTAACATCTGTGTATGCCTTGTTAGCATAAAAAGGCCTTCAAGAGACGTTTGAAAGTCAAAAGGATGCCTGCCAACTCTCTGCTGGAAGAGTGTTCCACAGTATGGGACTGGTGGTACTAAATGCCCAACTTCTAGTGGAGCCCAGTTCAGTCTCCGTAGCATGGGGAATAAATAGTATAGTATCTTCATTGTATAGACTCATCTCTTACCCCAGCCTCCCTCATTTTAACTAACCCAAGACCAGCCAGCTCTGTACTTGACTAGCATCCATATAACCCTCAGTTGTAAACAATTGTGTGTGTGCTTCAGTGTTTGTTTGTTTATTTGTTTGATGATTCACTGTCTTTCAGATTCTTTGAAAGAGAATCTCAAGTCTCTTCACCAGATGCCAGAACTATGTGTTCAACAATGAATGGCAGCCCCACATCTCCTCCAGTCTCCTCGGAAATGATTAGTAGATGTGACGTCATTTCCTGCCCTGCAAACATCTTCCAGTTGGGTGGTATTCAACTGAGTGGACCCATTGACATTGTTGGATCTAACTTAAGTCATGTTTGGTGCTTTTTTCAGGGGGTACTCAAGGATAAGCAGTACCGGCACCCCTTTTCACTACTCTGAGTGTAACGTCATTGACTACCACCCATGAAGTGTAGCAGAGCAGAGGAAATGGCAAATCTGGGCTGAGGATACTCATGCCCCGAGTCTTTGGCATAAAGTTCCTTGCCAGGTGCTTCATGCAGAGCTGCAGAGAACAAGCAAACTTCCATCTTACCTGGCAAAAAAGGAAGCTGCCACTGAGGTGCCTGTTGACGTGTCACTGGCAACACAGGTGCTTTGGGAAGCAGGTAAGCTGTACAAGGAGGGTTTATCGGCATTGTAGCGGTTCAGTGCAGCTTCAGTCAATCCCTCTCGGCCAGTCTCGGTCATCAACTGGGAAATCTAAAGGGGGGAAAAGGTACAGGCTCATTGGGTGCTATTTCACCTGACCACTACATGTTTTGGAAGGCAGGGAGAAGAGTATCGCATTCAGCACACTTCTGTGACCTTTTAAATGCATTTATTGGCTCTGCAATCCAGTTCTGTGGCACTTTGGCTAAGACTTTACCTCATTTCCATTAAAAGTAATGAGATAAAATAACCCCCTGACATTGAAAGTTTCCTTTATGGCTCTGGAGTTCCTTCTGTTTGGAGGAGAAAGTGTAAACCATTATCCTTGCTTCATTTGAGCACAGTGGGGAACTCTGAGGCATTAGTCAAAGCCTACTTATTAAAGGAAATCTGTACAAACATTCGCCAGTGTGGCAACGTAGCTGTGCATAATGCAAGTCAAAATAGGTTCTTGAGAATCAGATGTATCAGGCATCTCCATGTATTCCAAGCATTTAAGAGATGTGACTCTGACTCAAGCAAGATGTTAATGTGTATTTTTCATATTACTGCCTGCAATTTCTTATGGGATAAAAAAATAATCAAAAGTAATTGAATCTAAAAAAAACCCCATACAGTCCTGTAAAATGCTGGTTAACATAAACCTTTCTCATACATGTCAAATGGCATTGTCAGCATCTGTCCCATTTGCACCTCTTTCTCCCCAGCACCACCCCCAATTTCCCCCCTCAAAACCAAAATTGCCTGCAATTTATATTTATGCTACTTAAAAAGTGACTGGCTTTTCAGACCAGAATGCAAGGTTAAAAAAAATAATAAGCACTTCCCGTACTTGGCCAGGTCTATGGTAGCATTTATTTCCTGGTTGATTTGTTATGTAGTTGTGCACCAGATGCTTAATAGACAATATATTTTCTTACAAGGCCAGGTGTTACCCATTTGTTGAACCTCATGTGCCTGTTTAGTAAAAGGTTTGGCATCCTCTCACTGATTCAGGCAATCTGACATCCTGAATATCTTAAACCTGACAGGTGACCAGAGCCCTGGCAAAGCAGGCTAGTATATTCTCATCTATATGCCAAAATACTTTCTGTTTCTTATCAGGTCCACTTTTTTTGGGGGGGGGAGGCACTCTTATTATCAGCTCCCTCCTTTTACTACTACCATGACCTACTTGTACCTTCATCCTACACTTACTTAAGGTAAAAGTCAAGGGACCTCTGACCATTAGGTCCAGTCGTGGCCAACTCTGGGGTTACAGCGCTCATCTCGCTTTATTGGCCAAGGGAGCCGGCATACAGCTTCCGGGTCATGTGGCCAGCATGACTAAACCTCTTCTGGTGAATCAGAGCAGCGCACAGAAACGCCGTTTTACCTTCCCGCCAGAGCGGTACCTATTTATCTACTTGCACTTTGACATGGTTTGAACTGCTAGGTTGGCAGGAGCAGGGACCGAGCAGCAGGAGCTCACCTCATCACGGCGATTCAAACCGCCGACCTTCTGATTGGCAAGTCCTAGGCTCTGTGGTTTAACCCACAGCACCATCTGCGTCCTTACTTATTATTCGTTGAAGTGATATACCACCTGTCAGGGGTTCAGGAGCAGAGGCACAGGGGAAAGAGGAAGCGGAGAGCGAAGGAGAACAATCCGAGGGCAGCGTAGGTGAGGATGACAGTGGGGGAAGAGAGTCCATGAGTCTGTCCAGTGATTCGGAAGATTCCCAGAAGGGAGCACCGATAGCCAGAGCAAGTGGGGTCCCGGGAGGGATGCACCAGAAGCAAGGGACCAGCGGTGACTCCCAAAGCAGCAGCTGGAGATTGGGACCAGTTTCCCCACCAGAGCGTAGCGGGGGGGAAGAGTCCCATGTGTCAGGACCGGCTTCCCCTCCAGGGGAAAGAGAGGATGAGTCAGGGCTGACCACGCCCCTATCGCTGAGTGAGGGAACAGAGGGGAAGTCAGATCCAGCGAGCCCCCCCGAAGGGGGAAGCAGTGACAGAAGCAGCGTAACGGTCAGGAGGAAAGTTGCCGGCTGGGCGCGCGCGCCAAGTTCAAATGCACAGGCGCGCGGGACAGCTGGGAGCGAGGATTGGGAGCCAGGTCCTAAAGCACACCGGAGGCAGGGGGAAGAATCCGGGGACTCTTCAGCATCAGAAGAGTCCAGAAAGGGCAACACCCCGGCGGGCAGACGGACCCAGAGGAGAAAGGAGCAAAGGAAGAGGTGGAGCAAGGCTAGGGTCTTGAACTGGTGTCTGGGGGGAGGAGATTTAGACGGAGCTTCAGCGGTCTAGGGTTGAGACGTAGAGCTGCGCACCGCGGCTTTGGAATCGAAACTGAACCTTAATAAAGACTTTTGTATATAACAAGAACTGGCGTTGGTCCTCTGTGAGCTGGGATCTTGGGCAGCTCTGACACCACCCATCATCCAATGATCACAAGGTGGTTTACAGTACAAGTAGCCTCCCATTTATGTGCATTCAATATGCGCACAACCGTGTATACGTTTATTGCACTGTATACCTGGAAGTGACCTGGATATGTCATAAAGAGGTCACTGAAATGCCACTAAAAGGGCGAAACTGGAGTGGAGAAGGGGTGTTTCAGGCTTTTTCAATGGGTTTCAATTATAAGTAATTTCACCAATGCACACAGTGCCTTGGAATGTAACCCCCCATATACGGGGGGTGGGGAGGTGGGCTGCCTGTATATATTTACATAGAAAACAGTTGCCTTGCTTTCCGTGGATTGCATTTCCAAGTAAATCTCAAACCAACCGTACACTGAACACGCCTTTCTGTCCTGATACCCAGTACTTTTGTGTTGCTGTTGTTTTAGACCAGTGGTGTAGTGGTCCAGGCTCATGGGGTTCAAAGACCTATTACTATTGCTGCAGCAATCAGTCCACAGTGGGAATTACTAAACAGAATGAAAAAATATTTCCTCCTCTGAGGAAGGGAAAGAGGTTACTAGGACTGATTGGCCATGGTACATATCCTGCATTCTTCCTCTCATCTAATTCAACTGAGGTCACCGTTAAAAAATGAATCTGTTCACACAAAAGATCAAGAACTGACATATCTTCCCATTGAACAATGGAACAGATAAGTCAAGCTGCAAACAAGCTGACTTATCACTATTGCAAGCTGAAGTGCCACATGACATACTCTCAACAGCAATTCCCACAGATGAGCTAAGCAATATTACACAGCTTTTATTGGGATTCCACAAAGAAGGATTAAAATTAGGAACTATTTAGCCACAAGTGTGGACTTTGCTATTTGGCTTTGTGCAGCACACAGAAACAAGCTTTATCCACAGTGAGACAAATGCATGTTAGGTTGACTTAAGTGACATTTATAGATGCCACAGGAAATAAGGATTGTGTTTGTGTGAATGCTTAATATGAGTAAATAGAGAACCAGGCACTGGACTGCAAATTTTCCCCAGAAGGAATAGTCTATAATTTCTGCAAATTAGCTTGAAAACATTATACTGCATTATACTTCAGTGCCCAAGAGTCAGTCTAAACCAAGAGAAAAGTGTGCCCATATTCTCCTCTCACTCTGTGGAAAATAGAACAGCAAAATACACACGCACAGACTTTTCATAAAAGAGTTGCTCAGTCTTCTGATATTGTTCTGAAAGCATGCTGCAGTTCAAAAAGGAAATCAGACAAATAGTTTCTCTATTCCCTCACCCATGTGTTCCGCCAGCAAGCTCATTCTTTGTGTGCAAAGATTTAGAATAGGTTAATGGGATAAGTTTTGAGTGGGGCCTTTGTTAATGTATCGGCAGCACATCACTGCCTAGATCAGCAACCATAGACAAAACATAACAGAATGCAATTCTTTCATGCTCTATAACAATAATAATAACAAACACTTCTAAGTGCTTGTGGACAACACATATGTTCTTCCCAAATTCACATTCCTTGTTCTGTCTTGTGTGAAGTATAAAAACCACACGCCCTTTCTCCACCTATTCCCTTCCAGCTTGACAATAGCAGTCATTGAACATTGGTTTCTTTTAAGATCCTGTGGGATGACTGGGTACAGCGAATTTTTTTGAAGCAGGCAGACACTGCTAAACAGATCTGCAAAAAAATAAATAGTCGCTGGGGTTTTTATAATATAATTTGATGACAGGTATCATTAGTAAGCAGCAATGTATTAACAACAGGTCACAACCAAGGTGGCAAAATAAGTAATATGTGAAACAAGAAATCTCAATGCTTTTTTGAGAATAACTTTGCATTATTTGTTTCCAGCATTTGGCTCAACTTGACCCCAGTCATATCCTACCTCTCCTGACATAAAATAAGTGCCTCTGTCCCTCATCTAAAGCAGTTTGACCTTGCAGTAATAGAGGCCTAAAACCTGTCACCATCACAGCACCCCCAAGTGGCTACATTTAGGTACTTGGTACTTTGGAAAGCTTTATACGGCACCGTCATGTTTTTGAGATTTTTCTCTGCAGCAGTGAGGTCTAGAAACATTATTTAAAATAATTAAAGCTGTTATTTATGGAGTTATAGCTAACAACTTGAACATAATATTTTCCCCATTTAGGGCAATTGGTTGTTCCATTATTCTATTTATATTCCACCTTTCCTCCAAGGAGTTCAGGAAAGCAACATAGTTCTGTCCCTCCCCACTTTTTCTTCATAACAAGGTTAAAGTGAGAGGTGGTGACTAGTCTAAGGTCACCCAGTGAGCTTCATGGCTGAGTAGGGATTTGAATCCTGGAAGATCTTAATTGGCACCTGTGCCTGAGGGTCTCCACCCTTAAAGTACACATACAATCTTTTCACACACACACAATACACTAGTGGGCTCTCAGGTAGAAACCACAGCAATGCTACTGACAGAGGCATCCCACGGCCCAGCAGTCAAGAGATACGCATGGAGACGACAGTGGTTTCTCAAAAGAAGTGTTTTTGAGTCCTGCTGGGATGTCAATGACCACATGCACATAGCTAATGATAGTGAATGCAATGCACATATATTGGCGTCAAATGGAGGGGAACAAGCCAACCTTTTGCAAGGGAAAGGGAAGGTGTCCACATGGATAAGGAAGAATGATAGATGCAATGGGATACAGGAGATGCTGGTCTGAGTCCCACCAGAAGAGATGTGAATGTGGTCTCTACGAGCGAATGCATACCTTTGATGGTGGTGCGGAATCCTTACAGGAACAAGAATTTTGAATAGAAAGGGTGGGGATGGGAAGAACAAACACACAGCCATAAGACCAGAGAGAAAAAAGATCCACAAAGGGCATTTGTGTGTCTTAGAGCCATGCCCCCTTTTACACCTCTTTTTCCTCACAGACCCAGCCATATGGAAGAGGACTAAAGAGGATTCACACGGAGCCACAGGTCAGTACAGATTTAGGAAATGAGAGATTTTAGGTTTGATCCCTGGCATAGAAAATTGCTGGGGAAAGCGCACACCCACACACCTGACAATATCGTCAATCCGTGAGACAGCAACATGAAATCAGTAACCTCACTCAGAACTGAGTGCAATGAGCTGTATGCCTGAGTGACTCTGTTCATGTGATGGGAAGCAAAGGAGAGAAGAACTTTGTTGCAAAATTTAAAGCGAACCAACCTAATCCGTTGGTCTCAGATTTACATGCAAATTGGAATGCTGCTATCATTCTGATTACACCCTTCTTTGAATTTGGTGGTGTAGTTTCGGTTTTTAAAAATGCACACTTTAGGGAGAAATAGGCTGAAAAGTATCGTTCTCTCCTCGGCATAGCAGGTTGATTTCAAATGTTATGTTGCCCACCTAGTGACTGAAACTATCACCTCACACCTGCGTATTTGACATAAAGCCACCTCAGGAAAGCATTTCAGATTATTGCTTTTCATCAGCTCAAGCAGATGCCCTCAAATGGGAGCCAAGTTAAACGATCCTAGGAAATTACTTGTTTCTCCTCACTATGCATTTTTACATGAAGCTACTATTTTCAATATGAGAATCAAACCTCACTTTTCATAGAAGTTTTGGACTAAACCAATGTTTTTGGGAAACTGAGTTGTAAGATCAGTTATTAAACCCATATTTTTGTTAACGTTTTTGCTGTTTTGTAACTTTTTTAGCTTCTATATGTTGTACATCATCTTGTCCCATGTGGAAGGCAATTAAAAAACAACAGCAGCAACATGTGTAAGCTCCCCTTATTCTCTATTCAATCTAGAGATTGCATACCTCTGCATGGAGATATGCAAGTCCTAGCTTCATACAAGCACATGAAGTGCAAGTGGAGGTGGTCACCCTCCTACTTTTCCTTCCAGACGGCTGTGTAATGTCACAGGGGATGCGAAAGCCTGAAAACAATATCATTTTCTCTTGGAAATTATATCACGCCTAGGTCTGGCTAGTACATCTTGCAAAATCCATGTGCACCACTTGGAATAAAGATGAGCAAATAAATGATAATAGTTTCTTTTGAACCTCCCGTTCTTCAAAATAATTCAGTAAGAAAAAACTTTTCTCTCCACTTACTTTGCACCCCACTCCAGAAATAACTAAATCTTTAATGCACACAGGTTTCTTCTAATGGAAGCAGAATTTGATCAATGTAAGCGGGTGGATTAAACACTCATGATTTATTCGTTCCCACCATCTTCAGACTGTTATTCACATGGCCATAAAAGTATTTCAACTTCTCCTGTAGCTAGGGATGGAGGAGAAATTCAATTCAGTACACATTTAAAGGAGAACCTATCAATTTTGCTTTTTCAGAAACAATATGCAAACCAAAACACAGCTATCATTTGAAATACACCCGTATCTGAATTTTGCAATGCAGTTCTCCAACCAATGTTTACACAAATGAATATATTAGGGGGGGAGTGTACACAAAAATAAATATACATTGGCAAAAATAACATACAAAAATGCATTTTGTTAGGGAAAACAGAATTTGCCATTTGCGGAATTTAGCATTTGCAAAAAAGGCTACATTAGTCAAAACTGCATTTAAAATATTCACTGAAATTTTCATGCTGCAATTGGCTGCAAAGTGTGGAGAACGTAATTTAAGATTGGGAAAATGAGAAACTGAGGGAACCAGAATTGACATGATCATTCCATCCTTACCTGTCACACAGGTTTTTCCATTTGCAATTGGTTTTGTGAGTTGTACAACCCACAGAGGAACAACCCAGACTAATGGTCCAGGTTATTAATGTGAAGGTGCAAGCGGTCCTAGAGGGGAGCAGGAATGCAGGGGACACAAAGCTGTGGTACTTCTTCTCACATATGTGTACATTTTATTAAATTGGAGAACTGCATCCCAAAAATTCAGAGATGTGTGAATTTCCTAGAATAGCTGTGTTTCAGTTCGCATGTTTGCTTGAGAAGTGTAAATTAGGTAGGCTCACTTAAAAATCAACCAGATTCCCCCTTTCCCTATTCTATTTAGATAGACTGTGTGGAAAAGCCTCCAGTTGTTATCATTTTGAGGCTGCTTTCCTGGGCTCAGACTCCCCCCTGCCTTCCCTCCCAAGCAGAGGTTCAAATTGGACAGGAATTGGATGAATTATTTTCTAACACCTTTTGAAAGAAGAACACTGTGGGGCTTCAGCAGCAGGCCTTAATAATAAAATAGCTCTGACTCTGCAGAGTTTTAACCTAGACTCTATAAACAAATTGCTTTTCATCAGTTCTATAAATGCAATTTCTTCATTCTCACAATTACCTAAGCTGTATAGCTATAGAAATTACATTTTTGTAAAGAAACTATGATTTCCTAACACATATGCACTCTAAACACTCTGAATAGGGCTAGAATCTACACTTGAGGGAAGAATCAGGTTTGAACCTGATGGCTATGTTCTGGCCTCCTATGCATTGATCAGCTGTGTGAAGAGAGTTACACATTTACACACCGTGTACAGGTTGGCTCTGTATTCAGTGGTACCTCAGGTTAAGAACTTAATTCATTCCGGAGGTCCGTTCTTAACCTGAAACTGTTCTTAACCTGAAGCACCAGTTTAGCTAATGGGGCCTGCCGCTGCTGCCGTCACACGATTTCTGTTCTCACCCTGAAGCAAAGTTCTTAACCCAAGGTACTCTTTCTGGGTTAGCTGAGTCTGTAACCTGAAGCGTATGTAACCCTAGGTACCACTGTACAGGGCCCTTTATTTTGCACCAAGTTAATCAACATGTAGGGGTCAAATACAAGGCTTGCTACTGCATATCAAATCCCTCTCCACAGCTCATTCTGTCCCTGCTCAGAATATCTGATGTAGCTAACGGCTTTGTGTCTGCCAGATCAATAAGGATTCCATACTTTCAAAACCACTGATTAAATTTTTTGCCTTTGTTGTCTCGGTGACTTTCTTGTGCTTTTATTAAAAGTCTATTGGATTTTCGGAGGAATAGTAAGTAAGCAAAATGTCAGTACACAAATAGTACCAGTGACACCTTCTTTAAGTAAGCATATCCCATGAACCCTTAATCCCTTGCCCCTCTGTTCCAGAATTCAATAAAATAAATAACAAGAATTTAAAGCAGAAATAACTTTCCTTGGAAGTGATGAACAATACAGACGTGTGAGTTTTCTCTAATCAGGACACCATATGCTCTGTAATGGTGATGATGATCATGCTAAGAGCTGAAATGATGCAGAATGTGCATGAGTTACAATGCTCAAACCATGAACAAAATATCATTCTTTTAGAGTTGTACACAGTTGCTTTTAAACCGTCTTGATGAGGGGTTACCTAATGAGGGTAGCTAACCTGTGGCCCTCCGGATGTTGTCAGCTGCCATCAGCCCTAGCCAGTCAAAGGTGATGGGAGTTGTAGTCCGTCAATCTCTGGAGGGCCAAAGGTAAGCCACCACCGCTCTCTAACATTTCTCAGTTGTCCTCACTATGCAGTTAGCAACACTAGACCTGCTATCTAGCATGGGGGTGCTAAGAGGGCAAACATATGATCATTAGCGTTTGCCTAATAGAATGATAGATATTGGAAAGTGGAAAGTGGAATGTTTCATCAGACCCTGATAGGTGGGCATGGACAAACTTAGTCTAAATCAAGGGTGTGAATCAGTATGAGTCTCTCCACAATTGTGGAGCTGTTCCCCCCTAGAGATGTAAAGCTGTTTCACACATTACATGTCAGTAAACCCACTGACTACATTGGATTGATCTTTATTACGGCCATTGGCCCGTCACACGACAGTTTCCCATACCACCATAATGTACTTGAACCTCCAAATTTAAAACCGCCAAAACTTAGAAAAAAACAGACAAGAACCAAAGCAAAACAAAAACAAAAGACCAACATCATACATTACAATAAATTTGTAACATAAACATCGCCCTCTGCTCATAAATTAATAGAAGACATCAATGGTGATGTCATCTAATTACATCCTAAAACATAGATCATGGTTTAAAGCGATTATCCGAGCCACACAAGAGTCCGTTTCTCTTCTTTAGGGATAGGACGCTGATCAAGAATCTGGCAACCATGAGTGATCTTAGGGGGTCATCATCATTTAATAGATATCTCAGTTTGGCTTCAGTAGTATCATCGGCAATTCCCTTAAGATATTGAGCAAGAAACTTGCTCCTGGCCGATAAGTGAAAAGCACAATCAAGAATTATGTGATGCAACGATTCCGGTGCCCCACAATTACAATCACATAAGAGCGATATCTGTCCATTGGAGAATCTATTTCTCAGCACGTTCGATGGGAAGGTGTTGAATCTTGCCTTTACAAAGGCATATCTATGAGCCGAAGAAGTTAAGGAATTCAAATAGTTTGGGAGCCTTAAGAGGGGTAATAAACCAAGGTTTAGAGGTGAGCAGGTACCATTGCCCAAGACCATTTTCTGCTGCAAGTCCATCTCCTCTAGTTTACAGGTTACTGTTCTTTTAGCTGGAACTATGTCCTGCTCTAGTAATTTGGATGGGGAGATTCCCATTGTCGTAATTTTCAGCTATAAATTTTTAACCCATGGGCTCTGGAAATCATCTCTCCACATACATTGTATCAAGTACAAGTTTGGGAGATTGTGCCATAGAGATAACCAGTGACAAAGTATGTGCTTCCACAGAGCGTTTTCCAGGGATACAGTGTTAAGTTCCATGCGTAACGCTGTATTACTTACACAGTTGGGCAGTTTCAGTATCCCTCTTAAAAACTGATTTTGAATAACTTCTAGGTGAGATAGATTGACAAAAGTCCCCCAAATTGAGATGGCATAAGCAATTGTTGGAATCACCTTGGCCTTGAAGACTTTCAACGCCGATGGGATATGAAGGGCCCCATCGGTGAAGAAGAATCGCAAGATCGCCAAGGAGATAGCTTTGGCTCTATTTGTAACATAGGCTACATGGGCCTTCCCACTGACTACACTCAGCTGACAACTTCAGTTATCCCTTGTTCCTCAACAACTGTACCTGTATGATACACATATTTGCAAACATTAGCTTACTGCATTTATGCTTTCTATTTTTAGATGTATACTTCTACGGTTTAATTATACACCCCCAAAAGTTGATTGCCATTATCATATCCCTAGCATTACCACAGCTTGACAAACTTTCCAAAGCTTTTATTTTTTACTTAGTAATCAAGGCTGGATATGGAGAAAATATTTGTCACTGTTTTTATATTGCTCTGTTTTATTGTGTGTTTTTCTAGTTATTCAGTTGTTCGTTATTTTGAGCTTCCAGAAAAGCAAGTCAGTGCAATTTTTATATGCATTGTACATTTAAAAAATAAATTCATGATTAACTGTTTTAAATGCCCTCTAATGGACCTTCATTTGGGGATAGGGCAGATTTAAAAAGCAAACCATTAAATAAGATATACTTACAGCTTACAGCTTCTATATCACCTC
This sequence comes from Podarcis melisellensis, assembly GCF_964234715.1. Taxonomy (NCBI): domain Eukaryota; kingdom Metazoa; phylum Chordata; class Lepidosauria; order Squamata; family Lacertidae; genus Podarcis; species Podarcis melisellensis. Next base: position 42,855,498 of record NC_138530.1, read on the forward strand.
CATCACCACCCTTCTCTTTAGAGGCAGCAATTCTGAACAACCACTGATGCTGTTCAATATGAAATGCCTTCAGAACAGTCACACTGACTTGCACAACTTTTGTCTAAAGTATTTTAATATATAATTAGGTATTTCACTTATCTGCACATAAGCTGTCAGCTAGTAGCGTCAGGGCATTGTAAGAAGTTGAGATCTTACTGTAACTGCTGCCACATCACAAGAAGCAATCTGTAAGCCATTGACCTATCGCTTCCCTGCTGACAGGAATGGCACCAAGAGCTACCCAAGTGTGTCAATGTGTAGCCTCTTCTTAAATGGCACGACTGAGTCAGGGAACAGCTTCCTTCTAATCTCCAGTAAGATAGTAAGCAATATAAAGAACTAGCGTCTCTTCATACAGGCAACATTTTAAACTGCATCATTAGTCTTTATTTAAAAGATATATGACAAACTTCTGCCACAGCGAGAGTGGCAGGAAGAAAATTGCTGTTCTCTGGGTTCAAAACAGCCTTGTGAAAAGACAGCAGCTTAATGCAGAAAACAGTGAAGGTTTATTCCCTAATTTTTTTCCTGTATTAACTCCAATGAGCAGAAAAGAGCTCCCTCTTCACCATTCCCAGAGCTGGATATTCATCATATCTTACACACAAAAATGAAGTCATTAGGCACATATTGCTTTCCTGAGGAAAACTGCCAAGTTTCAGGTACCTGCTCAGTTTTAATTAGTACTTTTGGCTGCAATCCTAAAGGCACTTACAAGGGAGTAAGCCCCATTAGAAATCATTGGATTTACTTCTGAGTAAACATGCACAGGATTGCATTTTTATTCCACACGTGTTCCCTCTCCCTCCACCAGATGTTGCTCTGCAGGTCAGCAAACTTAGTTTTCCCTTCTACTAACATTTCTAATGCCAAAGGCACTTAGTTAATATCTCAAATCCACTTAAACCTCAGGGTACTTTTGTTATGTTTCCCCTCATTAAGATCAACGGACAGGATAATTCCCCTCCCGGCCAAAAAATGATGTCTACAAGCAATATATTCCTGGAAGTGCAGACAAAAGAAACGTGAACAATTGGGGGCGTCAGAATCCCAGTTATACATATATTGTGTCTTTACGTACCATATGACTCAGAATGCAGGACTTCTTTTCTCTTTTTTTTATAGTGGAGGATATCACTATTACCATTGGGGCTTCTGTGGAGCAAACCTCCGGACAGTGAACCCCAAGAAAGCAGAAGGAGTGGGATACCCAATATGCCCCAAATGGAGGCACTCTGAATCTCAATGTCCTACAATCACCACTGAGTCATCTAGAATGGAGATGACACTGAGCCTGAAGAAAAGCTCAGTCTCAATGGCACAAAGCTCACTTGGCAGCACAAAGAATCCCATAGAATCATAGAGTCATTTAGTCCAACCCCATGTATGAGTCCTACTTATTACAAGGAATTATAACCCTAAATATAGTCAGGATTAGAACCCCACGATTATACCAGAGTGGGGAAGTCAGGGTGTGCATTTACATCCTTATTTGCTGCCTGGAAAACTGATGCAATAACCTCCATATACCCGCTCCTAGTCTAGCTACTTTCTGGATAGCTTGTATACTGTTCAACACTAGGCCTACTGACTGCTGACACTGTTGGACAGCTCCAATGTGATGCCTGAAAGGCCAGAATGAGACACAATATCTTCAATCTGGCCCACAGCTTTCACAAATTTCCCAGAAACCAAACCTTTATGTGTCTCATAGGGGGCAGGTAATTTCATGATCTAACTGGTAGCTGTCACTGCTTGCAGCAGTAGAAGGTTTTCAACATTGTGATACATCACCAGCTAAACATTGTGATATACTGATATATCATGATGTATGGATTAAGTATGTAGCTGTGTAGAGGCATTGTCTGGCTTCATGGTTTTTCCTGTGTTGTGGTTTTTGCACAGCACACACACACATCATGATTCGTGATATATTACCAGGTTAAACATTATGAGACCGATATCACAATATGGACTTCAAACCAGTTTTGGGCGATATATCAATATATTGCCCGGCTGTAGTTATGGCCTTGCTCCAGAGCGTTCCCTTTTACTTCAGATTCAAGAAAGTACTTACACATCTGGGTCAATCAATCTGAACTGACAACCAGCACCAGCATTAGAAGTAGCCACCAAACATTTTATCTGCATGTTCCTTCCATCCCAATTTGCAACACAGATTTAGACTTGAGACAGACTATGGCATTACAGTTCACAATGAGCCACAAGTAGAGGCAGTTTCTTAGATATGTTGTGTCAAGGCCATTTAGTACTCCTGTGTTATTATGGGCTGGGCTCAGAAAGCAGCAGCACTGACTGAGGCTCAGCAGGAACAAAAAACAGGCACCTCCAATTCCAGTAAATAATTTGTCTATACACACATCCAGGAAAATTGTAATAGCACTGTGGCAACCAAACACTAGATTAGTTGAAACTGATACTGCCTTTAATTTAAATGGAGAACATGGTCTTATTGCACTGTATGCAAGCTTTCCTGTTTATATCTGCACAGACCATCATAATCTATCTTCACTAAAACATCTGAATGCCAGACATGTTGCATTCCTGCTTTCTCCCTTAGGGCACTGGGCCTGCTGGGAACATTAAGGAGACTGACTCAATTCTCTCAACTGGAATTTATTGTTCACTGATTAAAAGACTCAAAGCAAAGGAGTCCTCGATAGCCAGCACAAGAAGAAGATGCAAAAAGGGAAAATGTTTAAGTGATTTACAGTTCAATACTCAAAGCACTCCAGCAGGAGCCAACATTGCACCGACTTTAGGTGAAATTGAGATGCTTTAGCAATCCAATTCTGAACATTTGTTGCTGGCACACATCCACCTGCAGTGCCAGCATAATGTCATGTTTTGTGATGTTGCCCTGGGGCACATCAGTCAGTATACCACTTCAGTAGCAGCAATCAGAAGCAGGCAGGGGGAACAATCCTAGAGCTGGCTAGTTTGGTTTCTCCTTTGAAAAAGCAAATTAAGTATTTTGGATAATTTCACCCCAGCCCAAGATTCTTCTAAGTGTCTACAGATGTAAAACTCCAAAGTTAAATGTGTATGAAAAACTAATTTAGGAGTACACTTGCAAGGAGGTATTTGTAGTAAGTCACATATATTTTCAAATCAAGAAAAAAGCAAGAAAGAAACCCAGACTGCAAGATTAACTCACCAGTCCTAGGAAGGTGCTTTTCCTTTCAGATTGCCATAGTGACAGTTCACGTGGGCTTGGGTTCTGTAGAAAAGTGACTCTGAGATATCCACTACTATTATTACAATATATTTATTTACTAATCACATTCTAAATCTCAATGCAATTTATACATAAAATAATTGAAAATACAAAAACAACCAATACATTTCAAACAAGGCTAAAACCCTAACAAGTTGACACTTGTGGTAAAGCTACTGCAGAGAAAGCTTCTGAGATCTTTGGAACTTGCAAGAGAGACTCTCCCTGCAGACTGCTGAGAAGATAAGGCTGTCTCTCAAATAACTTGGTCCCTAGCTGTATTGGGACTTAGTACCAACACCTTGAACTAGGCCCAATAGCAAACTGGCATCCACTGCAAATCCTGAAAACGAGGTGCTTTACACTGGTGGTAGTTTGCCCCCACAAGCGACCTAGCTGCCACGTTCTGCGCCAGCTGCAACCTCTGGAACAACCCCAAGGGTAGCCCCACATAGAGTAACTGCAGTAATCTAAGCATGAGAATATAACCCATTCAGTTCTGTGAGAATATCTAAAAGGCAATTTCCACAGGGTTATGTTTTGCTGCTATTCTTAAACTTAAGTCACTGCAATTCAGCAATGCAGAGCAGGGGCCACATTGAGCTCTTCCATCCACAATGGCCCACCTTCTACCACTGAAATGAACCAAGCTCGCTACATGTGCATCTGAGCATGCACACAGATCTTGGGATGTCCCTCACTCCCTGGGCATGATTCTGCTTCCCTGTAGCTATTTATATTTTTAAAAACATACATGTTAATCACTTACACACAAGTAACATCATCAACCATTACACTTCATGCATTTTGTTTCATAAATATTTTCCGTTCCTACTTATAATTTGATTATGGGGTATATGCAATTTCCAGTCACTGGAGTGCTGCAAGTCACTGTATAAACTAAATCTGTAGGGTAGTAATTTGCATTTATGTCTGTTCCTAAGAAAAGCAGTGTTTGAAAGCTGTTCTTAGAGTCTTTTCATACCCATGTATTTCTCCTGAATTGATACTCTTATATATTTCCATGAACAAACAAGAAGATTAAATTAATTGGCCAACTGGGAATATGGAACAGATTTACAATAGATGTAATTAAAAACATTCCAGCACAATCTAGATTTGATGGCAAAGAAACGTGTTATCAGAGGCAATGACTAAATTCTACTAATCGGATCTAATTCGTATTAATTGCAGAAGTGGCACTGACTTCAACTTTAGTTCATTCCTGCAACAATTTAATTTAAGTGTTTACTTGCACAGTAAATTTCTTGACGAGCATGAAAGCTAGTTCAGTGTAAATTGTATATTGTGGGCTATATTCTCATTGTAGGAATGCAGATTGCATTAGAAATACCTGTTTTGTGTTGAGGGTACAGTCGTACCTTGGATCCTGGACGCCCTGGAATGAGGACAGTTTGGCTCCTGAACGCCGCAAACCTGGAAGTGATTGTTCTGGTTTGTGAACATTCTTTTGGAACCCAAATATCTGATGTGGCTTCCGTAGCTTCTGATTGGCTGCAGGAGCCTCTTGCCGCCAATCAGAAACAGTGATTTGGTTTCTGAACATTTTGGAAGTCGAACGGACTTCCAGAACGGATTCCATTTGACTTCCAAGGTACGACTGTACTTCAACTAGCAGATTCAGAACAGCAAAATAACGTGTGGACAATCAGGGAACATCCTCCTTGGTCTGGATAAGAATAGGGACATCCAAAAACCTCAGGAACATATAGTGAAAGGAACACACATTGACAAAATGCAGATTAAATGGTGGTGAAACAAAATGGAAAAGGTCACCATCACTTAAATTTGTCAAGTGTGTTTATTCTAGCCAAGGGCAAACACATTCAGAATACATCCCATGTGAAGCACTGGACATGAGTATGAGATGAAAAAGTATATGGGAACATTATTCATTTTTATTTACTTATCTTTTATGGGGATTTATACCTTACTCTTCAAACAGATTCCAAGAGTGGCTTACCACCACCAACAACAACAGAAGTACCAAATAAATTAAAAGGCATACAAACAGCATATCAAATGCAGCAAATCTAAAGAAAGCACCAAATCTAAACTCTACAGACAGACCCAATTAAAAGGCCTGGTAAAATCAAAAGTTACCAGGTAGCCTAGATGACACCAGAGCAGGTGGCAGGCAAGCCTCCATAGGGAGGACATTCTATAGTCAAAAATCAGCCAGAACATAGAAGGGTAATGGCTGAGTTTGTGAAACCAGGGGTACATACCTGTTTGTATCATTGGGGGAATGAATGTACCTTCGTTTGAGTCAACACATGAATTGAGACAGAAATAACCACAGCACTATAGGAGCAAGCTCATCCTCTATAAATAAACAGAAACTCTTCTTTGGACAAGAAAAGCTATGGACACATTCCACATTAGCTGGTATTAGTAGTGGGTAGTATTAAGGTCACAGGTTTTTGTTTCTCTGCTGAGAGTTTTATTCATCGCTAAATCCACCACTTCACCAAGCCTTTTTTTACGCTCTTCTTTCTCTGGTACCCTAATTACTATCCACTAACTGGCCAGGTGTCTCCTACTGCTGACTTTTCTTTCCAGTACAAACTTGGTACAGATGAGCTGGTCTCTGCCAATGTTTAAAGCGGCCTCCGAAGTGCAATACAATTCTCGGGAGATAATCAAGAGCTTCAGTTAAGCTTCAGCCACTAACACTGCTTCAAGGCATTTAGGATTATTATTACCCAGGGTGTAGGCACCTGTGGTAACTGACAAGGTCACCAGGTAAGACAGCAGGTAACAAAGGCCCTTTCCCCACCTTGGAAAAAAATCCCAGAGACCTTCTTTATATGAGAACAACAACTTAATCTCCTGGTTTAACATCTAATCCCACCCCAAAATCATCATTGGATTAAGCAAATAAACTATAGACCTTTCAAATGTTCATCAGTGACATTCAGAGGAAGAAGTCTGGATATGGAAAGCTGCATTTTAAGCTGTAGGCTTTTAACTGGCCATGCTGCTCAGCCAAGGCAAATAGCTTTGTTGGTCTGAATGGCTTCCTAGGTATATATCTGAATGAAAATCTTCTTGATTTATCAGAAAACTGAAACAGATCTTAATCCAGCACTTCCAATCTATTAATTTCAGTTTAATATATTTTATCTCACTTTTCAAACTCACATCAGTTTAAAACACACACAGAGAGACTTGGGCTTATAGACAAACAAGCAAAAAAGCCAAGGTGGGCAAATGGAGGGGAGGATACAGAAAAGTGAGGAGGGAGAACAATTTGACAATGCCAGAATGACGTGGGGACGTGTCAATAGGAAGTGGCATCCTGCTGTGGCGAGGCTGATTTTCCCTTGGGGTTATTATTGTCTGGACAGCGGCAGCACAACTACAGAGTACAATTTCCTTGCTTTGCTGGTGGAGGTGCCAGGGTGTTCTTCCCCTTTGCTTCCATAACCCAATAGCAATGAGTGGTTAGGGCAGAATCCTTTCCAAGAGGGAGAGAAAGCAAACTCATGCAGTTGCTTCTTCTCTGGTTAATGACTAGGGTCAAACAGATATGAAAGAAGGAGCCACGTTACACATTCATCCCATTCACATATAAAGCCTACTACTATTCATGGGAAGGGGTTCATGGATAAGGACAGCTGCATCTTACCTTTATATAATAATGTAATAATTTATTATTTATACCCTGCCCATCTGGCTGGGTCTCCCCAGCTACTCTGGGCGGCTTTCAACATTAAAATACAATAATCTATTAAACATTAAAAGCTTCCCGAAACAGGGCTGCCTTACCTTACCTCCTTACCTCCCCAAAATGCACAAGCCTAGGGGGCGCATAGGTAATTTAAAAGGTGACTGGTATCACTTCTCAAATATCATAATTCTATTTTGTGCCTGCAGTTTTTTTCTGAAATTTGAATCTGGCAAATATGCTGCAGCACGGTCTTGGTTAAGATACACTACTGTAGGAACGTTACCAATAATATTTTCATGACATGCTCTGAATAGGACCAAACAGAATGAATTCATTCCATCGCCTACTACAGCAGATTCTGAAATATGTTTATGCAGTTTTCTATAGCGTTATCTGAATTCCATAATATAGGGAAAGTGCTTTCTTTGAACTCTATGACCTGCATTCAAGTTTTATTTTAAATAAGGTTTTTTTTGGGGGGGATGGGGGTTGCCATGACTGAAGACATTGGTTTGGCTTTAGATTAAGTCTGTCTAGCACATTAGGTAAAGGTAAAGGACCCCTGGACGGTTAAGTCCAGTCAAAGGCGACTATGGGGTTGTGGTCCTCATCTTGCTTTCAGGCCAAGGGAGCCAGCAATTGTGCACAGACAGCTTTCCAGGTCATGTGGCCAGCAGGACTAAACCACTACAGGTGCAACAGAACACCATGATGGAAGGCAGAGCGCACGGTAACACCACATTATTGTACCGGGAGTCACCTAGCCATAAATGGGACAGAAGTTTGTTTAAACCTCCATAGTTTCTCAGATGTCAGGGCACCTCAGGAAAGAAAATATCCCATCCCCTCAGCAAAAATAAATAAATCTATTTACAGATAATTCATACTGCAACACTAGAGACAAGGCAATGTCATCCTTGGTACACGAGGGCAGGAGGCTTGCTAGAGAGTCCACAAAACCGTGTCCTCCAACATCTCACTGGCATTCTCCAGCAGCAGCTACCTGAGCTGTCTGTCTCTCTCTCCCCAATGAAAGGGGTATCCCTACCAGAGGTTTACAGGTGTTGGAGTAAAGGACCTTACAATAGCACCAGCCTCTTATTATTCATGCTACCTGGTCAGTGGAAATCAGCTAAAGCACTGGTGCCATCTTTGGGGGGCCCTGGACACCCACAAGATTTCTACTGTGGGTATCTGGCCATCACATCATGCGCATACTGCTCAGTCTCGCCCGCCGTCAGCTGCCTTACCTTTGCTGGCTCTCTGGCACCACAGTGGTGACTGGGCCAGGGCCTCCACCTCCGCTCCAGGTCCTCTGTTTGGGCCTGTTACGGACGTGCTTCCAGGGTGCACCTGCAGCTGTGGCGGGCCTCAGTGGAGGCCTCGTAGCCGAGGTCTTGGCCTGGTAGCTGTGGCAGGGGTGGGGTGGCAGAGCACCATATCCATATCTGCCCCTGTTGTGTCCACAGCTGCAGAGACCCCATGGCAGAGGCCCTGGCCCAGCCGCAGTGGTGGCAAAGAGCAGTGGCAGTGGAAGCTGGAGACTGAGTTGAACACACATGCCGCTGGGCACCCACAGTCTGGGGCCCACATTGGCACCTCTGAGCTGAAACATTAGCAGATTTCTGTACTAGGATAAATGAGTAAGGATTTCAAATGATAAAGGTTTTGGTGTTTTCTTGCCCAGTCTTATCAAGTCTAGTCTAGTAATTCATTATTTATCTTGTGCTGTCTTGTGCTTGTACTAAAATATGAATTTAATCAATCAAAAGCAAGGTGGTTATTTTTCCCTTTAATTTGTCAACCGTCCTACACTTACCCTGTGTGTGTGTGTGTGTGTGTATGCATATATTCTAGAAGTCATAAATATTGGTTACCTCCGGCTATCTGGCAGACAAATTCTGTCTGCTACAGTTCAGTCTCTTCATATATTAATTTTGAATATTAAGCATTCAGAATGCAGTATGCACAAAAGAACAGGATAAGCTGTTCAATATAAAACATTTACATGAATACTAGAGCTTTAATTTGCTAGAGCATATTCAGAAATTCAGTATTTCCTGCATTAGAAAAGGTCACTCTTTTGATTATTATTTTCCTTTCAAATGTAGATCACCTAGTATTCTTTTAAAATATTTATTAAAAGTGCAGGCTTATCTACATGAGGAGACTTGAATGATTAAAACAGAGGTTTCTTCTTCTTTTCTCTCTTCCTGTCTCTCTCTCTCTCTCCCTTTCTCTTTATGAATCAAGGTTACAGATGTTCAGCCGAGAACTCCTAGTGACCTTAAGCATGACCGGCAGTCTAACACTTTCAAAGGTGACAGGTCATTAGCCTCTGTTCTTGAATCTTTGAACTCTTCTGGGGATAACCAGCTACGTGAGATGGCTGTGAAAGGTGATGCACCATCTCATTCTGTCTTATAGCAGATAGTTGCATTTAATGTCGTTCCATTATCCTGGAGTGATTCTTCATCACCTCTGGCCATGTGTAACCTCTATATGCTCTTTGGGAAAATACAATCAGTGCGGGTATAAAGTTTAGAAGCAGCTGGTCAAATGGCATTCTTCATTCATGTCATTCATACCTTCCATAAAGTCAGTTTGTGGCAGAAACCCTGAACTAGACCTACTCAGACTAAAGGATGTTTCACACATTACATTATTGTATATTGCCCAATACAAAATGATGGTCAGTGCTGAAGATAAGGGGTCTATAAGTGGTCTGATGATTGTTTATGAAGAGGTATAAACAAATTATGAAATTATATTTTTGAATCAAAAATAGCTTCTTAATGAGGCTGCCACTGAAGAGACTACAAACCTGCCTTCTAAAAGGATAGAAATAAATAATATAGCACTGAGGTTATAAAGAGTCGTTTGCCCAAGGCTACCGAATAAGTTTGTGGCAAAGGCAAAATGTGAGCCAGAGACTTCACTATGCTACATATTAGCTCGCTATAGGGATTCTGCATTTTAGTTATAGTTGGGAGCCACCTTTGAGGTCTTTATTGTTGAATGACAAGATAAAAAGTGTTAATAAATGAATAAGCACAGATGTCTATCAACTTTATATTTAAATCAAGAGAGATATTCAGGACACAACCTACTAAGGACATTCTTTTGGACAGCTCTCATTCAACAGAGCTTCTGTCCATGCTAAACACAGGTGTGATCCCAGGTAATTACTTTCCCCAAAAAGTGTCTGCTGCTGAAACACCATCACCCTCTCCAGCACTTCACTCAAGAAAGGGGTGTTTGAGACTGAGCAGTAGTAGTCAAACTATAACATCCCCTTAGTTAAACTAAAATAAATAAAACCACAGTGGTATTTTAATTTTTGCATTTATCCAGATATTCCTAAATGTTTAATAAAAAGCAAAATAATTTGGGTTGTTCTTGTTAACCACTTTCTTCTGTTAAAAGACTTACACATTAATTATGCCATAAGCTTTTGTGGACAGGGGTCTATTTCATCAGATAAGTGAAGCTGAAAGGAAGCTGAAACTGAGCACAACAAATGCAATGCGGGGAAATCAATGCTCAAATGTTATTTTAAGTGGAAGTTGGCAGGTCTTCACATTTGCCTGCATGGTCAGAGCACCTCAGGTATTCTTGCTCTCTTTCTTTACTCAGTAAGTTGGGTCATTCTGGAAACACTTTGCGTGTGTATCCCTAAACAATATGTCCTTGTCTCAAGAGGAAAACAAAGATGAGGGGGAAATACCTCGTCTCAAGAGGAAAACAAAGATGAGGGGGAAATACCTCAATTATTGAGGGCCCATTTATCTCCCTTTTCATTCTAAGAGACTTGAATTAAATAATTTAATTAAGAGGGAAAAGTTAACCAAAAGTTCTGTAACCACTTATGAAGTGAACTGTACTGCATATATCCAAAGTTGTAGCAATGGGACTGCTTCAAACATCTTGTGATAAATTCTTTAATAAATGAATTGCTCTTTACAGGATGATGTGGTGGCCACTTTCCATCAGGAGAGCTACATGGCTTCGCTAAATTTTAAGAGTTGCTTGCCCTTGGCAACCGCTTTCCCTGGCCCAAATTATTCTAGATAGTCTCACAGGAAGGAGACGGTTTCATATTATAGAACAAACTAGACTGGATAAAGTCAAGAATCCAAATCCTTACTAATTGTGATCTCATGTCATGCACTTATATTAAAGGATTATCTCACTTTTTTTTTTAAGAGCTCACAGATTGCTTCTTCCCATCACAGCAGAGTCATGGGGCTCTCATACTCACAGGATAAGCCTCCTTAGCTCTTTTCAGTTGCTGGGAGACTCTTTTCCCCTCACTTCCCTTGTTTGGTCTGGTAGAGTGAAGGGAAAACGAATGATTTCAGGGTCATGAAGCCATGCATAAAAATGTCATGTGAGATCAAATCACTCCAGAGTGATTGTAAAAAAATAAAATAATACAATTAGTATGGAATCCAACTTCCCTTCCTAGTATAAAGAAAGAAAAAAGGACACAACCAGACTATTAGTTTGAAAGTCAGATATAATTAGCCAATTACTGTAATACACAAGCTCAATTGATGACTTCATGGTAAGAAGGTCAGCTGATGACTTATGACCCCACTAAAGCTATTCATTACTTATTTTATGTTCAGGGAAGTTTTTAACGTGTGATATTTTATTGTATTTTTGGTTTTTATGGAAGCCGCCCAGAGTGGCTGGGGAGGCCCAGCCAGATGGGCGGGGTATAAATAATAAATTATTATTATTATTATTATTATTATTATTATTATTATTATTTTGAAAAAGAATGGCAGTCGCTAAAGAGCCAGGGGGAAAAGATGATGAAATGGTTTATGAAATTCTGGCAATCAACAGATGAATGTAGCTATATATTACTATTTTTAACTTCCAGTCATCTTAAGTTACAAAGCGATTTACAATCATATGCCGTTTACACTCCTAGCAGCCCTGGGAGGAAACCACTGTGAGGATTTCCGCTTCTACACAATCTTCACTATAGGCTGCAGGAGCGTGTGAGTGGACTGTCTGAAGGGCAGCAAAACCGCAAAACCAAGCGAGTCCCTTGTGGGGGTAAGACAAAAACCACTCATTGCCACACTCTTCTGAGCATTCCCTCAGTGCAAGCATTTCTGCTTGCCAGATAGAAAGACCTTCCCTCTCACCCCGCCCCACCCTTCCTGTCCTCCCTGTCTAGACTATTTGGGGTGAGGCACAGGGAGCACAGAGGAGAAGAGGAGGGAGCCCCATTGCACCAGTCAAAAACCTTGTGCTGGTTCTGCAAGCGCAGAGGGTTAATGGAATCCAGCCCAGGGGATTTGTTATTTCCCTGCCATGCTAATTGTTGAATTACCAATTGTGCATTGGTCCTCAAATAAATGTTGTAGCCAAGACCCAGTGTCCATCTCTTTCTCATGGACCTCAAATACCCACATGTGCCCTTCACAACTGATGCAACAGTACATGTGTATTTTGTGCTTGGGTGTCTGTACCTAAATATACATGCAAGAAGCTGCCATCAGTTTTTGTTTTATTCCTCTTTTATAATCCTACCTCTGCAATGTGCTTTAATGGCCCCAGTAGGCTGTTACGATAAATCTACTTTGCTTCACAAACACATAGGAAGTCCTGGAAGTTTCTGCATGCACTCAGTATATTAGGGTGGCAAAGAACTGTCATGATGATTCCTTTGCTGATGTTCCTCCTACTTGTTTGCAAAAAGAAACAGGGGAGGGGGGAACTGGGTGTGTGGGTTTAGCAACACATCCTTACACTCCAGGGATCTAGGGCTGTAAAAAGATTTTTTCCACTGACTTCAATAAGCCTTTGTTTTCCTGGAAACGGTGCATTAAAAACTGGGAGTTACCGTTTAAGTATGTTAGAAAGAGCAACAATATGTGTATTACATTAAAGGAATATTAAAGAGACAATATAAAGGACCTTTGTTTTTCTAGCACGAAAGGTTGTCAGTAAATTCAGTGACAAATACATAAAAGTGAATCAAGTTTTTAATTTATATGTACTGCATCCTGAAACTGCAAATTCTTTTAGCATCTTTGTCTTCTTGATCATATTTTATTACAATTATTTCCAAGTTACAGCTAAAGCTGAAAAAAGAGTCACCCCTGTCACAGGTGCGACTAGAAAGAGTATAGATGTGCCTGTCTTCTACATAACTGAGAACCCTGCATGAAGCAGCGGTCCCGACTGTGAGTACGCCGATAGACATGTAGCGCAGGGAAAATCAAAATGGTGCCCCAAGATTTTTTGACTATCATAGAATTATAGAGTTAGAAGGGACCCTAAGCTTCATCTCGCCCAACTCCCTAACTGCAGCTGTCCCATATGGGGATTGAACCTGCAACTGGATGCTATCATCAACACACTCTAAGAAAACATCAGACCCAGCTGGCATGGCCAATAGGTCAGAGGTGAATGAAACTGTAGTCTAACAACTTTCAGCTAATGATCAAGGTTTGGTGCTGGAGGAGACTCTTGAGAGTCCCATGGACTGCAAGAAGATCAAACCTCTCCATTCTGAAGGAAATCAGCCCTGAGTGCTCACTGGAAGGACAGATCCTGAAGCTGAGGCTCCAATACTTTGGCCACCTCATGAGAAGAGAAGACTCCCTGGAAAAGACCCTGATGTTGGGAAAGATGGAGGGCACAAGGAGAAGGGGACGACAGAGGACGAGATGGTTGGGTAGTGTTCGCGAAGCTACCAGCATGACTTTGGCCAAATTGTGGGAGGCAGTGGAAGACAGAAGTGCCTGGCGTGGTCTGGTCCATGGGGTCACGAAGAGTCGGACACGACTAAGCGACTAAACAACAACAACAGTCCAACAACTGCAGACCAGAGCGGGACAGCTGTGCAATATGTAATAATAATAATAATAATTTATTATTTCTACCCCACCCATCTGGCTGGGTTTACCCAGCTAATCCTTTCCTCTTCACACATACTGTCCTACATGGTGCCAAATGGCTGGACCAGAATTTTATCACCTGCTAACTGATACAGATGAAGCTGCTGCTAATGGCACATCCACAGGGGCCACTTCAGAAATAGGCAGCTGGGAACTATTTACCATGAACTTGAACTACACCCTTTGCATCTTGCTAACAAGAAGTGTCCTCAATATGCAAGCCTGCCTCCAAGTTCAGCATCCCATTATGATGCCAAGGTTTCCTCTTATCTGAGAGGCAGAGAATCAGAAGGAAAAATAAGATCAGGCTTCAAAGCAGTCAACCATTTCTGGCAGGCTGTCTAGACTATCTAACTGAAAGCTAATTTACAAAGGGGAGATGCCCACGTCGGGGAGCCATTAAGTCTAGCCAGGGCTACAGCTCTTGTTCCTGGGCATCAGCCTGACAAACGATGATGCAGAGGGCAATGAACCCACTCCTGGAACTGCAATGCTCTTTATCCAATGAGATTATTTTTTATTCCTGGTCCCGTTAGCTCAGCATTTCTCAGATGTAGCCTGTAGCATGATTTTGTATAGCAAATGTATTTTGTGGTTTTATACTGTAAATTGCCCTGTGATCTTTGGATTCAGGGTGGCATAATAGTAGTAACAATAACAACAACAACAAACAACAACAATGGTACAAAAGCCTCAGGTTAGGCTTAGTGATGTTTTGTTAAATGCACATCAGCATTCTTTTTTGTGGGGGAAGGTAATACTGAGAGGGGGGTTAATTAGGACGGTCAGCCATGATCTCCACAAAAATCCCTACCACCACAGCAATTATCATTAGGGGGAAAGCTCCTGTTGTTGACTGTGGCCAGGGAGGGGATAGTTAAGGTTCCCCAGTGTTACGCTATGGAACTTGAAGAAGAAGAAGAAGAGTTTGGATTTGATATCCCGCCTTTCACTCCCTTTAAGGAGTCTCAAAGCGGCCAACAATCTCTTTTCCCTTCCTCCCCCACAACAAGCACTCTGTGAGGTGAGTGGGGCTGAGAGACTTCACAGAAGTGTGACTGGCCCAAGGTCACCCAGCAGCTGCATGTGGAGGAGCGGAGACTCGAACCCGGTTCTCCAGATTACGAGACTACCGCTCCTAACCACTACACCACACTGGCTCTTGAAAGTTACCCAGACACACTGTTACCATTTGAAAGGGAGAAAAAGTGACCAAAAATTATTACATGTGCACAGGATCAACACCTTTGGGGGCAGCTTAGTTCCTAACATGCTTTTAACAGCTTCATGGCATGCTGAAATTTCGCAACTACAGCTTTCCATAGCAGGGATGTTACATTTCTTCCTGTCAAGTGTTCTGCCCAAGGGGAGGGGGTAAGCATACCACCATGCAAGCCTGCAAACCTATCCATATTTACCTGGCACTTTGTACCACTGAACACCTTTAGGGTGAGGCTGTTTAACTGTTACATCATATTAATACATCTACTTTATAGCTTCAGCAATTTCATTCGCTTCCCAACATAATAGATCCAATAATTCTACCATGCTCTCCCAAAGATACATAACAAACATATCTAGACACTAATTAATGGATTCTGCAGATATTTTGAACAGTGTGACCCATCTTTTTTTTTACTGCCAATAAGACATCAGCAGTTCACAAATCTTCTCACAATAAAAATTGCCCACGTATCTCGTGTGGGATTATACTTCATTATCAACCATGCAAATGCCAGGGTATTCATCTTGGAAACCCCTACTCTGATTATTATTTACATGAGCCTTTTTCTACTATCATGTTCCTCCAATTTGCATCAACATAATTATTATAACCAGGATTTCTCTTCATTATTACTACTGCTACAACCAGGATTTCTAATACGGAAGAGTGCCTCTGAACTTTCGACTTCTATACTATTATTAATGAGTCTCAACAGTCCATGTTTATTAACCTTCCAGCCATAAAGCAATACCCTGTTCTGGCTTTTTCAGGACAAGTAGGCCTGTTGAAGCACATGGTCCTTTGGCATGATTTGCAGTGTTAATTTTCTGAACCACAGGATGGTTATCAGAGATAAAAGCTGTAGAAATACGGCTGTATGTTATGAGTGACTGGGGAGGAGGGGGCTGACTTCCGGTTTTTACAAATGAGGTAAATTACGGCTTGTTCAATAATATGATTGTGTTGATACAACTTCTTAATATGTATTACTCAAATCCACAAAGTATTCTAGAGATATTATTGGGGGGGGTGCCTTTCTAACGCTACTTACTTGATAGGGATACAGAGTAACGCCATTTGTTCTCGACAAGGACCAGGTGCCGTCTAGGTACTGATGAGCCTGGATAGCCACAGAATTCAGGATGTTACCATTGCTGGGGCTGGTGGCCATCTGTACACTGACCTTTGCCTGATGTCCCAAGGAACCATTTTTCTTCTCTATCCCATTAACGATCCCTATGTTGTTCT
Organism: Podarcis melisellensis; assembly: GCF_964234715.1. Lineage (NCBI taxonomy): Eukaryota > Metazoa > Chordata > Lepidosauria > Squamata > Lacertidae > Podarcis > Podarcis melisellensis. The sequence continues at coordinate 42,871,868 of NC_138530.1, forward strand.
GTTTCCCGCTGAGTTTGTTAGGCAGAAAGCCAGCATAATTGGATGTAGCATAAGGAGCAGACATGTACGCCCAGTCCCTGGGCTGCAGGCTGCCCATATGTCGCGAGCCCACCAAGGTGGGGATGTTGGGGAGAGGAGGAGGAGGGGAGCCAGGAGAAGCATCGCAATGTTCAGTGTTGGCAGCCTGTTCGAGGGTCAGCACCATCTGAATCGCTTCCTGCTTCAGCTGGTTCAAGTGAGTGGCACACACGTCGCACCGGTTGTCTCTTTCGTTCCATGCCTTCCGGGTGGTGTTGGGCACCTGCAGCTTGTCGTGAATTGCAGAAGAGAAAGCCGGGTCCTAACAATAAGAGAGAACGAGGAGAGAAGTAGACAATTAAAATTGGATGATAGGGAAAAAATTAAATCCAAATTCTACCACTGGTTGTTATTAATTCATTTTATTAACAAGTGAAAAAGAATCCCCATGCTTCTGCCGGATCTTAATTAGCAGTCGTATTTTTGAATACCACTGAGACGTTCATTTGGGAGTTGACTCATGAAGATCTTTCCCATTTGCATTTTCAAACTGTGCTAAAATTACCCATAAGATTACTTCAACTTCACACACAAAAAAGAAATTATTCTGAGCAGGGATTGGGAACTGGAGGTCCTCCAGATGTTATTGGGCTTCAGTTCATATCATCCCTAACCACTGATCAAGTTGGCTGGCTTCCAACAACAAGTGGAGAGGTACTTTGATCATTAGTTGTGTCCACTGATCAAACCAAGCATACAATGCTGCCCATTAAGAGTCTTTTAATATTGAATTTCATGATATAGTGCAAACTTAACGGGCTTCTTCAGAAAGAAGGGTAGTATATCAATCAATCAATCAAATTATCCATTATTTACCTTTTTAAGAAATCCATTTTCTACCACCAAAATAATCAAGTACAGTGGTACCTCAGGTTACAGACACTTCAGGTTACAGACTCCGCTAACCCAGAAACAGTACCTCGGGTTAAGAACTTTGCTTCAGCATGAGAACAGAAATTGAGAGGCGGCAGCACGGCAGCAGCAGGAGGCCCCAGTAGCTAAAGTGGTACCTCAGGTTAAGAAAAGTTTCAGGTTAAGAACGGACCACCCGTGGTACCACTGTCTTGGTGGTAATACGGGATAATCAAGACTGCCCTTGGATAGGGCAGTCTAGCCAGACTAGCCAAAAAACAAACAAAAAACTGGCTTTCATCTCATGGCCCATTTTTCTTTATGGAAGCTATGTGAGTGACCATCCTAAAGGAAACCCAAATCTTAGCTTTCAAAATATCTAGTCCACCACCTGCTCTACAGTAGGATTTTGCATACATGAAACCTTGTGTACTTCACACAATGAACCCCATCACACAGGGTCCTGCACACACAATTAACTCTACCAGATAAATATGTGACAAACAGAGCAGGAATGCAAGAACTACCAGCACAAGTACAAATCAAGACATGATATATAGTGAGACAAAGACTGCATTTTGACATCATGCTTACCCATAGTTTAGTGTGATAACAATGAGACTATGTGAACTTTGGGCTCACATGCTTCTTCCCACCCCGTCCCTCCTCCATCTTGTCAGTGAGGAGAGCAGAAGCTTAGGTTTCTGGAGTCAGTAAATCACAGTTTAGCATTACACCAAAACCCTAAACTGTGATGTGAAAGGATTCTGACAAATGCTTGCATTCTCTGATGACTCAGCAGCTAAGCTGACAAAACACTTGAGGGTTGAAAGCTAAAGTGTTTGCAGCATCTAAGAGCATTCTCTCTGGGTCTCAGTAGGCAGGAGACGGAGGGGGTGGGCAGGAGCAACTGAGGAGAAGTGCAGACAAGAGGTCAAAGATGGTTTAGAGACCAAGGAGAGAGAGATCTACAACACAAGGAGATGGAAGGAAAAGAGGAGAGCTACCAAAAGAATTTGGGCTGCCTCAGCAGAGAACTCTGTGCATATAAAACAAAACAGAGTGGAGTCCTATGATGAAAGTGGGCAATGGAACGTTTTGAGTATGTTCTCCACCATGAAGAGCTATGAGTACAAAAGACCTGCTGAGGTTCTGAAGACTCCTAGACCCAGAGGCAGTGATGGAGCTAGTATGTGGCTCAACTTAATGATGGTTTATTGAAAAAAGTCAGCTTCACTAAACATAGTTTGAAATTGGCTTGTTTCAAACAAACCATAGTCAAGTGCTGGCTGGGGCTGATGGGTGTTTTAGTCCAAAAAATGCAGAAGGCACCAGGTTGGGGAAGGTTGCTATAACATTTCCATGAAAGCTACGTATCTCTACACCATCTCAAGAAGAGCTTATGCCTTTTGGCTGTTGCTTTAAGACACTTAAGAAAATGTTTGTCTTTTAAGAATATCAGCTTGTTTGTTGAATGAGACCACAACCAATCCAGTGCAGTATTGTGTTTTCAACAACAACCAGACAGATGCTTCTGGAAACTTCTGAATAAGGCATGACAGTGGTGGTCACTTCCTGTAGTTCTCCCAGGAAACCTCTATATTTTTGATAAATATGATTTTCTTAGAGGAAAGAAGAGACAGGATCCTGAACTAACAGCCAAAGCAAACAGATTCCACAATGCTAATGCTTGTTTGCTGGGAGGAAAATGTGCAGCGGGTCTTAGGAAGGAGGGGGAGAGGAGGATTCACTGTTGGGAGGCTGTATTAATTACACTACATCTCTATTATATGCTAAACCATTTTTATTTTCACTGTTTAAATACCGTGAACAGCTACTCAGCATGCTGTGATTAATTGATTAATAAATCATGATACCTCTTTATGCAAAGTGGCTGAAGTGAAGTTCTGTCAACAGATGCCCAAGAGGGGCATCCCTAGGAAATGATGGGGGAAGCACTGGTAGGGACTGAAACGCATCAAGTCACAGGCTGGCTAATTCAGTTCAGAAAATGCCTCAGCAGCCTACTGTTCAACACCATCATGCATCGCTTCAAAGAAATATCACAGTCCAACCTACGGGTAGCCTCCAATAAAACTATATAGCACAGGTGAACAAGCTCATTCATGCACAGGCACAAGGATCTGAAACATCTGTATTGATGCAGAACTGATAATATACCCTGTAAAGGTAAAGGTAAAGGACCCCTAGACAGTTAAGTCCAGTAAAAGGCGACTATGGGGTGTGGCACTCATCTTGCTACAGGCCAAGGGAGCCGTCGTTTGTCCACAGGCAGCTTTCCAGGTCATGTGGCCAGCATGACTAAACCGCTTCTGGCACAATGGGACGGAAATGCCGGTTACCTTCCCACCTCAGCAGTACCTATTTATCTACTTGCACTGCCTGAAAAAGCATATCCACTCCCATCATTCAGCCTAGATGTGGAGGTCCAGCTCTGAGGGGCTTTTGGTGGTTCCCTCACTGTGAGAAGTGAGGTTACAGGGAACCAGGAAGAGGGCCTTTTCGGTAGTGGCACCCAACCTGTGAAATGCCTTCTCAGCAGATGTCAAACAGATAAACAACTACGCTTTCTTATTACTATTACTACTACTTCAGAGTTACATACCTAATCTGTCCAGTAACACTGATAAGGAAATCACCAGATTCAGCATCTCAGGAATCAGCTCTTTCCTCACTAATGGAACTACATTCCTTAACATCCTTGGTACACAATACAGATAAGGGTTCCGCCCTACCAGTTCCAGTGTGCACCAGCCACTGCTGATTCCCAATATAAATAAGAGGTACATTGTGTTTTCAGTCCATTCATACACATGCTCAGAAAGACGCAGAGGAGCTCTGAGCTTTTCTCCACAGCACCCCAAGGAGGTTGCCAGCATTGCAGTAAGACTAAGACCCTGCCTTCTGTATAATTTGTTTTCTACCTGCTTGATTGGTCAGGGCTGTCAAACCTCTGCCAGTTCTCCTGCTTCAGCTCCTGAATACAACAGGCCCGGTGTTGTTCTTTGAAACTTAACCACTCTCTGGCAAAGGGCTTCACTTGGGAGTAGGTACATCTTATATTCATCTCCAAACACGGTTCAGCATGAAAGATCCCAGACACTATTATAAATAAATCTTAGGAAAGGAAAGCTTTTTCTGAAGTATGCCCAGCATCTACAAACTGTAGCAGTTTCGGCAAGGGCTGTGCACTAGCAACCTTAGCTGTGTATCAATATTGAAACGAACTTCATTTCCTTCTCAGATGTCATCTAGCAGCACATATCTTGGTAGATGACCTCCAGAGGGTACAAGGAGCCTTACATTCTGCAACACCAAGCCAGGCAGGTGCATTACATCTAATGCACCCTGACAATGCAGTTATAGTTGGCACCACCAGCAGTGGATAGCAGCTGCCCCAGATACAGTCAAGGAGCCTGACAGACCTCCACACACATTTCCAACGCAATATGTGCATATAGATCTTCTCAGTCCCTCATTTCACTTAAGTTACGTAAGTCTCCTGTCACTCTTGAAAGATATAAAGATAAGCAGTGAAGTCATATGAAAAACCACCCTTCAGGAAGAGAACAGCAGGGAAAGTATAGGCCCAGCTTCATAAATGTATCTAAAGCGATCCCATGATCTGGATCACCAGTTGTCAAACTCCCCATTTACGTGGTGGTTACGTTCTGAGGCACTGTGCATTTAAGTGAAATGGCGGATATTGGGAACACCATTGAATAAACCTGCAAACACCACAATCACTCCCTCCAAACTTCCTTGCTCAAAGTCCAAATCTCCACAGGCCTTAAAGGTCTGTGCAAGAGCTCCTAGGATTGTACTTGCAAAGGCTCATGGGACTGCTAGACACTGTTTTTGCATCATTTTTGCTGTTTTCTGCTCTTTTAGGGCTGTTTTGTCCCCTTTTGGTGCCACTTCCAGGTTCATGGTGATTCGAGCATGTGCAGTTGTGCATGCCTTGAACGCACAGAAATGGGGAGTTTCCTGTACCCCCTATTTGAAGTTTTCAAAATGTAATGAGTGATCTGCGTCTTGTTGAGGAAACAAGAGTTCCCTTCATGAACATTACAAAACCAGCTTCAAGTTAGCCTGACCATTACTGATAAAAAACAGTTTTCAAAGAAACAAAACTCAGGCTACAAATGAGATACGGTGAACATTAATCAGAATGGGATAGCATACAAGGGTCTCCTGAAAACATGGCTTCTGGGAGTGGACAGAAGCGGAAAAATTAGTGGATAAGAAAGCTCAAACTTTATCCTTGGCAGAAATGTTAAGAGATCATGCCAGGAAAAGTTACTGAAACTGGAATGGGCATCATATATTGCAGACGGTATGGAGGAAGTTAGATCACTATTATGTGCATCAAAGCTCCAGAAACAGATTGCTGGAATAGCATAACTGCTATGTTTTGGCATCAGTACACTTTCTGTATGAGTTCCAGGGGGCATGTTGGTGGGCTTAATGAGCAGCAAGTTATTAGTCCCACAGGTGTGTATAAAACAGGCATAAGGACTTCAAGCTATGTACAGTTTGGGTTCCATAGCATACGCAACAGGAGGATGCTAAGTTATGCACACTATCTGAGCTTCTTAGGCTTTAAAACTCAGCGGGAAATGTAACAGAAATAGGTCTGCTTGTGAGACTTCATGTCGACTTGAAAAGTCCACGGCATTTTGGCATCCATTTCCAAAGTGCCAGCTGGGGAGAGGAGCTCAAAACCGAGATAATTATTCAAGGTTATAACCATATGCTTCTTTCAAACAAAAGGAGATTTGATTCAGTTTCAAACAAAAAGTTGAGAAGGAAGCGACTGAAAGTGAATTTAACCATTCAGTGCAACACAAGCTCAGAATCATGAGTATAAGCTAGAACCATAAGAAAAAGAAGGAATTCCAGAATGAATAGGAGTCGCAAAAACAATTGTACCGCAAATGTCTAAGTTAAAAAGGGTTAAGCAGGTGGTGAGCTATATATTGTCCATACAGCTAGGATATGTGAAACATGCCAGCCCCACTGCTGCCTTCTTCTTCTTTTCCTTACCCCATTTGCTTGTGTCATCCACCTGCTGCGTCTTATCACTGTAGCCCTTTTCCATTCATTTTGCCCAGCATATAGTAAAATGGAGAGCTGATCCTTGCCAGGGGTTTTAGGTAGGGTGTCCTCTTTTACAGTAACTAAAATTAAGAAATGCATCTATGAAAGGGGGGGGATAAAACACATGTATATCTGCATCTGATAATCTAGAGATGCAAATTTAGAATTAGTATAATTTAATAGAAATCAATGCATTTCACAGTGGGGAAGAATGTGATCAAATGAACATTGCCTGCACAGTTTGCCGTCCAGGTGTTAAACATTGATGGGCACTTGAAAGGCCCCTGAAATTTCTTCTTATGCTTCCTGACCTTTAAGCCAGACTCGAAACAGGCAATCCTTCAAATACAGGGCTATCCCCTGATAACCCTCCACAGAGAGGACCGACCTCTGTGACATAGTACAAATGGCCACTGTAATTTTAGGCATTCTTTCAGTATGTAGAGTCTACATTGTAGACCACCCTAACTCTCCTTGCCACTGTGACTGCAGTATACTAACGATATGCTGGGCTGAACCGTGCAGCAGTTCACCCAGCAGGTCTAAGCTGCAGCAATAGCCTCCCAGCAGCAGCACGGCTGTCACTCAACCAAAGTGGGAGGGGGAGAGGCAAAGGGGTGGTGAAGTCAGGGTTGCACGCTGGCACCAGCAGAGCCAATCTGCTGCTCCCACCGGTGCACCCAGACAGCCCTGACCTCACCACCTTGCCTCCACCTTGCTTCTCCCCTTCCTCCTAATGGCGTAGCATGGGGGGGGCAGAGAGGTGGTGGCCCCAGGCACATAAGTCTGAGCAGGGAGCAACCAAGCGAAGTGACGCCCACCCGTGCCCTGCCCCTGGGCCGGCCGATGAGTTTGAGCTGGCTCGCCCTTCCCTCCACGTGCAGTGCCACCCCAGCTGCCCCATCCACCAGGGGCACAACACTTGCCCCGCCCCAGGCACCAGCAACTCACGCTATGCAACTGCTTCCTCCGTCAGGTGAGTTGCAGCCGTGCTGCTGCCAGGAGGCTATTGCCCTTGGGAAGCCCGTTGGGCTTCCAACATACCACTAGGAAGCTGCACAGAATAAACAGTGGGAGTGGCAAGGAGAGTTAGGGTGCCCAAGCAGGGGCAACCAATGGGGTGTCCCCCAGAGGGAATGCAACTCTCATCAGCCCAAGACAGCGTGGCCAATAGTCAGGGTAGGCAAGAAGTTGTACTCCCAACATCTGGAGAATACTGCTTTGTCTCCTCCTGTGTCCTATAGATTCATATGCCCCTGGCAAATTGTCAAGCCATAATTTGCTGGACTATTGATCTTCAATGTAGTCACTGTCCTGGCTTTGCATTGTTGGCTTTTACTGATGGTTTATTCATTATGTTTCACTGCTTCCTGTATTTTATTTTATGTTTTAAGTGTGTTATAGTGATGTTTTTTTTTAAAAAAATCTGCTTTCTGCTTTGAAATCTTTGAATGGAAAAGTGGCCTAGAAAGACGTATGTATGTATGTAAATAAAGAAATAAGTAAGTAAATACAATATACTGGTGGGCAACTGAATAAGTGAAAAGTAAGACAATAGATGCTATATATTTTCAAGCATAGCTGAGCCATGGAAATTAACTCCCACTTGGAGTCGTGCTGGGTAGGGACTCATCTCCTTCAACAGAGAAGGTAGCAAGGACCTGTGTTAGGTGATCAATCAGTCATACCAAGCGTTGGGAAAGGTGGAAGAAGAAGAGAGATCAAGGGCTTCACATCTTTGCCCTGACAGAAATGTAACTTCCAGACCTTCACTTGCAGCAGGGGGTAAGAAAACTAATTAAGAAACACTGATGGGAACTGATGCAGTTTCTCTGATAGAAGCCACAAGGGCCGTTTTCTTTTTACCATTCTAAGGAATTTTGTTTTGTGCCTCTAGCTTGCTAGCACAGAAGCTACTTTGTTTAAGCAATGCCTTTGCCATCTTTTCAAAGGACAGGATAGAAAAATTAACAGCTTTATTTCTTGATTGTGGTGGTGGAAACCGTGTGTATTCTGAGTGCACGTACATTCCATACATCTGGGCCAACTTCCAGATGATGTTGTTTCTTAACCTAAGGACACACACTCTTCTCTAAAACTAGATTAACTGCCACGGAGACTTGCCACCTTTGAAAGTCTTTGGCTCTGACTGCTGAAAAAACTGGTGCTCCCAACTGTTAAACTGACACCGTTTCTGTTGAAATAACAGAATGCTCGAATAAACTGAAATCTGTGGGAGTCCTGAGCAAACAGAGCCTGTGGTTTTAACGCAGTGAATACAAATGAGCAAAACTGCTATCAGCAACAGTTACAAATTACCTTTCTTCCCAAGCAAAAAGCTGGAAAGGTGACTAAATACAGTATTCTCAAATTTTGCAGTTTGGGTTTGCTTCACCCAACACAAAAAGCTACACTGATGTCATGATACCTTTTGTCTTACAGGGCACCACCAAACTCACACAAACAGGATCATTGCAGCTTTCATATAATAAATATCTTGCTTGCTTAAAATTTGTGTTATGTGCCAGGTATTCTCTTACATACAATTTCAGATCTGTTTTTGCTAGCGAGTGAAACCTCAGAACGGGGCTGAAGCCAATCACAGCTCCTCACAAGTGCCTCTTCATGATACATGTGTATTGAAAATATGCATTTTGTCACATTCAAACATTACATTCTTAGATGTAAAAAAGTAATATGTGGAATGTCCAATAGACAGGGCCATTTTTCATCAAATTCAAGCAGTATCTATTAGGAAGAAAGTCTGCTAACCTTGAGCTTGTCACATAATCTGGTTATACAAATCTCTCTCCCCCCCCCCCATCTTGCAACAGGAAAGGGGAGAAAGTTCTGTTTTGTTTTTTAAATGGTCTGTTTTTTAAATGGTCTTCCCTTATCTGAGTTTCAAATAGCATAAACTACTATCACATTTGCCTTGGATTCATCTCCAATTGATTCACTTTCACCTATTTTGCTGATTTAGAACCCCACTCAGCCCCCAGATCAGAAGAGAAGGTTGAGTTTGGTGTCATTAATAAACTGATGATACTACCCAGAATTCCATCTAGATGTTAAATAGCAAGGGTGATATAATTAAACTTTGTGGTACACCACAGGGTAATTGACATATTCTCATTATAGTTAGAATATTAAATGCAGTGCATTGAGGAGAAAATAAATTAGGTTTCTTGCTTGCTTAAGGCTTGTTCTAAGGATGTGACAACTGCACACATCTGGCCCCCAGGTGTTTGCATTATTGTTTCAAAACTGTAGCTAGATTTCTAACTGAGCTGGGGGGAAATAAAAGGTTGTCAAGGAAGAAGCATGGAGTACAGTCATACAGTTATATCTCATGCCCATATTCTGATATAGAGAGTCTGTGAGATTCACTGGAAAGAGGACTCTGAAATATAGCCAACACCTCTTTAGGGAATTTTTTAATGACTGCTGTTTTAATGTATTTTGCTGGAAGCCACCCAGAGTGGCTGGGGAAACCCAGCCAGATGGGTATGTATGTATGTATGTATGTATGTATGTGTGTGTTTGTATGTATGTGTGTATGTATGCATGTATAAATAAATAAATTACTACTACTACTACTACTACTACTACTACTACTACTACTGGAGCAGACTGCCACGCACACAATGGGACTACCCCCTCCTCTCCTCTCCTCCTCCATTTATCATCAACATCTCTTCTCCACCCTCTGTAAAACATTCTGAGGGTGCACAAGGGGGTTACAAAAAGAAGGAGAGGAGGGAGAAGCCCCACTGTGCAAGTGAAGATCTGTTGCACAAGCAGAACAGCAGTGTTGGGTATGGTCCTTACATGGAAGCCAAAACTTCCCAAATTCCCCTTGCTCATGAAAATCAGTGAGTGACCTTGGGCAAATAACTCTCTCTCTCTCAGCCTAACCTCTCATGATCACCCAGAGAATAAAATTTTAGCTATCATGGATGTGGAGGCCCTTTAAACCTGTATATTCAACTAACATGGACTACAAGCTACCAGAAATATCATCCCTGGTGATACACACTGCCCATCTAGTTACCAACCTCTGCCACTCTGTATTTACTCTCAATTACTTCCAGTTTGGAAAGATCAATAGCACTGTAATTGGTGTTTGCATAGTTCCATGTGCCAATGTTTTCATGGCTGACTTAGAACAATGTTCTTAGCTCTTGCCTCCAAAATCTCCCCTCTGCCTGAGATACATTATCATCTGAACCCATGAGCAGGAAGCACTTGAGAAATTCTCCCAGGACCTCTAGACCAATCCACACAGCAGGTCCACTTCCTGGATACTATTGTGCAATAATGGACATATAAGCATTGTTTTATGTCAGAAACGTACTGATTGCTTCACATACTGATGTGCTTTGAGTTTCAGCTGAGAACACTCCAAAAAACAACAACACCACTTTCTACAACCAAGCACTGCAATGCAAACACATTTGTATGGACGGAGACTCAAGATGCGTAGATTTTCATCAGGCATTTCTTTGACTACAATATCCACCCAGTGAAATGACTAACAGGTCAAGAGAGACAGGCTAGTACTCAAGAATAATCTACTACGGAACAGATCTTGATGAGAAACTGACAAACACACTTTGTTGCCACCTACTAACTCCTCGCTATCATCAGTGATCTACAGCTCATCTTGAACAATGATACTTCCCTCTTACAGGCCTTGGGTGGTAGGCCAATCCTTGCTTACAGAGAGTCCCCTAAATCAAAACGGTTATGTACCACCAACAACAGGCCATACAAGGACCAGATGCTGCAATGAACACAGATGCCAACTCTGCCCCATCTCTACAGAACCAACACTGTTACAGGACGTGATAAACTCAGTCACAACATAAGAGATTCATTCACCTGTTCATCATCCGACGTGATAGATGTTACCATCTGTCAGCAATGCCCTTCTGTGTTCTACATAAGCCAAGACAGGCCATTCTCTAGGCAAAAGAATAAACGAATACAAATCTGACACCAGAAAGGGCAATATTCAGAAGCCACTGAGAGAACAGTTCAATCTTGCAGGACACTCTCTGCTGCTAACCTTAAAAATAGCCATTTTTGAACAAAGAAGTCTCCAAGGGAGACTCCAGCACAAAGCAGCTGAAATACATCAAGAGGCAAATGTTGTCATTTGAGGCCTGAATTCAGATAACAGGGTTTTTTTTAGCCTATTACAGGTGTTAATTAGCTCCCCAAACAGTAACTTTAATATAAGAAAAATATCTAACCTCACAAAAATCTGACACCACAAAATTTCAGACCAAGATCCTTTAATTAATTATCTGTCCTTTTTGTGGCTTGCCATCAACAAAAAGCTAAAGTTATAAAATAAACATCTTTTTGTCAGTTGTGTTTTAGATCACAATGTAAAGTTCTATGACTTATTCTATTCAAATAATACAACAGTGACACAGCAGGCAGCTGTAACTTCTGGAATCTCATACCCAATCTGGGCTGATGTTTATTTTCTAAGAAAATGGAATAGTGTCATTGTTAACGACCAGCAGGTGTCAAAATGTGGAGGTGATAAAAAAAATGTAGGCAATAATGATGTCTTTCTTTGACAATGGCCTGAATCCATTATAGTCATACAGACACGGCATTCCAGAAGGAAGAAATATTAGGAAATGATGGGCCCTTCGAAAAGTTACAACTGCATCTTCGGCATTAACCCAACTGTCCCACTCCTTATACTATGGAGAAGCAGTTTGCTCCACAGGAGGCAGTGATGCCCACCAACTTGGATGCCTGTAAAAGAGGATTCAACATGGAGGATCAGGCTATCCACAGCTACTAGCCATGCCTGGTCAGGTTTAACCTCCACTGTCAGAGATATTATGCCTCTGAACAGCAGTTGCTGGGAATCACAGGTGGGCAGAGTACTGTTGCACTTTGATCCTGTTTGCATGCTTCTCCCAGGCATCTGACTGGCCACCTTGGGAACAGGATGCTGGACCAGTTTTGGGCCACTGGCCTGATTTAGAAGGCTCTTCTTATGTTCTTAGCTATAGCTGTTGGCCTATTACTTTTTTCTTTCCTTTTTTAATAATCCCACAGACCTTGTACAGACTAAAACATCTCACTGCTTTCTGCAAAGTTATCTCATGCTTTCCTACTGAGCATTCTTTTATTATAAATTCAGCCAGAACCCAACTTCCAAAGTTAAACTCAAAAAATAAAACCTGGTGGGAATTTTTAGGCAAATGGAGCTTGAGAAGGCTACCACATAGAAATTCAGGAAAAGATTTCTACCCATGGAGAATCCTGAGAAGAATCCATAACTATAATCTAATGCCACTATCATAACTCCATCTAATACCAAACTAGTGTGGTCCAGCACCTATGTTTGGAAGAAACCTGGAACCACCCAAAAATAAGGCAATGGTTTCCGCCTACTAGGAGGACAAAGAAGTTTATTTGCAACTCAAAAGAAAGGGGCTTTTAACTATATATCCAAAACCATCCAAAGTACAACCCTAGCTCAATGTGGATATCCAGGATATGTTGACAGCTGGTTCACATATCATTTAGAGAGTCGGTTTTTAAAAAGAAAAAGAAATAAAGAATAGATGGTGGTGAAGAGAATTAGTCTGCTTGAACCAATTAAGTTAACACCTTATACTATTCTTGATGAAGGATTAGTGCCATAGCACTTTTCAGTAGAAACCATATTATTTTCATCTAATCACTTGGCTCCTTTTCATTTAGCATTCTAGTGCTACACTTGTATATATCTAATCAAGCATCTAACATTTTTCACGCTATCATTAACTCAATTTGTAATAGGAACTATAATTATAACTTTAATGATAGTGCTGGCCAAAGGAATTTAAATGTGAAATTATGTAATTCTCGTGTGTGTGTGTGTGTGTGTGTGTGCGCGCGCGTGATATATTGCACTGGATTGCAGTATGCTGTAAATATTTTAAGGGGAAGTAATAAGCAATAACAATTGTCTAGTCTAGGGCATTTCATACATTGGAATGGTTTGCACGTAACACCAAACTATGTTTTGGCCAGCAAAACAAGTCAGGTTCATCAACCATAGTTTAAGGTTTTTTCCCCTTAAACTAGCGATAGCAAACATCATGCCCTCCAGATACTTTGGAATTCTATATTCTATCATCCCAGACCATTAGTCATGCCGGCTCATGCTGATGGGAGATGGAATCAAACAACATCTGGAGGTTATCACATTGGCTAAAACATAGTTAACATGAACCACAGTTTGTCTGGGTTTGTACATAATGAGTAACAGCAGTTAGTTGAAAATGGAAACAAATGCTTCTGATCTCACCTCACAGCCATGCTAGAAGAGATGGGAAGGGAGAGCTCACAAGCCAAATTTCATGCCTGTACAGCCAAATATCTGATTGCAATAATTACATGGCAGCACACTTGAGCTTCAATGAGTCAGAGCCTGTCCCAACTCCTTGACAAATGTACTTGTATAAAACACATATTGCAAAGATTTGTTTCACAGCTTACATGTATAAGTATATGCACTGAACATCTTAGATGCATATATGGGTCCTGATGCATTGATTAAAAATATCAGTGCAACTCAAAGAGGTGTTGTGATTGAACAAGAGTGCAAGTGAGATTTTAACATCTCTTGAAATATTTTACATTTCCTCATATTGTTGGTGTTATTTCAACAATGGCTAATCCAAACACGGAAAAAACTGTGGCTGCCCCATTCTTCAAAAGCAGAACACAAGGGTGTGTCAATTGTTAGAACAATAACTTAACATATGCCTAGCCATGTATTGTAGAGCTTTGTTAATGCCTTAAAAACTTGTAACCTGTTGGGATGCTGTACTGATTTTCTTAGTAAAATGTTTAAACATAACAACTGTGGTGAGACTTCGAGTTCCAAGCCAGACAGTGGGAGCCAAGACATAGAGAGACAGACATTGAAGAATGGGGGGAGGGGATGATTCTGTAATCAGAGAAAAAGCAGACTTCAAGTTTGTAGGGTCTAGTTTATGTTCTATATAAACCCCAAGATCCACCAGTTAAGAGTCAGCTGCAATTAGCAATTAAGAACATGGTGCCTCTGAACAGCTGTTGAGTACTGAAATTTGTTTTGAGCTTCGTTCACAATCCTTGTAACCCAAAATGCACTTGTAACTACTTCAAACTTACTTTATTTCAACAGTGCTCTAATTAGGAGGAGAGTCCTGTTGTTAAACAAGCGGGAATCAGAAACCTTTGCTGGTCTATTGCAATTCCCCCAGAGATCTATGAATAGATCCTGATCATCTTCTGCCCACCCACTGCTGTAGATGCCAGAAATAGATGCCCAGATTCCAGGAGTAATACTACTCAAAACAATGCTATATAAACATATAAGTTATTACATTATTGACACCCTGGTCTGCTAGTAAAAGCATTATGTGACAAACCTCACCAAGGAAAATTCATCTGATGTGCCTTCCAGTGGCTTACCAGCGGACCAGATGCAATAGACCAGATGCACGCATCAGCATTGGTGACCACGTGATTAAGGTGGTAGATGATTTTGTCTACCTGGTCTCCACCATAATCAGCAAGCTTTCCTTTGATGCTGAGTTGGACAAGCATATTGGCAAGGCAGCTACAGCAGTAGTTCGCTTCTCCAAAAGGGTATGGGAGACTGTGATGCTAATGGCTAAAGCACACTGCTTTATGGTAGTCAGATGTGGGCAACTTATAATTGCCAGGAGAGACACCTTAATGCCCTCCATATGAGCTGCATCAGGAAGATTTGGGGCATAAAAAATGCCTTCTCCTAAGCTCACATTCCCAGCATGTTTGCACTCCTGTCTCAGTGACGTCTACGTTGGCTGGGTCATGTCCACAGAATGGAATATGGCAGGACCCTCAAGGATGTGCTCTGTGGGGAGCTGGCTTTCAGTACCATGCCTGTTCTGCATTATGAGATGTCTGCAAACATGACCCAAAGGCTGGCAACCCTGATATGTGGGAATCCCTTGCAGATGATCAGACTTGGAGATAGACAGTCAGGTCTTATGTCCACATTAGTGACCAAAGGAGAATTAACCTCTTGGAGGAGTGCAGAAAGAAGAAACACTATGGTACACCTGCATCAGGAGAACTGGACACCTTCATCTGCCCCATCTGCAACAAAACATGTCTATCCTGTATTGGTCTCTACAGTCACAGCAGTTGCTGTAACTCTCCAACATTTTCACCACCCCTGAAGGCACACTCTTCCATGGTCTCCTGAGACAGACAAATGGCAGCCTAACCTGTACATTCAATCATGGTGGCTTAGAGGAAATTTTCTGTGCCTTGACAAGCTAGTGACTGGTACAGAAGCCATCTCTTCTGTTCCACCTGGTCACCACACTTTCCCCAGTCTTTAATGATCCTTTGCTATAGCACAGCAAGACCACCCTTTTATTTCTTTGCTGTGAAGTTTGTGCCATGATTAGGCCCTCTTTGCAGAATATCAGAGTTGTTCTTTCTTTCAAGAGAAAGTCTGAATGAGATGCTTATGCACTCAAATGCCTCTCACAGCATTTGCCCCTGATAACTAGTGATGGCCAAAGTATCTGATCCATTTGCTGCCTCATAAAAATTATTCCTTAGCCTATTTGACTAATTCAGGGCATGAATGCTCATAAGTGGTAAGCCTGACAGGACTGAAAGAGCCCATTCAGAGCTGAGAGCCTTAACCACTTCCCTCCCACTCACACAAAACACATCACACACACCAGATCCTTAAGGCAGAGCACAGGGGAGAGACCCAGAATGAGCTCCTGTTACAAAACAACACACTCTCACTGGCCCTGTACTGCTTATCTTCAAGTGTGGGCTGAAAACATACCGTCACTCCAGCCCCAGCTCGACTCTGATTAAGTCAACTGCTGACAAGTCTGAATGGAGGAATGGCTTCTTGACTTGTGTGGTCCAAGGAAGACTAAGATTACAAATCTCTTCCAAAATATTCCCCAAGTGCCCCCACTCCCTGCTCCTGACAATTGGGGAGGGGGGGAAAGAACAAGAAGAAATGCTTTCAGTATAGCTGGTAATCTTACCCACCTAGGCCTCAAATCAAAATACACTCCTACTTGGGTTACAGAGTCAGCTGGAAAGTTCTCTAATCAAGTAAGGGCAGGGGGAGGAAGAGGAGTAGGAGCGGGGGCTCAGAGAATAGACTCCCAACTATTTGTAACGATCAAAATCTCCCATCACAATTCAACATAACAGTGCTGGCTATGTAACCAAGAGTCAAGGATTAAACGGAGGGTGGTGGGCTGGCACCTGAAAGAAAAGTGCTCTTCGTGCTCCGGGTAGCCTTGGGCACTGCTACATCCCCATTTATTTCTCATTGATTAGACCTGCAAACAGTTTCTTTTCCCCCTGAGCTTCTCTGCAATTAATCTAGCATTCTGAGGAAAGCAGTCCTCTTTAAATTCAAGTGGCAGCAGGTTATCCTCAGCTGACATCCCTTGACAGTACTCAAATCAAACTTGGCACCCAGCATCCTCACTTGCAAAATCCCCTGAAATGAAGGTGGATTTTGTGGCTAAAAATAATCACAAGAGCCAGGTGTCTTGTGAGACCATAGATAGATGATAGATGATAGATAGATAGATAGATTAGATGATAGATAGATAGATATAGATAGATAGATAGATAGATAGATGATAGATAGATAGATGATAGATAGATAGATAGATAGATAGATAGATAGATAGATAGATAGATAGATAGATAGATGATAGAACTGATCATGTGCAATCTTTGTGATCTTGGCCAAGAAAAATCACTTTTTATTATGTGTATATTGATGATAGATGGACTCGCATCTGTATTTGCACTCCCGCATGTAGGCTGGCATGGGCTATAAGCAATGGCAGAGGATATTCTCAGTTAATATATACACTACCAATTTAAACAGGCTTTATAGTCATTCTCAAGACACTTGAACATTTTAGTTCTATGATGTGGACCTTGGCACGCTCACTATGCTCCAGAGATGATTCCAGGTGGATGATGATTATTGGATGGGGGCTATGAATAACATAGTGTACAACTAAATGTTAAGTTTTAGTGATTTTGGTCATTACCACAAGTTTTCCAGACCCTTTAGCTCTCCAACTCACCACCCTCTCTAAGCATTTTGCAATGACTCACAGATATTACTGTTCCCAAACAACCAACTGGCCAAATCTCAGGACTGCCCCTGGAAATTGGGGAGTGGGGTTGACATGTTTGCTTTGGAAGCTAACACCACAGCAATATTTTTACCAGATCACAATCTCAAAATTCATGTTTAGGAAAAGTAAATGATTTTGTATTCATTATCCGAAATTAAGGGCAAATAAAATTCTGAAATAAAAACGCGTGTTTCTATGTAGCGTTGTAGAAGTGTGTGTATTTTAAACTACATATTAAAACCTCCAGGCTGTTGTTTTAAATTGTGATTAAATGTGCACAGATGGAACATTCACATTGCATCATTTCCTAGAGAGGATCTGAAATTTTTATTTTTTTCTGTTATATTTTCATTGTAAGTTTTAATACTCCATTGTGGACTAAACTCCATTCTGAATGGTAATTGTGTTAGCAGCATATTCTGAATATTGTTTGCCTGCCAAGCAAAAGCTACAGGCCCTCCTAGCCTCTCAGATTTTTGGATTGGGTTCCCAAGAACCCCTCCCCTACAGTATTACAGTCAACAACAGGAAATAGTCTGCAGGCAGCAGCAGGGGGAAGGGGGAAGCACGAGAGACAGGTGGTCAGATTTAACTAACCTGTTACATTAGTGGAACTCCTGCTACCACAAAGGGGTTTTCCCACCCTTCCCTTTGTGTGCCCCCATGCCCCCCCAATCTGCTCTTAAGAGTCAATAGAACCCCCAGAACAGTACATGGGGAAGACAGGAAGAGATGGTTCTGTCAGGCACACAGAAATACTTGCACATGGGGACTCTGCAATCTTCACGTGAGGCCCTCCTTTGTGTGCCTCCTCCATGAGAGGTCTAGAGGGTAACAACACAAGTACAGTACAGGCCTTTTCTGCAGTGGCTCCCCATTTATGGAATGCTCTCCCCAGGGAGACTCACCTGGCACCTTCACTACATATATTTAGGTGCCAGGCAAAAATGTTCAAAGAAAAAATTGTCTCTCTTCAACCAGGCATTCGGCTAACATTCTACAGCTTTCTCAATGTGTTTGTGGAGTGGGGTTATTAATTTGCTTTCGTTTTATGTACAGTGGTACCTCGGGTTAAGTACTTAATTCATTATGGAGGTCCGTTCTTAACCTGAAACTGTTCTTAACCTGAAGCACCACTTTAACTAATGGGGTCTCCTGCTGCCGCCACACCGCCAGAGCATGATTTCTGTTCTTATCCTGAAGCAAAGTTCTTAACCCAAGGTATTATTTCTGGGTTAGCGGAGTCTGTAACCTGAAGCGTATGTAACCTGAAGTGTTTGTAATCCGAGGTACTACTATATTTTGCATTCTCATTTTGTATTTTTCTGTTGTAAACCACCCTGGTATCTTTGGATGAAGGGCAGTGTACAGATTTAATAAATAATAAAAATAATAGCACATGAGAGTGAGTGCGATATTCATCAGCACATACTTCTGACCTAAATGCCTACTGGTTCCTTCAATCAAACAAATAATGATGCGGAAGTCCAGTTCAACTAGCCTTGCACATTCCTTTTCCAAAGTGCTTCTGGCTCATGGACTTACACTGGCAGAATTTGTGCAACTCCCAATGAAGAATAGATGAAGTCTGCTAAAAATAAGACAATGCTGTATCTCATATTTGTTGATGGAAAAAAATATGTCCCAGTATTAAATTAAGGATTTCTGCAACCGATTAGGTTTATAAGCATACCCCAAGCCAAAACCTCAAGTTATACTAATCTAAAGCACATTAACTATCTCCCCCCCCCCCATTTTTAAAATTAAATTTCACTATAAACATGCAACGGTCTTTCAAACACTATAAACATCCAACCACATTAGCCATCATCTGTAAAATGTGAGCCCCCAAATAACTAATCTTTCAGGAACTCTGAAAGGATCTGCTATTTTTGCCTCCAACCACAAACAGTTTACACTGAAGTCAGATGGCAGAAGTGAAAGTCTATATGCTATTAAAATGACCCCGTTGTTTGAAAGACTTAGAACCAAACCTTAGATTTCGTTTTAAAAGGCTGCATTTCCCTTTACTAAAATAGCATTAGGATTACATCCCTGCTTGTCTGCAATTTCCTTCAATAGCTTACTTAAGGTTTCCCCATTGTTCTCCCATGGGGACAATTAACTTTCTTGCTTTTAATCAATCAAGTGATTCAGAAATTAAAACCAATATGGCATTATCCCAGCACTGTTGACATTCTGGGTTTCAGATATATAGAAAATTATCTATGCTTCAAAAAGCAGACATAGCAGTTTTAGGGGGGCAATCCTATGGTAAGATCCACTGGGATGAGCAGTTTGGGTGTAGTGGCCCTCCAGTTTAGCTGCCTGATTCCCAGCTCAACTAGGCTCAACTAGCATTAAGTCCCTAACCCTGGCTCAGCCAAAGATATGCCCGACTTGCTCATCCTGACTCAGGCAGCTGAGCTGAAGCTGGCTGAACCAAGGATGGCGTAAGGCTCCAAAAGTAGGTGTTCTGAGAGCATGGCAGTTGCAGGACTAGAGAGCGGGGGACTTCTAAGCCCATTCAGCTGAAGTCACATGACTTGGCAACCCTGTATAGAATACTACTTTGAAGGCTTGTTTGCCAGGCTTAGGCAAAGCAGCAGCAGCACCCCCTCAGCTGAATGTGGGTTGGATCTGGTCTAACTTTTTGCTGGCTTTCCTAAATGCCAGCATCTTGTGCATAGGATTGCTCCCATCATCATGGCGGGTGTTAGTTCTAGATAAATTGGCTACAATTTGGAAGATTATTAAGATAGGTCTTTGTTGCTACCCATACTCTGAAATCACCTGACATCTAGCAGCATCAAACAAACAATGTCTCAGGTGAACCAGGGAAGGACCTACAATCATTTTTAGATTATTATTGTTTGTTTGTTTGTTTGTTTGTTTGTTTGTTTCAAGTTATTACACGACCTTCACTAGCAGGTTACAACAATTTAAAATTCAAAAAAATTAAATATACAGTGGTACCTCAGGTTAAGTACATAATTCGTTGCGGAGGTCCGTTCTTAACCTGAAACTGGGCCTCCTGCTGCCGCCGCGCGGCTGGAGCACAATTTCTGTTCTCACCCTGAAGCAAAGTTCTTAACCTGAAGCACTACTTCTGGGTTAGCGGAGTCTGTAACCTGAAGCGTATTTAACCTGAAGCGTATGTAACCTGAGGTACTACTGTATACTACTTATATGACAAAATGGATGGGAAACTATCACATTTATGTCACATACACAATTTGCCCAGGCCACACAAGGTGCAATTTGTCTGGAGTGAGACATCTGTGCTTCTGAGAGCCAATCTGTGAGACCCTATCAAAACACTGCTAAGAGAGGCAGAAATATCACCAATTTCAGAAGTCAGCCTACATTTATATTTTTGGTTTTTGGTTTTTTCCATTTTGGCTTGGTAGAACTTTTCGGTCATTATTCTTCCACAATCTGAACTGCATGGAAGGACAGAAGGGCCCTGCATTCAATGTAATAGCAGCAGCATGAGACGAAGGAAAAATAACAGTGAATGTGCCCTGGACTGATGAAGGAAGTTGGAGTATATGGCCAAAGCAGTCACATATTTGAAGTGTTTGTCTAAACATGGAAGCTTCATGCACTAGGCAGAAGATTAGAGTAACCAGGATTACCACTCTCAAACTAAAGCTTTGTACTTAAGAGAACATGTATTATTTTTACCGTATTTTTCACCCTATAGGACGCACTTTTTCCCTTCGAAAAATGAAGGGGAAATGTGTGTGCGTCCTATGGGGCGAATACAGGCTTTCGGTGAAGCCTGGAGAGGGAGAGGGGTCGGTGCACATCGACCCCTCTCGCTCTCCAGGCTTCGAGGACCTCTCCGCATGCAGCGCGAGTGCTCCCGCTGCTTGCGGAGAGTGGCCTGCATGCTGAAGCCTGCGTGCGCTGAGCTCAGCACGTCCAGGCTTTGCGGACCTCTCAGCAAGCAGCGGGAGCCAGCACTGGGCTCCCACGGCTTGCAGAGAGCTGCCTGTTTGGGGGCTGGGGTCGGGGGAAGCTCAGGCGGGCCTCCCTCGCCCCAGCCCTGCGCCTGGGGGGAAATAATGTTTTCCCTTTATTTCCCCCCCAAAAAACTAGGTGCACCTTATGGGACGGTGGGTCCTATAGGGCGAAAAATACGGTATATCTTGCTCTTTTCCCAAAGAGTTTAGTGCAGTGCTTTCAACTCACAACATGCCTATGTGGGGAAATAGGCAGAGAGACAGTGACTTCGGCAAGGCTTCTCCTTGGGCTTCATGGACCACAGCAACTACACAGATTGCAAAATATTTGCATATTGTGGTTCGGGATGCAAGGAGGCAGCAATTTCTAGAACCCCCTGCCTACAGACAGGTGCCTTCACTGTATTTTGGTGCCTGCCAAATACATTACCCAGATGTTTAGAAAGTTTGCACGAGTTTTAATCTTTTTTAATCTATTGTATTTTGTTTCTATCTTTCTGTACGTTTTAAATTATGGTTGTAATTATTTTTTTTAATGATAATTTTATTGGGGTTTTTTTGTAAACTGCTATGATATTTTTCCTACAATCAAGTTGCATATAATATTTATTAAATAAATAAATAAATGCCTTCTGCGAACTTCCTAAAGTAATTTTTTCTTAGAATCCAAGGCAATGAGATCCCATTTCTAGTTTTGCAAGACTGGACAATGCAATCCAATAACCAAATCAAGGCAAGTTATGTCAGATATATCATTTAAAAAGCGTATGTCACACACAAGTCTAACTAACATGTTATTCAGGAACTGAACTACTTGCAAAAAGACTTCAGGAGTGTATCTATCATATGACTATGCGAGAGATAATAACACATATACCTGAACCTAATTACTAGTGTGTGTTCTAGATATCACTGCAAATCTGATCACAGAATGGATCGGAAGAAGAGAGCATTTACAGAGCTAAGAGGTGTTAAAACTCTTTGCCATAAGATGTAACTGTAGTCTGCAATTAGAGTCTAATATTGATATCAGCAGGTGTTTTCCACTTAAAACTAAAAGCCTTTATTTCAATCCATATAGTAATGGACTTTCCCCAGCACTCTGAAATAGCTTGCAATTGTAATAAAGGACCCTAACACTACCAAAAATTATGCTACACCTTTGTCACAATGCACAATGGCCTCCAAATAGTATGATTAAAGGTTAATTTCATGACCATTTCTGCCCAGATAAGCACAGGATATATTTCATATGGGTGGGAGTGTACATGTTTCTGTGGAGAAAGATCTTTCACCTGATCATGCTGAATGTGTGTGCATGCGTTGTTGTTTTTTTAAAAAAATCTTTGTAGTGAGCTGGGAGAAACTGCAGACCACCAAGGGGGTTGTCTTGATTGGTTTGTCGTATGCTGCCCAAGTAATGGAGCTATTACATACAATCAAATTCACTCCAATTCAGAGTAGCTCACAGGAGAAAACACCCAATTTCCTTGAAACCTGAACATAAGGTAATGCAAAATCAAAACCTGAGAAATGAAAGGTGGAAGCCTTGTCCTGTGTTTTCCTCCCAGGCACTTTGTGTTTTATTTCAAAATAAAAGTACAATAAAACCAGAACAACATATAAGCCAACAGATATATAGCATAAGCATACAGAAGAGTATACTGAGAACCCTTTGGGGGCGGGGGGAGAGAGAGAAACTTCTCCTGTCTGGAATGAGAGCAGCAGCAGCAGAAACACATACACATCTAATAAATAAAATAAGGCTTAAATTTTCATCATTAAGACACACATATCAATAAACAGGGACGCGGGTAGCGCTGTAGGTTAAACCACAGAGCCTAGGACTTGCCGATTAGAAGGTCAGCAGTTCGAATCCCCACGATGGGGTGAGCTCCCGTTTCTCGGTCCCTGCTCCTGCCAACCCAGCAGTTTGAAAGCACACCAAAGTGCAAGTAGATAAATAGGTACCACTCCGGCGGGAAGGTAAATGTTGCTTCCGTGCGCTGCTCTGGTTCGCCAGAAGCAGCTTAGTCATGCTGGCCACATGACCCAGAGCTGTACGCCGGCTCCCTCGGCCAGTAAAGCGAGATGAGCGCCGCAATCCCAGAGTCGGCCACGACTGGACCTAATGGTCAGGGGTCCCTTTACCTATCAATAAACAGTAAAATGGGAGAGCAAACACACACTGTGGGAACTCACCAAAAGGATAGATGAGAGAGAGGTGGCCTCCCAGATTAGAAGTAATGTAAGAAAGAGAAAAGTCTCTGTCATCAGGGGCAGAGGAAGAGGGGTGTAGTGGGCCACCCCGAGTGTCACCACTGAGGGAGGGTGACAAAATGCACTCGCTATGGGGCCTGCAGCATGCCCGAGCCATGTGTCTCTCCTGGGAGAGATGTAATGCCTTGGGCGCGCACAGGATCCACGCTGCCCAAATGGTCCACCCGCTGCCTTCCCCCCAGCTGTAGGGTGGCTGAGTGGGAGGAGGCAGGTAGACTCCGGAGGCCCTATGGTGCACCCTGCCCCTATAATAATAATAATAATAATAATAATAATAATAATAATAATAATAAATTTTATTTATATCCCGCCCTCCCCAGCCGAAGCCGGGCTCAGGGTGGCTAACAACAATAAAACAGTACAAAAGTACAACACAAAGAACACTCTAAAATCATTCATTATAAAATTGGCCACATGACCCAGAGCTGTACGCCAGCTCCCTTGGCCAATAAAGCAAGATGAGCGCCGCAACCCCAGAGTCGGCCACGACTGGACCTAATGGTCAGGGGTCTCTTTACCTTTACCTTTACCTTACCTTGTTATTTTATATGAGCTAGCAGTATATAAATATTTTTATAGATAAATACAGCCCTGTCTCACATACAGGATGTAAAGAATGCTGCATTCATGTGAACCTTTGTTTCCATTTTGAATTACCATCAAGGAAACACAACTGCTGCATTTCCCCCACATCGCTAACACTTTTCTCATAAAGTACATGCAGGGATGCCAGCAAGACTTTCTGGCATGCTATATGTGCATCCGCCTTCTGCCTCACTTGCAAAAGAGAATACAATTTGTGCCATATGCAAACCGGTATCTTCATTTGCAGGCGCAGCTGAAGGGATCAGAAATTAACCTGAGGCCACACGAGTTATTTTTATGATACTTTATGCTTTCATTTTTATGATGTTGCATTTTTATTGTAACTTACTATCTTGCCTGTAAGTTAGTTTGGTAGGAGCCTGTTTGGCGGGAGTGCAATTATATCCATGTCTACTCTGAAGTAAATCCTATAGTGCTTAGGAAACTAGGTGTAGGATTACAGCCTAAATAAATAAAAAACAGAGATTTCCTAATGCTTTAGTAGAAAATTCCTCACATTCTGAGCTAGGTAGTATTTGAAACTGCGCTTCACTCTTGATCCCCTCATTTGCATAAAGACACAGAATACAACAGGCAGTGGCTACTATTCCCCTCAAATACTTAATTTTCTATTGCATTTTTTCTTTAAGAAAAATATAAGTATAAAATCTAGAGAAATACACCTCCTTTCTCCTCCAGCCATTTTTTCTTATTAATACCTTTTCAAGGTCTTTGAAGAACTAATTAATCTAAAGCTGCACTTGTGGAAGAGAGTTAATAGAAATTTTAATACAAACATAAAACCATAACAAGATTTTATCTCACTTCCTTTGATATGTGAAACAAACAGTTACTCCAGGAGGCTTTGAGAAACAGTTATGGAAAACCACAGGTGATAAATTAACCACAGAATGGTTCCCCTTTTGCAATTGAAACACACTGAGATTTTAAAATAATTGAACAAAAAGGCTGTGAAGGTCAAGTCAGTTTGTTCTTGCTGTCTAAGATACATGTGGAAACTTATGTGGAAAATCAGAATCACCTGCCCTGCAAATAATATTATTTCATGTTTTCTATGTATTTCCCCCTTTATGTTAGCAAACAAGTGAATTTTAAAGTAGGCATATCTATGCTCCAAAGGAACTGTTCACACAATCTGTATGCACATAACCTACGCAGGAAGTGTGTGAGATAGGGGAAGAAAATGGGATACAACCATCTATGCTCACTAGAAAAAATGCAACCTGATCCAACTGCAGAATTTGATGCACCTAAATCTGTACAGGACTGGACTGTTGAACCCATTTAAGGTAGGTATTGATTTTCTCTTTTTCTATTATATTGCAAAACCATATTCTTTGGTACAGTAAACAACAACAATGCACACACAGGGATACACTGGATTATAATTATTTGAAATACAGGTCACATCTGAACAAAAAACAAAAGACATTTGCCTTTTACCATCTACCGTTGCTCAACTATATCTAACTATCCATTGAATATATACACACATACTTCAGAATTCATGGGTCAGTGATGGGATTGGGCCACAGTGAATCTTTACAATGCCATAATTCCTAGAGTAGGATCTATATTTTCTCTTTGCTACGCTGATATTTTTCCGCACATGTAAATCAAACAAACCCAAACCCAAGCATGTAAGGGGAAAGACAAGGTGCTGCCAATGGGAGCTTCCTTTTGAAGCCTTACAGCTGCACAGGTTTTGCCTAAATTCAGCCCCCTGTGTCCTGCAGTCTCAATATGTCTGTAATTAAAGAAAAACTAGACACGTAGCAGCACACTACAATTAAGTGTAATGTGTAGTTTAGCCATGAGAGGGCTTTCTAAAAGTATAGGCCAAAAAAACAACTTAACTGCAATCCTAGTCAGGACTACCTGAACTCAACTGAGTTTACTTTCAGAAAAGTTGGGTTAGGATTGCAGCCAAAGTCTGGATAACAAAATGGAACTTCCACGCATACAGGCAATATTTGTCAGAAATCCATAAACTGCGTACAAAGAATTTTTTTCATGCATGGCTAAAAGGCATTTCATTGACCACTATGAAAAGCAGAATCCTGGTCCTTTGTGTGATCTTGCAGTTCTTATTCTATCTGTTCAGTCCACAGGTAATCACTGTAGTGTGGTCATCAAAAACTATCTACAGTGGTACCTCGGGTTACAAACACTTCGGGTTACAGACTCTGCTAACCCGGAAGTAGTACCTCAGGTTAAGAACTTTACCTCATGATAAAAACAGAAATCATGTACCAGCAGCGTGGCGGCAGCAAGAGGCCCCATTAGCTAAAGTGGTACCTCAGGTTAAGAACGGTTTCAGGTTAAGAACGGACCTCTGGAATGAATTAAGTTCGTAACCAGAGGTACCACTGTATTATCCTGAAGTGTGGAATTGCCTTAGACCAAGTTCCCCGACCCCTTGAACAGCTGTCATGTAGTTTTTAATTTGTCCAAGTGTGCATGCTCATGTTTATTTTTCTTCTTGTTGTTATCTTTGATGTTAAGCAATAGCTATTCATTCTAGGTGGACAAAAACGTCACCACAGATGGAAACTAAGGCCCAAAATTGCATCACGCATCAGTAGTTAAGTACTTTAGTGGCTACAGTAAACTTACTCCATATTTAAACTACTGTAGCTGATATAGCTGAGAGCAGAAGGATCCCATTGTTTGCAGTTAATGATTTCAGATCTTAAATGGTTACATCAATATTTCATTCCAGCTGATTAAAAACAGAGCTGGAGTAACTGTTAGTGCAACAAATTCCCCAGATAATAGTTACAGGCTATGAAAGAGCAACTGTGGAATAAAGTCCAGTTAAGATTCTGAAGCTACAATTCTGTAATTCAATTTTTTAAAATTACTACTGTACTACTGGAGTGATAAGCACTTATAGCTTCTATGAGCCAAGCTAGACGTTATGTTAAACGCATGATCAAATTTAATCTGCATGGATTAAAAAAAAAATGTGATAGATAAAAGCCTACCTTTAACAGCAACTTATTGTTGCTTTGGCTAAATTCCCACTTAAGCATACAGAGGGTGGATAAGAACACAAAATGTTTTCTGCGTCTGACAGCCATTGCAAAATGAGAAGCATGTGAAACTCAACAGTGCAGTTAGGATGATGACATGGAGAGAGTCACAGACATAATCCCAGATATAGAAGTACATCAGTGGGAGAGAGTCCCATTAAAAATATGGGCAAGGTAACATTATTGTTACCATGTGAGATCCTCTTCAGAGGCCCCACTCTATGTGCCCCCATTAAGTGAAGTGAAATGGCTGGCTACCAGGGAAAGGACCTTCTTAGTGGTAGCATCTTGGGTGTGATGTGCCCTAAGAACCTGTGCTGTTAGTGTTCTGAACCACTGTTATGTGACCCCTGTATCTGAGAGTTACCTGCTTTCATTGTTCTGTACACTGGATTTTTTTCTGCTACAAATTTCTATTTTGCGATGTTGTGCTTTTAATTGTATTTTTTAATCATTTCACACTCACAGGCACCCAGAGAACAAATGTTATTGGGTGGCTTTATATATATATATAGTAAATAAATTAAATTAAATCTATATTTAAGTACTATCTGCTTTAGCAGGCCTATATGGGGAGAGATTGAGACAGATGATGAGCCTGAGATGCAGTAAGACGCCCCCAACAAAGTTGAAAGAATACCGCAAACAAGATTTTCTGTGACTCTGGGGATAGGATTATAAAAGATTTTCTGAAGTCACAAGGCTGGAGCAGAAAGCCTTTCTAAATTGCATTTCTTGGATTTTATGTTATTATCTTCATGGCACAGTTATTACATATTAAAGCTAATGGCTCTCTTTTGCTAGTAACCTAATATGGAATGTGATTGATATCCCTATCAGTACTTTAGAGAACTCTTTGAATTTCATAAGCAGAACTGAAGGAAGCAGGAGCAGGTGAGCAGAATATCCTTATGTGTACAACACACTAAGCCTGGGGTTTTCACTGCAGCATATAAAAATATCCTGAAACCTTACAGTACTGAAGCTTTCCAGGTTCTCCTGTTTGCAGGAAATCTGCTCCAAACACAGTTCATTTTTGTATCTAAATAGGGGTCTATTTGTGAGTTATCTATAAAGTAATTTGCAAATACCCATCCCATTCTAAATGTACCATTTCCTTTCTCCTTTCCTTCCTCCTTTCCTTTCTCCTCTCCTTTCCTTTCCTTTCCTTTATTTGTTCACTTGCCATCAGAATTAGTTTGCAAATCACTTACGGTGGATCTCGCTTTTTTGTTGATGTTACCTTAAAGCAACACATAAATCGATGATGCTCTAGAACAGTGTTTTTCAACCTTTCTTGGGCAAAGGCACACTTGTTTCATGAAAAAAATCACGAGGCACACCACCATTAGAAAATGTTTAAAAAATTAACTCTGTGCCTATATTGACTATATATAAATTCTCTTGAATAGGAATCAAATAAACACAAAGAAAGTATTTTATAATTACTTTATTATGAAATAGTAAGTAAACAGAAATATGAAAAATTATAAAATACTTTATTTTTAAATCTTTCGAATTTTTCAATTTTTCCCACGGCACACCAGGCAACATCTCGCGGCACACTAGTGTGCCACGGAACAGTGGTTGAAAAACACTGCTCTAGAAAACAGTAGCAGCAACTGTACTAGCTATGTGGCCCCAAAGCTTTTAATTAATAATTGAGGCAGCCACGTGAAATAGTTCCATTAAATTCAGCAGGACCGCCCTAGTGTAAGTGCTCTATGGATTCTTAGCCTTTGTATTGTTTGGAAATTTGCTACCCTTCAGATCTTAATGCACATCTGATCCCACTTCACAACCACCTGTTAATGAATCATCTTGATTAAACGAAAGTCTGGTGTTTTGTTTTGTTTTGTTTTGGGAAAAATATTGACTGTTTTGGAAAAAATATTGACTGTGTTCATTTCATGACTATTGAAACAGGGCAAAGGAGTGGTTGTAAACATTGTTTTAAAGGGAATTTTTAAATGGCAAAGTGCTTCCTTAGGAAACAGCAAACCCAAGTTTTACTAGGAAAAAAGAAAGAAAGAAGATATATTCAGTATTGCACACATACATGCATGCAACACAACCCATGCTGGGCCTCATAAAATACAGCCTGTAACCTTCCGTTCACATAGCCAGAGCAATCCGGTGACAATAAACAGCATCCTACCAAACACAACCTCCATCAGTTAACGAACACAGAGAGCAAAACCCTGTCAGGCTATCTGGTTGTTGTCACACTGTTTTGCGGTGCAATGGTTTCGAGGGGAAACAGATAATTTGCAGACTGAATGTCTCCTGTACAATGGGTGTCTGACAGTGAAGGGAGATTTTCCACAGAGAAATTGCAGTGCATTGAAACAACCTGAGGGCTTGTCTAGACTTGGGAAATTTGCACTGATGGTGATGTCTGCATCAATTCAGAGGCACCATGTGCTCTTCAAGATGCTCCTGACAATGCGCTGTTCCTACAGGTACAAAATAGCTTACATACAGCGTAATGACATGATCATAATATCAAGAAATGGGGAGGATTTTGCTGTTCTAGAAAATGCTATTAACTCACGTCTGAGACAGGGCAGTCCAACGCAGGCAGGTAAGGGCCAACCTGTGGCAGTACACAAGCTCCAGAGTGGGCCAATGGTCAGAGGAGTCACAGAAAACAGGACAGCTTTGACTTCTCTCAATCTGCCCCCAACATGCCATGCACACACTTGCTTTTCCCCTCTGCCACCATTGGAGCACTGATGGCAGAGCAAGGAAAGCTGCAGAGGTTCCCTTGGTCACAAAAAAGGCCTCTAGGGGTGAACCCACAGAGAGCCAGGTCCACAAAATCCTGTGCCCTCAGATATGTCCTCATATAGGGTTGCCATATTTCAAAAAGTGTAAATTCAGACACCAAAGTTACTGAGTTTTGCCCAATGTTGTTGCGCTTTTTCTTGCAAAAACTCAAAAATAATTGAGGTTTTTGAGCTATTGTAAAAGAAAATTCACCAAAATCTAGAGCGCCGACATTGGTTGCCATACGTCTGGATTTTCCCGGACATTTAAGCTATTTCGGCCTAGACGCTGTTTATAACAGCCAAAACCCGGCTATATCCAGGAAATTCCAGACATATGGCAGCCCTACCCCACAAGCACCTCGGGATTGGAAAAAAAGACCTGACTGGGGAGCATGGCATGCTTATGGCACACAGCCCCGGGCTGCTCAATTGCAGGGGCAAGTTGGCATACTCAGCTCAGAGTTCTTTATTTTTCAAATGTATTTCTCTTGTACTTTGTTATGGTTGGTGGGTCTGAGGGGTCTAGGAAAAATAAATTCCACAATATTATGGAACAAAGAATAAGTGTGCTTCTCCATAAAGCTACACACACACACACACACACACTTTAGATGTCTTTCCACCCCCCTATACCAAAAGTAAATCAGTCCTTACTGTACTAAAGTTCCATTTATGCATGGAGGTTTTAATAGTATCTGTGAGTTTTCTAGTGTAAAGACGTATGCACCAAAATGAGTTGCTCCTAATCTTCTGCTGTGAGCTATAGCACAGTAAAATTACTTGGCAGAAAATAGGAAGAAATGAAGACTGAATGATACCATATGATGGAAATGAAAGGACATGTTGATTGATGTGTGATACAGAAAAGGGGACTGATGACATGAAATGAACAATACAGACAAATTGTTCCCCTCAGATCTGTGATTGGCAGGGACTAAAAAATGCAATCTCTGTGGCAGTAAATTGTGAAATTACAACACTTTAATTCAGACTTTTTTCTCCCTTTGTCACTTCTTTTTTTTTGACAGAAATGTAAAGGTGCTGCTTTTTTCTGTTTGGAGCTTGCCTCTCCATGTTACATTAAATTCAGCAGTTCTTTCTATGGAGTTGCTTCTGAGCTTCTGTTCTGAGGCTTCAAAGGAAGCTCTTACAGTTAATTCAGGCAGCCTGCCAAAACTATGCAGCTCTGAACAAAGTTTTAAATACTCCCACTTTGGAAGTACATGCACATTTTATTTTTTCAACTTAACTTTCCTAACGTCATTGATTCTTAAGTGTGTATAAAGGTAAAGGGACCCCTGACCATTAGGTCCAGTTGTGACCGACTCTGGGGTTGCGGCGCTCATCTCGTTTTACTGGCCGAGGGAGCTGGCGTACAGCTTCTGGGTCATGTGGCCAGCATGACTAAGCCGCTTCTGGCAAACCAGAGCAGCACACGGAAACGCCGTTTACCTTCCCGCTAGAGTGGTACCTATTTATCTACTTGCACTTTGACGTGCTTTCGAACTGCTAGGTTGGCAGGAGCAGGGACAGAGAAACGGGAGCTCACCCCCTTGTGGAGATTCAAACCGCCAACCTTCTGATCGGCAAGTCCTAGGCTCAGTGGTTTAACCCACAGCGCTACAGTACTATAAAAGTTGGTGCAATCAAGTCCATTCATTAAAGCACTGGCCACCAAAATACCCCCAACCATTTAAAGGTCTGTACAAAACTGAGTCGCCAAGACATATACAGTAAGAGGTTTAGAAAAACTTTTTCTAGTTGACTAAGAACAAAGCAACAGTCCATATGCAGTGTGAATTTTATGCCATTTGCTTTAAAGGGAGCCTAGTGGCAAAGCTCACCTGTGCATCAGATAATACTAGGAGAAATAACAATCCTCTAGAGCGGTCTACAAAAGATGCATGGGTGCATGAGATCTTTTGAACCTCAAGAAGGTAACATACCTAATAAACTGCCTCCTCCTCATGCCCTGGAATAATTCACTAGCAAGAATTCTTTATTCTGTATCTCAAATTCAAGCAAACAAAGACACCTGGAATATTTCCACAACTGCAGAAGATCTTTACTTCACACAGTCCCAAAACACATTCTACATTTCCAAAACCTTGGCCCTTCCTGATATTAGCTGGGGAGCTGTTGCAGAGCTGTCCTAACCACACAGCTAAGTAACATCCCCATATATAGGTCATGTGGTAGAGTTCACGTCATGACTCCTTCCCATTAGGTGTGAAGCTGTTGTAGGAAGGAATGACAGAATCCTACGACATCACCTCAGAGATTTTCTGAGCAATGTGGGAAGGAATGAGGCAGCAGCTTCCACAACAGCGCTAAAGATAACATGATGTTTGGCACACAGGACCAAAATCTGATGTTATGGGTTAGGTTGTAAGGAGGTTAAAGTATTTGATTACTTTATGGTGTCTAAAATAATGAGCTATGGCTTGTTCTGGGGCTTCCAAAACAGATTTGGGGAGAAAGGAATCATTTCCATATAACAACTGTTTTTTCTGGGTCTTGGCCATAGTGTCACTATGGGGTTCGTGCCTCTGCTCCTCCACATGCAGCTGCTGGGTGACCTTGGGCCAGTCACACTTCTCTGAAGTCTCTCAGCCCCACTTACCTCACAGAGTGTTTGTTGTGGGGGAGGAAGGGAAAGGAGAATGTTAGCCACTTTGAGACTCCTTCGGGTAGTGACAAAGCGGGATATCAAATCCAAACTCTTTGATTACAACTCAGAAATGTCGGGAACCGGGGAGAGAATTGTGCCCTTTTCATATTATGAAATTTCCAACCCCTCTTCTGCAAAGCAGGACTGTCTTGACCTTCATCTGGTCTTGTGCATGAATTAGTATTAAGTATAATTCACTAATCCCTGCTGTGACCACAAAGAGCCCACAAGTTGAAGATTATTTCATGTAGGAGCCATGTGTTCACCATCATAGACAGAGACAGTGCTGTATTTGAAGGTGACCTCTATCTGAAGGACAGTTTGGTCCAAGTCAAGATTTAGGATAAAAAGCCACAAGAATAGAAAGCACAGACTTTTAGCACCCTCTTCTGCAAATCAATCAAAGTTGCCTCAAAACTAAGGTAAAAGTTAACACCCATATTTAAACCAACTGTGGATGACCCTGAAAAAGTGGACTCAAGTCCACAATAGCTTATTCCAAAATTTCTTAGTCTTTATGACACTTTGCTGTTTTCATAGCAGACTAGCCCAACTGTCCCCTCTGAATATTCACCACAGGGGATGAACTTCACCAAGTTCTCTGTGGCTTTCCATATCCTAAGATTTCTTGCATTTCTCTCTCTCTCTTAAATGGTATTTTAAAGATAAATGAACATTGGCAACATTCAGTTATTTTTCTCCAGAAATATCCCCAATAGCAATTCAACAAATATACTCTTATCATACATAGTTCTGTTTGTAGGTAGCGTGAGCTGAGAATATCGAAGTGATAAATGATAAAAGAGATTTTGGAATGAGGAAAATTTATCTTTTTGACAGCTGAGTTAAGATAGAGGCTGCTAAAGTCTCCTCCAGTTGTATGTTAGTACTGCATTTTCTGAAATAGTGTTCAAGGTTAGATCTACTGAAAAATATACAACTGACTTACCTAAAGTTTCACACAAGAAATCTAGACAAAAGTAACAGCATTGCAAAGTTTGTGTGTGGGAGTGTGTAGGATAGAGAGAAAACTACAAACTGGTTTTAACACACATGTGTCATGCAGACACCACATTGTATATATCATATTCCTAACTGATTAAAAAATTTCCAGTACATTATTATCTCACACATGCAGTTTTTTCTGGGGGGGGGGGGATGCAGGGATACACATACCCCTAAATATTTTGTGAATCTAAGTGTGGCCTCATTGAGAGGCAGTATTTCAATATGAGTAAGAAAATGAGAGTACCCCTTTTTTTTTTTAGAAAAAAGCACTGCACACGTGATTATATTTGGATGAACTTCCAAAGATTTATTGTTTCTAGCCAGATGAAGTTATTCCAGATAAGGTTAGAAACAGATTCACAGTAATACTAGTTGATCATGGTCATGGCTCCATTGTGTTCTCCAGCCAAAGGAGAACTTAACAGGAGCTTAACAGGATTTCCTCTCGAGTTTTCATTATCTTGCCTGTTTGGACAATTGTCTACCTAGGGTACACTGAGCAATTTAACATATTTTTCCACTGCTTACAACATGGACTGAAGCCTGAATTTGTGGAGAGTTGATATTGAAACATACCTACTATGTAATGTATCCCAGGTCTAAATTGTGTACTTTATTTGAAATCACACAAAGCTAGATAGACAATTGTACTGGTTCAAATATATGTTTTCTATTTCAATTCTCCGCTGCATGGCTGTTGTTCCCTCGTGGCTTGCATTCAGAGGCAGTGATTCCTGGTCATATATTCACTGTGATGGTATCAGACAGACAGTGCTGGCTAGTGCCTCTTGGGACTGGTGGTCCAGAAGACACAGAGGCCAATCAGAGGTGGAGTCTGAACCAATGACCGGCAAAGCCAACTAATTCTAGTGTTGCCCCCATCTTCCTCCCTGCTCAGTTCTACAGGGAGGCTAAGGAGGAGGAATCTGACACACACATAGCTAACCCCTGGGTGGGTTGTAAGAAAACAGGCAGGTGGGGGCTGGTGGAGTGCCAAATGGGATTGGTGGGGCACGTGCCCTAATGGACCAGCCTTCCCTGAAGACACATTGACGTCTTTCCACCATTACAAAAAAGACAAGGCTAACCTGCAGTGGAAATGCAGGACCCCTTTTGTTTCTGTAATGTGTGGAAATGTCTTGCAGCATCTGTTGCGCTTTTGTGGATCTTTTTCCCAGTGGACATTGCTAAAATACAGGCTTAAGCATTTCCTAGAAACTTCTTGTTTAGGCTATGGAGAATATGCTGCAGTAAGAGCATTGAGGAAGAGGTTTCCTTTGCACATAATTTACTGTTTCTAACATACCGTAGATGTGGGATGAGTGATTCTAATCACTGAATTTCATTAGCTATCAGAATAATGGCTGCAAACAAGAAGAATGTTTATTAGCATCCACCAGAAAAGCCAAAAGGTTCACCACAGATGTACGGTAATCACAAAACTGCATTAACGAAAGATTAGTTAACAATGAGGCCTGCTGTGGTTTAGAAGATGGCGATTGTTGCCACAGAATCTGGAAGACTAGCTCAGATTTTCCATGGTTTGTAGAGTTAGAGCTACCATGTGGTGTGTTCTTTAAGGTGCCATCACACTGAATATGTTCATTAAAAAGCCAGCTTTTTGAAGCCGTGAGGTTTTTTGAAGTGTGCAGTAGAATACAACTTTTTTTTTTTTTTTTTTTGAGGAGGGGATATAGTGGGGTTGGTTTGGGTTTGGGGTTTTTTTGCAAAATTTTGCCAACAGAAAAAGTAAAGGAACACAATAATATGTCACATCAAAAAGTGCCCATCATAAAAGAGTTGCAGTAAAGATTGACAGTAACTTTTGTATCTGGGCTCTTAATTATTTTAAATCAGAATCTTCCCTCCTTGTGTAAATGTTAGTATTGTTGAGTTTCGAAAACACAGACTGCTACTTATTGGCGGTGGTCCCATTTCTTGCCTGACATTTCAGTCAGAAACGCAGCAGAGCAGGTGGGGCTTGGGAGAGGGCCAGCTGCTAATCACTCTCCAAAACAAAATTTTCATTTAGGCGTTTTACGTTTTCCAGGCATTGACCTGCTCATTTTTCAGGCATTTCAGAGTGCGAGCACTTTGATCACATTCCAACCCAAACACGATTGTTTACATACAGTATGGCAGCGTACAATTTGTTAAACCTTGATCTGGATTTTGATATTTTTTTTCAGACACTAGCTGCATACTTCACAAGCTGTGCAGTTTACACCTGAGGCTCTTCTGGCTCAGAAATGCTGGGGTTTCTTTTTCTTTCTTTCTTTCAGGTAAACATTCATTCCCATTCTCTTCAATAGAAGTCTTAGTAATAGCCTCTCCAGAGGTTAAGAAGTGCAGGAAGATGATTGGCACGAGTGACTTGTAAGAGGCATTTCCAATGCTGCAGATAAAGGGGGAAGCAGACTCACTGCCTGCTGTTTGTAAAGCTGTATTGAAACATCATTTCCCCCCCTTTAATTATATGAAATGTTCACTTAGCCCAGGTCTCAAGGGAAAGGCAATTGCTTCATATGAAAAGACCTTAGGGAAAGCCAACACTTCTCCTGTTCTGTTCTGTTCTGTTCTGTATGTTTGCATGCATCATAAGGCGACCCCAAACTTGTTATGTGTTGAAATTAACACTACAGTGCTTCAATGGTAGAAAACTCACCAGCATGGTCAAGATGAGTCCTTAGACCAGGATTACAGAAGAAAAGAAGCATTACTGGAAAAATCGGACTTCTGCTTTAAGAGGCAATCAGTCTGTATGCCAGGTTTGGTTACTCCCACAGCAGAGGAGTGTGTGGAGGAATAATACCCTGGGCTGCCTCCTTATTAGTGACTTATAGCACTAATATTAATTGGTTTCCCAAAATTCTTAACAAAATTTTAAAAAGAAAGTTGGGAAAAACACCCTTCTCAGTCGCTGACACTGCTATTAGTGGCGATGCTAAAAATGGTGGTGATCAGAAATGATCTTTTCCACTTTTCTTTTTAAAATAATGTTATACAGTGGTACCTTGGGTTAAGTACTTAATTCATTCCGGAGGTCTGGACTTAACCTGAAACTGTTCTTAACCTGAAGCACCACTTTAGCTAATGGAGCCTCCCGCTGCTGCCGCGCCGCCGGAGCACGATTTCTGTTCTTATCCTGAAGCAAAGTTCTTAACCTGAAGCACTATTTCTGGGTTAGCAGAGTCTGTAACCTGAAGCGTATGTAACCTGAAGCTTATGTAACCCGAGGTACCACAATACAGTGGCACCTCTGGTAAGGACCTTATTTCATTCTGGAGGTCCGTTCTGAACCTGAAACAATTCTTAACCTGCAGTGCCACTTTAGCTAATGGGGCCTCCCACTGCCGCAGCGCCACCGCCACACGATTTCTGTTCTCATCCTGAAGCAAAGTTCTTAACCCGAGGTACTATTTCTGGGTTAGCAGAGTCTGTAACCCGAGGTACCACTGTAGTGTAATACATGTGTGGAGTCAGAGCCAATTACAGGTGGAGCCACCTGATTCTAGGTTTGCCCCCATCCTCCTAACCTGCTGAATTCTTTAACAGCAACACTCAGATTAAGGAAGAGGAAGCTGGCAGCCAGTGCCATCCCCCCTGGAAGGCAGGTAGATGAGGGCTGGCTGACAGACTGAGGATGGTGGGGCATTCGCCCTAATGGACCACTCTCTGCTGGATAGCGCTATAACATCCTTCCACTTTATTGATATAGATATATCCCAAATAGGTTTTTAGCAGTCCTTAAAAGATAATTAAAATGAATAAAGTGATAAAAGATCACAATGGAAAAGGGTTATAATGAATGTGTGCTGAGCTGTGGTAGATTCACCTCTTTGATACTTCCTTGTACATGTTGAACCCCCATTCCTTTAAAAAGATAGATGAGCAGTGCTAAAAGCATCTGTAATTGTGGAGATTGTGCTGATCATATAAAGAAGAAGAAAAGTGGGCTTTTCTATGGTCTGTGAAAAGACAGAACTACAGGGAAAATGCAGGATGACGGTATTGTATGGATGCTCTGAAAAATGTAAGGGAACAAAGCATGGAAATTACACACTAAATGCCCAGTGTGGAAAAACTCTGCAGAAGAAGGCACTCAAAGTTCTCTGACCTGAGATTTAAGTCTGCACTCATTTCACGCCACCACACGAGAGAGTGGCAGGCATAGCCATGGTGATCATTATGGTTGTCATAGTAATAAACCTACTATACTCCACCACATTTGCCATTATTTGCTAACCTCATGGAAGTCACTGTGGACAGTGCCAAAAACTGTTCAGACTAAAGAATACTGAAAGTGTTTAAAAACAGAAACGCTTCTGGCATCCATCCAAAATGACTAAGCCGTGGCATTATTCAAATCAAAGCTTACCTGTGTCATATTTTAGACATCTGTCTACTTATTCCTATGAGTTCTAGCTGCTAGTTTGTTGCTCATGTGTGACTTATGGGTTTAAAGGAATATACAAATAAAGGGAAATCAAAGCAGTCTATTAAAGAGTTTAAAGGAAGCGTTACTGAATAGCATAATAATAGCACAGTATTTATATAGCTTAGGGAGGGGGAGACAGTGGATTGGGATCTACTAGTAGATCTCTGGGTTATTTACAGTGGATCAGCAAGGGTTTCTTATTTCCATTTGTTTAACAACAACAACACACCTT
The DNA here is from genome assembly GCF_964234715.1 of Podarcis melisellensis. Lineage (NCBI taxonomy): Eukaryota > Metazoa > Chordata > Lepidosauria > Squamata > Lacertidae > Podarcis > Podarcis melisellensis. The sequence continues at coordinate 42,910,129 of NC_138530.1, forward strand.
TTCCCAGCTAGTTTTTAAAGAGCATTGTTAAGATGGTGAGACATTTTGTCTGGCAGTATCTCCAGGTGCCCCTAAATTCATGCAAGTAGAGTCTGGTCAAGTGTGACAGACATGACATCGGCATTTATTTACCATTGCTGAATACTATGAAGAGTGTTGTGGAGAGAATGAAAAACCTCTGCAATTCTACAGTAAAAGAAGCAAACCTAAATGGAGAAATGAACATGGAAATAGAAACTGTTCTAGTGTGGGTTAAACTCACTTTAAAAAACTTGGGAATCCCACCAAGGCAGGCTCTCAAAAGTCTACTCAAGAAGGAGACCCTCAAACTATGGCTGAGGCATGCACAGACATTAAGCGGTTTCTCCAGTTACTCGCAGGGCAACAAGTGAATCCCACAAAAGCACCATGTAGTAAGTGACCCCTTTTGGCCTGTTCTTTGAGTGACTCATTTGCTACTCTAGAGAGCAGGGTATGAAGATGAAATAATATATTAGGATGGGATCACCATATCCTTTATGTAAAAGCAAACTTCAACATTTCCACATATCAGTGTTTTTGGACCAACATTCTTAGGGCCAAATTGGACACAACTCGGAGGTTGTTGCTGTTAATTAAATTTTTCTTTTGTGTATCTTTATTTTATATGCCATTGTAGATTTTGTTCATGTGAAAATTGTTGGTTGTTTGCTTTTGGATGGTGGTGCTGTGGTGTAAACCACTGAGCCTCTTGGGCTTGCTGATCAGAAGGTCGGCGGTTCGAATCCCTGCAATGGGATGAGCTCCCATTGCCCTGTCCCAGCTCCTGCCAACCTAGCAGTTCGAAAACATGCCAGTGCAAGTAGATAAATAAGTAGCGCTCCGGCAGGAAGGGAAACAGCACTCTGGTTTCTGTAATGGTGTTCCACTGCACCAGAAGCAGTTTAGTCATGCTGGCCACATGACCCAGAAAGCTGTCTGTGGACAAACGCCGGCTCCCTCAGCCTGAAAGCAAGATGAGCACCGCAGCCCCACAGTTGCCTTTGACTGGACTTAACCGTCCAGGAGTCCTTTACTTTACCTTTATTGTTTATGATGACGTTTATAATTATGTTTCTTTTATGTTGTAAGCTACCTTGAGCTTTGCTTTAACGACGAAAAGGCATCATACAAATAAAATTACGTTGTATAAGTATGAGAAAAGACTGTGAAAGCAGTTCAGCTCTGGAACGGAATTCCTACTTTCAGAATGACACACAGAGACACCCTGTTCTTTAATTTCAACTGTATACATTTTGCATGCAGCCCCTTGGTAGATCTTTGGGTTTCTAGAAAAAGAAAACAGGAGATCCAACTAGCCTGGAGTCTCTCCACACTAATACAGCTCATTTCAAACACTTAGAACACTTCAAGTGCATTTTTTCAGTAGTCCTTACAAGAGACCTGTATGGTAAGCTAGAATTTTTATTTTCTTGTTACAAATAGGGTGACCACTGATTCTACATTCAAAACGAAGAACTGCATCACATACACCAAAAAACAGGACATAAAAAGGTCCTAGATTTATATTATATTGGCATGTGCTAATTTATATGTATAGGTGCAAATTTAGAAATAGCTACTATAATTTGATTATAAATACATCTCACCATATCAGGGGAGCATATGACCAGATGTCCTGGGTACCTGCCTAGTCTGGTGCCCAGGTGCTCTTGCCAATGGGCAGCTGCTCTCCTTTCTCATGGTTCTTTGCCTTTAAACTGGACTTAGAACAGAGAGCTCTTCAAACAGAGAATTGTCCTCTGTAAAGTGTGGCTTCCCTAATTGCAAAAGAGGGTCAGAGGCTTGGTATGTTTGTGGCTCAGTTGTCATTTGGACCCGGGACTCCCCAGCTCACCCTTGTCATATACAAATGTATCCAAATGCTACTGATTTAGTGGCTGGCTAATTGGTTTAAAGGGAGAGGTGAGTAATCAACTAAAAATGTTTTAATTGGTGGACAGCATTGCACAAGAGATGCCCGTTTCCAGAAAGAAACAAGTTTGCTTGTGAACATATGAAACATTCACCTCTGCTTTCTACTGCTGGCTCAAATATAGAATTGCAACATGGCCTTGGGCAAATCACTTAACATAATCTTTGCTTCAGATCGTTGTCTGTAAAATGACATAACTGTGCTTCCATACCTCACAGGGATATGGGGAAGGTGCATGGGGGGGGGAGATAAGAGTAGACTAATGATTGCCAGATGCTCAGATGTTTCACTGATGAGGACCATGCAAGGACTCTGATCAAAGGAGGAGCCATTAAAAAAGGTCACTTTTGAGAGACTTTATTAACATCTTGGGTAGGCAATTAGTCCTCCTCTTAACTGGAACTTGTGCTTTGTTTTCTTGACCCCACCCGCTTCTCAACATAATCTTGCCTGCTTGCACAGTATACAAATATTAATTTGTTATTGAAGTGGCCCCAGGAGAGAGCCTTCACAATAGCCCACTTCATTTAAAATTGGAAGAAAGGGCTTCTGTATGAATTTAACTTTTCAAGTGTTTTCTGAAAACGTACACAAGTTTAATTTAGGACACACACAATCACACAAACATAGTCATTGGAAAGAAAGGCAACACAGACTTCATCTGTCTGGGCATAAGACACCAATTAAGACTGGCTAGGAGGCACACTGCTGGTTAGAAAACACACAGGGTTGTAACACAACATGCCTTTATTCTGCTATAAACACTTAAGCAGGCAGGTATCACAAGACACAGCAAAGAGGCTCCCCTGCTGAGCTGGCTAGTTACCATTCATCCCTACCAGCGAACCTGATGAATTAACCACTAAATAAATGTGTGCCTAACCCCACCCATCTCTTTTCTCTGGCAACCCCCTGTACCAAATGGCTGGAAGTGATCCAAGACAGATCTAATGAGGCAATGGCTCCAGAATCAAGGCTAAATCAGTTTGCACTCAGGATTAATTGTGTCCTTTTGTGAATTAATGGGGTGGGGTGGGGGATTCAACAGAGCAAGAGGTCCAGCTGACCTAGACCTCTCTCAGGTCAACCAGAAGGGAACAAGATCAGAATCACATTGTCTTCCGGTCAACCCAGAACTGACCTGGTCATCTGGGGCCATTTAAAACAGCATGCTGATGTGTTACAAGACCCCTGTCGGAATAGCTCCAGAATAAGCAACTAGTCAGGTTACAGCAAGGTCAACTGGACCTACGTGCGTCGCCTGCATGCTAAGATGAAAAGAAACACTCTGGGAACACCTGTTTTAATTATTTGGCATTTTGTACCAAAAGCCATGTATTTTAAAAAATCAGATTCATCTAAACCAGAAGTTAAAAAACCAAACTTATTTATGGATACAGTATTGTATACTATTTGGAACCAAAACAACAAGCTGAGGCTCAGCAGAACATAACCGAGTACATATACATTTTCTATTTTCTATCTTCATCATCAATGCTGCCCAGCCCTTTGGCCTACTGCAATTCTTAATAAGATGCACTGGTGAGAGTTTTGTTAACTGGAATGACAGTGAAACAGTTCTCATTTTATGTTAGCACTTCTGTTGCTTGAACCTTACTTTCAAATCCTGTAAATCAATGTTTCTCATCCTAGAACTGGAGGGTTGCTTGTCAGCCATCTGGTCCAAACTCTGCAAGAAACTGGAGCATTTGCAACAGACGGCTGTCCAGTCTGACTGTCAACCTCCAATGAGGTAGAGTCCTACACATACTTGAGAGGAAATACCACTGAACTCAGGGCAAGACATAGGGTTACACCACAAAGGTCTCCCCATACTGAGTAACTGGAATATAAAAAGACAGGTGAGAATCAGCCTGAGTGCACAGAGTTGTGCCATGCTACTTGAGGGGGAAAATCATAACCCATAGATTCAAAATGGGTATAACCACTTAGGGAACGAGATCTTTAAGTTATAATAGAAGGCTCACTGAAAACAACTGCTCAGCATGCCACTACAGTGAAAAAAATCCATTTTAATGTTAGGCATGATCAGGAATGGGAATGAGAAGGAAACAGCAAGTGCCATAACCTATTAGATATACCAATGGTGGTGTATGAACTTTTGTGGTACAATGCACAATTCTGACTGCAACATCTTTTTAAAAATAACATTTTTAAGTTGGAGAAGAGATGCGGGATTATCCCTAGGAATAAAGAATTAAGAAGCCTTTTATTTTTGTATTTTGTAAAGGCAACTAAGGGATGACATGATAAGAGGTTTGTAACATTTTTAAATGTATGTCAGTATATGCCACCCTTTCCTCAAGGAGCTCAGGGTAGTGTACATGGTCTTCCTACTCATTTTCATCCACACAACCCTGTGAACTTGGCTCAGCTAGGAGACTGACTAGTCTAAAAACTAGTGAGCATCATTGCTCAGTGCAGTTATCAACCTAGTCTCCTTTATCTCATTCCAATATTCTAACCACTACATTTTGAAATCTGAGAAGAGAATGAATAGTGGGGAAATTACTGATTGGTGGTCTAAACTACTTGGGCTTGCTGATCAGAAGGTTGGCAGTTCAAATCCCCACAATGGGGTGAACTCCCATTGCTCTGTCCCAGCTTCTGCCAACCTAGCAGTTTGAAAGCACACCAGTGCAAGTAGATAAATAGGTATTGCTAAAGTGGGAAGGTAAACGGCATTTCCATGTGCTCTAGCACTCGTCACGGTGTCCCGTAGCGCCAAAAGGTCTAGTCATGCTGGCCACATGACCCAGAAAGCTGTCTGTAGACAAACACCAGCTCCCTTGGCCTGAAAAGCAAGAGGAGCGCTGCACCCCATAGTCACCTTTGACTGGACTTAACCGTCCAGGGGTACTTTACCCTTTTACTTTTTTTACAGAACTTCTTTATATGAATAATGAATGAATGATTCGATATATTTGTAACCTAGCAATAACTTATTGCTCTAGGATATTATTATGGCTAATTTCACAGTGGGCTATAAACTCTGCTTAGAGAGAGTTCTCTCTAGCAGGCCATGTTTGAATTAGAGCGCTGAATGACAGGAAGGCAATTGTGATGTTCTTACTCTTCATACTGCCTTCCCTCTATACAGTACCCGCTTCATCATTCATTTCCCTTTTAGTAGTTATGTCTCCAGGTGCACGTCCAGGAATGTTTCGTTTAACTGCTCCTCACTAGCCCTTTATGCAATACATCATTAAAAATCAGGTAGCTTCCAACTAGGACTGTTGTGTCCAACTCCACATAATCACATGTGCTCAAATACAATGTTCATGAAACACAGTTATAAATCACTCACTCAGTTTACCATAGCTAAGGTTTTAAACATGGTCTTTATCTGGAAGCGTACCATTTCCCTCGACTGGCACAGAACCAATGCCTTTTCATTGGAACAAAATGGTTTTGTACATAAGTGAAGTGTGCGTGAGCGTGTCTGTGTGTGCTCACACACTCACACATGGCTCACATACACCAACTCTCCCAGGCAACTATCAAAGGACAATATATTATAGAAACCTCTTTGGAAAATAACATTGCAAGTTTTAAAATACTAAATTTTGAATTATATTTCCCAAGCATAGTCATGTTTTTAGAGTGGGGGAGGAACCCATCCAGTGCTATTTTTCTAGAAAGAAAGGTGCCAGAAATCACCATGAACTCCTCCCTTGTTCTCTTATAATGGCAATGGTGTCCACCTGAGAAGTGCTAGAACTGAGTTCCGGCGAGTTCTGGAGGGAAAAAAAGCCTTGATCCCATCTAAATAAATTAAAACCAACATACCGTAATTCCACAGAATACAAAATGGAAACACAAACAGGCTACACTAAATCAATTTTTCTTGGCTGCTGCAGTCTAGCTTTAGCCATTTAGTTAATCTTCATAAACAAGTAACTCATTCAAAAGAAAATAAATTAAATGTTCTGCCTTGAGGAATGGTTTTATTTCAAATCTTTTGTAGTTACGATGTCATAATGTAAACTCTGCTAATGTGGCTTCTCTTTTGTCTTCTGGAACATCTTGAAAACGATTTGGTGGAAGAACGGAAAAGACTAATTTTTTATTAAATGAAACAATTTGAAAGCAAAACAATTTCTGTAACACTGTTACAACACAAGGAGAAACAAAACAAAAAAACAAGCATATATTCTGGAAGGAAATGCTTCTTTTGCAAAAGAAAAACACTTCTTTTTACGAAGTTTCTGGACCATATGTCATAGTGCTACTGTAAAAACAAGAAATCATTCTGGGAGTGTTATGTAAATGCGCAGAACTAGCATTGTACTGATAAGACATTGCTGGGTGGGAAATGTTCTTTTAAAGTGAAAAGGCATGTGTAAAATGGAAGCAAGTTATACATTAACTGGTGCCAGCTTTAAACCTGTACAGTGGTACCTTGGGTTAAGTACTTAATTCGTTCCAGAGGTCCGTACTTAACCTGAAACTGTTCTTAACCTGAAGCACCACTTTAGCTAATGGGGCCTCCTGCTGCTGCCGCGCCGCCAGAGCACGATTTCTGTTCTCAACCTGAAGCAAAGTTCTTAAGCTGATGCACTATTTCTGGGTTAGCGGAGTCTGTAACCTGAAGCATATGTAACAGAGGTACCACTGTATTAATAAATAAAAATAATAAATAATAAATAATAAATAAGCACTGTACTGTATAGTAAAACAAATCTGTGTAAGATTCATTTAAGCCTGGAGCAGTCTGAGGCCCTGGACATTCCCAAACATGCACAAGGCAGTATTGCGGACAGTGTAGTTCCCAAAATGCCCAGCATCAACAAGGAAATGCCAATAACAACAATCTGAGCGCAAATAAGTTTTATATTGTGATAGTGGGGGAAACTGTGATCAAATGACCTGTGTGCTTGCTCCACTGACCGTCCAGGTTGATGCGTAATTTAGAGAGATATGCTCTCCCCTCTTAAGTTTCTTTATCTTTAAACCAGACTTGGGTTGGACAGACCTTCAAGTAAAGTTCTGGCTTATCTAAAGTAGGACACACTCTTACCCTGAGGCACTGGCAGCTCAGTGCCATGAGAACTACACCTCCTGTGATATTTAACTGTTCCGTTCACAAAGTTTATCTGCAGGATCTCCTGGTCCAGTTTAATTTTGTGGCTTTCAGGCTATGAATGGATTGCTTTTTGCCAATTCCAGTGCTTCATGTCAGCGGTTGTCACTGGTGTATTTGTGGTTGCTTCCACACAGCTCCAATTGTGGTTCGGGCAGATTGTGTGTTTACAAACCATGTCAGTCATGCCCGGTGCATGAATAAGATGGATGAATAGAGAGGAGGTGAAACTTTCCACATTACAGTGGTACCTCGGGTTAAGTACTTAATTCGTTTCAGAGGTCTGTTCTTAACCTGAAGCACCACTTTAGCTAATGGGGCCTCCTGCTGGAGCACAATTTCTGTTCTCATCCTGAAGCAAAGTTCTTAACCTGAAGCACTATTTCTGGGTTAGCGGAGTGTAACCTGAAGCGTATGTAACCTGAGGTCCCACTGTATAGTTTGTCTACAGGTGCAAAAATGGGCAAAGTCTAAAAACCTCGAGTTCTTTCACTATGATAAGGATAAATACGTCTGGCAGAAAGGTTGTTTTCCAAAAACCAGGATAATCGTTACTTTTTAAATTAGCTTCACAAAAATTTACACTGAAGAATTTCAGTACTGCTGAAAATGAAGTTACAAGAATATGTTTTGTTTTGCAGACAATGGGGATACTTCATAGTCTAAAACACTAAACACGGTGGAAATATTTTGGAGGTGCATACTCAAAATGAAGGGCTCAAGGTTATAAGAGGCCTTCTTTCAAATCAGCACCATTCATTAAAGCATTTATGTTTATCAGGACTACAAAATGAGGTCACTCCTTTAGGTTCCATAGAACCTGCAATGGCTGTTTTCTCTCATTCCATGATTGCTAATTACAAGTCTGATTGAATATAGCCTGTCTTTAATTATACAGCCTCTTTATTTTCTTTTTATATATATAAAAAATCTAATCAGACACTAAATAAATGCTATTGTTATAAGGAGTCAGGGTCAACATACCAGGAAACCTTATTATCATGTGCATTGGCTGTAGCAGAAATCAAGGGTTGTGTAATGATATTCAAAAAGTGTGAATACTTCAATAAAGTCCTACAAATAGTGGAAGCTACTTTTCCTGTTCTAAACCATTACTGTCCCATAGGCTTTTAAACCACAGATGCCCTCTAGGTGTTGTGGGACTATAGTTCTCATCTCTAGCCCTGACTATTGGCCATGCTGTTCATAGCTGATGGAAGCTGTATTCCAACAACATCTAAAGGGCCGCAAGTTCCCCATTCTTGTTTTCAGCCTACGGTGCGTTCGGTTCTGTTTTAACATTCCTCTTGCCCTTTCTGTAGTTAATCAAGGCTTGTCCTTTCAGTATCCTTTTACGCTGTTGTTGGAAGATAAAGTTAAGACATTCATTAGCAAATCATGTATTCTGGCACAGGCTAAAAATGCCAAAGCTTTTTATCTCATGCTTCAAAGATGCAACTGTCACACAGAAGCCTTTGGGAGAATGGTTCCCGAATTTGAAATTCGTATTAAGTCTTGTAGAAGGCAGCACAAAGGTAAGCCTTGCACCTTGAAAGCAAAGGAAACAAAGAGAAACTTTATCTCTCATATTTAATCACACTAGGCAGCATCTCGGTAGTATACTCTGTAGTTCAGGGCCAGAAATGCTCCACTCGCAAAGGGCAGGAAAATATTTAAGTTGGTCCATCTCTGGCTCACTAGAGAACTCCTGGCCAACAAGAAGCAACAAGAGCAAGCAGGTTACACATTTGCATAGTGGTCCCTTGTGTCCCTGCAACTCCATGGATTTTAGCAGTATGTTGATGAAGATCCGCATGTTAGCATGCCTATGCCCCGCCTCAACTGATCACTGTTGTTATGGTCCAAACTTAGTTGCTCTCTAAGGTGCTACTGGACAATTTTTTAATTTATTTTGACTGCGTCAGACCAACACAGCTACCTACCTGAATGGAGATGGGGATTGTTATAGATGAAAATTATTATTTAGGGTGGTTTCTAGCTGTAGTGGTCTAAAATAATATGAAAAAAATGGTTTTTTATAAGTATAAATTCAAGGTTGTAATAACTTAAGATTAAAGATTTGGGTAGAATAAAGAAGGAAAGAAACTGCTGAGCTAATATATTGAATTGGAATACAAAAAAGGGAGGTACAAGGAGGTCCGAGAAATAAGTAAATGAAAAATAATATGATGAGAAGACTGATTGTTTTTAACAACTTTTATTTTGTATTTTTTTCTTTTTTCTTTTTCTATTTTGTAATGCAAAAATCTTAATAAAAATCTTATAAAAAAAAGAAAATTATTATTTAGGGTCATTCCACAGAGCTTCCGCTGATTATGGAAGAATCAAATAATGCAACATACCCAGTTCTATGGTGTTCTTTCTAAATACTCCTAGATGCCATTGCATGCAGCTGAAGTGCAATGCAATTTCACAAAAATCCTGCTCCTCCCATAAACATTTGTAAGTATTAGTATTGTCTATGGCTGTTATTACCAATTTTTCACACACATACAAACAAACAAACAAACAAACACAAACATATGAAGTGAATCCTTCATTTGTACACTACATTCACCAGATATTATGATCAATGTATAAAAAGAAGGAGTGGAGTCACATTTCATATGTGCGCAGGCTTTCTGCAGACATTCAACTTAGCACTGAAGCAGAGGTGGGAAACTTCAGGCCTGGAAGCCAAATCATAGCTGTCAACCTTCCCTTTTTTTGAGGGAAATTCCCTTATTCCAGCGCCGTTTCCTGCTGTTTCCCATTGCTATCCCGGATTGTTAGATATCCCATAGACTGTCCCCGGGACAGGGATGCTGCTGAAAGTTGACAGCTAAGGGCCAAATGCAGCCCTCCGGGTCTCTCAGCCTGGCCCTTGGAACTCTCACCAGGCCACGCCCCTGACTGGCCCTGTTTTGCACCTTAAATATTTTTGCCTGGCTGGAATGTGCCTTGAATGCCTCTTGCTTGTTTGGATGAAGGTTACAAGGGGATGGGTGATTGTGTGTAGAAACCATCCTACTGGTACAAGGGCAAAATTTGCATTCGGTCCTCCACCCACTTTTTCCTTCTAGCCCCACCCACCACAGGCAAGCTGCCTGCTGAAAGATCCCTAGAAGAAACACAGTCCTTGGGCTGGAAAATGTTCCTTACCCTTGGTGTGGAACAGGGAAGCAGGGACATGTCCAATACCACCCACACACATTCATACCCACATCAATGGTAACATCTGCGCAGGGCATGCAGAGACTGAAAACAAGGGTGCCAGCTTTCAAAGCAGGGCAAAATCAAACCTTGAAAATATATTAAAATCTTAAATAGATCGTATGTTTTGGGTTGCAGCCATGCACCGCTATTTATTAAGGAAACAACAACCCAGCCATTCTGGTCCTACCTGGATTTTGAACTCCGTTTTATGGATAACTAATACGGCCTCTGGGGCGAAACACTCAACATTTAAAGACCAACTCTTAATGCAAAAGGTCCAGCAATCTCCTGTTCAGGCTGCTTTCAGGCCTGCTAAGCTTCAGCTGTAGTTTTAAAATATTTTATTCATCACAGCCTAGTCTTCCCCCAGTCTGGGGATCTTTGAACTCCAGCTCCCATCAGCCCTTACCAGTATGATCTGGGATGATGGGAATTGAAGCCTAAAACATTGCAGTGCTGTTTTTCTAGAAAAAGCGGTGCTGGAAGTCACCATAAACTCCCTTGTTCTCTTATAATGGCAATGGCAGCCACTTGAGAAGTGCCAGAACTGAGTCCTGGCGAGTTCCAGCTGAGAAAAATGCCCTGTCTGGGGGTATGTGAGGCTGGGCTATGCTGGCCAAAGGGGTATGATTTAACCATATATAACAGCTAGCTCCTTAAAGCAACCCTCTCATCTCCTGGACAACATTAATCAATAATGAGAGACTCACAGGTTTTATCTTTTTTTCTTTCTTGCTTAAAAAAACCAAACCAAACACTCATTAAAATGGCAATTTTGTATCTGAAACATTGGCAGTTGTGGACAGTAACTGCCTCTGTAGTATAAACGGGAAAGAATAAATGTAAATTACGGGACACTTAACTTTTCTGAATTAGCTGTTAAATGACACAATAATCGACAATACGATGTTTGCAGCATCTCATTAATAAAACTCACAAGTTGTTTTCAGCAATTACGTGCAATCATTGTCATGTTATCACTGGCCAAGAATCATCCCTCACTGTAGGCTTCAAACACATAATTATAATCTCAGATTGCCAAGAAAATCACCCTGTCTGAACGGAAGACATGGAGAAGTATCCCACTGACACAGAAAAACACATCAGCTAAAGAGAGAGAGACAGAAATAAATTTCATCATGCGAAGAACCTGCTGCAAGAATGAGTCTCTACATTATTTTTCCTAACCTTTGTTCAGAGATTGAGATACTACTTCCCAGCGCCAACTTCTGAATCAACAAGCACCGCCACACCCTCTGCTAAGCATATGGCCCACCCAGATAGCAGTGACCCACTTCTACTTCCCATAACTGCCTGTCCATCCCCACTGTGCGCTACGAAGGCCATTTCCGCCGTTCCAGCCTTCCATGAAATTCACTTTGGTTTGAAGACCAAGAGGATATTGACATTAGTAAAGTGCTGCTGAGAGGAAAGCGTGTTTTCTCAGAACTATTTCTAGGCAGGTCCTTTGCAAATTGCATTTTCCAGTCTTCCTGCCTCTCTCATCTCTCTTTTTTAAATATATAACCCCTCAGTTCATATACAAAGAATACAGTAAATAAACAACAGCTGTCTTTCTAATCTATATGCTAAATTTCAGTACTTGGGTTTTATGCAGCATAGAAAGAAAATTAAATCAACTTTAATGTTTATATTTAATTCATCATCAAATGACCTGAGCCCTCGTATTGGCTAACTGATTTGTTGGTACAAAAGCCCTGGGAGAGAGAGACTTGGCTTGCCTCTTATGAGAGAAATAAATTTGGGGCAAATTTTCCAGCAGCAACCAATTCTCAATGATTGAAGTACAAGTATAAGCATACTACAGTTTTCCCACCAGAGTTTTTGCTATCCCCTGTATTACCTCTTTACGAAGTTTGCCCATGGCTATAGAAGCTGAACTGCTTCTATTATGGGTTTTTCTTGTGCACATAAATAATACTGATGGAACCAACAGTGGAAGAAGGGGCAACATCCTTCACTTGGTGCTCATATCATGGCTTAGTAAAACAGTTTCTTGTAACCTCTAAATCGGGAAACCATGGTTTAATCGCTGATTGTATTCCAAGACATGGCACTAGGATCTAATCTGTGAGAGAAGAAGGAAGGAAAAGGAGAGAGAAGAAGGGAGCATGGTTCTCAGCCCAAAAAACTATGAGTTGTTGGTTACAGATCACAATGTCTGAACCAGGATGGCATTTAACAGCTAACACAGACTGATTTTAAAAACCCCCTCGAAAACTCACTCAGAAACAAGTGTTCAAGCCACTGCATTCTGATGACCACTTTTACCACAAATGCAGTGAGCACCAGGTCAGGAGTGAAACAATGCGCAAATCACTTCTAAGAGATAGGCGTATTTGACAGCAGGATATTAAATTACGGGTGCTTGATCAGCACTAGCACAAGTACCGCACTAAAATAAAAGTGGGCTTTTTAATTGTCTGTAAAAGCAGTGAAGGCTCAGTGCCACAAGCTGGCTTGATTCCACATACTTTAACTAAACTGGGTATTGGATTTGACTGCCAAACACTCCAGCTTAATTAGTTTATGCATCACAACCTGAGATAATTCACAATTGTTTTAAAGAACTGGACTGAGGTAGAGCCTTTTAGAGGAAATTTAGCATAAAACGCATGGTTTTATCATTATGGTTTTTTTCACATTTTTTACAGGGTCTATTCAGTGAAACTAATTCTTTAAAATATACAGTCAGATAAATATATAGATATATAGATATGTATATTTATTCGGTAAAACTAATTCTTTAAAATATACAGTCAGATTAAGATATAGATATAGATTCCAAATGTCAATATTTTTACTGCAATGTTTGCTCATTTTAAGCTAGAGAATTTGGAAGTTCTACAGCAGCTTCACTAAATCTTTGTTTGCTTACAGGAGTTTGTTGCTACTTGTCCTGTTAGGGTGTTGCCCCCTCGTTGTTGCCTCACAACTTTGGCTTTTTTAAACACTTTGCTCCATTACATGAATTCTGTGTTAAATGTTAATATAATCATTCGTTCACTTGTCAAACGTCATTATTATCTCTTTGCAAAGTAGTTATCCTATCAGGTAACTACTTTGCCATCTTGCTTCAGGCTTTTGACTATCCCCAGGGAAATTTAGTTGCTTCAAAAAGTTAACTACTTTATTAGCTTCCCAAAAAAACATTTCATACATTTTAATGCGTAAACCCAACATTACTGATCAAAAATGAAATGTGACTTAAGAGGATTTAAAGAATAATTAATGACAATCCACTGCACTGTAAGTATTCTATTTAATCTTACCACATTCATAATAAAAATACAACCTGTGGCACTTTATATCTGCAGTGTATTGTTCAGTCATGGAATAGCAAATCTGTGAAATATATATATATATTTTTACAGGTAGTCAAACAGTTACAGTAATAGCTGGTCCATAGCATTTGTTGAGCCAAACAAATTTCCTGAGGCTTTTCCTCCTCAGCACACTTTAGGCTTGTTTCCATCACCTGTGGGCCAAGGGACTGACAAAAGGGGTTCTTGGATGTTAACAGGAGCCAAAGAACCTCCTCTGCTTTGCCACATACCTTTCTACATATAAGAAACCAGGCTCATCTGATTCCTGTTCCTGCCCCCCTTTCTTCTGCATCTCATGGGTTTTGTGAGCACCCGTGACATAGGTATTATTTGAACCTTGGGTTTCCAAGACAAGCCCAGCCCTCAGCCACAGTGGCTTTCAGTTGTTGTACAGAGGAAGGCTGTTTCCTGCCTATGCAAGGCTTGCCATGTGTCTGGGAAATCCAGGACATGTCCTCTTTCGTGGGGCCAACATGCGCAACCAGGGGGATGTTTATATTTTAAATGAAATGTCTGGGGGGTTGGGGGGTATTTATTCATTTATTTATGGGAGGGTTGCTTGGGCTCAGGTGGTTTTGGCTGTTCTGCATGTTACAGTTGCTGCCAGCCCAAGCCAGGGAAAGAGACTGGCATCAGCTCGGGCTGTGCTCTTTTTTGTTCTTGCAGATATGGCGACCATAGCCTATGCCATTACCTGAGCAAATCAATACAGTGGTACCTTGGTACTCAAACGGCTTGGCTCCCAAACAAATCACCTCCTGAACGCCGAAAACCCAGAAATGAGTGTTCCAGTTTGCGAATGTTTTTCGGAAACCGAACGTCTGACACGGCTTACAAGGCTTCCAATTGAGTGCAGGAAGCTCCTGCAGAGCCAATCGGAAGCCGCGCCTTGATTTTCGCACTGTTTCGGGAGTCGAACGGACTCCCAGAACGGATTAAATGTGAGAACCAAGGTACCACTGTAGATGGAGACTGTATTCTTTATTTATTTTTAAATAGCTATACAGAGCTATGAATCAAAGAACTCCATAGTGGTTTACAAACTAACAAATAAAATCAACATTACTAATACAAACCAGACTTGGCATAAATATAGCAGGAGCAAAAACCTAAGGGTGATAACGTAATAGGAGGACAGTTCTGGCCAGTCTACCTGGGTGCCAGTCAACACTATATATTGTAACTGTTAAAATAGCCACAATATCCTCCCCTAATGAGAGACCAAAGTATCATGGATATATCTGAAGGCTTTTCCCAGTAAGAAAAGGAGGCACAACCAAAGAGCTAAGCGAAAGCTGAGAAACAGCAATCTCAAAATGAGATCAATGCACAAAGAATAAAGCAAAGATCTAAATCATGTTGAGAGAAGGCTGAAAATTCCCGTACGCAGGACAGTCCAAGCAAGCCTTTTGATTGCCAATCAATAAGGAGGCTTAGAAACGTGACGGGAACTGACTTTTCCTATTCCCAGAAAAACTAATAAAGCAATTAAAGGGGAGTTTCGCTAAGCCATTGCTATAAAATAATTGACTTTTAAATTGAGATGTGAGAAAATAGGTTAGACAAGGTTAGAAAAGGTTAAAGGAGAAGTTAGGACATAAGGGGAGAAATGATTGTTTTCTTCTGCAAATAAGGAAAAAAAAGGATTAAGGACAGCTTTACACAGCTTTGCCTTTGGAAAGGACCTCGTCCCTGTCCTCTAGGTAATTGCTAAACAAGGACCTTCAAACAAAACTTGCAATTATCTGCTTTCTGTTCCTCAGCAGTTTAGTAAGCTGAACCCAACCAAATGCTATTATGTGGGTTCCAGCCAGCCAGCCAAACTCTTTTCTAGAATACTTCTTTCCATTCAGTGCTGGATTACCAAATAGGCAGAGGAGGTACCGGCCTGTGGGCCCCACACCTTTTAGGGGCCCTGCGACAACAGAGTTGATCTTGATCTTGTTGGTAAAATAAAAAATGCATTAGGAGATCCTTTGTGAGGGCCCCTCCAAGATTTCGACTGCCTTAGGGGCCTTCATAAGATTTAATCTGACACTCCTTTCCCAGTTTTAGATTTGATATCCCGCTTTATCACTACCCGAAGGAGTCTCAAAGCGGCTCACAATCTCCTTTCCCTTCTTCCCCCACAACAAACACTCTGTGAGGTGAGTGGGGCTGAGAGACTTCAAAGAAGTGTGACTGGCCCAAGGTCACCCAGCAGCTGCATGTGGAGGAGCGGAGACGCGAACCCAGTTCACCAGATTACGAATCTACTGCTCTTAACCACTACACCACACTGGCTCTCATTTTCTGTCATTCTCTCATTTTCTGTCATTCCCCTTCCCCAACAGACAGAGAGCATTTTGAGGCCATGGAGCATGTGTAGTTTGGGCTGTTTGGTGGGTCTAACGTTTTGGTGTGCTTTTGGAAATATGGGGGTTTTGCCGCCTCTGGGCCTGCCAGTACCTTCCTCTTGTGTTTTGGCACAAGAGGGGGACTAGCACTCAGGAAATTAGTTCGCTGGATCTCTCAGCGGCCTTTGATACAATCGACCATAACATCCTTCTGGACCGTCTAGAGGGGTTGGGAGCTGGGGGCACTGTTATACAGTGGTTTCGCTCCTTCCTCCTGGGCCGTGTTCAGAAAGTGGTGGGGGGGATGAGTGTTCAGACCCTTGGGCCCTCACTTATGGGGTACCTCAGGGTTCCGTCCTCTCCCCCATGCTTTTTAACATCTATATGAAGCCGCTGGGAGAGATCATCAGGGGGTTTGGACTGGGTGTCCATCAATATGCAGATGATACCCAGCTCTACCTCTCTTTCAAATCAGAACCAGTGAAGGCGGTGAAGGTCCTGTGTGAGTGCCTGGAGGCGGTTGGAGGATGGATGGCGGCTAATGGATTGAGGCTGAATCCTGACAAGACAGAAGTACTGTTTTTGGGGGACAGGGGGCGGGCTGGTGTGGAGGACTCCCTGGTCCTGAATAGGGTAACTGTGCCCCTGAAGGACCAGGTGCGTAGCCTGGGAGTCATTTTGGACTCACAGCTGTCCATGGAGGCGCAGGTCAATTCTGTATCCAGGGCAGCTGTCTACCAACTCCACCTGGTACGCAGGCTGACACCCTACCTGCCCGCGGACTGTCTTGCCAGAGTGGTGCTTGCTCTAGTTATCTCCCGCTTGGACTACTGCAATGCGCTCTACGTGGGGCTACCTTTGAAGGTGACTCGGAAACTACAGCTAATCCAGAATGCGGCAGCTAGACTGGTGACTGGGGGCGGCCGCCGAGACCACATAACACCGGTCTTGAAAGACCTACATTGGCTCCCAGTACGTTTCCGAGCACAATTCAAAGTGTTGGTGTTGACCTTTAAAGCCCTAAACGGCCTCGGTCCAGTATACCTGAAGGAGCGTCTCCACCCCCATCGTTCTGCCCGGACGCTGAGGTCCAGTGCCGAGGGCCTTCTGGCGGTTCCCTCATTGCGAGAAGCAAAGCTACAGGGAACCGGGCAGAGGGCCTTCTCGGTAGTGGCGCCCGCCCTGTGGAACGCCCTCCCATCAGATGTCAAAACGATAAACAACTACTTGACATTCAGAAGACATCTTAAGGCAGCCCTGTTCAGGGAAGTTTTTAATGTATGATATTTTAGTGTTTCCTGGTTTCTATGGAAGCCGCCCAGAGTGGCTGGGGAAACCCAGCCAGATGGGCGGGGTATAAATAATAAATTATTATTATTATATTATTATTATTATATATGGGAAGCATCTGAAAAGCTCACCTCTTCGGCCCTGACAAATGCAAACTTCAATGGAAAGCTAAAGCAATATATTGCCCCAAAAAATAAATAAATTATATCGTTGAAGTATTCTGTGGGAAAGCAGATTGAAAAAGATTGCCAACAGGTGTGTGATAAATAGGGTCTGGGATTTCTGTCAGGTGAAAGCTTGCCAGAAAGGTTGGGGAGAAAGATAGGTGGACGACTTCACCTCACTCGCCAGGTGCAGAATGTTGCTGGTAGCAATGAAAGCTACTAGTTGAGCTGCCAAAAGCTAGATAGCTTTACTAACCCCTCTCTCCATCCTACGAATGAGGGGCAGGGAACCTGGAGCATGTACATAGCTTTAATATATTATACTATTAATTAGCATCGTGGCCAAGATAAAAAAAAACTAGCATCTGGGAAGCAAAATAAATAAAAACAAAGGTTGGACAAGTTTTAAACCAGCCAGGTGGCAAGTCTAATCCCAGTCAAGGGGAGCTAGCTGATAACCATCAGCTCATTTCACACAAGTCATTAAACATCCATTAGAATGTAATTAGTTTTTATCACTGCGGACCTGTGCTGACCTGAAGTAGAATTTGAGCTACAGGACTGAAGCACGTTTTCAGAGCTCTGAATCATTCAGTCAGCCACATTGCTTCAGAGCTGGAAGCCAACTTCTTGTATGTTGCTCATGGTGGGAGATCTTCAGAGGAGGACTCCACAGAGATCCTGATCTGGCATACCCAAACACTGCCTCTTCAGACATGGGAAGGCTTGGTTGAGAAACGGGTGGTGCCTGAATTACTCATGCTACACAAACCAGTTATTACAATAATAACTGAAATATCACACACACGCTTCAAGCACCCACTTAGCTGGCCTTAACTTTTGCAGGTTTGTGTCTTGCGGAGCAGCTGATGCAACAGTGGGACCACGCATCCCTGGGTTTATGTACCCTTGTCTGATGGAGTGCATGCATGCAACCTGAGACTTCTCCTGCATGGAAGTTGCCACTGCTCTTCCCTTTTCAAGCCCCTGCTGGTTCTAGGAGACAATGGGGCAGGAGGTGGCATGAATGTGACTGGCCCACCTGTCATCTGAACAGCTTCTTCCTCCTCTTCCAAAACATCCTGCACCTCCATCTTCATCTCTGACTGCTCTTCCCCCTCCCCTGCTTTGCAGGTGGCACCAAACCCTATAAATTGCTAGTCCCCTCTTCTGGGTCAGTCTCCAACCCCCTTGCCTCTGCCAAACACTTGTCAGGGTCCTGCCATTCCAGACACAAATCCACAATTTCAGATGCAGGATAATACAGTGGTTACATACGCTTCAGGTTACAGAAATAGTAACCCAGAAATAGTACCTCGGGTTGAATAGTGCTTCAGGTTAAGAACTTTGCTTCAGGATGAAAACAGAAATCGTGCTCCGGTGGTGCAGCGGCAGCAGGAGGCCCCATTAGCTAAAGTGGTACCTCAGGTTAAGAACAGTTTCAGGTTAAGAACGGACCTCCGGAACGAATTAAGTACTTAAACCGAGGCACCACTGTATCTCACTGCCATTATTAAAAAGCAGGTCAGAGATAGCCATTTCTGTATCCTTGGGGCCAGTAAGAAAATGGGTCCACCAGGGACCAGAAGGGAATTCTCCTGTACAAACAGACCCTTTCATGAGTGTCTAGACTCCTGAATGGGTAGAAAGATCACAATTATAGAGCAGATAGCTGAAAATACATATTATATACTTGTAGCATAAAATAAAAAGCGGAAAGATGCAACACACTGCAAGGTAAAATATCAGTGGGTTAGAGCCATGATTAGTCATACTGAGAGCAGACAAAGTAACATTAATGAAATTAAAGAATAAAAGCTGACAGCCCAAGATAGGATACATGTATTTATAGACAAATGTTCTTTAAAGTTTTTTAAATACCACTTTTTGTCAAACATAACCTCCAAGTGATTTCTCAAAAAAAGTAATCAATAACAGCAAAATCAATAAAACATCATAACACACTATTGAAATATTCCTAACAAATAATAGTGGTTTCATTCAATTTATCAGCAATACAAGAAGAGATCCAAGCAGGCACAATATGATTTAACCTCCAAAGGGCTTAGGGAAGCAAATTGGTTTTTACCATAGGATGAAAGTGCATTCAAGTTGTGGCCATTTGTGCTTCCAATCACGTAGAGGCATACAAATATATAACTATTTCCAGGGGAAAGGGTAAGCTACAGAAAACTGCCCATTACTACTGCTCAAAGGTAGCACTAGAATGTCACCATTCAAACAGTACTTGGAAAATTGCAAAACTACCTGTGGAAATAGCTGCTTTCATTTTTCAGAGCAATGCTCTCCCTCGCACTTTGGGTTTCTGGAGGAATATCCTGAACATGTGCCAAGGTGAAAGATCTAAGGCCGAAAATTATAGGTCATTTACCTAAGTTATCTCTCTTTGCCTTTGGGGAAAATGTCCTAAAACAGCTATAAAGTTATAATTATCCAGGTGGCAAATAGCCCTTTAAGGCTAAAGTTTACCAGTGTTCATAGCAGCAGCTGTTAAAAGGAAGACAAGGAGAGGGGGGGGGGAGTCAAAGAATTCACCCTCCACCCTCACCATTAAAGTAATTCAGCCTTGCTTTATTAAACAAAGAGGTGATTTTTAAAAGTCTGTATACGATGACTTTAATAGTAGATTGATTGAATTCAACTAAGTCCTATTCAGAGTAGACCCACTGAAATCAATGAAGCTACATTAATCGTAGTCATTAGATTCAATGGGTCTACTCTGTATAGGACTAGCAATGAATACTACCCATGTGTGTAAAGTCATCTTAGAAATACAGAAATTCTTGTGCTGTATCTGCCTAAGCCATTCTCAGTAGACCCATGGAAATCAATGGACAAGTTAGTCATGACTACTTTAAACCCATTCATTTCAATGGGTCTAGTCCATAGGTTCCCAAACCATGGTTTGCAAACCACTAACGATCCACAACATGTCTTTAAAAAATTAATTTAAAATTATACAACATCTAGCACAGCACATTGCAATTGCTGTAGCAGGCAGAAAAATCCTTAAGTGGCCTGCCAAGACACTCCACAGTTTTCAGGTGGTTATGGGGGAGAAGAGTTTGGGACACACTAGTCTAGGAAAAGTATGACATTAGTAAGATGCAGCCCATTGCCTACGAAAATAGCATTATTTTGTAATAAATCACAGACAAGGTTTAAATGTTATGCAAAGTTCAGTGGTTCTGAAAGAAAACTAAGTTTAAGATATGTTGCTGGGATTCGCCGCTGCGCATGACGTCATTTTGAGCATCTGCGCAAGCAGCGAAACCTGGAAGTAACGCGTTCTGTTACTTCTGGGTTGCCACAGAGCGTAACCTGAAAACTCTCAACCTGAAGCATATTTAACTCGAGGTATGACTGTAGTGTAAATGGACAGGAGTGAGTGGGGGGATTTTAGGCATATAGTACAGTGATACCTCGCGATGCAAACAGGATCCGTTCTGGAGCTCCGTTCACATCCAGAAGCAAACGTAACTAGCGACGGCACGTCTGCGCGTGCACGCGAGCCTCGCTTTTTGCTGCTTCTGCGCATGCGCGTGACGTCATTTTGAACATCTGTGCATGGCACGAGCGGTGAAACCCGGAAGTAACGCACTCCGTTACATGTGGGTTGCCGCAGAGCGCAACTCAAACGCGCTCAACATGAAGCATATTCAACCCGAGGTATGACTGTATTAGGAAAAGGGAGCAGGAAATGGAGGAATGGAGAAAGTCTGGATGTTACGTTGAGTAGAAACCATTAATCCTTACAATTAGATCCAACTCAGGCCCAGAGTCTCAACTGGAATTTTCTGCACAGCCCCCCCCCCCTCCAAGAACATAAGAAGAGCCTACTGGATAAGGCCAATGGCCCATCTAGTCCAGTATCCTCCTCTCAGTGGCCACCCAGATGCACTCTTCCCTCCTGCAGTTTCCAGCAAACTTGAATTCAGAAGCACTGCTGCCTCTGATCATGGAGGCAAATCATGACTGTCATAGCTGGTAACCTTGGAGAGCCTTATCCTCCATGAATTTGCCTAATCCTCTTTTAGCTGCATCCAAGTTGGTAGATAAGGGCTAAAAACTGGCACTTAAAAAATAAAAGTGGAAACCTGAAAAATCTGTGCATCTTATTAGATTCCATGAAAGAGTGTAAATGCAAAGTCCAATCAGAGTCATGCAAATTTTACAGCACCCTATATATAGTGCTATATGTCCCTACATAGGTCCTGAATAATAGGTACTATTAGGGTACAGTACATGTCCAAGTAGATTCCTTTTCTTTATACTCATCACAATCATTGTAAGTATTTGTTACAATAGCCAAGGAAAGGAGCATTGCTCTCTTACAGACAAATGCACAATCAGGACTTAATCACACACTACATCAAAGGCAAAGTTTCTAACCATTTTTTAAAAATGGCATATTGGATGAGTGGCAGCTGAATCTTCCAACATGCTGGTCGAACATTCTGTTGGAAATTTTGTGATGAGGAGGCCTAAGGGTATACTGGAACCCATATGTATGTCCTGCTGGGAAGAAAAGCAACAAAACCAAAGGAATTTATCTGCAAGCCAGAAATGCAGTCCAATACATCCCAGTGTCTTTTTAGTCACTGGCCAAAAAACTGTAGGACAGGAAGAGATTTGCTTTTTATTGAGCAGAGTTGCATTTAGAACGCTACCTCTACAGTTTTCTTTCTATCTTCACGGGTAAAAAGACTCGCAACCTAACATTTCTTTCTAAAAACAAAAGCAAAAAACAAAAGCCCTTCTTCTCTGCCCCCCAGCTACAACTTAGGGTATAACTGCAGTGATCCTTCAATCTGAGTCAGACTCTAACCACTACACCACACTGGCTCTCATGGCACATCAGAGTGTTTTTTCATTCAGAGATATCACACACACTTCTTCCGCGGGCTCTTCATCATTAAAATAATATGCATGGCCAGCCCTACAATGAGACAAGAGTGAGGTAACTGCCTTTGGCAGCAGATGCTGACAGCACAGCAATGGCAGCCCCTTGGTTGTTCCTTCTGAGCCCCAATCATTCTCCTCAGTTAGAGATGTCTGTGCAACACAACCTGTCCTGTGCCCCCCGAGCCAGCCTGCAAAGCTGTCCTATCATCAGTGCTGAAGTAAAATTCAGCTTCATGGAACTGTACATGGAATGGGGCACCCTCTTGTCCTTTGCCTCAGGCAGTAAAGTGTCTAAGGACAGCCCTGAGACTCTGCTCTTATTTCCCTTAAATTTGTTACTAGAGATACGCAGCCATAAACAAAGGCATTAAAGAGGCCTGTGTAAATCCCAAAGCTTCTGCCCATTTCTTCTGGGAACTGCATGTGTACTAGCAATGCAGCACCTCTCGTGATTATTCAGTTTTCAAAGAAACTATCATTATCCTGAGTTTATAAGAGTTTGCGCAATCCAATAAAGGCCCAAGACCCATTTTTGTTCTCTACAGAGATTGACTAAGAAAAAAACCTGCCTCATCCTTGCCAGTGCAATGTGTTCAGCATGAAACACAGAAGCCCTTATTTCACACCTTTGATCCTTCCTGCTGGCTCCGGCTGGGAGCGCTAAAGTGCTGAGAGATTTTGGTTTTGGAATGTGCTGCACAAGCCTATTCAATATAAGCAACACAAGTTGGATGGCCATCTGTCATGGATGCTTTAGCTGAGATTCTGGCATTGCAGGGGGCTGGACTAGATGACTCTCGGGTCCCTTCCAACTCTACAATTCTATGATTCTATAAGTTATGTTTTTTAAAGTACATATCTTCACATATATTGACTTCTAATCACAAATTATCGGGACAGAAAACATGCAAAACAAACACACATGAATAAATAGAAACCCTCCCCCCAATTTCTTAGTGCATGAGCTTTTAAATTGTGGTGGCTAAGCACATATCTCTCAACTGTCCTGGGAAAACCGCAACATCCCATTTTTTCACATGAGAGAATGGCATTCATTTTGGGCCCTGCAATCTCACCCTGAAAAAAGTGCTTTTTCTGAGCCACAATCTTGCATGGGTCATGTGAGTGGCCCATAATTACAAACATAACAAAAGTCCTCATAAACAAAAGGTAAAACATCAAGAAGTACACAACCAAATTGCAATTTCCACACAAATCATAGTAAGAGCTAAAAGATACCAAAAAAATATCAATAAAAGCAACCACAACAACACACACACACCAAAACCTCTAAGCAAGACCCCAACCCAAGAGTCTCTCCAGCAGCCTCAGCTTTTGTAGCTACAGTCAGTCAAGGCCCCACCATCCTAGGCCAGGTGGGAAAGGCCTGCAAGGCAGGGAGCAGGACTTCCAGGACTCACAGTCAAGATGGTAAGTGTAATAATCAAAAGATGTGAGTTACCTGTACATGGTCAGATATCCTTAATTAAGATGTTATTGAAATCAATGGAGCTAATTACACCTAAAGCAGGGTAAATTGTGGCAAGTACACCACTTATTTTCAGGTGCTGGGTGCAAACTGGGTGATACATCATAGTACAGAACTATTTCAGTTATCTGAGAACTCGGCTTTTCTGAATTCAGTGCATGCCCCATGTCAATTAAGTGTTTGATGATTAAATCAGTGGGGCTTATGTATGCATGCATGCTCTCAAATGTAGCCCCTGTAGAGATTCCTTTTGTTTGCTGGAACATCTGGTTATCTAAATGCTCTGGAAGTCCTTCACTGTGCAGATAAAATATGCACCGTTCAGGTTTTTTTAATAACAGACAACACAGAAAAGACCGTAACAAATTACCATTCATCCTTTTTTTAAAACAAAAAAGTGGAACTACAGGAACAGCCACACAAAGCACCCTGAACAGGCTGAACATCCATTCAAATTTTCACCACTCACAGCAAAACTAGAAATTTGATTCCTACATCTCAGAGTTGTTTCGTCACCTCAAGAGCAGATGAGCATCTGTCCTTCACATCTGTATGGCAAGCTCAAAAGCAAGACAATCCTGGGCTGTTCTGTTTTATCAGCTCCTATAAATGCAGGCTGCCAGGCAACACAGCAGGCTGCTGTCTTAGGGGTTAGACTTAATTGCTACATTCACAGAGCCAGGGGCAATCCTATCCAGGTGAGCTATTAGTTAGCAGACAAAAGAAAAGAGGTTTAAAGTTTTTAGTGCACATGTTTGGAGGAAAAGAAACTGCAGTATGTACAGAAAGGAGGAGGGTTGTAGCAAATTAGGGCCTCTCGTGTTTTGATTGCTCTAACATGCCTGAGCCACCCTGACAGGACCCATCACCATGCTGTGATAAAGGGATGTCTGGGCTTCCTCATGACTTCAGCCAATATACAGATGTCCTTCACATATGACTGCACTCTCAACATTCACTGCCGCTGCCCTTTTTCCCCTTTAGTTGGATAAATGAGGACTGGACTTGCATGGAGTTTGATTTCCGCCCCTTTCGCTTTGAAGTGCACATACTCTCTGTCCCCAATATTTTGCTAAAGGCCATATAAGCATAAGAAAACAAAATGGAAAGTTCTCACTGTCATTGCCACATCACCAACATCCTCCTCCCTGAATTTAAAAATTCATTTAAAAAATCAGGAGCCAAACTATGAAGCAAAGGGGATAAAAGAAGACTTGATCAGCTAAACAACATACATTAGACACCAGTTGCCATAGATAGCACTCAATAAAACTATGAAGAATTTTAATCCATCTTCTACAAAAGAGGCTACAGTGTGAACAACCATGATAGATAACTAGACAATACTTGAAGAAACTATTCATCAGAAGGGGACAAAGCTCCCCTTACTACTCTTTGCAATACAGATTATTAGCATTTATATGATGTCAAGCGTAGCCTTAGCCCTTTGATCTTAGAGGAGATACAGGCTGGCTGTAAAATAATAAGTAACGACGAGAGTAGGAGCCCAGAATACCCACTGCTGTATTATTTAGTACAACAGGAAATATTAAGGTGCATTTAACAAGGATTCATCCAGGCCACAAGTGACTCAGGATGCAGCACTATGATGCAAGTCAGAGGAGACCTATCAAGAGATCAATGCTAGACTGCATTGGTAAAATGGCTATTTCCTCCTATCAAATTAACTTCCATTCTCTTTCCTCATTCCATTCCTTCCCCAAGCAGTAATATTTGTCAGCTGATTGCTTTCTTCCCCTCAGGCTATTCATTTGCTGCTGGGCTTTGCTCTCCAACAGCATTTCTCAAAAAGTGGGCCAAGCACCACCCAGGTGTCCTGGCCAGGAGAAAGCTAGCAACAGCCACTTTCAGGCGGCACTCAGTGCCACAGACAGCCCACTGCCTCCCCACTGGGCTGCCTTGCCCCCTTAGCCATGCCAGTGTTGTTTGGGTGGATCAGCGCAGACAGCAGTAACTCCTTACATGTAAAGGTGTCCAGGAGACAGAGGAGTTCAAGGGGGAGGGAAGATCTTTCTCGTCTCAGGGGAAAGCGCCAAATGAGTTGCTGAGGGAAATTAGAAAGTGAGGCAAAATTAATATTTATGAACAAATAAATAAATACAGCGGAAATAGAAAGGAAAGGGTAAGAAAGCTGTTATATACGCAAAAAATGAGTGTGAACAGAACAAGCAGAAGGGAGAAAAGAAAACAGTAGTTTTTTGGGGGTATTATGGCACAAGAAGAATGTGAAAGGAGAAAAGAAGAAATTACAGGAGATGGGTAAAAGGAAAAAAAAATACTTTGATAGGCATGTAAAGGTGGGAAGGGAAACTATACAAGAAAAAATATTTTCCCTTTAGAGCTTCCAAATCAGCAAATTCTGCCTCAAATGGAGAGGCTGAATCAGAGCAAATGTTTGGATTTAGCTTCAGGAAGCAGAGCTGTGGAACTCCTTGCCACCATGAAAATGCTATGGCAAAGAATTTGCCAATTTCCGAAGATGGATTAGATATCAGTAGTAAATGATGTCAGCAATTGCTTATCCCTGGCTCTGCCACCATTTTGTGACTGGCTGTGCCCCTGCACCATCATTTTCTGACTGCTGAGCCTCAGTAAACTTTCAGCCATTTCAAGTGATCCCTTGGGGTAGAAAGTTTGACAACCTCCACTCCTGAGTCGCAGCATTATTCCTTATATAGGTTGCTTGTTGGATCAGCTGGAACTATTTGTGTAGAAAATATATCACAAAAATAACCTATCAGAGGATTTACATAAGTGTTGGAGAACTCTTCTCATGTGAATCCAACAAAGTCTGAGCCTAAGGATCTTCCAGACATTTTACAAGATCTAATTTTTGATACTGGTTAAGTCATCATCCATTAGTTATTTTTAGCAGATTTTTTTTTAAATGCTGCAGCAATTGCATGGAGTCTGGGTTTGATGTTTTGGTTCCTTTGTAGAAGAACTGGATTTAAATCTACAGTGGTACCTCGGGTTACATACCCTTCAGGTTACATACGCTTCAGGTTACACACTCCGCTAACCCAGAAATAGTGCTTCAAGTTAAGAACTCTGCTTCAGGATAAGAACAGAAATCGGGCTTCGGCAGCGCGGTGGCAGCAGGAGGCCCCTCCAGAACGAATTAAGTACTTAACCCGAGGTTCCACTGTATTTCAAAGTGGCTATGGCCAGTGGTGTAGCGTGGGTTGTCAGCACCCGGGGCAAGGCAAGTAATTTGCACCCCCTAACCTGTGGATTTGTGCCCCCTAACCCGTCGATTTGCGCCCCCTAACCCCAGATGTTGCGCCCGGTGCGGCCGGCCCCCCCTGCACCCCCCACGTTACTTCCGGGTTGCTGTGGAGCGCAACTCGAACATGCTCAACTCGAAGCGTATTTAACCCAAGGTATGACTGTACTTTTTTTAAACCGAGGGTGAGTGATCAGTCTTGTGGTTGTAGGGATTTTTCCTGTGCAAATGCTCACTGTTAATCAATGAGAAGACTAGGAAAGAAAATGCAGCTTTTCAGAAAAAATGGTATCTTTTTACACATTTCCAGTAAATGAAGGATACTGGGGGGCTTATCTATGCTTCCTCTTGTCCCGCTACTTTCCGCAACCCCGGGGAAAACCTTCTCTTTAGCACTGAATTGGCGCAACAACAAATTGGATTGACGTTTGCTCCGTTTAGTACTAAAGAGTAGGTTTTCCTTGGGAAAAGAGCAGGACAAGGGGGAAATTGCTTAGACTGTCCTAGGCATGGGACAAAGCAGAAGTCTGGATGAGCCCTTACAGTGAACTCCGTGTGTGTGTGTGTGTGTGTGTGTGTGTGAGAGAGAGAGAGAGAGAGAGAGAGAGAGAGAGAGAATCTGTCTGTGTATATCTATATATATATATATATATATATATATCTTTTTTCAGTTCTTGGTATGCTGGGGAGGTGGGGAAGGGGGAGCCTTGAAAGTATACTAAGTAGTTGCTTAACTGTGCATTCCTTCAGCTACAAAGAACAAAGTCAAGACTATTAAATTCATTTCATTTAGTGGAAACAGGATTCCAGACCTTGGAAAGTCAGTACTGTACTTTACTCAGAAAACCACTTAGCCTTTTTTCTTTTCCCAAAGAGCTATGTTGCTAATCAGAAACAGGCTAGTCACTATCCATCACTGGAGAAGGCAACATACACACACACAAACACACAAAGATATATAGATATAGATAGGAACAGATACACAACACACACACAGCGTATTAAAGCAAAATCAAATCAAACCTGCAATAGGGTAATGAATCCTATCCTCCCACATTTCACAGGTAGATGGGTAAATAATGGTTCAACTGAGATTTCATTCACACAGAGGAATAGGGTATGCCGGGAACTCGTCTCAGTCTGACAATTTGCTGCAGATGCTGGCTTAGGGGAGCAATTTATCAGTGTCATCCACTTGCATTACTATACACTAGTTCCTCAACAGCACTGCTTCTGCCCTCGCTTCCCACACAATCCTCTCCAGCCCTTGAAATTCAGCCACACAAAAAAGAGCCCTTATCTTGGCTTTCCTGCTACATGCCTATTGCAGTGCTCCAAACTACTGTGATTCAGTGCAGGGTAGAAGGAAGAGTAGACACTTTGTTGATGTGCTGATAAAAAGGGACCCCAAAAAATACAGACTATGGTTGTTGTTTTTAAATCTCTTTCCCCCACCCTCAGAATCCCACCCCAACCCTCTCCCCCTCTCGCTCATATGCACACATCCTTGTCCCTTCTTCTTTATATTCCCTTTGTATTGATGTACAATTCACTGTTTTAAAAAGAACCATCACAAGAATTCAGCTCATTGCAAATGACTCCTGAAAGATATAGGCATTTTAGATGCTTCATCTTTGGTTAAACTGAAATGGAATATTAAACAGGCAATACACGGAGACACAGAGCTACAGGGGAGCACTCAAGCACCAACATCCATTATTTAACTGCTGCATCAGCAGCAGACAAAGCTGTTAATATCAGACAATCCAGCCCAGTGGTTGGGTCATGTATCAGGGAGCTGGACGCATAAGGAACCAATCCCACCTGGTGTGACCTGATATCTGAACTTGGGCATGTCATTTTCTGCCCACTATTATTCTCTTGCTTCATCTTTCTTATCTCCTTGAACTACAAGGTTTTCAAGGCCCCCTCTCTATCCGTACATAAAACACATCAGGGCTGGCTCTCTCAGCCTCCATATTCCAAAAGCAAAAATCAGTAAGAAATTCAGTGCTATTTTTCTAGAAAAAGAGGTGCCGGAACACACCATGAATGCCTCCCTCATTCTCTTAGAATGATAATGGTGTCCATCTGAGAGGTGCCAGAGCTGAGTTCCGACGAGTCCCAGCTAAAAAAAGCTCTGAATAAATTCATCAACAAAAACAGCCAAGCCGTGCATAAGTTCTAATGTTTGGTATAATAACACAATCACCTACGTGATATTGCCATGTGCTGTAATGTCTCCCAGTGAAGTTGTTCTCTGCTTACACCAGTTTGTTCCTTTCTAAATGATACGTGCTGTCAATTACTATCCCCAAGAATTTTGCAAAGATTCAAGGAATATAAAGGGTAATGCGTTTGGAAAAGGTGCACCAGCACCAGTCTAAATCTATGACAATAGGGCTGAAATCCAAATATTGGTTTGTGCTCTTTCCTCCTTTTCTGTATGTACAATGGGACATTTGTTTCCAATGATAGCTCCTTGCACTACATCAGATGACATTCCCTAGACTTACCATACGTCAGGAAAATTCCTGACATGTCCTGGTTTTCAGGTGTAAAAAAAGCTTTGGGGGAATTTTGCTCAATTAGCAAAACGTCAGGGGAAACCCAGATGCAGCGGAAACAGCTCAAGAAGCTTAAAATCACTATTTTTGGGTTAGGTTTCCTCCAAAAAGCTCAGCAACTTTGCGGGTATCAGGAATTTTACTTTTTGAAATATGGCAACCCTAATACTCTCTAAGCACCATCCCTGACTTTCAGAAGCAGCTTGTCAGACAACTGAATAGGAGAATCTGCATTTCAACATGGGAAAGGGGCAGAACTATCAAAATAAGTAGATAAAACTTAGTTGTAATGACCACAAATGCTGATGCATTCACAGACATTATGAAAGACAATACACCCAAAGTTTTTTCCCAGTACATTCTATGTTAGGGCTGGATTAGACACCTACATGCAGGCTACAGGAAACCCTTTACTCATGGCAGTGGTACAAACAGGGCAAGTCAAATTTTAAGATCCACTTAAATCCTGGCCACTTACAAATTGCCAAAAAAGAAGAAAAAAGAGGGAGAGGAAATGCATCACCCCCAAAAAGTGCAAAAGAGGGGTAAGATTTGCATCTGCAGATGCAAATTCAGAAATAATTACTATGATCTACCAGGATGTGAGCCCCGTTTAGTATGGTGGGTGTTTCTTCTTCCTAAATCTACATACTGTAGTGTCGCACTGTGAAAGACCCTTTCCATAAAGCTTATTTTTGAACGTTACTCTGTACAAAATGTATTGTGCATACCTTCCATGGAATAGGCCACTGTTAAAATTCTAGAAATTTAGATGTAATTGAATACAGAAATTTTCACATAAATATTAAATATGTTGGAGGATGGGAATGAATTTTGTCATTACTCATAAATCATGTTGATGCTTTCTATTAGCAAAATTATAGCCATATTTTAATAAGCGTATTATGGTTAAGAACCTTAAATATATTACAATCACAAATATGCATTAGCTAGCTTAATGTGTTTACTCACCGACAGAAACTGCTTGCATATAGGCACACAGTCTTTAAAAAGAAAAACAATACTGCTACCTTGCAAGATGCTTCAGGGGCTGTCTTTCCCTCAGTCCAGCCACTCCCTCCAATTCATCACTCAGTTTTGTTTAAATACTCAGAAAACAAGAGGACTTGGGCAATTATAAGGGCAGGAAATGGAACATGAGTCAATAAGGTGAGGCATAACAGGTTACTGCCATTTTAGGTTGCATTTGAAGGTGGTGGTCTGCATTGCCCCAGGCAAAGAGCACATGGCTCCCCCACTGCCAGTATCCCAGGACTCCTCCCACCAAGACATAAGAGCATGAGAAGATTCTCCTGGATCTAGTCCAACATCCTATTCTCACAAGATGGCTAGCTAGATGCCTGTGGGAGGCCTGTAAGCTGGGCATGAACACAACAGCATTCTGCCCGCCTGCAGTTTCCAGCAATGGGCAAGCTGCCTCTGTCAGTGGAGGTGGAACACAGCCATCATGGCCGGTCACTGCAGATGGCCTTCATCCAGTCCTCTTTTACAGCCATTCAAGTTGGTGGCCATCACTGTTTCCTGTGGGAACGAGTTCCATTGTTTAGCTCGACTCCATGAAGATGTGCTTTCTTTTGTCTGTCCTGAATTTTCCAGCATTCAACTTCATTATATGTTCATGAGTTCTAATGTTATGAGAGAGGGGTAAGTTTAGAAACTTCTAACATGTCACGTCTTACTCACCATTTCTCTAAACTAACTAAATGCTGCAATTTTTCTGGCAGTTGTTCCTTACCCACATTTAACCCAGCTCCCATCTTGGTGCAACCCCAACAATTGACCAATCCTCACCTGGAAGCACTGGAACTCAGCTCCACAAGGTTGCCATGTCTGAAGGCAGGACTCAGCTTTTTAGTGTTTATTGAAAAGCCACTGCCATTCCACCCAGCACAGTCATCTTCCAATCACCCTATCCTGTGAAGTCTTCCTGAACTTTTTACTGAAGCAAGGCAGCAAAAACAACAAGTTTGACCCCAGCCATAGGCCCTCTTTTATGGCCCAGGAACAGAGCAGAGGAAAGAAGCCTTTCCTTTAGCAAACACTAGCCAGTCCTGAACCATCCCTTCCCACAGAACTTTTTGTATGGGTGATAGGCCTAGTCTGCTCTAACCAGTCCAACCCCTAGGCGTAGCCATCACCCAGCCAAAGTGTTGGGGGGGGTGAGATGGTTCAGTGAGGGAGGGATGGGCCCAGGGCTAGGTGACCCGTGGCAATAAGACTTCTGTGACCCATCTCCTACCACACAGGCACTAATAATAATAATAATAATAATAATAATAATAGTAATAATTTGTATACCACACTATATCTATAAGATCTCAGGACATTTCACAACCTAAAAATATGCTTCCAACAGCCAATCCCAGTTAGCCTTCTTCTTTTCTTCTTCTTTGGCAATCACTCATAGCCAAGTAAGATTGTCTTTCCATAAACACGGTCTTAACAGTGAGTCTGTAAGTGATTGTGGAGACCAGTTCTGGATCCACATGTCCTTCCATAGTGGAGACATAAGTTTCCGAGCGGGAGTTGATCATGGTGAGGGTTTGTCAAACGTGCCTTCCTCTTAGCACGTTTCTCCTTTTCACCCTGAGTTCGTGCTTCTTCAAAGTCCATGACACCTTTGGTAAAGACTGTTTTCCAGTTGCAGCACTCGCAGACCAGTGTTTCCCAGTTATCAGTACTTATACTACATTTTTTTTTAAGATTTGCCTTGAGAGCGTCTTTAAATCTCTTTTGTTGCCCACCAGTATTTCGCTTTCCATTCTTAAGTTGGGAATAGAGTAGTTGCTTTGGAAGACGATGATCAGGCATCCAAACAACACGACCAGTTCAACTAAGTTGATGTTGAAGAATCATTGCTTTGACACTGGTGATCTTTGCTTCTTCCAGTACACTGGCATTAGTTTGCCTGTCTTTCCAAGTGATGTGTAACATTTTTCGGAGGTACCGTTGATGGAATCTTTCTAGGAGTTGGAGATGGCGTTTATAAGTGGTCCATGTTTCACAAGCGTACAGTAAAATTGATAGTACAACAGCTTTGTAAATAAGTATTTTGGTTTCCCTGTAAATATCCCAGTCCTCAAACACTCTGTGCTTCAATCGGGAGAAAGCTGCTTTCTCCCAGTTAGTAACCTAACATCTATAAACTGAACTAGCAGCAGTTTCCAAGTAGTCTTCAGAAACAGCCTTTGACTGATGGGAGGGGTTCCTTTTTGAAAGCACAGCCTGAAAAAGCTTGAGAAAGGGGAAGCGGGGGCAGAGAAGTATACTAAAATTACCCCTAGTTTTATTGGTACATTTTGCCTTAAATAGTGCCAAAGTTTGGATAACCCCACCACCTCCCCTCTTAAGACTCTAATGTTCACTCCGCAATGTTGAAAGAGAGTGCTAATTCTTCCAGTGGGACAACTGTGAGTGATACCACCAATATTAACCTGATTTAGAGAACTTGTTAACTGTTAATAACATTCATTAGAGAATGAGAAACACATGAGTCATGACTTCCAATTTGCTGCAGAATGGGCTTTTATTGTTTCTTCTTGCCAGCCACTGTTAAGCAAGCAGAGAGATGAGCAGACAAATGAAGAGCAATAGCTTTTGTTCTGGCAATATAGCATCTAAGAGGTGGGGTGGCTCTACAGCACCAAGCACATATTGGGGCTGCAGGGGTGAGGCATCCTCTGTGATGGATGGGAGAGAAAGGGGCTTTTGAGTCAACCTCTGAAATCTGGTTGGAAAAAATGGTTTGGTTTAGCTAAAGCTGGCTGATGATATTAGCTGCTGTCACTTTAAGGTAATAAAGCACTGAAAAGGGGAAACTGAGTACAGTAGTACCTTGGGTTAAGAACCTCATTCGTTCTGGAGGTCCGTACTTAACCTGAAACTATTCTTAACCTGAGGTACCACTTTAGCTAATGGGGCCTCCCGGTGCCACTGCACCACCACCGCGCGATATCTGCTCTCATCCTGAAGCAAAGTTCTTAACCCGAGGTACTATTTCTGGGTTAGTGGAGTCTGTAACCTGAAGTGTATGTAACCCGAGGTACCACTGTATCTTTAATATTGTCAAACATGGTACAAGCAAATAGTATGGGACTGATTCAGGTGTTAAAAAACAGACATTTCTCCTACGACTGCTACTTCAGAATGGGGGGAATCTCATAATTAAATGCTCTAACATAAATAAGCAAACATATCCGTCCAACCAATCCTTCTCTGACATGTTTATTTCTCTGTGTACAAGGGGGAGTTGACATGGAAAAGCATTCAAACATGAACTCTTTGCTTACATTTAAAAGTGGCATGGTCCCAAGTACAGTATGCTATTTCTAAAAGTATAGATTGGTGTTGATGAGTCTATCAGAGCCAACATTAGATGACCAGCATATTGCAAACCTTCACCCAGAGAAATGTGCTTTCTAATAAGGAAGAAGGGGGAGATACATGTGGTGGAGTTCTCTACAAAGAATAAACAATCCATTTCTGTTTATCCTGTGGCATCTGATCACAGAATATGTCAGTGCATAGCTCTGTAATACAGAGGTGGGGAAGATTCCTAGTTCTAAAAGCTAACAGATTTCATACCAGCACATTATATATGACAGGTCATACACTTCTGACATTTGTGACAGCCACACATAACAAATTGCTGAAACCAGGCCTGAATAAAAATGCAGGACATACAGTAGTCTAGGGCTCTGCACAGAAAACCACGACAAGCTGTTCAGTTTTGTGTTTGGAACTATCCCAATTATCTGATGTTCCAAAAATAATCCAGGGTATTAGACTGCTGATGCGGCTGAGTCTGTGTGAACGGTTTTCTTTCCTCTGTACACAAAGCTACTCTGGCTCTAACAATCCGCTGATTTGGGCAGCCTGCCCAGTACAATGTGCTGACCCATATTTAGGATGGATGATCATTTCTTTTTTAATAGAGGAGAAATAGTTATGGAATAGTTCTTCAACACATATATAAAACTCTCTCCTTAACCCACAAGGCAAACACCACAAATTCTCTTTCTTGTGAAGCAAAATGTGGTTATTTAAGAAATACATTTACTTAAAACCAGTTTTATCTGACTTTTTCTCCCTAAGGAGATCTGAAAGTTGTACCCTAAAACAGTAACACAACATAAATAAGCAATATTAGGTTATTTGACATCTGGACTAAGCACCCAGAATTCTCAAACATTCCAAAGAGAACCTCATAACTGATCATAGGCTAGGCATTTTGAAAAACATGCACACAACACCTGCAGCCAACCAGATCCACAACATAATGTTTGTGGAGGGAAAGAATGTGATTAAAGAACTGTAATGAAGGAGTCTCCTTTCCCAAGTAGGATACATGAACCCTACAGCACACTCCAGAGTCTTACCCTGCACAAATCTCCTCCCTGAGGTAAATGGGTGTAATATACTTCCACCAATATATTTTCAAGAATGGTTCTTTAGAAGCAGTTAAAAATGCACCTTAGCTCTTAGCATAGTGAGAATATTGAATACGGATGAGTATCAGCCTCATCTCCCAATTATGTCTTCCTCCAGCCACCCCCAAACACACTGGCTACTAAGTTGTGGCATAATGGGACTGTGTGGACATGTGGCTCCAGGAGAGGAGCTCACAGCTGCATTACTCTTTCCCAGGCGTTTTCACTCTGGCATGAGGGAAAACGTTAGCTACAAGCTGATTATTTAGCAAGGAGAAAGTTTAACCACAAGTTCAGGTTCAGATGGCATGCCCAACCAAACCTTGGATTAGCACAAGACCAGGAAACAGAAAACTGATTTTGAGCTCTGGGGGGTGGGAAGGCATGTTTGCACAATCCCTGCAGGCCATAATTTGGCTTCCTGGGTTGTGCAAACCAGCCTGATGTACAAAAGCTGGTGAATAACATCCATAATGGACACCTATAAAGAGTCATCAGAAAAATATTGCAATAGAGGCCTTTGAAGCTGTTCGTTGCATAGTCTCCTACTGGCTATTAAAAATAACTGAGGTATTCTTCACTTTTGGAACTTCTTGACAGTGGATAAATACTTCATTATAATTGTTGGGCGTTACTGAAAGCAAAGGAAATGGAAAATACATACCTTGTCCAGGACCAATCTGCAAGACATTGTTAAAAGCTGCTTACAAGTAATTTGGCTTGTGTTTGATTTCTGTATCTGTTGTGTGATATGCAGGCTGTGTGTCTGCATTGTGGTCAGTCAGTCATTTGTATGCCACCTTTCCAAAGTTAAAACCATGCTCAGGGCAGCCTACAACATAATACACAACTTACATAACTACAAACAAAAAAAGTAGTCATATACAATAAATTATAGCTCAGTCAGTAGAGCATAGAATCATGTGAGACTCTTAATCTCAGAGTCCTGGGTTCAAGCCCCACGTTGGCGAAAAGATTCCTGCCTTGCAGGGGCTTGGACTAGATGACACTTGTGCTCCCTTCCAACTCTACAATTCTATGATACTATGATTACATACTTTCTAACTTCTATCAGAGTAAAATGATACTTTAAAAACTGAACAATCAAACCAAATGAACTACAAAGCTGAGCCATCTCAGTTTCAAAAGGTTCATTACCCTGCCATCTGGAAAGCAAGCATCCTATGTACACAAATCTGGTGCCCAAATGATACAATTTCTAATACTTCAGAATTCAATATATACTAGCAAAGTTATTGGAATATGTATCAAAAGCAGAAAGCAGATATTCTACCAGCAAAGAGGTACATTTAGGGGAAATGGTCCTATTACATTTGTAAAATACAGTGGTACCTTGGTTTAAGAACAGCTTAGTTTATGAACAATTTGGATTAAGAACGATGCAAACCCAGAAGGTGTTTTGGTTTGTGAACTTTGCTTTGGAAGCAGAACATGTTCTGCTTCCTATTGAGTGTGTTTCATTTGTAAATTGAGTCCCCCGCTGCTATGGGAAAGCATGCCTTGGTTTAAGAACGTTTTGGTTTAAGAATGGACTTCCAGAACGGATTAAGTTTGTAAACCAAGGTACCACTGTATTTGGTATACTTCAGCAACTGATACACAGCAAACCTAGGTAACAAATCTAGTGTATGACCCAGCCAAAGTTATAATGAGTGCTTTTTCACCCCAATCATTTTTATAATAGAGGAACAAGCACATAAATGAGTATAATTTGACAGAACGCACAAGTCCTGCTATCTGAATACTCGTTACACAAAAATTCAGTTATCCAAACATGATGAATTAGGATCCGATCCTTGTTATAAGCAGTGCAGGTTGAGATATCCAAACAACCAGACCTGCATGTAGTACTATAAACAAATAAGTAGCCTTAAACAAGATTTTGCTGGTCTATGATAGCCGTTTCTCCAGAAACCATAGTGGGAAGTGGGGGGGGTGGCTAATTAATAACATTTTTTCCTTCCTTGTTTGACTTTTGCAAGATTTCAGAGGGTTTTCCTGGGTTTTTCCATTCTGGGATCAAAATGTTGTTGCCGGGAATGCATTAGAAATTTCCCCATAGGAATCAATGGAAAGGATCCACTCGTTATGTGAATGCTCACCTAACAATTTCCTGAGAACGCATTGTGTTCGGATAGCAAGACCTGTGTGTATTATTTCTCACAGCAAATGTTAAAAATCACAGGTCACGTATCTCCCTGGACAAAAAGAAAAAAATCAAGATTCATGATTTGAATCACTCTGTTTTTAAAGTAAGGCCTAAACCTCTGATTTTCATAATAATAAAAATGAGAAGCATCAACAAATCTAAGAACTATTCTTTATTTCTCTGGTTTGCTTCCACAATTGGAGTAATTCTAGGTGCTGTAATGTAAGGGCACAGGCAAATGGTAGGTGCTCTCCCTGCCAGGAGACCTGCAATTGCAAAATGTGCTTTTGACAGGTTATGCTCAGTGTTTGGTATTGTGACCTATGATGCAATACAAAAGACTGGCTGTTGCTGCCTAAACTTTAATGGACTTATCCTCCCAAATGCTGACAAATTACTGCTCCAGGCCATTTAAAATCACATTTCTAATGCAATAATCCTATTTGCATTACACAGACTTGGGATGAAATGATTAGGTGACTGAGATTTTTCCACTACAAAATTAAGTCCCCCATACAGTCCGGCTCTGCTTTTTCATATATTAAAAGTCTGAACAGAAATGAAATTCCATTATTCTGCTACTTGCTAAGCTTTCAGGAAGGGTTCATTACTGTCCTGTCTCTGCTAGAAATGTCTCCCTAAAGTAGGCACGAGCTAACAGGAACCCATTTCCCATTATATCAGCTGCAGGGATTCTTTCATTATTAATATTATTAGTCTTCGGCCACCAAACATCTCTGAAGTGGAAAGGCTAAATCAAGAGCATGTGGGCAGAAATGATAGAAAGGGTACAGAAAGTGGATTAAGCACAGGTTCTAACAGAAAGGGAAATATAATAAAGCCATGCCCATATATCCTCCAATATCCACCCATGGGACTCTGTGGGGAGAGCTCATAGCTCGGTGGTAGCAGGTTCTATGTGTTCTGTGCCCCAGGACATGAAGAGATACATCAGGTAAATGGAGAAATTATGAATTATGCCTTAGCTTTTCATTGAGGACACATTTATTCGCTTAACAAATGACAATATATTTGACATTTAAAAAGATTTTTCCATATACCGTGGTACCTCAGGTTAAGTACTTAACCTGAAACTGTTCTTAACCTGAAGCACCATTTTAGCTAATGGTGCCTTCTGCTGCCGCCGTGCTGTTCTCATCCTGAAGCAATGTTCTTAACCTGAGGTACTATTTCTGGGTTAGCGGAGTCTGTAACCTGAAGCATCTGTAACCCGAGGTACCACTGTATGTTTAATAGTGTATGTTCCCTTCTTCTAAAGCAAGCACTGAAATGGTTAAATTAAGGTTTGTGCTTCTGTAATTTAAAAGCTAAGCTTTGTCAACATAACCAAAACCGAAGTCCCTCAGCTTTCCTCCTGTTGACATATTTTGAGTGAATGTTTCTTGTTAAAATTAACGTTCCACACTTCTGTGATAGCTATGAGGTAGTCAAAGGTACCCTTGTTCTAGGTTAAGCATTCATTTTGCTGCGGCAAATGCAATGTATGGCTGCAGATCTGTCAGGTCACGCAATGACAACAGCAAACTATTACGGGATGTATCTGACTAAATCATACTCCAAATAGAACCCGGACTAATTTAAATCCATTTTTTTTCAGTGAGTCTACTCTGACTATGACTTAAGTCAGCTACAACCCAATAGGGTTTTTTATATATACATCCAAACATTTCAAAGTACATGATTCGATTTTTAAAAGGTTCCCATTCAATCAGTATCAATAACCTACTATTTCTGTGAAACCTTATAATGAATTGTTATATTAAGAGTTGCCATGCCTTAACTAGCCAAGGTTTATGCATTTTAAAGAAGGAATAAGTGCAAAAATGTAAAATATATATTGCTGGCTGATTATAAAGCTCTTTTGCTGACAACGGTTATGAGAGCTAATGAAATTTCCAGGATGTTATCAGCAGGAGTCCCTCCCCCCCCCCCCAAAAAAAACCTTGCAAGTCAGCTGGATTCATAAATGATAAATGGGCAAGAATTAGAACACACGTTTGATTATTCTTCCTATAGGCTACACTTACAGTTGTGTACTACCAGCAACTTCTGCCATAGAGGTTTACAGTAAAAATATTAATTGAGAGAGCGGGGCTGAACAG
This sequence comes from Podarcis melisellensis, assembly GCF_964234715.1. Taxonomy (NCBI): domain Eukaryota; kingdom Metazoa; phylum Chordata; class Lepidosauria; order Squamata; family Lacertidae; genus Podarcis; species Podarcis melisellensis. The sequence continues at coordinate 42,949,512 of NC_138530.1, forward strand.
GGAAGACTGTGTGCTGTGTATTTTAAATGTGAGCCTGAGTCAAGAGGGGTTGTGTGTGCACACATGCATAAGACTGTGTTTGTGTACTAGGTATGTGTGATTGTGTGAATGGTGTGTGTGAGAATAGGGTGTAAGTTGGCGCTACCTACTTTGGTATCTGGCACCGCTTGCTGCTGGTATGAGCACTTTTCCCTGAGGGAATATGGTCCCCTGAGGAGAAAATGGTTCCTCATCCTTGGTTTACACAAATCAGGCTGATCTTATCAATTTGGAATTCAGTAGTAAGGCATAATGGGTGGTGCTGTGGTCTAAATCACAGAGCCTAGGGCTTGCTGATCAGAAGGTCGGCGGTTCGAATCCCTGCAACAGGGTGACCTCCTGTTGTTTGGTCCCAGCTCCTGCCCACCTAGCACTTTGAAAGCACGTCAAGTGCAAGTAGATAAATAGGTAGCACTCCAGCGGGAAGGTAAACGGTATTTCCGTGCACTGCTCTGGTTTGCCAGAAGTGGCTTAGTCATGCTGACCACATGACCCGGAAGTTGTCTGCGGACAAACACCAGCTCCCACGGACTATAGAGTGAGATGAGTACCGCAACCCCAGAGTCATCTGTGACTGGAACTTATGATCAGGGGTACCTTTACCTTTTAGTAAGACATAAGATTCAGTTGCTGCATTTTAAAAAAAGGTATACAGCTATATTCTGTATACCTGTTGTGCACACACACACCCAAAACCAACCCTCCTCTCTGAATTTCTGCTACTGAAGCACCAGTCCAGCCATTTTCTTGGTCCGGAAAAAGGAGAGCTTATATGGGATCCTGTGGGCATCCCTAACAGAGAAGCATCCCCATTTTGCAGAAAATATGGAGTTGGGTGGGCACTGACAGCAACATTAGTCAATGCCTAAGTCAGGCATAGGCAAACTCGGCCCTCCAGATGTTTTGGGACTACAACTTTCATCATCCCTGACCACTGGTCCTGTTAGCTAGGGATGATGGGAGTTGTAGTCCCAGAACATCTGGAGGGCCGAGTTTGCCTATGCCTGGCCTAGGTTCAGCGCAAAAGGAGAGCAACAAAGAAAAAAGATGCAGTTCCTCCTGAACCAAAACTGGAGACCCATTGCTATAGGCTCTGGAATATGTTGATTAATTTTGGAGGAGGGATGGTGTACAATATTGGCTGGGGGGGGTTCCTTTGGTGAGAAACCGAGGTCTTCAATATTCAAGTCATTTCAAGACCTATGGCACTATGAGGCACTGCTGTTGGACTGTTGTTTTGACTGTACATGTAAAAAGCACCTTTCACGGTCATATTTTTGCTTCCCTCTTGCACTGCAGCAGCTAGTTCCAGCTCATATAATAAGTCCTGATGTTTTTATCAAGGACAGATTCCTCACAAACACCACTTCATGGAGTCGAGAAGAGGGCAGACCATATTGGCTAGGGGTCCTGGAAGACCTGCTCCCCTGCCTTGCAAGCTTTTTCCCACCTGGCCTGGGAGGGTGGGGGCTGCTGAATACAATCTTGGGCTGGGAGGTTTGTTGCTGTTTCTGCTAGAAGGTTCTGTGTCTCTATTTTGGATCTTATGATTTATCTGGAAATTGATCTATTTGTTTGTGTACTTTTTGATGCTTTTGGTTTGTGGTGACTTTTGTTGCGTTTGGAGATGTGTAGTTTTTACTAAGTTGTAAGCAGCCTTACGCTGTACAGTGGTACCTTGGGTTAAGTACTTAATTCGTTCTGGAGGTTCTTTCTTAACCTGAACCTGTTCTTAACCTGCTAATGGGGCCTCCTGCTGCCGCCGCTGCACAATTTCTGTTCTCATCCTGAAGCAAAGTTCTTAACCTGAGGTAATATTTCTGGGCTAGCAGAGTCTGTAACCTGAAGCGTATGTAACCCTAAGAACCACTGTAGCTTTGGAAAGGTGGCATACAAGTAAAATGATTGATTACCACCACAATGCAGTTCAGAAGCCTGCCTGTCACATAACTTAGCAGTTAGGAAAATCCAGCACCATTTGTGTGAGAACGCAGGCGGGTCTAGCCAAATTACCTGCAAGCAGCTTTAACAATGTATTGCATATTGCCTCGGACAACGTATTTTCCATTTCCTTTGTTTTCAGCAATGCCCAACAAATATAATGTCAAAAAGTTCCCAAACGAAGGAATACCTCAGGCATTTTTAATATTCAGCTGGAGACTGTACAATGAAGAACTTCAAAGGCCTCTATTGCAATATTTTTTCTGATTATTCCTTCTAGGTGTCCATGTTATTCACCAGCTTCTGTACATCAGGCCGGTTCCGCTATATCATATTATTTCCACATAATGTGTTCAATATCTTCAGACACTAGGGAGGATTCCCACCAGCAGCTGCTACCAATAGGGAAGCGACCTACTTCAACTCAGCCACTACTAATAACGTAACAAAAGCCTTCTAGATCAGGCCAATGGCCCATCTTGTCCATCATCCTGTTCTCACAGTGGCCAACCAGATACCTGTGGGGAAATTAGCAAACAGGACCTGAGCGCACAAGCACTCTCCTCCTCTGTGGTTTCCAGCAAGCAATACTGCCTTCTCTAATGGAGGCAGAGCATATATATCATGGCTAGTAGCCACTGTCCTCTCTCCTCCATGAATTTGTCCAATCCTTTTTTAAAGCCATCCCAGTCGTTAGCCATCACTGCTTCCTGTGGGAGCAAGTTCTATAGTTTAACTGCTGCATGAAGAAGTACATTTGTTTATCTGTCCCGAATCTTCCACCATTCAGCTTAACTCTTGCACTCCACTTGCAACACTCAATGGGAAATGTCACCAGTTCTGGGACAGAATTTTAAAAAGGTTACCAATGATTGTAAAACCACAAACTTACTACAGCTATCAAAAGAACGTGATTTGTGGAACCATTTATTTATGATTCAGCCTTTTAATTTAATTTTTGCACACTTGGAATAACTATTTTAGCAGCGAGCAATTCATACAATCGCATATGCTATGCAAACGGAGGATTCAACTCAGTCAGTCCTTTAGGACCATCCATATTTTAATTCAAAGAGCACCATAAATAAATAGTGATAAATGCAATTCAGCAAACTGGTGCTAGAGACCCTTCAACAGCAATCAGTGTTTTCACTTGATACCTCTTGATCCAAACCACAGAAGAAGAAAACCAACCTGTTTGAAGTAGAAGAGTAAATATTACCATTTGATAACACTTGGGCCTGACAGTGCAAATTGAATGGCATTGTGTCACATTCATGCAACCCACTGGCTCTCCAACATCCACAGGGTTACCATGGAAGAGAGAGACGCTTACAATTCTTTTAACACTTCGTCAGCTCAAAAGCCTCTGACAGAGCTTTCGGGACTGTTAACTTTTTTATGCAATATATGTGGTAATCTTTTCACACTGCTTTCAAAGAGTGGCTCAACTACGGTAGGATTTTGCCAGATTTCACCTCAAAACATCTTGATATCCAATATCCAAGATCTAAATAAAGAACTCAGCGTTAAAAAGGTGCAAAGTCATTCTGATGATATGGCCAAGCTGCAGAAACCATTTCCCACTGTGTTTAATTTCTAAGAAGAGAGGTGCCAGGGCTCATTCCCCACTTAAAATCATGACCTGGGATCTGGAATGTATGCCTCACAGCCACTGAAGAGGAGGCCTGGCAGTGGCTATTCAGTGGAGAGAGGAAGGTCCTCTTTATATACGGAATGGCACTTTCTGCCTTAGGCCACATTCGTACCACATATTTAAAGCACTTTTCCCCAAAGAATCCTGGAACTGTAGTTTGTTAAGAGTGCAGTAAAGCCAAGGTTTGGCTTTCAATGTAATCTACACCCAGGCTCATGATTAAGCTTTCTCCAGACCAACCACAAGTTGTAACCAAAGTTACAAAGTCTGGAGAGATTTTAACCAAGAGACCAGGTTTGGATGACACATGATGCATAAGCAAAAACAGGGACAAAACTAGGCTTTATTTCACCCGGGTTAAAAACCCAGTTTGACACAAACACACACCCATGTGCACAGGCTGGAAGCCTCAATGGAGCCCCTCTAGAGGCTTCACCCAGGGCAAAAAAACCCAGCTAGCCCCAACTCTCCTCCCCCATAGCTACAGTACTGGCAAAAAGCAGCACACGTGCTCATGCTAAGCCATGGTTTAGCTTAAGAGTGCAAGCCAGGTCAGTGAAGTATTCACTATAGCTCAGCAACCTTTAATGCCAAGGAATTTCCATGGTCATAACCATTCAGGGAGGAGAACCACAGATGTGGCAATGTGGAAGCACTGTAGGAAATAAATTAGAACAGAAACGTAACTTGTGAACAAACCCAAGTGTGTCATGGAAGCTGTCACTCCTAGATGACATCATCATTTGTGGCACTTCTTCAGATAAAGACTATGTAGTGTAGAGTTACACCCTTCAAGCAAGTTATAAATGCAGATTTGTTCACAACAGTGTTGCCCTCGGCATAAGATATTACAGGTTACACCATAAACCATGGATGTGCCTTGACCCTTTGGTTAGTTTCACACTTTTTGTACACTTCCATTCCTCTTCCACATCCCAGATCACCAATCATACTTTTTGCAGACGTTCCTGCCACTATATTGCAGAGCTGACAATGGAAGGCAAGGCTTTCTTCTGGCACATTTTCCTTCCTACAAACATGAAATGGCATGTGAGCAACTTTGATCATCCAGTGGCACTTTAATGTGCATGCTTCTCAGTAGAACTACAGAGACCTGCCAGCGGTCTGCTGTGTGATTGCAATGGAAATAGTGGGGAGAGATGATGTCATATACCCATGGACACAGGAGAAGCAAAATGATGGAGGAGGCGCACTAAAAGGAAGGAGCTATGGAGCCAATCTTTGATTTAGATGAGGGAGGGGATGGGAGTACCAAGTAAATGTAGGGTAATTTAAAAGGCAAAAACTCAAGAAAATGCCAGACTGAGCAAATTCTGCTATGAGTAGTGAGCACAGTAGCCTTTTCAACTGCCAGATGCAGGTAGTAAAATGAAACCAGAAAATACACAAAATGAGAGAATAAAGCATTTTAATTCAACTGCATGAACATGGAGTGTGTGCACAGAATACATTATATCCTTTCAGTGCATGATTTTATCCAGCAATTTCAAAACCTCAAAAAATGGTATCAAATTAAATGGCCTTTTGACACTTATTTCACATTTAATTTATGAAGTGTTCCACACTCTCTATTGTTCTTACGCAATTATACCATGAAGACAAGAAGATTGGAATTCCCATCTGTGATCTAATAGGTGGCAAACTAAGGCTCAGTTCTCATGCAGATGGTAAACCTGTGTTTAGACTGGAGGGGTGAGCTTACAGAAATGGCTATTCCTTCAAACAATAGAACGTTCATACAATAAAACACTGTACTACGTTTAGAAAACTAGCCTGTCAGGCAGAAGGCTATGTAAAAACCCTTCTTTCATTTGGAATGGAAGAATTCTTTTTTTTTAACGAGAAGAGCTTTCAATAATGGGAGGAGCTCCCACTGCCAATCTCAATGGAAATGTCTATGTTTATTCCCCTTAGCTCACCCATGATCCCTTAGCTCACCCATGGTGAATGTCCACACCACACACCAAAGAACCCAAAACATTTGTTTGAAATGGCAATTTTAGGTGCAACTCTTGGTGTTTCACTTGCATCTCAGAATCCATTGCAGAGTCTGGGACCAGTGTTCCTCATGACACAGGGCCATCCCAAAACATTTTACTGCCTGAGCAAAGGGAAGGTATAGTGCCCTCCACATTCCACAGACAAATGCCAAACTGACAGGTACCCGAATCTTGCCTGTACACAGGCAATAAGGGCATTATCCTCCACTGCCCTTGAGGGCAGCAGGCTAAGAGGATGCAGAGCACATCATGTGGCACACACAGCTCTCTGCCTACTACTCCTTGCCCCTCAGCAGCTGTCATCTAAGAGTACTGTCTCACATTGCCTAATGGTAGGGCCAGTGATGATGTGGTGGCTTTAGTGTGCAGCAGATGTGGCTGGAAGGCAGTAGCAGCCAGTATTGGTGGGACAGAACTGTGGGGATGCCCTCCAGTCTAGCCATGGCTACTAGCCATAATGGCTTTGTTCAGTCTCCACTGTCAGAAGCTGTGGGCCTCCAAATACCATTCGCTGAGAATCACAGGTGGACAGGGTGCTGTTGTATTCACATACTGCCTGCAGGCTTCCCACAGGCATCTAGTTGGCCATCGTGATGCTGGACTACACAGATCATCTGATTCCACAGAACATGATATTCTCATGTTCTTCCTCCAACGTCCCTACAAGGTACCTGAATGGTGCTGGGCAAGGTGGCAGCAAAGTCAGGGATGCAGAGATGCACTTGTGGCACCAATCCAGTGCTTCTGCTGGTGAGTCTGCAGAGCCTTGATCTGTCCAGGTAAGCTGCCATGACACTGGCACCACCACAGCAGCTACAGACTGGGAGTCAGCATAAACACAGCTGCCGTATACAGAGGAGATTATGAGAATCTGAGTTGACCACTGCAAGCTCAGACCAGTTCTTTATCCACTGGACATCACTGATGTTACTATTCATGTTTGTTCAGCCCCACTGAGTTCTATGGGACTTATCCCCCAAGTCAGGCTGCAATCCAAGGCAAGCTAACCTAATTCATGGAGGATAAGCCTATCAATGACTGGTAGCCATGATGGCTATGCGTTGCCTCCATGAACAGAGGCAGCAACGCTTCTGAACACCAGCTGCTGGAAACCTCAGGAGGAGAGCGTTGTGCTTGAGGGTTTCCCACAGGCATGTATCTGGTTGGCCCCTGGAGAACAGAATGCTGGACTAGATGGGCCATTGGCTATTCTTATGTAACCTGGGAGTAGGCACCAGGGTTCCCTCCAAGGAAACTGCACACACCTAGAAGATTGTAGCCTGAGGCTCTCCTCTCAACACTGAGGACAGAAAGAGCAACCTTGCATGCCTATGCTTCAGATCAATTTATTTTTCATTGCCAGATCTCCTTGGAGAAGGCCACCCATTTCCCTCCAGAGGATTGCCCATCACATCACAAGATGTGCACCCATGAGAGATGGCCAGGGTTTACCCTTACATGCGGCTTGACACATTGTTGTGCAATCATGTGAAATACTTTTTTTTGCAGCTGCGCATATGAGATTTAATAAAGCGCTGGGTATTTTCTTTAAAAGGAAATGGACAAGAAGAGAAAGAAAACAGAAGTTTGAACTAAACACTGGTTCCTTTCAAACCTTGGGAACCATATTAATGGCATATTGCAGGACTAATTATTTGACTAGTCAGAGGCATTTATTGACTCAGACCAAACTCTCCTTAAGCCGCGTATGCAGGCATGCCGTCATTACAAACCAGTACAACACAAACAGAAGATTACACCGTTGGTGCTTCCTCTCACTTTGTGCTGAGCGTGTCAAAAACGTCTTTTGTCTGGAGATGGGGGGGGGGGGCTCAGCCACAGAGCTGCGCTGGATGCGGGAAGGGAGTCTCACTACCCGGCCACAGGTTAAAGAAGATCACCTCTTTCTCCCAAATAATGGGGGGGTGGAGTTTGATCCCCTGATTTCAAGACCCCCCCCCCTGTTTTCCTTGCTCCCTCACTTTCCTTTCCCCGAATGTCCTGTCTCCTTGCTCTGAGATTCCTGCCTTCCTTTGTTAATTCACGCTTTCTCCACTCGTGTTCGCGCGCGCGTGTGTGGGAGACTCAAGCCCTGCTGGCCCTCGGGCCACCAACTCGCTCAATGGCTCACCTTGCTGCCGAAGGGCCCCGGCAGGAGCAGCTTGAGCGCCTGCCTCTTCAGCTCCACCAAGCGGGCGTTGCAGTTCTCGCACCAGACGCCGCGGTCGGAGCCCGGGGAGGAGCCCCCTCCGCTGCCGGAGCCCGGAGACCCCGTGCCGAAGCCCGGCGAGCCCCCCAGTGACCCGGGAGAGCTGTTGCCGATCCCCGGGGAAGCGGGGCCCGGCGACCCGGTGAAGGAGCCCGGCGACGACGTGCCCGATCCCGGGGAAGGGGTGCCGGACGAGCCCAGGATGGAGCCGGCTCCTTCCGGGGCTGGGCGGCTGCCGGCCCGGGATTCCTCGTAAGCTTTCCGGTACCAGCTTTCGGGCGAGAAGGGAGCCGCGGGTTTGGTCGGGGAGCAGGGGTCGTTCACCTGAGTGGAGAAGGGAAGCAGATCAGTGGGGGGCGTGGAAGGAGGGCAGCGAAGTTGCATTGATAGGAACCAAGCGGCTCGTGGAGATGTTAGATATTAACACCCCAAGTCGGCTAAAACACCCCTCCGGGCATAGGAGCCCACTCCTAGGGGCCGAGGTCCCTTCGCCCTCCCCCTCCGTAAAATATCTGAGCCCCCAAGTTGATGTGCATTTCCATTCAAACGGTGTGCATGCCCCACATCGTGTGATCAATTATGCAGGGCGGGGCTCACCTGCCCCCCCCCATATTTTATTCAAGTTGGCACCTTTGACCTCCAGGCACACCCGCCCCCTCTGATCTCCAAGAAGCTGGGTTTAAAAAAAAAAAGTCACCACCTGAGATCGATTTTCCCTGCAGAATTGGTGGGTGTGTGCGCGCACGTTTTTCCAATCCAAGCCCCCTCCAAGGAGCGCGCGCTCTCTCCCTCCCTGGCGATCCCCCCCCGCGCGCCCCTCTCGTACGTGAGCCAAAGCCCCTCGGAAGTCAGGTTACTGTATTCTATATACAGCGGAGGAGGGGAGAGATCCGCGAAGCACGTTTCTCCCCGCAGAGCCGCCGTCTAGGCGGAACCCCAGGCTGCAAAAGTTAAAGGAGTGCAGAGTCCATGGGCTGCTGCTGCTGCTGCCCAAGCGCTCGGTGTCTGCAGCCGCGGAGGAAGCGAGAGAGGCGCCCGGTCTCTCTTTCGCGTCCCAGGGGCGGAACTGGTTAAGGCACCCCCGGCTGCCCCTTTGGCTTGGGGCACCGTGCCGCTTCTTCAGAAGGCGACCGGCTTGATCGGGGGGCGGGGATCCGTGTCCGCTCGCAGCCCTTTTGTGTGGAAGCCCAGCGCTGTAGATTACTAGTATTATTTTTGCAAGCATCCCTCCTTCCCCTTTACTTAAGGGCAACTTACCCCATATTTCCTGTTTCGGGTGCTGACCGCGATCCTCTCCTTATTCCCAGCCACGGAATTCATGGTGAGGGTGATGATCTCGGCGCCCGCGGCAGGATTTCCTGCAAATTTGTATCCAAGGGGGGATTTTTTTTCCCCCAATCCGGCAAGGTTCACGCACCAGCTGGAAGCAGCTCCGCACTTCAAGTCGGTTCCCCCCTCCCTCTGCCTTTCCAAGGAAAATACCACCAATAAAAATAAATCCCCGATCCCAGAAAAGAAAACAAAAACGCTGCCGGAGCCCCAAGAGAGGGTGAGATTGTATCTTTCCGGCCCCCCGTCAGATCATGTTTGCCCTCATTGTCTTCTCTCTCTCGTTTATTCCCACTCTGTGCGCTTGTGTGTGTGTGCAGAAATCCAAGGGATCGGCGTTCCCCAGTCTAAGCAGACAGCGCCAGTTTCCCTGCACAACTCAAAAGGAACAATCGCATCCAAGGTAGATTTTTAGCCAAAGGAGAGAGAGGGAGAGGAGCGGAGGACTGGCTGGGTGTTGCTGGAGAGGCAGCGTTTTCTCCCCGTTGCTACTTGGTGGTGGTGTGTGGCAACTTGTTTCCTTCGCCAAGGTTCGCCACGGAGTTAAAAGAAATCCTCCAAAAACCTCAGGATCCTGGCTCGGGGAGGAGCCTCCGCGAGGCTTGCAGCCAATATCTTTCTCCCCATTTTGCCCAAGCAGTTTCTTGCAAAGAGGGAAAGCTCAGCGCTGCTGGAGCTGCTGCTGCAGAAGCGACGCTGCCAACAGCCACCTCTGAAAGCTGCAAAAACGCTGCCGGGGCTTAACTACAGGCGGCCGGCTGTTGACTGACTGTGGAGGGTCCATTTTCGTTGCAGTATTTCTTGACTGACATTTGTGATTTTTTTTCTCTCTCTCTCTCAAATCCCTCCCTCCTAAGAGAAAGGGGAGGAATGGGCTTGCCTGCACCATAGTAGCTGGTTGCTCATGGTTGGCATTCAAAGGCGCTAGTCAGTTTGGGTTTTGCAAGTCTTCGGATGGGTGCTGGAGAGAAGGAGTAGGAAGCCATGCCTGACACACACACCCCAGCCTACCTTCCTCCATACAGGTCCTCATGCCTCTATGCCTAGACAAAAGGATCTCTGGATACCAAGTGGTTAAGAATAGCAAACATAAGGTCTCAACACCAGGGTTTTGGTTTTCAAACACTTCTGCTTCAGGAAGGAATGTGCGCACAGGTTATCCCAAAGTGCAAAAGACAACCGTAATATTTCTACAAGGTTTATCCCCAAACAGCTGGCTGGACATAGATCAGCTGCTAAACTTGGGACAAGATCCATTCATTTGAAGATGTGCAGAGGGGCTTGTTTCAAGTGCTTCATCCATGACACCTGTCAGCTAGAATTTATTGGTGGGGGAGAACCTAGTTATCTGCAATGCAATTGGTCAGTTAGTTAAGTATTTTTATTGATTTTAGGGGGAGAGCTGCACACACCCACACCCCAGCTACGCTCATGACACCTGTATCCCAAATCTGCATTGCCTACCAGGAGATTTTAAAATGTCAGAAATCAATATATTTTGCATATTCATTGTGTTGGTGGGGAAGAATCGGTGGCTCTGCAGCACCCAGCCTTTCTGCCTTCTCAACCCTAGGTAGCCTTTTGTAGACCTGGACTGAAACCCACACCCCAGTGAGATGAATGGTAAATAATCTGCACAACGGGGAGAAAGTGAGATGTTGTGTGTGCATGCATTCATACAATTATGTTTATATACCTGTGTGTGGTTTCCTGCAGCAACACAGAGGCTGAGATTCTCAAGAAACTGAAGTCCTGTCCCACACCAAATCTGTATGCCATACTAATAGCCCTGGCTATAATGGGATCTTGGCTTCCAGCCCAGCCCCTCTCATGTCAGTGCTATGTAATGCATGGTGCATTTATTTCCTCTACATAATCAAAGCCTTCGGGCCTGTCTGCACATTGCAGTTACCACATGGAAACGATTTAAAATCACTCCATCTGGCACCTGTTATCATATTAATACTTAGCGTTTATACCACTTTAGTGTTCAAAACACTTCATACTCATTAGCTTAGCAATTGTTGCAGCAACCCTGTAGGACAGGCCAGGATTAGTATCCCGCCTTGAGAATGGGGGGTTGAAGCTGAGAGAGAGTGGCTGGCTACCCAGTAAGTTTCCCAGCACAGATTAACTCTGAACTGATAAGTTCCTGATTCACAGCTCGGTCTCTTAGCCACTGGGCCATTTTGGTGGTTAGTCATTTGTGTGGAATGCTCCATCACATGGGCCGGTTTTCTCCATGCTAGTTAAAAAAGAACTTTTCTTTTGTGTGCTTTTGAACCAGTGCCGAAATGATCCTTGCTGCTACACAATGAGCTAGTTCACACTCATATGGCTCCCCACAGGGTGGCAGATACCACACTGAGCTTTCTGCAGAAACTTCAACGTGATGCACAAAACGGTGCCTGGTGTTAATTCCAACATATGTAACGTTTTGGTTGCCTGATCCCAAAGAGAATATCCTATGCAGAAGAGACAGCTGTATGGTGAAGAGGTTGGAGCCGCTTCCTTGCAAAGAGAGGCTTTTACAAAGAGACAGTGTAGTGTAATGGTTAGAGTGTCAAGACTAAAACTTGGGAGACCAGGGTTCAAATCCCTACTCAGCCAGGAAGCTCCTTGAGTGACCTTGAGCCAGTCACTGCCTCTCAACCTAACCTACCTCACAAGGTTGTTGTGGGGATTTAATTACAGAAGGGGGGGAACTATGTATGCTACCTTGCAGGAAAAGGTGAGATATAAATGCAATAAAATAAAATAAAAAATGCAATAAAATAATAATAACGGTTGATGTGCTTACATAACACTGAATGAACTTACGACACTCATTACCAGAAGGTAATTTTGTTAAAAAGGTGAGATTAGAATATAGAGGACATGCCTTACCAATTGCCTCCTTGTTGAGTGGCAGCATACTGTCTTGTTTTCTGAAGACAAATAAATGATGAGATGGTCGTAATCCCCACACCTTCCTTGTGAGCTCCCCTGAGACCTCTGGCTTGCCTGCTTGGAACAGGAAGCTGGACCAAGTGTGCTCTCTGGTCTCACCCAGCGAGGCAATTCTTACAGCACATAGTATCACAACACAGGTGCAGATGATGGTGTTTCTTGAACAGGAGGAGAAAGCAGGAGTGTCTCACGGGCGCTTCTGGCAGTCGACACACTGGAGTAGTGACTGCACCAGTCGACGATGCAGATGGTTCTGGTCGATTGTGCCATGATCCGGAAGTGACCAGTGTAAAGCCAACTTGCAGCGCATCATATATTCGTTGCATACCAACAGGAGGAAGCTGGCTTGAGGAGTTGCATAGGTCCATGGCTGTTGCTTGCTCACTTAGAAAACCATGGGTGTTGCACAACAGCCATGTGGAATTATCCTCTGACCTTGTGTATATACCTGGTTGTGATAAAGGTGCAGTTGGCTGACGGTTCTTGGACCCTCTCTAGATCAGAGGGCCCGGTATTAAAAGCATTACCTATTTAAAATAGGCAAATATTTAGCATTTGCACAGGTATGCTGCACTGTTAGACGAAAAGTCATGGAGGCTACATAGAACTTCCATGGTCAGAGGCAGGGAACCAGTTGCTGAGGAGCAACAGCAGGAGAAGACCTATCTCCTTGGTTTCAAAGAGGCACCTGGTTGATCAGGGCATTCAGGAAGCTGCAATAGATGGACCTTTTGTCTGATCTATCTACCATACTTCTTTTCAGGTTCCTTTGTTTAGTTTCCAAGCGTATTTTGATCTGCAAACGCTGTATTTTCCCTCTTGCAAAGAGGACCGTTGGGATATTAAGGCATGAAAGATGAAGCACTATTAATGCTGTGTCGTCTGGCTTGTGTTCCAGCATGGCCACTGTGAGCGTTTGCTTCATAGGCCACGGAATATAACTTTCAATTTGCTAGAATCAGCACTTCTCATGATGTGCAGGCAGGTTTGCTTTGTTCTTCATCAGCCCTTTAATTAACACACTGTTAGATGTCCCTGCCGAACTGCATCTGCTGCGTTGGGGATCATCAGATTGTGTGCAACAGTATGCCTACCATGGGAGATTGAAGGCATATGAGGATCAAAGCAGGCTGGAGGCAGCAGATTGGCCAGCTTGCTTGTAAATTCCAATTTGCAGGCTACCGCCTTGTCACACACCAGGAGGCACAGGAATGGCAACATCTTGGTGGCTGTTACCCTCGAAAGTTTGCCGACAAGGAACAGTAAGTATGCATGACACCCATTCAAACATGGTCAATGAGGCAATGTTTTACAGCTGACTGGTGGACCAGGAAGCGCAAAAGACTATTTAAATATCAGGTGGTTTCCACCATGGGGGGGGGGAATGCTTCAGGGGAATGGCAGCATCTACGAAAAAGAAAAGAGAAAGACTGCCCTTCAAATATGTGTATTAATAGCCACCTACACCTATTAGATATCACCAGGAATCATGGAGGGAGGTTAGAGGACATGATGCGCAGGAGTTTGTCTGACGGGGGGGGGGGGGTGGCAGGATCATCTGCAGCTTACCAGGGGAGGCCCCAAGGCAGTGCAGTCAACTCCAGGGGTTCCATGTATTCTGCTAGTGCCTTCATTTAGGGCAAGCCAGTCCCATATCATAATACGGCAGCTGATAAATTATTATTATCATCATCATTATTTTATTTATACCCTGCCCAACTGGGCAGCTTACAACATATCTAAAAACATAATAAAAACATCAATCCTTAAAAACTTCCCTAAACAGGGCTGTCTTCAGATGTCTCCAGATCTAGATGTTTATTGACATCTGAAGGGAGTGTGTTCCACAGGGCGAGCGCCACCACCGAGAAGGCCCTCTGCCTGGTTCCCTGTAACTTTGCTTATCGCAGTGAGAGAACCAGTGAGGGGACCTCAGTGTCCGGGCTGAGCAATGGGGGTGGAAACACTCCTTCAGGTATACTGGGCCAAGGCCGTTTAGGGCTTTAAAGGTCATCATCAACACTGAATTGTACTCAGAAACATACCAAGAACCAGTGAAGATCCTTTAGGACTGGTGTTATACGGTCCCAGCAACCACTCCCAGTCACCAGTCTAGCTGCTGCATTCTGGATTAGTTGCAGTTTCCAAGTCACCTTCAAAGGTAGCCCCACGTAGAGCATATTGCAGTAGCCCAAGTGGGAGATAACTAGAGCAAGCACCACTCTGGCAAGACAGTCCGCGGGCAGGTAGGGTGTCAGCCTGCGTACCAGATGGAGCTGCCCTGAACACAGAATTGACTTGTGCCTCCATAGACAGCTGTGAGTCCAAAATGAATCCCAGGCTGCGCACCTGGTCCTTCAGGGGCACAGTCACCCCATTCAGGACTTGTGAGTCCCCTGCCCCCTAAGAACAGTACTTCTGTCTTGTCAGTATTCAACCTCAATCTGTTCGTCACCATCCATCCTCCAACCGCTTGCAGACACACACAGGACCTTCATTGCCTTCACTGGTTCTGATTTGAAAGAGAGGTAGAGCTGGGTATCATCCACATACTGATGAACACCCAGCCCAAACCCCCTGATGATCTCTCCCAGCGGCTTCATATAGATATTATAAAGCACAGGGGAGAGGACAGAACCCTGAGGGAGCACACAGGTGAGAGCCCAGGGGTCTGAACACTCATCCACCAACACCACTTTCTGGACGTGGCCCAGGAAGAAGGAGCGGAACCACTGCATGTCAGTGCCCCCAGCACTTCCTCTGGGTGGTGTCTTCTCCCCACTACAGTTGTAACCTGTCACACAGCTCATTGGGTAGAGTGCTGTTGTGGCAGCACCAGCCACAAAATGAAAATGGTCCGGTCCACCTGATGACAGATTATAACACATTTTGGCAGCAATGCACAGAAGGCGCCACCTGGAGCTGTTTCAGGAGGCCGTTTCATGGTAAATTCAAGGTGCAGAGTAGCCCTACTAGTAGTGGAAGCGGTAGCAGTGGCTCAGACATTCTAATCTGGGGATAATTCAGCTACGGCTTTCTGCCAGTAAGAATGTGCAAGCACAGTTATTTAATAAGCATTTATCTCACCGTTCCTATAAAAATCAGTTTCAAGGCAGTTTAATGTAAGGAACAATGAATAATTCATAAAATGAATGCGGGCGCAGAGAATCATTAAAGCAATGACCAAGACTCTGTCATTAAGGATCGGAATTCAACACCTTGATTCATTATTTAGGTTTGTTGAATACAGAGGACAGCAACTGGAGGGCAGGAAGCACCCCACGGCCGATTGTTTTCAGAGGGGCTATCTTGTTAATCCATACTCTCTAAAACAGAATTGTGTCAATAAAAGATCTGTGCAGAAATCCCCAAATTATTTGCACGAGTATACAGTTCTATGGTCCCCCCACTCAGAGCTAAGGGAGATAACTCACCGATTTACCCAGTTAAAGGTAAAGGTAAACGGACCCCTGACTGTTAGATCCAGTCGTGGCTGACTCTGGGGTTGCGGTGCTCATCTCGCTTTATTGGCCGAGGGAGCCGGTGTACAGCTTCCGGGTCATGTGGCCAGCATGACTAAGCTACTTTTGGCGAACCAGAGCAGTGCACGGAAACGCCGTTTACCTTCCCACCGGAGTGGTGCCTGTTTATCTACTTGCACTTTGATGTGCTTTCGAACTGCTAGGTTGGCAGGAGCAGGGACCGAGCAACGGGAGCTCACCCCGTTGCGGGGTTTCGAACCGGTGACCTTCTGATCGGCAAGTTCTAAGCTGTGTGGTTTAACCCACAGTGCCACCCGTGTCCCTGATTTACCCAGTTAGGTGGGTCTTATTTTCTCATGATCTCCTTGAGATACCTTCACGTGCACTCACAGTTCTGCTTCTCCGGTTTGCCCTTGAACACTGCCCTGTGGCGTGTGTGAATGTAGCAAGCAGGGTTAAGCAAATGGGATTTCTCCACTCAGTCACTGAGAAGTTGCTACATTCACATGCTGCCTGGGGCCCTAGCATCACACCATAGGAAAGCATCTGAGGAGGAGATTTGCACTGGATTGGAAAAGTGTGGCACTTGGTGCATATATGCCAATATCATGCAATAAGTGATTATTGTCTCCATCTGAAGGTGGTTAAAATGCCAGGCTCCCGTCTGTTCTCTAGGCTGGCTCAGAGCTAATCCCGGAGGAACGGCAGAAGCATATGGACACTGTTAGCACCTTTTCCAAAGTCTTTGGCTCCCCTTCCAAAGGTATTTCTGAATTAACCAGCGCTAGCTGGTGACATGGCGTTGTTATCGGCCACGTGGTGCTATTTGCCTGGTTGCAGCATGAGCGAACCTAAAAAGTGGCGTGGCAAATCTAAAAAAAAATGTTGCCCATTCGTCAAATTGGGATAGAAATGATTTTAAAAAAACTCCATGGAGAGATTTTGTGGGATATGAGCGCCCTCTACTGGTAATGGCATGCAGTACATCTAGAAATATGGCAATTCATTATCGATACATGATTTCCCAAATATAGAAAGGAGACAGCAGGAGACAGGCATGTAAAATGTTGCACTCTAAGCAACATTTAAAACAATCTTACCACTAAGTAATGATTGAATTGGTCTACTGGCTTTGGAAATTAGTCTTGTTATAAATAGTGTAGACACACTAAAGCAACTTACAATACTGGTCCAATTAATGCAGTTGTTAATGGTCTGCTAATGTGAGTGTCTAATAAATTTTTTTAATAAAATGAATTATTTAATTAAAATAACTGCATTAACATTTTAGCAATGTGTCAGTTCTCACACCAATTCTTAGTGAAAGACAGATGAAGTTCTTCATTCAAATGAACAACTTAAACGATTAACTTTGTTCATGTATATTCAGGTTGGTATAGCAAGGACAGGTTGCTTTGAGAAATGCAGACCGTCTTACCTTGTAGCTGTTTAGGCCCACTGTATAGAACTTGTGGCAGACGTTTCAAGTCTGCAAATTTCTGCAAAGGGGGGGGGCAGCCACTTGTAAGATCAATGCAAACCGTCTCTACTTTGATTTACTTTGTACAGAACCTTCATAGCGGCAAGCCAAAAACAACCCTTTCTTTGCAGCCTCTGAGTTTCTCTTTGCAGAATCGTAGCATTCATTTTTAGTGGAACGCAAAATGCAAAACGCATATTGCTATGCACCTCCCTTGACAGAGAGGGGCACTCTTATCTGCCTTGGTAGAATATCTAAGACACTATCACACCAGCCCAGTGAATTTATCAGCAGAAAAGAAATATGGAAATGATAATAGAATTTCAGCTACAATCCTATGCACATTTTCCTGGGACATGGTGGTCCTCACTTCAGAGCAACCATGCATAGCATCAGGTGGTAAGGTAAAGGGACCCCCGACCATTAGGCCCAGTCATGACTGACTCTGGGGTTGCAGCGCTCATCGCGCTTTATTGGCCAAGGGAGCTGGCGTACAGCCTCCGGGTCATGTGGCCAGCATGACCAAGCTGTTTCTGGTGAACCAGAGCAGAGCACGGAAATGCCGTTTACCTTCCCGCCGGAGCGGTACCTATTTATCTACTTGCACTCTGACGTGCTTTTGAACTGCTAGGTTGGCAGGAGCAGGGACCGAGCAATGGGAGCTCACCCCGCCATGGGGATTCGAACCGCCGACCTTCTGATCGGCAAGCCCTAGGCTCTGTGGTTTAACCCACAGCGCCAGGTGGAGTGACACCTAAAAGCTTTGCTTATTTGCATTGCATTGCCTAGGGAAATTTTGCACTAACATGTCAGAGAATTCATGCTCCGGTTTTTAAAAGCAAACTTGGCATTTGTATCAACACTTCAGAAGAAGGACAACATTGGGCATTCTCTTTTGATAGATCCTTAAGCTACGTACCAAAACAGTTCCACCATTTCTCTCTAAAACCTTACTGATAAGAGCCCTGTGGGATCAGGCCAAATCCCATCTAGTCTGGCATCCGGTTCTCAGAGTGGCCAACTAGATATGAGTTGGTCACGGTGAGAACAGGATGCTAGATTAGATGGGCGTTTGGCAAGATCCAGCAAGGCTGTTATTATATTCCCATTGCGTTCCTGTCTAACTTATTTGCAAATCCTGGAATTTTCCAGAAGAATCACGCACATCCTAGCATCTCACAAGATGCAGCATTTCTAAACAGTATTTTCTCTGAAGCCTTCCTCAGATAAGGCAAGCAGACTCTGGCTTTGGTGGTTACCGCTATCATCTCCATCTCCATCTCCATCTACTTCTCTTCCTCCTCCTCCTTCTCTTCTCATTCTCCTTCTTTGGCGATCACTCTTAGCCGAGTAGGATTGTCTTCCATAAACACGGTTTTAAAAGTGAGTCCGTAAGTGACTGTGGAGGCCAATTCTGGATCCACACATCCTTCCACAGTGGAGACATAGCTTTCCAGGCCGGAGTTGATCACGGTGAGGATTTGCCAAGCATGCCTTCCTCTTACCGCTATATCACATTCTTGGCTGTAACTTCGAGAACAAATGAGTTGGGTTTAGTTGACTTGCTTGTTTGCATTTCTTGATTCCTATCTCACAAAACATGTGTACTTTGGCTGGAAAAGTGGAAACGGAGAAGATGAAATTTTATATGCAACTGGGCTTAGAATGCAATTGCTAAACGAGCACAATGACTGCGTATATGAGAAGATTGCAATGTGATGCAAAATTGAATGGATAGCACCTCTCGCCACAGTAATGTTAATTTGTATTTTGCTCAGATGGTTATGTAGGTTCAAATCTAATTTCCATGATAATTTTAGCAACGGTATGCATGTGGAGCGAAGAGTGGGCCTGTGCCAGGGGGTGCTGTGCTCTTCCAGAAAGATAATTAAAGCAGCCTCCGCTGTCCATGTGGGGGTCTAAATAGCTATGCACGCAGTGCATATATAAGATCTACCGGAGTCCTGCTGAAGATATGACCTTCTGGAGACTTGCCAAGCAACTTTTAAAGTGCTTAGTTATTGAGCAAGGCGTAGCTGCAGGACTCTTTGGCTTTGGCCAAGAAGCTTACATTGTATTCTGCAGCGTGAAAAACTTTCTCAAGTATTTGATTTAGTCCAAATCTGAGTGTGGTGCATCCTCTGTCCTAAATCTCGCGTCATTCAACTTCCTTGGATGATCTCAGGTTCCAGCATTATGGAGGGGGGGGGGACATTTCTCTTCACTTTCATCACACTGTGCATCATTTTATACACCTCCAACCCATTACCCCATACTTGCATTTGAAATTTTAATTTTTTTATAAAAATTAACAATCATCCTCATCTCGCAGACATTGTTATGTGACCTGCAGGTGGGATAGGAAGGGAATTATTATAAGAGCTCACTTTACTGCCTGGAAATGCAATGCAAAGGAAAATACAAAAGAATTTACCAAGCAGATAGTTGCAAAAAGAGAGCCCTAGCAGGACTGAATGTTCTTGTGACCATTTCTTCTTTGGTTAGTCCAGAAGGGCAGTTTCTATTGTACTTGATTGCTGTACAATTTAAACCCAGGTTCAACATAATAGGGTTTATGACACAGCATGACTAGAGGTGAATGAATTGGCCTCTTCATAAAAAAAGATAAAGAAAGGTTGAAGGCCAAATCAATATCCTGGACCTAGATAAGCAGTGTATGTTTTAGGTAAGTGTTGATTTGACGCAAATAAAATCCATCTGACCTACTGTTGTCTTCCTGTTAATTTAGAAATTTCACGGGTTTGGGGGGAAATGGCAAGCAATGTTTCAACTCAACATGCTGCAAGAATGTGTATGGATAGACAACTGGCCAACAGGATAATGTGGATTACAACATAAGAAGAGCTTGCTCTTCAGTGGTCCCATCTAATCCAGCAGTCTGTTCTCACAGTGGCCAACCAGATGCCTATGGGAAGCCTGCAAACAGGATCTGACCACAATAGCTCCATCCCCACAACTAGTATAGAGACATACTTCCTCCAGCAATGGAGACAGAACATAGTCATAATGGCTGGTGGCTATGGGTAGCATTGTTCCCCTGTCTAATCCCCCTTTTAAGACACTCCGGCTATTACTATATCTTGTGGGAACAAATTCCATTGCTTCATCATGTGAGGAAGTACTTTCTTTGGTTGGTCCTGAATTTCTTATAGGGGTGGTGGCAATCATGTGTCCACACTTGACCCATTAGGAGTTATGGGCGGTGGCAGGGATTCCTAAATGTTTTGGGCCAGCTCTTTACTTTGTTCCGTCACTTAAGTCTTTCCATTCTGTACAGTAGTACCTCAGGTTAAGTACTTAATTCGTTCCGGAGGTCCATACTTAAACTGAAACTGTTCTTAACCTGAAGCACCACTTTAGCTAATGGGAAATCCTGCTGCTGCCGCGCCGCCGAAGCCCAATTTCTGTTCTCATCCTGAAGCGAAGTTCTTAACCTGAAGCACTATTTCTGGGTTAGCAGAGTCTGTAACCTGAAGCGTATGTTACCTGAAGCGTATGTAACCTGAGGTACCACTGTAATTCCTTATTTTGGCTCGAGTCTCTAAATAGTGTTTAGTACTAACAAAAAATGTTGGCCACATCAGGTACATGCTGAATGGGATGAACATTTAAAACAAATCTTTCAAGCTAAATAAGATGGCAGCAGCTTTATTTTGAAGAGGCAACAACACTTCACATCGAAGGATGCAGTCTGGGAACTGATACTAATAAACCTTAGCAGTTAGTCTCATAAAAATGCTAAAAGCCCTTTTTGGGAGACCCAAGAGAAAAGACAGCTCCGTTGTGTTGAGGAAGGCTGCATACAAACAAGAAGAAAGAGAACTAACAAGAAAAATCCAATGAATGTTTAATGAGAACTAATTGTAAAATATATGAGGAGCTAGTCAGCAGCCACCAGAAATACATTCTCATGGTCTCTGCTAATTAGGGGTGCTTGGTTCCGAAACCACATACGTGGCAGCTAGGAGAATATCCTTGCGACAACAAAAAAGAATCATATCTAATGGTATGTCAAGCAAACATAAATGGCATTAAATCTGCAGTACAATCAGTTTGGATGAACTATCTCCAACTAGGGATGTGATATCCTACCTCAGTTTCTCTTCCCACTACAGGTCTAAATGACATCAATATGCAAATGCATGTAAGGAGGCTCACCACTTTAGGGCAGCAATGGGGAATCTTGTTCAACTTGAGGGCTGTGTTTCCTTGTGGACATCCTTCCGATGGTTGCAGGCCAGCGCTTGGTGTGGCCAGAGGCATTAGATATTCAGAGAAACATACAGAAACATATAGTACGTTGCATTGTTAGAGTTCAAGGACACAAGCACTTGAGGAGAGCAGGTCTGGTGAGGGGTGTGGCCTAGGAGGGAGGGAAGAGGAAGAGGAAGGGCAAAGCATAGCTAAGCTGGAAAAGGCTGAAAGGCCATATTTGTCCCCCTCGCCTGACGTTTTCCACCCCTGCTTTAGGGGAAGGTCTACAATGTTGCAGGATCTTAGCCAGAACCTGTTGAATATAGCAGAGCATACGCAGACTGCCCAGAAGCAGTCAGTTGCAGGCAGGATGAAGCAGGAACAAGACGCTGCTACCAGTAAATTGGTTACTTATAGGTTTATTATTTACAGCAGACTCACAAGTTACTATATACAGGATACAGACACGGATCTTAACTCTCTCACAGAACAAACTCCAATGAACTCTCAAACCACATACTGACCAACCAACCAATCAGGAAGGTCATGAGTCATCATGCCTATGTGGAGACCTCGGACAATAGCAGAGTTGTTTCCAAGGTCCCGTATGTCTAGGAAGAATAACTCCCTCTGCTCAGTCTTCTTGGCCTTGGGCCAACTCCTTAATTGCTTCTGTAGGAAGCTGCATCAGATTGCATGTAGTCAAAATCCCAACATACAGCTCAATGGCAGAGCACATGCTCTGCACACAAAATGTCCCAGGTACAATCCCTGGTGTCTCCAGCTAGAGGTGAGAAAGTGTTCTGCCTGCAATTCTATGGACAACCTCCGCCAGCCAAGGTCCTAGAATAATAGCACTGGATACTGAATTAGATGGACCAAAGTTCTGTGCTGGTATAAGGCAGCTTCTAATACATCCTAAAACTCCAGTGGCTTTTTTGATCCAGAAAAGCTGTTTCAAGATGGTGCATGTTTCATTCAAGGAAATTGAATGTTGCAGGTAATATTCGACTCTTCCCGTTCCCATTTCTCCCCCTCCCCCATTCAAACCATGGGCTCATCCATGCAAGCCTAACCCTGGAAATTCAGAGAGGTGGCTGAAAAGGGGGAAAGAAGGTGGAGCAAGGAGTTCCAGTGGAAAAATGGCAGGTGGGGAAAGTCTTAAGTACCCAAGCTCTCGTGTTTGAGATTTTCTTCCTCCTCAAAGGATATCTGACATGGTCAATGATTCTAATTTCACCGCAAAGCAACTATTCCAATGCCCTAATAAATGCGTACAGTATTTCAATTCATACATAGGCCAATTTGTTTTTCCAGGTGGGAGTATTTCATTGGTTAGGGGAAGCTGTCTCTGGATCTCGAAGGAATAATATTTTATTGATTAGACGCAAAGCCCTCTTCTAATTTTTTGCCATGCAATAGTACTTGCTTTCATAAATCTTATGCTCTCCTCAGCAAAAATCAATGCATACTTATTAATATCATATTGATACATGTTTTCTGAGCAATAAAAAGTAATGTTTTACACATTCATTTAACTATGAAGGCATACAGCATAGATTTTACAGTCTACAATAATTTCATGCCTTTGGATGCACTATATTGACAAGTCTACCATTTCCTTCTGTTTATAAATTCAAATACCGAAATCATAATAATAATTGCTCTTTTTAACTTTCAATTAAAATGCATACAGAATTAAATTACAAACTAACAAAATGAATTTCTATAGGAACAAATATAAGGCGTTACATTTAGGCAGGGAGATGGCGTGCACCTGGGTTGTCAGTAGTATATGTGAAAAGGATCTAGGGGTCTTAGTAGACCACAAGCTTAACATGAGTCAACAGTGTGATGGAGCAGCAAAAAAAGCTTATGCCATATTCGGCTGCATCCACAGAAGGATAATGTCTAGGTCAAGAGAATAGTACCACCCTATTCTGCCTTGGTCAGACTGCACCTGGAGTACTGTGTCACACTTCTGGGCGCCACAATTTAAGGATATTGACAATCTGGAATGTGTGCAGAAGAGGGTGACTACGACGATAAAGGGTTTGGAAACCAAGCCTTATGGGGAATTGGGTCTGTTTAGCGTGTTAAAGAAGAGACTAAGAGGAGTTATCTGATTCTAAGGGGAAAGAAATTGTGGTCTTGCATAGGGCTTGCTGATCCGAAGGTTGGCAGTTCGAATCCCCGCGATGCGGTGAGCTCCCATTGTTCGGTCCCAGCTCCTGCTCACCTAGCAGTTTGAAAGCACACCAAGTGCAAGTAGATAAATAGGTACCGCTCCGGCGGGAAGGTAAACGGCATTCCGTGCACTGCTCTGGTTTCGCCAGAAGTGGCTGTCATGCTGGCCACAAGACCCGGAAGCTGTCTGCAGACAAACGCTGGCTCCCTTGGCCTATAGAGCGAGATGAGTGCACAACCCCAGAGTCATCCACGACTGGCCTAACGGTCAGGGGTACCTTTACCTTTACCTAGCGTGACCAGAAGAAGTAAAGAACCGAACCCTTCCTTTGCACATGCTTCCCATCCACCCAACTTCAAGCAGTTGTTATGTTGCCTCACAGGGAGAAAAATGGCTGGGAGGAAATGCTTCCGAATGTGAGAGTACAGTGGGAGGAGGTTTCAGCCTATATGGCCTTTTAAATCTTCTGTGTTTTACTTAATAGGGAATTAGTGCCAACCCAATTGTGTAAGAGACGAGGCTGCCACCATCAGATCATCTAGTTGGGCCCAGTGTCCTCCCTGTAAAATTGGTCTGTATTATCCCCTGATTAGAGAGTGAACATGGGGACAGGGCTTGGGATGGCAAACTTGCTGGCCTAAGGCCACCCAGTTTGCTCATGCTGAGCTGAGATTTTAACCATGTACTTCCTGGCTCCTACATGGTCCTTTAACTGCTAAGCTAAACCCACTCTCAGAAGCAGAGCGTTTGCAAATCAAAAGACAAGTCCAAATCAGTTTTTCTCATTACGTCTTAGGCTATTCAGACTTTATTTGCATTTACTCATTGCATTCAGGGGTGCTCCACTTCTGCTCTTTATTAGAAAAAAATAATAAACTGTGGCATTACTTGTTTATTGCGCTGAAACGAAACGAATCTGGGGCTAATTAGTCATTAGCATTGTAAGCAGGGAAGGAAGTTATTAAAAACATAAGTGAAAATTTAATTGTAGAAGAAATTACTGATACAGAAGGCAACAATCTTAATTATTTCACATGCCTTAATTAGAGGTTCTAGAAGAAACAAGTCTATAAAACTAGTCTCTGATAATGGTTCATTCATAGTCTTAGATGCAAATGGCAAGTTAATGTTCTCAAGATATGTGTAAAGGAACAGCATTTTGTAACTAAAATTGAGAGACCAGTGTTCAAAATTTGGGTACCATACACCTGTCTTGGCTATTACACAACCTTGATTCCATTCTATGAGAACAAACAGAGGTTATGAAGGCTCCACAATATATTGGATTGCCCTGTACTGCAACTGAATTATTTGCATAGTGTGAGAAATCTGATTTACTGTCTTGAGATAAGAGTCCCTAGAAGAGATTTCGGAGTAGTTTAAGCAGTAACAGATACCAGGATTAGGTAGTATTATTCACCCAGGCTCTAGAAAAAATGTAAATAATTAACTTTGGACTTTTTTCTATGGTCGGCCACTACAGCCTAAGAATGAAATGTAGTTATTATAATGCTTTTTTAAAAGGCTAATCATATTATCTCATGCTAGACACATGGGTAAAATATGTGTAATTAGAAACAAATTAGTTAAATATGTGAATACATGCGGAACTAGAACCCAGTTTGCAAAGAATTAGCTGGTTAGTTAAAGTCAATTCGTAAAATTCAGGACCCTCGCTGCTTCTTGGCAATTGTTGCAGTTCACAATGCTGCAGAGACATTATAAGTCATAGCTGGCAAAATTCTGGTGAACAGAACTGGCAATTCTGTTGAGGCCCCAGGCTCACTATGCAATGGTGAGATGCAGAGGGCAATCAACATGATTCTTCCTAAGAGTCCTCAGCAATGCTGCTCCTTGGTTTCCCTTTGGATGATGAAACAGGTTAGATGACAACTGCAGCAATATGGCGCAAAATTTGTTGGGAAGGTGACCAAGCTGACTTTACAGTGCATGACCGTGCCTACTGTGTGGTGTTGAGGGCAGCAAATAAATTCTTCTTTTTCACCTCCATTACATCCTCAATTAACTGCCCAGCAGTGCTTTTCCAAGTGGTATGGGGTTTATTAATATCTGCCCCTCCGAATGGGGAGTCCGGAGCCAGAATGGTGTAGTGGTTAAGAGCGGTGGACTCGTAATCTGGTGAACCGAGTTCGCTTCCCCACTTTTCCACATGCAGCTGCTCGGTGACCTTGGGATAGTCACACTTCTCTGAAGTCTCTCAGCCTCACTCACCTCACAGAGTGTTTGTTGTGGGGGAGGAAGGGAAAGGAGATTGTTAGCCACTTTGAGACTCCTTTGGGTAGTGATAAAGCGGGATATTTTTGAATTATGGTGCTGGAGGAGACTCTTGAGAGTCCCATGGACTGCAAGAAGATCAAAGCTTTCCATTCTGAAGGAAATCAGCCCTGAGTGCTCACTGGAAGGACAGATCCTGAAGCTGAGGCTCCAATACTTTGGCCACCTCATGAGAAGAGAAGACTCCCTGGAAAAGACCCTGATGCTGGGAAAGATGGAGGGCACAAGGAGAAGGGGACGACAGAGGACGAGATGGTTGGACAGTGTTCTCAAAACTACCAGCATGAGTTTGACCAAACTGCGGGAGGCAGTGGAAGACAGGAGTGCCTGGCATGCTCTGGTTCATGGGGTCACGAAGAGTCGGACACAACTGAACAACTAAACAACAACAACAAAAGCGGGATATCAAATCCAAACTCTTCTTCTTCTTCTTCTTGGGTGCCTGCTAAGAAAAATTTGTCAGGCATTTTGAGGATAAAGTTGCTTGCTTCTGTGTAAATTTAAACACCATAGTTGAGACAGATGCAGCTGAAATGTCCAGCATGCCTGGTGTTATGGGATCTGTTTCAGCTTTAGAGTCCTGAGGACTCAAGGTGCTTGTGGCTGCCTGGGCAAGTGCCTCCCTTCTTAGTGCTTGCTTGTCAGTTAATTCAAGTGAGCTGGAGGAGACTGACGTGATGAACGCATCTTTACATGAAGTGGTTCTACTTATTTCCCATATAGAAGCAGTAGTGCAACTGTGCGTTTAAAAGCCAGCTCTGGAGGCTTGCTGCAAAATATCCCCAGGGTGGGGGAATGTGCTCAGCAGGATGGTAGCTGATTCAACAGATTATCTGAACACATTTTAGTCTGGGTTCAGGCCTGGCTATGGGACCAAATTGCCCTTGGTCACCTTGATGGATGGCTTTTATTAGGAGAAGGCAGGGAGAGTGTGGCCCTGTTGCTTATTCTTGACCTGTGACTTTGGATACCATTGATTGGTAGTATCCTGAGGATAAGTTCTGTAGGAGTAGGAGTCACTAGGTTGCAGTGGTTTGGCTCCTACATAAGGGGATGGTTCCATAAAAGGTCATTGGGCTACTGTATCTTGGACAACTGGCAGCTGTGCCATTCCAAAAGGGTTCCATTTGGTAGTTGTTGGCATCTTTATAACTCGAGAGACAATGGAAGAGTGTGCCTTTGGGGGTAAAGTCAAGTCTTTGGAGGGTTACAGCACCTGCTGTGGCTGTAGAGACCAACGCAGGAGAGACATGTTTTGTTATAGGTGGGGCAGGTGAAGGCAGGAGTTCCATCTTGCCTCCAAGTTACTTTTACCATGATAATGCAAGTAAATGTGAATTAACAGACAATATTTCTTCTAAAAATATCCAAAACCTGCATTTGCTTTTGTGGTAGGAACTTTCTAAGTAACTCATAATTTCATGAGTCCAGCGTTTTTCACATGGGTTGGCCCAAGGTCTCACTTGCTCTTAAGTTTTTCACATCTACTTCCTGTAAATCCTTGTGATCATGCACATCTTATCCCCTGCTTTGTCTTTTATTTGCTCTTTCTGGGGCAGGGCTATATCTCCAAGTGTGTTTGTAAAAAGGTTTAAGCACACTGCCACCTTACTCTAAAACCAGGCCTCCCTGGCCTACTCCAAGATAGCTATTAAGGAGAATCAACAAG
Organism: Podarcis melisellensis; assembly: GCF_964234715.1. Classification (NCBI taxonomy): domain Eukaryota; kingdom Metazoa; phylum Chordata; class Lepidosauria; order Squamata; family Lacertidae; genus Podarcis; species Podarcis melisellensis. Next base: position 42,976,986 of record NC_138530.1, read on the forward strand.
AAATTGTGATGCTGCAAACCTCTGAAGAGAGTTTCACCACCACAAACACAATTTAGTCAGCAGAATCTTCTTAAATGCAAACTAGACCCCTAGGATGGAGGGGGAAGTAATACCTTGAATAAACAGAGAAGCATTACAGCATACCTGGAAGTCAACAAACTTATTTTCTAGGAACAATGGGGAAAGAGTGTTCCCAAGTCAAGAGCTTCACCAGTGCTCTGCTTTTAGTTACAGAAAATCCTTTCAATAACAGCTCCTCCACAGATTTCAAGTCTCAACAAACAACTAGACTGTTTGACTAGTTTGCATAACTTCCTTAATGAAGTCAGATCAAAGTCATATAGTTTGAAAGAGTTTTGCTATAAATCAAAACATTTGGTAAGTTCGCATCTATGCAGACCAAAATATAAGGATCAATGTTAAATATGAACTGATCTCTAGTAGTTTTGCCTTCAAAATGTTAGTTACATCATAACTTATTTACTTGAAGCACAACTCTTCCTAGTTTTGTCTACATCTGATGTAATTCATGAAATTATTTCTATTTTCCATTTTTAAAAGACTAATAATGCAATTAATAATAATAATATGTTGCCCCTCATTATTTTGTTCTGTAACCTACGCATGTTTACTTGGGAGTGAGTTTTTCCTCCCTAGTACGTGTTTTCTGTGAACTGCCCTGACACCTCCAGGTATACGGTGGTATATAAATTCAATAAATAAGAATTATAATACTTCATACTGTAGTTTTTGGCTGGGATCCAATACTTAGTTACTTGGGAATAAATTCTGCTGGGCCCAGTGGTTCGTGCTTTCTCTGCATAACCTGAAGTTTTCTTATTTTCTTATCCAAACCGATCAACACTTGAAAACTATCTTTTTACAACTTCTGTATTTTACTAAGTATATAAAAGCATACTATTTCAAAGATGAATTATTTCAACATAAGCCTCTGCTGCAACCTCATGGCAAGTACAGAACAACTCCAATGATGTTAATCAACAAGCACCAAGCAAAAGCTTCAGACCTATATGAGTTACACAAGAAGTGCTTAGTTTTCATCCACAACCATCATTGAGATGTAGTCTTTGTAGCGAACATTATTTGTTTCTGGATCCACAGCAGCAGACAGCATTTCCTCCATTTCTTCTTGAGTGAAAGGCTCACCTGCAGCAAAAACAGGAATATTTGCAAATGGCTATCGTTTTTATTTATTTATTACTGCTCAGCCTTCTCAAGCATTCTTGCTATTTACCATAAGTTTTTTCAATCACACCAAGAATGAAGCACAGACCTGGGTACTTTTTCTTTCATTGCATACACACATAATCATATAACAGATGGACTTGGTAACTTCTTAGCACAATTCAAAGTGCTGGTTTTCACTTTTAATGGCTTGCGATTCAAGTGTCTTTAGGGCCACCTTCCCCCACATGAGCCTGCCTGATTATTAAGATCATTCTCAGAAAGGAAAATTAACTACGAACCCCCAAAATTGGGGCCCCCTCCAAACCTGGGCCCTTCTCAGAGGCCCTTTCCCGGGTTCCTGCACTATCAGAGTCAGAGGTGGGAGCTGACCACATATAGCTGTGGAGTCTGCACTTAAGAACAGCAAAAGCATCTTGTAAATATACCTTCTTCAGTCATGTACTTGACCAGCTCATCTTTAGTAAGATGACCACATTTATTCTGGTCTAAAACCTAAAAAGAATAGAATATAAAGTGTTACTCTTCCTTCTCTTGGTTTAAGTAGTATTTTCCTCCATAAGTGGAATTTAATTGATACAGACCTCAAATGCACGCAAAAGAATATCTTCTGGAATTGGGCGGTACCTGAAATGATTCATTAAAAAAAATACGTAGTGGTGTTATGTATCTCAGTTGTGCCCCAGTCTCTTTGCTGCTGCAGCACCATTGCCTTGCTCTTCTCTTTTAAGAAGAGTATCATTTGTTGTTGCAATCTGGGCTCTGAGAAAGACCTCTAAGCAGAGGTCTATGAATTACTTATGATGATGCTTACTTTGTACTGCTAATTAGGTAAAGTCATTATCCATGCCAATTTTTGTTCTCAGCATATCTTCCCGTGGAATTTGTTACCATTTTATTTAAGAGAAAGTCTCTAGAAGGACATACACAATGAAGTCAATACAGTGGAAGAATAGTAGAATCGACATGCCCAGTTTTAAAAACAAATCTATTATATTTTTTTCACAGTGAAGCTTATACTTTAAAACTGATTTTGTCTGTACAGCTTATAAAAGAACCTTGAATAAAATTAGATGTGTGAGAGTGATTATTATTATTATTTGAATTTATATACCGCCCTACACCCGGGGGCCTCAGGGTGGTTCACAGAGAAAATCAAGATATAAAACCACAAAATACATAATAAAAATATAAACAACAACCCAATAGCCCACCCTATATAAATATATGCATGACTCAAGTTATATAAACAGGTCCTTTTCTAAATCACCTTCTTTCCGTCAATACTCTAGTCATCATGGGAAGAAATTTTTCCAAACGAATAAACCCAGTTGGTTCTTCTTCTTCTACCTAAAAATAAGAATACATAAGCAAGATGAAATACAGACAAACTGAAAAGAAAATGAGTTTTCTCAAGTTTAAGCTAGCAGATATTTGCAAACATAATAATAAAAGAAAGGCAAATATCTTATCCCTCACATGGATGTATTGAATCCATGGACTGATGCTGAGAATAGGACATCTGTAGCAGAGGGCAGTCAGATGTGGAGAGCAGAGAGGATACATCAGACCAGACCCCATTCCTCTCCTTCCTCACTGATCAGTGACACTGGCCACGTACAGATTGCCTTCACACAAAGCAGAGTGCTCAGACACAGGGCCCAGAGTATGCATCTGCATGGGCATAATCAGGGTGGGAGTGCATGGTGAAAGTCTGAATCAGTGGATGCTTAAAACAAGAGGAGCAGAATGCCTGCAGAATGTACCACGAACACGTCCCCTTTAAACTACCTCGCACCAATATTAAAAAAAGGAGTTTGGGGTTTCTCTGATGTCAGCATAGGAACAAAGGAAGCCGATTTATACAGAGTCAGACCATTGGTTTATCTATGCTGATTGGAAGCAACTCCCCAGAGTTTCAGAATGAGGTCTTTCTTAGCTATACCTGGCAGGTCTGGAACTCTGAATCTTTTGTATGCAAAGCATGCACTCTGCAACTGAATTACAACCTGGTCCCCAAATAATTTAAGAATAGTGCTTGTAGTTCCTCGATACAGTATTTCAACTCCCGATAGATTTGCAACCATTAGCAGGCAGCCTACATGTTAGTACAAATTATACTACGAGAGGCCAGTTATAGATAGATTTCACTTACCTAATACCTGGGTCAGCTGACACCAGTGATATGTTACAGTGCAGAAAGCTATCTGACGCCACTTTGCTTTTCTATCTTAGGTAAGTCATGGGAGATTGGTCTCCACATTATACCAGAGCAGACTCTTAAATAGAAATTTTATATAGCAAAGTATAATGACTCAATAAAATACACTAAAATAAAATACGCTAAATACACTTTGTATTGGCAGACAATCCTATCTCAGTTTGAAAACATGCTGGGAGAATCGCTGAACATTAATAGGATGCGTTCTTATTACTGCCTTGCCTTCTTCCACCTGCCTTGCCCCACCCTCCAGTCTCTGCTTCTCAATTTGTATTGTATTACAGTATTTTATGCACCGTGACTTGCCATTGTTTTATTGATTATAGTTTAGAATCTTTTTATTATAATTGTTAAGAGCGGATTTATGTTTAATTTTTATATGCTGATATTTAATATCATTCTATACTATTCTAATGGATTGTTGAATATTACTTTATTTGATATAAGTTGCTTATTTTAAAGTTATGTTTTATTATCACATAGAAAATATTATCACATAGAAAATAGAAATACGGTATACAAATTAAAGTGATGATGATGAAAATTAAGATTCTAACAAGGATACTAAGATGATTCTAACAATTATATAGGTTAAAGCTTGTTGTTTTAAACATATTGTTTGTTGACATCCAATTTGTTGATTATCATAATACTCCCAAGACTACATGAGACAAGCAACAGTGGGTATTTTCAGTAACTCAACATTGTCCTCTAGTGGTAACAGCACATTTGTGCAAAACACTGCTCCTTCAAAACATAATTTTTGAAAGAATAAAATGTTATTATATGAAATTGTTTACACTGAAGCAGTTATTTCTCTTGGAAGAAGGAAACCATCCATGAAGAACAGGATACCATTCATAGTCAAGATCAGAAAAGAACAGAGGCAGTCTAGTGACAAAGTGTAGAATAGACCACTAGTTAAGGAATTGTTACAGAAGTGCTTTATCCACAAAAGTAAAGTTATACTTCTAAGACCTATTGACTACATTCATTTTTGATACAGTAGCCTGTAGCATTACCGAACCATTATTTTACTTCATCAATTTCAGTTGAGTATTTCCTGAAAACTGGTATTTTCTACACAGGGGCAATTTGATTAGACAGTCCTGAGGTTAAAGTCATTAGCCCTATCTGGGCATTTGGTCTTGTCAGGTATAAACAAAGGTGCAAGGAGAGTGAGGGTGCACAGCTAAGTCCTGTCCCTGCAGAATTTTAATTCTCGCAAGGGTTTCCACCACAGATAAGGTTCCCTGCTTCAGTCTTTTTGCTCTCACACTCATGGAACTGTGCACAAATGATGCACATTAGGTATGGGTATAAAGGCAGTTCCTCCATATGGTATTTCTGACTTTTGTTAATTTAGGAAGAGAGATCAGATTTCCTGTATAAAATGATAGAACTTAAAAAACACATAAAGTACCTCTGCAATCATATCATGTAGATCCCCTTCACTTGGGCAGCATCCTAATGACCTAATGATTGTACCAATCTCCCTGAAAGAAAGAATATATTTGTTAATAAATCTACAGTGCAATTCAAATCTCTAGCAGCTACAGTTGTGGGCAATTCCTCTTTTACACATCAGCTCCCCATACCCTACCCAAACATACCCTACTTAAACATTGCTTAGAAGCTGGCCAGTAAATCACACCATTTGACATTGGAGTTAACGCTTTATTAGCAAAAACATGATCTTTACAGACTTGGATTTGTGTCAGGCCTAATGAGTGCAGCAGTTCGGTAGGCTTTACCCCATGAAATCAGTTGTCTAGACTAAAAGTCCCTCCCTTCAGCCATCTATGTCCCCTTTTCTCCAGGCTTTTTCCAAGCAATCAGAGACTGCACCTCCTTGTCTGCATCTGCTCCTCCTGCTTCATGCCTTTTCTGGCTCTAGGAGTCAGTGGGGAGGGGAGCTTGTCTCAACAGAAGAGACACCAGTGACTCATCACCAGCCTGACTCATCTCTGTTTCTTGACTTCCCTCCTCCCACTCACCTGCTTTAGCTTCTGCCTCAGATTCTGGACTTCTCTCTGCCACAGTCTCTCCCAGCTCACTAAGCCCTGTTACCTCTTCAACTTCTGACACCTTCTCTTTTCCCTCTAATAACCATTGTTGTCCCACCACCACTCCCTGAGCTCTGAGCCTTCTTCCCCTGGTGGTTTCCCAGCTGGTTCCTCCCACCATTCTTCTGTGTCCAACCAGTTCATGACAGGTTCTGACTCCTGATCCTCCAGAGAGGATTTTTAGGGGGCACAGACAGCTGCAGGGGGAAGAAGAGAACAGGAAACTTCCCTCGCATGAACATATTTTGTCTGCATGTCTGTCTGTTTGTCTGTTTATTAAATTTCTATACCACCCTTCATCCAATGATCCCTGGGTGGTTTACAATATAAAAACACAAAAATACATAACATAGTAACAAACAAATACCTCCCATCCTACAGTGACTAGATACCTAAAATTACTTCAGATTTAGTCGGTGCTCTTGAGACCAGAGATACAAGCCTAGTGGCTAATTAACATGTACCAGCAGCTCTCTTTAGTAAAAAAATTAAAGATGAAATCAAGGAACTGTGCTTATTGAGAAAGTGTTGCAAGATTTTGGGCATGTGTATCCTTCAAAGAAAATTAAGGAAGATACAGTAATCCTTTTTTTCTTTGCATATCTGTATGGAAACAAAATTCTACGGGATGATGCTATAACCTAATTAAGTTGCTGTTGTAGGAGACAACTGCTAAAAAACAGTCTAAGAGTCTTTTGTCAATTTATGAACTATTTATTATAATGCCATAGTAAATATTATTTCCATCTTTAAGGTACCACAAGACTCTAATGCTGTAGCTTTTGCTGTGGCTAACCTTTCTAGAAACTGAAATAGCTAAAAGGGCATCCTATACAGTTCTGTCATCCTTGCCTGCAAAATACCTTACAAATGCCTTTAAGTTGGTGCTGATGCCAGAAGTATTGCAAGAGTACTTCAAATAAGGCAAAGGGAAACTATCATCTGCCTAGTCCCCACCTCCATCCTCTCATTGCCCCCTAAAAGCCACTGTATAGTTCAGGAGCTTCCCCGGAGTGCTGGCAAGGCAGTGTCAATGGCAGCTGCTGCTGCCTCAAAAGGAGTGAGGCTCATTCACAAGCCCTGGGGCAAATGTACAGTGGTACCTCAGGCGCTTCAGGTTACAGATGCTTCAGGTTACAGATTCTGCTAACCCAAAAATAGTACCTCGGATTGAGAACTTTGCTTCAGGATAAGAACAGAAATCATGCAGCGGCAGCACGGAGACAGCGGGAGGCCCCATTAGCTAAAGTGGTACCTCAGGTTAAGAACAGTTTCAGCTTAAGAACGGACCTCCAGAATGAATTACCGTAAGTTCTTAACCTGAGGTTCCACTGTATACCAATATACACCAACTCTGGTTTCTTGCACTCTAAAACACTGTTACATTGTAATAGTTCTGAAAGAAGATCTTCCAGACCTGACATCCACAGTTTTATTACACTCATGGTCAAACACCTCAAAGGCCTCGGTGATCTTCTTATGGATTTCAGTTATTGCAGACTCTGCAAAATGAAACAATAATTAATGTGTTATATATAATTTCTCTTGTCCACAGTATGACAAGATCTTTCTTATAACCAACCAAAGTGTCATAAAACAGTGAGGAATCTTCTGAGTTCTCTGTAATTCTTTATCATGGTTTTCTTCGGAGCTGAGGGCGATGAAACAATCGCTGAGATGGCTAGAGCGTCGGTGGCAGAAAACTCACTCCGAATCTGACCGGACACAGGTTAGAGCTCAACGTCGAGCCTACCAAGTGGCGATAGCGACGGCGAAGAAGACTTTCTTCACCGCCTCTATTGCATCTGCAGAAAATAGTAGCAGGAGACTCTTTCAGGTGGTCCGCAATTTAACGGAACCACCTTTACCACCGGGGCCTTGTAAAGACCCCAAGATCTCCTGTAACGTTTTTTGCAGATAAAATCACTCATATTCGGAAGGAGCTAGACACCACCGTGGGAGCAGGGCTGGGGCGGGAGAGTGCTAGAGCCCTGTCTGGTCAAGTTTCATGGAATCAGTTTCAATCCGTTACCCCCGAGGATATGGACAGGCTGCTTGGACGCGTGAAACCAACCACCTGTCTCCTTGATCCTTGCCCATCCTGGCTAATAAAAGCAAGCCGGGAAGGGCTGGTCGATGGGCTCTGCGGGGTGGTGAATGCTTCCCTCTGTGAGGGAACATTCCCAGATCCGCTGAAAGAGGCAGTCGTTAAACCGCTTCTTAAAAAACCATCTTTAGACCCGGCCAGTATGGCCAACTATCGCCCAGTCTCAAATCTTCCATTCTTGGGCAAGGTGATTGAGCGTGTGGTTGCTGAACAACTCCAGGCACTCCTGGAGGATGCGGACCATTTGGATCCCTTCCAATCGGGGTTCAGGCCTCATCATGGGACTGAAACTGCCTTGGTCGCACTGGTTGATGATCTCCGGTGAGCTAGGGACAAAGGTGAGAGTTGTTTCCTAGTTCTGCTGGATCTCTCAGCGGCCTTTGATACAATCGACCATAACATCCTTCTGGACCGTCTAGAGGGGTTGGGAGCTGGGGGCACTGTTATACAGTGGTTTCGCTCCTTCCTCCTGGGCCGTGTTCAGAAAGTGGTGGTGGGGGGATGAGTGTTCAGACCCTTGGGCCCTCACTTGTGGGGTACCTCAGTGTTCCGTCCTCTCCCCCATGCTTTTTAACATCTATATGAAGCCGCTGGGAGAGATCATCAGGGGGTTTGGACTGGGTGTCCATCAATATGCAGATGATACCCAGCTCTACCTCTCTTTCAAATCAGAACCAGTGAAGGCAGTGAAGGTCCTGTGTGAGTGCCTGGAGGCGGTTGGAGGATGGATGGCGGCTAATGGATTGAAGCTGAATCCTGACAAGACAGAAGTACTGTTTTTGGGGGACAGGGGGCGGGCTGGTGTGGAGGACTCCCTGGTCCTGAATAGGGTAACTGTGCCCCTGAAGGACCAGGTGCGTAGCCTGGGAGTCATTTTGGACTCACAGCTGTCCATGGAGGCACCGGTCAATTCTGTATCCAGGGCAGCTGTCTACCAACTCCACCTGGTACGCAGGCTGAGACCCTACCTGCCCGCGGACTGTCTCGCCAGAGTGGTGCAGGCTCTGGTTATCTCCCGCTTGGACTACTACAATGCGCTCTACGTGGGGCTACCTTTGAAGGTGACTCGGAAACTACAGCTAATCCAGAATGCGGCAGCTAGACTGGTGACTGGGGGCGGCCGCCGAGACCACATAACACCGGTCTTGAAAGACCTACATTGGCTCCCAGTACGTTTCCGAGCACAATTCAAAGTGTTGGTGTTGACCTTTAAATCCCTAAACGGCCTCGGCCCAGTATACCTGAAGGAGCGTCTCCACCCCCATCGTTCTGCCCGGACGCTGAGGTCCAGTGCCGAGGGCCTTCTGGCGGTTCCCTCATTGCGAGAAGCAAAGCTACATGGAACCAGGCAGAGGGCCTTTTCGGTAGTGGCGCCCACCCTGTGGGCGCCCATCAGATGTCAAAACGATAAACAACTACTTGACATTCAGAAGACATCTTAAGGCAGCCCTGTTCAGGGAAGTTTTTAATGTATGATATTTTAATGTTTTCTGGTTTCTATGGAAGCCGCCCAGAGTGGCTGGGGAAACCCAGCCAGATGGGCGGGGTACAAATAATAAATTATTATTATTATTATTATTATTATTATTATTATTATTATTATTATTATCATCATCATCATCATCATCATCATCAGATAAGGCATTTAGCAAAACATATTATTTTTAAGTTTTGTTTACTTTGTGTGTTGTGAGCTGCTCTGAAAACAATTTCCTTTGTGTGAAGGCAGTGTATCAAGTAAAACAGAAAGTCGGTGAAATGTAATTGAAATTCCTCAATCCACTTTCTTTGAATCTGTCCCTTTAGTCATTTCTGAAAAACTCCAATTGGTAATGACATTTCGGAAAGATGTTGCCTCCCTCATCCTAGTCATCTTAGAGCTAAACTAAATGCATTTTTCACATCTCTAACCCTGGCAAGCATGATTTTTTAAAAATCAAAAATCTGGGCGTTGATGTTCGGGGGTTTTAAACATTTGCCCTGCCACAGTCCCAAGCAGAACTAGAGTCCGTCCTCCGCTCCATCAGCTATTTGCAGTGGAAGGCAAGCTCCCGTTGGTAGTAATGGGAGCCTTCCTCACAGTGGAAAATAGCACATCCCCATAGCTGATTCAGATCAAACCATGGCAACTGGTGCCTGTCACACCACAGACCTCATCCAGTTACCTACACACCAGCTATTTATTCATTTATTAAAATGCATTTTAGGTCTAAAGGCATAAAAGATCTGCATGCATACTTACTGAAGATTTTGATATAAATAAATTTTCATGATGAGCATGCTGAATATACTAATTAACCAGGATAGGTTTACACTGGATTGTACCCAACTAAGTTCTACTCAGAAGAGACCCAGTGAAATTAACGAACCTAAGTTAGCCATGTCTATTAATGTTAATGGATCTGTTCTGAGTAGTACTAGCACTAGCTATTGCAAGTTACAGTGAAGGATAATTTACAGCACCATGCTAATGATGTCTACTCAGAAGCAGGTCCTGTTGAATACAGTGGAACTTGAATTCAGGTAAGTGGGGTTAGGATTGCACCCTTACTGCTGATTGAGGACATCTTTGTACAAGGAAGGTTTGGAGTCTTTTGTCCATTTTCTTTAAGTGGTTATATGCTAGAAGTCAAAGCCTGTTGAACAGTTGTGTTTTTGAGAATATACTAGAATACTGATTAAGATGCATTTGGCTAATACTGCATTTGGCTAATACTGTAACACAGCATATTAGAATTGGCCTAATAATTTAATAGTAGTGTTTATACATTTCTTATTTGTTCATTTCCTTGCAATAAAGAACATTATATTCTATATACATTTTTTCTTAATTTATTTATTTTTTGGCTACGATGTGTGTGTTTTTTTAGCTTCATAGTAAGAAGTGAAATTATTCATACTTACTTCCAGAACTATAGACCTTTTATTCACAGCATTTTAAACTTGATAATTAAATGGTAGCTTTATAATGAGTTTTAATTTAACGTGATTACTGTATTTGTCATGGTATAAACTATGCAAATTGCATTAATTCACATACGGTAGGTGGCAACCCCAATAAAATATTATCAGCAGTGGTCCCAGATATTTGGGAAATTTTAGGTGACTCTTAGTAAGTTATTTTGGTTCCATCTCTTTGAGGATAGGGAAGGCAGGAATTTTCAGATCAGCTTTTCTGACTGTTCTCAACAGTACCCAGTAGTTTTTATGCTATTCCCTTGCATAAGGTAAAAGACCCCTGGATGCTTCAGGTTGAGGGTGCCAGTGTTTGTCCACAGTTAGTTTTCCAGGTCTTCCAGGTCATGTGGCCAGCATGACTAAACTGCTTCTGGTGCAATGGGACACCATGACGAGTGCCAGAGTGCATGGAAACATTGTTTAGCTTGGATAATAATAATGACAGTACCCCAACTGGTAAAGAGAATAAACCAGACAGCTGATGGGGGGGGGGGGAATCTAACTTAACTCTGAAATGTGATAGACCATGTTGTATTCTTCTTCCAGAATAAGGACTTCCAGAATGGTAGCCATGTCCATCTGTTGCAGCAAAACCAACAAAGAATCTTGTGGCAGCTTTCAAATTTAGCAAATGCATTGTAGCATATGCTTTCAGGGATCACAGGGTGCTCATAGCATAGTAAATTCACTCTATGTGGGCCGACTCTTGGTGTTGGTCCAGAGGCTGCAGCAGTGGCTACAGTAGGTTCATTCAGGCACAAACTACACTCTGCTTGTAGGATTTGCAATGGCTGCCAATTTGCTACTGGTCCAAGTTCAAGGTGTTGGCACTAGCCTATAAGGCCCTATACAGCTCAGGATCAGGTTACTTGAGAGATGGCGTTATACCCTCAGCAGATCACTGCAATCCTTGGGAGAATTTCTCCTGCAAGTTTCATACATCTCAGAAACCGCTCTGCAGTAACTCAGAGTAGGGCTTTTAGTGTGGTTGCCTCTGTTCTGTGGAACAGCATTCCCAACAGCTCAGGACTCAGATTTCTTAGTTTACTCCTGTCTTCACAGCACAGCAACCTCTTGAGGTGGAGCAACTCCTGTTTCCATGGTGCACTGGGCTCTTGAGGCAAAGCAATGATCCTAAAGCATTCATAAGCACACTTACAGTGAAGGAACTGCTACTAAACTCAGGAGAACTAACATGAGAATAGTTAGGAATACATGATTCCAGTCCAAACTAACAAAAATGTATGAACTGCAAAAAACTTGCACTACTTTTACTTGCAAATGCAATTTTATTTGATCGAAATGGACCACCCATGGAAGCAAATATATGTACTTTTGGGTATTTCTGCCAGTAACCAACAAGGCAAATAAATGCAGTATTGGATGCAAGGATATAGCCATGCCTGGCAATGTTCATAAGACAACTTTGTGACCCAATTCAAGTTTCTACACCATGCTGCCTGTGCACTATCAACAGGGGCAAGTCACCATATGTCCTCTTTTTCCAGGACACGTCCTCTTTTTCATGGGTATGTAAAATGAGAGTCGTCATAGCGATCCATTGTTAAAAGTAAGGTAAAGGTAAAGGGACCCCTGACCCTTAGGTCCAGTTGTGACCGACTCTGAGGTTGCGGTGCTCATCTCGCTTTATTGGCCGAGGGAGCCGGCGTACAGCTTCCAGGTCATGTGGCCAGCATGACCAAGCCGCTTCTGGCAAACCAGAGCAGTGCACGGAAACGCCGTTTATCTTCCTGCCGGAACCTATTTATCTACTTGTACTTTGATGTGCTTTTGAACTGCTGGGTTGACAGGAGCAGGGACCAAGCAATGGGAGCTCACCCCATCGCAGGGATTCAAACAGCCAACCTTCTGATCAGCAAGTCCTAGGCTCTGTGGTTTAACCCACAGCGCCAGCCACGTCCCCATTGTTAAAAGTAGAAGTCCGCAAATGTGTCCTCTTTTTTGCTCTTCAGAATATGGCAACCCTAGTTAGAGAAACCTTACTTTACATGTCACAAAAGCCATTTTACCTTTCTGAAGTAAAAAAAAAAAAAAAGTATGTTATATGCCTAATAATAGTCATTGCCTTAAACATTGCAACTGAGAGCATAATAAACATGACAACTGATGAAATAGCTCATGGTTGAGCCCATTCATCATATGTCTATGAGAATATTTCCACAATTAAAAGAATACTAACTTATCAGCAGTCTCACTGAGTTCAAGAAGATTATTGTAGACAAAATGTTTTGTATATCAAAACCTTGATCAAAATGACATACAAAGAATATTTCAAGGTAATAAGACTCAAGAGATGCTTTAACCTTGAAAGCTCTTGGAAACTGTGCATGACAATACCCTGAAGATTAATTATTAGTCAATACTGTGACTGTTATTGCTCAGAGAGAGACAAAGAACATCTACTGAAATTTCTAATTTATACGGGAGCATCGGCTCACAGAATAAAAAGTAGGACCAAGACTTGTGTATCATATAATTCTGAAAGTGAGCTTTTAGGGAAATGCTGTTTAATACATTTCTGAGAACCAGTCATCAAATTAATTTATATAAACTCTTCCTCTTTGAGGAAAAAAAGCTTTTATCTTTCTTGTGTTCAGCTTTTTTATTGGCAATATCCAACAGAAGACTAGATCATTCCTGAAGTCTTCTGAAATATTAAATAATTGCTGGGGAGAAGTGTGGAAATTTCCCAACCTCCTAATATTTAAAGTTTTCAGCTAAGAAGTTATAACACCAAACAAGGTGAATCACTACCATGCACACACTCTGTTAATCAGCTATATAGGGCACCTATTTCAGATAGGGAATTTAGAGAAGATTACCGTATGTATGCATGTTTATACACTTTTAAATAAATGGCAATTAAGCACTTAAATTTGAATCTTATATAAATCAATGGGATTTACAACTTGAGCCTAACCCAAGTTAGGCTTGGACAAGGGGGGGGCAAGGGGAAGCTCCCCCCCCCATCAAGTAAATCAATAAAAATACTTAACTGAGGTCCTACGCTCCCCTCTGCAACTTTCAGCCTGGCTACGCCCATAGCCTAACCCAGTGTATTTTATTTTTGCTATACAAATATGCCCACTAAACCTACTAACCGACAAAAAAAGAATTTATAGCCCACCAAGTCACACATGCTAATGTAGATTTTGGTAGGTATCTGTCTCAGGAGAAAATGGAGGAGTGAACCTTTGAGAGCAAATTCAAACCACTGGAGAGTTACAGCACCTCCTGTGGCTGTAGAGACTGATATGGGAGAGACATGTTTTGTTGCAGCTGGGGCAGATAGGAATACACCGTTGTTATGCTGGGCAAAACATGTAGCTACTTTCAGCCCTGGAGAAATGTAATATGTGACACGACTGTCCAAAAAGGGCATCTATTTATTGCATACAGTGGTACCTCGGGATGCGAACGGGATCCGTTCCGGAGCCCCGTTCGCATCCTGAAGCGAATGTGGGCCGCGTTTCACCGCTTCCACGCATGTGTGTGATGTCATTTTAACCGTCTGCGCATGCGCGCACAGCGAAATGCTCTCCGTTACTTCCGAGTCGCCACAGAGTGCAACCCAAAAATACTTAACTTGAAGCACATTTATCCCCAAGTATGACTGTACAGATAAATGTGAATTAATGTGTAACGCCTCTGACATAAGTAATAATATTTATTATTTATGCCCCACCCCGTCTGACTGGGTTTCCCCAGCAAACTGAATTGTGCCCTGCTTATAAAAAGCACATTATATTTTTAATACTCATGATTTTGTTAAGCAAAAGAAAACTATATGGGATAGCTCAGTTGGGAGGGCATGAGACTCTTAATCTCACAGTTGTGCCCGTGTTGGGGAAAAGATTCCTGGGTTGCCGTGGATTGGATAAGATGACCTTGGGGGGAGGTCCCTTCAAACCCTTATGATTCTGTGAAATATGGGAAATATGTGCGTCAAGCAGTTAAAGAGCTGAAGAAATTGCGTGTGACAGTGTGAAGGCAGCGGGCCAATATTTCCAGCGCAGGATGTGGAGCAAGTTTCGCATTCAGGCAGTTCGGCCACCCCCACATTTTGGGGCCGCTCTCGAAAGGCATCCTGCTGAATTCTTCTGCCATGTTGGAGATGAACGTGCCATCTTGCAGGGTGGGAGGGAGGGAGGCAGGCGCGCACGTGGCCCCAGCGGGGCTCCGACCCGCCCGCCCAACCTGTGTTCTCTGGGCTTCACTACTACTCCACAAGACGCAGCCTAAGGATAGCACAGGGGATAAAGGCTGAGAGAATCAGCCAGCTGCTTTTCCTCAGCCTCCCGGAGGCTTTGCCCTTACCCGCTGCAGCGGCTTCCTTGTCCTCAGTCGCCATGCTGTTTCCTTAGCGGTTGCCATGGAGACACTGGAGCTTCACAGGCCTTCTCCCTCTCCAGCGCCTCCGTGGTGGCAACGCGCACAGGCGGATTTCTGGGTGTCGGTCCGTTCCTACGTGTTCTTGCATTGCGGTGCTCTCGTAGGAGAGGGTGCTTAAGAAAGCGGGCATGGGGAAATATCAGGAAACAAACGCACGGGGAGCAGTTTGAAATGCGCTGTGTTTCTTGTTCCTATATACAGTATATCGTACACATAGCGGCTGCATTGCATTGCACTACTTGCGTAAAGTGCTATCCAGTTCCAAAACAATATGCGCGCGCGCACTTTCTCACACGCACAGTTTATGCTCTCAGGCCCAAGGTACGGGTTTGCTAGAAGGGAGGGCAAGAAGGTCTAGCAGGAGGGGGAGAAGGGCATTTTTAGAGACTTTTTTCTAATCACCTTAGCATAAGTGTGCTGTAAGAAAAAACAAAACAAAACCCCACTTTAGGTAAGTTGTCATTTTGCAGGAGAAGGGAAAAAACCCCACCAACACTGAGCCCCATGCACGCTGACTTGACCAGCTGCAGAGGAGGGATGTTCTGGTTCTTTGCTGGCGGAAACCTCCTTAGCAGCATCGACAAGCTGTTTGAAGTATGATTTAATTCAGAAGCATGCGCCCAAATAACAATAATATAAATTTTCTCCCTAATTAGGCATACTATCTTTTTCTCAGTCAAAAGCTCTGGGCCTTTTATAGTTGATGAACACACAGAAATTCAATCTTTGTTGCACTCCTAGACATAGAAGTAAGTGTTGTTAAGGTCAATTGGACTTACCACCAGGTAAGTGTATATAGCAGGGATGGGCAGAAAGTAGATTTGTATTTACTGAAAGATTTCTGGGTGATTTCCAGTTGATCCGTGAGGATTTCTGACTCCCAGTAATTTAGCAACAGTAGCAAATGTAGCAAAAAAACAGTAGCAAAAAACTAAGATCATGGCCAGGCCCCATCACCTCCTGGAAGGGGAAGAAATGGAGGCAGTGAGAGATTTTACTTTCTTGGGTTCCATGATCACAGCAGTCACAAAATTAAAAGACACCTGCTTCTTGGGAGAAAAGCAATGACAAACCTAGAGAGCATCTTAAAAAGCAGAGACATCACCTTGCCGACAAAGGTCCATATTGTTAAAGCTATGGTTTTCCCGGGAGTGATGTATGGAAGTGAGAGCTGGACCATAAAGAAGGCTGATTGCCAAAGAATTGGTGCTTTTGAATTATGGTGCTGGAGGAGACTCTTGCGAGTCCCATGGACTGCAAGAAGATCAAACCTATCCATTCTGAAGGAAATCAGCCCTGAGTGTTCACTGGAAGAACAGATCCTGAAGCTGAGGCTCCAATACTTTGGCCACCTCATGCGAAGAGAAGACTCCCTGGAAATGACCCTGGTGCTGGGAAAGATTGAGGGCACAAGGAGAAGGGGATGACAGAGGACAAGATGGTTGGACAGTGTTCTCAAAGCTACCAACGTGAGTTTGACCAAACTGCGGGAGACAGTAGAAGACAGGAGTGTCTGGCGTGCTCTGGTCCATGGGGTCACGAAGAGTCGGACACGACTAAACAACAACAAGCAAATGAATGACTCCCCCTTCCATCTTTTTACTGCTGAAATGAAGCTTGGGGTAAGCAGGGGTGGATTTTTATGTGAAAGAGTTGTGAGCTCTATGCAGTTCTGGTACTAAAATTCCTGTGCTCAGTTTTTTAATTCTATTGCTACAGTCCTAGCCCCACTTAACCTGGGATTAAGCCACATTGAATTCAACAGGAGTTACTTGTGAGTAGACATGGCTAGAATGGCACTGGTAGTATATTGACTTTTGTACCAAATTCTGGATGGTGCCTCTCATGGTTTTAGTAAAAATAAAAATAAAATAGTAGATCCTGGAAGCCTGAACTCTGATGTCCATGGCAGAATCCTGAGTGTTGATGCTGCTCAAATCAGTCTGGAAGCTACATACTTTGGATGCCATACTGTCTAATCTCATATATATATATGGAGTCTGCTATGGTTCTTCAGACTGAGGAACATGCACACTGTAAATAGATAATTATTATTAAGATCTTACATTGTAAACAGGTGGTAAGATTGTGCCCAGACTCAAAACAGGGATGGGGAATGCTGCACCCCTTGTGTTACTAGAGAGCTTATTTTTCATCTAGATCTCAGCTCACTCTCTTTCTTTGCCCATTTCAAATGCAAAACTGCTGTTTCTCATACCCTTCTCTCCAGGGCACAGGTCTGTGCCTCATTCATTCAGATGAATTGCCCATTCAGGAAATATCCACAGTCATTAAGAAACATTAGGACTCTTTTGTCAAAGATGCTGGCTATTCAGTGATCAGGCCAGTCAAATTCACAGCAGTTTGCCCTCACAGAAAACATTTGCAACTATGCTGAAATAAGTTGCTATGATAGCCAAAATGACTGGCTCCAATTTTCCTAAGGAAAAGACTCCTAAAAAGATTTACAATTAAATTTAAAGATTTAAGAATGAAACACACAAGAGCATTCACTAGGTTAGTAATCCACATATTACAAAGGTATTTCCTCATCCCCAATAAATGGTTTCCCTTCAGTCAGACTTTCAATATTAGCAGGACAAAAGGTGATGCTTGCCTCTTTACCCAGGTACATGCTGTTTTGCATGAAGATAACATTCCTTTCAGGCTTGCAGCTTCATAGTCCTCACAAACAAGTTATAAAGTTGTTCTTTATACAACTTTATACAAGCTGCCACCGCCCCCACCCAGCTCCCTAGTCCACATTTTAGATGATTTGGCATGCTCGAGACAATTCTGCTTTGTAACATTCATCTCTTCCAGTAACCCACCTAAATAAATAGAAGACTATAGCAGATAGAACCTTTTAGAATAAATTTATTATCTTTCCTAAATAATCATAAAATTTAATCCCTCTTGAGCTGTGCTTCTCTTTGTCCTAAAGCTGAGTAAAATCCCAGGTCTGTAGAGATTCCTGCTGCTTAGCAAAGGGTCTGGAGAAACATTTCCCATGAATATCAAATGGACATTCTTATCAAATTCTCATTCTTTCTTTTTTCTCTTTCTTTCTTTCTTTTTCTTTTTCTTTTCTTTCTTTTTTTTTGCTGCTCACTTATTGGAACAGTATCTGCCTAGCACTATGGTCCAAACTGTGGTTGTAAGGCTGGTCACATCTGAGGGTATATCCTATTAGATTAGCAAAGCTTTTCGGTATAACCCTCATTTCTGTCCATCATCCTAGGTACTTATACTGGTAAAGACTTCAAATACTAAGAGTTGGATTCCTCTGTCTATTTTTCTCCTGTAAGCTGTGGGCTTCCTGTTTGCTGCCACTGGAAGACCTCTCCCTCTCTGTTGCTCTAATTACATTCACATCCTGTTTTTTCTTCAAGGTGATGCACATGTCCCCCCTCCTCCATTTTATGTAAATGGCCCATGACAACTCACTAGGATTCATGGCTGAGTGGTGAGTTGAACTTTTAGTCCTCTTTGTCGTGGTCCAACATTCTAACATTGGGCTGTGTTGGTTCAAATGAGACCAAGAAGCCTACAAAGGATCTCTCTGCAAACATTGCTCCTGCTTGTGGATGGTTCCCTTTCAAATCATTTCCTTCCAGCATGGGCTTCCACATTTGTATTTCACCTGTACTTTATCTTTCGTGGGTACACATAGGCGAGTATATAAAATGTGACTGGGGAACCTGTGACCCTCTACATATCACTTTACTGCATCATCCTTGTCTGTTTGCTATGCTGACTCCAACCTCTGGAGGGCTACTGTTTCTGTACTTCTGCTAAAAGGAGTGCTTCTTCACCTCGGGTTAAGTACTTAATTCGTCCCAGAGGTCCATACTTAACCTGAAACTGTTCTTAACCTGAAGCACCACTTTAGCTAATGGGGCCTCCTGCTGCCGCAGCACGATTTCTGTTCTCATCCTGAAGCAAAGTTCTTAACCTGAAGCACTATTTCTGGGTTAGCGGAGTTTGTAACCTGAAACATATGTAACCTGAAGCATATGTAACCTGAGGTACCACTGTACAACACTTCACAATCTAAACACAGCAGACTTTGACTGATTTTCTTGTCTGCCAATGAATCCTGTGACTTACAAAATCTCCCAATTTTTCATTGAAAGTGCACCCTAAAATAAGGTTAACAGGTGTCCCTGTTTCCCGGGGACAGTCCCCGGATTTACAAATCAGTCCCCATACAAAATCCATTGAAGTTGAAAAGTGTCCCCGGATTCATTGAAAAAAAATCTGGTAATCTCACCCTAAAACACACTCAACACTCCCTACAAATCCAGATTTTAGATCAGTAGTGGTGTGTAAACAAACTCTCCACTACAGATCTTCTCATAGAAGCATAGAAGTGTAGAGTTGAAAGTAATCCTGAGGGTCATCTAGTCCAACCCCCTGGAATGCAGGAATAAAGGAACACTTGACCAGTTTCCAAGGAACACCAGAATTTAACAGAATGCAGTTTATTTACCAAATGCTAGGAACAAGTAACTGGGAATGGCATCCTCTTCATGTTCTGCATGCAAACTACAGAGACATATGATTGGTTGATGCTGAAAATCAATTGTTGATCTAAATCAATAATTTTTAGACACATATTCCTATAAAGATGGAAATTCCATTTAGGCATCATGGCTAATGGTTTTGATGTGCACTCCAATCCCATGCATGTTTACTCAAAAGTCAATGTTATTTTTAAAAAAATAATCATGCATTGTTTGAAAATAAAAACTTATTTTGGTTCACATCAACCTGTCACTATTCAATTCAAGTGGACATCCCTGAATTCTAGTACCTTTTAAACTTTCAATCCTTCCCATAATTTACTACCCAGCACCGCGGTCCTATGCAGATTTACTAGGGAGCTGGTGGTGCTGTGGTCCAAACCACAGAGCCTAGGGCTTGCTGATCAGCAGGTCAGCGGTTTGAATCCC
The DNA here is from genome assembly GCF_964234715.1 of Podarcis melisellensis. Classification (NCBI taxonomy): domain Eukaryota; kingdom Metazoa; phylum Chordata; class Lepidosauria; order Squamata; family Lacertidae; genus Podarcis; species Podarcis melisellensis. The sequence continues at coordinate 42,996,912 of NC_138530.1, forward strand.
CGCAACGGGGTGAGCTCCCATTGCTTGGTCCCTGCTCCTGCCCACCTAGCAGTTTGAACGCACGTCAAAGTGCAACTAGATAAATAAGTACCACTCCGGCGGGAAATGGCATTTCCATGCGCTGTTCTGGTTAGCCAGAAGCGGCTTAGTCATGCTGGCCACATGACCTGGAAGCTGTACATTGGCTCCCTCGGCCAGTAAAGCTAGATGAGCGCCGCAATCCCAGAGTCATCCGTGACTGGACCTAACGGTCAGGGGTCCCTTTGCCTTTACCTTTAGGCCCTGTTGAGATCAATGAGATTTGATAGAATTGATAGAAGTGTGGATAGAATTGAGTGGCATGCAGTGTTTTTACTGTGACCCCAGGGTCTCTGTGGTAGTCATGGTGATGGCTTACTGTTAAGTAAGGATTGGAAACTAGAAAGAAAATAACTTGCTTTTCCTCTGTTTTCATCACCTACCACTCCTGCATAATACTGGACATAACTATGGTCTTAACAGCATACTGTTTTCATACTGCTGTGGAGAGTTTCCATCTACGTATCTGAAAAACCCAGGCAAGCCACATTCCTAAATCAGGCTGTGTACACATGGCAGTTTAAAGTGGAAGCATGCACTTCTTATTATTTGGGTTCATATCCATGACATGTATAGCATTGTCCCATAAGTGTACTTCTACAAACTAAATTAAAATATGTGCTGCTATTGGTCAAGCTGTCACACGGGACTAGTAGGTGGAGAAAAGTACATCATGGACATGTGAGCAGAATGAACCCGCCACGCCATGACAAGGGCCTGCTCTTATTGCATGTGGGTAGTGAGTCAGTCACATCCTTTATTCTTATTGGTAGGGCGAAGGGGTGAGCCACCTCAAAATGAATAGATACACTGCAGAATTTCAAACTCTAGCCCAGACTACATCTAAGGTTGGGGAAAACTCAAAATCTTCTCTGACAGATCAGGAGCAATGAGACAGCCATATAAAATGGTCAAATGTTACCCTAAAACAAACTCCCCAGTTATATACAATTTGTATTAATTTTATATCAATAGATAGGTAGATAGGAAGGAAGGTAGGTAGGTAGGACTTCCAGTAATAAGGGTGCAGGGTTACATGACATTTTCTGTTTAACAAAAAAGCAGGCACTATATTCTTTGTAGTTTTGCCTTTCCGAGAGCACATGTTGCTTTTTAAAGCTTGCAAAACTGGTTTGACCAAAGATGGTACCTGACACATACATAAGCATGTGTACAATGACAGAAGCGGTTTATCTACAATTGTTCTTTCATATAGCTGAGAAAGTTACCTGGTCCGCCTCTATAGCAGGCATAGATAGGCAAACTCGGCCCTCCAGATGTTTTGGGACTACAACTCCCATCATCCCTGACCACTGGTCCTGTTAGCTAGGGATGATGGGAGTTGTAGTCCCAAACATCTGGAGGGGCGAGTTTGCCAAGCGTGCTCTAATCCTAGTTATGCAATGAATAGTGTGTATGTGTCTGTCTTACAAAGTCTTATAAAGTTTTTATGCCATTTCTGAAAAGGTTCCTACCAGATTCTCAATTTATATGTGCTCCTTTTATTGGGTACAAAGACAAAAAAGTAAATAAACAGTCTTCAGAAGACAATGGATCATTGTGTCTGGCTGTTAACCAAAAGGTTGGTGGTTTGAGCCCATGTTCTCATGATGAAAGTGATTCTCTTAATGCATCTCTATTAGGAAACTTATTTATATTTCTACTTAATGTTTGCATTCATCAATGAATTGAACTGAGAATAGACTTTTCAAAATAATCTCATGAAACCTGTTTCTATCATTTGTATTAAGCATTCCATTAATTTTAAGAAAGCAGGTTCTAGAGCCCTAGGGCCTCCATAATAAGTTTATATCTGGAATATCTGGAATATCCAAAAACTAAAACTCTTTCTTACAGTATATTTTTATGAGTAAAAAGAAAGCTTAGTTAACCTGTATCACAGTAGTCAATGTGACTGCCTCCAGATGTTGCAGGATTACAATTCCCATCAGCCCCAGCCAACATACTCAATGTTCAGAGATCATGGGAGTTGTAGGCCAGCAACTTCTAGAGGGCACCAGGTAAACTGCCACTGATCTGCATAATGTGGGCATATCAAGTTTAGATTAAGTAATGAAAGGTTCTCACGGTTTACGTATTATGCTGTTATGCACATAACTCTTTGCACTTAAATGATACTTAGGTCTATCTCTTTTGATGATGAAAAACTTCCCATGGATTTCTAATTTTCAGGGGCCTATTTTTATTCCCAAATGAGTATCCAACACTGCCTGACCCAATACCATCTACAGGAGAACATGGATGGGAGACATTTGAGGGATTGGCTCTTTGCGTCTGAGGCAGAAAGAGGTCTGACTTTTATTACTTTCTCTAAGTGCTCACCATGGTTTCCACTTATTAAATCTGTGAACTTTCGAGCTAGTTATTTGAAAAATCTTTTGTCTGTCCTGTAAAGAATCACCTTTACAGAGCTGCACTTCCAGTCGATGCCTTCAGTGCTTCTGGACAGTATAGTAAAATATGCTGCGAGGAAAGACTCCTTGGGGGCAACCACACATGGAGGACATATAATTATGCCATTACTTATTGCGATGCCCACACAAATCCAAGCATGGGCATAGCCAGGATTTATGGGTGTGGGTGTGTGCAGAACCTCAGTTAGTTAAGTATTTTTGACTTACTTGCTTGGGAAATTGTGCAAACAGCAATTGTGCAGCAGCAATGCAGCGGCAGCAGGAGGCCCCATTAGATAAAGTGGTGCTTCAGGTTAAGAAGTTTCAGGTTAAGAAAAGACCTCCAAAACGAATTAAGTTATTAACCTGAGGTACCACTGTATTTTGTATGAGAATTACCGGTACCTCTTATCCTATGTAACAAAGAATTTAAGCAGATTTAACAGAGGAATTATTGTATATGTAGCGATTGTTCATGTTTTTGGATGATTCAATGGCCTTTGGCTAGTGCAAGGAAGTTTATGATGATGATTTTTATTTCCAATTTCAGTTAAAAAACATATTCAGAGCTGTATGCCTGTGGAAACTTACCTGGGAGGAAGCCGCCTGGGGCTTAGCTCTGCAGAGGGCAGAGGAGGCTATTGCCCAATACAAAATACTTTTAAATGCGCCTGGAGCAGAGCACAGAACGTTAACATTTTGATATCCAACCTGCAGCCCAATCCTAAAACTGCATTCTTGAAAAATAAATACAATCTAGCACTGCACTTGAATGTTTAAGTGTGGAGTTTCGCAGCCTTTGGGGCGCCACTGGTTCTGCCGCGCGAATATTACTGAACTATATTACCACTTTGTCCTCACGGTAAGAGCTGCGCGAAATTTGCTAGTTACGGTAGCGAGGGAGGGGCGAGGATATATTGGGCGCGCGGCGGGGGCGGGGTGAGTACAGCGCCTGCGTGCTCGAGCCCGCGAGGCGCGCTCACCGTCCCTGCCTCGCGAGCCTCGGTGAAAGGATTTGGCGCCAGGCGGGTCTCTCTTCTGCAGCTGCCGCAGCCACCCGAGCCAGCCACCTCCGCCCAGACCGCATCGAGTCCTTGCAGCCGCCGCCATGAGCTGCTCCCCGGTGAACGTGAAGAAGCTGAAGGTGTCGGAGCTGAAGGAGGAGCTGAAGAAGCGGCGCCTCTCCGACAGGGGCCTCAAGGCCGAGCTCATGGAGCGGCTCCAGACCGCGCTCGACCAGGAGGAGGCCGGCGGGGGAGGCCTGGCCGGCGGAGAGCCCGGCAACGGCAACGCGGAGGAGATGGGCGAGGCCGCTCCGGGCAGCGGCGGAGCCCAGGAGGAGGACCTGGCCCTGGGAGGCGGAGGAGGAGGCCCCGACCAGGCCGCGGCCTGCGACGACGATGAGGAGGCCGAGTTCGGCGTCTGCCCCGGGGAAGAGGAGGAGGAGGAGGGCATGGAGCTGGGCGAGGAGAACGGCGAAGGGGTGGCGCCCGGAGACGAGGAGGCGGCCGAAGACCTGGAGGACGACGAGAACGGCGACGACCAGGGCTTCCAGGAAGGGGAGGACGAGGAGGAAGAGGCCGCCGGCGCCGGCGCCGCCACCGCAGCCACCACTAGCGGCGGCAACGCCAACGGCCACGGCGCCCAGCAGCAGCAGCAGCACGGCGCCGCGGCCAAGGAGGCGGCCGGGAAAGGCGCTGCCGCCTCGGAGGCCTCGGCCTCGACTCCGGCCTCCTCGGCCCAGCCCGGCGGGAAGCAGCTGTCACCCGCCCAGCAGCAGAAGCCTGGCGGGCCTGCTCGTCCTGGGGGTGAGTAGTGCGTGGGACCCGGATGGGCGGCGGTTGGGAGCTCAGCAGCGAGGTCAGGGTCCGCCGCCATCTTTCTCTCCCCCCCCTTATCTGCACGGCCACCGCGCCTTCCCCCCCCCACCGCTGTCGGTGGAAGTGGGGAAGGCCCTCCCCGCGCGCCTGCCTTTGGGGATTTCCAGGCCAGGCCCGCCGCGTGTCTCTGCGGGGGGGAGGGGGAGCTTTGCGCCATTTCGCGAGCGTGGTGAGGAAGGGGCGCGCGAGGCGGGGGGAGGGGCGACTCGCAGGAGCCGCTGGGGCGCGCTGTGGAACGTGCGAGGGAACGTTTTGTGCTGTTCTGCGTCACATCCGTCCGTGGGGCGCTGTGGGCTCGAGTTCAAACGCTGAGTACAATGGAGGCGGAGGAATCCCTTTCGCAAAGCCTAGGCCGCGCGCGCCTGCCGAAATCAGGCCGTGGCGGGGGGAGGGGAAGGATGAGGAAGAGGTGGGCCTTTGGAGAGCCGCTGCTTAGGCGCGATCGTAGATCCGAGCGAAGACTTTCCCTGCTAACTCTGGAAGGTCAAATCGACAGCGGCAAACGTCAGAGGAGGCAGACCTTTAGTTTTCTGTGCAGTTGAAGTTGTAAGATTTACGGGAAGCATTGTTACAAATGCGCCGCGGGAGTAGATGCTTTCCTAATAAGAGTAAAAAAAGTATGCTGTATTTTATCGTTTCTAACGTATCTTATTTCCCTCTTCAAAAAAAACGAAGGAGAAGCTAAAAGTGAGCAAAAACCTGGGGAGAAAAAAAGGGGAGTTAAGCGGCCACGTGAAGACCATGGGCGAGGGTATTTTGAGTATATTGAAGAAAACAAATACAGCAGGTAAATCACTTTGGCATGTTAAAGTTTTTCATGAAAGATTTTAATAATTTCAATTTGTTGAACTCAAGTGACTGACCTTTTTTTGTTGGCCAGGGCAAAGTCTCCTCAGCCACCTGTTGAAGAGGAGGATGAACACTTTGATGACACAATGGTTTGTCTTGATACTTGTAAGTATAAAAACACGCCTGTCGTTTAAAACAAACTTCTAAGACAGTCTGTTGATTCTTTAAAAAAAAAATGAGGAGACATTTGTGTACCTGAGGTACAATTTCTGCTCTGCTCTGAAAATTTAGTTTTTCAATGCATTAGCTTTGAATTTAATCAGGACAACACAAAAGTGTAAAGTGTTCTGTGCAAAAAGTGAGGCTCAAAGGGAGAAACAGATGCTTTGAAAGGGGAAGCATTATTTGAAAAACGGAGATATGGGATATGCTAATTGATGTACAGTATGCTAATTGATGTAGGCAGTCAAAGGACCCCTTCCCACTTTATACCTGCATAAATACTTCAGTAGATAAAACTAACTGCGCTAAGATGCTTCATTAACAGGGAAAGTCCAATTAAGAGTACATCAAGAATTTTGTTCAATGTTAAGAATTATTTTCATTGGAAATAATTGCAAGTTTGAAACTGCTCAATTTGAACAGATACTGTATAATGGTAACAAGTACTTTACTAATATTGTGTAACACTACTTTTGGAACGTGGTGGAATTTTCCACCTTGTATTGCTTAGTATGTCTGCAGATGTTGGTTGGCAGCTGCAATCTTGCTGCCTCCCATCTGGACTGGGGGGTATATTTGGAGTCCCAAGTCAATCTTGAGTTTTATTGGTAAAATCGTGGAAACTGATAAGGAATATGTTTAAAAAGTGTTACCACTTTTCGTAAGCTTTCACTTTAGAGCTTCATGCACATTCAAAATGACTTCATTAAGAACAATGAAACTTTAAAAAGTTCTGAGAAGTTATTCTGGGACAGTCTCCAGTTACTTTGGCACATTTGCATTGCTCATGGAAAAGTAGTGAACTGTTGCACAGACAAGTTTATAGAGGGATTATGGAGGTATTTCCAGAAGACAAAGTGGCTATGCGATACTAATCCTTGGTTTGAAAAGTGATAGTACTGGTCAGTGAAGCTGCTGATTGTTGGTGTTTTAGAAAATTTCAAATTCATATGCTGCAGCACAAGATAAAGAATAGTAAACAACTTTATCATGTGCATGTTTACTTAAGTAAATTCTACCGAGTCCAGTTCAAGCTTAGTACTGTATTGGATATGTCTAGAATTGCATCTTAAACTGCAGTCCTCTGCACCCTTGGAAGTGAGGCCTACACTTTCTATTTCACTTACATAATATGAAAGTATTGTTTGATAGTATTTATAGCAATGTTTCTATCTCTGTTTGAATAGTGTCTGACTCAATGGCTCTATAAAAAGCAATAATCTCTTGAGGTGTTGAGACATTTGTATTATAGGACAACTTGTGTTTGGCTGAACACTGTCATCTTGAAATCCTTTCACAGTCTACAGCTTATTCATGGAAAGTGGTATCAAAATAAGTTTTACTCTGATTAGACCCATTGAAATTAATGAACATTACAAAGTCAGGTCAATTAATTTCAGTGGGTTTACTTTGGGTAAAACTTAGTTGCATACCGTCCAATGGTTCTTAGGTTTTATATACTAGAAAACACAATTAGATTTGGCAGAGCACCAGATAAGAGCCCATTTTAAGTGTCTGCACACAAAGCTAGCCAAAGACAAATGATGATTACCGTATTTTTCGCCCCATAGGGCGCACTGGCCCATAGGGCACACCTAGTTTTTTGGAGGGGAAATAAAGAAAAAAAATTATTTCCCCCCGCTGGGGCGGGGGAAGCCCGAGCTTCCCCCGACCCTAGCCCCCAGAACAGGCTGCTATCCGCAAGCCGTGGGAGAGCTGTACGATTTCACGCAGCTCTCCCACGGCTTGCGGAGAGCTGCGCAAACCCCGAATCATGGGGCGTGCTGAGTTCAGACCGCCCCCGGCTTCTGGGTGCAGGCAGCTCTCCCACAGCTTGCAGATAGCTTCCTGAAGCCTGCATTCGCCCCATAGGACGCACACACATTTCCCCTTCATTTTTGGAGGGGGAAAATTGCGTCCTATAGGGCGAAAAATACGGTACTTCATAGGGTATGTGTGAAAATACATCATAGCTAAGCTAAACATAGATAATCCTGATTCCAGAGTGAAATAAGATGATAAGCTTCGGTCTTGAGCAAACGTCATCACTTTGCTTGAGAACCCTTAAGTAAAAGGGGGACTGAGTTAAATTTTGACTAATTCAAGAGTTACCTGTTGTGACAAAGAATAGCACTAAATCAAACTGATGTAACTTGATTCTTACAGGTGTTTTCCACTTTTTTTGTTTGACTGTAGTTGAACAGATTTCAACCGTTTGATTTTCTTTTATTGACAGATAACTGTGATCTACACTTCAAAATTTCAAGAGATCGTTTTAGTGCTTCCTCATTGACAATGGAAAGTTTTGCCTTTCTTTGGGCTGGAGGGAGAGCATCCTATGGAGTTTCTAAAGGAAAAGTCTGTTTTGAGATGAAGGTAAGCCAGATCAGTATTGAAGACAGTTCAACATTGCTTCTGAATGCTTATAGTTTCAGCTGAAATCAAGCAAAACGAGGAGAGGAGAAACTACATTTTACTATGGAAAATTACGTATTCTTGATTTTAACTGGGCAGTCATGCCCATTTCCAAGATACTCCCAGTCTATTCCCACTTATATGCTCCCTAACAGTCAGCATTTTGTGGGTAAGTTTAACCTTTAAAAGAGCTGGGGGTATTTTTCTGGAGTGTGTGCCAATTCCCCACCCCCACCTGTCAATACAGCCCCTCATTAGCATGAAAGGTGTTGTCTTTGCGGCATAGGCATGGACACTCAGAATCATTTATGTATGAGTATTAGGCAACTCAGAATAAAAATAGCTAAGACCATAACAGGTATTTTATCAATACCTGGAAAATTTAGCAGTAAAGTGCTATTTAACACACTAAAGCAATTATCCAATTAACCTTTCATACAAAAACCAGAATGGTTTCTTCAATAATAATAGCATTTTGCAGCAGATCCTACACGTAGTATGCTTATTACCATCATTCAACATAATGTGCTTACCTGGTCACCACCGGCATCTAGGGAGTTCACCCAAGTAAGGGAGTGAGTTGCCACTAGAGGGATGGAATGATTGATCCCTCTTGAAACAGTCTGTGTGTCTGTGCTGGGTGTGGACCAGGGTATGTATTTCCTTTTTGTCCAACATGGTCACATGGGAAAGGACCATGCTGTTCCTTGATTAGTAGCCTGCTGTGTTGCAATGCTAGATTCCCAGCTGGTAGACTACATAGTGTTTAGCATAGAAACATGGCAAGCTGCACTTTTATGCTCTGCACACAAGGTGAAGCAAGCTGGTTGAGAAGGCAAAGAGCATTGTTACTGGCTTGCAATATACAGTGGTACCTCGGGTTACATACGCTTCAGGTTACATACTCCACTAACCCAGAAATATTACCTCGGGTTAAGAACTTTGCTTCAGGATGAGAAATTGTGCTCCGGTGGCGTGGCAGCAGCAGGAGACCCCATTGGCTAAAGTGGTGCTTCAGGTTAAGAACAGTTTCAGGTTAAGAATGGACCTCCGGAACAAATTAAGTACTTAACCTGAGGTACCACTGTATTTTACTAGCCTGCAATTTGCTCATAAGAGGAGCTGAAAAGGTTTTTTTAAAAAAGTGTATGAAAGACTGGTAATTTTGGAGCCTGGTTGACAAGGCTAGCTGAGCTATGCTTTTATTATAACTGTAATTAATAGCAGTTTTTTATTACAAAAATAGGTAACTGAAAAGATCCCTGTCAAGCACCTGTATACAAAAGACATTGACATACATGAAGTGAGAGTTGGCTGGTCACTGAACACAAGTGGGATGCTGCTTGGTAAGCTTTTCCCTTAAAACATGGATTGTCATGGTGATTCGTCTTTTTTGTAGGAATGAGTAGTACTTTTCTGGGTGCTTAAAAGAGGGAGATGAGGAATCACTGTAGACCGAAAATGTGTGGTAAAACTTAATTTTGAAAAAAAGAGTAACTACAACCACTATTTTTTTTTAGTAATGGTAGTTACAAGTTACTTGTGATCTATGGAATCTGTTCCAGAAAGCTCACTCTCAGTACTTCGTCAAAAGGAATATAGGGAAGTGTCAGCATACCTGACATCCTCTATATTTGGGTAAAGAATAGTGCTTTGAATCAAATCCCTTTAGCAACAGCACTCTTCACCTTTGTACCTAATTCATGTCTCTGTCCGCCTGAGGAGCCTGGTACAGAAGGAAATGGCTCCAGCACATGTAGGAATCGGGGGCTAATTCATTGTGTGCTTGCCAGAAGTGAGTAGCTGAAGTAACATCCTACGCAGCTAATTTCCTTGGATTGGAAAGAAAATAATGGGACTTTCCCACCAGACCTGTGCTTTAAACTAAAGTTACCGTATTTTTCGCTCTATAACACGCACCCGACCATAACACGCACATAGTTTTTAGAGGAGGAAAATCCGTAGGCATGCCACCCGTAGGCATTCCCTCCATAACACGCACAGACATTTCCCCTTACTTTTTAGGAGGAAAAAAGTGAGTGTTAGGGTGCAAAAAATATGGTACTTCCTGAGCTCTCACGTGAGGCATTCTCACTTTGCCGTGTACCACAGTGCTAGGATTCTGCAGTGGATGGGGGTTATCTGTATGGTGCAGCTTTTATAGAAAATCTTGAGGTTGAATGTTGGGTTACAAATACAGTAATTCAGAACTTGAAAACCTCAATTGCAACTGTTCAAATTTATCAGGCGAGGAAGAGTTTTCTTACGGATACTCCTTGAAAGGAATAAAGACATGTAATTGTGAGATTGAAGACTTTGGTGAGAAATTTGATGAAAATGATGTGATCGGATGTTTTGCTGTAAGTATTTCCTTACTTGGAACGTCAGTTACTATTTGCTGCTATGCACTTACCTGCTTTATAACAAAATGCACAACTTTATTTCCTTAATTAGGTATTGCACCTTTGCTTAATTTTCAAGTGTTTAGATTTTCCTTTAAATATCCACTCAAGCCTAAAGTTCTAGATTTATTTCTAATTAATGAACCTGCCTAAGTTCATTTATGCTAACACTTTTTTTTGTACAACAGAATTTTGATGGTGATGAAGTGGAACTTTCTTACTCAAAGAATGGACAGGAACTTGGCGTTGCTTTCAAAATCAGCAAGGAAGTTCTTTCTGAAAAGCCCATTTTCCCCCATGTTCTCTGCCATAACTGTGCTGTTGAATTTAACTTTGGCCAGAAGGAGGAGCCGTACTTCCCCATACCAGAGGGGTACACATTCATCCAGAATGTTCCCTTGGAAGATAGAGTTAGAGGACCCAAGGGACCAGAGCACAAGAAAGAATGTGAAGTAAGTAACGGTCCATTTTCAAATCATTGAAGCATGCCAGCTTGAGTATTTTTCTTGAGGCAGTTGATATGGGTACCACAAATGACAAGCCTTGTCTGTAGGGCAATTGGGGTATAAAATAAGAGCTTTCATTTTTTATGCCTAAACTCATTAGGTGGTAATGATGATTGGCTTGCCTGGTGCTGGGAAGACTACATGGGTTACCAAACATGCAGCAGAGAACCCTGGGAAGTACAATATCCTTGGAACAAATACTATTATGGACAAAATGATGGTAAGTTCCAACTACTGCATAAATTTAGCATAATGCTATGGGTAGTTCATCCCAATATGTTCAGTGGGACTTATTCCCTACCTTAAGTGTTTAGGATTGCAACTTTAAGGTAACTCATTTGGAAACTTGTAGCCATCATGCATTTATAGTAATAAAACTTAGATGTCTTTAATTCATTTCAGGGTGCTGCTTTAGCAGTTGATGGCCCACTGAAAAACTTTATTTATGTGGAGCGAGTATTTTCTAGATTGTTCATTTGGAAACTTAGAAGAAACTGTTATTCCTCTAAAAGTATACACATCCTGCTTGAATTATTGGAACTCCAGATAAAAATAAGTCCAACTGGTTTAGCTGTAGGCCGTTACTATCGTATATTAAGGCCGTTACTATCGTATATTAATAGTAAAGTGTCTGAATTAAATATTTCAAGGCACTGAATGATGGGATAAATTGGGCTGCCTTGTTTAATTTTTAGGATTGATCTCATGAGCATTTAGAACTCATTCAAAGCAAGTCATGTATTGCAAAACATTGCCTAAAACGTTTCTGGTAGTAGCAATTATAGACCATTTCTTGCTATTAAAAATACCCAATGAAAAGAACATTAATGGCAGTGAATGCTGGGCAACTTCTGTTTTCATAGGTTGCAGGTTTTAAGCGGCAAATGGCTGATACTGGAAAACTCAACACACTGTTGCAGAGAGCACCACAGTGTCTTGGCAAGTTTATTGAGATTGCTGCGCGTAAGAAACGGAACTTTATTCTGGATCAGGTATGGGGGCCAAAGTTCATTGTTTTACAAAATTCAGTTAAGCTGCCATTTGTTTAAGGGGGGGTGTAGATTCTAAACTTCAATGGGAGATACAATATATATATATATATATATATATTGAGGCAATAAAGTTAGAATATTAGCAATTGTACTGAGGTTTGTAATATACATGAAATCAGGGGGAGAATGGTTATCCTAGCCTCTACGGCCTAACATGTACATAACTTCCTTCTACTTGTAAACTTCTTTGCATTTATACATGTGGAGGTGAAATCTAAGCACACTAATTTAACTTAGCTCTAACAATGACAGCTACGTGTAGTAAGTTACTGCATTTTTTTCAGACAAATGTGTCTGCAGCTGCGCAGAGGAGAAAAATGTGCCTGTTTGCAGGCTTCCAGCGCAAAGCAGTTGTTGTTTGCCCAAAAGATGAAGACTACAAGCAAAGAACACAAAAGAAGGCAGAGGTGGAGGGAAAAGATCTTCCAGAGCATGCAGTGCTCAAAATGAAAGGCATGGAACATAATCTATACTGTGTTCTAGGATGTTGAGTATCTGTTTAAAGGAATAATGTAAAGACCTAAAGATTCAAAATTTCTTGCCTTAAAACAGTTATGCCTCTTTAAAAAAAAACTGGAAGACTTCTGTAACTTTGTAAGACAACACTATATTGTGTTCCCTCTGCTGCAGCCCTTAATACTACTTAAGTCATGATATGCTTCATGCAGATGCACAAAGCTGTCTTGGCATAAAGTGCCCTAGAAAACGAAGCTAAACCTGTTATAGCAGACGTGTGTTCCCAGTTCAACTTAATAGGGAGAATGTGTCAAGTTTTCAGGAATCTTGCTCCTAGCTTGAAGTGATGATTACTTGTCTTGTATTCCTTTTATATAGGAGGGGAACTTTGGCTTTTTCTAATGGCTTCAGAAATAAATACTGAATATTCAGGACTCTCTATCTTGTAGGAAATTTTACTCTGCCAGAGGTGTCAGAATGTTTTGATGAAATAATCTACGTAGAGTTGCAAAAAGAAGAAGCCCAGAAGCTTCTGGAACAGTACAAAGAAGAAAGCAAGAAGGCCCTTCCTCCAGAGAAAAAACAGAACACTGGTTCAAAGAAAAGTAACAAAAAGAGTGGTAAAAACCAGTTTAACAGAGGTGGACAGAGAGGACGTGGTGGATTTAACATGCGTGGCAACTTCAGAGGAGGAGGTATCCTGTGCTCCTAAAACTGCCTCTTAAATATTTTAATTTTATACCCGAGGTTTTAGTTGCTTGCCCCAAAGAGGAGCAGGGCTTTGAGAATATATCATTGTGGATGGAGACAATGTCTTCATTTCTGAAAAAAATATAGCTGGAGGGGCCCAGGCATGGCTTTGATTTAGCAGGAAAAAAACAATGTAATTAAGCATCCTGTAGCTTAATTTTTTTTAAAAAGCAGCTAAGTGTCTGTTTATGGACAGAACCTCATGAAATCACCAGTGCTTGGGCTGAATACGTTTTTGGTGGTTTGGTAGATGGCTGTCACTATCTTTCCCCATAACTGTTCTTAAAGCAACCTCAGTTTGGACTCTCTAACAGTTTTCAGATGCCTTGCCCCATGGAATTTGAATTTGGTCTTCCAAGTTCAAAGCTCCTTTACTAGAAAAAACTTCTGCACAGGCTGAAATGAATGTCTATTACTAAATAGTCTCGTACTTCTCTTCTGGGTCAAATTAAAGTATGTCATTGGGTCAGTATTAATATTCTAACATTTTTCACAGTCCCTGGAAATCGTGGAGGATACAACAGGAGAGGTGGTAACATGCCCCAACGTGGAGGTGGAGGAGGCGGTGGCAGTGGTGGGGCAATAGGCTACCCATACCCCCGTGGTCCTGTCTTTCCGACCAGAGGTGGCGGTGGCGGAGGAGGTGGTTACTCAAACAGAGGAAACTATAACAGAGGTGGAATGCCCAACAGAGGGAACTATAACCAGGTAATTTGCTGTAGTCAGGAAGATGGCATTTTTGGCTGAATCTTTTGGTGCTCTCTTTAGCAACCAGTACAGAAAGCATGTTTAAAAGTGTGATCCTAATACATAGCAAAACTCTTCCTGAAGTATATGATGTACAATGTTTTTTCAAAGTTTTATAACACGTGCAATCCTGTAGTGCTGAAACCTAAGTTTTTTAAATTGTACTTTTGTCTTATGCTGTTCCCAGTAGTTTCTTTCTCAAGGAACTGATGAGGTCTACGCTCAGTGTTTGAGTCCTGCATTAGGTGCTCTCAAGACCAATATATAGGAGCTGAAAGACGTACAGTGGTACCTTGGTTTATGAACTTAATCCATTCTGGAAGTCCCTTCTTAAACCAAAGTGTTCTTAAAACAAGGTGGCTTTGCCATAGAAAGTAATGCAAAATGGATTAATCCATTCCAGACTTCTGAAAACAAACCCCTAAATCGGCAATTTAACATGAATTTTACTATCTTAACAAGACCATTGATCCATAAAATGAAAGCAATAATCAATGTACTGTACTATTAAAATAGGTGCACTGATGATAGTCATTGTTTGGATGTGGGGCTTTTATTCATTTCCACAGTCACACAATCAATCAGCTGAACTGGGATCCACACAGGACCCCCCCCCAATGCTGCTGCTGCAGGAAATGCTCCCTAGAGCATGCACCTCCTGCAGCGGCATGGGGGAGAGTTGCAAGCCCACCAACCATATGGCTAGCGGGCGCAGCTTCCCTCCCTTGTGGCTGCGGGACAACGGAAGTGTGGCACTCAAAATGGAAGTGCACCCTGAATGGAGTACGTTCGCACTCCCAAAAAATACGCAAACAAGAACACCCATTTCCGGTTTTGAAGTGTTCGTAATCCAAAAAGTTCATTGGCTAGGCTGTTCGTAACTCGAGGTACCACTGTATTGGAAATCTAGGCTCTTAGCACAGATCCCATATATCATTTAAGCAACAGTGCAGCTGTGCTTTTTGTATGACGTCCTGTTTTCTAGTGAGGCATATTCCTCTGTGTATAGATAACGGAATGGGCAGAAGGTAGATTAGAATCTATTGGTTGATCCACTCTGAACCACCCAGAGATCTGTAAGAATCTCTGGCTCGTAGTAGTTGTAGCAGAATTACCCCACCCCATAAACACTAGTATTTAAAATAGCTTTGAGTGACATTACCATGATTTATTTGTTTGAAAGGAATGAGCCTGTACCTGTGCAAAATTCCTGGGCTTAAAATTACTCTAAACCTTACTTTCAAGTGAATCTCAAGATTTTAGTTAAACACACACACACAACCAATCTCACCAACCTCTGCACCACCCCTCTGCTAGGTAGCATATCATCCAGGCAATAATCATAAGATCACTGACCATGTAATTCGTACATATAGCAAAATCAGCACCACATTTGTTATTTGCTGGTTTAGCCTGATTCCCCAACTTGCATGTGTTCAGGAGCAGTACTTTACTGGTATGTGGGTAAATACTGACTAGCAAGAAGAATTTGGAATAAATGTCTCTTGTCGGAATGTTGCCTTGATAGTTAGGAATCAACAGCAACTGAAGGCTTTTTATCTGAAAGTTTATTAACTGAAACATTTTTGAAGTTTACTGCAGATAGCCGTCTGGATGTGTTTTTGGCCATTGAATGGTGAAATGTTTAATAAGTAACTACAAATCAATTTATTGCACTTTCGTTACAGAACTTCAGAGGAAGGGGAAACAATCGTGGCTACAAAAATCAATCTCAGGGCTACAACCAGTGGCAGCAGGGTGTAAGTAAACTTTCTCAATGTGCAGCAAAATATGAAGTAACGTTAAGTGTATGTTTTAACAAGTAAACCTTTATGAGGATATAAATAGCTTAAGAGTAAAGTTAGTGCAAAATGTAGTTTGTTCGCAATTTGTACTTCATACAGTGGAACCTCGGGTTGCGGACGTAATCTGTGACAGAGGCACACCCACAACCTGCAGCACAGCATCTGCGCACACGTGTGATGCGATTTGGCGCTTCTCTGCATGCTTGAGTGGTGAAACCCGGGAGTAACCCTTTCCGGTACTTCCGGGTTTCCCGCAGCCTGAAAACACGTAACCTGAAGCGTTTGTAACCCAAGGTACCACTGTGTGTAAACAATCATAGGAATGGGATTAAAGTATTAGGAAGTGTCCACACTTAACTCCCAATTGCATGCTTCAGATGTTTTTCATACACACCTACGGAATGTAGAAATAAAATTTGCTGATATTTGACAATGGTTAACAGTGTTTATCTTGGTTTTTGCAGCAATTCTGGGGTCAGAAGCCATGGAGTCAGCATTATCACCAAGGATACTATTGAATTCCCAAATAAAATGAACTGATCCATATTTCTTCAAAACCTTCACAAGAAGTCGACTGTTTTCTTTAGTAGGCTAACTTTTT